>NC_085928.1:40325000-41575000 GCF_028885655.2 Pongo abelii | reverse complement strand
TCATTTCAAAGCATAGGCCACAAAGCGCTCCAAGTAGCCACTTGCAGATTCTACAAAAAGAGTGTTTCCAAACTGCTCTTTCAAAAGGAAGGTTCAAGTCTGTGAGTTGAGTGCCCTCATCACAAAGAAGTTTCTGAGAATGCTTCTGTCTAGTTTTTATATGAAGGTCTTTCCTTTTCCAACATAGTCCTCAAAGCGCTCCAAATAAACACTTGCAGATTCTACAAAAGGAGTGTTTCAAAACAGTTCTATCAAAAGGAACGTTCAAGTCTGTGAGTAGAATGCATTCATCACACAGAAGTTTCTGAGAATGCTTCTGTCTAGTTTTTAGGTGAAGATATTGCTTTTCCCAGCCTAGGCCTCAAAGCGCTCCAAGTATCCACTTGCAGATTCTACAAAAAGAGAGCTTCATAGCTGCTCTTTCAAAAGGAAGGTTCAAGTCTGTGTGTTGAATGCACTCATCACAAAGAAGTTTCTGAGAATGCTTCTGTCTAGTTCTTACGTGAAGATATTTCCTTTTCCAGCTAAGCTTCAAAGCGCTCCAATTAAGCACTTGCAAATTCTACTAAAGGAGTGTTTCAAAACAGTTCTTTCAAAAGGAACGTTCAAGTCTGTGAGTTGAATGCACTCAACGAACAGAAGTTTCTTAGAGTGCTTCTGTATAGTTTTCATGTGAAGATATTTCCTTTTCCAGCATAGGCCTCAAAGCGCTCCAAATATCCACTTGCCGATTCTACAAAAACAGTGTTTCAAAACTGTTCTACCAAAAGGAAGGTTCAACGCTATGAGTAGAATGCACTCATCACAATGGAGTTGCTGAGAATGCTTCTCTCTAGTTTTTATGTGAAGATATTTCCTTTTCTAGCATAGGCCTCAAAGCGCTCCAAATAGCCACTTGCAGATTCTACAAAAAGAGGGTTTCAAATCTCTTCTATCAAAAGAAAGGTTCAACTCTGTGAGTTGAATGCACTCATCAGAAAGAAGTTTCTGAGAATGATTCTATCTAGTTTTCATCTGCATGTATTTCCCTTTCCACTACATGCCGCAATCGCACCAAATATCCACTTGCAGTTTCCACAAAAAGAGTGCTGCAGAACTGCTCCATGAAAAGGAATGTTCAACTCTGTGAGTTCAATCCCCTGATGACATAGAAGTTTCTGAAAATGCTTCTGTCTAGTTGGTATAGGAAGATATTTCCTTTTCCAGCATAAGCCTCAAAGAGCTCCAAATATCCACTTGCGGATTCTGCAAAAACAGTGTTTCAAAACTGGTCGATCAAAAGGAACGTTCAACTCTGTGAGTTGAATGCACTCATCACACAGAAGTTTCTGAGAATGCTTCCGTCTAGTTCTTACGTGAAGATATTTCCTTTTCCAGCTTAGGCCTCAAAGCGCTCCAAATAAACACTTGCAGATTCTACAAAAGGAGTGTTTCAAAACTGCTCTATCAAAAGGAAGGTTCAAGTCTGTGAGTTGAATGCACTCATCACAAAGAGGTTTCTGAGAATGCTGCTGTCTAGTTTTTATGTGAAGATATTTCCTTTTCCTCGCATAGACCTCAAATCGCTCCAGATATCCACTTGCAGATTTTACAGAAAGGGTGTTTCCAGACTGCTCTATCTAAAGGCACGTTCAACTCTGTGAGTTGAATGCACGTATTGCGAAGAACTTTCTGAGAATGCTTCTCTCTAGCTTTTAGGTGAAGATATTCCATTTCACAGCATAGGCCTCAAAGTGCTCCAAATAACCACTTGCAGATTTTACAAAAAGAATGTTTCAAAACTGCTCTTTCTAGAGGAAGGTTCAAGTCTGTGAGTTGAATGCACTCAACACAAAGAAGTTTCTGAGAATGCTTCCGTCCAGTTTTCATGTGAAGATATTTCCTTTTCCAGCGTAGGCCCCAAACCGCTCCAAATAATCACTTGCAGAGTCTACAAAAAGAGTGTTTCCAAACTTCTCTATCAACTGGTACGTACAACTCCGTGAGTTGAATGCCCTCATCACGAAGAAGTTTCTGAGAATGCTTCCCTCTTATTTTGATGGGAAGATATTTCCTTTTCCAACATAGGACTCAAGCTGCTCCGAATAAACACTTGCAGATTCTACAAACTTAGTGTTTCAAAACTGTTCTATCAAAAGGAACGTTCAAGTCTGGGAGTTGAATGAACTCATCACAAAGAAGTTTCTCAGAATGCTTCTGTCTAGTTTTTAGGTGAAGATATTTCATTTCCCAGCATAGGCCTGAAAGCGCTCCAAATATCCACTTGCAGATTCTACAAAAAGAGTGTTTCCAAACTGCTCTTACAAAAGGAAAGTTCAAGTCTGTGAGCTGAACGAACTCATCACAAAGAAGTTTCTGAGAATGCGTCTGTCTAGTTTTTATGTGTAGAAATTTCGTTTGCCAGCATAGGCCTCAAATCGCTCCAAACATCCACTAGCAAATTCTACAAAAGGAGTGTTTCAAAAGTGCGCTATCAAAAGAAAGAGTCCACTATGTGAGTTGAATGCATAAAGCACACGGAAGTTTCTGAGAATGCTTCTGTCTAGTTTTTAGGTGAAGATATTTCATTTCCCAGCATAGGCCACAAAGCGCTCCAAATAGCCACTTGCAGATTCTACAAAAAGAGTGTTTCCAAACTGCTCTTTCAAAAGGAAGGTTCAAGTCTGTGAGTTGAGTGCCCTCATCACAAAGAAGTTTCTGAGAATGCTTCTGTCTAGTTTTTATATGAAGGTCTTTCCTTTTCCAACATAGTCCTCAAAGCGCTCCAAATAAACACTTGCAGATTCTACAAAAGGAGTGTTTCAAAACAGTTCTATCAAAAGGAACGTTCAAGTCTGTGGGTTGAATGCATTCATCACACAGAAGTTTCTGAGAATGCTTCTGTCTAGTTTTTAGGTGAAGATATTGCTTTTCCCAGCCTAGGCCTCAAAGCGCTCCAAGTATCCACTTGCAGATTCTACAAAAAGAGAGCTTCATAGCTGCTCTTTCAAAAGGAAGGTTCAAGTCTGTGTGTTGAATGCACTCATCACAAAGAAGTTTCTGAGAATGCTTCTGTCTAGTTCTTACGTGAAGATATTTCCTTTTCCAGCTAAGCTTCAAAGCGCTCCAAATAAACACTTGCAAATTCTACTAAAGGAGTGTTTCAAAACAGTTCTTTCAAAAGGAACGTTCAAGTCTGTGAGTTGAATGCACTCAACGAACAGAAGTTTCTTAGAGTGCTTCTGTATAGTTTTCATGTGAAGATATTTCCTTTTCCAGCATAGGCCTCAAAGCGCTCCAAATATCCACTTGCCGATTCTACAAAAACAGTGTTTCAAAACTGTTCTATCAAAAGGAAGGTTCAACGCTATGAGTAGAATGCACTCATCACAATGGAGTTGCTGAGAATGCTTCTCTCTAGTTTTTATGTGAAGATATTTCCTTTTCTAGCATAGGCCTCAAAGCGCTCCAAATAGCCACTTGCAGATTCTACAAAAAGAGGGTTTCAAATCTCTTCTATCAAAAGAAAGGTTCAACTCTGTGAGTTGAATGCACTCATCAGAAAGAAGTTTCTGAGAATGATTCTATCTAGTTTTCATCTGCATGTATTTCCTTTTCCACTAGATGCCGCAATCGCACCAAATATCCACTTGCAGTTTCCACAAAAAGAGTGCTGCAGAACTGCTCCATGAAAAGGAATGTTCAACTCTGTGAGTTCAATCCCCTGATGACATAGAAGTTTCTGAAAATGCTTCTGTCTAGTTGGTATAGGAAGATATTTCCTTTTCCAGCATAAGCCTCAAAGAGCTCCAAATATCCACTTGCGGATTCTGCAAAAACAGTGTTTCAAAACTGGTCGATCAAAAGGAACGTTCAACTCTGTGAGTTGAATGCACTCATCACACAGAAGTTTCTGAGAATGCTTCCGTCTAGTTCTTACGTGAAGACATTTCCTTTTCCAGCTTAGGCCTCAAAGCGCTCCAAATAAACACTTGCAGATTCTACAAAAGGAGTGTTTCAAAACTGCTCTATCAAAAGGAAGGTTCAAGTCTGTGAGTTGAATGCACTCATCACAAAGAGGTTTCTGAGAATGCTGCTGTCTAGTTTTTATGTGAAGATATTTCCTTTTCCTCGCATAGACCTCAAATCGCTCCAGATATCCACTTGCAGATTTTACAGAAAGGGTGTTTCCAGACTGCTCTATCTAAAGGCACGTTCAACTCTGTGAGTTGAATGCACGCATTGCGAAGAACTTTCTGACAATGCTTCTCTCTAGCTTTTAGGTGAAGATATTCCATTTCACAGCATAGGCCTCAAAGTGCTCCAAATAACCACTTGCAGATTTTACAAAAGAATGTTTCAAAACTGCTCTTTCTAGAGGAAGGTTCAAGTCTGTGAGTTGAATGCACTCAACACAAAGAAGTTTCTGAGAATGCTTCTGTCCAGTTTTCATGTGAAGATATTTCCTTTTCCAGCATAGGCCCCAAACCGCTCCAAATAATCACTTGCAGAGTCTACAAAAAGAGTGTTTCCAAACTTCTCTATCAACTGGTAGGTACAACTCCGTGAGTTGAATGCCCTCATCACGAAGAAGTTTCTGAGAATGCTTCCCTCTTGTTTTGATGGGAAGATATTTCCTTTTCCAACATAGGCCTCAAGGTGCTCCGAATAAACACTTGCAGATTCTACAAACTTAGTGTTTCAAAACTGTTCTATCAAAAGGAACGTTCAAGTCTGGGAGTTGAATGAACTCATCACAAAGAAGTTTCTCAGAATGCTTCTGTCTAGTTTTTAGGTGAAGATATTTCATTTCCCAGCATAGGCCTGAAAGCGCTCCAAATATCCACTTGCAGATTCTACAAAAAGAGTGTTTCCAAACTGCTCTTACAAAAGGAAAGTTCAAGTCTGTGAGCTGAACGAACTCATCACCAAGAAGTTTCTGAGAATGCGTCTGTCTAGTTTTTATGTGTAGAAATTTCGTTTGCCAGCATAGGCCTCAAATCGCTCCAAACATCCACTAGCAAATTCTACAAAAGGAGTGTTTCAAAAGTGCGCTATCAAAAGAAAGAGTCCACTATGTGAGTTGAATGCATAAAGCACACGGAAGTTTCTGAGAATGCTTCTGTCTAGTTTTTAGGTGAAGATATTTCATTTCCCAGCATAGGCCACAAAGCGCTCCAAGTAGCCACTTGCAGATTCTACAAAAAGAGTGTTTCCAAACTGCTCTTTCAAAAGGAAGGTTCAAGTCTGTGAGTTGAGTGCCCTCATCACAAAGAAGTTTCTGAGAATGCTTCTGTCTAGTTTTTATATGAAGGTCTTTCCTCTTCCAACATAGTCCTCAAAGCGCTCCAAATAAACACTTGCAGATTCTACAAAAGGAGTGTTTCAAAACAGTTCTATCAAAAGGAACGTTCAAGTCTGTGAGTTGAATGCATTCATCACACAGAAGTTTCTGAGAATGCTTCTGTCTAGTTTTTAGGTGAAGATATTGCTTTTCCCAGCCTAGGCCTCAAAGCGCTCCAAGTATCCACTTGCAGATTCTACAAAAAGAGAGCTTCATAGCTGCTCTTTCAAAAGGAAGGTTCAAGTCTGTGTGTTGAATGCACTCATCACAAAGAAGTTTCTGAGAATGCTTCTGTCTAGTTCTTACGTGAAGATATTTCCTTTTCCAGCTAAGCTTCAAAGCGCTCCAAATAAACACTTGCAAATTCTACTAAAGGAGTGTTTCAAAACAGTTCTTTCAAAACGAACGTTCAAGTCTGTGAGTTGAATGCACTCAACGAACAGAAGTTTCTTAGAGTGCTTCTGTATAGTTTTCATGTGAAGATATTTCCTTTTCCAGCATAGGCCTCAAAGCGCTCCAAATATCCACTTGCCGATTCTACAAAAACAGTGTTTCAAAACTGTTCTATCAAAAGGAAGGTTCAACGCTATGAGTAGAATGCACTCATCACAATGGAGTTGCTGAGAATGCTTCTCTCTAGTTTTTATGTGAAGATATTTCCTTTTCTAGCATAGGCCTCAAAGCGCTCCAAATAGCCACTTGCAGATTCTACAAAAAGAGGGTTTCAAATCTCTTCTATCAAAAGAAAGGTTCAACTCTGTGAGTTGAATGCACTCATCAGAAAGAAGTTTCTGAGAATGATTCTATCTAGTTTTCATCTGCATGTATTTCCTTTTCCACTAGATGCCGCAATCGCACCAAATATCCACTTGCAGTTTCCACAAAAAGAGTGCTGCAGAACTGCTCCATGAAAAGGAATGTTCAACTCTGTGAGTTCAATCCCCTGATGACATAGAAGTTTCTGAAAATGCTTCTGTCTAGTTGGTATAGGAAGATATTTCCTTTTCCAGCATAAGCCTCAAAGAGATCCAAATATCCACTTGCGGATTCTGCAAAAACAGTGTTTCAAAACTGGTCGATCAAAAGGAACGTTCAACTCTGTGAGTTGAATGCACTCATCACACAGAAGTTTCTGAGAATGCTTCCGTCTAGTTCTTACGTGAAGACATTTCCTTTTCCAGCTTAGGCCTCAAAGCGCTCCAAATAAACACTTGCAGATTCTACAAAAGGAGTGTTTCAAAACTGCTCTATCAAAAGGAAGGTTCAAGTCTGTGAGTTGAATGCACTCATCACAAAGAGGTTTCTGAGAATGCTGCTGTCTAGTTTTTATGTGAAGATATTTCCTTTTCCTCGCATAGACCTCAAATCGCTCCAGATATCCACTTGCAGATTTTACAGAAAGGGTGTTTCCAGACTGCTCTATCTAAAGGCACGTTCAACTCTGTGAGTTGAATGCACGCATTGCGAAGAACTTTCTGACAATGCTTCTCTCTAGCTTTTAGGTGAAGATATTCCATTTCACAGCATAGGCCTCAAAGTGCTCCAAATAACCACTTGCAGATTTTACAAAAGAATGTTTCAAAACTGCTCTTTCTAGAGGAAGGTTCAAGTCTGTGAGTTGAATGCACTCAACACAAAGAAGTTTCTGAGAATGCTTCTGTCCAGTTTTCATGTGAAGATATTTCCTTTTCCAGCATAGGCCCCAAACCGCTCCAAATAATCACTTGCAGAGTCTACAAAAAGAGTGTTTCCAAACTTCTCTATCAACTGGTAGGTACAACTCCGTGAGTTGAATGCCCTCATCACGAAGAAGTTTCTGAGAATGCTTCCCTCTTGTTTTGATGGGAAGATATTTCCTTTTCCAACATAGGCCTCAAGGTGCTCCGAATAAACACTTGCAGATTCTACAAACTTAGTGTTTCAAAACTGTTCTATCAAAAGGAACGTTCAAGTCTGGGAGTTGAATGAACTCATCACAAAGAAGTTTCTCAGAATGCTTCTGTCTAGTTTTTAGGTGAAGATATTTCATTTCCCAGCATAGGCCTGAAAGCGCTCCAAATATCCACTTGCAGATTCTACAAAAAGAGTGTTTCCAAACTGCTCTTACAAAAGGAAAGTTCAAGTCTGTGAGCTGAACGAACTCATCACCAAGAAGTTTCTGAGAATGCGTCTGTCTAGTTTTTATGTGTAGAAATTTCGTTTGCCAGCATAGGCCTCAAATCGCTCCAAACATCCACTAGCAAATTCTACAAAAGGAGTGTTTCAAAAGTGCGCTATCAAAAGAAAGAGTCCACTATGTGAGTTGAATGCATAAAGCACACGGAAGTTTCTGAGAATGCTTCTGTCTAGTTTTTAGGTGAAGATATTTCATTTCCCAGCATAGGCCACAAAGCGCTCCAAGTAGCCACTTGCAGATTCTACAAAAAGAGTGTTTCCAAACTGCTCTTTCAAAAGGAAGGTTCAAGTCTGTGAGTTGAGTGCCCTCATCACAAAGAAGTTTCTGAGAATGCTTCTGTCTAGTTTTTATATGAAGGTCTTTCCTCTTCCAACATAGTCCTCAAAGCGCTCCAAATAAACACTTGCAGATTCTACAAAAGGAGTGTTTCAAAACAGTTCTATCAAAAGGAACGTTCAAGTCTGTGAGTTGAATGCATTCATCACACAGAAGTTTCTGAGAATGCTTCTGTCTAGTTTTTAGGTGAAGATATTGCTTTTCCCAGCCTAGGCCTCAAAGCGCTCCAAGTATCCACTTGCAGATTCTACAAAAAGAGAGCTTCATAGCTGCTCTTTCAAAAGGAAGGTTCAAGTCTGTGTGTTGAATGCACTCATCACAAAGAAGTTTCTGAGAATGCTTCTGTCTAGTTCTTACGTGAAGATATTTCCTTTTCCAGCTAAGCTTCAAAGCGCTCCAAATAAACACTTGCAAATTCTACTAAAGGAGTGTTTCAAAACAGTTCTTTCAAAAGGAACGTTCAAGTCTGTGAGTTGAATGCACTCAACGAACAGAAGTTTCTTAGAGTGCTTCTGTATAGTTTTCATGTGAAGATATTTCCTTTTCCAGCATAGGCCTCAAAGCGCTCCAAATATCCACTTGCCGATTCTACAAAAACAGTGTTTCAAAACTGTTCTATCAAAAGGAAGGTTCAACGCTATGAGTAGAATGCACTCATCACAATGGAGTTGCTGAGAATGCTTCTCTCTAGTTTTTATGTGAAGATATTTCCTTTTCTAGCATAGGCCTCAAAGCGCTCCAGATAGCTACTTGCAGATTCTACAAAAAGAGGGTTTCAAATCTCTTCTATCAAAAGAAAGGTTCAACTCTGTGAGTTGAATGCACTCATCAGAAAGAAGTTTCTGAGAATGATTCTATCTAGTTTTCATCTGCATGTATTTCCTTTTCCACTAGATGCCGCAATCGCACCAAATATCCACTTGCAGTTTCCACAAAGAGTGCTGCAGAACTGCTCCATGAAAAGGAATGTTCAACTCTGTGAGTTCAATCCCCTGATGACATAGAAGTTTCTGAAAATGCTTCTGTCTAGTTGGTATAGGAAGATATTTCCTTTTCCAGCATAAGCCTCAAAGAGCTCCAAACATCCACTTGCGGATTCTGCAAAAACAGTGTTTCAAAACTGGTCGATCAAAAGGAACGTTCAACTCTGTGAGTTGAATGCACTCATCACACAGAAGTTTCTGAGAATGCTTCCGTCTAGTTCTTACGTGAAGATATTTCCGTTTCCAGCTTAGGCCTCAAAGCGCTCCAAATAAACACTTGCAGATTCTACAAAAGGAGTGTTTCAAAACTGCTCTATCAAAAGGAAGGTTCAAGTCTGTGAGTTGAATGCACTCATCACAAAGAGGTTTCTGAGAATGCTGCTGTCTAGTTTTTATGTGAAGATATTTCCTTTTCCTCGCATAGACCTCAAATCGCTCCAGATATCCACTTGCAGATTTTACAGAAAGGGTGTTTCCAGACTGCTCTATCTAAAGGCACGTTCAACTCTGTGAGTTGAATGCACGCATTGCGAAGAACTTTCTGAGAATATTCTCTCTAGCTTTTAGGTGAAGATATTCCATTTCACAGCATAGGCCTCAAAGTGCTCCAAATAACCACTTGCAGATTTTACAAAAAGAATGTTTCAAAACTGCTCTTTCTAGAGGAAGGTTCAAGTCTGTGAGTTGAATGCACTCAACACAAAGAAGTTTCTGAGAATGCTTCTGTCCAGTTTTCATGTGAAGATATTTCCTTTTCCAGCATAGGCCCCAAACCGCTCCAAATAATCACTTGCAGAGTCTACAAAAAGAGTGTTTCCAAACTTCTCTATCAACTGGTAGGTACAACTCCGTGAGTTGAATGCCCTCATCACGAAGAAGTTTCTGAGAATGCTTCCCTCTTGTTTTGATGGGAAGATATTTCCTTTTCCAACATAGGCCTCAAGGAGCTCCGAATAAACACTTGCAGATTCTACAAACTTAGTGTTTCAAAACTGTTCTATCAAAAGGAACGTTCAAGTCTGGGAGTTGAATGAACTCATCACAAAGAAGTTTCTCAGAATGCTTCTGTCTAGTTTTTAGGTGAAGATATTTCATTTCCCAGCATAGGCCTGAAAGCGCTCCAAATATCCACTTGCAGATTCTACAAAAAGAGTGTTTCCAAACTGCTCTTACAAAAGGAAAGTTCAAGTCTGTGAGCTGAACGAACTCATCACCAAGAAGTTTCTGAGAATGCGTCTGTCTAGTTTTTATGTGTAGAAATTTCGTTTGCCAGCATAGGCCTCAAATCCCTCCAAACATCCACTAGCAAATTCTACAAAAGGAATGTTTCAAAAGTGCGCTATCAAAAGAAAGAGTCCACTATGTGAGTTGAATGCATAAAGCACACGGAAGTTTCTGAGAATGCTTCTGTCTAGTTTTTAGGTGAAGATATTTCATTTCCCAGCATAGGCCACAAAGCGCTCCAAGTAGCCACTTGCAGATTCTACAAAAAGAGTGTTTCCAAACTGCTCTTTCAAAAGGAAGGTTCAAGTCTGTGAGTTGAGTGCCCTCATCACAAAGAAGTTTCTGAGAATGCTTCTGTCTAGTTTTTATATGAAGGTCTTTCCTCTTCCAACATAGTCCTCAAAGCGCTCCAAATAAACACTTGCAGATTCTACAAAAGGAGTGTTTCAAAACAGTTCTATCAAAAGGAACGTTCAAGTCTGTGAGTAGAATGCATTCATCACACAGAAGTTTCTGAGAATGCTTCTGTCTAGTTTTTAGGTGAAGATATTGCTTTTCCCAGCCTAGGCCTCAAAGCGCTCCAAGTATCCACTTGCAGATTCTACAAAAAGAGAGCTTCATAGCTGCTCTTTCAAAAGGAAGGTTCAAGTCTGTGTGTTGAATGCACTCATCACAAAGAAGTTTCTGAGAATGCTTCTGTCTAGTTCTTACGTGAAGATATTTCCTTTTCCAGCTAAGCTTCAAAGCGCTCCAAATAAACACTTGCAAATTCTACTAAAGGAGTGTTTCAAAACAGTTCTTTCAAAAGGAACGTTCAAGTCTGTGAGTTGAATGCACTCAACGAACAGAAGTTTCTTAGAGTGCTTCTGTATAGTTTTCATGTGAAGATATTTCCTTTTCCAGCATAGGCCTCAAAGCGCTCCAAATATCCACTTGCCGATTCTACAAAAACAGTGTTTCAAAACTGTTCTATCAAAAGGAAGGTTCAACGCTATGAGTAGAATGCACTCATCACAATGGAGTTGCTGAGAATGCTTCTCTCTAGTTTTTATGTGAAGATATTTCCTTTTCTAGCATAGGCCTCAAAGCGCTCCAGATAGCTACTTGCAGATTCTACAAAAAGAGGGTTTCAAATCTCTTCTATCAAAAGAAAGGTTCAACTCTGTGAGTTGAATGCACTCATCAGAAAGAAGTTTCTGAGAATGATTCTATCTAGTTTTCATCTGCATGTATTTCCTTTTCCACTAGATGCCGCAATCGCACCAAATATCCACTTGCAGTTTCCACAAAGAGTGCTGCAGAACTGCTCCATGAAAAGGAATGTTCAACTCTGTGAGTTCAATCCCCTGATGACATAGAAGTTTCTGAAAATGCTTCTGTCTAGTTGGTATAGGAAGATATTTCCTTTTCCAGCATAAGCCTCAAAGAGCTCCAAACATCCACTTGCGGATTCTGCAAAAACAGTGTTTCAAAACTGGTCGATCAAAAGGAACGTTCAACTCTGTGAGTTGAATGCACTCATCACACAGAAGTTTCTGAGAATGCTTCCGTCTAGTTCTTACGTGAAGATATTTCCTTTTCCAGCTTAGGCCTCAAAGCGCTCCAAATAAACACTTGCAGATTCTACAAAAGGAGTGTTTCAAAACTGCTCTATCAAAAGGAAGGTTCAAGTCTGTGAGTTGAATGCACTCATCACAAAGAGGTTTCTGAGAATGCTGCTGTCTAGTTTTTATGTGAAGATATTTCCTTTTCCTCGCATAGACCTCAAATCGCTCCAGATATCCACTTGCAGATTTTACAGAAAGGGTGTTTCCAGACTGCTCTATCTAAAGGCACGTTCAACTCTGTGAGTTGAATGCACGCATTGCGAAGAACTTTCTGACAATGCTTCTCTCTAGCTTTTAGGTGAAGATATTCCATTTCACAGCATAGGCCTCAAAGTGCTCCAAATAACCACTTGCAGATTTTACAAAAAGAATGTTTCAAAACTGCTCTTTCTAGAGGAAGGTTCAAGTCTGTGAGTTGAATGCACTCAACACAAAGAAGTTTCTGAGAATGCTTCTGTCCAGTTTTCATGTGAAGATATTTCCTTTTCCAGCATAGGCCCCAAACCGCTCCAAATAATCACTTGCAGAGTCTACAAAAAGAGTGTTTCCAAACTTCTCTATCAACTGGTAGGTACAACTCCGTGAGTTGAATGCCCTCATCACGAAGAAGTTTCTGAGAATGCTTCCCTCTTGTTTTGATGGGAAGATATTTCCTTTTCCAACATAGGCCTCAAGGTGCTCCGAATAAACACTTGCAGATTCTACAAACTTAGTGTTTCAAAACTGTTCTATCAAAAGGAACGTTCAAGTCTGGGAGTTGAATGAACTCATCACAAAGAAGTTTCTCAGAATGCTTCTGTCTAGTTTTTAGGTGAAGATATTTCATTTCCCAGCATAGGCCTGAAAGCGCTCCAAATATCCACTTGCAGATTCTACAAAAAGAGTGTTTCCAAACTGCTCTTACAAAAGGAAAGTTCAAGTCTGTGAGCTGAACGAACTCATCACCAAGAAGTTTCTGAGAATGCGTCTGTCTAGTTTTTATGTGTAGAAATTTCGTTTGCCAGCATAGGCCTCAAATCGCTCCAAACATCCACTAGCAAATTCTACAAAAGGAGTGTTTCAAAAGTGCGCTATCAAAAGAAAGAGTCCACTATGTGAGTTGAATGCATAAAGCACACGGAAGTTTCTGAGAATGCTTCTGTCTAGTTTTTAGGTGAAGATATTTCATTTCCCAGCATAGGCCACAAAGCGCTCCAAGTAGCCACTTGCAGATTCTACAAAAAGAGTGTTTCCAAACTGCTCTTTCAAAAGGAAGGTTCAAGTCTGTGAGTTGAGTGCCCTCATCACAAAGAAGTTTCTGAGAATGCTTCTGTCTAGTTTTTATATGAAGGTCTTTCCTCTTCCAACATAGTCCTCAAAGCGCTCCAAATAAACACTTGCAGATTCTACAAAAGGAGTGTTTCAAAACAGTTCTATCAAAAGGAACGTTCAAGTCTGTGAGTAGAATGCATTCATCACACAGAAGTTTCTGAGAATGCTTCTGTCTAGTTTTTAGGTGAAGATATTGCTTTTCCCAGCCTAGGCCTCAAAGCGCTCCAAGTATCCACTTGCAGATTCTACAAAAAGAGAGCTTCATAGCTGCTCTTTCAAAAGGAAGGTTCAAGTCTGTGTGTTGAATGCACTCATCACAAAGAAGTTTCTGAGAATGCTTCTGTCTAGTTCTTACGTGAAGATATTTCCTTTTCCAGCTAAGCTTCAAAGCGCTCCAAATAAACACTTGCAAATTCTACTAAAGGAGTGTTTCAAAACAGTTCTTTCAAAAGGAACGTTCAAGTCTGTGAGTTGAATGCACTCAACGAACAGAAGTTTCTTAGAGTGCTTCTGTATAGTTTTCATGTGAAGATATTTCCTTTTCCAGCATAGGCCTCAAAGCGCTCCAAATATCCACTTGCCGATTCTACAAAAACAGTGTTTCAAAACTGTTCTATCAAAAGGAAGGTTCAACGCTATGAGTAGAATGCACTCATCACAATGGAGTTGCTGAGAATGCTTCTCTCTAGTTTTTATGTGAAGATATTTCCTTTTCTAGCATAGGCCTCAAAGCGCTCCAGATAGCTACTTGCAGATTCTACAAAAAGAGGGTTTCAAATCTCTTCTATCAAAAGAAAGGTTCAACTCTGTGAGTTGAATGCACTCATCAGAAAGAAGTTTCTGAGAATGATTCTATCTAGTTTTCATCTGCATGTATTTCCTTTTCCACTAGATGCCGCAATCGCACCAAATATCCACTTGCAGTTTCCACAAAGAGTGCTGCAGAACTGCTCCATGAAAAGGAATGTTCAACTCTGTGAGTTCAATCCCCTGATGACATAGAAGTTTCTGAAAATGCTTCTGTCTAGTTGGTATAGGAAGATATTTCCTTTTCCAGCATAAGCCTCAAAGAGCTCCAAACATCCACTTGCGGATTCTGCAAAAACAGTGTTTCAAAACTGGTCGATCAAAAGGAACGTTCAACTCTGTGAGTTGAATGCACTCATCACACAGAAGTTTCTGAGAATGCTTCCGTCTAGTTCTTACGTGAAGATATTTCCGTTTCCAGCTTAGGCCTCAAAGCGCTCCAAATAAACACTTGCAGATTCTACAAAAGGAGTGTTTCAAAACTGCTCTATCAAAAGGAAGGTTCAAGTCTGTGAGTTGAATGCACTCATCACAAAGAGGTTTCTGAGAATGCTGCTGTCTAGTTTTTATGTGAAGATATTTCCTTTTCCTCGCATAGACCTCAAATCGCTCCAGATATCCACTTGCAGATTTTACAGAAAGGGTGTTTCCAGACTGCTCTATCTAAAGGCACGTTCAACTCTGTGAGTTGAATGCACGCATTGCGAAGAACTTTCTGAGAATATTCTCTCTAGCTTTTAGGTGAAGATATTCCATTTCACAGCATAGGCCTCAAAGTGCTCCAAATAACCACTTGCAGATTTTACAAAAAGAATGTTTCAAAACTGCTCTTTCTAGAGGAAGGTTCAAGTCTGTGAGTTGAATGCACTCAACACAAAGAAGTTTCTGAGAATGCTTCTGTCCAGTTTTCATGTGAAGATATTTCCTTTTCCAGCATAGGCCCCAAACCGCTCCAAATAATCACTTGCAGAGTCTACAAAAAGAGTGTTTCCAAACTTCTCTATCAACTGGTAGGTACAACTCCGTGAGTTGAATGCCCTCATCACGAAGAAGTTTCTGAGAATGCTTCCCTCTTGTTTTGATGGGAAGATATTTCCTTTTCCAACATAGGCCTCAAGGAGCTCCGAATAAACACTTGCAGATTCTACAAACTTAGTGTTTCAAAACTGTTCTATCAAAAGGAACGTTCAAGTCTGGGAGTTGAATGAACTCATCACAAAGAAGTTTCTCAGAATGCTTCTGTCTAGTTTTTAGGTGAAGATATTTCATTTCCCAGCATAGGCCTGAAAGCGCTCCAAATATCCACTTGCAGATTCTACAAAAAGAGTGTTTCCAAACTGCTCTTACAAAAGGAAAGTTCAAGTCTGTGAGCTGAACGAACTCATCACCAAGAAGTTTCTGAGAATGCGTCTGTCTAGTTTTTATGTGTAGAAATTTCGTTTGCCAGCATAGGCCTCAAATCCCTCCAAACATCCACTAGCAAATTCTACAAAAGGAATGTTTCAAAAGTGCGCTATCAAAAGAAAGAGTCCACTATGTGAGTTGAATGCATAAAGCACACGGAAGTTTCTGAGAATGCTTCTGTCTAGTTTTTAGGTGAAGATATTTCATTTCCCAGCATAGGCCACAAAGCGCTCCAAGTAGCCACTTGCAGATTCTACAAAAAGAGTGTTTCCAAACTGCTCTTTCAAAAGGAAGGTTCAAGTCTGTGAGTTGAGTGCCCTCATCACAAAGAAGTTTCTGAGAATGCTTCTGTCTAGTTTTTATATGAAGGTCTTTCCTCTTCCAACATAGTCCTCAAAGCGCTCCAAATAAACACTTGCAGATTCTACAAAAGGAGTGTTTCAAAACAGTTCTATCAAAAGGAACGTTCAAGTCTGTGAGTAGAATGCATTCATCACACAGAAGTTTCTGAGAATGCTTCTGTCTAGTTTTTAGGTGAAGATATTGCTTTTCCCAGCCTAGGCCTCAAAGCGCTCCAAGTATCCACTTGCAGATTCTACAAAAAGAGAGCTTCATAGCTGCTCTTTCAAAAGGAAGGTTCAAGTCTGTGTGTTGAATGCACTCATCACAAAGAAGTTTCTGAGAATGCTTCTGTCTAGTTCTTACGTGAAGATATTTCCTTTTCCAGCTAAGCTTCAAAGCGCTCCAAATAAACACTTGCAAATTCTACTAAAGGAGTGTTTCAAAACAGTTCTTTCAAAAGGAACGTTCAAGTCTGTGAGTTGAATGCACTCAACGAACAGAAGTTTCTTAGAGTGCTTCTGTATAGTTTTCATGTGAAGATATTTCCTTTTCCAGCATAGGCCTCAAAGCGCTCCAAATATCCACTTGCCGATTCTACAAAAACAGTGTTTCAAAACTGTTCTATCAAAAGGAAGGTTCAACGCTATGAGTAGAATGCACTCATCACAATGGAGTTGCTGAGAATGCTTCTCTCTAGTTTTTATGTGAAGATATTTCCTTTTCTAGCATAGGCCTCAAAGCGCTCCAGATAGCTACTTGCAGATTCTACAAAAAGAGGGTTTCAAATCTCTTCTATCAAAAGAAAGGTTCAACTCTGTGAGTTGAATGCACTCATCAGAAAGAAGTTTCTGAGAATGATTCTATCTAGTTTTCATCTGCATGTATTTCCTTTTCCACTAGATGCCGCAATCGCACCAAATATCCACTTGCAGTTTCCACAAAGAGTGCTGCAGAACTGCTCCATGAAAAGGAATGTTCAACTCTGTGAGTTCAATCCCCTGATGACATAGAAGTTTCTGAAAATGCTTCTGTCTAGTTGGTATAGGAAGATATTTCCTTTTCCAGCATAAGCCTCAAAGAGCTCCAAACATCCACTTGCGGATTCTGCAAAAACAGTGTTTCAAAACTGGTCGATCAAAAGGAACGTTCAACTCTGTGAGTTGAATGCACTCATCACACAGAAGTTTCTGAGAATGCTTCCGTCTAGTTCTTACGTGAAGATATTTCCTTTTCCAGCTTAGGCCTCAAAGCGCTCCAAATAAACACTTGCAGATTCTACAAAAGGAGTGTTTCAAAACTGCTCTATCAAAAGGAAGGTTCAAGTCTGTGAGTTGAATGCACTCATCACAAAGAGGTTTCTGAGAATGCTGCTGTCTAGTTTTTATGTGAAGATATTTCCTTTTCCTCGCATAGACCTCAAATCGCTCCAGATATCCACTTGCAGATTTTACAGAAAGGGTGTTTCCAGACTGCTCTATCTAAAGGCACGTTCAACTCTGTGAGTTGAATGCACGCATTGCGAAGAACTTTCTGACAATGCTTCTCTCTAGCTTTTAGGTGAAGATATTCCATTTCACAGCATAGGCCTCAAAGTGCTCCAAATAACCACTTGCAGATTTTACAAAAAGAATGTTTCAAAACTGCTCTTTCTAGAGGAAGGTTCAAGTCTGTGAGTTGAATGCACTCAACACAAAGAAGTTTCTGAGAATGCTTCTGTCCAGTTTTCATGTGAAGATATTTCCTTTTCCAGCATAGGCCCCAAACCGCTCCAAATAATCACTTGCAGAGTCTACAAAAAGAGTGTTTCCAAACTTCTCTATCAACTGGTAGGTACAACTCCGTGAGTTGAATGCCCTCATCACGAAGAAGTTTCTGAGAATGCTTCCCTCTTGTTTTGATGGGAAGATATTTCCTTTTCCAACATAGGCCTCAAGGTGCTCCGAATAAACACTTGCAGATTCTACAAACTTAGTGTTTCAAAACTGTTCTATCAAAAGGAACGTTCAAGTCTGGGAGTTGAATGAACTCATCACAAAGAAGTTTCTCAGAATGCTTCTGTCTAGTTTTTAGGTGAAGATATTTCATTTCCCAGCATAGGCCTGAAAGCGCTCCAAATATCCACTTGCAGATTCTACAAAAAGAGTGTTTCCAAACTGCTCTTACAAAAGGAAAGTTCAAGTCTGTGAGCTGAACGAACTCATCACCAAGAAGTTTCTGAGAATGCGTCTGTCTAGTTTTTATGTGTAGAAATTTCGTTTGCCAGCATAGGCCTCAAATCGCTCCAAACATCCACTAGCAAATTCTACAAAAGGAGTGTTTCAAAAGTGCGCTATCAAAAGAAAGAGTCCACTATGTGAGTTGAATGCATAAAGCACACGGAAGTTTCTGAGAATGCTTCTGTCTAGTTTTTAGGTGAAGATATTTCATTTCCCAGCATAGGCCACAAAGCGCTCCAAGTAGCCACTTGCAGATTCTACAAAAAGAGTGTTTCCAAACTGCTCTTTCAAAAGGAAGGTTCAAGTCTGTGAGTTGAGTGCCCTCATCACAAAGAAGTTTCTGAGAATGCTTCTGTCTAGTTTTTATATGAAGGTCTTTCCTCTTCCAACATAGTCCTCAAAGCGCTCCAAATAAACACTTGCAGATTCTACAAAAGGAGTGTTTCAAAACAGTTCTATCAAAAGGAACGTTCAAGTCTGTGAGTAGAATGCATTCATCACACAGAAGTTTCTGAGAATGCTTCTGTCTAGTTTTTAGGTGAAGATATTGCTTTTCCCAGCCTAGGCCTCAAAGCGCTCCAAGTATCCACTTGCAGATTCTACAAAAAGAGAGCTTCATAGCTGCTCTTTCAAAAGGAAGGTTCAAGTCTGTGTGTTGAATGCACTCATCACAAAGAAGTTTCTGAGAATGCTTCTGTCTAGTTCTTACGTGAAGATATTTCCTTTTCCAGCTAAGCTTCAAAGCGCTCCAAATAAACACTTGCAAATTCTACTAAAGGAGTGTTTCAAAACAGTTCTTTCAAAAGGAACGTTCAAGTCTGTGAGTTGAATGCACTCAACGAACAGAAGTTTCTTAGAGTGCTTCTGTATAGTTTTCATGTGAAGATATTTCCTTTTCCAGCATAGGCCTCAAAGCGCTCCAAATATCCACTTGCCGATTCTACAAAAACAGTGTTTCAAAACTGTTCTATCAAAAGGAAGGTTCAACGCTATGAGTAGAATGCACTCATCACAATGGAGTTGCTGAGAATGCTTCTCTCTAGTTTTTATGTGAAGATATTTCCTTTTCTAGCATAGGCCTCAAAGCGCTCCAGATAGCTACTTGCAGATTCTACAAAAAGAGGGTTTCAAATCTCTTCTATCAAAAGAAAGGTTCAACTCTGTGAGTTGAATGCACTCATCAGAAAGAAGTTTCTGAGAATGATTCTATCTAGTTTTCATCTGCATGTATTTCCTTTTCCACTAGATGCCGCAATCGCACCAAATATCCACTTGCAGTTTCCACAAAGAGTGCTGCAGAACTGCTCCATGAAAAGGAATGTTCAACTCTGTGAGTTCAATCCCCTGATGACATAGAAGTTTCTGAAAATGCTTCTGTCTAGTTGGTATAGGAAGATATTTCCTTTTCCAGCATAAGCCTCAAAGAGCTCCAAACATCCACTTGCGGATTCTGCAAAAACAGTGTTTCAAAACTGGTCGATCAAAAGGAACGTTCAACTCTGTGAGTTGAATGCACTCATCACACAGAAGTTTCTGAGAATGCTTCCGTCTAGTTCTTACGTGAAGATATTTCCTTTTCCAGCTTAGGCCTCAAAGCGCTCCAAATAAACACTTGCAGATTCTACAAAAGGAGTGTTTCAAAACTGCTCTATCAAAAGGAAGGTTCAAGTCTGTGAGTTGAATGCACTCATCACAAAGAGGTTTCTGAGAATGCTGCTGTCTAGTTTTTATGTGAAGATATTTCCTTTTCCTCGCATAGACCTCAAATCGCTCCAGATATCCACTTGCAGATTTTACAGAAAGGGTGTTTCCAGACTGCTCTATCTAAAGGCACGTTCAACTCTGTGAGTTGAATGCACGCATTGCGAAGAACTTTCTGACAATGCTTCTCTCTAGCTTTTAGGTGAAGATATTCCATTTCACAGCATAGGCCTCAAAGTGCTCCAAATAACCACTTGCAGATTTTACAAAAAGAATGTTTCAAAACTGCTCTTTCTAGAGGAAGGTTCAAGTCTGTGAGTTGAATGCACTCAACACAAAGAAGTTTCTGAGAATGCTTCTGTCCAGTTTTCATGTGAAGATATTTCCTTTTCCAGCATAGGCCCCAAACCGCTCCAAATAATCACTTGCAGAGTCTACAAAAAGAGTGTTTCCAAACTTCTCTATCAACTGGTAGGTACAACTCCGTGAGTTGAATGCCCTCATCACGAAGAAGTTTCTGAGAATGCTTCCCTCTTGTTTTGATGGGAAGATATTTCCTTTTCCAACATAGGCCTCAAGGTGCTCCGAATAAACACTTGCAGATTCTACAAACTTAGTGTTTCAAAACTGTTCTATCAAAAGGAACGTTCAAGTCTGGGAGTTGAATGAACTCATCACAAAGAAGTTTCTCAGAATGCTTCTGTCTAGTTTTTAGGTGAAGATATTTCATTTCCCAGCATAGGCCTGAAAGCGCTCCAAATATCCACTTGCAGATTCTACAAAAAGAGTGTTTCCAAACTGCTCTTACAAAAGGAAAGTTCAAGTCTGTGAGCTGAACGAACTCATCACCAAGAAGTTTCTGAGAATGCGTCTGTCTAGTTTTTATGTGTAGAAATTTCGTTTGCCAGCATAGGCCTCAAATCGCTCCAAACATCCACTAGCAAATTCTACAAAAGGAGTGTTTCAAAAGTGCGCTATCAAAAGAAAGAGTCCACTATGTGAGTTGAATGCATAAAGCACACGGAAGTTTCTGAGAATGCTTCTGTCTAGTTTTTAGGTGAAGATATTTCATTTCCCAGCATAGGCCACAAAGCGCTCCAAGTAGCCACTTGCAGATTCTACAAAAAGAGTGTTTCCAAACTGCTCTTTCAAAAGGAAGGTTCAAGTCTGTGAGTTGAGTGCCCTCATCACAAAGAAGTTTCTGAGAATGCTTCTGTCTAGTTTTTATATGAAGGTCTTTCCTCTTCCAACATAGTCCTCAAAGCGCTCCAAATAAACACTTGCAGATTCTACAAAAGGAGTGTTTCAAAACAGTTCTATCAAAAGGAACGTTGAAGTCTGTGAGTTGAATGCATTCATCACACAGAAGTTTCTGAGAATGCTTCTGTCTAGTTTTTAGGTGAAGATATTGCTTTTCCCAGCCTAGGCCTCAAAGCGCTCCAAGTATCCACTTGCAGATTCTACAAAAAGAGAGCTTCATAGCTGCTCTTTCAAAAGGAAGGTTCAAGTCTGTGTGTTGAATGCCCTCATCCCAAAGAAGTTTCTGAGAATGCTTCTGTCTAGTTCTTACGTGAAGATATTTCCTTTTCCAGCTAAGCTTCAAAGCGCTCCAAATAAACACTTGCAAATTCTACTAAAGGAGTGTTTCAAAACAGTTCTTTCAAAAGGAACGTTCAAGTCTGTGAGTTGAATGCACTCAACGAACAGAAGTTTCTTAGAGTGCTTCTGTATAGTTTTCATGTGAAGATATTTCCTTTTCCAGCATAGGCCTCAAAGCGCTCCAAATATCCACTTGCCGATTCTACAAAAACAGTGTTTCAAAACTGTTCTATCAAAAGGAAGGTTCAACGCTATGAGTAGAATGCACTCATCACAATGGAGTTGCTGAGAATGCTTCTCTCTAGTTTTTATGTGAAGATATTTCCTTTTCTAGCATAGGCCTCAAAGCGCTCCAAATAGCCACTTGCAGATTCTACAAAAAGAGGGTTTCAAATCTCTTCTATCAAAAGAAAGGTTCAACTCTGTGAGTTGAATGCACTCATCAGAAAGAAGTTTCTGAGAATGATTCTATCTAGTTTTCATCTGCATGTATTTCCTTTTCCACTAGATGCCGCAATCGCACCAAATATCCACTTGCGGTTTCCACAAAAAGAGTGCTGCAGAACTTCTCCATGAAAAGGAATGTTCAACTCTGTGAGTTCAATCCCCTGATGACATAGAAGTTTCTGAAAATGCTTCTGTCTAGTTGGTATAGGAAGATATTTCCTTTTCCAGCATAAGCCTCAAAGAGCTCCAAATATCCACTTGCGGATTCTGCAAAAACAGTGTTTCAAAACTGGTCGATCAAAAGGAACGTTCAACTCTGTGAGTTGAATGCACTCATCACACAGAAGTTTCTGATAATGCTTCCCTCTAGTTCTTATGTGAAGATATATCCTTTTCCAGCTTAGGCCTCAAAGCGCTCCAAATAAACACTTGCAGATTCTACAAAAGGAGTGTTTCAAAACTGCTCTATCAAAAGGAAGGTTCAAGTCTGTGAGTTGAATGCACTCATCACAAAGAGGTTTCTGAGAATGCTGCTGTCTAGTTTTTATGTGAAGATATTTCCTTTTCCTCGCATAGACCTCAAATCGCTCCAGATATCCACTTGCAGATTTTACAGAAAGGGTGTTTCCAGACTGCTCTATCTAAAGGCACGTTCAACTCTGTGAGTTGAATGCACGCATTGCGAAGAACTTTCTGAGAATGCTTCTCTCTAGGTTTTAGGTGAAGATATTCCATTTCACAGCATAGGCCTCAAAGTGCTCCAAATAACCACTTGCAGATTTTACAAAAAGAATGTTTCAAAACTGCTCTTTCTAGAGGAAGGTTCAAGTCTGTGAGTTGAATGCACTCAACACAAAGAAGTTTCTGAGAATGCTTCCGTCCAGTTTTCATGTGAAGATATTTCCTTTTCCAGCATAGGCCCCAAACCGCTCCAAATAATCACTTGCAGAGTCTACAAAAAGAGTGTTTCCAAACTTCTCTATCAACTGGTAGGTACAACTCCGTGAGTTGAATGCCCTCATCACGAAGAAGTTTCTGAGAATGCTTCCCTCTTGTTTTGATGGGAAGATATTTCCTTTTCCAACATAGGCCTCAAGGAGCTCCGAATAAACACTTGCAGATTCTACAAACTTAGTGTTTCAAAACTGTTCTATCAAAAGGAACGTTCAAGTCTGGGAGTTGAATGAACTCATCACAAAGAAGTTTCTCAGAATGCTTCTGTCTAGTTTTTAGGTGAAGATATTTCATTTCCCAGCATAGGCCTGAAAGCGCTCCAAATATCCACTTGCAGATTCTACAAAAAGAGTGTTTCCAAACTGCTCTTACAAAAGGAAAGTTCAAGTCTGTGAGCTGAACGAACTCATCACCAAGAAGTTTCTGAGAATGCGTCTGTCTAGTTTTTATGTGTAGAAATTTCGTTTGCCAGCATAGGCCTCAAATCGCTCCAAACATCCACTAGCAAATTCTACAAAAGGAGTGTTTCAAAAGTGCGCTATCAAAAGAAAGAGTCCACTATGTGAGTTGAATGCATAAAGCACACGGAAGTTTCTGAGAATGCTTCTGTCTAGTTTTTAGGTGAAGATATTTCATTTCCCAGCATAGGCCACAAAGCGCTCCAAGTAGCCACTTGCAGATTCTACAAAAAGAGTGTTTCCAAACTGCTCTTTCAAAAGGAAGGTTCAAGTCTGTGAGTTGAGTGCCCTCATCACAAAGAAGTTTCTGAGAATGCTTCTGTCTAGTTTTTATATGAAGGTCTTTCCTTTTCCAACATAGTCCTCAAAGCGCTCCAAATAAACACTTGCAGATTCTACAAAAGGAGTGTTTCAAAACAGTTCTATCAAAAGGAACGTTCAAGTCTGTGAGTAGAATGCATTCATCACACAGAAGTTTCTGAGAATGCTTCTGTCTAGTTTTTAGGTGAAGATATTGCTTTTCCCAGCCTAGGCCTCAAAGCGCTCCAAGTATCCACTTGCAGATTCTACAAAAAGAGAGCTTCATAGCTGCTCTTTCAAAAGGAAGGTTCAAGTCTGTGTGTTGAATGCACTCATCACAAAGAAGTTTCTGAGAATGCTTCTGTCTAGTTCTTACGTGAAGATATTTCCTTTTCCAGCTAAGCTTCAAAGCGCTCCAAATAAGCACTTGCAAATTCTACTAAAGGAGTGTTTCAAAACAGTTCTTTCAAAAGGAACGTTCAAGTCTGTGAGTTGAATGCACTCAACGAACAGAAGTTTCTTAGAGTGCTTCTGTATAGTTTTCATGTGAAGATATTTCCTTTTCCAGCATAGGCCTCAAAGCGCTCCAAATATCCACTTGCCGATTCTACAAAAACAGTGTTTCAAAACTGTTCTATCAAAAGGAAGGTTCAACGCTATGAGTAGAATGCACTCATCACAATGGAGTTGCTGAGAATGCTTCTCTCTAGTTTTTATGTGAAGATATTTCCTTTTCTAGCATAGGCCTCAAAGCGCTCCAAATAGCCACTTGCAGATTCTACAAAAAGAGGGTTTCAAATCTCTTCTATCAAAAGAAAGGTTCAACTCTGTGAGTTGAATGCACTCATCAGAAAGAAGTTTCTGAGAATGATTCTATCTAGTTTTCATCTGCATGTATTTCCCTTTCCACTACATGCCGCAATCGCACCAAATATCCACTTGCGGTTTCCACAAAAAGAGTGCTGCAGAACTGCTCCATGAAAAGGAATGTTCAACTCTGTGAGTTCAATCCCCTGATGACATAGAAGTTTCTGAAAATGCTTCTGTCTAGTTGGTATAGGAAGATATTTCCTTTTCCAGCATAAGCCTCAAAGAGCTCCAAATATCCACTTGCGGATTCTGCAAAAACAGTGTTTCAAAACTGGTCGATCAAAAGGAACGTTCAACTCTGTGAGTTGAATGCACTCATCACACAGAAGTTTCTGAGAATGCTTCCGTCTAGTTCTTACGTGAAGATATTTCCTTTTCCAGCTTAGGCCTCAAAGCGCTCCAAATAAACACTTGCAGATTCTACAAAAGGAGTGTTTCAAAACTGCTCTATCAAAAGGAAGGTTCAAGTCTGAGAGTTGAATGCACTCATCACAAAGAGGTTTCTGAGAATGCTGCTGTCTAGTTTTTATGTGAAGATATTTCCTTTTCCTCGCATAGACCTCAAATCGCTCCAGATATCCACTTGCAGATTTTACAGAAAGGGTGTTTCCAGACTGCTCTATCTAAAGGCACGTTCAACTCTGTGAGTTGAATGCACGCATTGCGAAGAACTTTCTGAGAATGCTTCTCTCTAGCTTTTAGGTGAAGATATTCCATTTCACAGCATAGGCCTCAAAGTGCTCCAAATAACCACATGCAGATTTTACAAAAAGAATGTTTCAAAACTGCTCTTTCTAGAGGAAGGTTCAAGTCTGTGAGTTGAATGCACTCAACACAAAGAAGTTTCTGAGAATGCTTCCGTCCAGTTTTCATGTGAAGATATTTCCTTTTCCAGCGTAGGCCCCAAACCGCTCCAAATAATCACTTGCAGAGTCTACAAAAAGAGTGTTTCCAAACTTCTCTATCAACTGGTACGTACAACTCCGTGAGTTGAATGCCCTCATCACGAAGAAGTTTCTGAGAATGCTTCCCTCTTATTTTGATGGGAAGATATTTCCTTTTCCAACATAGGCCTCAAGGTGCTCCGAATAAACACTTGCAGATTCTACAAACTTAGTGTTTCAAAACTGTTCTATCAAAAGGAACGTTCAAGTCTGGGAGTTGAATGAACTCATCACAAAGAAGTTTCTCAGAATGCTTCTGTCTAGTTTTTAGGTGAAGATATTTCATTTCCCAGCATAGGCCTGAAAGCGCTCCAAATATCCACTTGCAGATTCTACAAAAAGAGTGTTTCCAAACTGCTCTTACAAAAGGAAAGTTCAAGTCTGTGAGCTGAACGAACTCATCACAAAGAAGTTTCTGAGAATGCGTCTGTCTTGTTTTTATGTGTAGAAATTTCGTTTGCCAGCATAGGCCTCAAATCGCTCCAAACATCCACTAGCAAATTCTACAAAAGGAGTGTTTCAAAAGTGCGCTATCAAAAGAAAGAGTCCACTATGTGAGTTGAATGCATAAAGCACACGGAAGTTTCTGAGAATGCTTCTGTCTAGTTTTTAGGTGAAGATATTTCATTTCCCAGCATAGGCCACAAAGCGCTCCAAATAGCCACTTGCAGATTCTACAAAAAGAGTGTTTCCAAACTGCTCTTTCAAAAGGAAGGTTCAAGTCTGTGAGTTGAGTGCCCTCATCACAAAGAAGTTTCTGAGAATGCTTCTGTCTAGTTTTTATATGAAGGTCTTTCCTTTTCCAACATAGTCCTCAAAGCGCTCCAAATAAACACTTGCAGATTCTACAAAAGGAGTGTTTCAAAACAGTTCTATCAAAAGGAACGTTCAAGTCTGTGGGTTGAATGCATTCATCACACAGAAGTTTCTGAGAATGCTTCTGTCTAGTTTTTAGGTGAAGATATTACTTTTCCCAGCCTAGGCCTCAAAGCGCTCCAAGTATCCACTTGCAGATTCTACAAAAAGAGAGCTTCATAGCTGCTCTTTCAAAAGGAAGGTTCAAGTCTGTGTGTTGAATGCCCTCATCCCAAAGAAGTTTCTGAGAATGCTTCTGTCTAGTTCTTACGTGAAGATATTTCCTTTTCCAGCTAAGCTTCAAAGCGCTCCAAATAAACACTTGCAAATTCTACTAAAGGAGTGTTTCAAAACAGTTCTTTCAAAAGGAACGTTCAAGTCTGTGAGTTGAATGCACTCAACGAACAGAAGTTTCTTAGAGTGCTTCTGTATAGTTTTCATGTGAAGATATTTCCTTTTCCAGCATAGGCCTCAAAGCGCTCCAAATATCCACTTGCCGATTCTACAAAAACAGTGTTTCAAAACTGTTCTATCAAAAGGAAGGTTCAACGCTATGAGTAGAATGCACTCATCACAATGGAGTTGCTGAGAATGCTTCTCTCTAGTTTTTATGTGAAGATATTTCCTTTTCTAGCATAGGCCTCAAAGCGCTCCAAATAGCCACTTGCAGATTCTACAAAAAGAGGGTTTCAAATCTCTTCTATCAAAAGAAAGGTTCAACTCTGTGAGTTGAATGCACTCATCAGAAAGAAGTTTCTGAGAATGATTCTATCTAGTTTTCATCTGCATGTATTTCCTTTTCCACTAGATGCCGCAATCGCACCAAATATCCACTTGCAGTTTCCACAAAAAGAGTGCTGCAGAACTGCTCCATGAAAAGGAATGTTCAACTCTGTGAGTTCAATCCCCTGATGACATAGAAGTTTCTGAAAATGCTTCTGTCTAGTTGGTATAGGAAGATATTTCCTTTTCCAGCATAAGCCTCAAAGAGCTCCAAATATCCACTTGCGGATTCTGCAAAAACAGTGTTTCAAAACTGGTCGATCAAAAGGAACGTTCAACTCTGTGAGTTGAATGCACTCATCACACAGAAGTTTCTGAGAATGCTTCCGTCTAGTTCTTACGTGAAGACATTTCCTTTTCCAGCTTAGGCCTCAAAGCGCTCCAAATAAACACTTGCAGATTCTACAAAAGGAGTGTTTCAAAACTGCTCTATCAAAAGGAAGGTTCAAGTCTGTGAGTTGAATGCACTCATCACAAAGAGGTTTCTGAGAATGCTGCTGTCTAGTTTTTATGTGAAGATATTTCCTTTTCCTCGCATAGACCTCAAATCGCTCCAGATATCCACTTGCAGATTTTACAGAAAGGGTGTTTCCAGACTGCTCTATCTAAAGGCACGTTCAACTCTGTGAGTTGAATGCACGCATTGCGAAGAACTTTCTGAGAATGCTTCTCTCTAGGTTTTAGGTGAAGATATTCCATTTCACAGCATAGGCCTCAAAGTGCTCCAAATAACCACTTGCAGATTTTACAAAAAGAATGTTTCAAAACTGCTCTTTCTAGAGGAAGGTTCAAGTCTGTGAGTTGAATGCACTCAACACAAAGAAGTTTCTGAGAATGCTTCCGTCCAGTTTTCATGTGAAGATATTTCCTTTTCCAGCATAGGCCCCAAACCGCTCCAAATAATCACTTGCAGAGTCTACAAAAAGAGTGTTTCCAAACTTCTCTATCAACTGGTAGGTACAACTCCGTGAGTTGAATGCCCTCATCACGAAGAAGTTTCTGAGAATGCTTCCCTCTTGTTTTGATGGGAAGATATTTCCTTTTCCAACATAGGCCTCAAGGAGCTCCGAATAAACACTTGCAGATTCTACAAACTTAGTGTTTCAAAACTGTTCTATCAAAAGGAACGTTCAAGTCTGGGAGTTGAATGAACTCATCACAAAGAAGTTTCTCAGAATGCTTCTGTCTAGTTTTTAGGTGAAGATATTTCATTTCCCAGCATAGGCCTGAAAGCGCTCCAAATATCCACTTGCAGATTCTACGAAAAGAGTGTTTCCAAACTGCTCTTACAAAAGGAAAGTTCAAGTCTGTGAGCTGAACGAACTCATCACCAAGAAGTTTCTGAGAATGCGTCTGTCTAGTTTTTATGTGTAGAAATTTCGTTTGCCAGCATAGGCCTCAAATCGCTCCAAACATCCACTAGCAAATTCTACAAAAGGAGTGTTTCAAAAGTGCGCTATCAAAAGAAAGAGTCCACTATGTGAGTTGAATGCATAAAGCACACGGAAGTTTCTGAGAATGCTTCTGTCTAGTTTTTAGGTGAAGATATTTCATTTCCCAGCATAGGCCACAAAGCGCTCCAAGTAGCCACTTGCAGATTCTACAAAAAGAGTGTTTCCAAACTGCTCTTTCAAAAGGAAGGTTCAAGTCTGTGAGTTGAGTGCCCTCATCACAAAGAAGTTTCTGAGAATGCTTCTGTCTAGTTTTTATATGAAGGTCTTTCCTTTTCCAACATAGTCCTCAAAGCGCTCCAAATAAACACTTGCAGATTCTACAAAAGGAGTGTTTCAAAACAGTTCTATCAAAAGGAACGTTCAAGTCTGTGAGTAGAATGCATTCATCACACAGAAGTTTCTGAGAATGCTTCTGTCTAGTTTTTAGGTGAAGATATTGCTTTTCCCAGCCTAGGCCTCAAAGCGCTCCAAGTATCCACTTGCAGATTCTACAAAAAGAGAGCTTCATAGCTGCTCTTTCAAAAGGAAGGTTCAAGTCTGTGTGTTGAATGCACTCATCACAAAGAAGTTTCTGAGAATGCTTCTGTCTAGTTCTTACGTGAAGATATTTCCTTTTCCAGCTAAGCTTCAAAGCGCTCCAAATAAGCACTTGCAAATTCTACTAAAGGAGTGTTTCAAAACAGTTCTTTCAAAAGGAACGTTCAAGTCTGTGAGTTGAATGCACTCAACGAACAGAAGTTTCTTAGAGTGCTTCTGTATAGTTTTCATGTGAAGATATTTCCTTTTCCAGCATAGGCCTCAAAGCGCTCCAAATATCCACTTGCCGATTCTACAAAAACAGTGTTTCAAAACTGTTCTATCAAAAGGAAGGTTCAACGCTATGAGTAGAATGCACTCATCACAATGGAGTTGCTGAGAATGCTTCTCTCTAGTTTTTATGTGAAGATATTTCCTTTTCTAGCATAGGCCTCAAAGCGCTCCAAATAGCCACTTGCAGATTCTACAAAAAGAGGGTTTCAAATCTCTTCTATCAAAAGAAAGGTTCAACTCTGTGAGTTGAATGCACTCATCAGAAAGAAGTTTCTGAGAATGATTCTATCTAGTTTTCATCTGCATGTATTTCCCTTTCCACTACATGCCGCAATCGCACCAAATATCCACTTGCGGTTTCCACAAAAAGAGTGCTGCAGAACTGCTCCATGAAAAGGAATGTTCAACTCTGTGAGTTCAATCCCCTGATGACATAGAAGTTTCTGAAAATGCTTCTGTCTAGTTGGTATAGGAAGATATTTCCTTTTCCAGCATAAGCCTCAAAGAGCTCCAAATATCCACTTGCGGATTCTGCAAAAACAGTGTTTCAAAACTGGTCGATCAAAAGGAACGTTCAACTCTGTGAGTTGAATGCACTCATCACACAGAAGTTTCTGAGAATGCTTCCGTCTAGTTCTTACGTGAAGATATTTCCTTTTCCAGCTTAGGCCTCAAAGCGCTCCAAATAAACACTTGCAGATTCTACAAAAGGAGTGTTTCAAAACTGCTCTATCAAAAGGAAGGTTCAAGTCTGAGAGTTGAATGCACTCATCACAAAGAGGTTTCTGAGAATGCTGCTGTCTAGTTTTTATGTGAAGATATTTCCTTTTCCTCGCATAGACCTCAAATCGCTCCAGATATCCACTTGCAGATTTTACAGAAAGGGTGTTTCCAGACTGCTCTATCTAAAGGCACGTTCAACTCTGTGAGTTGAATGCACGCATTGCGAAGAACTTTCTGAGAATGCTTCTCTCTAGCTTTTAGGTGAAGATATTCCATTTCACAGCATAGGCCTCAAAGTGCTCCAAATAACCACATGCAGATTTTACAAAAAGAATGTTTCAAAACTGCTCTTTCTAGAGGAAGGTTCAAGTCTGTGAGTTGAATGCACTCAACACAAAGAAGTTTCTGAGAATGCTTCCGTCCAGTTTTCATGTGAAGATATTTCCTTTTCCAGCGTAGGCCCCAAACCGCTCCAAATAATCACTTGCAGAGTCTACAAAAAGAGTGTTTCCAAACTTCTCTATCAAGTGGTACGTACAACTCCGTGAGTTGAATGCCCTCATCACGAAGAAGTTTCTGAGAATGCTTCCCTCTTGTTTTGATGGGAAGATATTTCCTTTTCCAACATAGGCCTCAAGGTGCTCCGAATAAACACTTGCAGATTCTACAAACTTAGTGTTTCAAAACTGTTCTATCAAAAGGAACGTTCAAGTCTGGGAGTTGAATGAACTCATCACAAAGAAGTTTCTCAGAATGCTTCTGTCTAGTTTTTAGGTGAAGATATTTCATTTCCCAGCATAGGCCTGAAAGCGCTCCAAATATCCACTTGCAGATTCTACAAAAAGATTGTTTCCAAACTGCTCTTACAAAAGGAAAGTTCAAGTCTGTGAGCTGAACGAACTCATCACCAAGAAGTTTCTGAGAATGCGTCTGTCTAGTTTTTATGTGTAGAAATTTCGTTTGCCAGCATAGGCCTCAAATCGCTCCAAACATCCACTAGCAAATTCTACAAAAGGAGTGTTTCAAAAGTGCGCTATCAAAAGAAAGAGTCCACTATGTGAGTTGAATGCATAAAGCACACGGAAGTTTCTGAGAATGCTTCTGTCTAGTTTTTAGGTGAAGATATTTCATTTCCCAGCATAGGCCACAAAGCGCTCCAAATAGCCACTTGCAGATTCTACAAAAAGAGTGTTTCCAAACTGCTCTTTCAAAAGGAAGGTTCAAGTCTGTGAGTTGAGTGCCCTCATCACAAAGAAGTTTCTGAGAATGCTTCTGTCTAGTTTTTATATGAAGGTCTTTCCTCTTCCAACATAGTCCTCAAAGCGCTCCAAATAAACACTTGCAGATTCTACAAAAGGAGTGTTTCAAAACAGTTCTATCAAAAGGAACGTTCAAGTCTGTGAGTTGAATGCATTCATCACACAGAAGTTTCTGAGAATGCTTCTGTCTAGTTTTTAGGTGAAGATATTGCTTTTCCCAGCCTAGGCCTCAAAGCGCTCCAAGTATCCACTTGCAGATTCTACAAAAAGAGAGCTTCATAGCTGCTCTTTCAAAAGGAAGGTTCAAGTCTGTGTGTTGAATGCACTCATCACAAAGAAGTTTCTGAGAATGCTTCTGTCTAGTTCTTACGTGAAGATATTTCCTTTTCCAGCTAAGCTTCAAAGCGCTCCAAATAAACACTTGCAAATTCTACTAAAGGAGTGTTTCAAAACAGTTCTTTCAAAAGGAACGTTCAAGTCTGTGAGTTGAATGCACTCAACGAACAGAAGTTTCTTAGAGTGCTTCTGTATAGTTTTCATGTGAAGATATTTCCTTTTCCAGCATAGGCCTCAAAGCGCTCCAAATATCCACTTGCCGATTCTACAAAAACAGTGTTTCAAAACTGTTCTATCAAAAGGAAGGTTCAACGCTATGAGTAGAATGCACTCATCACAATGGAGTTGCTGAGAATGCTTCTCTCTAGTTTTTATGTGAAGATATTTCCTTTTCTAGCATAGGCCTCAAAGCGCTCCAAATAGCCACTTGCAGATTCTACAAAAAGAGGGTTTCAAATCTCTTCTATCAAAAGAAAGGTTCAACTCTGTGAGTTGAATGCACTCATCAGAAAGAAGTTTCTGAGAATGATTCTATCTAGTTTTCATCTGCATGTATTTCCTTTTCCACTAGATGCCGCAATCGCACCAAATATCCACTTGCAGTTTCCACAAAAAGAGTGCTGCAGAACTGCTCCATGAAAAGGAATGTTCAACTCTGTGAGTTCAATCCCCTGATGACATAGAAGTTTCTGAAAATGCTTCTGTCTAGTTGGTATAGGAAGATATTTCCTTTTCCAGCATAAGCCTCAAAGAGCTCCAAATATCCACTTGCGGATTCTGCAAAAACAGTGTTTCAAAACTGGTCGATCAAAAGGAACGTTCAACTCTGTGAGTTGAATGCACTCATCACACAGAAGTTTCTGAGAATGCTTCCGTCTAGTTCTTACGTGAAGACATTTCCTTTTCCAGCTTAGGCCTCAAAGCGCTCCAAATAAACACTTGCAGATTCTACAAAAGGAGTGTTTCAAAACTGCTCTATCAAAAGGAAGGTTCAAGTCTGTGAGTTGAATGCACTCATCACAAAGAGGTTTCTGAGAATGCTGCTGTCTAGTTTTTATGTGAAGATATTTCCTTTTCCTCGCATAGACCTCAAATCGCTCCAGATATCCACTTGCAGATTTTACAGAAAGGGTGTTTCCAGACTGCTCTATCTAAAGGCACGTTCAACTCTGTGAGTTGAATGCACGCATTGCGAAGAACTTTCTGAGAATGCTTCTCTCTAGGTTTTAGGTGAAGATATTCCATTTCACAGCATAGGCCTCAAAGTGCTCCAAATAACCACTTGCAGATTTTACAAAAAGAATGTTTCAAAACTGCTCTTTCTAGAGGAAGGTTCAAGTCTGTGAGTTGAATGCACTCAACACAAAGAAGTTTCTGAGAATGCTTCCGTCCAGTTTTCATGTGAAGATATTTCCTTTTCCAGCATAGGCCCCAAACCGCTCCAAATAATCACTTGCAGAGTCTACAAAAAGAGTGTTTCCAAACTTCTCTATCAACTGGTAGGTACAACTCCGTGAGTTGAATGCCCTCATCACGAAGAAGTTTCTGAGAATGCTTCCCTCTTGTTTTGATGGGAAGATATTTCCTTTTCCAACATAGGCCTCAAGGAGCTCCGAATAAACACTTGCAGATTCTACAAACTTAGTGTTTCAAAACTGTTCTATCAAAAGGAACGTTCAAGTCTGGGAGTTGAATGAACTCATCACAAAGAAGTTTCTCAGAATGCTTCTGTCTAGTTTTTAGGTGAAGATATTTCATTTCCCAGCATAGGCCTGAAAGCGCTCCAAATATCCACTTGCAGATTCTACGAAAAGAGTGTTTCCAAACTGCTCTTACAAAAGGAAAGTTCAAGTCTGTGAGCTGAACGAACTCATCACCAAGAAGTTTCTGAGAATGCGTCTGTCTAGTTTTTATGTGTAGAAATTTCGTTTGCCAGCATAGGCCTCAAATCGCTCCAAACATCCACTAGCAAATTCTACAAAAGGAGTGTTTCAAAAGTGCGCTATCAAAAGAAAGAGTCCACTATGTGAGTTGAATGCATAAAGCACACGGAAGTTTCTGAGAATGCTTCTGTCTAGTTTTTAGGTGAAGATATTTCATTTCCCAGCATAGGCCACAAAGCGCTCCAAGTAGCCACTTGCAGATTCTACAAAAAGAGTGTTTCCAAACTGCTCTTTCAAAAGGAAGGTTCAAGTCTGTGAGTTGAGTGCCCTCATCACAAAGAAGTTTCTGAGAATGCTTCTGTCTAGTTTTTATATGAAGGTCTTTCCTTTTCCAACATAGTCCTCAAAGCGCTCCAAATAAACACTTGCAGATTCTACAAAAGGAGTGTTTCAAAACAGTTCTATCAAAAGGAACGTTCAAGTCTGTGAGTAGAATGCATTCATCACACAGAAGTTTCTGAGAATGCTTCTGTCTAGTTTTTAGGTGAAGATATTGCTTTTCCCAGCCTAGGCCTCAAAGCGCTCCAAGTATCCACTTGCAGATTCTACAAAAAGAGAGCTTCATAGCTGCTCTTTCAAAAGGAAGGTTCAAGTCTGTGTGTTGAATGCACTCATCACAAAGAAGTTTCTGAGAATGCTTCTGTCTAGTTCTTACGTGAAGATATTTCCTTTTCCAGCTAAGCTTCAAAGCGCTCCAAATAAGCACTTGCAAATTCTACTAAAGGAGTGTTTCAAAACAGTTCTTTCAAAAGGAATGTTCAAGTCTGTGAGTTGAATGCACTCAACGAACAGAAGTTTCTTAGAGTGCTTCTGTATAGTTTTCATGTGAAGATATTTCCTTTTCCAGCATAGGCCTCAAAGCGCTCCAAATATCCACTTGCCGATTCTACAAAAACAGTGTTTCAAAACTGTTCTATCAAAAGGAAGGTTCAACGCTATGAGTAGAATGCACTCATCACAATGGAGTTGCTGAGAATGCTTCTCTCTAGTTTTTATGTGAAGATATTTCCTTTTCTAGCATAGGCCTCAAAGCGCTCCAAATAGCCACTTGCAGATTCTACAAAAAGAGGGTTTCAAATCTCTTCTATCAAAAGAAAGGTTCAACTCTGTGAGTTGAATGCACTCATCAGAAAGAAGTTTCTGAGAATGATTCTATCTAGTTTTCATCTGCATGTATTTCCCTTTCCACTACATGCCGCAATCGCACCAAATATCCACTTGCGGTTTCCACAAAAAGAGTGCTGCAGAACTGCTCCATGAAAAGGAATGTTCAACTCTGTGAGTTCAATCCCCTGATGACATAGAAGTTTCTGAAAATGCTTCTGTCTAGTTGGTATAGGAAGATATTTCCTTTTCCAGCATAAGCCTCAAAGAGCTCCAAATATCCACTTGCGGATTCTGCAAAAACAGTGTTTCAAAACTGGTCGATCAAAAGGAACGTTCAACTCTGTGAGTTGAATGCACTCATCACACAGAAGTTTCTGATAATGCTTCCGTCTAGTTCTTACGTGAAGATATTTCCTTTTCCAGCTTAGGCCTCAAAGCGCTCCAAATAAACACTTGCAGATTCTACAAAAGGAGTGTTTCAAAACTGCTCTATCAAAAGGAAGGTTCAAGTCTGAGAGTTGAATGCACTCATCACAAAGAGGTTTCTGAGAATGCTGCTGTCTAGTTTTTATGTGAAGATATTTCCTTTTCCTCGCATAGACCTCAAATCGCTCCAGATATCCACTTGCAGATTTTACAGAAAGGGTGTTTCCAGACTGCTCTATCTAAAGGCACGTTCAACTCTGTGAGTTGAATGCACGCATTGCGAAGAACTTTCTGAGAATGCTTCTCTCTAGCTTTTAGGTGAAGATATTCCATTTCACAGCATAGGCCTCAAAGTGCTCCAAATAACCACATGCAGATTTTACAAAAAGAATGTTTCAAAACTGCTCTTTCTAGAGGAAGGTTCAAGTCTGTGAGTTGAATGCACTCAACACAAAGAAGTTTCTGAGAATGCTTCCGTCCAGTTTTCATGTGAAGATATTTCCTTTTCCAGCGTAGGCCCCAAACCGCTCCAACTAATCACTTGCAGAGTCTACAAAAAGAGTGTTTCCAAACTTCTCTATCAACTGGTACGTACAACTCCGTGAGTTGAATGCCCTCATCACGAAGAAGTTTCTGAGAATGCTTCCCTCTTGTTTTGATGGGAAGATATTTCCTTTTCCAACATAGGCCTCAAGGTGCTCCGAATAAACACTTGCAGATTCTACAAACTTAGTGTTTCAAAACTGTTCTATCAAAAGGAACGTTCAAGTCTGGGAGTTGAATGAACTCATCACAAAGAAGTTTCTCAGAATGCTTCTGTCTAGTTTTTAGGTGAAGATATTTCATTTCCCAGCATAGGCCTGAAAGCGCTCCAAATATCCACTTGCAGATTCTACAAAAAGAGTGTTTCCAAACTGCTCTTACAAAAGGAAAGTTCAAGTCTGTGAGCTGAACGAACTCATCACCAAGTGAGAATGCGTCTGTCTAGTTTTTATGTGTAGAAATTTCGTTTGCCAGCATAGGCCTCAAATCGCTCCAAACATCCACTAGCAAATTCTACAAAAGGAGTGTTTCAAAAGTGCGCTATCAAAAGAAAGAGTCCACTATGTGAGTTGAATGCATAAAGCACACGGAAGTTTCTGAGAATGCTTCTGTCTAGTTTTTAGGTGAAGATATTTCATTTCCCAGCATAGGCCACAAAGCGCTCCAAGTAGCCACTTGCAGATTCTACAAAAAGAGTGTTTCCAAACTGCTCTTTCAAAAGGAAGGTTCAAGTCTGTGAGTTGAGTGCCCTCATCACAAAGAAGTTTCTGAGAATGCTTCTGTCTAGTTTTTATATGAAGGTCTTTCCTTTTCCAACATAGTCCTCAAAGCGCTCCAAATAAACACTTGCAGATTCTACAAAAGGAGTGTTTCAAAACAGTTCTATCAAAAGGAACGTTCAAGTCTGTGAGTAGAATGCATTCATCACACAGAAGTTTCTGAGAATGCTTCTGTCTAGTTTTTAGGTGAAGATATTGCTTTTCCCAGCCTAGGCCTCAAAGCGCTCCAAGTATCCACTTGCAGATTCTACAAAAAGAGAGCTTCATAGCTGCTCTTTCAAAAGGAAGGTTCAAGTCTGTGTGTTGAATGCACTCATCACAAAGAAGTTTCTGAGAATGCTTCTGTCTAGTTCTTACGTGAAGATATTTCCTTTTCCAGCTAAGCTTCAAAGCGCTCCAAATAAGCACTTGCAAATTCTACTAAAGGAGTGTTTCAAAACAGTTCTTTCAAAAGGAACGTTCAAGTCTGTGAGTTGAATGCACTCAACGAACAGAAGTTTCTTAGAGTGCTTCTGTATAGTTTTCATGTGAAGATATTTCCTTTTCCAGCATAGGCCTCAAAGCGCTCCAAATATCCACTTGCCGATTCTACAAAAACAGTGTTTCAAAACTGTTCTATCAAAAGGAAGGTTCAACGCTATGAGTAGAATGCACTCATCACAATGGAGTTGCTGAGAATGCTTCTCTCTAGTTTTTATGTGAAGATATTTCCTTTTCTAGCATAGGCCTCAAAGCGCTCCAAATAGCCACTTGCAGATTCTACAAAAAGAGGGTTTCAAATCTCTTCTATCAAAAGAAAGGTTCAACTCTGTGAGTTGAATGCACTCATCAGAAAGAAGTTTCTGAGAATGATTCTATCTAGTTTTCATCTGCATGTATTTCCTTTTCCACTAGATGCCGCAATCGCACCAAATATCCACTTGCGGTTTCCACAAAAAGAGTGCTGCAGAACTGCTCCATGAAAAGGAATGTTCAACTCTGTGAGTTCAATCCCCTGATGACATAGAAGTTTCTGAAAATGCTTCTGTCTAGTTGGTATAGTAAGATATTTCCTTTTCCAGCATAAGCCTCAAAGAGCTCCAAATATCCACTTGCGGATTCTGCAAAAACAGTGTTTCAAAACTGGTCGATCAAAAGGAACGTTCAACTCTGTGAGTTGAATGCACTCATCACACAGAAGTTTCTGAGAATGCTTCCGTCTAGTTCTTACGTGAAGATATTTCCTTTTCCAGCTTAGGCCTCAAAGCGCTCCAAATAAACACTTGCAGATTCTACAAAAGGAGTGTTTCAAAACTGCTCTATCAAAAGGAAGGTTCAAGTCTGTGAGTTGAATGCACTCATCACAAAGAGGTTTCTGAGAATGCTGCTGTCTAGTTTTTATGTGAAGATATTTCCTTTTCCTCGCATAGACCTCAAATCGCTCCAGATATCCACTTGCAGATTTTACAGAAAGGGTGTTTCCAGACTGCTCTATCTAAAGGCACGTTCAACTCTGTGAGTTGAATGCACGTATTACGAAGAACTTTCTGAGAATGCTTCTCTCTAGCTTTTAGGTGAAGATATTCCATTTCACAGCATAGGCCTCAAAGTGCTCCAAATAACCACATGCAGATTTTACAAAAAGAATGTTTCAAAACTGCTCTTTCTAGAGGAAGGTTCAAGTCTGTGAGTTGAATGCACTCAACACAAAGAAGTTTCTGAGAATGCTTCCGTCCAGTTTTCATGTGAAGATATTTCCTTTTCCAGCGTAGGCCCCAAACCGCTCCAAATAATCACTTGCAGAGTCTACAAAAAGAGTGTTTCCAAACTTCTCTATCAACTGGTACGTACAACTCCGTGAGTTGAATGCCCTCATCACGAAGAAGTTTCTGAGAATGCTTCCCTCTTATTTTGATGGGAAGATATTTCCTTTTCCAACATAGGCCTCAAGGTGCTCCGAATAAACACTTGCAGATTCTACAAACTTAGTGTTTCAAAACTGTTCTATCAAAAGGAACGTTCAAGTCTGGGAGTTGAATGAACTCATCACAAAGAAGTTTCTCAGAATGCTTCTGTCTAGTTTTTAGGTGAAGATATTTCATTTCCCAGCATAGGCCTGAAAGCGCTCCAAATATCCACTTGCAGATTCTACAAAAAGGGTGTTTCCAAACTGCTCTTACAAAAGGAAAGTTCAAGTCTGTGAGCTGAACGAACTCATCACAAAGAAGTTTCTGAGAATGCGTCTGTCTAGTTTTTATGTGTAGAAATTTCGTTTGCCAGCATAGGCCTCAAATCGCTCCAAACATCCACTAGCAAATTCTACAAAAGGAGTGTTTCAAAAGTGCGCTATCAAAAGAAAGAGTCCACTATGTGAGTTGAATGCATAAAGCACACGGAAGTTTCTGAGAATGCTTCTGTCTAGTTTTTAGGTGAAGATATTTCATTTCCCAGCATAGGCCACAAAGCGCTCCAAATAGCCACTTGCAGATTCTACAAAAAGAGTGTTTCCAAACTGCTCTTTCAAAAGGAAGGTTCAAGTCTGTGAGTTGAGTGCCCTCATCACAAAGAAGTTTCTGAGAATGCTTCTGTCTAGTTTTTATATGAAGGTCTTTCCTTTTCCAACATAGTCCTCAAAGCGCTCCAAATAAACACTTGCAGATTCTACAAAAGGAGTGTTTCAAAACAGTTCTATCAAAAGGAACGTTCAAGTCTGTGAGTTGAATGCATTCATCACAAAGAAGTTTCTGAGAATGCTTCTGTCTAGTTTTTAGGTGAAGATATTGCTTTTCCCAGCCTAGGCCTCAAAGCGCTCCAAGTATCCACTTGCAGATTCTACAAAAAGAGAGCTTCATAGCTGCTCTTTCAAAAGGAAGGTTCAAGTCTGTGTGTTGAATGCACTCATCACAAAGAAGTTTCTGAGAATGCTTCTGTCTAGTTCTTACGTGAAGATATTTCCTTTTCCAGCTAAGCTTCAAAGCGCTCCAAATAAACACTTGCAAATTCTACTAAAGGAGTGTTTCAAAACAGTTCTTTCAAAAGGAACGTTCAAGTCTGTGAGTTGAATGCACTCAACGAACAGAAGTTTCTTAGAGTGCTTCTGTATAGTTTTCATGTGAAGATATTTCCTTTTCCAGCTTAGGCCTCAAAGCGCTCCAAATAAACACTTGGAAATTCTACTAAAGGAGTGTTTCAAAACAGTTCTTTCAAAAGGAACGTTCAAGTCTGTGAGTTGAATGCACTCAACGAACAGAAGTTTCTTAGAGTGCTTCTGTATAGTTTTCATGTGAAGATATTTCCTTTTCCAGCATAGGCCTCAAAGCGCTCCAAATATCCACTTGCCGATTCTACAAAAACAGTGTTTCAAAACTGTTCTATCAAAAGGAAGGTTCAACGCTATGAGTAGAATGCACTCATCACAATGGAGTTGCTGAGAATGCTTCTCTCTAGTTTTTATGTGAAGATATTTCCTTTTCTAGCATAGGCCTCAAAGCGCTCCAAATAGCCACTTGCAGATTCTACAAAAAGAGGGTTTCAAATCTCTTCTATCAAAAGAAAGGTTCAACTCTGTGAGTTGAATGCACTCATCAGAAAGAAGTTTCTGAGAATGATTCTATCTAGTTTTCATCTGCATGTATTTCCTTTTCCACTAGATGCCGCAATCGCACCAAATATCCACTTGCGGTTTCCACAAAAAGAGTGCTGCAGAACTGCTCCATGAAAAGGAATGTTCAACTCTGTGAGTTCAATCCCCTGATGACATAGAAGTTTCTGAAAATGCTTCTGTCTAGTTGGTATAGGAAGATATTTCCTTTTCCAGCATAAGCCTCAAAGAGCTCCAAATATCCACTTGCGGATTCTGCAAAAACAGTGTTTCAAAACTGGTCGATCAAAAGGAACGTTCAACTCTGTGAGTTGAATGCACTCATCACACAGAAGTTTCTGATAATGCTTCCCTCTAGTTCTTATGTGAAGATATATCCTTTTCCAGCTTAGGCCTCAAAGCGCTCCAAATAAACACTTGCAGATTCTACAAAAGGAGTGTTTCAAAACTGCTCTATCAAAAGGAAGGTTCAAGTCTGTGAGTTGAATGCACTCATCACAAAGAGGTTTCTGAGAATGCTGCTGTCTAGTTTTTATGTGAAGATATTTCCTTTTCCTCGCATAGACCTCAAATCGCTCCAGATATCCACTTGCAGATTTTACAGAAAGGGTGTTTCCAGACTGCTCTATCTAAAGGCACGTTCAACTCTGTGAGTTGAATGCACGCATTGCGAAGAACTTTCTGAGAATGCTTCTCTCTAGCTTTTAGGTGAAGATATTCCATTTCACAGCATAGGCCTCAAAGTGCTCCAAATAACCACTTGCAGATTTTACAAAAAGAATGTTTCAAAACTGCTCTTTCTAGAGGAAGGTTCAAGTCTGTGAGTTGAATGCACTCAACACAAAGAAGTTTCTGAGAATGCTTCCGTCCAGTTTTCATGTGAAGATATTTCCTTTTCCAGCATAGGCCCCAAACCGCTCCAAATAATCACTTGCAGAGTCTACAAAAAGAGTGTTTCCAAACTTCTCTATCAACTGGTAGGTACAACTCCGTGAGTTGAATGCCCTCATCACGAAGAAGTTTCTGAGAATGCTTCCCTCTTGTTTTGATGGGAAGATATTTCCTTTTCCAACATAGGCCTCAAGGAGCTCCGAATAAACACTTGCAGATTCTACAAACTTAGTGTTTCAAAACTGTTCTATCAAAAGGAACGTTCAAGTCTGGGAGTTGAATGAACTCATCACAAAGAAGTTTCTCAGAATGCTTCTGTCTAGTTTTTAGGTGAAGATATTTCATTTCCCAGCATAGGCCTGAAAGCGCTCCAAATATCCACTTGCAGATTCTACAAAAAGAGTGTTTCCAAACTGCTCTTACAAAAGGAAAGTTCAAGTCTGTGAGCTGAACGAACTCATCACCAAGAAGTTTCTGAGAATGCGTCTGTCTAGTTTTTATGTGTAGAAATTTCGTTTGCCAGCATAGGCCTCAAATCGCTCCAAACATCCACTAGCAAATTCTACAAAAGGAGTGTTTCAAAAGTGCGCTATCAAAAGAAAGAGTCCACTATGTGAGTTGAATGCATAAAGCACACGGAAGTTTCTGAGAATGCTTCTGTCTAGTTTTTAGGTGAAGATATTTCATTTCCCAGCATAGGCCACAAAGCGCTCCAAGTAGCCACTTGCAGATTCTACAAAAAGAGTGTTTCCAAACTGCTCTTTCAAAAGGAAGGTTCAAGTCTGTGAGTTGAGTGCCCTCATCACAAAGAAGTTTCTGAGAATGCTTCTGTCTAGTTTTTATATGAAGGTCTTTCCTTTTCCAACATAGTCCTCAAAGCGCTCCAAATAAACACTTGCAGATTCTACAAAAGGAGTGTTTCAAAACAGTTCTATCAAAAGGAACGTTCAAGTCTGTGAGTAGAATGCATTCATCACACAGAAGTTTCTGAGAATGCTTCTGTCTAGTTTTTAGGTGAAGATATTGCTTTTCCCAGCCTAGGCCTCAAAGCGCTCCAAGTATCCACTTGCAGATTCTACAAAAAGAGAGCTTCATAGCTGCTCTTTCAAAAGGAAGGTTCAAGTCTGTGTGTTGAATGCACTCATCACAAAGAAGTTTCTGAGAATGCTTCTGTCTAGTTCTTACGTGAAGATATTTCCTTTTCCAGCTAAGCTTCAAAGCGCTCCAAATAAGCACTTGCAAATTCTACTAAAGGAGTGTTTCAAAACAGTTCTTTCAAAAGGAACGTTCAAGTCTGTGAGTTGAATGCACTCAACGAACAGAAGTTTCTTAGAGTGCTTCTGTATAGTTTTCATGTGAAGATATTTCCTTTTCCAGCATAGGCCTCAAAGCGCTCCAAATATCCACTTGCCGATTCTACAAAAACAGTGTTTCAAAACTGTTCTATCAAAAGGAAGGTTCAACGCTATGAGTAGAATGCACTCATCACAATGGAGTTGCTGAGAATGCTTCTCTCTAGTTTTTATGTGAAGATATTTCCTTTTCTAGCATAGGCCTCAAAGCGCTCCAAATAGCCACTTGCAGATTCTACAAAAAGAGGGTTTCAAATCTCTTCTATCAAAAGAAAGGTTCAACTCTGTGAGTTGAATGCACTCATCAGAAAGAAGTTTCTGAGAATGATTCTATCTAGTTTTCATCTGCATGTATTTCCTTTTCCACTAGATGCCGCAATCGCACCAAATATCCACTTGCGGTTTCCACAAAAAGAGTGCTGCAGAACTGCTCCATGAAAAGGAATGTTCAACTCTGTGAGTTCAATCCCCTGATGACATAGAAGTTTCTGAAAATGCTTCTGTCTAGTTGGTATAGTAAGATATTTCCTTTTCCAGCATAAGCCTCAAAGAGCTCCAAATATCCACTTGCGGATTCTGCAAAAACAGTGTTTCAAAACTGGTCGATCAAAAGGAACGTTCAACTCTGTGAGTTGAATGCACTCATCACACCGAAGTTTCTGAGAATGCTTCCGTCTAGTTCTTACGTGAAGATATTTCCTTTTCCAGCTTAGGCCTCAAAGCGCTCCAAATAAACACTTGCAGATTCTACAAAAGGAGTGTTTCAAAACTGCTCTATCAAAAGGAAGGTTCAAGTCTGTGAGTTGAATGCACTCATCACAAAGAGGTTTCTGAGAATGCTGCTGTCTAGTTTTTATGTGAAGATATTTCCTTTTCCTCGCATAGACCTCAAATCGCTCCAGATATCCACTTGCAGATTTTACAGAAAGGGTGTTTCCAGACTGCTCTATCTAAAGGCACGTTCAACTCTGTGAGTTGAATGCACGTATTGCGAAGAACTTTCTGAGAATGCTTCTCTCTAGCTTTTAGGTGAAGATATTCCATTTCACAGCATAGGCCTCAAAGTGCTCCAAATAACCACATGCAGATTTTACAAAAAGAATGTTTCAAAACTGCTCTTTCTAGAGGAAGGTTCAAGTCTGTGAGTTGAATGCACTCAACACAAAGAAGTTTCTGAGAATGCTTCCGTCCAGTTTTCATGTGAAGATATTTCCTTTTCCAGCGTAGGCCCCAAACCGCTCCAAATAATCACTTGCAGAGTCTACAAAAAGAGTGTTTCCAAACTACTCTATCAACTGGTACGTACAACTCCGTGAGTTGAATGCCCTCATCACGAAGAAGTTTCTGAGAATGCTTCCCTCTTATTTTGATGGGAAGATATTTCCTTTTCCAACATAGGCCTCAAGGTGCTCCGAATAAACACTTGCAGATTCTACAAACTTAGTGTTTCAAAACTGTTCTATCAAAAGGAACGTTCAAGTCTGGGAGTTGAATGAACTCATCACAAAGAAGTTTCTCAGAATGCTTCTGTCTAGTTTTTAGGTGAAGATATTTCATTTCCCAGCATAGGCCTGAAAGCGCTCCAAATATCCACTTGCAGATTCTACAAAAAGAGTGTTTCCAAACTGCTCTTACAAAAGGAAAGTTCAAGTCTGTGAGCTGAACGAACTCATCACAAAGAAGTTTCTGAGAATGCGTCTGTCTAGTTTTTATGTGTAGAAATTTCGTTTGCCAGCATAGGCCTCAAATCGCTCCAAACATCCACTAGCAAATTCTACAAAAGGAGTGTTTCAAAAGTGCGCTATCAAAAGAAAGAGTCCACTATGTGAGTTGAATGCATAAAGCACACGGAAGTTTCTGAGAATGCTTCTGTCTAGTTTTTAGGTGAAGATATTTCATTTCCCAGCATAGGCCACAAAGCGCTCCAAATAGCCACTTGCAGATTCTACAAAAAGAGTGTTTCCAAACTGCTCTTTCAAAAGGAAGGTTCAAGTCTGTGAGTTGAGTGCCCTCATCACAAAGAAGTTTCTGAGAATGCTTCTGTCTAGTTTTTATATGAAGGTCTTTCCTTTTCCAACATAGTCCTCAAAGCGCTCCAAATAAACACTTGCAGATTCTACAAAAGGAGTGTTTCAAAACAGTTCTATCAAAAGGAACGTTCAAGTCTGTGAGCTGAATGAATTCATCACAAAGAAGTTTCTGAGAATGCTTCTGTCTAGTTTTTAGGTGAAGATATTGCTTTTCCCAGCCTAGGCCTCAAAGCGCTCCAAGTATCCACTTGCAGATTCTACAAAAAGAGAGCTTCATAGCTGCTCTTTCAAAAGGAAGGTTCAAGTCTGTGTGTTGAATGCACTCATCACAAAGAAGTTTCTGAGAATGCTTCTGTCTACTTCTTACGTGAAGATATTTCCTTTTCCAGCTAAGCTTCAAAGCGCTCCAAATAAACACTTGCAAATTCTACTAAAGGAGTGTTTCAAAACAGTTCTTTCAAAAGGAACGTTCAAGTCTGTGAGTTGAATGCACTCAACGAACAGAAGTTTCTTAGAGTGCTTCTGTATAGTTTTCATGTGAAGATATTTCCTTTTCCAGCTTAGGCCTCAAAGCGCTCCAAATAAACACTTGGAAATTCTACTAAAGGAGTGTTTCAAAACAGTTCTTTCAAAAGGAACGTTCAAGTCTGTGAGTTGAATTCACTCAACGAACAGAAGTTTCTTAGAGTGCTTCTGTATAGTTTTCATGTGAAGATATTTCCTTTTCCAGCATAGGCCTCAAAGCGCTCCAAATATCCACTTGCCGATTCTACAAAAACAGTGTTTCAAAACTGTTCTATCAAAAGGAAGGTTCAACGCTATGAGTAGAATGCACTCATCACAATGGAGTTGCTGAGAATGCTTCTCTCTAGTTTTTATGTGAAGATATTTCCTTTTCTAGCATAGGCCTCAAAGCGCTCCAAATAGCCACTTGCAGATTCTACAAAAAGAGGGTTTCAAATCTCTTCTATCAAAAGAAAGGTTCAACTCTGTGAGTTGAATGCACTCATCAGAAAGAAGTTTCTGAGAATGATTCTATCTAGTTTTCATCTGCATGTATTTCCTTTTCCACTAGATGCCGCAATCGCACCAAATATCCACTTGCGGTTTCCACAAAAAGAGTGCTGCAGAACTGCTCCATGAAAAGGAATGTTCAACTCTGTGAGTTCAATCCCCTGATGACATAGAAGTTTCTGAAAATGCTTCTGTCTAGTTGGTATAGGAAGATATTTCCTTTTCCAGCATAAGCCTCAAAGAGCTCCAAATATCCACTTGCGGATTCTGCAAAAACAGTGTTTCAAAACTGGTCGATCAAAAGGAACGTTCAACTCTGTGAGTTGAATGCACTCATCACACAGAAGTTTCTGATAATGCTTCCCTCTAGTTCTTATGTGAAGATATATCCTTTTCCAGCTTAGGCCTCAAAGCGCTCCAAATAAACACTTGCAGATTCTACAAAAGGAGTGTTTCAAAACTGCTCTATCAAAAGGAAGGTTCAAGTCTGTGAGTTGAATGCACTCATCACAAAGAGGTTTCTGAGAATGCTGCTGTCTAGTTTTTATGTGAAGATATTTCCTTTTCCTCGCATAGACCTCAAATCGCTCCAGATATCCACTTGCAGATTTTACAGAAAGGGTGTTTCCAGACTGCTCTATCTAAAGGCACGTTCAACTCTGTGAGTTGAATGCACGCATTGCGAAGAACTTTCTGACAATGTTTCTCTCTAGCTTTTAGGTGAAGATATTCCATTTCACAGCATAGGCCTCAAAGTGCTCCAAATAACCACTTGCAGATTTTACAAAAGAATGTTTCAAAACTGCTCTTTCTAGAGGAAGGTTCAAGTCTGTGAGTTGAATGCACTCAACACAAAGAAGTTTCTGAGAATGCTTCTGTCCAGTTTTCATGTGAAGATATTTCCTTTTCCAGCATAGGCCCCAAACCGCTCCAAATAATCACTTGCAGAGTCTACAAAAAGAGTGTTTCCAAACTTCTCTATCAACTGGTAGGTACAACTCCGTGAGTTGAATGCCCTCATCACGAAGAAGTTTCTGAGAATGCTTCCCTCTTGTTTTGATGGGAAGATATTTCCTTTTCCAACATAGGCCTCAAGGTGCTCCGAATAAACACTTGCAGATTCTACAAACTTAGTGTTTCAAAACTGTTCTATCAAAAGGAACGTTCAAGTCTGGGAGTTGAATGAACTCATCACAAAGAAGTTTCTCAGAATGCTTCTGTCTAGTTTTTAGGTGAAGATATTTCATTTCCCAGCATAGGCCTGAAAGCGCTCCAAATATCCACTTGCAGATTCTACAAAAAGAGTGTTTCCAAACTGCTCTTACAAAAGGAAAGTTCAAGTCTGTGAGCTGAACGAACTCATCACCAAGAAGTTTCTGAGAATGCGTCTGTCTAGTTTTTATGTGTAGAAATTTCGTTTGCCAGCATAGGCCTCAAATCGCTCCAAACATCCACTAGCAAATTCTACAAAAGGAGTGTTTCAAAAGTGCGCTATCAAAAGAAAGAGTCCACTATGTGAGTTGAATGCATAAAGCACACGGAAGTTTCTGAGAATGCTTCTGTCTAGTTTTTAGGTGAAGATATTTCATTTCCCAGCATAGGCCACAAAGCGCTCCAAATAGCCACTTGCAGATTCTACAAAAAGAGTGTTTCCAAACTGCTCTTTCAAAAGGAAGGTTCAAGTCTGTGAGTTGAGTGCCCTCATCACAAAGAAGTTTCTGAGAATGCTTCTGTCTAGTTTTTATATGAAGGTCTTTCCTCTTCCAACATAGTCCTCAAAGCGCTCCAAATAAACACTTGCAGATTCTACAAAAGGAGTGTTTCAAAACAGTTCTATCAAAAGGAACCTTCAAGTCTGTGAGTTGAATGCATTCATCACACAGAAGTTTCTGAGAATGCTTCTGTCTAGTTTTTAGGTGAAGATATTGCTTTTCCCAGCCTAGGCCTCAAAGCGCTCCAAGTATCCACTTGCAGATTCTACAAAAAGAGAGCTTCATAGCTGCTCTTTCAAAAGGAAGGTTCAAGTCTGTGTGTTGAATGCCCTCATCACAAAGAAGTTTCTGAGAATGCTTCTGTCTAGTTCTTACGTGAAGATATTTCCTTTTCCAGCTAAGCTTCAAAGCGCTCCAAATAAACACTTGCAAATTCTACTAAAGGAGTGTTTCAAAACAGTTCTTTCAAAAGGAACGTTCAAGTCTGTGAGTTGAATGCACTCAACGAACAGAAGTTTCTTAGAGTGCTTCTGTATAGTTTTCATGTGAAGATATTTCCTTTTCCAGCATAGGCCTCAAAGCGCTCCAAATATCCACTTGCCGATTCTACAAAAACAGTGTTTCAAAACTGTTCTATCAAAAGGAAGGTTCAACGCTATGAGTAGAATGCACTCATCACAATGGAGTTGCTGAGAATGCTTCTCTCTAGTTTTTATGTGAAGATATTTCCTTTTCTAGCATAGGCCTCAAAGCGCTCCAAATAGCCACTTGCAGATTCTACAAAAAGAGGGTTTCAAATCTCTTCTATCAAAAGAAAGGTTCAACTCTGTGAGTTGAATGCACTCATCAGAAAGAAGTTTCTGAGAATGATTCTATCTAGTTTTCATCTGCATGTATTTCCTTTTCCACTAGATGCCGCAATCGCACCAAATATCCACTTGCGGTTTCCACAAAAAGAGTGCTGCAGAACTGCTCCATGAAAAAGAATGTTCAACTCTGTGAGTTCAATCCCCTGATGACATAGAAGTTTCTGAAAATGCTTCTGTCTAGTTGGTATAGGAAGATATTTCCTTTTCCAGCATAAGCCTCAAAGAGCTCCAAATATCCACTTGCGGATTCTGCAAAAACAGTGTTTCAAAACTGGTCGATCAAAAGGAACGTTCAACTCTGTGAGTTGAATGCACTCATCACACAGAAGTTTCTGATAATGCTTCCCTCTAGTTCTTATGTGAAGATATATCCTTTTCCAGCTTAGGCCTCAAAGCGCTCCAAATAAACACTTGCAGATTCTACAAAAGGAGTGTTTCAAAACTGCTCTATCAAAAGGAAGGTTCAAGTCTGTGAGTTGAATGCACTCATCACAAAGAGGTTTCTGAGAATGCTGCTGTCTAGTTTTTATGTGAAGATATTTCCTTTTCCTCGCATAGACCTCAAATCGCTCCAGATATCCACTTGCAGATTTTACAGAAAGGGTGTTTCCAGACTGCTCTATCTAAAGGCACGTTCAACTCTGTGAGTTGAATGCACGCATTGCGAAGAACTTTCTGAGAATGCTTCTCTCTAGCTTTTAGGTGAAGATATTCCATTTCACAGCATAGGCCTCAAAGTGCTCCAAATAACCACTTGCAGATTTTACAAAAAGAATGTTTCAAAACTGCTCTTTCTAGAGGAAGGTTCAAGTCTGTGAGTTGAATGCACTCAACACAAAGAAGTTTCTGAGAATGCTTCCGTCCAGTTTTCATGTGAAGATATTTCCTTTTCCAGCATAGGCCCCAAACCGCTCCAAATAATCACTTGCAGAGTCTACAAAAAGAGTGTTTCCAAACTTCTCTATCAACTGGTAGGTACAACTCCGTGAGTTGAATGCCCTCATCACGAAGAAGTTTCTGAGAATGCTTCCCTCTTGTTTTGATGGGAAGATATTTCCTTTTCCAACATAGGCCTCAAGGAGCTCCGAATAAACACTTGCAGATTCTACAAACTTAGTGTTTCAAAACTGTTCTATCAAAAGGAACGTTCAAGTCTGGGAGTTGAATGAACTCATCACAAAGAAGTTTCTCAGAATGCTTCTGTCTAGTTTTTAGGTGAAGATATTTCATTTCCCAGCATAGGCCTGAAAGCGCTCCAAATATCCACTTGCAGATTCTACAAAAAGAGTGTTTCCAAACTGCTCTTACAAAAGGAAAGTTCAAGTCTGTGAGCTGAACGAACTCATCACCAAGAAGTTTCTGAGAATGCGTCTGTCTAGTTTTTATGTGTAGAAATTTCGTTTGCCAGCATAGGCCTCAAATCGCTCCAAACATCCACTAGCAAATTCTACAAAAGGAGTGTTTCAAAAGTGCGCTATCAAAAGAAAGAGTCCACTATGTGAGTTGAATGCATAAAGCACACGGAAGTTTCTGAGAATGCTTCTGTCTAGTTTTTAGGTGAAGATATTTCATTTCCCAGCATAGGCCACAAAGCGCTCCAAGTAGCCACTTGCAGATTCTACAAAAAGAGTGTTTCCAAACTGCTCTTTCAAAAGGAAGGTTCAAGTCTGTGAGTTGAGTGCCCTCATCACAAAGAAGTTTCTGAGAATGCTTCTGTCTAGTTTTTATATGAAGGTCTTTCCTTTTCCAACATAGTCCTCAAAGCGCTCCAAATAAACACTTGCAGATTCTACAAAAGGAGTGTTTCAAAACAGTTCTATCAAAAGGAACGTTCAAGTCTGTGAGTAGAATGCATTCATCACACAGAAGTTTCTGAGAATGCTTCTGTCTAGTTTTTAGGTGAAGATATTGCTTTTCCCAGCCTAGGCCTCAAAGCGCTCCAAGTATCCACTTGCAGATTCTACAAAAAGAGAGCTTCATAGCTGCTCTTTCAAAAGGAAGGTTCAAGTCTGTGTGTTGAATGCACTCATCACAAAGAAGTTTCTGAGAATGCTTCTGTCTAGTTCTTACGTGAAGATATTTCCTTTTCCAGCTAAGCTTCAAAGCGCTCCAAATAAGCACTTGCAAATTCTACTAAAGGAGTGTTTCAAAACAGTTCTTTCAAAAGGAACGTTCAAGTCTGTGAGTTGAATGCACTCAACGAACAGAAGTTTCTTAGAGTGCTTCTGTATAGTTTTCATGTGAAGATATTTCCTTTTCCAGCATAGGCCTCAAAGCGCTCCAAATATCCACTTGCCGATTCTACAAAAACAGTGTTTCAAAACTGTTCTATCAAAAGGAAGGTTCAACGCTATGAGTAGAATGCACTCATCACAATGGAGTTGCTGAGAATGCTTCTCTCTAGTTTTTATGTGAAGATATTTCCTTTTCTAGCACAGGCCTCAAAGCGCTCCAAATAGCCACTTGCAGATTCTACAAAAAGAGGGTTTCAAATCTCTTCTATCAAAGGAAAGGTTCAACTCTGTGAGTTGAATGCACTCGTCAGAAAGAAGTTTCTGAGAATGATTCTATCTAGTTTTCATCTGCATGTATTTCCTTTTCCACTAGATGCCGCAATCGCACCAAATATCCACTTGCGGTTTCCACAAAAAGAGTGCTGCAGAACTGCTCCATGAAAAGGAATGTTCAACTCTGTGAGTTCAATCCCCTGATGACATAGAAGTTTCTGAAAATGCTTCTGTCTAGTTGGTATAGTAAGATATTTCCTTTTCCAGCCTAAGCCTCAAAGAGCTCCAAATATCCACTTGCGGATTCTGCAAAAACAGTGTTTCAAAACTGGTCGATCAAAAGGAACGTTCAACTCTGTGAGTTGAATGCACTCATCACACAGAAGTTTCTGAGAATGCTTCCGTCTAGTTCTTACGTGAAGATATTTCCTTTTCCAGCTTAGGCCTCAAAGCGCTCCAAATAAACACTTGCAGATTCTACAAAAGGAGTGTTTCAAAACTGCTCTATCAAAAGGAAGGTTCAAGTCTGTGAGTTGAATGCACTCATCACAAAGAGGTTTCTGAGAATGCTGCTGTCTAGTTTTTATGTGAAGATATTTCCTTTTCCTCGCATAGACCTCAAATCGCTCCAGATATCCACTTGCAGATTTTACAGAAAGGGTGTTTCCAGACTGCTCTATCTAAAGGCACGTTCAACTCTGTGAGTTGAATGCACGCATTGCGAAGAACTTTCTGAGAATGCTTCTCTCTAGCTTTTAGGTGAAGATATTCCATTTCACAGCATAGGCCTCAAAGTGCTCCAAATAACCACATGCAGATTATACAAAAAGAATGTTTCAAAACTGCTCTTTCTAGAGGAAGGTTCAAGTCTGTGAGTTGAATGCACTCAACACAAAGAAGTTTCTGAGAATGCTTCCGTCCAGTTTTCATGTGAAGATATTTCCTTTTCCAGCGTAGGCCCCAAACCGCTCCAAATAATCACTTGCAGAGTCTACAAAAAGAGTGTTTCCAAACTTCTCTATCAACTGGTACGTACAACTCCGTGAGTTGAATGCCCTCATCACGAAGAAGTTTCTGAGAATGCTTCCCTCTTATTTTGATGGGAAGATATTTCCTTTTCCAACATAGGCCTCAAGGTGCTCCGAATAAACACTTGCAGATTCTACAAACTTAGTGTTTCAAAACTGTTCTATCAAAAGGAACGTTCAAGTCTGGGAGTTGAATGAACTCATCACAAAGAAGTTTCTCAGAATGCTTCTGTCTAGTTTTTAGGTGAAGATATTTCATTTCCCAGCATAGGCCTGAAAGCGCTCCAAATATCCACTTGCAGATTCTACAAAAAGAGTGTTTCCAAACTGCTCTTACAAAAGGAAAGTTCAAGTCTGTGAGCTGAACGAACTCATCACAAAGAAGTTTCTGAGAATGCGTCTGTCTAGTTTTTATGTGTAGAAATTTCGTTTGCCAGCATAGGCCTCAAATCGCTCCAAACATCCACTAGCAAATTCTACAAAAGGAGTGTTTCAAAAGTGCGCTATCAAAAGAAAGAGTCCACTATGTGAGTTGAATGCATAAAGCACACGGAAGTTTCTGAGAATGCTTCTGTCTAGTTTTTAGGTGAAGATATTTCATTTCCCAGCATAGGCCACAAAGCGCTCCAAATAGCCACTTGCAGATTCTACAAAAAGAGTGTTTCCAAACTGCTCTTTCAAAAGGAAGGTTCAAGTCTGTGAGTTGAGTGCCCTCATCACAAAGAAGTTTCTGAGAATGCTTCTGTCTAGTTTTTATATGAAGGTCTTTCCTTTTCCAACATAGTCCTCAAAGCGCTCCAAATAAACACTTGCAGATTCTACAAAAGGAGTGTTTCAAAACAGTTCTATCAAAAGGAACGTTCAAGTCTGTGAGTTGAATGCATTCATCACAAAGAAGTTTCTGAGAATGCTTCTGTCTAGTTTTTAGGTGAAGATATTGCTTTTCCCAGCCTAGGCCTCAAAGCGCTCCAAGTATCCACTTGCAGATTCTACAAAAAGAGAGCTTCATAGCTGCTCTTTCAAAAGGAAGGTTCAAGTCTGTGTGTTGAATGCACTCATCACAAAGAAGTTTCTGAGAATGCTTCTGTCTACTTCTTACGTGAAGATATTTCCTTTTCCAGCTAAGCTTCAAAGCGCTCCAAATAAACACTTGCAAATTCTACTAAAGGAGTGTTTCAAAACAGTTCTTTCAAAAGGAACGTTCAAGTCTGTGAGTTGAATGCACTCAACGAACAGAAGTTTCTTAGAGTGCTTCTGTATAGTTTTCATGTGAAGATATTTCCTTTTCCAGCTTAGGCCTCAAAGCGCTCCAAATAAACACTTGGAAATTCTACTAAAGGAGTGTTTCAAAACAGTTCTTTCAAAAGGAACGTTCAAGTCTGTGAGTTGAATGCACTCAACGAACAGAAGTTTCTTAGAGTGCTTCTGTATAGTTTTCATGTGAAGATATTTCCTTTTCCAGCATAGGCCTCAAAGCGCTCCAAATATCCACTTGCCGATTCTACAAAAACAGTGTTTCAAAACTGTTCTATCAAAAGGAAGGTTCAACGCTATGAGTAGAATGCACTCATCACAATGGAGTTGCTGAGAATGCTTCTCTCTAGTTTTTATGTGAAGATATTTCCTTTTCTAGCATAGGCCTCAAAGCGCTCCAAATAGCCACTTGCAGATTCTACAAAAAGAGGGTTTCAAATCTCTTCTATCAAAAGAAAGGTTCAACTCTGTGAGTTGAATGCACTCATCAGAAAGAAGTTTCTGAGAATGATTCTATCTAGTTTTCATCTGCATGTATTTCCTTTTCCACTAGATGCCGCAATCGCACCAAATATCCACTTGCGGTTTCCACAAAAAGAGTGCTGCAGAACTGCTCCATGAAAAGGAATGTTCAACTCTGTGAGTTCAATCCCCTGATGACATAGAAGTTTCTGAAAATGCTTCTGTCTAGTTGGTATAGGAAGATATTTCCTTTTCCAGCATAAGCCTCAAAGAGCTCCAAATATCCACTTGCGGATTCTGCAAAAACAGTGTTTCAAAACTGGTCGATCAAAAGGAACGTTCAACTCTGTGAGTTGAATGCACTCATCACACAGAAGTTTCTGATAATGCTTCCCTCTAGTTCTTATGTGAAGATATATCCTTTTCCAGCTTAGGCCTCAAAGCGCTCCAAATAAACACTTGCAGATTCTACAAAAGGAGTGTTTCAAAACTGCTCTATCAAAAGGAAGGTTCAAGTCTGTGAGTTGAATGCACTCATCACAAAGAGGTTTCTGAGAATGCTGCTGTCTAGTTTTTATGTGAAGATATTTCCTTTTCCTCGCATAGACCTCAAATCGCTCCAGATATCCACTTGCAGATTTTACAGAAAGGGTGTTTCCAGACTGCTCTATCTAAAGGCACGTTCAACTCTGTGAGTTGAATGCACGCATTGCGAAGAACTTTCTGAGAATGCTTCTCTCTAGCTTTTAGGTGAAGATATTCCATTTCACAGCATAGGCCTCAAAGTGCTCCAAATAACCACTTGCAGATTTTACAAAAAGAATGTTTCAAAACTGCTCTTTCTAGAGGAAGGTTCAAGTCTGTGAGTTGAATGCACTCAACACAAAGAAGTTTCTGAGAATGCTTCCGTCCAGTTTTCATGTGAAGATATTTCCTTTTCCAGCATAGGCCCCAAACCGCTCCAAATAATCACTTGCAGAGTCTACAAAAAGAGTGTTTCCAAACTTCTCTATCAACTGGTAGGTACAACTCCGTGAGTTGAATGCCCTCATCACGAAGAAGTTTCTGAGAATGCTTCCCTCTTGTTTTGATGGGAAGATATTTCCTTTTCCAACATAGGCCTCAAGGAGCTCCGAATAAACACTTGCAGATTCTACAAACTTAGTGTTTCAAAACTGTTCTATCAAAAGGAACGTTCAAGTCTGGGAGTTGAATGAACTCATCACAAAGAAGTTTCTCAGAATGCTTCTGTCTAGTTTTTAGGTGAAGATATTTCATTTCCCAGCATAGGCCTGAAAGCGCTCCAAATATCCACTTGCAGATTCTACAAAAAGAGTGTTTCCAAACTGCTCTTACAAAAGGAAAGTTCAAGTCTGTGAGCTGAACGAACTCATCACAAAGAAGTTTCTGAGAATGCGTCTGTCTAGTTTTTATGTGTAGAAATTTCGTTTGCCAGCATAGGCCTCAAATCGCTCCAAACATCCACTAGCAAATTCTACAAAAGGAGTGTTTCAAAAGTGCGCTATCAAAAGAAAGAGTCCACTATGTGAGTTGAATGCATAAAGCACACGGAAGTTTCTGAGAATGCTTCTGTCTAGTTTTTAGGTGAAGATATTTCATTTCCCAGCATAGGCCACAAAGCGCTCCAAGTAGCCACTTGCAGATTCTACAAAAAGAGTGTTTCCAAACTGCTCTTTCAAAAGGAAGGTTCAAGTCTGTGAGTTGAGTGCCCTCATCACAAAGAAGTTTCTGAGAATGCTTCTGTCTAGTTTTTATATGAAGGTCTTTCCTTTTCCAACATAGTCCTCAAAGCGCTCCAAATAAACACTTGCAGATTCTACAAAAGGAGTGTTTCAAAACAGTTCTATCAAAAGGAACGTTCAAGTCTGTGAGTAGAATGCATTCATCACACAGAAGTTTCTGAGAATGCTTCTGTCTAGTTTTTAGGTGAAGATATTGCTTTTCCCAGCCTAGGCCTCAAAGCGCTCCAAGTATCCACTTGCAGATTCTACAAAAAGAGAGCTTCATAGCTGCTCTTTCAAAAGGAAGGTTCAAGTCTGTGTGTTGAATGCACTCATCACAAAGAAGTTTCTGAGAATGCTTCTGTCTAGTTCTTACGTGAAGATATTTCCTTTTCCAGCTAAGCTTCAAAGCGCTCCAAATAAGCACTTGCAAATTCTACTAAAGGAGTGTTTCAAAACAGTTCTTTCAAAAGGAACGTTCAAGTCTGTGAGTTGAATGCACTCAACGAACAGAAGTTTCTTAGAGTGCTTCTGTATAGTTTTCATGTGAAGATATTTCCTTTTCCAGCATAGGCCTCAAAGCGCTCCAAATATCCACTTGCCGATTCTACAAAAACAGTGTTTCAAAACTGTTCTATCAAAAGGAAGGTTCAACGCTATGAGTAGAATGCACTCATCACAATGGAGTTGCTGAGAATGCTTCTCTCTAGTTTTTATGTGAAGATATTTCCTTTTCTAGCATAGGCCTCAAAGCGCTCCAAATAGCCACTTGCAGATTCTACAAAAAGAGGGTTTCAAATCTCTTCTATCAAAAGAAAGGTTCAACTCTGTGAGTTGAATGCACTCATCAGAAAGAAGTTTCTGAGAATGATTCTATCTAGTTTTCATCTGCATGTATTTCCTTTTCCACTAGATGCCGCAATCGCACCAAATATCCACTTGCGGTTTCCACAAAAAGAGTGCTGCAGAACTGCTCCATGAAAAGGAATGTTCAACTCTGTGAGTTCAATCCCCTGATGACATAGAAGTTTCTGAAAATGCTTCTGTCTAGTTGGTATAGTAAGATATTTCCTTTTCCAGCATAAGCCTCAAAGAGCTCCAAATATCCACTTGCGGATTCTGCAAAAACAGTGTTTCAAAACTGGTCGATCAAAAGGAACGTTCAACTCTGTGAGTTGAATGCACTCATCACACAGAAGTTTCTGAGAATGCTTCCGTCTAGTTCTTACGTGAAGATATTTCCTTTTCCAGCTTAGGCCTCAAAGCGCTCCAAATAAACACTTGCAGATTCTACAAAAGGAGTGTTTCAAAACTGCTCTATCAAAAGGAAGGTTCAAGTCTGTGAGTTGAATGCACTCATCACAAAGAGGTTTCTGAGAATGCTGCTGTCTAGTTTTTATGTGAAGATATTTCCTTTTCCTCGCATAGACCTCAAATCGCTCCAGATATCCACTTGCAGATTTTACAGAAAGGGTGTTTCCAGACTGCTCTATCTAAAGGCACGTTCAACTCTGTGAGTTGAATGCACGCATTGCGAAGAACTTTCTGAGAATGCTTCTCTCTAGCTTTTAGGTGAAGATATTCCATTTCACAGCATAGGCCTCAAAGTGCTCCAAATAACCACATGCAGATTTTACAAAAAGAATGTTTCAAAACTGCTCTTTCTAGAGGAAGGTTCAAGTCTGTGAGTTGAATGCACTCAACACAAAGAAGTTTCTGAGAATGCTTCCGTCCAGTTTTCATGTGAAGATATTTCCTTTTCCAGCGTAGGCCCCAAACCGCTCCAACTAATCACTTGCAGAGTCTACAAAAAGAGTGTTTCCAAACTTCTCTATCAACTGGTACGTACAACTCCGTGAGTTGAATGCCCTCATCACGAAGAAGTTTCTGAGAATGCTTCCCTCTTGTTTTGATGGGAAGATATTTCCTTTTCCAACATAGGCCTCAAGGTGCTCCGAATAAACACTTGCAGATTCTACAAACTTAGTGTTTCAAAACTGTTCTATCAAAAGGAACGTTCAAGTCTGGGAGTTGAATGAACTCATCACAAAGAAGTTTCTCAGAATGCTTCTGTCTAGTTTTTAGGTGAAGATATTTCATTTCCCAGCATAGGCCTGAAAGCGCTCCAAATATCCACTTGCAGATTCTACAAAAAGAGTGTTTCCAAACTGCTCTTACAAAAGGAAAGTTCAAGTCTGTGAGCTGAACGAACTCATCACAAAGAAGTTTCTGAGAATGCGTCTGTCTAGTTTTTATGTGTAGAAATTTCGTTTGCCAGCATAGGCCTCAAATCGCTCCAAACATCCACTAGCAAATTCTACAAAAGGAGTGTTTCAAAAGTGCGCTATCAAAAGAAAGAGTCCACTATGTGAGTTGAATGCATAAAGCACACGGAAGTTTCTGAGAATGCTTCTGTCTAGTTTTTAGGTGAAGATATTTCATTTCCCAGCATAGGCCACAAAGCGCTCCAAATAGCCACTTGCAGATTCTACAAAAAGAGTGTTTCCAAACTGCTCTTTCAAAAGGAAGGTTCAAGTCTGTGAGTTGAGTGCCCTCATCACAAAGAAGTTTCTGAGAATGCTTCTGTCTAGTTTTTATATGAAGGTCTTTCCTTTTCCAACATAGTCCTCAAAGCGCTCCAAATAAACACTTGCAGATTCTACAAAAGGAGTGTTTCAAAACAGTTCTATCAAAAGGAACGTTCAAGTCTGTGAGTTGAATGCATTCATCACAAAGAAGTTTCTGAGAATGCTTCTGTCTAGTTTTTAGGTGAAGATATTGCTTTTCCCAGCCTAGGCCTCAAAGCGCTCCAAGTATCCACTTGCAGATTCTACAAAAAGAGAGCTTCATAGCTGCTCTTTCAAAAGGAAGGTTCAAGTCTGTGTGTTGAATGCACTCATCACAAAGAAGTTTCTCAGAATGCTTCTGTCTACTTCTTACGTGAAGATATTTCCTTTTCCAGCTAAGCTTCAAAGCGCTCCAAATAAACACTTGCAAATTCTACTAAAGGAGTGTTTCAAAACAGTTCTTTCAAAAGGAACGTTCAAGTCTGTGAGTTGAATGCACTCAACGAACAGAAGTTTCTTAGAGTGCTTCTGTATAGTTTTCATGTGAAGATATTTCCTTTTCCAGCTTAGGCCTCAAAGCGCTCCAAATAAACACTTGGAAATTCTACTAAAGGAGTGTTTCAAAACAGTTCTTTCAAAAGGAACGTTCAAGTCTGTGAGTTGAATGCACTCAACGAACAGAAGTTTCTTAGAGTGCTTCTGTATAGTTTTCATGTGAAGATATTTCCTTTTCCAGCATAGGCCTCAAAGCGCTCCAAATATCCACTTGCCGATTCTACAAAAACAGTGTTTCAAAACTGTTCTATCAAAAGGAAGGTTCAACGCTATGAGTAGAATGCACTCATCACAATGGAGTTGCTGAGAATGCTTCTCTCTAGTTTTTATGTGAAGATATTTCCTTTTCTAGCATAGGCCTCAAAGCGCTCCAAATAGCCACTTGCAGATTCTACAAAAAGAGGGTTTCAAATCTCTTCTATCAAAAGAAAGGTTCAACTCTGTGAGTTGAATGCACTCATCAGAAAGAAGTTTCTGAGAATGATTCTATCTAGTTTTCATCTGCATGTATTTCCTTTTCCACTAGATGCCGCAATCGCACCAAATATCCACTTGCGGTTTCCACAAAAAGAGTGCTGCAGAACTGCTCCATGAAAAGGAATGTTCAACTCTGTGAGTTCAATCCCCTGATGACATAGAAGTTTCTGAAAATGCTTCTGTCTAGTTGGTATAGGAAGATATTTCCTTTTCCAGCATAAGCCTCAAAGAGCTCCAAATATCCACTTGCGGATTCTGCAAAAACAGTGTTTCAAAACTGGTCGATCAAAAGGAACGTTCAACTCTGTGAGTTGAATGCACTCATCACACAGAAGTTTCTGAGAATGCTTCCGTCTAGTTCTTACGTGAAGATATTTCCTTTTCCAGCTTAGGCCTCAAAGCGCTCCAAATAAACACTTGCAGATTCTACAAAAGGAGTGTTTCAAAACTGCTCTATCAAAAGGAAGGTTCAAGTCTGTGAGTTGAATGCACTCATCACAAAGAGGTTTCTGAGAATGCTGCTGTCTAGTTTTTATGTGAAGATATTTCCTTTTCCTCGCATAGACCTCAAATCGCTCCAGATATCCACTTGCAGATTTTACAGAAAGGGTGTTTCCAGACTGCTCTATCTAAAGGCACGTTCAACTCTGTGAGTTGAATGCACGCATTGCGAAGAACTTTCTGAGAATGCTTCTCTCTAGCTTTTAGGTGAAGATATTCCATTTCACAGCATAGGCCTCAAAGTGCTCCAAATAACCACTTGCAGATTTTACAAAAAGAATGTTTCAAAACTGCTCTTTCTAGAGGAAGGTTCAAGTCTGTGAGTTGAATGCACTCAACACAAAGAAGTTTCTGAGAATGCTTCCGTCCAGTTTTCATGTGAAGATATTTCCTTTTCCAGCATAGGCCCCAAACCGCTCCAAATAATCACTTGCAGAGTCTACAAAAAGAGTGTTTCCAAACTTCTCTATCAACTGATAGGTACAACTCCGTGAGTTGAATGCCCTCATCACGAAGAAGTTTCTGAGAATGCTTCCCTCTTGTTTTGATGGGAAGATATTTCCTTTTCCAACATAGGCCTCAAGGTGCTCCGAATAAACACTTGCAGATTCTACAAACTTAGTGTTTCAAAACTGTTCTATCAAAAGGAACGTTCAAGTCTGGGAGCTGAATGAACTCATCACAAAGAAGTTTCTCAGAATGCTTCTGTCTAGTTTTTAGGTGAAGATATTTCATTTCCCAGCATAGGCCTGAAAGCGCTCCAAATATCCACTTGCAGATTCTACAAAAAGAGTGTTTCCAAACTGCTCTTACAAAAGGAAAGTTCAAGTCTGTGAGCTGAACGAACTCATCACAAAGAAGTTTCTGAGAATGCGTCTGTCTAGTTTTTATGTGTAGAAATTTCGTTTGCCAGCATAGGCCTCAAATCGCTCCAAACATCCACTAGCAAATTCTACAAAAGGAGTGTTTCAAAAGTGCGCTATCAAAAGAAAGAGTCCACTATGTGAGTTGAATGCATAAAGCACACGGAAGTTTCTGAGAATGCTTCTGTCTAGTTTTTAGGTGAAGATATTTCATTTCCCAGCATAGGCCACAAAGCGCTCCAAGTAGCCACTTGCAGATTCTACAAAAAGAGTGTTTCCAAACTGCTCTTTCAAAAGGAAGTTTCAAGTCTGTGAGTTGAGTGCCCTCATCACAAAGAAGTTTCTGAGAATGCTTCTGTCTAGTTTTTATATGAAGGTCTTTCCTCTTCCAACATAGTCCTCAAAGCGCTCCAAATAAACACTTGCAGATTCTACAAAAGGAGTGTTTCAAAACAGTTCTATCAAAAGGAACCTTCAAGTCTGTGAGTTGAATGCATTCATCACACAGAAGTTTCTGAGAATGCTTCTGTCTAGTTTTTAGGTGAAGATATTGCTTTTCCCAGCCTAGACCTCAAAGCGCTCCAAGTATCCACTTGCAGATTCTACAAAAAGAGAGCTTCATAGCTGCTCTTTCAAAAGGAAGGTTCAAGTCTGTGTGTTGAATGCACTCATCACAAAGAAGTTTCTGAGAATGCTTCTGTCTAGTTCTTACGTGAAGATATTTCCTTTTCCAGCTAAGCTTCAAAGCGCTCCAAATAAACACTTGCAAATTCTACTAAAGGAGTGTTTCAAAACAGTTCTTTCAAAAGGAACGTTCAAGTCTGTGAGTTGAATGCACTCAACGAACAGAAGTTTCTTAGAGTGCTTCTGTATAGTTTTCATGTGAAGATATTTCCTTTTTCAGCATAGGCCTCAAAGCGCTCCAAATATCCACTTGCCGATTCTACAAAAACAGTGTTTCAAAACTGTTCTATCAAAAGGAAGGTTCAACGCTATGAGTAGAATGCACTCATCACAATGGAGTTGCTGAGAATGCTTCTCTCTAGTTTTTATGTGAAGATATTTCCTTTTCTAGCATAGGCCTCAAAGCGCTCCAAATAGCCACTTGCAGATTCTACAAAAAGAGGGTTTCAAATCTCTTCTATCAAAAGAAAGGTTCAACTCTGTGAGTTGAATGCACTCATCAGAAAGAAGTTTCTGAGAATGATTCTATCTAGTTTTCATCTGCATGTATTTCCTTTTCCACTAGATGCCGCAATCGCACCAAATATCCACTTGCGGTTTCCACAAAAAGAGTGCTGCAGAACTGCTCCATGAAAAGGAATGTTCAACTCTGTGAGTTCAATCCCCTGATGACATAGAAGTTTCTGAAAATGCTTCTGTCTAGTTGGTATAGTAAGATATTTCCTTTTCCAGCATAAGCCTCAAAGAGCTCCAAATATCCACTTGCGGATTCTGCAAAAACAGTGTTTCAAAACTGGTCGATCAAAAGGAACGTTCAACTCTGTGAGTTGAATGCACTCATCACACAGAAGTTTCTGAGAATGCTTCCGTCTAGTTCTTACGTGAAGATATTTCCTTTTCCAGCTTAGGCCTCAAAGCGCTCCAAATAAACACTTGCAGATTCTACAAAAGGAGTGTTTCAAAACTGCTCTATCAAAAGGAAGGTTCAAGTCTGTGAGTTGAATGCACTCATCACAAAGAGGTTTCTGAGAATGCTGCTGTCTAGTTTTTATGTGAAGATATTTCCTTTTCCTCGCATAGACCTCAAATCCCTCCAGATATCCACTTGCAGATTTTACAGAAAGGGTGTTTCCAGACTGCTCTATCTAAAGGCACGTTCAACTCTGTGAGTTGAATGCACGCATTGCGAAGAACTTTCTGAGAATGCTTCTCTCTAGCTTTTAGGTGAAGATATTCCATTTCACAGCATAGGCCTCAAAGTGCTCCAAATAACCACTTGCAGATTTTACAAAAAGAATGTTTCAAAACTGCTCTTTCTAGAGGAAGGTTCAAGTCTGTGAGTTGAATGCACTCAACACAAAGAAGTTTCTGAGAATGCTTGCGTCCAGTTTTCATGTGAAGATATTTCCTTTTCCAGCATAGGCCCCAAACCGCTCCAAATAATCACTTGCAGAGTCTACAAAAAGAGTGTTTCCAAACTTCTCTATCAACTGGTAGGTACAACTCCGTGAGTTGAATGCCCTCATCACGAAGAAGTTTCTGAGAATGCTTCCCTCTTGTTTTGATGGGAAGATATTTCCTTTTCCAACATAGGCCTCAAGGAGCTCCGAATAAACACTTGCAGATTCTACAAACTTAGTGTTTCAAAACTGTTCTATCAAAAGGAACGTTCAAGTCTGGGAGTTGAATGAACTCATCACAAAGAAGTTTCTCAGAATGCTTCTGTCTAGTTTTTAGGTGAAGATATTTCATTTCCCAGCATAGGCCTGAAAGCGCTCCAAATATCCACTTGCAGATTCTACAAAAAGAGTGTTTCCAAACTGCTCTTACAAAAGGAAAGTTCAAGTCTGTGAGCTGAACGAACTCATCACAAAGAAGTTTCTGAGAATGCGTCTGTCTAGTTTTTATGTGTAGAAATTTCGTTTGCCAGCATAGGCCTCAAATCGCTCCAAACATCCACTAGCAAATTCTACAAAAGGAGTGTTTCAAAAGTGCGCTATCAAAAGAAAGAGTCCACTATGTGAGTTGAATGCATAAAGCACACGGAAGTTTCTGAGAATGCTTCTGTCTAGTTTTTAGGTGAAGATATTTCATTTCAAAGCATAGGCCACAAAGCGCTCCAAGTAGCCACTTGCAGATTCTACAAAAAGAGTGTTTCCAAACTGCTCTTTCAAAAGGAAGGTTCAAGTCTGTGAGTTGAGTGCCCTCATCACAAAGAAGTTTCTGAGAATGCTTCTGTCTAGTTTTTATATGAAGGTCTTTCCTTTTCCAACATAGTCCTCAAAGCGCTCCAAATAAACACTTGCAGATTCTACAAAAGGAGTGTTTCAAAACAGTTCTATCAAAAGGAACGTTCAAGTCTGTGAGTAGAATGCATTCATCACACAGAAGTTTCTGAGAATGCTTCTGTCTAGTTTTTAGGTGAAGATATTGCTTTTCCCAGCCTAGGCCTCAAAGCGCTCCAAGTATCCACTTGCAGATTCTACAAAAAGAGAGCTTCATAGCTGCTCTTTCAAAAGGAAGGTTCAAGTCTGTGTGTTGAATGCACTCATCACAAAGAAGTTTCTGAGAATGCTTCTGTCTAGTCCTTACGTGAAGATATTTCCTTTTCCAGCTAAGCTTCAAAGCGCTCCAAATAAGCACTTGCAAATTCTACTAAAGGAGTGTTTCAAAACAGTTCTTTCAAAAGGAACGTTCAAGTCTGTGAGTTGAATGCACTCAACGAACAGAAGTTTCTTAGAGTGCTTCTGTATAGTTTTCATGTGAAGATATTTCCTTTTCCAGCATAGGCCTCAAAGCGCTCCAAATATCCACTTGCCGATTCTACAAAAACAGTGTTTCACAACTGTTCTACCAAAAGGAAGGTTCAACGCTATGAGTAGAATGCACTCATCACAATGGAGTTGCTGAGAATGCTTCTCTCTAGTTTTTATGTGAAGATATTTCCTTTTCTAGCATAGGCCTCAAAGCGCTCCAAATAGCCACTTGCAGATTCTACAAAAAGAGGGTTTCAAATCTCTTCTATCAAAACAAAGGTTCAACTCTGTGAGTTGAATGCACTCATCAGAAAGAAGTTTCTGAGAATGATTCTATCTAGTTTTCATCTGCATGTATTTCCCTTTCCACTACATGCCGCAATCGCACCAAATATCCACTTGCGGTTTCCACAAAAAGAGTGCTGCAGAACTGCTCCATGAAAAGGAATGTTCAACTCTGTGAGTTCAATCCCCTGATGACATAGAAGTTTCTGAAAATGCTTCTGTCTAGTTGGTATAGGAAGATATTTCCTTTTCCAGCATAAGCCTCAAAGAGCTCCAAATATCCACTTGCGGATTCTGCAAAAACAGTGTTTCAAAACTGGTCGATCAAAAGGAACGTTCAACTCTGTGAGTTGAATGCACTCATCACACAGAAGTTTCTGAGAATGCTTCCGTCTAGTTCTTACGTGAAGACATTTCCTTTTCCAGCTTAGGCCTCAAAGCGCTCCAAATAAACACTTGCAGATTCTACAAAAGGAGTGTTTCAAAACTGCTCTATCAAAAGGAAGGTTCAAGTCTGTGAGTTGAATGCACTCATCACAAAGAGGTTTCTGAGAATGCTGCTGTCTAGTTTTTATGTGAAGATATTTCCTTTTCCTCGCATAGACCTCAAATCGCTCCAGATATCCACTTGCAGATTTTACAGAAAGGGTGTTTCCAGACTGCTCTATCTAAAGGCACGTTCAACTCTGTGAGTTGAATGCACGCATTGCGAAGAACTTTCTGACAATGCTTCTCTCTAGCTTTTAGGTGAAGATATTCCATTTCACAGCATAGGCCTCAAAGTGCTCCAAATAACCACTTGCAGATTTTACAAAAGAATGTTTCAAAACTGCTCTTTCTAGAGGAAGGTTCAAGTCTGTGAGTTGAATGCACTCAACACAAAGAAGTTTCTGAGAATGCTTCTGTCCAGTTTTCATGTGAAGATATTTCCTTTTCCAGCATAGGCCCCAAACCGCTCCAAATAATCACTTGCAGAGTCTACAAAAAGAGTGTTTCCAAACTTCTCTATCAACTGGTAGGTACAACTCCGTGAGTTGAATGCCCTCATCACGAAGAAGTTTCTGAGAATGCTTCCCTCTTGTTTTGATGGGAAGATATTTCCTTTTCCAACATAGGCCTCAAGGTGCTCCGAATAAACACTTGAAGATTCTACAAACTTAGTGTTTCAAAACTGTTCTATCAAAAGGAACGTTCAAGTCTGGGAGTTGAATGAACTCATCACAAAGAAGTTTCTCAGAATGCTTCTGTCTAGTTTTTAGGTGAAGATATTTCATTTCCCAGCATAGGCCTGAAAGCGCTCCAAATATCCACTTGCAGATTCTACAAAAAGAGTGTTTCCAAACTGCTCTTACAAAAGGAAAGTTCAAGTCTGTGAGCTGAACGAACTCATCACCAAGAAGTTTCTGAGAATGCGTCTGTCTAGTTTTTATGTGTAGAAATTTCGTTTGCCAGCATAGGCCTCAAATCGCTCCAAACATCCACTAGCAAATTCTACAAAAGGAGTGTTTCAAAAGTGCGCTATCAAAAGAAAGAGTCCACTATGTGAGTTGAATGCATAAAGCACACGGAAGTTTCTGAGAATGCTTCTGTCTAGTTTTTAGGTGAAGATATTTCATTTCCCAGCATAGGCCACAAAGCGCTCCAAATAGCCACTTGCAGATTCTACAAAAAGAGTGTTTCCAAACTGCTCTTTCAAAAGGAAGTTTCAAGTCTGTGAGTTGAGTGCCCACATCACAAAGAAGTTTCTGAGAATGCTTCTGTCTAGTTTTTATATGAAGGTCTTTCCTCTTCCAACATAGTCCTCAAAGCGCTCCAAATAAACACTTGCAGATTCTACAAAAGGAGTGTTTCAAAACAGTTCTATCAAAAGGAACCTTCAAGTCTGTGAGTTGAATGCATTCATCACACAGAAGTTTCTGAGAATGCTTCTGTCTAGTTTTTAGGTGAAGATATTGCTTTTCCCAGCCTAGACCTCAAAGCGCTCCAAGTATCCACTTGCAGATTCTACAAAAAGAGAGCTTCATAGCTGCTCTTTCAAAAGGAAGGTTCAAGTCTGTGTGTTGAATGCACTCATCACAAAGAAGTTTCTGAGAATGCTTCTGTCTAGTTCTTACGTGAAGATATTTCCTTTTCCAGCTAAGCTTCAAAGCGCTCCAAATAAACACTTGCAAATTCTACTAAAGGAGTGTTTCAAAACAGTTCTTTCAAAAGGAACGTTCAAGTCTGTGAGTTGAATGCACTCAACGAACAGAAGTTTCTTAGAGTGCTTCTGTATAGTTTTCATGTGAAGATATTTCCTTTTTCAGCATAGGCCTCAAAGCGCTCCAAATATCCACTTGCCGATTCTACAAAAACAGTGTTTCAAAACTGTTCTATCAAAAGGAAGGTTCAACGCTATGAGTAGAATGCACTCATCACAATGGAGTTGCTGAGAATGCTTCTCTCTAGTTTTTATGTGAAGATATTTCCTTTTCTAGCATAGGCCTCAAAGCGCTCCAAATAGCCACTTGCAGATTCTACAAAAAGAGGGTTTCAAATCTCTTCTATCAAAAGAAAGGTTCAACTCTGTGAGTTGAATGCACTCATCAGAAAGAAGTTTCTGAGAATGATTCTATCTAGTTTTCATCTGCATGTATTTCCTTTTCCACTAGATGCCGCAATCGCACCAAATATCCACTTGCGGTTTCCACAAAAAGAGTGCTGCAGAACTGCTCCATGAAAAGGAATGTTCAACTCTGTGAGTTCAATCCCCTGATGACATAGAAGTTTCTGAAAATGCTTCTGTCTAGTTGGTATAGTAAGATATTTCCTTTTCCAGCATAAGCCTCAAAGAGCTCCAAATATCCACTTGCGGATTCTGCAAAAACAGTGTTTCAAAACTGGTCGATCAAAAGGAACGTTCAACTCTGTGAGTTGAATGCACTCATCACACAGAAGTTTCTGAGAATGCTTCCGTCTAGTTCTTACGTGAAGATATTTCCTTTTCCAGCTTAGGCCTCAAAGCGCTCCAAATAAACACTTGCAGATTCTACAAAAGGAGTGTTTCAAAACTGCTCTATCAAAAGGAAGGTTCAAGTCTGTGAGTTGAATGCACTCATCACAAAGAGGTTTCTGAGAATGCTGCTGTCTAGTTTTTATGTGAAGATATTTCCTTTTCCTCGCATAGACCTCAAATCGCTCCAGATATCCACTTGCAGATTTTACAGAAAGGGTGTTTCCAGACTGCTCTATCTAAAGGCACGTTCAACTCTGTGAGTTGAATGCACGCATTGCGAAGAACTTTCTGAGAATGCTTCTCTCTAGCTTTTAGGTGAAGATATTCCATTTCACAGCATAGGCCTCAAAGTGCTCCAAATAACCACTTGCAGATTTTACAAAAAGAATGTTTCAAAACTGCTCTTTCTAGAGGAAGGTTCAAGTCTGTGAGTTGAATGCACTCAACACAAAGAAGTTTCTGAGAATGCTTGCGTCCAGTTTTCATGTGAAGATATTTCCTTTTCCAGCATAGGCCCCAAACCGCTCCAAATAATCACTTGCAGAGTCTACAAAAAGAGTGTTTCCAAACTTCTCTATCAACTGGTAGGTACAACTCCGTGAGTTGAATGCCCTCATCACGAAGAAGTTTCTGAGAATGCTTCCCTCTTGTTTTGATGGGAAGATATTTCCTTTTCCAACATAGGCCTCAAGGAGCTCCGAATAAACACTTGCAGATTCTACAAACTTAGTGTTTCAAAACTGTTCTATCAAAAGGAACGTTCAAGTCTGGGAGTTGAATGAACTCATCACAAAGAAGTTTCTCAGAATGCTTCTGTCTAGTTTTTAGGTGAAGATATTTCATTTCCCAGCATAGGCCTGAAAGCGCTCCAAATATCCACTTGCAGATTCTACAAAAAGAGTGTTTCCAAACTGCTCTTACAAAAGGAAAGTTCAAGTCTGTGAGCTGAACGAACTCATCACAAAGAAGTTTCTGAGAATGCGTCTGTCTAGTTTTTATGTGTAGAAATTTCGTTTGCCAGCATAGGCCTCAAATCGCTCCAAACATCCACTAGCAAATTCTACAAAAGGAGTGTTTCAAAAGTGCGCTATCAAAAGAAAGAGTCCACTATGTGAGTTGAATGCATAAAGCACACGGAAGTTTCTGAGAATGCTTCTGTCTAGTTTTTAGGTGAAGATATTTCATTTCAAAGCATAGGCCACAAAGCGCTCCAAGTAGCCACTTGCAGATTCTACAAAAAGAGTGTTTCCAAACTGCTCTTTCAAAAGGAAGGTTCAAGTCTGTGAGTTGAGTGCCCTCATCACAAAGAAGTTTCTGAGAATGCTTCTGTCTAGTTTTTATATGAAGGTCTTTCCTTTTCCAACATAGTCCTCAAAGCGCTCCAAATAAACACTTGCAGATTCTACAAAAGGAGTGTTTCAAAACAGTTCTATCAAAAGGAACGTTCAAGTCTGTGAGTAGAATGCATTCATCACACAGAAGTTTCTGAGAATGCTTCTGTCTAGTTTTTAGGTGAAGATATTGCTTTTCCCAGCCTAGGCCTCAAAGCGCTCCAAGTATCCACTTGCAGATTCTACAAAAAGAGAGCTTCATAGCTGCTCTTTCAAAAGGAAGGTTCAAGTCTGTGTGTTGAATGCACTCATCACAAAGAAGTTTCTGAGAATGCTTCTGTCTAGTCCTTACGTGAAGATATTTCCTTTTCCAGCTAAGCTTCAAAGCGCTCCAAATAAGCACTTGCAAATTCTACTAAAGGAGTGTTTCAAAACAGTTCTTTCAAAAGGAACGTTCAAGTCTGTGAGTTGAATGCACTCAACGAACAGAAGTTTCTTAGAGTGCTTCTGTATAGTTTTCATGTGAAGATATTTCCTTTTCCAGCATAGGCCTCAAAGCGCTCCAAATATCCACTTGCCGATTCTACAAAAACAGTGTTTCACAACTGTTCTACCAAAAGGAAGGTTCAACGCTATGAGTAGAATGCACTCATCACAATGGAGTTGCTGAGAATGCTTCTCTCTAGTTTTTATGTGAAGATATTTCCTTTTCTAGCATAGGCCTCAAAGCGCTCCAAATAGCCACTTGCAGATTCTACAAAAAGAGGGTTTCAAATCTCTTCTATCAAAACAAAGGTTCAACTCTGTGAGTTGAATGCACTCATCAGAAAGAAGTTTCTGAGAATGATTCTATCTAGTTTTCATCTGCATGTATTTCCCTTTCCACTACATGCCGCAATCGCACCAAATATCCACTTGCGGTTTCCACAAAAAGAGTGCTGCAGAACTGCTCCATGAAAAGGAATGTTCAACTCTGTGAGTTCAATCCCCTGATGACATAGAAGTTTCTGAAAATGCTTCTGTCTAGTTGGTATAGGAAGATATTTCCTTTTCCAGCATAAGCCTCAAAGAGCTCCAAATATCCACTTGCGGATTCTGCAAAAACAGTGTTTCAAAACTGGTCGATCAAAAGGAACGTTCAACTCTGTGAGTTGAATGCACTCATCACACAGAAGTTTCTGAGAATGCTTCCGTCTAGTTCTTACGTGAAGACATTTCCTTTTCCAGCTTAGGCCTCAAAGCGCTCCAAATAAACACTTGCAGATTCTACAAAAGGAGTGTTTCAAAACTGCTCTATCAAAAGGAAGGTTCAAGTCTGTGAGTTGAATGCACTCATCACAAAGAGGTTTCTGAGAATGCTGCTGTCTAGTTTTTATGTGAAGATATTTCCTTTTCCTCGCATAGACCTCAAATCGCTCCAGATATCCACTTGCAGATTTTACAGAAAGGGTGTTTCCAGACTGCTCTATCTAAAGGCACGTTCAACTCTGTGAGTTGAATGCACGCATTGCGAAGAACTTTCTGACAATGCTTCTCTCTAGCTTTTAGGTGAAGATATTCCATTTCACAGCATAGGCCTCAAAGTGCTCCAAATAACCACTTGCAGATTTTACAAAAGAATGTTTCAAAACTGCTCTTTCTAGAGGAAGGTTCAAGTCTGTGAGTTGAATGCACTCAACACAAAGAAGTTTCTGAGAATGCTTCTGTCCAGTTTTCATGTGAAGATATTTCCTTTTCCAGCATAGGCCCCAAACCGCTCCAAATAATCACTTGCAGAGTCTACAAAAAGAGTGTTTCCAAACTTCTCTATCAACTGGTAGGTACAACTCCGTGAGTTGAATGCCCTCATCACGAAGAAGTTTCTGAGAATGCTTCCCTCTTGTTTTGATGGGAAGATATTTCCTTTTCCAACATAGGCCTCAAGGTGCTCCGAATAAACACTTGAAGATTCTACAAACTTAGTGTTTCAAAACTGTTCTATCAAAAGGAACGTTCAAGTCTGGGAGTTGAATGAACTCATCACAAAGAAGTTTCTCAGAATGCTTCTGTCTAGTTTTTAGGTGAAGATATTTCATTTCCCAGCATAGGCCTGAAAGCGCTCCAAATATCCACTTGCAGATTCTACAAAAAGAGTGTTTCCAAACTGCTCTTACAAAAGGAAAGTTCAAGTCTGTGAGCTGAACGAACTCATCACCAAGAAGTTTCTGAGAATGCGTCTGTCTAGTTTTTATGTGTAGAAATTTCGTTTGCCAGCATAGGCCTCAAATCGCTCCAAACATCCACTAGCAAATTCTACAAAAGGAGTGTTTCAAAAGTGCGCTATCAAAAGAAAGAGTCCACTATGTGAGTTGAATGCATAAAGCACACGGAAGTTTCTGAGAATGCTTCTGTCTAGTTTTTAGGTGAAGATATTTCATTTCCCAGCATAGGCCACAAAGCGCTCCAAATAGCCACTTGCAGATTCTACAAAAAGAGTGTTTCCAAACTGCTCTTTCAAAAGGAAGTTTCAAGTCTGTGAGTTGAGTGCCCACATCACAAAGAAGTTTCTGAGAATGCTTCTGTCTAGTTTTTATATGAAGGTCTTTCCTCTTCCAACATAGTCCTCAAAGCGCTCCAAATAAACACTTGCAGATTCTACAAAAGGAGTGTTTCAAAACAGTTCTATCAAAAGGAACCTTCAAGTCTGTGAGTTGAATGCATTCATCACACAGAAGTTTCTGAGAATGCTTCTGTCTAGTTTTTAGGTGAAGATATTGCTTTTCCCAGCCTAGACCTCAAAGCGCTCCAAGTATCCACTTGCAGATTCTACAAAAAGAGAGCTTCATAGCTGCTCTTTCAAAAGGAAGGTTCAAGTCTGTGTGTTGAATGCACTCATCACAAAGAAGTTTCTGAGAATGCTTCTGTCTAGTTCTTACGTGAAGATATTTCCTTTTCCAGCTAAGCTTCAAAGCGCTCCAAATAAACACTTGCAAATTCTACTAAAGGAGTGTTTCAAAACAGTTCTTTCAAAAGGAACGTTCAAGTCTGTGAGTTGAATGCACTCAACGAACAGAAGTTTCTTAGAGTGCTTCTGTATAGTTTTCATGTGAAGATATTTCCTTTTTCAGCATAGGCCTCAAAGCGCTCCAAATATCCACTTGCCGATTCTACAAAAACAGTGTTTCAAAACTGTTCTATCAAAAGGAAGGTTCAACGCTATGAGTAGAATGCACTCATCACAATGGAGTTGCTGAGAATGCTTCTCTCTAGTTTTTATGTGAAGATATTTCCTTTTCTAGCATAGGCCTCAAAGCGCTCCAAATAGCCACTTGCAGATTCTACAAAAAGAGGGTTTCAAATCTCTTCTATCAAAAGAAAGGTTCAACTCTGTGAGTTGAATGCACTCATCAGAAAGAAGTTTCTGAGAATGATTCTATCTAGTTTTCATCTGCATGTATTTCCTTTTCCACTAGATGCCGCAATCGCACCAAATATCCACTTGCGGTTTCCACAAAAAGAGTGCTGCAGAACTGCTCCATGAAAAGGAATGTTCAACTCTGTGAGTTCAATCCCCTGATGACATAGAAGTTTCTGAAAATGCTTCTGTCTAGTTGGTATAGTAAGATATTTCCTTTTCCAGCATAAGCCTCAAAGAGCTCCAAATATCCACTTGCGGATTCTGCAAAAACAGTGTTTCAAAACTGGTCGATCAAAAGGAACGTTCAACTCTGTGAGTTGAATGCACTCATCACACAGAAGTTTCTGAGAATGCTTCCGTCTAGTTCTTACGTGAAGATATTTCCTTTTCCAGCTTAGGCCTCAAAGCGCTCCAAATAAACACTTGCAGATTCTACAAAAGGAGTGTTTCAAAACTGCTCTATCAAAAGGAAGGTTCAAGTCTGTGAGTTGAATGCACTCATCACAAAGAGGTTTCTGAGAATGCTGCTGTCTAGTTTTTATGTGAAGATATTTCCTTTTCCTCGCATAGACCTCAAATCGCTCCAGATATCCACTTGCAGATTTTACAGAAAGGGTGTTTCCAGACTGCTCTATCTAAAGGCACGTTCAACTCTGTGAGTTGAATGCACGCATTGCGAAGAACTTTCTGAGAATGCTTCTCTCTAGCTTTTAGGTGAAGATATTCCATTTCACAGCATAGGCCTCAAAGTGCTCCAAATAACCACTTGCAGATTTTACAAAAAGAATGTTTCAAAACTGCTCTTTCTAGAGGAAGGTTCAAGTCTGTGAGTTGAATGCACTCAACACAAAGAAGTTTCTGAGAATGCTTGCGTCCAGTTTTCATGTGAAGATATTTCCTTTTCCAGCATAGGCCCCAAACCGCTCCAAATAATCACTTGCAGAGTCTACAAAAAGAGTGTTTCCAAACTTCTCTATCAACTGGTAGGTACAACTCCGTGAGTTGAATGCCCTCATCACGAAGAAGTTTCTGAGAATGCTTCCCTCTTGTTTTGATGGGAAGATATTTCCTTTTCCAACATAGGCCTCAAGGAGCTCCGAATAAACACTTGCAGATTCTACAAACTTAGTGTTTCAAAACTGTTCTATCAAAAGGAACGTTCAAGTCTGGGAGTTGAATGAACTCATCACAAAGAAGTTTCTCAGAATGCTTCTGTCTAGTTTTTAGGTGAAGATATTTCATTTCCCAGCATAGGCCTGAAAGCGCTCCAAATATCCACTTGCAGATTCTACAAAAAGAGTGTTTCCAAACTGCTCTTACAAAAGGAAAGTTCAAGTCTGTGAGCTGAACGAACTCATCACAAAGAAGTTTCTGAGAATGCGTCTGTCTAGTTTTTATGTGTAGAAATTTCGTTTGCCAGCATAGGCCTCAAATCGCTCCAAACATCCACTAGCAAATTCTACAAAAGGAGTGTTTCAAAAGTGCGCTATCAAAAGAAAGAGTCCACTATGTGAGTTGAATGCATAAAGCACACGGAAGTTTCTGAGAATGCTTCTGTCTAGTTTTTAGGTGAAGATATTTCATTTCAAAGCATAGGCCACAAAGCGCTCCAAGTAGCCACTTGCAGATTCTACAAAAAGAGTGTTTCCAAACTGCTCTTTCAAAAGGAAGGTTCAAGTCTGTGAGTTGAGTGCCCTCATCACAAAGAAGTTTCTGAGAATGCTTCTGTCTAGTTTTTATATGAAGGTCTTTCCTTTTCCAACATAGTCCTCAAAGCGCTCCAAATAAACACTTGCAGATTCTACAAAAGGAGTGTTTCAAAACAGTTCTATCAAAAGGAACGTTCAAGTCTGTGAGTAGAATGCATTCATCACACAGAAGTTTCTGAGAATGCTTCTGTCTAGTTTTTAGGTGAAGATATTGCTTTTCCCAGCCTAGGCCTCAAAGCGCTCCAAGTATCCACTTGCAGATTCTACAAAAAGAGAGCTTCATAGCTGCTCTTTCAAAAGGAAGGTTCAAGTCTGTGTGTTGAATGCACTCATCACAAAGAAGTTTCTGAGAATGCTTCTGTCTAGTCCTTACGTGAAGATATTTCCTTTTCCAGCTAAGCTTCAAAGCGCTCCAAATAAGCACTTGCAAATTCTACTAAAGGAGTGTTTCAAAACAGTTCTTTCAAAAGGAACGTTCAAGTCTGTGAGTTGAATGCACTCAACGAACAGAAGTTTCTTAGAGTGCTTCTGTATAGTTTTCATGTGAAGATATTTCCTTTTCCAGCATAGGCCTCAAAGCGCTCCAAATATCCACTTGCCGATTCTACAAAAACAGTGTTTCACAACTGTTCTACCAAAAGGAAGGTTCAACGCTATGAGTAGAATGCACTCATCACAATGGAGTTGCTGAGAATGCTTCTCTCTAGTTTTTATGTGAAGATATTTCCTTTTCTAGCATAGGCCTCAAAGCGCTCCAAATAGCCACTTGCAGATTCTACAAAAAGAGGGTTTCAAATCTCTTCTATCAAAACAAAGGTTCAACTCTGTGAGTTGAATGCACTCATCAGAAAGAAGTTTCTGAGAATGATTCTATCTAGTTTTCATCTGCATGTATTTCCCTTTCCACTACATGCCGCAATCGCACCAAATATCCACTTGCGGTTTCCACAAAAAGAGTGCTGCAGAACTGCTCCATGAAAAGGAATGTTCAACTCTGTGAGTTCAATCCCCTGATGACATAGAAGTTTCTGAAAATGCTTCTGTCTAGTTGGTATAGGAAGATATTTCCTTTTCCAGCATAAGCCTCAAAGAGCTCCAAATATCCACTTGCGGATTCTGCAAAAACAGTGTTTCAAAACTGGTCGATCAAAAGGAACGTTCAACTCTGTGAGTTGAATGCACTCATCACACAGAAGTTTCTGAGAATGCTTCCGTCTAGTTCTTACGTGAAGACATTTCCTTTTCCAGCTTAGGCCTCAAAGCGCTCCAAATAAACACTTGCAGATTCTACAAAAGGAGTGTTTCAAAACTGCTCTATCAAAAGGAAGGTTCAAGTCTGTGAGTTGAATGCACTCATCACAAAGAGGTTTCTGAGAATGCTGCTGTCTAGTTTTTATGTGAAGATATTTCCTTTTCCTCGCATAGACCTCAAATCGCTCCAGATATCCACTTGCAGATTTTACAGAAAGGGTGTTTCCAGACTGCTCTATCTAAAGGCACGTTCAACTCTGTGAGTTGAATGCACGCATTGCGAAGAACTTTCTGACAATGCTTCTCTCTAGCTTTTAGGTGAAGATATTCCATTTCACAGCATAGGCCTCAAAGTGCTCCAAATAACCACTTGCAGATTTTACAAAAGAATGTTTCAAAACTGCTCTTTCTAGAGGAAGGTTCAAGTCTGTGAGTTGAATGCACTCAACACAAAGAAGTTTCTGAGAATGCTTCTGTCCAGTTTTCATGTGAAGATATTTCCTTTTCCAGCATAGGCCCCAAACCGCTCCAAATAATCACTTGCAGAGTCTACAAAAAGAGTGTTTCCAAACTTCTCTATCAACTGGTAGGTACAACTCCGTGAGTTGAATGCCCTCATCACGAAGAAGTTTCTGAGAATGCTTCCCTCTTGTTTTGATGGGAAGATATTTCCTTTTCCAACATAGGCCTCAAGGTGCTCCGAATAAACACTTGAAGATTCTACAAACTTAGTGTTTCAAAACTGTTCTATCAAAAGGAACGTTCAAGTCTGGGAGTTGAATGAACTCATCACAAAGAAGTTTCTCAGAATGCTTCTGTCTAGTTTTTAGGTGAAGATATTTCATTTCCCAGCATAGGCCTGAAAGCGCTCCAAATATCCACTTGCAGATTCTACAAAAAGAGTGTTTCCAAACTGCTCTTACAAAAGGAAAGTTCAAGTCTGTGAGCTGAACGAACTCATCACCAAGAAGTTTCTGAGAATGCGTCTGTCTAGTTTTTATGTGTAGAAATTTCGTTTGCCAGCATAGGCCTCAAATCGCTCCAAACATCCACTAGCAAATTCTACAAAAGGAGTGTTTCAAAAGTGCGCTATCAAAAGAAAGAGTCCACTATGTGAGTTGAATGCATAAAGCACACGGAAGTTTCTGAGAATGCTTCTGTCTAGTTTTTAGGTGAAGATATTTCATTTCCCAGCATAGGCCACAAAGCGCTCCAAGTAGCCACTTGCAGATTCTACAAAAAGAGTGTTTCCAAACTGCTCTTTCAAAAGGAAGTTTCAAGTCTGTGAGTTGAGTGCCCACATCACAAAGAAGTTTCTGAGAATGCTTCTGTCTAGTTTTTATATGAAGGTCTTTCCTCTTCCAACATAGTCCTCAAAGCGCTCCAAATAAACACTTGCAGATTCTACAAAAGGAGTGTTTCAAAACAGTTCTATCAAAAGGAACCTTCAAGTCTGTGAGTTGAATGCATTCATCACACAGAAGTTTCTGAGAATGCTTCTGTCTAGTTTTTAGGTGAAGATATTGCTTTTCCCAGCCTAGGCCTCAAAGCGCTCCAAGTATCCACTTGCAGATTCTACAAAAAGAGAGCTTCATAGCTGCTCTTTCAAAAGGAAGGTTCAAGTCTGTGTGTTGAATGCCCTCATCACAAAGAAGTTTCTGAGAATGCTTCTGTCTAGTTCTTACGTGAAGATATTTCCTTTTCCAGCTAAGCTTCAAAGCGCTCCAAATAAACACTTGCAAATTCTACTAAAGGAGTGTTTCAAAACAGTTCTTTCAAAAGGAACGTTCAAGTCTGTGAGTTGAATGCACTCAACGAACAGAAGTTTCTTAGAGTGCTTCTGTATAGTTTTCATGTGAAGATATTTCCTTTTCCAGCATAGGCCTCAAAGCGCTCCAAATATCCACTTGCCGATTCTACAAAAACAGTGTTTCAAAACTGTTCTATCAAAAGGAAGGTTCAACGCTATGAGTAGAATGCACTCATCACAATGGAGTTGCTGAGAATGCTTCTCTCTAGTTTTTATGTGAAGATATTTCCTTTTCTAGCATAGGCCTCAAAGCGCTCCAAATAGCCACTTGCAGATTCTACAAAAAGAGGGTTTCAAATCTCTTCTATCAAAAGAAAGGTTCAACTCTGTGAGTTGAATGCACTCATCAGAAAGAAGTTTCTGAGAATGATTCTATCTAGTTTTCATCTGCATGTATTTCCTTTTCCACTAGATGCCGCAATCGCACCAAATATCCACTTGCGGTTTCCACAAAAAGAGTGCTGCAGAACTGCTCCATGAAAAGGAATGTTCAACTCTGTGAGTTCAATCCCCTGATGACATAGAAGTTTCTGAAAATGCTTCTGTCTAGTTGGTATAGGAAGATATTTCCTTTTCCAGCATAAGCCTCAAAGAGCTCCAAATATCCACTTGCGGATTCTGCAAAAACAGTGTTTCAAAACTGGTCGATCAAAAGGAACGTTCAACTCTGTGAGTTGAATGCACTCATCACACAGAAGTTTCTGAGAATGCTTCCCTCTAGTTCTTATGTGAAGATATATCCTTTTCCAGCTTAGGCCTCAAAGCGCTCCAAATAAACACTTGCAGATTCTACAAAAGGAGTGTTTCAAAACTGCTCTATCAAAAGGAAGGTTCAAGTCTGTGAGTTGAATGCACTCATCACAAAGAGGTTTCTGAGAATGCTGCTGTCTAGTTTTTATGTGAAGATATTTCCTTTTCCTCGCATAGACCTCAAATCGCTCCAGATATCCACTTGCAGATTTTACAGAAAGGGTGTTTCCAGACTGCTCTATCTAAAGGCACGTTCAACTCTGTGAGTTGAATGCACGCATTGCGAAGAACTTTCTGAGAATGCTTCTCTCTAGCTTTTAGGTGAAGATATTCCATTTCACAGCATAGGCCTCAAAGTGCTCCAAATAACCACTTGCAGATTTTACAAAAAGAATGTTTCAAAACTGCTCTTTCTAGAGGAAGGTTCAAGTCTGTGAGTTGAATGCACTCAACACAAAGAAGTTTCTGAGAATGCTTGCGTCCAGTTTTCATGTGAAGATATTTCCTTTTCCAGCATAGGCCCCAAACCGCTCCAAATAATCACTTGCAGAGTCTACAAAAAGAGTGTTTCCAAACTTCTCTATCAACTGGTAGGTACAACTCCGTGAGTTGAATGCCCTCATCACGAAGAAGTTTCTGAGAATGCTTCCCTCTTGTTTTGATGGGAAGATATTTCCTTTTCCAACATAGGCCTCAAGGTGCTCCGAATAAACACTTGCAGATTCTACAAACTTAGTGTTTCAAAACTGTTCTATCAAAAGGAACGTTCAAGTCTGGGAGTTGAATGAACTCATCACAAAGAAGTTTCTCAGAATGCTTCTGTCTAGTTTTTAGGTGAAGATATTTCATTTCCCAGCATAGGCCTGAAAGCGCTCCAAATATCCACTTGCAGATTCTACAAAAAGAGTGTTTCCAAACTGCTCTTACAAAAGGAAAGTTCAAGTCTGTGAGCTGAACGAACTCATCACAAAGAAGTTTCTGAGAATGCGTCTGTCTAGTTTTTATGTGTAGAAATTTCGTTTGCCAGCATAGGCCTCAAATCGCTCCAAACATCCACTAGCAAATTCTACAAAAGGAGTGTTTCAAAAGTGCGCTATCAAAAGAAAGAGTCCACTATGTGAGTTGAATGCATAAAGCACACGGAAGTTTCTGAGAATGCTTCTGTCTAGTTTTTAGGTGAAGATATTTCATTTCCCAGCATAGGCCACAAAGCGCTCCAAGTAGCCACTTGCAGATTCTACAAAAAGAGTGTTTCCAAACTGCTCTTTCAAAAGGAAGTTTCAAGTCTGTGAGTTGAGTGCCCTCATCACAAAGAAGTTTCTGAGAATGCTTCTGTCTAGTTTTTATATGAAGGTCTTTCCTCTTCCAACATAGTCCTCAAAGCGCTCCAAATAAACACTTGCAGATTCTACAAAAGGAGTGTTTCAAAACAGTTCTATCAAAAGGAACCTTCAAGTCTGTGAGTTGAATGCATTCATCACACAGAAGTTTCTGAGAATGCTTCTGTCTAGTTTTTAGGTGAAGATATTGCTTTTCCCAGCCTAGACCTCAAAGCGCTCCAAGTATCCACTTGCAGATTCTACAAAAAGAGAGCTTCATAGCTGCTCTTTCAAAAGGAAGGTTCAAGTCTGTGTGTTGAATGCACTCATCACAAAGAAGTTTCTGAGAATGCTTCTGTCTAGTTCTTACGTGAAGATATTTCCTTTTCCAGCTAAGCTTCAAAGCGCTCCAAATAAACACTTGCAAATTCTACTAAAGGAGTGTTTCAAAACAGTTCTTTCAAAAGGAACGTTCAAGTCTGTGAGTTGAATGCACTCAACGAACAGAAGTTTCTTAGAGTGCTTCTGTATAGTTTTCATGTGAAGATATTTCCTTTTCCAGCATAGGCCTCAAAGCGCTCCAAATATCCACTTGCCGATTCTACAAAAACAGTGTTTCAAAACTGTTCTATCAAAAGGAAGGTTCAACGCTATGAGTAGAATGCACTCATCACAATGGAGTTGCTGAGAATGCTTCTCTCTAGTTTTTATGTGAAGATATTTCCTTTTCTAGCATAGGCCTCAAAGCGCTCCAAATAGCCACTTGCAGATTCTACAAAAAGAGGGTTTCAAATCTCTTCTATCAAAAGAAAGGTTCAACTCTGTGAGTTGAATGCACTCATCAGAAAGAAGTTTCTGAGAATGATTCTATCTAGTTTTCATCTGCATGTATTTCCTTTTCCACTAGATGCCGCAATCGCACCAAATATCCACTTGCGGTTTCCACAAAAAGAGTGCTGCAGAACTGCTCCATGAAAAGGAATGTTCAACTCTGTGAGTTCAATCCCCTGATGACATAGAAGTTTCTGAAAATGCTTCTGTCTAGTTGGTATAGGAAGATATTTCCTTTTCCAGCATAAGCCTCAAAGAGCTCCAAATATCCACTTGCGGATTCTGCAAAAACAGTGTTTCAAAACTGGTCGATCAAAAGGAACGTTCAACTCTGTGAGTTGAATGCACTCATCACACAGAAGTTTCTGAGAATGCTTCCCTCTAGTTCTTACGTGAAGATATATCCTTTTCCAGCTTAGGCCTCAAAGCGCTCCAAATAAACACTTGCAGATTCTACAAAAGGAGTGTTTCAAAACTGCTCTATCAAAAGGAAGGTTCAAGTCTGTGAGTTGAATGCACTCATCACAAAGAGGTTTCTGAGAATGCTGCTGTCTAGTTTTTATGTGAAGATATTTCCTTTTCCTCGCATAGACCTCAAATCGCTCCAGATATCCACTTGCAGATTTTACAGAAAGGGTGTTTCCAGACTGCTCTATCTAAAGGCACGTTCAACTCTGTGAGTTGAATGCACGCATTGCGAAGAACTTTCTGAGAATGCTTCTCTCTAGCTTTTAGGTGAAGATATTCCATTTCACAGCATAGGCCTCAAAGTGCTCCAAATAACCACTTGCAGATTTTACAAAAAGAATGTTTCAAAACTGCTCTTTCTAGAGGAAGGTTCAAGTCTGTGAGTTGAATGCACTCAACACAAAGAAGTTTCTGAGAATGCTTGCGTCCAGTTTTCATGTGAAGATATTTCCTTTTCCAGCATAGGCCCCAAACCGCTCCAAATAATCACTTGCAGAGTCTACAAAAAGAGTGTTTCCAAACTTCTCTATCAACTGGTAGGTACAACTCCGTGAGTTGAATGCCCTCATCACGAAGAAGTTTCTGAGAATGCTTCCCTCTTGTTTTGATGGGAAGATATTTCCTTTTCCAACATAGGCCTCAAGGAGCTCCGAATAAACACTTGCAGATTCTACAAACTTAGTGTTTCAAAACTGTTCTATCAAAAGGAACGTTCAAGTCTGGGAGTTGAATGAACTCATCACAAAGAAGTTTCTCAGAATGCTTCTGTCTAGTTTTTAGGTGAAGATATTTCATTTCCCAGCATAGGCCTGAAAGCGCTCCAAATATCCACTTGCAGATTCTACAAAAAGAGTGTTTCCAAACTGCTCTTACAAAAGGAAAGTTCAAGTCTGTGAGCTGAACGAACTCATCACAAAGAAGTTTCTGAGAATGCGTCTGTCTAGTTTTTATGTGTAGAAATTTCGTTTGCCAGCATAGGCCTCAAATCGCTCCAAACATCCACTAGCAAATTCTACAAAAGGAGTGTTTCAAAAGTGCGCTATCAAAAGAAAGAGTCCACTATGTGAGTTGAATGCATAAAGCACACGGAAGTTTCTGAGAATGCTTCTGTCTAGTTTTTAGGTGAAGATATTTCATTTCAAAGCATAGGCCACAAAGCGCTCCAAGTAGCCACTTGCAGATTCTACAAAAAGAGTGTTTCCAAACTGCTCTTTCAAAAGGAAGGTTCAAGTCTGTGAGTTGAGTGCCCTCATCACAAAGAAGTTTCTGAGAATGCTTCTGTCTAGTTTTTATATGAAGGTCTTTCCTTTTCCAACATACTCCTCAAAGCGCTCCAAATAAACACTTGCAGATTCTACAAAAGGAGTGTTTCAAAACAGTTCTATCAAAAGGAACGTTCAAGTCTGTGAGTAGAATGCATTCATCACACAGAAGTTTCTGAGAATGCTTCTGTCTAGTTTTTAGGTGAAGATATTGCTTTTCCCAGCCTAGGCCTCAAAGCGCTCCAAGTATCCACTTGCAGATTCTACAAAAAGAGAGCTTCATAGCTGCTCTTTCAAAAGGAAGGTTCAAGTCTGTGTGTTGAATGCACTCATCACAAAGAAGTTTCTGAGAATGCTTCTGTCTAGTCCTTACGTGAAGATATTTCCTTTTCCAGCTAAGCTTCAAAGCGCTCCAAATAAGCACTTGCAAATTCTACTAAAGGAGTGTTTCAAAACAGTTCTTTCAAAAGGAACGTTCAAGTCTGTGAGTTGAATGCACTCAACGAACAGAAGTTTCTTAGAGTGCTTCTGTATAGTTTTCATGTGAAGATATTTCCTTTTCCAGCATAGGCCTCAAAGCGCTCCAAATATCCACTTGCCGATTCTACAAAAACAGTGTTTCACAACTGTTCTACCAAAAGGAAGGTTCAACGCTATGAGTAGAATGCACTCATCACAATGGAGTTGCTGAGAATGCTTCTCTCTAGTTTTTATGTGAAGATATTTCCTTTTCTAGCATAGGCCTCAAAGCGCTCCAAATAGCCACTTGCAGATTCTACAAAAAGAGGGTTTCAAATCTCTTCTATCAAAAGAAAGGTTCAACTCTGTGAGTTGAATGCACTCATCAGAAAGAAGTTTCTGAGAACGATTCTATCTAGTTTTCATCTGCATGTATTTCCCTTTCCACTACATGCCGCAATCGCACCAAATATCCACTTGCGGTTTCCACAAAAAGAGTGCTGCAGAACTGCTCCATGAAAAGGAATGTTCAACTCTGTGAGTTCAATCCCCTGATGACATAGAAGTTTCTGAAAATGCTTCTGTCTAGTTGGTATAGGAAGATATTTCCTTTTCCAGCATAAGCCTCAAAGAGCTCCAAATATCCACTTGCGGATTCTGCAAAAACAGTGTTTCAAAACTGGTCGATCAAAAGGAACGTTCAACTCTGTGAGTTGAATGCACTCATCACACAGAAGTTTCTGAGAATGCTTCCGTCTAGTTCTTACGTGAAGACATTTCCTTTTCCAGCTTAGGCCTCAAAGCGCTCCAAATAAACACTTGCAGATTCTACAAAAGGAGTGTTTCAAAACTGCTCTATCAAAAGGAAGGTTCAAGTCTGTGAGTTGAATGCACTCATCACAAAGAGGTTTCTGAGAATGCTGCTGTCTAGTTTTTATGTGAAGATATTTCCTTTTCCTCGCATAGACCTCAAATCGCTCCAGATATCCACTTGCAGATTTTACAGAAAGGGTGTTTCCAGACTGCTCTATCTAAAGGCACGTTCAACTCTGTGAGTTGAATGCACGCATTGCGAAGAACTTTCTGACAATGCTTCTCTCTAGCTTTTAGGTGAAGATATTCCATTTCACAGCATAGGCCTCAAAGTGCTCCAAATAACCACTTGCAGATTTTACAAAAGAATGTTTCAAAACTGCTCTTTCTAGAGGAAGGTTCAAGTCTGTGAGTTGAATGCACTCAACACAAAGAAGTTTCTGAGAATGCTTCTGTCCAGTTTTCATGTGAAGATATTTCCTTTTCCAGCATAGGCCCCAAACCGCTCCAAATAATCACTTGCAGAGTCTACAAAAAGAGTGTTTCCAAACTTCTCTATCAACTGGTAGGTACAACTCCGTGAGTTGAATGCCCTCATCACGAAGAAGTTTCTGAGAATGCTTCCCTCTTGTTTTGATGGGAAGATATTTCCTTTTCCAACATAGGCCTCAAGGTGCTCCGAATAAACACTTGCAGATTCTACAAACTTAGTGTTTCAAAACTGTTCTATCAAAAGGAACGTTCAAGTCTGGGAGTTGAATGAACTCATCACAAAGAAGTTTCTCAGAATGCTTCTGTCTAGTTTTTAGGTGAAGATATTTCATTTCCCAGCATAGGCCTGAAAGCGCTCCAAATATCCACTTGCAGATTCTACAAAAAGAGTGTTTCCAAACTGCTCTTACAAAAGGAAAGTTCAAGTCTGTGAGCTGAACGAACTCATCACCAAGAAGTTTCTGAGAATGCGTCTGTCTAGTTTTTATGTGTAGAAATTTCGTTTGCCAGCATAGGCCTCAAATCGCTCCAAACATCCACTAGCAAATTCTACAAAAGGAGTGTTTCAAAAGTGCGCTATCAAAAGAAAGAGTCCACTATGTGAGTTGAATGCATAAAGCACACGGAAGTTTCTGAGAATGCTTCTGTCTAGTTTTTAGGTGAAGATATTTCATTTCCCAGCATAGGCCACAAAGCGCTCCAAATAGCCACTTGCAGATTCTACAAAAAGAGTGTTTCCAAACTGCTCTTTCAAAAGGAAGTTTCAAGTCTGTGAGTTGAGTGCCCACATCACAAAGAAGTTTCTGAGAATGCTTCTGTCTAGTTTTTATATGAAGGTCTTTCCTCTTCCAACATAGTCCTCAAAGCGCTCCAAATAAACACTTGCAGATTCTACAAAAGGAGTGTTTCAAAACAGTTCTATCAAAAGGAACCTTCAAGTCTGTGAGTTGAATGCATTCATCACACAGAAGTTTCTGAGAATGCTTCTGTCTAGTTTTTAGGTGAAGATATTGCTTTTCCCAGCCTAGGCCTCAAAGCGCTCCAAGTATCCACTTGCAGATTCTACAAAAAGAGAGCTTCATAGCTGCTCTTTCAAAAGGAAGGTTCAAGTCTGTGTGTTGAATGCACTCATCACAAAGAAGTTTCTGAGAATGCTTCTGTCTAGTTCTTACGTGAAGATATTTCCTTTTCCAGCTAAGCTTCAAAGCGCTCCAAATAAGCACTTGCAAATTCTACTAAAGGAGTGTTTCAAAACAGTTCTTTCAAAAGGAACGTTCAAGTCTGTGAGTTGAATGCACTCAACGAACAGAAGTTTCTTAGAGTGCTTCTGTATAGTTTTCATGTGAAGATATTTCCTTTTCCAGCATAGGCCTCAAAGCGCTCCAAATATCCACTTGCCGATTCTACAAAAACAGTGTTTCAAAACTGTTCTATCAAAAGGAAGGTTCAACGCTATGAGTAGAATGCACTCATCACAATGGAGTTGCTGAGAATGCTTCTCTCTAGTTTTTATGTGAAGATATTTCCTTTTCTAGCATAGGCCTCAAAGCGATCCAAATAGCCACTTGCAGATTCTACAAAAAGAGGGTTTCAAATCTCTTCTATCAAAAGAAAGGTTCAACTCTGTGAGTTGAATGCACTCATCAGAAAGAAGTTTCTGAGAATGATTCTATCTAGTTTTCATCTGCATGTATTTCCTTTTCCACTAGATGCCGCAATCGCACCAAATATCCACTTGCGGTTTCCACAAAAAGAGTGCTGCAGAACTGCTCCATGAAAAGGAATGTTCAACTCTGTGAGTTCAATCCCCTGATGACATAGAAGTTTCTGAAAATGCTTCTGTCTAGTTGGTATAGTAAGATATTTCCTTTTCCAGCATAAGCCTCAAAGAGCTCCAAATATCCACTTGCGGATTCTGCAAAAACAGTGTTTCAAAACTGGTCGATCAAAAGGAACGTTCAACTCTGTGAGTTGAATGCACTCATCACACAGAAGTTTCTGAGAATGCTTCCGTCTAGTTCTTACGTGAAGATATTTCCTTTTCCAGCTTAGGCCTCAAAGCGCTCCAAATAAACACTTGCAGATTCTACAAAAGGAGTGTTTCAAAACTGCTCTATCAAAAGGAAGGTTCAAGTCTGTGAGTTGAATGCACTCATCACAAAGAGGTTTCTGAGAATGCTGCTGTCTAGTTTTTATGTGAAGATATTTCCTTTTCCTCGCATAGACCTCAAATCGCTCCAGATATCCACTTGCAGATTTTACAGAAAGGGTGTTTCCAGACTGCTCTATCTAAAGGCACGTTCAACTCTGTGAGTTGAATGCACGCATTGCGAAGAACTTTCTGAGAATGCTTCTCTCTAGCTTTTAGGTGAAGATATTCCATTTCACAGCATAGGCCTCAAAGTGCTCCAAATAACCACATGCAGATTTTACAAAAAGAATGTTTCAAAACTGCTCTTTCTAGAGGAAGGTTCAAGTCTGTGAGTTGAATGCACTCAACACAAAGAAGTTTCTGAGAATGCTTCCGTCCAGTTTTCATGTGAAGATATTTCCTTTTCCAGCGTAGGCCCCAAACCGCTCCAAATAATCACTTGCAGAGTCTACAAAAAGAGTGTTTCCAAACTTCTCTATCAACTGGTACGTACAACTCCGTGAGTTGAATGCCCTCATCACGAAGAAGTTTCTGAGAATGCTTCCCTCTTATTTTGATGGGAAGATATTTCCTTTTCCAACATAGGCCTCAAGGTGCTCCGAATAAACACTTGCAGATTCTACAAACTTAGTGTTTCAAAACTGTTCTATCAAAAGGAACGTTCAAGTCTGGGAGTTGAATGAACTCATCACAAAGAAGTTTCTCAGAATGCTTCTGTCTAGTTTTTAGGTGAAGATATTTCATTTCCCAGCATAGGCCTGAAAGCGCTCCAAATATCCACTTGCAGATTCTACAAAAAGAGTGTTTCCAAACTGCTCTTACAAAAGGAAAGTTCAAGTCTGTGAGCTGAACGAACTCATCACAAAGAAGTTTCTGAGAATGCGTCTGTCTAGTTTTTATGTGTAGAAATTTCGTTTGCCAGCATAGGCCTCAAATCGCTCCAAACATCCACTAGCAAATTCTACAAAAGGAGTGTTTCAAAAGTGCGCTATCAAAAGAAAGAGTCCACTATGTGAGTTGAATGCATAAAGCACACGGAAGTTTCTGAGAATGCTTCTGTCTAGTTTTTAGGTGAAGATATTTCATTTCCCAGCATAGGCCACAAAGCGCTCCAAATAGCCACTTGCAGATTCTACAAAAAGAGTGTTTCCAAACTGCTCTTTCAAAAGGAAGGTTCAAGTCTGTGAGTTGAGTGCCCTCATCACAAAGAAGTTTCTGAGAATGCTTCTGTCTAGTTTTCATATGAAGGTCTTTCCTTTTCCAACATAGTCCTCAAAGCGCTCCAAATAAACACTTGCAGATTCTACAAAAGGAGTGTTTCAAAACAGTTCTATCAAAAGGAACGTTCAAGTCTGTGAGTTGAATGCATTCATCACAAAGAAGTTTCTGAGAATGCTTCTGTCTAGTTTTTAGGTGAAGATATTGCTTTTCCCAGCCTAGGCCTCAAAGCGCTCCAAGTATCCACTTGCAGATTCTACAAAAAGAGAGCTTCATAGCTGCTCTTTCAAAAGGAAGGTTCAAGTCTGTGTGTTGAATGCACTCATCACAAAGAAGTTTCTGAGAATGCTTCTGTCTACTTCTTACGTGAAGATATTTCCTTTTCCAGCTAAGCTTCAAAGCGCTCCAAATAAACACTTGCAAATTCTACTAAAGGAGTGTTTCAAAACAGTTCTTTCAAAAGGAACGTTCAAGTCTGTGAGTTGAATGCACTCAACGAACAGAAGTTTCTTAGAGTGCTTCTGTATAGTTTTCATGTGAAGATATTTCCTTTTCCAGCTTAGGCCTCAAAGCGCTCCAAATAAACACTTGGAAATTCTACTAAAGGAGTGTTTCAAAACAGTTCTTTCAAAAGGAACGTTCAAGTCTGTGAGTTGAATGCACTCAACGAACAGAAGTTTCTTAGAGTGCTTCTGTATAGTTTTCATGTGAAGATATTTCCTTTTCCAGCATAGGCCTCAAAGCGCTCCAAATATCCACTTGCCGATTCTACAAAAACAGTGTTTCAAAACTGTTCTATCAAAAGGAAGGTTCAACGCTATGAGTAGAATGCACTCATCACAATGGAGTTGCTGAGAATGCTTCTCTCTAGTTTTTATGTGAAGATATTTCCTTTTCTAGCATAGGCCTCAAAGCGCTCCAAATAGCCACTTGCAGATTCTACAAAAAGAGGGTTTCAAATCTCTTCTATCAAAAGAAAGGTTCAACTCTGTGAGTTGAATGCACTCATCAGAAAGAAGTTTCTGAGAATGATTCTATCTAGTTTTCATCTGCATGTATTTCCTTTTCCACTAGATGCCGCAATCGCACCAAATATCCACTTGCGGTTTCCACAAAAAGAGTGCTGCAGAACTGCTCCATGAAAAGGAATGTTCAACTCTGTGAGTTCAATCCCCTGATGACATAGAAGTTTCTGAAAATGCTTCTGTCTAGTTGGTATAGTAAGATATTTCCTTTTCCAGCATAAGCCTCAAAGAGCTCCAAATATCCACTTGCGGATTCTGCAAAAACAGTGTTTCAAAACTGGTCGATCAAAAGGAACGTTCAACTCTGTGAGTTGAATGCACTCATCACACAGAAGTTTCTGAGAATGCTTCCGTCTAGTTCTTACGTGAAGATATTTCCTTTTCCAGCTTAGGCCTCAAAGCGCTCCAAATAAACACTTGCAGATTCTACAAAAGGAGTGTTTCAAAACTGCTCTATCAAAAGGAAGGTTCAAGTCTGTGAGTTGAATGCACTCATCACAAAGAGGTTTCTGAGAATGCTGCTGTCTAGTTTTTATGTGAAGATATTTCCTTTTCCTCGCATAGACCTCAAATCGCTCCAGATATCCACTTGCAGATTTTACAGAAAGGGTGTTTCCAGACTGCTCTATCTAAAGGCACGTTCAACTCTGTGAGTTGAATGCACGCATTGCGAAGAACTTTCTGAGAATGCTTCTCTCTAGCTTTTAGGTGAAGATATTCCATTTCACAGCATAGGCCTCAAAGTGCTCCAAATAACCACTTGCAGATTTTACAAAAAGAATGTTTCAAAACTGCTCTTTCTAGAGGAAGGTTCAAGTCTGTGAGTTGAATGCACTCAACACAAAGAAGTTTCTGAGAATGCTTGCGTCCAGTTTTCATGTGAAGATATTTCCTTTTCCAGCATAGGCCCCAAACCGCTCCAAATAATCACTTGCAGAGTCTACAAAAAGAGTGTTTCCAAACTTCTCTATCAACTGGTAGGTACAACTCCGTGAGTTGAATGCCCTCATCACGAAGAAGTTTCTGAGAATGCTTCCCTCTTGTTTTGATGGGAAGATATTTCCTTTTCCAACATAGGCCTCAAGGAGCTCCGAATAAACACTTGCAGATTCTACAAACTTAGTGTTTCAAAACTGTTCTATCAAAAGGAACGTTCAAGTCTGGGAGTTGAATGAACTCATCACAAAGAAGTTTCTCAGAATGCTTCTGTCTAGTTTTTAGGTGAAGATATTTCATTTCCCAGCATAGGCCTGAAAGCGCTCCAAATATCCACTTGCAGATTCTACAAAAAGAGTGTTTCCAAACTGCTCTTACAAAAGGAAAGTTCAAGTCTGTGAGCTGAACGAACGCATCACAAAGAAGTTTCTGAGAATGCGTCTGTCTAGTTTTTATGTGTAGAAATTTCGTTTGCCAGCATAGGCCTCAAATCGCTCCAAACATCCACTAGCAAATTCTACAAAAGGAGTGTTTCAAAAGTGCGCTATCAAAAGAAAGAGTCCACTATGTGAGTTGAATGCATAAAGCACACGGAAGTTTCTGAGAATGCTTCTGTCTAGTTTTTAGGTGAAGATATTTCATTTCAAAGCATAGGCCACAAAGCGCTCCAAGTAGCCACTTGCAGATTCTACAAAAAGAGTGTTTCCAAACTGCTCTTTCAAAAGGAAGGTTCAAGTCTGTGAGTTGAGTGCCCTCATCACAAAGAAGTTTCTGAGAATGCTTCTGTCTAGTTTTTATATGAAGGTCTTTCCTTTTCCAACATACTCCTCAAAGCGCTCCAAATAAACACTTGCAGATTCTACAAAAGGAGTGTTTCAAAACAGTTCTATCAAAAGGAACGTTCAAGTCTGTGAGTAGAATGCATTCATCACACAGAAGTTTCTGAGAATGCTTCTGTCTAGTTTTTAGGTGAAGATATTGCTTTTCCCAGCCTAGGCCTCAAAGCGCTCCAAGTATCCACTTGCAGATTCTACAAAAAGAGAGCTTCATAGCTGCTCTTTCAAAAGGAAGGTTCAAGTCTGTGTGTTGAATGCACTCATCACAAAGAAGTTTCTGAGAATGCTTCTGTCTAGTCCTTACGTGAAGATATTTCCTTTTCCAGCTAAGCTTCAAAGCGCTCCAAATAAGCACTTGCAAATTCTACTAAAGGAGTGTTTCAAAACAGTTCTTTCAAAAGGAACGTTCAAGTCTGTGAGTTGAATGCACTCAACGAACAGAAGTTTCTTAGAGTGCTTCTGTATAGTTTTCATGTGAAGATATTTCCTTTTCCAGCATAGGCCTCAAAGCGCTCCAAATATCCACTTGCCGATTCTACAAAAACAGTGTTTCACAACTGTTCTACCAAAAGGAAGGTTCAACGCTATGAGTAGAATGCACTCATCACAATGGAGTTGCTGAGAATGCTTCTCTCTAGTTTTTATGTGAAGATATTTCCTTTTCTAGCATAGGCCTCAAAGCGCTCCAAATAGCCACTTGCAGATTCTACAAAAAGAGGGTTTCAAATCTCTTCTATCAAAAGAAAGGTTCAACTCTGTGAGTTGAATGCACTCATCAGAAAGAAGTTTCTGAGAATGATTCTATCTAGTTTTCATCTGCATGTATTTCCCTTTCCACTACATGCCGCAATCGCACCAAATATCCACTTGCGGTTTCCACAAAAAGAGTGCTGCAGAACTGCTCCATGAAAAGGAATGTTCAACTCTGTGAGTTCAATCCCCTGATGACATAGAAGTTTCTGAAAATGCTTCTGTCTAGTTGGTATAGGAAGATATTTCCTTTTCCAGCATAAGCCTCAAAGAGCTCCAAATATCCACTTGCGGATTCTGCAAAAACAGTGTTTCAAAACTGGTCGATCAAAAGGAACGTTCAACTCTGTGAGTTGAATGCACTCATCACACAGAAGTTTCTGAGAATGCTTCCGTCTAGTTCTTACGTGAAGACATTTCCTTTTCCAGCTTAGGCCTCAAAGCGCTCCAAATAAACACTTGCAGATTCTACAAAAGGAGTGTTTCAAAACTGCTCTATCAAAAGGAAGGTTCAAGTCTGTGAGTTGAATGCACTCATCACAAAGAGGTTTCTGAGAATGCTGCTGTCTAGTTTTTATGTGAAGATATTTCCTTTTCCTCGCATAGACCTCAAATCGCTCCAGATATCCACTTGCAGATTTTACAGAAAGGGTGTTTCCAGACTGCTCTATCTAAAGGCACGTTCAACTCTGTGAGTTGAATGCACGCATTGCGAAGAACTTTCTGACAATGCTTCTCTCTAGCTTTTAGGTGAAGATATTCCATTTCACAGCATAGGCCTCAAAGTGCTCCAAATAACCACTTGCAGATTTTACAAAAGAATGTTTCAAAACTGCTCTTTCTAGAGGAAGGTTCAAGTCTGTGAGTTGAATGCACTCAACACAAAGAAGTTTCTGAGAATGCTTCTGTCCAGTTTTCATGTGAAGATATTTCCTTTTCCAGCATAGGCCCCAAACCGCTCCAAATAATCACTTGCAGAGTCTACAAAAAGAGTGTTTCCAAACTTCTCTATCAACTGGTAGGTACAACTCCGTGAGTTGAATGCCCTCATCACGAAGAAGTTTCTGAGAATGCTTCCCTCTTGTTTTGATGGGAAGATATTTCCTTTTCCAACATAGGCCTCAAGGTGCTCCGAATAAACACTTGCAGATTCTACAAACTTAGTGTTTCAAAACTGTTCTATCAAAAGGAACGTTCAAGTCTGGGAGTTGAATGAACTCATCACAAAGAAGTTTCTCAGAATGCTTCTGTCTAGTTTTTAGGTGAAGATATTTCATTTCCCAGCATAGGCCTGAAAGCGCTCCAAATATCCACTTGCAGATTCTACAAAAAGAGTGTTTCCAAACTGCTCTTACAAAAGGAAAGTTCAAGTCTGTGAGCTGAACGAACTCATCACCAAGAAGTTTCTGAGAATGCGTCTGTCTAGTTTTTATGTGTAGAAATTTCGTTTGCCAGCATAGGCCTCAAATCGCTCCAAACATCCACTAGCAAATTCTACAAAAGGAGTGTTTCAAAAGTGCGCTATCAAAAGAAAGAGTCCACTATGTGAGTTGAATGCATAAAGCACACGGAAGTTTCTGAGAATGCTTCTGTCTAGTTTTTAGGTGAAGATATTTCATTTCCCAGCATAGGCCACAAAGCGCTCCAAATAGCCACTTGCAGATTCTACAAAAAGAGTGTTTCCAAACTGCTCTTTCAAAAGGAAGTTTCAAGTCTGTGAGTTGAGTGCCCACATCACAAAGAAGTTTCTGAGAATGCTTCTGTCTACTTTTTATATGAAGGTCTTTCCTCTTCCAACATAGTCCTCAAAGCGCTCCAAATAAACACTTGCAGATTCTACAAAAGGAGTGTTTCAAAACAGTTCTATCAAAAGGAACCTTCAAGTCTGTGAGTTGAATGCATTCATCACACAGAAGTTTCTGAGAATGCTTCTGTCTAGTTTTTAGGTGAAGATATTGCTTTTCCCAGCCTAGGCCTCAAAGCGCTCCAAGTATCCACTTGCAGATTCTACAAAAAGAGAGCTTCATAGCTGCTCTTTCAAAAGGAAGGTTCAAGTCTGTGTGTTGAATGCCCTCATCACAAAGAAGTTTCTGAGAATGCTTCTGTCTAGTTCTTACGTGAAGATATTTCCTTTTCCAGCTAAGCTTCAAAGCGCTCCAAATAAACACTTGCAAATTCTACTAAAGGAGTGTTTCAAAACAGTTCTTTCAAAAGGAACGTTCAAGTCTGTGAGTTGAATGCACTCAACGAACAGAAGTTTCTTAGAGTGCTTCTGTATAGTTTTCATGTGAAGATATTTCCTTTTCCAGCATAGGCCTCAAAGCGCTCCAAATATCCACTTGCCGATTCTACAAAAACAGTGTTTCAAAACTGTTCTATCAAAAGGAAGGTTCAACGCTATGAGTAGAATGCACTCATCACAATGGAGTTGCTGAGAATGCTTCTCTCTAGTTTTTATGTGAAGATATTTCCTTTTCTAGCATAGGCCTCAAAGCGCTCCAAATAGCCACTTGCAGATTCTACAAAAAGAGGGTTTCAAATCTCTTCTATCAAAAGAAAGGTTCAACTCTGTGAGTTGAATGCACTCATCAGAAAGAAGTTTCTGAGAATGATTCTATCTAGTTTTCATCTGCATGTATTTCCTTTTCCACTAGATGCCGCAATCGCACCAAATATCCACTTGCGGTTTCCACAAAAAGAGTGCTGCAGAACTGCTCCATGAAAAGGAATGTTCAACTCTGTGAGTTCAATCCCCTGATGACATAGAAGTTTCTGAAAATGCTTCTGTCTAGTTGGTATAGGAAGATATTTCCTTTTCCAGCATAAGCCTCAAAGAGCTCCAAATATCCACTTGCGGATTCTGCAAAAACAGTGTTTCAAAACTGGTCGATCAAAAGGAACGTTCAACTCTGTGAGTTGAATGCACTCATCACACAGAAGTTTCTGATAATGCTTCCCTCTAGTTCTTATGTGAAGATATATCCTTTTCCAGCTTAGGCCTCAAAGCGCTCCAAATAAACACTTGCAGATTCTACAAAAGGAGTGTTTCAAAACTGCTCTATCAAAAGGAAGGTTCAAGTCTGTGAGTTGAATGCACTCATCACAAAGAGGTTTCTGAGAATGCTGCTGTCTAGTTTTTATGTGAAGATATTTCCTTTTCCTCGCATAGACCTCAAATCGCTCCAGATATCCACTTGCAGATTTTACAGAAAGGGTGTTTCCAGACTGCTCTATCTAAAGGCACGTTCAACTCTGTGAGTTGAATGCACGCATTGCGAAGAACTTTCTGAGAATGCTTCTCTCTAGCTTTTAGGTGAAGATATTCCATTTCACAGCATAGGCCTCAAAGTGCTCCAAATAACCACTTGCAGATTTTACAAAAAGAATGTTTCAAAACTGCTCTTTCTAGAGGAAGGTTCAAGTCTGTGAGTTGAATGCACTCAACACAAAGAAGTTTCTGAGAATGCTTCCGTCCAGTTTTCATGTGAAGATATTTCCTTTTCCAGCATAGGCCCCAAACCGCTCCAAATAATCACTTGCATAGTCTACAAAAAGAGTGTTTCCAAACTTCTCTATCAACTGGTAGGTACAACTCCGTGAGTTGAATGCCCTCATCACGAAGAAGTTTCTGAGAATGCTTCCCTCTTGTTTTGATGGGAAGATATTTCCTTTTCCAACATAGGCCTCAAGGAGCTCCGAATAAACACTTGCAGATTCTACAAACTTAGTGTTTCAAAACTGTTCTATCAAAAGGAACGTTCAAGTCTGCGAGTTGAATGAACTCATCACAAAGAAGTTTCTCAGAATGCTTCTGTCTAGTTTTTAGGTGAAGATATTTCATTTCCCAGCATAGGCCTGAAAGCGCTCCAAATATCCACTTGCAGATTCTACAAAAAGAGTGTTTCCAAACTGCTCTTACAAAAGGAAAGTTCAAGTCTGTGAGCTGAACGAACTCATCACCAAGAAGTTTCTGAGAATGCGTCTGTCTAGTTTTTATGTGTAGAAATTTCGTTTGCCAGCATAGGCCTCAAATCGCTCCAAACATCCACTAGCAAATTCTACAAAAGGAGTGTTTCAAAAGTGCGCTATCAAAAGAAAGAGTCCACTATGTGAGTTGAATGCATAAAGCACACGGAAGTTTCTGAGAATGCTTCTGTCTAGTTTTTAGGTGAAGATATTTCATTTCCCAGCATAGGCCACAAAGCGCTCCAAGTAGCCACTTGCAGATTCTACAAAAAGAGTGTTTCCAAACTGCTCTTTCAAAAGGAAGGTTCAAGTCTGTGAGTTGAGTGCCCTCATCACAAAGAAGTTTCTGAGAATGCTTCTGTCTAGTTTTTATATGAAGGTCTTTCCTTTTCCAACATAGTCCTCAAAGCGCTCCAAATAAACACTTGCAGATTCTACAAAAGGAGTGTTTCAAAACAGTTCTATCAAAAGGAACGTTCAAGTCTGTGAGTAGAATGCATTCATCACACAGAAGTTTCTGAGAATGCTTCTGTCTAGTTTTTAGGTGAAGATATTGCTTTTCCCAGCCTAGGCCTCAAAGCGCTCCAAGTATCCACTTGCAGATTCTACAAAAAGAGAGCTTCATAGCTGCTCTTTCAAAAGGAAGGTTCAAGTCTGTGTGTTGAATGCACTCATCACAAAGAAGTTTCTGAGAATGCTTCTGTCTAGTTCTTACGTGAAGATATTTCCTTTTCCAGCTAAGCTTCAAAGCGCTCCAAATAAGCACTTGCAAATTCTACTAAAGGAGTGTTTCAAAACAGTTCTTTCAAAAGGAACGTTCAAGTCTGTGAGTTGAATGCACTCAACGAACAGAAGTTTCTTAGAGTGCTTCTGTATAGTTTTCATGTGAAGATATTTCCTTTTCCAGCATAGGCCTCAAAGCGCTCCAAATATCCACTTGCCGATTCTACAAAAACAGTGTTTCAAAACTGTTCTATCAAAAGGAAGGTTCAACGCTATGAGTAGAATGCACTCATCACAATGGAGTTGCTGAGAATGCTTCTCTCTAGTTTTTATGTGAAGATATTTCCTTTTCTAGCATAGGCCTCAAAGCGCTCCAAATAGCCACTTGCAGATTCTACAAAAAGAGGGTTTCAAATCTCTTCTATCAAAAGAAAGGTTCAACTCTGTGAGTTGAATGCACTCATCAGAAAGAAGTTTCTGAGAATGATTCTATCTAGTTTTCATCTGCATGTATTTCCTTTTCCACTAGATGCCGCAATCGCACCAAATATCCACTTGCGGTTTCCACAAAAAGAGTGCTGCAGAACTGCTCCATGAAAAGGAATGTTCAACTCTGTGAGTTCAATCCCCTGATGACATAGAAGTTTCTGAAAATGCTTCTGTCTAGTTGGTATAGGAAGATATTTCCTTTTCCAGCATAAGCCTCAAAGAGCTCCAAATATCCACTTGCGGATTCTGCAAAAACAGTGTTTCAAAACTGGTCGATCAAAAGGAACGTTCAACTCTGTGAGTTGAATGCACTCATCACACAGAAGTTTCTGAGAATGCTTCCGTCTAGTTCTTACGTGAAGATATTTCCTTTTCCAGCTTAGGCCTCAAAGCGCTCCAAATAAACACTTGCAGATTCTACAAAAGGAGTGTTTCAAAACTGCTCTATCAAAAGGAAGGTTCAAGTCTGTGAGTTGAATGCACTCATCACAAAGAGGTTTCTGAGAATGCTGCTGTCTAGTTTTTATGTGAAGATATTTCCTTTTCCTCGCATAGACCTCAAATCGCTCCAGATATCCACTTGCAGATTTTACAGAAAGGGTGTTTCCAGACTGCTCTATCTAAAGGCACGTTCAACTCTGTGAGTTGAATGCACGCATTGCGAAGAACTTTCTGAGAATGCTTCTCTCTAGCTTTTAGGTGAAGATATTCCATTTCACAGCATAGGCCTCAAAGTGCTCCAAATAACCACATGCAGATTTTACAAAAAGAATGTTTCAAAACTGCTCTTTCTAGAGGAAGGTTCAAGTCTGTGAGTTGAATGCACTCAACACAAAGAAGTTTCTGAGAATGCTTCCGTCCAGTTTTCATGTGAAGATATTTCCTTTTCCAGCGTAGGCCCCAAACCGCTCCAACTAATCACTTGCAGAGTCTACAAAAAGAGTGTTTCCAAACTTCTCTATCAACTGGTACGTACAACTCCGTGAGTTGAATGCCCTCATCACGAAGAAGTTTCTGAGAATGCTTCCCTCTTATTTTGATGGGAAGATATTTCCTTTTCCAACATAGGCCTCAAGGTGCTCCGAATAAACACTTGCAGATTCTAGAAACTTAGTGTTTCAAAACTGTTCTATCAAAAGGAACGTTCAAGTCTGGGAGTTGAATGAACTCATCACAAAGAAGTTTCTCAGAATGCTTCTGTCTAGTTTTTAGGTGAAGATATTTCATTTCCCAGCATAGGCCTGAAAGCGCTCCAAATATCCACTTGCAGATTCTACAAAAAGAGTGTTTCCAAACTGCTCTTACAAAAGGAAAGTTCAAGTCTGTGAGCTGAACGAACTCATCACAAAGAAGTTTCTGAGAATGCGTCTGTCTAGTTTTTATGTGTAGAAATTTCGTTTGCCAGCATAGGCCTCAAATCGCTCCAAACATCCACTAGCAAATTCTACAAAAGGAGTGTTTCAAAAGTGCGCTATCAAAAGAAAGAGTCCACTATGTGAGTTGAATGCATAAAGCACACGGAAGTTTCTGAGAATGCTTCTGTCTAGTTTTTAGGTGAAGATATTTCATTTCCCAGCATAGGCCACAAAGCGCTCCAAATAGCCACTTGCAGATTCTACAAAAAGAGTGTTTCCAAACTGCTCTTTCAAAAGGAAGGTTCAAGTCTGTGAGTTGAGTGCCCTCATCACAAAGAAGTTTCTGAGAATGCTTCTGTCTAGTTTTCATATGAAGGTCTTTCCTTTTCCAACATAGTCCTCAAAGCGCTCCAAATAAACACTTGCAGATTCTACAAAAGGAGTGTTTCAAAACAGTTCTATCAAAAGGAACGTTCAAGTCTGTGAGTTGAATGCATTCATCACAAAGAAGTTTCTGAGAATGCTTCTGTCTAGTTTTTAGGTGAAGATATTGCTTTTCCCAGCCTAGGCCTCAAAGCGCTCCAAGTATCCACTTGCAGATTCTACAAAAAGAGAGCTTCATAGCTGCTCTTTCAAAAGGAAGGTTCAAGTCTGTGTGTTGAATGCACTCATCACAAAGAAGTTTCTGAGAATGCTTCTGTCTACTTCTTACGTGAAGATATTTCCTTTTCCAGCTAAGCTTCAAAGCGCTCCAAATAAACACTTGCAAATTCTACTAAAGGAGTGTTTCAAAACAGTTCTTTCAAAAGGAACGTTCAAGTCTGTGAGTTGAATGCACTCAACGAACAGAAGTTTCTTAGAGTGCTTCTGTATAGTTTTCATGTGAAGATATTTCCTTTTCCAGCTTAGGCCTCAAAGCGCTCCAAATAAACACTTGGAAATTCTACTAAAGGAGTGTTTCAAAACAGTTCTTTCAAAAGGAACGTTCAAGTCTGTGAGTTGAATGCACTCAACGAACAGAAGTTTCTTAGAGTGCTTCTGTATAGTTTTCATGTGAAGATATTTCCTTTTCCAGCATAGGCCTCAAAGCGCTCCAAATATCCACTTGCCGATTCTACAAAAACAGTGTTTCAAAACTGTTCTATCAAAAGGAAGGTTCAACGCTATGAGTAGAATGCACTCATCACAATGGAGTTGCTGAGAATGCTTCTCTCTAGTTTTTATGTGAAGATATTTCCTTTTCTAGCATAGGCCTCAAAGCGCTCCAAATAGCCACTTGCAGATTCTACAAAAAGAGGGTTTCAAATCTCTTCTATCAAAAGAAAGGTTCAACTCTGTGAGTTGAATGCACTCATCAGAAAGAAGTTTCTGAGAATGATTCTATCTAGTTTTCATCTGCATGTATTTCCTTTTCCACTAGATGCCGCAATCGCACCAAATATCCACTTGCGGTTTCCACAAAAAGAGTGCTGCAGAACTGCTCCATGAAAAGGAATGTTCAACTCTGTGAGTTCAATCCCCTGATGACATAGAAGTTTCTGAAAATGCTTCTGTCTAGTTGGTATAGTAAGATATTTCCTTTTCCAGCATAAGCCTCAAAGAGCTCCAAATATCCACTTGCGGATTCTGCAAAAACAGTGTTTCAAAACTGGTCGATCAAAAGGAACGTTCAACTCTGTGAGTTGAATGCACTCATCACACAGAAGTTTCTGAGAATGCTTCCGTCTAGTTCTTACGTGAAGATATTTCCTTTTCCAGCTTAGGTCTCAAAGCGCTCCAAATAAACACTTGCAGATTCTACAAAAGGAGTGTTTCAAAACTGCTCTATCAAAAGGAAGGTTCAAGTCTGTGAGTTGAATGCACTCATCACAAAGAGGTTTCTGAGAATGCTGCTGTCTAGTTTTTATGTGAAGATATTTCCTTTTCCTCGCATAGACCTCAAATCGCTCCAGATATCCACTTGCAGATTTTACAGAAAGGGTGTTTCCAGACTGCTCTATCTAAAGGCACGTTCAACTCTGTGAGTTGAATGCACGCATTGCGAAGAACTTTCTGAGAATGCTTCTCTCTAGCTTTTAGGTGAAGATATTCCATTTCACAGCATAGGCCTCAAAGTGCTCCAAATAACCACTTGCAGATTTTACAAAAAGAATGTTTCAAAACTGCTCTTTCTAGAGGAAGGTTCAAGTCTGTGAGTTGAATGCACTCAACACAAAGAAGTTTCTGAGAATGCTTCCGTCCAGTTTTCATGTGAAGATATTTCCTTTTCCAGCGTAGGCCCCAAACCGCTCCAAATAATCACTTGCAGAGTCTACAAAAAGAGTGTTTCCAAACTTCTCTATCAACTGGTACGTACAACTCCGTGAGTTGAATGCCCTCATCACGAAGAAGTTTCTGAGAATGCTTCCCTCTTATTTTGATGGGAAGATATTTCCTTTTCCAACATAGGCCTCAAGGTGCTCCGAATAAACACTTGCAGATTCTACAAACTTAGTGTTTCAAAACTGTTCTATCAAAAGGAACGTTCAAGTCTGGGAGTTGAATGAACTCATCACAAAGAAGTTTCTCAGAATGCTTCTGTCTAGTTTTTAGGTGAAGATATTTCATTTCCCAGCATAGGCCTGAAAGCGCTCCAAATATCCACTTGCAGATTCTACAAAAAGAGTGTTTCCAAACTGCTCTTACAAAAGGAAAGTTCAAGTCTGTGAGCTGAACGAACTCATCACAAAGAAGTTTCTGAGAATGCGTCTGTCTAGTTTTTATGTGTAGAAATTTCGTTTGCCAGCATAGGCCTCTAATCGCTCCAAACATCCACTAGCAAATTCTACAAAAGGAGTGTTTCAAAAGTGCGCTATCAAAAGAAAGAGTCCACTATGTGAGTTGAATGCATAAAGCACACGGAAGTTTCTGAGAATGCTTCTGTCTAGTTTTTAGGTGAAGATATTTCATTTCCCAGCATAGGCCACAAAGCGCTCCAAATAGCCACTTGCAGATTCTACAAAAAGAGTGTTTCCAAACTGCTCTTTCAAAAGGAAGGTTCAAGTCTGTGACTTGAGTGCCCTCATCACAAAGAAGTTTCTGAGAATGCTTCTGTCTAGTTTTTATATGAAGGTCTTTCCTTTTCCAACATAGTCCTCAAAGCGCTCCAAATAAACACTTGCAGATTCTACAAAAGGAGTGTTTCAAAACAGTTCTATCAAAAGGAACGTTCAAGTCTGTGAGTAGAATGCATTCATCACACAGAAGTTTCTGAGAATGCTTCTGTCTAGTTTTTAGGTGAAGATATTGCTTTTCCCAGCCTAGGCCTCAAAGCGCTCCAAGTATCCACTTGCAGATTCTACAAAAAGAGAGCTTCATAGCTGCTCTTTCAAAAGGAAGGTTCAAGTCTGTGTGTTGAATGCACTCATCACAAAGAAGTTTCTGAGAATGCTTCTGTCTAGTTCTTACGTGAAGATATTTCCTTTTCCAGCTAAGCTTCAAAGCGCTCCAAATAAGCACTTGCAAATTCTACTAAAGGAGTGTTTCAAAACAGTTCTTTCAAAAGGAACGTTCAAGTCTGTGAGTTGAATGCACTCAACGAACAGAAGTTTCTTAGAGTGCTTCTGTATAGTTTTCATGTGAAGATATTTCCTTTTCCAGCATAGGCCTCAAAGCGCTCCAAATATCCACTTGCCGATTCTACAAAAACAGTGTTTCAAAACTGTTCTATCAAAAGGAAGGTTCAACGCTATGAGTAGAATGCACTCATCACAATGGAGTTGCTGAGAATGCTTCTCTCTAGTTTTTATGTGAAGATATTTCCTTTTCTAGCATAGGCCTCAAAGCGCTCCAAATAGCCACTTGCAGATTCTACAAAAAGAGGGTTTCAAATCTCTTCTATCAAAAGAAAGGTTCAACTCTGTGAGTTGAATGCACTCATCAGAAAGAAGTTTCTGAGAATGATTCTATCTAGTTTTCATCTGCATGTATTTCCTTTTCCACTAGATGCCGCAATCGCACCAAATATCCACTTGCGGTTTCCACAAAAAGAGTGCTGCAGAACTGCTCCATGAAAAGGAATGTTCAACTCTGTGAGTTCAATCCCCTGATGACATAGAAGTTTCTGAAAATGCTTCTGTCTAGTTGGTATAGGAAGATATTTCCTTTTCCAGCATAAGCCTCAAAGAGCTCCAAATATCCACTTGCGGATTCTGCAAAAACAGTGTTTCAAAACTGGTCGATCAAAAGGAACGTTCAACTCTGTGAGTTGAATGCACTCATCACACAGAAGTTTGTGAGAATGCTTCCGTCTAGTTCTTACGTGAAGATATTTCCTTTTCCAGCTTAGGCCTCAAAGCGCTCCAAATAAACACTTGCAGATTCTACAAAAGGAGTGTTTCAAAACTGCTCTATCAAAAGGAAGGTTCAAGTCTGTGAGTTGAATGCACTCATCACAAAGAGGTTTCTGAGAATGCTGCTGTCTAGTTTTTATGTGAAGATATTTCCTTTTCCTCGCATAGACCTCAAATCGCTCCAGATATCCACTTGCAGATTTTACAGAAAGGGTGTTTCCAGACTGCTCTATCTAAAGGCACGTTCAACTCTGTGAGTTGAATGCACGCATTGCGAAGAACTTTCTGAGAATGCTTCTCTCTAGCTTTTAGGTGAAGATATTCCATTTCACAGCATAGGCCTCAAAGTGCTCCAAATAACCACATGCAGATTTTACAAAAGAATGTTTCAAAACTGCTCTTTCTAGAGGAAGGTTCAAGACTGTGAGTTGAATGCACTCAACACAAAGAAGTTTCTGAGAATGCTTCCGTCCAGTTTTCATGTGAAGATATTTCCTTTTCCAGCGTAGGCCCCAAACCGCTCCAACTAATCACTTGCAGAGTCTACAAAAAGAGTGTTTCCAAACTTCTCTATCAACTGGTACGTACAACTCCGTGAGTTGAATGCCCTCATCACGAAGAAGTTTCTGAGAATGCTTCCCTCTTATTTTGATGGGAAGATATTTCCTTTTCCAACATAGGCCTCAAGGTGCTCCGAATAAACACTTGCAGATTCTACAAACTTAGTGTTTCAAAACTGTTCTATCAAAAGGAACGTTCAAGTCTGGGAGTTGAATGAACTCATCACAAAGAAGTTTCTCAGAATGCTTCTGTCTAGTTTTTAGGTGAAGATATTTCATTTCCCAGCATAGGCCTGAAAGCGCTCCAAATATCCACTTGCAGATTCTACAAAAAGAGTGTTTCCAAACTGCTCTTACAAAAGGAAAGTTCAAGTCTGTGAGCTGAACGAACTCATCACAAAGAAGTTTCTGAGAATGCGTCTGTCTAGTTTTTATGTGTAGAAATTTCGTTTGCCAGCATAGGCCTCAAATCGCTCCAAACATCCACTAGCAAATTCTACAAAAGGAGTGTTTCAAAAGTGCGCTATCAAAAGAAAGAGTCCACTATGTGAGTTGAATGCATAAAGCACACGGAAGTTTCTGAGAATGCTTCTGTCTAGTTTTTAGGTGAAGATATTTCATTTCCCAGCATAGGCCACAAAGCGCTCCAAATAGCCACTTGCAGATTCTACAAAAAGAGTGTTTCCAAACTGCTCTTTCAAAAGGAAGGTTCAAGTCTGTGAGTTGAGTGCCCTCATCACAAAGAAGTTTCTGAGAATGCTTCTGTCTAGTTTTTATATGAAGGTCTTTCCTTTTCCAACATAGTCCTCAAAGCGCTCCAAATAAACACTTGCAGATTCTACAAAAGGAGTGTTTCAAAACAGTTCTATCAAAAGGAACGTTCAAGTCTGTGAGTTGAATGCATTCATCACAAAGAAGTTTCTGAGAATGCTTCTGTCTAGTTTTTAGGTGAAGATATTGCTTTTCCCAGCCTAGGCCTCAAAGCGCTCCAAGTATCCACTTGCAGATTCTACAAAAAGAGAGCTTCATAGCTGCTCTTTCAAAAGGAAGGTTCAAGTCTGTGTGTTGAATGCACTCATCACAAAGAAGTTTCTCAGAATGCTTCTGTCTACTTCTTACGTGAAGATGTTTCCTTTTCCAGCTAAGCTTCAAAGCGCTCCAAATAAACACTTGCAAATTCTACTAAAGGAGTGTTTCAAAACAGTTCTTTCAAAAGGAACGTTCAAGTCTGTGAGTTGAATGCACTCAACGAACAGAAGTTTCTTAGAGTGCTTCTGTATAGTTTTCATGTGAAGATATTTCCTTTTCCAGCTTAGGCCTCAAAGCGCTCCAAATAAACACTTGGAAATTCTACTAAAGGAGTGTTTCAAAACAGTTCTTTCAAAAGGAACGTTCAAGTCTGTCAGTTGAATGCACTCAACGAACAGAAGTTTCTTAGAGTGCTTCTGTATAGTTTTCATGTGAAGATATTTCCTTTTCCAGCATAGGCCTCAAAGCGCTCCAAATATCCACTTGCCGATTCTACAAAAACAGTGTTTCAAAACTGTTCTATCAAAAGGAAGGTTCAACGCTATGAGTAGAATGCACTCATCACAATGGAGTTGCTGAGAATGCTTCTCTCTAGTTTTTATGTGAAGATATTTCCTTTTCTAGCATAGGCCTCAAAGCGCTCCAAATAGCCACTTGCAGATTCTACAAAAAGAGGGTTTCAAATCTCTTCTATCAAAAGAAAGGTTCAACTCTGTGAGTTGAATGCACTCATCAGAAAGAAGTTTCTGAGAATGATTCTATCTAGTTTTCATCTGCATGTATTTCCTTTTCCACTAGATGCCGCAATCGCACCAAATATCCACTTGCGGTTTCCACAAAAAGAGTGCTGCAGAACTGCTCCATGAAAAGGAATGTTCAACTCTGTGAGTTCAATCCCCTGATGACATAGAAGTTTCTGAAAATGCTTCTGTCTAGTTGGTATAGGAAGATATTTCCTTTTCCAGCATAAGCCTCAAAGAGCTCCAAATATCCACTTGCGGATTCTGCAAAAACAGTGTTTCAAAACTGGTCGATCAAAAGGAACGTTCAACTCTGTGAGTTGAATGCACTCATCACACAGAAGTTTGTGAGAATGCTTCCGTCTAGTTCTTACGTGAAGATATTTCCTTTTCCAGCTTAGGCCTCAAAGCGCTCCAAATAAACACTTGCAGATTCTACAAAAGGAGTGTTTCAAAACTGCTCTATCAAAAGGAAGGTTCAAGTCTGTGAGTTGAATGCACTCATCACAAAGAGGTTTCTGAGAATGCTGCTGTCTAGTTTTTATGTGAAGATATTTCCTTTTCCTCGCATAGACCTCAAATCGCTCCAGATATCCACTTGCAGATTTTACAGAAAGGGTGTTTCCAGACTGCTCTATCTAAAGGCACGTTCAACTCTGTGAGTTGAATGCACGCATTGCGAAGAACTTTCTGAGAATGCTTCTCTCTAGCTTTTAGGTGAAGATATTCCATTTCACAGCATAGGCCTCAAAGTGCTCCAAATAACCACTTGCAGATTTTACAAAAAGAATGTTTCAAAACTGCTCTTTCTAGAGGAAGGTTCAAGTCTGTGAGTTGAATGCACTCAACACAAAGAAGTTTCTGAGAATGCTTCCGTCCAGTTTTCATGTGAAGATATTTCCTTTTCCAGCATAGGCCCCAAACCGCTCCAAATAATCACTTGCAGAGTCTACAAAAAGAGTGTTTCCAAACTTCTCTATCAACTGATAGGTACAACTCCGTGAGTTGAATGCCCTCATCACGAAGAAGTTTCTGAGAATGCTTCCCTCTTGTTTTGATGGGAAGATATTTCCTTTTCCAACATAGGCCTCAAGGTGCTCCGAATAAACACTTGCAGATTCTACAAACTTAGTGTTTCAAAACTGTTCTATCAAAAGGAACGTTCAAGTCTGGGAGCTGAATGAACTCATCACAAAGAAGTTTCTCAGAATGCTTCTGTCTAGTTTTTAGGTGAAGATATTTCATTTCCCAGCATAGGCCTGAAAGCGCTCCAAATATCCACTTGCAGATTCTACAAAAAGAGTGTTTCCAAACTGCTCTTACAAAAGGAAAGTTCAAGTCTGTGAGGTGAACGAACTCATCACAAAGAAGTTTCTGAGAATGCGTCTGTCTAGTTTTTATGTGTAGAAATTTCGTTTGCCAGCATAGGCCTCAAATCGCTCCAAACATCCACTAGGAAATTCTACAAAAGGAGTGTTTCAAAAGTGCGCTATCAAAAGAAAGAGTCCACTATGTGAGTTGAATGCATAAAGCACACGGAAGTTTCTGAGAATGCTTCTGTCTAGTTTTTAGGTGAAGATATTTCATTTCCCAGCATAGGCCACAAAGCGCTCCAAGTAGCCACTTGCAGATTCTACAAAAAGAGTGTTTCCAAACTGCTCTTTCAAAAGGAAGTTTCAAGTCTGTGAGTTGAGTGCCCTCATCACAAAGAAGTTTCTGAGAATGCTTCTGTCTAGTTTTTATATGAAGGTCTTTCCTCTTCCAACATAGTCCTCAAAGCGCTCCAAATAAACACTTGCAGATTCTACAAAAGGAGTGTTTCAAAACAGTTCTATCAAAAGGAACCTTCAAGTCTGTGAGTTGAATGCATTCATCACACAGAAGTTTCTGAGAATGCTTCTGTCTAGTTTTTAGGTGAAGATATTGCTTTTCCCAGCCTAGACCTCAAAGCGCTCCAAGTATCCACTTGCAGATTCTACAAAAAGAGAGCTTCATAGCTGCTCTTTCAAAAGGAAGGTTCAAGTCTGTGTGTTGAATGCACTCATCACAAAGAAGTTTCTGAGAATGCTTCTGTCTAGTTCTTACGTGAAGATATTTCCTTTTCCAGCTAAGCTTCAAAGCGCTCCAAATAAACACTTGCAAATTCTACTAAAGGAGTGTTTCAAAACAGTTCTTTCAAAAGGAACGTTCAAGTCTGTGAGTTGAATGCACTCAACGAACAGAAGTTTCTTAGAGTGCTTCTGTATAGTTTTCATGTGAAGATATTTCCTTTTCCAGCATAGGCCTCAAAGCGCTCCAAATATCCACTTGCCGATTCTACAAAAACAGTGTTTCAAAACTGTTCTATCAAAAGGAAGGTTCAACGCTATGAGTAGAATGCACTCATCACAATGGAGTTGCTGAGAATGCTTCTCTCTAGTTTTTATGTGAAGATATTTCCTTTTCTAGCATAGGCCTCAAAGCGCTCCAAATAGCCACTTGCAGATTCTACAAAAAGAGGGTTTCAAATCTCTTCTATCAAAAGAATGGTTCAACTCTGTGAGTTGAATGCACTCATCAGAAAGAAGTTTCTGAGAATGATTCTATCTAGTTTTCATCTGCATGTATTTCCTTTTCCACTAGATGCCGCAATCGCACCAAATATCCACTTGCGGTTTCCACAAAAAGAGTGCTGCAGAACTGCTCCATGAAAAGGAATGTTCAACTCTGTGAGTTCAATCCCCTGATGACATAGAAGTTTCTGAAAATGCTTCTGTCTAGTTGGTATAGTAAGATATTTCCTTTTCCAGCATAAGCCTCAAAGAGCTCCAAATATCCACTTGCGGATTCTGCAAAAACAGTGTTTCAAAACTGGTCGATCAAAAGGAACGTTCAACTCTGTGAGTTGAATGCACTCATCACACAGAAGTTTCTGAGAATGCTTCCGTCTAGTTCTTACGTGAAGATATTTCCTTTTCCAGCTTAGGCCTCAAAGCGCTCCAAATAAACACTTGCAGATTCTACAAAAGGAGTGTTTCAAAACTGCTCTATCAAAAGGAAGGTTCAAGTCTGTGAGTTGAATGCACTCATCACAAAGAGGTTTCTGAGAATGCTGCTGTCTAGTTTTTATGTGAAGATATTTCCTTTTCCTCGCATAGACCTCAAATCGCTCCAGATATCCACTTGCAGATTTTACAGAAAGGGTGTTTCCAGACTGCTCTATCTAAAGGCACGTTCAACTCTGTGAGTTGAATGCACGCATTGCGAAGAACTTTCTGAGAATGCTTCTCTCTAGCTTTTAGGTGAAGATATTCCATTTCACAGCATAGGCCTCAAAGTGCTCCAAATAACCACTTGCAGATTTTACAAAAAGAATGTTTCAAAACTGCTCTTTCTAGAGGAAGGTTCAAGTCTGTGAGTTGAATGCACTCAACACAAAGAAGTTTCTGAGAATGCTTGCGTCCAGTTTTCATGTGAAGATATTTCCTTTTCCAGCATAGGCCCCAAACCGCTCCAAATAATCACTTGCAGAGTCTACAAAAAGAGTGTTTCCAAACTTCTCTATCAACTGGTAGGTACAACTCCGTGAGTTGAATGCCCTCATCACGAAGAAGTTTCTGAGAATGCTTCCCTCTTGTTTTGATGGGAAGATATTTCCTTTTCCAACATAGGCCTCAAGGAGCTCCGAATAAACACTTGCAGATTCTACAAACTTAGTGTTTCAAAACTGTTCTATCAAAAGGAACGTTCAAGTCTGGGAGTTGAATGAACTCATCACAAAGAAGTTTCTCAGAATGCTTCTGTCTAGTTTTTAGGTGAAGATATTTCATTTCCCAGCATAGGCCTGAAAGCGCTCCAAATATCCACTTGCAGATTCTACAAAAAGAGTGTTTCCAAACTGCTCTTACAAAAGGAAAGTTCAAGTCTGTGAGCTGAACGAACTCATCACAAAGAAGTTTCTGAGAATGCGTCTGTCTAGTTTTTATGTGTAGAAATTTCGTTTGCCAGCATAGGCCTCAAATCGCTCCAAACATCCACTAGCAAATTCTACAAAAGGAGTGTTTCAAAAGTGCGCTATCAAAAGAAAGAGTCCACTATGTGAGTTGAATGCATAAAGCACACGGAAGTTTCTGAGAATGCTTCTGTCTAGTTTTTAGGTGAAGATATTTCATTTCAAAGCATAGGCCACAAAGCGCTCCAAGTAGCCACTTGCAGATTCTACAAAAAGAGTGTTTCCAAACTGCTCTTTCAAAAGGAAGGTTCAAGTCTGTGAGTTGAGTGCCCTCATCACAAAGAAGTTTCTGAGAATGCTTCTGTCTAGTTTTTATATGAAGGTCTTTCCTTTTCCAACATACTCCTCAAAGCGCTCCAAATAAACACTTGCAGATTCTACAAAAGGAGTGTTTCAAAACAGTTCTATCAAAAGGAACGTTCAAGTCTGTGAGTAGAATGCATTCATCACACAGAAGTTTCTGAGAATGCTTCTGTCTAGTTTTTAGGTGAAGATATTGCTTTTCCCAGCCTAGGCCTCAAAGCGCTCCAAGTATCCACTTGCAGATTCTACAAAAAGAGAGCTTCATAGCTGCTCTTTCAAAAGGAAGGTTCAAGTCTGTGTGTTGAATGCACTCATCACAATGAAGTTTCTGAGAATGCTTCTGTCTAGTCCATACGTGAAGATATTTCCTTTTCCAGCTAAGCTTCAAAGCGCTCCAAATAAGCACTTGCAAATTCTACTAAAGGAGTGTTTCAAAACAGTTCTTTCAAAAGGAACGTTCAAGTCTGTGAGTTGAATGCACTCAACGAACAGAAGTTTCTTAGAGTGCTTCTGTATAGTTTTCATGTGAAGATATTTCCTTTTCCAGCATAGGCCTCAAAGCGCTCCAAATATCCACTTGCCGATTCTACAAAAACAGTGTTTCACAACTGTTCTACCAAAAGGAAGGTTCAACGCTATGAGTAGAATGCACTCATCACAATGGAGTTGCTGAGAATGCTTCTCTCTAGTTTTTATGTGAAGATATTTCCTTTTCTAGCATAGGCCTCAAAGCGCTCCAAATAGCCACTTGCAGATTCTACAAAAAGAGGGTTTCAAATCTCTTCTATCAAAAGAAAGGTTCAACTCTGTGAGTTGAATGCACTCATCAGAAAGAAGTTTCTGAGAATGATTCTATCTAGTTTTCATCTGCATGTATTTCCCTTTCCACTACATGCCGCAATCGCACCAAATATCCACTTGCAGTTTCCACAAAAAGAGTGCTGCAGAACTGCTCCATGAAAAGGAATGTTCAACTCTGTGAGTTCAATCCCCTGATGACATAGAAGTTTCTGAAAATGCTTCTGTCTAGTTGGTATAGGAAGATATTTCCTTTTCCAGCATAAGCCTCAAAGAGCTCCAAATATCCACTTGCGGATTCTGCAAAAACAGTGTTTCAAAACTGGTCGATCAAAAGGAACGTTCAACTCTGTGAGTTGAATGCACTCATCACACAGAAGTTTCTGAGAATGCTTCCGTCTAGTTCTTACGTGAAGATATTTCCTTTTCCAGCTTAGGCCTCAAAGCGCTCCAAATAAACACTTGCAGATTCTACAAAAGGAGTGTTTCAAAACTGCTCTATCAAAAGGAAGGTTCAAGTCTGTGAGTTGAATGCACTCATCACAAAGAGGTTTCTGAGAATGCTGCTGTCTAGTTTTTATGTGAAGATATTTCCTTTTCCTCGCATAGACCTCAAATCGCTCCAGATATCCACTTGCAGATTTTACAGAAAGGGTGTTTCCAGACTGCTCTATCTAAAGGCACGTTCAACTCTGTGAGTTGAATGCACGTATTGCGAAGAACTTTCTGAGAATGCTTCTCTCTAGCTTTTAGGTGAAGATATTCCATTTCACAGCATAGGCCTCAAAGTGCTCCAAATAACCACATGCAGATTTTACAAAAAGAATGTTTCAAAACTGCTCTTTCTAGAGGAAGGTTCAAGTCTGTGAGTTGAATGCACTCAACACAAAGAAGTTTCTGAGAATGCTTCCGTCCAGTTTTCATGTGAAGATATTTCCTTTTCCAGCGTAGGCCCCAAACCGCTCCAAATAATCACTTGCAGAGTCTACAAAAAGAGTGTTTCCAAACTTCTCTATCAACTGGTACGTACAACTCCGTGAGTTGAATGCCCTCATCACGAAGAAGTTTCTGAGAATGCTTCCCTCTTATTTTGATGGGAAGATATTTCCTTTTCCAACATAGGACTCAAGGTGCTCCGAATAAACACTTGCAGATTCTACAAACTTAGTGTTTCAAAACTGTTCTATCAAAAGGAACGTTCAAGTCTGGGAGTTGAATGAACTCATCACAAAGAAGTTTCTCAGAATGCTCTTACAAAAGGAAAGTTCAAGTCTGTGAGCTGAACGAACTCATCACCAAGAAGTTTCTGAGAATGCGTCTGTCTAGTTTTTATGTGTAGAAATTTCGTTTGCCAGCATAGGCCTCAAATCGCTCCAAACATCCACTAGCAAATTCTACAAAAGGAGTGTTTCAAAAGTGCGCTATCAAAAGAAAGAGTCCACTATGTGAGTTGAATGCATAAAGCACACGGAAGTTTCTGAGAATGCTTCTGTCTAGTTTTTAGGTGAAGATATTTCATTTCCCAGCATAGGCCACAAAGCGCTCCAAATAGCCACTTGCAGATTCTACAAAAAGAGTGTTTCCAAACTGCTCTTTCAAAAGAAAGGTTCAAGTCTGTGAGTTGAGTGCCCTCATCACAAAGAAGTTTCTGAGAATGCTTCTGTCTAGTTTTTATATGAAGGTCTTTCCTTTTCCAACATAGTCCTCAAAGCGCTCCAAATAAACACTTGCAGATTCTACAAAAGGAGTGTTTCAAAACAGTTCTATCAAAAGGAACGTTCAAGTCTGTGGGTTGAATGCATTCATCACACAGAAGTTTCTGAGAATGCTTCTGTCTAGTTTTTAGGTGAAGATATTGCTTTTCCCAGCCTAGGCCTCAAAGCGCTCCAAGTATCCACTTGCAGATTCTACAAAAAGAGAGCTTCATAGCTGCTCTTTCAAAAGGAAGGTTCAAGTCTGTGTGTTGAATGCACTCATCACAAAGAAGTTTCTGAGAATGCTTCTGTCTAGTTCTTACGTGAAGATATTTCCTTTTCCAGCTAAGCTTCAAAGCGCTCCAAATAAACACTTGCAAATTCTACTAAAGGAGTGTTTCAAAACAGTTCTTTCAAAAGGAACGTTCAAGTCTGTGAGTTGAATGCACTCAACGAACAGAAGTTTCTTAGAGTGCTTCTGTATAGTTTTCATGTGAAGATATTTCCTTTTCCAGCATAGGCCTCAAAGCGCTCCAAATATCCACTTGCCGATTCTACAAAAACAGTGTTTCAAAACTGTTCTATCAAAAGGAAGGTTCAACGCTATGAGTAGAATGCACTCATCACAATGGAGTTGCTGAGAATGCTTCTCTCTAGTTTTTATGTGAAGATATTTCCTTTTCTAGCATAGGCCTCAAAGCGCTCCAAATAGCCACTTGCAGATTCTACAAAAAGAGGGTTTCAAATCTCTTCTATCAAAAGAAAGGTTCAACTCTGTGAGTTGAATGCACTCATCAGAAAGAAGTTTCTGAGAATGATTCTATCTAGTTTTCATCTGCATGTATTTCCTTTTCCACTAGATGCCGCAATCGCACCAAATATCCACTTGCAGTTTCCACAAAAAGAGTGCTGCAGAACTGCTCCATGAAAAGGAATGTTCAACTCTGTGAGTTCAATCCCCTGATGACATAGAAGTTTCTGAAAATGCTTCTGTCTAGTTGGTATAGGAAGATATTTCCTTTTCCAGCATAAGCCTCAAAGAGCTCCAAATATCCACTTGCGGATTCTGCAAAAACAGTGTTTCAAAACTGGTCGATCAAAAGGAACGTTCAACTCTGTGAGTTGAATGCACTCATCACACAGAAGTTTCTGAGAATGCTTCCGTCTAGTTCTTACGTGAAGACATTTCCTTTTCCAGCTTAGGCCTCAAAGCGCTCCAAATAAACACTTGCAGATTCTACAAAAGGAGTGTTTCAAAACTGCTCTATCAAAAGGAAGGTTCAAGTCTGTGAGTTGAATGCACTCATCACAAAGAGGTTTCTGAGAATGCTGCTGTCTAGTTTTTATGTGAAGATATTTCCTTTTCCTCGCATAGACCTCAAATCGCTCCAGATATCCACTTGCAGATTTTACAGAAAGGGTGTTTCCAGACTGCTCTATCTAAAGGCACGTTCAACTCTGTGAGTTGAATGCACGCATTGCGAAGAACTTTCTGACAATGCTTCTCTCTAGCTTTTAGGTGAAGATATTCCATTTCACAGCATAGGCCTCAAAGTGCTCCAAATAACCACTTGCAGATTTTACAAAAGAATCTTTCAAAACTGCTCTTTCTAGAGGAAGGTTCAAGTCTGTGAGTTGAATGCACTCAACACAAAGAAGTTTCTGAGAATGCTTCTGTCCAGTTTTCATGTGAAGATATTTCCTTTTCCAGCATAGGCCCCAAACCGCTCCAAATAATCACTTGCAGAGTCTACAAAAAGAGTGTTTCCAAACTTCTCTATCAACTGGTAGGTACAACTCCGTGAGTTGAATGCCCTCATCACGAAGAAGTTTCTGAGAATGCTTCCCTCTTGTTTTGATGGGAAGATATTTCCTTTTCCAACATAGGCCTCAAGGTGCTCCGAATAAACACTTGCAGATTCTACAAACTTAGTGTTTCAAAACTGTTCTATCAAAAGGAACGTTCAAGTCTGGGAGTTGAATGAACTCATCACAAAGAAGTTTCTCAGAATGCTTCTGTCTAGTTTTTAGGTGAAAATATTTCATTTCCCAGCATAGGCCTGAAAGCGCTCCAAATATCCACTTGCAGATTCTACAAAAAGAGTGTTTCCAAACTGCTCTTACAAAAGGAAAGTTCAAGTCTGTGAGCTGAACGAACTCATCACCAAGAAGTTTCTGAGAATGCGTCTGTCTAGTTTTTATGGGTAGAAATTTCGTTTGCCAGCATAGGCCTCAAATCGCTCCAAACATCCACTAGCAAATTCTACAAAAGGAGTGTTTCAAAAGTGCGCTATCAAAAGAAAGAGTCCACTATGTGAGTTGAATGCATAAAGCACACGGAAGTTTCTGAGAATGCTTCTGTCTAGTTTTTAGGTGAAGATATTTCATTTCCCAGCATAGGCCACAAAGTGCTCCAAATAGCCACTTGCAGATTCTACAAAAAGAGTGTTTCCAAACTGCTCTTTCAAAAGGAAGTTTCAAGTCTGTGAGTTGAGTGCCCTCATCACAAAGAAGTTTCTGAGAATGCTTCTGTCTAGTTTTTATATGAAGGTCTTTCCTCTTCCAACATAGTCCTCAAAGCGCTCCAAATAAACACTTGCAGATTCTACAAAAGGAGTGTTTCAAAACAGTTCTATCAAAAGGAACCTTCAAGTCTGTGAGTTGAATGCATTCATCACACAGAAGTTTCTGAGAATGCTTCTGTCTAGTTTTTAGGTGAAGATATTGCTTTTCCCAGCCTAGGCCTCAAAGCGCTCCAAGTATCCACTTGCAGATTCTACAAAAAGAGAGCTTCATAGCTGCTCTTTCAAAAGGAAGGTTCAAGTCTGTGTGTTGAATGCCCTCATCACAAAGAAGTTTCTGAGAATGCTTCTGTCTAGTTCTTACGTGAAGATATTTCCTTTTCCAGCTAAGCTTCAAAGCGCTCCAAATAAACACTTGCAAATTCTACTAAAGGAGTGTTTCAAAACAGTTCTTTCAGAAGGAACGTTCAAGTCTGTGAGTTGAATGCACTCAACGAACAGAAGTTTCTTAGAGTGCTTCTGTATAGTTTTCATGTGAAGATATTTCCTTTTCCAGCATAGGCCTCAAAGCGCTCCAAATATCCACTTGCCGATTCTACAAAAACAGTGTTTCAAAACTGTTCTATCAAAAGGAAGGTTCAACGCTATGAGTAGAATGCACTCATCACAATGGAGTTGCTGAGAATGCTTCTCTCTAGTTTTTATGTGAAGATATTTCCTTTTCTAGCATAGGCCTCAAAGCGCTCCAAATAGCCACTTGCAGATTCTACAAAAAGAGGGTTTCAAATCTCTTCTATCAAAAGAAAGGTTCAACTCTGTGAGTTGAATGCACTCATCAGAAAGAAGTTTCTGAGAATGATTCTATCTAGTTTTCATCTGCATGTATTTCCTTTTCCACTAGATGCCGCAATCGCACCAAATATCCACTTGCGGTTTCCACAAAAAGAGTGCTGCAGAACTGCTCCATGAAAAGGAATGTTCAACTCTGTGAGTTCAATCCCCTGATGACATAGAAGTTTCTGAAAATGCTTCTGTCTAGTTGGTATAGGAAGATATTTCCTTTTCCAGCATAAGCCTCAAAGAGCTCCAAATATCCACTTGCGGATTCTGCAAAAACAGTGTTTCAAAACTGGTCGATCAAAAGGAACGTTCAACTCTGTGAGTTGAATGCACTCATCACACAGAAGTTTCTGATAATGCTTCCCTCTAGTTCTTATGTGAAGATATATCCTTTTCCAGCTTAGGCCTCAAAGCGCTCCAAATAAACTCTTGCAGATTCTACAAAAGGAGTGTTTCAAAACTGCTCTATCAAAAGGAAGGTTCAAGTCTGTGAGTTGAATGCACTCATCACAAAGAGGTTTCTGAGAATGCTGCTGTCTAGTTTTTATGTGAAGATATTTCCTTTTCCTCGCATAGACCTCAAATCGCTCCAGATATCCACTTGCAGATTTTACAGAAAGGGTGTTTCCAGACTGCTCTATCTAAAGGCACGTTCAACTCTGTGAGTTGAATGCACGCATTGCGAAGAACTTTCTGAGAATGCTTCTCTCTAGCTTTTAGGTGAAGATATTCCATTTCACAGCATAGGCCTCAAAGTGCTCCAAATAACCACTTGCAGATTTTACAAAAAGAATGTTTCAAAACTGCTCTTTCTAGAGGAAGGTTCAAGTCTGTGAGTTGAATGCACTCAACACAAAGAAGTTTCTGAGAATGCTTCCGTCCAGTTTTCATGTGAAGATATTTCCTTTTCCAGCATAGGCCCCAAACCGCTCCAAATAATCACTTGCAGAGTCTACAAAAAGAGTGTTTCCAAACTTCTCTATCAACTGGTAGGTACAACTCCGTGAGTTGAATGCCCTCATCACGAAGAAGTTTCTGAGAATGCTTCCCTCTTGTTTTGATGGGAAGATATTTCCTTTTCCAACATAGGCCTCAAGGAGCTCCGAATAAACACTTGCAGATTCTACAAACTTAGTGTTTCAAAACTGTTCTATCAAAAGGAACGTTCAAGTCTGGGAGTTGAATGAACTCATCACAAAGAAGTTTCTCAGAATGCTTCTGTCTAGTTTTTAGGTGAAGATATTTCATTTCCCAGCATAGGCCTGAAAGCGCTCCAAATATCCACTTGCAGATTCTACAAAAAGAGTGTTTCCAAACTGCTCTTACAAAAGGAAAGTTCAAGTCTGTGAGCTGAACGAACTCATCACCAAGAAGTTTCTGAGAATGCGTCTGTCTAGTTTTTATGTGTAGAAATTTCGTTTGCCAGCATAGGCCTCAAATCGCTCCAAACATCCACTAGCAAATTCTACAAAAGGAGTGTTTCAAAAGTGCGCTATCAAAAGAAAGAGTCCACTATGTGAGTTGAATGCATAAAGCACACGGAAGTTTCTGAGAATGCTTCTGTCTAGTTTTTAGGTGAAGATATTTCATTTCCCAGCATAGGCCACAAAGCGCTCCAAGTAGCCACTTGCAGATTCTACAAAAAGAGTGTTTCCAAACTGCTCTTTCAAAAGGAAGGTTCAAGTCTGTGAGTTGAGTGCCCTCATCACAAAGAAGTTTCTGAGAATGCTTCTGTCTAGTTTTTATATGAAGGTCTTTCCTTTTCCAACATAGTCCTCAAAGCGCTCCAAATAAACACTTGCAGATTCTACAAAAGGAGTGTTTCAAAACAGTTCTATCAAAAGGAACGTTCAAGTCTGTGAGTAGAATGCATTCATCACACAGAAGTTTCTGAGAATGCTTCTGTCTAGTTTTTAGGTGAAGATATTGCTTTTCCCAGCCTAGGCCTCAAAGCGCTCCAAGTATCCACTTGCAGATTCTACAAAAAGAGAGCTTCATAGCTGCTCTTTCAAAAGGAAGGTTCAAGTCTGTGTGTTGAATGCACTCATCACAAAGAAGTTTCTGAGAATGCTTCTGTCTAGTTCTTACGTGAAGATATTTCCTTTTCCAGCTAAGCTTCAAAGCGCTCCAAATAAGCACTTGCAAATTCTACTAAAGGAGTGTTTCAAAACAGTTCTTTCAAAAGGAACGTTCAAGTCTGTGAGTTGAATGCACTCAACGAACAGAAGTTTCTTAGAGTGCTTCTGTATAGTTTTCATGTGAAGATATTTCCTTTTCCAGCATAGGCCTCAAAGCGCTCCAAATATCCACTTGCCGATTCTACAAAAACAGTGTTTCAAAACTGTTCTATCAAAAGGAAGGTTCAACGCTATGAGTAGAATGCACTCATCACAATGGAGTTGCTGAGAATGCTTCTCTCTAGTTTTTATGTGAAGATATTTCCTTTTCTAGCATAGGCCTCAAAGCGCTCCAAATAGCCACTTGCAGATTCTACAAAAAGAGGGTTTCAAATCTCTTCTATCAAAAGAAAGGTTCAACTCTGTGAGTTGAATGCACTCATCAGAAAGAAGTTTCTGAGAATGATTCTATCTAGTTTTCATCTGCATGTATTTCCTTTTCCACTAGATGCCGCAATCGCACCAAATATCCACTTGCGGTTTCCACAAAAAGAGTGCTGCAGAACTGCTCCATGAAAAGGAATGTTCAACTCTGTGAGTTCAATCCCCTGATGACATAGAAGTTTCTGAAAATGCTTCTGTCTAGTTGGTATAGTAAGATATTTCCTTTTCCAGCATAAGCCTCAAAGAGCTCCAAATATCCACTTGCGGATTCTGCAAAAACAGTGTTTCAAAACTGGTCGATCAAAAGGAACGTTCAACTCTGTGAGTTGAATGCACTCATCACACAGAAGTTTCTGAGAATGCTTCCGTCTAGTTCTTACGTGAAGATATTTCCTTTTCCAGCTTAGGCCTCAAAGCGCTCCAAATAAACACTTGCAGATTCTACAAAAGGAGTGTTTCAAAACTGCTCTATCAAAAGGAAGGTTCAAGTCTGTGAGTTGAATGCACTCATCACAAAGAGGTTTCTGAGAATGCTGCTGTCTAGTTTTTATGTGAAGATATTTCCTTTTCCTCGCATAGACCTCAAATCGCTCCAGATATCCACTTGCAGATTTTACAGAAAGGGTGTTTCCAGACTGCTCTATCTAAAGGCACGTTCAACTCTGTGAGTTGAATGCACGCATTGCGAAGAACTTTCTGAGAATGCTTCTCTCTAGCTTTTAGGTGAAGATATTCCATTTCACAGCATAGGCCTCAAAGTGCTCCAAATAACCACATGCAGATTTTACAAAAAGAATGTTTCAAAACTGCTCTTTCTAGAGGAAGGTTCAAGTCTGTGAGTTGAATGCACTCAACACAAAGAAGTTTCTGAGAATGCTTCCGTCCAGTTTTCATGTGAAGATATTTCCTTTTCCAGCGTAGGCCCCAAACCGCTCCAAATAATCACTTGCAGAGTCTACAAAAAGAGTGTTTCCAAACTTCTCTATCAACTGGTACGTACAACTCCGTGAGTTGAATGCCCTCATCACGAAGAAGTTTCTGAGAATGCTTCCCTCTTATTTTGATGGGAAGATATTTCCTTTTCCAACATAGGCCTCAAGGTGCTCCGAATAAACACTTGCAGATTCTAGAAACTTAGTGTTTCAAAACTGTTCTATCAAAAGGAACGTTCAAGTCTGGGAGTTGAATGAACTCATCACAAAGAAGTTTCTCAGAATGCTTCTGTCTAGTTTTTAGGTGAAGATATTTCATTTCCCAGCATAGGCCTGAAAGCGCTCCAAATATCCACTTGCAGATTCTACAAAAAGAGTGTTTCCAAACTGCTCTTACAAAAGGAAAGTTCAAGTCTGTGAGCTGAACGAACTCATCACAAAGAAGTTTCTGAGAATGCGTCTGTCTAGTTTTTATGTGTAGAAATTTCGTTTGCCAGCATAGGCCTCAAATCGCTCCAAACATCCACTAGCAAATTCTACAAAAGGAGTGTTTCAAAAGTGCGCTATCAAAAGAAAGAGTCCACTATGTGAGTTGAATGCATAAAGCACACGGAAGTTTCTGAGAATGCTTCTGTCTAGTTTTTAGGTGAAGATATTTCATTTCCCAGCATAGGCCACAAAGCGCTCCAAATAGCCACTTGCAGATTCTACAAAAAGAGTGTTTCCAAACTGCTCTTTCAAAAGGAAGGTTCAAGTCTGTGAGTTGAGTGCCCTCATCACAAAGAAGTTTCTGAGAATGCTTCTGTCTAGTTTTCATATGAAGGTCTTTCCTTTTCCAACATAGTCCTCAAAGCGCTCCAAATAAACACTTGCAGATTCTACAAAAGGAGTGTTTCAAAACAGTTCTATCAAAAGGAACGTTCAAGTCTGTGAGTTGAATGCATTCATCACAAAGAAGTTTCTGAGAATGCTTCTGTCTAGTTTTTAGGTGAAGATATTGCTTTTCCCAGCCTAGGCCTCAAAGCGCTCCAAGTATCCACTTGCAGATTCTACAAAAAGAGAGCTTCATAGCTGCTCTTTCAAAAGGAAGGTTCAAGTCTGTGTGTTGAATGCACTCATCACAAAGAAGTTTCTGAGAATGCTTCTGTCTAGTTCTTACGTGAAGATATTTCCTTTTCCAGCTAAGCTTCAAAGCGCTCCAAATAAGCACTTGCAAATTCTACTAAAGGAGTGTTTCAAAACAGTTCTTTCAAAAGGAACGTTCAAGTCTGTGAGTTTAATGCACTCAACGAACAGAAGTTTCTTAGAGTGCTTCTGTATAGTTTTCATGTGAAGATATTTCCTTTTCCAGCTTAGGCCTCAAAGCGCTCCAAATAAACACTTGGAAATTCTACTAAAGGAGTGTTTCAAAACAGTTCTTTCAAAAGGAACGTTCAAGTCTGTGAGTTGAATGCACTCAACGAACAGAAGTTTCTTAGAGTGCTTCTGTATAGTTTTCATGTGAAGATATTTCCTTTTCCAGCATAGGCCTCAAAGCGCTCCAAATATCCACTTGCCGATTCTACAAAAACAGTGTTTCAAAACTGTTCTATCAAAAGGAAGGTTCAACGCTATGAGTAGAATGCACTCATCACAATGGAGTTGCTGAGAATGCTTCTCTCTAGTTTTTATGTGAAGATATTTCCTTTTCTAGCATAGGCCTCAAAGCGCTCCAAATAGCCACTTGCAGATTCTACAAAAAGAGGGTTTCAAATCTCTTCTATCAAAAGAAAGGTTCAACTCTGTGAGTTGAATGCACTCATCAGAAAGAAGTTTCTGAGAATGATTCTATCTAGTTTTCATCTGCATGTATTTCCTTTTCCACTAGATGCCGCAATCGCACCAAATATCCACTTGCGGTTTCCACAAAAAGAGTGCTGCAGAACTGCTCCATGAAAAGGAATGTTCAACTCTGTGAGTTCAATCCCCTGATGACATAGAAGTTTCTGAAAATGCTTCTGTCTAGTTGGTATAGGAAGATATTTCCTTTTCCAGCATAAGCCTCAAAGAGCTCCAAATATCCACTTGCGGATTCTGCAAAAACAGTGTTTCAAAACTGGTCGATCAAAAGGAACGTTCAACTCTGTGAGTTGAATGCACTCATCACACAGAAGTTTCTGATAATGCTTCCCTCTAGTTCTTATGTGAAGATATATCCTTTTCCAGCTTAGGCCTCAAAGCGCTCCAAATAAACACTTGCAGATTCTACAAAAGGAGTGTTTCAAAACTGCTCTATCAAAAGGAAGGTTCAAGTCTGTGAGTTGAATGCACTCATCACAAAGAGGTTTCTGAGAATGCTGCTGTCTAGTTTTTATGTGAAGATATTTCCTTTTCCTCGCATAGACCTCAAATCGCTCCAGATATCCACTTGCAGATTTTACAGAAAGGGTGTTTCCAGACTGCTCTATCTAAAGGCACGTTCAACTCTGTGAGTTGAATGCACGCATTGCGAAGAACTTTCTGAGAATGCTTCTCTCTAGCTTTTAGGTGAAGATATTCCATTTCACAGCATAGGCCTCAAAGTGCTCCAAATAACCACTTGCAGATTTTACAAAAAGAATGTTTCAAAACTGCTCTTTCTAGAGGAAGGTTCAAGTCTGTGAGTTGAATGCACTCAACACAAAGAAGTTTCTGAGAATGCTTGCGTCCAGTTTTCATGTGAAGATATTTCCTTTTCCAGCATAGGCCCCAAACCGCTCCAAATAATCACTTGCAGAGTCTACAAAAAGAGTGTTTCCAAACTTCTCTATCAACTGGTAGGTACAACTCCGTGAGTTGAATGCCCTCATCACGAAGAAGTTTCTGAGAATGCTTCCCTCTTGTTTTGATGGGAAGATATTTCCTTTTCCAACATAGGCCTCAAGGAGCTCCGAATAAACACTTGCAGATTCTACAAACTTAGTGTTTCAAAACTGTTCTATCAAAAGGAACGTTCAAGTCTGGGAGTTGAATGAACTCATCACAAAGAAGTTTCTCAGAATGCTTCTGTCTAGTTTTTAGGTGAAGATATTTCATTTCCCAGCATAGGCCTGAAAGCGCTCCAAATATCCACTTGCAGATTCTACAAAAAGAGTGTTTCCAAACTGCTCTTACAAAAGGAAAGTTCAAGTCTGTGAGCTGAACGAACTCATCACCAAGAAGTTTCTGAGAATGCGTCTGTCTAGTTTTTATGTGTAGAAATTTCGTTTGCCAGCATAGGCCTCAAATCGCTCCAAACATCCACTAGCAAATTCTACAAAAGGAGTGTTTCAAAAGTGCGCTATCAAAAGAAAGAGTCCACTATGTGAGTTGAATGCATAAAGCACACGGAAGTTTCTGAGAATGCTTCTGTCTAGTTTTTAGGTGAAGATATTTCATTTCCCAGCATAGGCCACAAAGCGCTCCAAGTAGCCACTTGCAGATTCTACAAAAAGAGTGTTTCCAAACTGCTCTTTCAAAAGGAAGGTTCAAGTCTGTGAGTTGAGTGCCCTCATCACAAAGAAGTTTCTGAGAATGCTTCTGTCTAGTTTTTATATGAAGGTCTTTCCTTTTCCAACATAGTCCTCAAAGCGCTCCAAATAAACACTTGCAGATTCTACAAAAGGAGTGTTTCAAAACAGTTCTATCAAAAGGAACGTTCAAGTCTGTGAGTAGAATGCATTCATCACACAGAAGTTTCTGAGAATGCTTCTGTCTAGTTTTTAGGTGGAGATATTGCTTTTCCCAGCCTAGGCCTCAAAGCGCTCCAAGTATCCACTTGCAGATTCTACAAAAAGAGAGCTTCATAGCTGCTCTTTCAAAAGGAAGGTTCAAGTCTGTGTGTTGAATGCACTCATCACAAAGAAGTTTCTGAGAATGCTTCTGTCTACTTCTTACGTGAAGATATTTCCTTTTCCAGGTAAGCTTCAAAGCGCTCCAAATAAGCACTTGCAAATTCTACTAAAGGAGTGTTTCAAAACAGTTCTTTCAAAAGGAACGTTCAAGTCTGTGAGTTGAATGCACTCAACGAACAGAAGTTTCTTAGAGTGCTTCTGTATAGTTTTCATGTGAAGATATTTCCTTTTCCAGCATAGGCCTCAAAGCGCTCCAAATATCCACTTGCCGATTCTACAAAAACAGTGTTTCAAAACTGTTCTATCAAAAGGAAGGTTCAACGCTATGAGTAGAATGCACTCATCACAATGGAGTTGCTGAGAATGCTTCTCTCTAGTTTTTATGTGAAGATATTTCCTTTTCTAGCATAGGCCTCAAAGCGCTCCAAATAGCCACTTGCAGATTCTACAAAAAGAGGGTTTCAAATCTCTTCTATCAAAAGAAAGGTTCAACTCTGTGAGTTGAATGCACTCATCAGAAAGAAGTTTCTGAGAATGATTCTATCTAGTTTTCATCTGCATGTATTTCCTTTTCCACTAGATGCCGCAATCGCACCAAATATCCACTTGCGGTTTCCACAAAAAGAGTGCTGCAGAACTGCTCCATGAAAAGGAATGTTCAACTCTGTGACTTCAATCCCCTGATGACATAGAAGTTTCTGAAAATGCTTCTGTCTAGTTGGTATAGTAAGATATTTCCTTTTCCAGCATAAGCCTCAAAGAGCTCCAAATATCCACTTGCGGATTCTGCAAAAACAGTGTTTCAAAACTGGTCGATCAAAGGAACGTTCAACTCTGTGAGTTGAATGCACTCATCACACAGAAGTTTCTGAGAATGCTTCCGTCTAGTTCTTACGTGAAGATATTTCCTTTTCCAGCTTAGGCCTCAAAGCGCTCCAAATAAACACTTGCAGATTCTACAAAAGGAGTGTTTCAAAACTGCTCTATCAAAAGGAAGGTTCAAGTCTGTGAGTTGAATGCACTCATCACAAAGAGGTTTCTGAGAATGCTGCTGTCTAGTTTTTATGTGAAGATATTTCCTTTTCCTCGCATAGACCTCAAATCGCTCCAGATATCCACTTGCAGATTTTACAGAAAGGGTGTTTCCAGACTGCTCTATCTAAAGGCACGTTCAACTCTGTGAGTTGAATGCACGCATTGCGAAGAACTTTCTGAGAATGCTTCTCTCTAGCTTTTAGGTGAAGATATTCCATTTCACAGCATAGGCCTCAAAGTGCTCCAAATAACCACATGCAGATTTTACAAAAAGAATGTTTCAAAACTGCTCTTTCTAGAGGAAGGTTCAAGTCTGTGAGTTGAATGCACTCAACACAAAGAAGTTTCTGAGAATGCTTCCGTCCAGTTTTCATGTGAAGATATTTCCTTTTCCAGCATAGGCCCCAAACCGCTCCAAATAATCACTTGCAGAGTCTACAAAAAGAGTGTTTCCAAACTTCTCTATCAACTGGTAGGTACAACTCCGTGAGTTGAATGCCCTCATCACGAAGAAGTTTCTGAGAATGCTTCCCTCTTGTTTTGATGGGAAGATATTTCCTTTTCCAACATAGGCCTCAAGGAGCTCCGAATAAACACTTGCAGATTCTACAAACTTAGTGTTTCAAAACTGTTCTATCAAAAGGAACGTTCAAGTCTGGGAGTTGAATGAACTCATCACAAAGAAGTTTCTCAGAATGCTTCTGTCTAGTTTTTAGGTGAAGATATTTCATTTCCCAGCATAGGCCTGAAAGCGCTCCAAATATCCACTTGCAGATTCTACAAAAAGAGTGTTTCCAAACTGCTCTTACAAAAGGAAAGTTCAAGTCTGTGAGCTGAACGAACTCATCACCAAGAAGTTTCTGAGAATGCGTCTGTCTAGTTTTTATGTGTAGAAATTTCGTTTGCCAGCATAGGCCTCAAATCGCTCCAAACATCCACTAGCAAATTCTACAAAAGGAGTGTTTCAAAAGTGCGCTATCAAAAGAAAGAGTCCACTATGTGAGTTGAATGCATAAAGCACACGGAAGTTTCTGAGAATGCTTCTGTCTAGTTTTTAGGTGAAGATATTTCATTTCCCAGCATAGGCCACAAAGCGCTCCAAGTAGCCACTTGCAGATTCTACAAAAAGAGTGTTTCCAAACTGCTCTTTCAAAAGGAAGTTTCAAGTCTGTGAGTTGAGTGCCCTCATCACAAAGAAGTTTCTGAGAATGCTTCTGTCTAGTTTTTATATGAAGGTCTTTCCTTTTCCAACATAGTCCTCAAAGCGCTCCAAATAAACACTTGCAGATTCTACAAAAGGAGTGTTTCAAAACAGTTCTATCAAAAGGAACGTTCAAGTCTGTGAGTAGAATGCATTCATCACACAGAAGTTTCTGAGAATGCTTCTGTCTAGTTTTTAGGTGAAGATATTGCTTTTCCCAGCCTAGGCCTCAAAGCGCTCCAAGTATCCACTTGCAGATTCTACAAAAAGAGAGCTTCATAGCTGCTCTTTCAAAAGGAAGGTTCAAGTCTGTGTGTTGAATGCACTCATCACAAAGAAGTTTCTGAGAATGCTTCTGTCTAGTTCTTACGTGAAGATATTTCCTTTTCCAGCTAAGCTTCAAAGCGCTCCAAATAAGCACTTGCAAATTCTACTAAAGGAGTGTTTCAAAACAGTTCTTTCAAAAGGAACGTTCAAGTCTGTGAGTTGAATGCACTCAACGAACAGAAGTTTCTTAGAGTGCTTCTGTATAGTTTTCATGTGAAGATATTTCCTTTTCCAGCATAGGCCTCAAAGCGCTCCAAATATCCACTTGCCGATTCTACAAAAACAGTGTTTCAAAACTGTTCTATCAAAAGGAAGGTTCAACGCTATGAGTAGAATGCACTCATCACAATGGAGTTGCTGAGAATGCTTCTCTCTAGTTTTTATGTGAAGATATTTCCTTTTCTAGCATAGGCCTCAAAGCGCTCCAAATAGCCACTTGCAGATTCTACAAAAAGAGGGTTTCAAATCTCTTCTATCAAAAGAAAGGTTCAACTCTGTGAGTTGAATGCACTCATCAGAAAGAAGTTTCTGAGAATGATTCTATCTAGTTTTCATCTGCATGTATTTCCTTTTCCACTAGATGCCGCAATCGCACCAAATATCCACTTGCGGTTTCCACAAAAAGAGTGCTGCAGAACTGCTCCATGAAAAGGAATGTTCAACTCTGTGAGTTCAATCCCCTGATGACATAGAAGTTTCTGAAAATGCTTCTGTCTAGTTGGTATAGGAAGATATTTCCTTTTCCAGCATAAGCCTCAAAGAGCTCCAAATATCCACTTGCGGATTCTGCAAAAACAGTGTTTCAAAACTGGTCGATCAAAAGGAACGTTCAACTCTGTGAGTTGAATGCACTCATCACACAGAAGTTTCTGAGAATGCTTCCGTCTAGTTCTTACGTGAAGATATTTCCTTTTCCAGCTTAGGCCTCAAAGCGCTCCAAATAAACACTTGCAGATTCTACAAAAGGAGTGTTTCAAAACTGCTCTATCAAAAGGAAGGTTCAAGTCTGTGAGTTGAATGCACTCATCACAAAGAGGTTTCTGAGAATGCTGCTGTCTAGTTTTTATGTGAAGATATTTCCTTTTCCTCGCATAGACCTCAAATCGCTCCAGATATCCACTTGCAGATTTTACAGAAAGGGTGTTTCCAGACTGCTCTATCTAAAGGCACGTTCAACTCTGTGAGTTGAATACACGCATTGCGAAGAACTTTCTGAGAATGCTTCTCTCTAGCTTTTAGGTGAAGATATTCCATTTCACAGCATAGGCCTCAAAGTGCTCCAAATAACCACTTGCAGATTTTACAAAAAGAATGTTTCAAAACTGCTCTTTCTAGAGGAAGGTTCAAGTCTGTGAGTTGAATGCACTCAACACAAAGAAGTTTCTGAGAATGCTTCCGTCCAGTTTTCATGTGAAGATATTTCCTTTTCCAGCATAGGCCCCAAACCGCTCCAAATAATCACTTGCAGAGTCTACAAAAAGAGTGTTTCCAAACTTCTCTATCAACTGGTAGGTACAACTCCGTGAGTTGAATGCCCTCATCACGAAGAAGTTTCTGAGAATGCTTCCCTCTTGTTTTGATGGGAAGATATTTCCTTTTCCAACATAGGCCTCAAGGAGCTCCGAATAAACACTTGCAGATTCTACAAACTTAGTGTTTCAAAACTGTTCTATCAAAAGGAACGTTCAAGTCTGGGAGTTGAATGAACTCATCACAAAGAAGTTTCTCAGAATGCTTCTGTCTAGTTTTTAGGTGAAGATATTTCATTTCCCAGCATAGGCCTGAAAGCGCTCCAAATATCCACTTGCAGATTCTACAAAAAGAGTGTTTCCAAACTGCTCTTACAAAAGGAAAGTTCAAGTCTGTGAGCTGAACGAACTCATCACCAAGAAGTTTCTGAGAATGCGTCTGTCTAGTTTTTATGTGTAGAAATTTCGTTTGCCAGCATAGGCCTCAAATCGCTCCAAACATCCACTAGCAAATTCTACAAAAGGAGTGTTTCAAAAGTGCGCTATCAAAAGAAAGAGTCCACTATGTGAGTTGAATGCATAAAGCACACGGAAGTTTCTGAGAATGCTTCTGTCTAGTTTTTAGGTGAAGATATTTCATTTCCCAGCATAGGCCACAAAGCGCTCCAAGTAGCCACTTGCAGATTCTACAAAAAGAGTGTTTCCAAACTGCTCTTTCAAAAGGAAGGTTCAAGTCTGTGAGTTGAGTGCCCTCATCACAAAGAAGTTTCTGAGAATGCTTCTGTCTAGTTTTTATATGAAGGTCTTTCCTTTTCCAACATAGTCCTCAAAGCGCTCCAAATAAACACTTGCAGATTCTACAAAAGGAGTGTTTCAAAACAGTTCTATCAAAAGGAACGTTCAAGTCTGTGAGTAGAATGCATTCATCACACAGAAGTTTCTGAGAATGCTTCTGTCTAGTTTTTAGGTGAAGATATTGCTTTTCCCAGCCTAGGCCTCAAAGCGCTCCAAGTATCCACTTGCAGATTCTACAAAAAGAGAGCTTCATAGCTGCTCTTTCAAAAGGAAGGTTCAAGTCTGTGTGTTGAATGCACTCATCACAAAGAAGTTTCTGAGAATGCTTCTGTCTAGTTCTTACGTGAAGATATTTCCTTTTCCAGCTAAGCTTCAAAGCGCTCCAAATAAGCACTTGCAAATTCTACTAAAGGAGTGTTTCAAAACAGTTCTTTCAAAAGGAACGTTCAAGTCTGTGAGTTGAATGCACTCAACGAACAGAAGTTTCTTAGAGTGCTTCTGTATAGTTTTCATGTGAAGATATTTCCTTTTCCAGCATAGGCCTCAAAGCGCTCCAAATATCCACTTGCCGATTCTACAAAAACAGTGTTTCAAAACTGTTCTATCAAAAGGAAGGTTCAACGCTATGAGTAGAATGCACTCATCACAATGGAGTTGCTGAGAATGCTTCTCTCTAGTTTTTATGTGAAGATATTTCCTTTTCTAGCATAGGCCTCAAAGCGCTCCAAATAGCCACTTGCAGATTCTACAAAAAGAGGGTTTCAAATCTCTTCTATCAAAAGAAAGGTTCAACTCTGTGAGTTGAATGCACTCATCAGAAAGAAGTTTCTGAGAATGATTCTATCTAGTTTTCATCTGCATGTATTTCCTTTTCCACTAGATGCCGCAATCGCACCAAATATCCACTTGCGGTTTCCACAAAAAGAGTGCTGCAGAACTGCTCCATGAAAAGGAATGTTCAACTCTGTGAGTTCAATCCCCTGATGACATAGAAGTTTCTGAAAATGCTTCTGTCTAGTTGGTATAGGAAGATATTTCCTTTTCCAGCATAAGCCTCAAAGAGCTCCAAATATCCACTTGCGGATTCTGCAAAAACAGTGTTTCAAAACTGGTCGATCAAAAGGAACGTTCAACTCTGTGAGTTGAATGCACTCATCACACAGAAGTTTCTGAGAATGCTTCCGTCTAGTTCTTACGTGAAGATATTTCCTTTTCCAGCTTAGGCCTCAAAGCGCTCCAAATAAACACTTGCAGATTCTACAAAAGGAGTGTTTCAAAACTGCTCTATCAAAAGGAAGGTTCAAGTCTGTGAGTTGAATGCACTCATCACAAAGAGGTTTCTGAGAATGCTGCTGTCTAGTTTTTATGTGAAGATATTTCCTTTTCCTCGCATAGACCTCAAATCGCTCCAGATATCCACTTGCAGATTTTACAGAAAGGGTGTTTCCAGACTGCTCTATCTAAAGGCACGTTCAACTCTGTGAGTTGAATACACGCATTGCGAAGAACTTTCTGAGAATGCTTCTCTCTAGCTTTTAGGTGAAGATATTCCATTTCACAGCATAGGCCTCAAAGTGCTCCAAATAACCACTTGCAGATTTTACAAAAAGAATGTTTCAAAACTGCTCTTTCTAGAGGAAGGTTCAAGTCTGTGAGTTGAATGCACTCAACACAAAGAAGTTTCTGAGAATGCTTCCGTCCAGTTTTCATGTGAAGATATTTCCTTTTCCAGCATAGGCCCCAAACCGCTCCAAATAATCACTTGCAGAGTCTACAAAAAGAGTGTTTCCAAACTTCTCTATCAACTGGTAGGTACAACTCCGTGAGTTGAATGCCCTCATCACGAAGAAGTTTCTGAGAATGCTTCCCTCTTGTTTTGATGGGAAGATATTTCCTTTTCCAACATAGGCCTCAAGGAGCTCCGAATAAACACTTGCAGATTCTACAAACTTAGTGTTTCAAAACTGTTCTATCAAAAGGAACGTTCAAGTCTGGGAGTTGAATGAACTCATCACAAAGAAGTTTCTCAGAATGCTTCTGTCTAGTTTTTAGGTGAAGATATTTCATTTCCCAGCATAGGCCTGAAAGCGCTCCAAATATCCACTTGCAGATTCTACAAAAAGAGTGTTTCCAAACTGCTCTTACAAAAGGAAAGTTCAAGTCTGTGAGCTGAACGAACTCATCACCAAGAAGTTTCTGAGAATGCGTCTGTCTAGTTTTTATGTGTAGAAATTTCGTTTGCCAGCATAGGCCTCAAATCGCTCCAAACATCCACTAGCAAATTCTACAAAAGGAGTGTTTCAAAAGTGCGCTATCAAAAGAAAGAGTCCACTATGTGAGTTGAATGCATAAAGCACACGGAAGTTTCTGAGAATGCTTCTGTCTAGTTTTTAGGTGAAGATATTTCATTTCCCAGCATAGGCCACAAAGCGCTCCAAGTAGCCACTTGCAGATTCTACAAAAAGAGTGTTTCCAAACTGCTCTTTCAAAAGGAAGGTTCAAGTCTGTGAGTTGAGTGCCCTCATCACAAAGAAGTTTCTGAGAATGCTTCTGTCTAGTTTTTATATGAAGGTCTTTCCTTTTCCAACATAGTCCTCAAAGCGCTCCAAATAAACACTTGCAGATTCTACAAAAGGAGTGTTTCAAAACAGTTCTATCAAAAGGAACGTTCAAGTCTGTGAGTAGAATGCATTCATCACACAGAAGTTTCTGAGAATGCTTCTGTCTAGTTTTTAGGTGAAGATATTGCTTTTCCCAGCCTAGGCCTCAAAGCGCTCCAAGTATCCACTTGCAGATTCTACAAAAAGAGAGCTTCATAGCTGCTCTTTCAAAAGGAAGGTTCAAGTCTGTGTGTTGAATGCACTCATCACAAAGAAGTTTCTGAGAATGCTTCTGTCTAGTTCTTACGTGAAGATATTTCCTTTTCCAGCTAAGCTTCAAAGCGCTCCAAATAAGCACTTGCAAATTCTACTAAAGGAGTGTTTCAAAACAGTTCTTTCAAAAGGAACGTTCAAGTCTGTGAGTTGAATGCACTCAACGAACAGAAGTTTCTTAGAGTGCTTCTGTATAGTTTTCATGTGAAGATATTTCCTTTTCCAGCTTAGGCCTCAAAGCGCTCCAAATAAACACTTGGAAATTCTACTAAAGGAGTGTTTCAAAACAGTTCTTTCAAAAGGAACGTTCAAGTCTGTGAGTTGAATGCACTCAACGAACAGAAGTTTCTTAGAGTGCTTCTGTATAGTTTTCATGTGAAGATATTTCCTTTTCCAGCATAGGCCTCAAAGCGCTCCAAATATCCACTTGCCGATTCTACAAAAACAGTGTTTCAAAACTGTTCTATCAAAAGGAAGGTTCAACGCTATGAGTAGAATGCACTCATCACAATGGAGTTGCTGAGAATGCTTCTCTCTAGTTTTTATGTGAAGATATTTCCTTTTCTAGCATAGGCCTCAAAGCGCTCCAAATAGCCACTTGCAGATTCTACAAAAAGAGGGTTTCAAATCTCTTCTATCAAAAGAAAGGTTCAACTCTGTGAGTTGAATGCACTCATCAGAAAGAAGTTTCTGAGAATGATTCTATCTAGTTTTCATCTGCATGTATTTCCTTTTCCACTAGATGCCGCAATCGCACCAAATATCCACTTGCGGTTTCCACAAAAAGAGTGCTGCAGAACTGCTCCATGAAAAGGAATGTTCAACTCTGTGAGTTCAATCCCCTGATGACATAGAAGTTTCTGAAAATGCTTCTGTCTAGTTGGTATAGGAAGATATTTCCTTTTCCAGCATAAGCCTCAAAGAGCTCCAAATATCCACTTGCGGATTCTGCAAAAACAGTGTTTCAAAACTGGTCGATCAAAAGGAACGTTCAACTCTGTGAGTTGAATGCACTCATCACACAGAAGTTTCTGAGAATGCTTCCGTCTAGTTCTTACGTGAAGACATTTCCTTTTCCAGCTTAGGCCTCAAAGCGCTCCAAATAAACACTTGCAGATTCTACAAAAGGAGTGTTTCAAAACTGCTCTATCAAAAGGAAGGTTCAAGTCTGTGAGTTGAATGCACTCATCACAAAGAGGTTTCTGAGAATGCTGCTGTCTAGTTTTTATGTGAAGATATTTCCTTTTCCTCGCATAGACCTCAAATCGCTCCAGATATCCACTTGCAGATTTTACAGAAAGGGTGTTTCCAGACTGCTCTATCTAAAGGCACGTTCAACTCTGTGAGTTGAATGCACGCATTGCGAAGAACTTTCTGACAATGCTTCTCTCTAGCTTTTAGGTGAAGATATTCCATTTCACAGCATAGGCCTCAACGTGCTCCAAATAACCACTTGCAGATTTTACAAAAGAATGTTTCAAAACTGCTCTTTCTAGAGGAAGGTTCAAGTCTGTGAGTTGAATGCACTCAACACAAAGAAGTTTCTGAGAATGCTTCTGTCCAGTTTTCATGTGAAGATATTTCCTTTTCCAGCATAGGCCCCAAACCGCTCCAAATAATCACTTGCAGAGTCTACAAAAAGAGTGTTTCCAAACTTCTCTATCAACTGGTAGGTACAACTCCGTGAGTTGAATGCCCTCATCACGAAGAAGTTTCTGAGAATGCTTCCCTCTTGTTTTGATGGGAAGATATTTCCTTTTCCAACATAGGCCTCAAGGTGCTCCGAATAAACACTTGCAGATTCTAGAAACTTAGTGTTTCAAAACTGTTCTATCAAAAGGAACGTTCAAGTCTGGGAGTTGAATGAACTCATCACAAAGAAGTTTCTCAGAATGCTTCTGTCTAGTTTTTAGGTGAAGATATTTCATTTCCCAGCATAGGCATGAAAGCGCTCCAAATATCCACTTGCAGATTCTACAAAAAGAGTGTTTCCAAACTGCTCTTACAAAAGGAAAGTTCAAGTCTGTGAGCTGAACGAACTCATCACCAAGAAGTTTCTGAGAATGCGTCTGTCTAGTTTTTATGTGTAGAAATTTCGTTTGCCAGCATAGGCCTCAAATCGCTCCAAACATCCACTAGCAAATTCTACAAAAGGAGTGTTTCAAAAGTGCGCTATCAAAAGAAAGAGTCCACTATGTGAGTTGAATGCATAAAGCACACGGAAGTTTCTGAGAATGCTTCTGTCTAGTTTTTAGGTGAAGATATTTCATTTCCCAGCATAGGCCACAAAGCGCTCCAAATAGCCACTTGCAGATTCTACAAAAAGAGTGTTTCCAAACTGCTCTTTCAAAAGGAAGGTTCAAGTCTGTGAGTTGAGTGCCCTCATCACAAAGAAGTTTCTGAGAATGCTTCTGTCTAGTTTTTATATGAAGGTCTTTCCTCTTCCAACATAGTCCTCAAAGCGCTCCAAATAAACACTTGCAGATTCTACAAAAGGAGTGTTTCAAAACAGTTCTATCAAAAGGAACCTTCAAGTCTGTGAGTTGAATGCATTCATCACACAGAAGTTTCTGAGAATGCTTCTGTCTAGTTTTTAGGTGAAGATATTGCTTTTCCCAGCCTAGGCCTCAAAGCGCTCCAAGTATCCACTTGCAGATTCTACAAAAAGAGAGCTTCATAGCTGCTCTTTCAAAAGGAAGGTTCAAGTCTGTGTGTTGAATGCCCTCATCACAAAGAAGTTTCTGAGAATGCTTCTGTCTAGTTCTTACGTGAAGATATTTCCTTTTCCAGCTAAGCTTCAAAGCGCTCCAAATAAACACTTGCAAATTCTACTAAAGGAGTGTTTCAAAACAGTTCTTTCAAAAGGAACGTTCAAGTCTGTGAGTTGAATGCACTCAACGAACAGAAGTTTCTTAGAGTGCTTCTGTATAGTTTTCATGTGAAGATATTTCCTTTTCCAGCATAGGCCTCAAAGCGCTCCAAATATCCACTTGCCGATTCTACAAAAACAGTGTTTCAAAACTGTTCTATCAAAAGGAAGGTTCAACGCTATGAGTAGAATGCACTCATCACAATGGAGTTGCTGAGAATGCTTCTCTCTAGTTTTTATGTGAAGATATTTCCTTTTCTAGCATAGGCCTCAAAGCGCTCCAAATAGCCACTTGCAGATTCTACAAAAAGAGGGTTTCAAATCTCTTCTATCAAAAGAAAGGTTCAACTCTGTGAGTTGAATGCACTTATCAGAAAGAAGTTTCTGAGAATGATTCTATCTAGTTTTCATCTGCATGTATTTCCTTTTCCACTAGATGCCGCAATCGCACCAAATATCCACTTGCGGTTTCCACAAAAAGAGTGCTGCAGAACTGCTCCATGAAAAGGAATGTTCAACTCTGTGAGTTCAATCCCCTGATGACATAGAAGTTTCTGAAAATGCTTCTGTCTAGTTGGTATAGGAAGATATTTCCTTTTCCAGCATAAGCCTCAAAGAGCTCCAAATATCCACTTGCGGATTCTGCAAAAACAGTGTTTCAAAACTGGTCGATCAAAAGGAACGTTCAACTCTGTGAGTTGAATGCACTCATCACACAGAAGTTTCTGATAATGCTTCCCTCTAGTTCTTATGTGAAGATATATCCTTTTCCAGCTTAGGCCTCAAAGCGCTCCAAATAAACACTTGCAGATTCTACAAAAGGAGTGTTTCAAAACTGCTCTATCAAAAGGAAGGTTCAAGTCTGTGAGTTGAATGCACTCATCACAAAGAGGTTTCTGAGAATGCTGCTGTCTAGTTTTTATGTGAAGATATTTCCTTTTCCTCGCATAGACCTCAAATCGCTCCAGATATCCACTTGCAGATTTTACAGAAAGGGTGTTTCCAGACTGCTCTATCTAAAGGCACGTTCAACTCTGTGAGTTGAATGCACGCATTGCGAAGAACTTTCTGAGAATGCTTCTCTCTAGCTTTTAGGTGAAGATATTCCATTTCACAGCATAGGCCTCAAAGTGCTCCAAATAACCACTTGCAGATTTTACAAAAAGAATGTTTCAAAACTGCTCTTTCTAGAGGAAGGTTCAAGTCTGTGAGTTGAATGCACTCAACACAAAGAAGTTTCTGAGAATGCTTGCGTCCAGTTTTCATGTGAAGATATTTCCTTTTCCAGCATAGGCCCCAAACCGCTCCAAATAATCACTTGCAGAGTCTACAAAAAGAGTGTTTCCAAACTTCTCTATCAACTGGTAGGTACAACTCCGTGAGTTGAATGCCCTCATCACGAAGAAGTTTCTGAGAATGCTTCCCTCTTGTTTTGATGGGAAGATATTTCCTTTTCCAACATAGGCCTCAAGGAGCTCCGAATAAACACTTGCAGATTCTACAAACTTAGTGTTTCAAAACTGTTCTATCAAAAGGAACGTTCAAGTCTGGGAGTTGAATGAACTCATCACAAAGAAGTTTCTCAGAATGCTTCTGTCTAGTTTTTAGGTGAAGATATTTCATTTCCCAGCATAGGCCTGAAAGCGCTCCAAATATCCACTTGCAGATTCTACAAAAAGAGTGTTTCCAAACTGCTCTTACAAAAGGAAAGTTCAAGTCTGTGAGCTGAACGAACTCATCACCAAGAAGTTTCTGAGAATGCGTCTGTCTAGTTTTTATGTGTAGAAATTTCGTTTGCCAGCATAGGCCTCAAATCGCTCCAAACATCCACTAGCAAATTCTACAAAAGGAGTGTTTCAAAAGTGCGCTATCAAAAGAAAGAGTCCACTATGTGAGTTGAATGCATAAAGCACAGGGAAGTTTCTGAGAATGCTTCTGTCTAGTTTTTAGGTGAAGATATTTCATTTCCCAGCATAGGCCACAAAGCGCTCCAAGTAGCCACTTGCAGATTCTACAAAAAGAGTGTTTCCAAACTGCTCTTTCAAAAGGAAGGTTCAAGTCTGTGAGTTGAGTGCCCTCATCACAAAGAAGTTTCTGAGAATGCTTCTGTCTAGTTTTTATATGAAGGTCTTTCCTTTTCCAACATAGTCCTCAAAGCGCTCCAAATAAACACTTGCAGATTCTACAAAAGGAGTGTTTCAAAACAGTTCTATCAAAAGGAACGTTCAAGTCTGTGAGTAGAATGCATTCATCACACAGAAGTTTCTGAGAATGCTTCTGTCTAGTTTTTAGGTGGAGATATTGCTTTTCCCAGCCTAGGCCTCAAAGCGCTCCAAGTATCCACTTGCAGATTCTACAAAAAGAGAGCTTCATAGCTGCTCTTTCAAAAGGAAGGTTCAAGTCTGTGTGTTGAATGCACTCATCACAAAGAAGTTTCTGAGAATGCTTCTGTCTAGTTCTTACGTGAAGATATTTCCTTTTCCAGCTAAGCTTCAAAGCGCTCCAAATAAGCACTTGCAAATTCTACTAAAGGAGTGTTTCAAAACAGTTCTTTCAAAAGGAACGTTCAAGTCTGTGAGTTGAATGCACTCAACGAACAGAAGTTTCTTAGAGTGCTTCTGTATAGTTTTCATGTGAAGATATTTCCTTTTCCAGCATAGGCCTCAAAGCGCTCCAAATATCCACTTGCCGATTCTACAAAAACAGTGTTTCAAAACTGTTCTATCAAAAGGAAGGTTCAACGCTATGAGTAGAATGCACTCATCACAATGGAGTTGCTGAGAATGCTTCTCTCTAGTTTTTATGTGAAGATATTTCCTTTTCTAGCATAGGCCTCAAAGCGCTCCAAATAGCCACTTGCAGATTCTACAAAAAGAGGGTTTCAAATCTCTTCTATCAAAAGAAAGGTTCAACTCTGTGAGTTGAATGCACTCATCAGAAAGAAGTTTCTGAGAATGATTCTATCTAGTTTTCATCTGCATGTATTTCCTTTTCCACTAGATGCCGCAATCGCACCAAATATCCACTTGCGGTTTCCACAAAAAGAGTGCTGCAGAACTGCTCCATGAAAAGGAATGTTCAACTCTGTGACTTCAATCCCCTGATGACATAGAAGTTTCTGAAAATGCTTCTGTCTAGTTGGTATAGTAAGATATTTCCTTTTCCAGCATAAGCCTCAAAGAGCTCCAAATATCCACTTGCGGATTCTGCAAAAACAGTGTTTCAAAACTGGTCGATCAAAAGGAACGTTCAACTCTGTGAGTTGAATGCACTCATCACACAGAAGTTTCTGAGAATGCTTCCGTCTAGTTCTTACGTGAAGATATTTCCTTTTCCAGCTTAGGCCTCAAAGCGCTCCAAATAAACACTTGCAGATTCTACAAAAGGAGTGTTTCAAAACTGCTCTATCAAAAGGAAGGTTCAAGTCTGTGAGTTGAATGCACTCATCACAAAGAGGTTTCTGAGAATGCTGCTGTCTAGTTTTTATGTGAAGATATTTCCTTTTCCTCGCATAGACCTCAAATCGCTCCAGATATCCACTTGCAGATTTTACAGAAAGGGTGTTTCCAGACTGCTCTATCTAAAGGCACGTTCAACTCTGTGAGTTGAATGCACGCATTGCGAAGAACTTTCTGAGAATGCTTCTCTCTAGCTTTTAGGTGAAGATATTCCATTTCACAGCATAGGCCTCAAAGTGCTCCAAATAACCACATGCAGATTTTACAAAAAGAATGTTTCAAAACTGCTCTTTCTAGAGGAAGGTTCAAGTCTGTGAGTTGAATGCACTCAACACAAAGAAGTTTCTGAGAATGCTTCCGTCCAGTTTTCATGTGAAGATATTTCCTTTTCCAGCATAGGCCCCAAACCGCTCCAAATAATCACTTGCAGAGTCTACAAAAAGAGTGTTTCCAAACTTCTCTATCAACTGGTAGGTACAACTCCGTGAGTTGAATGCCCTCATCACGAAGAAGTTTCTGAGAATGCTTCCCTCTTGTTTTGATGGGAAGATATTTCCTTTTCCAACATAGGCCTCAAGGAGCTCCGAATAAACACTTGCAGATTCTACAAACTTAGTGTTTCAAAACTGTTCTATCAAAAGGAACGTTCAAGTCTGGGAGTTGAATGAACTCATCACAAAGAAGTTTCTCAGAATGCTTCTGTCTAGTTTTTAGGTGAAGATATTTCATTTCCCAGCATAGGCCTGAAAGCGCTCCAAATATCCACTTGCAGATTCTACAAAAAGAGTGTTTCCAAACTGCTCTTACAAAAGGAAAGTTCAAGTCTGTGAGCTGAACGAACTCATCACCAAGAAGTTTCTGAGAATGCGTCTGTCTAGTTTTTATGTGTAGAAATTTCGTTTGCCAGCATAGGCCTCAAATCGCTCCAAACATCCACTAGCAAATTCTACAAAAGGAGTGTTTCAAAAGTGCGCTATCAAAAGAAAGAGTCCACTATGTGAGTTGAATGCATAAAGCACACGGAAGTTTCTGAGAATGCTTCTGTCTAGTTTTTAGGTGAAGATATTTCATTTCCCAGCATAGGCCACAAAGCGCTCCAAGTAGCCACTTGCAGATTCTACAAAAAGAGTGTTTCCAAACTGCTCTTTCAAAAGGAAGGTTCAAGTCTGTGAGTTGAGTGCCCTCATCACAAAGAAGTTTCTGAGAATGCTTCTGTCTAGTTTTTATATGAAGGTCTTTCCTTTTCCAACATAGTCCTCAAAGCGCTCCAAATAAACACTTGCAGATTCTACAAAAGGAGTGTTTCAAAACAGTTCTATCAAAAGGAACGTTCAAGTCTGTGAGTAGAATGCATTCATCACACAGAAGTTTCTGAGAATGCTTCTGTCTAGTTTTTAGGTGAAGATATTGCTTTTCCCAGCCTAGGCCTCAAAGCGCTCCAAGTATCCACTTGCAGATTCTACAAAAAGAGAGCTTCATAGCTGCTCTTTCAAAAGGAAGGTTCAAGTCTGTGTGTTGAATGCACTCATCACAAAGAAGTTTCTGAGAATGCTTCTGTCTAGTTCTTACGTGAAGATATTTCCTTTTCCAGCTAAGCTTCAAAGCGCTCCAAATAAGCACTTGCAAATTCTACTAAAGGAGTGTTTCAAAACAGTTCTTTCAAAAGGAACGTTCAAGTCTGTGAGTTGAATGCACTCAACGAACAGAAGTTTCTTAGAGTGCTTCTGTATAGTTTTCATGTGAAGATATTTCCTTTTCCAGCATAGGCCTCAAAGCGCTCCAAATATCCACTTGCCGATTCTACAAAAACAGTGTTTCAAAACTCTTCTATCAAAAGGAAGGTTCAACGCTATGAGTAGAATGCACTCATCACAATGGAGTTGCTGAGAATGCTTCTCTCTAGTTTTTATGTGAAGATATTTCCTTTTCTAGCATAGGCCTCAAAGCGCTCCAAATAGCCACTTGCAGATTCTACAAAAAGAGGGTTTCAAATCTCTTCTATCAAAAGAAAGGTTCAACTCTGTGAGTTGAATGCACTCATCAGAAAGAAGTTTCTGAGAATGATTCTATCTAGTTTTCATCTGCATGTATTTCCTTTTCCACTAGATGCCGCAATCGCACCAAATATCCACTTGCGGTTTCCACAAAAAGAGTGCTGCAGAACTGCTCCATGAAAAGGAATGTTCAACTCTGTGAGTTCAATCCCCTGATGACATAGAAGTTTCTGAAAATGCTTCTGTCTAGTTGGTATAGGAAGATATTTCCTTTTCCAGCATAAGCCTCAAAGAGCTCCAAATATCCACTTGCGGATTCTGCAAAAACAGTGTTTCAAAACTGGTCGATCAAAAGGAACGTTCAACTCTGTGAGTTGAATGCACTCATCACACAGAAGTTTCTGAGAATGCTTCCGTCTAGTTCTTACGTGAAGATATTTCCTTTTCCAGCTTAGGCCTCAAAGCGCTCCAAATAAACACTTGCAGATTCTACAAAAGGAGTGTTTCAAAACTGCTCTATCAAAAGGAAGGTTCAAGTCTGTGAGTTGAATGCACTCATCACAAAGAGGTTTCTGAGAATGCTGCTGTCTAGTTTTTATGTGAAGATATTTCCTTTTCCTCGCATAGACCTCAAATCGCTCCAGATATCCACTTGCAGATTTTACAGAAAGGGTGTTTCCAGACTGCTCTATCTAAAGGCACGTTCAACTCTGTGAGTTGAATACACGCATTGCGAAGAACTTTCTGAGAATGCTTCTCTCTAGCTTTTAGGTGAAGATATTCCATTTCACAGCATAGGCCTCAAAGTGCTCCAAATAACCACTTGCAGATTTTACAAAAAGAATGTTTCAAAACTGCTCTTTCTAGAGGAAGGTTCAAGTCTGTGAGTTGAATGCACTCAACACAAAGAAGTTTCTGAGAATGCTTCCGTCCAGTTTTCATGTGAAGATATTTCCTTTTCCAGCATAGGCCCCAAACCGCTCCAAATAATCACTTGCAGAGTCTACAAAAAGAGTGTTTCCAAACTTCTCTATCAACTGGTAGGTACAACTCCGTGAGTTGAATGCCCTCATCACGAAGAAGTTTCTGAGAATGCTTCCCTCTTGTTTTGATGGGAAGATATTTCCTTTTCCAACATAGGCCTCAAGGAGCTCCGAATAAACACTTGCAGATTCTACAAACTTAGTGTTTCAAAACTGTTCTATCAAAAGGAACGTTCAAGTCTGGGAGTTGAATGAACTCATCACAAAGAAGTTTCTCAGAATGCTTCTGTCTAGTTTTTAGGTGAAGATATTTCATTTCCCAGCATAGGCCTGAAAGCGCTCCAAATATCCACTTGCAGATTCTACAAAAAGAGTGTTTCCAAACTGCTCTTACAAAAGGAAAGTTCAAGTCTGTGAGCTGAACGAACTCATCACCAAGAAGTTTCTGAGAATGCGTCTGTCTAGTTTTTATGTGTAGAAATTTCGTTTGCCAGCATAGGCCTCAAATCGCTCCAAACATCCACTAGCAAATTCTACAAAAGGAGTGTTTCAAAAGTGCGCTATCAAAAGAAAGAGTCCACTATGTGAGTTGAATGCATAAAGCACACGGAAGTTTCTGAGAATGCTTCTGTCTAGTTTTTAGGTGAAGATATTTCATTTCCCAGCATAGGCCACAAAGCGCTCCAAGTAGCCACTTGCAGATTCTACAAAAAGAGTGTTTCCAAACTGCTCTTTCAAAAGGAAGGTTCAAGTCTGTGAGTTGAGTGCCCTCATCACAAAGAAGTTTCTGAGAATGCTTCTGTCTAGTTTTTATATGAAGGTCTTTCCTTTTCCAACATAGTCCTCAAAGCGCTCCAAATAAACACTTGCAGATTCTACAAAAGGAGTGTTTCAAAACAGTTCTATCAAAAGGAACGTTCAAGTCTGTGAGTAGAATGCATTCATCACACAGAAGTTTCTGAGAATGCTTCTGTCTAGTTTTTAGGTGAAGATATTGCTTTTCCCAGCCTAGGCCTCAAAGCGCTCCAAGTATCCACTTGCAGATTCTACAAAAAGAGAGCTTCATAGCTGCTCTTTCAAAAGGAAGGTTCAAGTCTGTGTGTTGAATGCACTCATCACAAAGAAGTTTCTGAGAATGCTTCTGTCTAGTTCTTACGTGAAGATATTTCCTTTTCCAGCTAAGCTTCAAAGCGCTCCAAATAAGCACTTGCAAATTCTACTAAAGGAGTGTTTCAAAACAGTTCTTTCAAAAGGAACGTTCAAGTCTGTGAGTTGAATGCACTCAACGAACAGAAGTTTCTTAGAGTGCTTCTGTATAGTTTTCATGTGAAGATATTTCCTTTTCCAGCATAGGCCTCAAAGCGCTCCAAATATCCACTTGCCGATTCTACAAAAACAGTGTTTCAAAACTGTTCTATCAAAAGGAAGGTTCAACGCTATGAGTAGAATGCACTCATCACAATGGAGTTGCTGAGAATGCTTCTCTCTAGTTTTTATGTGAAGATATTTCCTTTTCTAGCATAGGCCTCAAAGCGCTCCAAATAGCCACTTGCAGATTCTACAAAAAGAGGGTTTCAAATCTCTTCTATCAAAAGAAAGGTTCAACTCTGTGAGTTGAATGCACTCATCAGAAAGAAGTTTCTGAGAATGATTCTATCTAGTTTTCATCTGCATGTATTTCCTTTTCCACTAGATGCCGCAATCGCACCAAATATCCACTTGCGGTTTCCACAAAAAGAGTGCTGCAGAACTGCTCCATGAAAAGGAATGTTCAACTCTGTGAGTTCAATCCCCTGATGACATAGAAGTTTCTGAAAATGCTTCTGTCTAGTTGGTATAGGAAGATATTTCCTTTTCCAGCATAAGCCTCAAAGAGCTCCAAATATCCACTTGCGGATTCTGCAAAAACAGTGTTTCAAAACTGGTCGATCAAAAGGAACGTTCAACTCTGTGAGTTGAATGCACTCATCACACAGAAGTTTCTGAGAATGCTTCCGTCTAGTTCTTACGTGAAGATATTTCCTTTTCCAGCTTAGGCCTCAAAGCGCTCCAAATAAACACTTGCAGATTCTACAAAAGGAGTGTTTCAAAACTGCTCTATCAAAAGGAAGGTTCAAGTCTGTGAGTTGAATGCACTCATCACAAAGAGGTTTCTGAGAATGCTGCTGTCTAGTTTTTATGTGAAGATATTTCCTTTTCCTCGCATAGACCTCAAATCGCTCCAGATATCCACTTGCAGATTTTACAGAAAGGGTGTTTCCAGACTGCTCTATCTAAAGGCACGTTCAACTCTGTGAGTTGAATACACGCATTGCGAAGAACTTTCTGAGAATGCTTCTCTCTAGCTTTTAGGTGAAGATATTCCATTTCACAGCATAGGCCTCAAAGTGCTCCAAATAACCACTTGCAGATTTTACAAAAAGAATGTTTCAAAACTGCTCTTTCTAGAGGAAGGTTCAAGTCTGTGAGTTGAATGCACTCAACACAAAGAAGTTTCTGAGAATGCTTCCGTCCAGTTTTCATGTGAAGATATTTCCTTTTCCAGCATAGGCCCCAAACCGCTCCAAATAATCACTTGCAGAGTCTACAAAAAGAGTGTTTCCAAACTTCTCTATCAACTGGTAGGTACAACTCCGTGAGTTGAATGCCCTCATCACGAAGAAGTTTCTGAGAATGCTTCCCTCTTGTTTTGATGGGAAGATATTTCCTTTTCCAACATAGGCCTCAAGGAGCTCCGAATAAACACTTGCAGATTCTACAAACTTAGTGTTTCAAAACTGTTCTATCAAAAGGAACGTTCAAGTCTGGGAGTTGAATGAACTCATCACAAAGAAGTTTCTCAGAATGCTTCTGTCTAGTTTTTAGGTGAAGATATTTCATTTCCCAGCATAGGCCTGAAAGCGCTCCAAATATCCACTTGCAGATTCTACAAAAAGAGTGTTTCCAAACTGCTCTTACAAAAGGAAAGTTCAAGTCTGTGAGCTGAACGAACTCATCACCAAGAAGTTTCTGAGAATGCGTCTGTCTAGTTTTTATGTGTAGAAATTTCGTTTGCCAGCATAGGCCTCAAATCGCTCCAAACATCCACTAGCAAATTCTACAAAAGGAGTGTTTCAAAAGTGCGCTATCAAAAGAAAGAGTCCACTATGTGAGTTGAATGCATAAAGCACACGGAAGTTTCTGAGAATGCTTCTGTCTAGTTTTTAGGTGAAGATATTTCATTTCCCAGCATAGGCCACAAAGCGCTCCAAGTAGCCACTTGCAGATTCTACAAAAAGAGTGTTTCCAAACTGCTCTTTCAAAAGGAAGGTTCAAGTCTGTGAGTTGAGTGCCCTCATCACAAAGAAGTTTCTGAGAATGCTTCTGTCTAGTTTTTATATGAAGGTCTTTCCTTTTCCAACATAGTCCTCAAAGCGCTCCAAATAAACACTTGCAGATTCTACAAAAGGAGTGTTTCAAAACAGTTCTATCAAAAGGAACGTTCAAGTCTGTGAGTAGAATGCATTCATCACACAGAAGTTTCTGAGAATGCTTCTGTCTAGTTTTTAGGTGAAGATATTGCTTTTCCCAGCCTAGGCCTCAAAGCGCTCCAAGTATCCACTTGCAGATTCTACAAAAAGAGAGCTTCATAGCTGCTCTTTCAAAAGGAAGGTTCAAGTCTGTGTGTTGAATGCACTCATCACAAAGAAGTTTCTGAGAATGCTTCTGTCTAGTTCTTACGTGAAGATATTTCCTTTTCCAGCTAAGCTTCAAAGCGCTCCAAATAAGCACTTGCAAATTCTACTAAAGGAGTGTTTCAAAACAGTTCTTTCAAAAGGAACGTTCAAGTCTGTGAGTTGAATGCACTCAACGAACAGAAGTTTCTTAGAGTGCTTCTGTATAGTTTTCATGTGAAGATATTTCCTTTTCCAGCTTAGGCCTCAAAGCGCTCCAAATAAACACTTGGAAATTCTACTAAAGGAGTGTTTCAAAACAGTTCTTTCAAAAGGAACGTTCAAGTCTGTGAGTTGAATGCACTCAACGAACAGAAGTTTCTTAGAGTGCTTCTGTATAGTTTTCATGTGAAGATATTTCCTTTTCCAGCATAGGCCTCAAAGCGCTCCAAATATCCACTTGCCGATTCTACAAAAACAGTGTTTCAAAACTGTTCTATCAAAAGGAAGGTTCAACGCTATGAGTAGAATGCACTCATCACAATGGAGTTGCTGAGAATGCTTCTCTCTAGTTTTTATGTGAAGATATTTCCTTTTCTAGCATAGGCCTCAAAGCGCTCCAAATAGCCACTTGCAGATTCTACAAAAAGAGGGTTTCAAATCTCTTCTATCAAAAGAAAGGTTCAACTCTGTGAGTTGAATGCACTTATCAGAAAGAAGTTTCTGAGAATGATTCTATCTAGTTTTCATCTGCATGTATTTCCTTTTCCACTAGATGCCGCAATCGCACCAAATATCCACTTGCGGTTTCCACAAAAAGAGTGCTGCAGAACTGCTCCATGAAAAGGAATGTTCAACTCTGTGAGTTCAATCCCCTGATGACATAGAAGTTTCTGAAAATGCTTCTGTCTAGTTGGTATAGGAAGATATTTCCTTTTCCAGCATAAGCCTCAAAGAGCTCCAAATATCCACTTGCGGATTCTGCAAAAACAGTGTTTCAAAACTGGTCGATCAAAAGGAACGTTCAACTCTGTGAGTTGAATGCACTCATCACACAGAAGTTTCTGAGAATGCTTCCGTCTAGTTCTTACGTGAAGACATTTCCTTTTCCAGCTTAGGCCTCAAAGCGCTCCAAATAAACACTTGCAGATTCTACAAAAGGAGTGTTTCAAAACTGCTCTATCAAAAGGAAGGTTCAAGTCTGTGAGTTGAATGCACTCATCACAAAGAGGTTTCTGAGAATGCTGCTGTCTAGTTTTTATGTGAAGATATTTCCTTTTCCTCGCATAGACCTCAAATCGCTCCAGATATCCACTTGCAGATTTTACAGAAAGGGTGTTTCCAGACTGCTCTATCTAAAGGCACGTTCAACTCTGTGAGTTGAATGCACGCATTGCGAAGAACTTTCTGACAATGCTTCTCTCTAGCTTTTAGGTGAAGATATTCCATTTCACAGCATAGGCCTCAACGTGCTCCAAATAACCACTTGCAGATTTTACAAAAGAATGTTTCAAAACTGCTCTTTCTAGAGGAAGGTTCAAGTCTGTGAGTTGAATGCACTCAACACAAAGAAGTTTCTGAGAATGCTTCTGTCCAGTTTTCATGTGAAGATATTTCCTTTTCCAGCATAGGCCCCAAACCGCTCCAAATAATCACTTGCAGAGTCTACAAAAAGAGTGTTTCCAAACTTCTCTATCAACTGGTAGGTACAACTCCGTGAGTTGAATGCCCTCATCACGAAGAAGTTTCTGAGAATGCTTCCCTCTTGTTTTGATGGGAAGATATTTCCTTTTCCAACATAGGCCTCAAGGTGCTCCGAATAAACACTTGCAGATTCTAGAAACTTAGTGTTTCAAAACTGTTCTATCAAAAGGAACGTTCAAGTCTGGGAGTTGAATGAACTCATCACAAAGAAGTTTCTCAGAATGCTTCTGTCTAGTTTTTAGGTGAAGATATTTCATTTCCCAGCATAGGCCTGAAAGCGCTCCAAATATCCACTTGCAGATTCTACAAAAAGAGTGTTTCCAAACTGCTCTTACAAAAGGAAAGTTCAAGTCTGTGAGCTGAACGAACTCATCACCAAGAAGTTTCTGAGAATGCGTCTGTCTAGTTTTTATGTGTAGAAATTTCGTTTGCCAGCATAGGCCTCAAATCGCTCCAAACATCCACTAGCAAATTCTACAAAAGGAGTGTTTCAAAAGTGCGCTATCAAAAGAAAGAGTCCACTATGTGAGTTGAATGCATAAAGCACACGGAAGTTTCTGAGAATGCTTCTGTCTAGTTTTTAGGTGAAGATATTTCATTTCCCAGCATAGGCCACAAAGCGCTCCAAATAGCCACTTGCAGATTCTACAAAAAGAGTGTTTCCAAACTGCTCTTTCAAAAGGAAGGTTCAAGTCTGTGAGTTGAGTGCCCTCATCACAAAGAAGTTTCTGAGAATGCTTCTGTCTAGTTTTTATATGAAGGTCTTTCCTCTTCCAACATAGTCCTCAAAGCGCTCCAAATAAACACTTGCAGATTCTACAAAAGGAGTGTTTCAAAACAGTTCTATCAAAAGGAACCTTCAAGTCTGTGAGTTGAATGCATTCATCACACAGAAGTTTCTGAGAATGCTTCTGTCTAGTTTTTAGGTGAAGATATTGCTTTTCCCAGCCTAGGCCTCAAAGCGCTCCAAGTATCCACTTGCAGATTCTACAAAAAGAGAGCTTCATAGCTGCTCTTTCAAAAGGAAGGTTCAAGTCTGTGTGTTGAATGCACTCATCACAAAGAAGTTTCTGAGAATGCTTCTGTCTAGTTCTTACGTGAAGATATTTCCTTTTCCAGCTAAGCTTCAAAGCGCTCCAAATAAACACTTGCAAATTCTACTAAAGGAGTGTTTCAAAACAGTTCTTTCAAAAGGAACGTTCAAGTCTGTGAGTTGAATGCACTCAACGAACAGAAGTTTCTTAGAGTGCTTCTGTATAGTTTTCATGTGAAGATATTTCCTTTTCCAGCATAGGCCTCAAAGCGCTCCAAATATCCACTTGCCGATTCTACAAAAACAGTGTTTCAAAACTGTTCTATCAAAAGGAAGGTTCAACGCTATGAGTAGAATGCACTCATCACAATGGAGTTGCTGAGAATGCTTCTCTCTAGTTTTTATGTGAAGATATTTCCTTTTCTAGCATAGGCCTCAAAGCGCTCCAAATAGCCACTTGCAGATTCTACAAAAAGAGGGTTTCAAATCTCTTCTATCAAAAGAAAGGTTCAACTCTGTGAGTTGAATGCACTTATCAGAAAGAAGTTTCTGAGAATGATTCTATCTAGTTTTCATCTGCATGTATTTCCTTTTCCACTAGATGCCGCAATCGCACCAAATATCCACTTGCGGTTTCCACAAAAAGAGTGCTGCAGAACTGCTCCATGAAAAGGAATGTTCAACTCTGTGAGTTCAATCCCCTGATGACATAGAAGTTTCTGAAAATGCTTCTGTCTAGTTGGTATAGGAAGATATTTCCTTTTCCAGCATAAGCCTCAAAGAGCTCCAAATATCCACTTGCGGATTCTGCAAAAACAGTGTTTCAAAACTGGTCGATCAAAAGGAACGTTCAACTCTGTGAGTTGAATGCACTCATCACACAGAAGTTTCTGATAATGCTTCCCTCTAGTTCTTATGTGAAGATATATCCTTTTCCAGCTTAGGCCTCAAAGCGCTCCAAATAAACACTTGCAGATTCTACAAAAGGAGTGTTTCAAAACTGCTCTATCAAAAGGAAGGTTCAAGTCTGTGAGTTGAATGCACTCATCACAAAGAGGTTTCTGAGAATGCTGCTGTCTAGTTTTTATGTGAAGATATTTCCTTTTCCTCGCATAGACCTCAAATCGCTCCAGATATCCACTTGCAGATTTTACAGAAAGGGTGTTTCCAGACTGCTCTATCTAAAGGCACGTTCAACTCTGTGAGTTGAATGCACGCATTGCGAAGAACTTTCTGAGAATGCTTCTCTCTAGCTTTTAGGTGAAGATATTCCATTTCACAGCATAGGCCTCAAAGTGCTCCAAATAACCACTTGCAGATTTTACAAAAAGAATGTTTCAAAACTGCTCTTTCTAGAGGAAGGTTCAAGTCTGTGAGTTGAATGCACTCAACACAAAGAAGTTTCTGAGAATGCTTCCGTCCAGTTTTCATGTGAAGATATTTCCTTTTCCAGCATAGGCCCCAAACCGCTCCAAATAATCACTTGCAGAGTCTACAAAAAGAGTGTTTCCAAACTTCTCTATCAACTGGTAGGTACAACTCCGTGAGTTGAATGCCCTCATCACGAAGAAGTTTCTGAGAATGCTTCCCTCTTGTTTTGATGGGAAGATATTTCCTTTTCCAACATAGGCCTCAAGGAGCTCCGAATAAACACTTGCAGATTCTACAAACTTAGTGTTTCAAAACTGTTCTATCAAAAGGAACGTTCAAGTCTGGGAGTTGAATGAACTCATCACAAAGAAGTTTCTCAGAATGCTTCTGTCTAGTTTTTAGGTGAAGATATTTCATTTCCCAGCATAGGCCTGAAAGCGCTCCAAATATCCACTTGCAGATTCTACAAAAAGAGTGTTTCCAAACTGCTCTTACAAAAGGAAAGTTCAAGTCTGTGAGCTGAACGAACTCATCACCAAGAAGTTTCTGAGAATGCGTCTGTCTAGTTTTTATGTGTAGAAATTTCGTTTGCCAGCATAGGCCTCAAATCGCTCCAAACATCCACTAACAAATTCTACAAAAGGAGTGTTTCAAAAGTGCGCTATCAAAAGAAAGAGTCCACTATGTGAGTTGAATGCATAAAGCACACGGAAGTTTCTGAGAATGCTTCTGTCTAGTTTTTAGGTGAAGATATTTCATTTCCCAGCATAGGCCACAAAGCGCTCCAAGTAGCCACTTGCAGATTCTACAAAAAGAGTGTTTCCAAACTGCTCTTTCAAAAGGAAGGTTCAAGTCTGTGAGTTGAGTGCCCTCATCACAAAGAAGTTTCTGAGAATGCTTCTGTCTAGTTTTTATATGAAGGTCTTTCCTTTTCCAACATAGTCCTCAAAGCGCTCCAAATAAACACTTGCAGATTCTACAAAAGGAGTGTTTCAAAACAGTTCTATCAAAAGGAACGTTCAAGTCTGTGAGTAGAATGCATTCATCACACAGAAGTTTCTGAGAATGCTTCTGTCTAGTTTTTAGGTGAAGATATTGCTTTTCCCAGCCTAGGCCTCAAAGCGCTCCAAGTATCCACTTGCAGATTCTACAAAAAGAGAGCTTCATAGCTGCTCTTTCAAAAGGAAGGTTCAAGTCTGTGTGTTGAATGCACTCATCACAAAGAAGTTTCTGAGAATGCTTCTGTCTAGTTCTTACGTGAAGATATTTCCTTTTCCAGCTAAGCTTCAAAGCGCTCCAAATAAGCACTTGCAAATTCTACTAAAGGAGTGTTTCAAAACAGTTCTTTCAAAAGGAACGTTCAAGTCTGTGAGTTGAATGCACTCAACGAACAGAAGTTTCTTAGAGTGCTTCTGTATAGTTTTCATGTGAAGATATTTCCTTTTCCAGCATAGGCCTCAAAGCGCTCCAAATATCCACTTGCCGATTCTACAAAAACAGTGTTTCAAAACTGTTCTATCAAAAGGAAGGTTCAACGCTATGAGTAGAATGCACTCATCACAATGGAGTTGCTGAGAATGCTTCTCTCTAGTTTTTATGTGAAGATATTTCCTTTTCTAGCATAGGCCTCAAAGCGCTCCAAATAGCCACTTGCAGATTCTACAAAAAGAGGGTTTCAAATCTCTTCTATCAAAAGAAAGGTTCAACTCTGTGAGTTGAATGCACTCATCAGAAAGAAGTTTCTGAGAATGATTCTATCTAGTTTTCATCTGCATGTATTTCCTTTTCCACTAGATGCCGCAATCGCACCAAATATCCACTTGCGGTTTCCACAAAAAGAGTGCTGCAGAACTGCTCCATGAAAAGGAATGTTCAACTCTGTGAGTTCAATCCCCTGATGACATAGAAGTTTCTGAAAATGCTTCTGTCTAGTTGGTATAGTAAGATATTTCCTTTTCCAGCATAAGCCTCAAAGAGCTCCAAATATCCACTTGCGGATTCTGCAAAAACAGTGTTTCAAAACTGGTCGATCAAAAGGAACGTTCAACTCTGTGAGTTGAATGCACTCATCACACAGAAGTTTCTGAGAATGCTTCCGTCTAGTTCTTACGTGAAGACATTTCCTTTTCCAGCTTAGGCCTCAAAGCGCTCCAAATAAACACTTGCAGATTCTACAAAAGGAGTGTTTCAAAACTGCTCTATCAAAAGGAAGGTTCAAGTCTGTGAGTTGAATGCACTCATCACAAAGAGGTTTCTGAGAATGCTGCTGTCTAGTTTTTATGTGAAGATATTTCCTTTTCCTCGCATAGACCTCAAATCGCTCCAGATATCCACTTGCAGATTTTACAGAAAGGGTGTTTCCAGACTGCTCTATCTAAAGGCACGTTCAACTCTGTGAGTTGAATGCACGCATTGCGAAGAACTTTCTGAGAATGCTTCTCTCTAGCTTTTAGGTGAAGATATTCCATTTCACAGCATAGGCCTCAAAGTGCTCCAAATAACCACTTGCAGATTTTACAAAAAGAATGTTTCAAAACTGCTCTTTCTAGAGGAAGGTTCAAGTCTGTGAGTTGAATGCACTCAACACAAAGAAGTTTCTGAGAATGCTTGCGTCCAGTTTTCATGTGAAGATATTTCCTTTTCCAGCATAGGCCCCAAACCGCTCCAAATAATCACTTGCAGAGTCTACAAAAAGAGTGTTTCCAAACTTCTCTATCAACTGGTAGGTACAACTCCGTGAGTTGAATGCCCTCATCACGAAGAAGTTTCTGAGAATGCTTCCCTCTTGTTTTGATGGGAAGATATTTCCTTTTCCAACATAGGCCTCAAGGAGCTCCGAATAAACACTTGCAGATTCTACAAACTTAGTGTTTCAAAACTGTTCTATCAAAAGGAACGTTCAAGTCTGGGAGTTGAATGAACTCATCACAAAGAAGTTTCTCAGAATGCTTCTGTCTAGTTTTTAGGTGAAGATATTTCATTTCCCAGCATAGGCCTGAAAGCGCTCCAAATATCCACTTGCAGATTCTACAAAAAGAGTGTTTCCAAACTGCTCTTACAAAAGGAAAGTTCAAGTCTGTGAGCTGAACGAACTCATCACCAAGAAGTTTCTGAGAATGCGTCTGTCTAGTTTTTATGTGTAGAAATTTCGTTTGCCAGCATAGGCCTCAAATCGCTCCAAACATCCACTAGCAAATTCTACAAAAGGAGTGTTTCAAAAGTGCGCTATCAAAAGAAAGAGTCCACTATGTGAGTTGAATGCATAAAGCACACGGAAGTTTCTGAGAATGCTTCTGTCTAGTTTTTAGGTGAAGATATTTCATTTCCCAGCATAGGCCACAAAGCGCTCCAAGTAGCCACTTGCAGATTCTACAAAAAGAGTGTTTCCAAACTGCTCTTTCAAAAGGAAGGTTCAAGTCTGTGAGTTGAGTGCCCTCATCACAAAGAAGTTTCTGAGAATGCTTCTGTCTAGTTTTTATATGAAGGTCTTTCCTTTTCCAACATAGTCCTCAAAGCGCTCCAAATAAACACTTGCAGATTCTACAAAAGGAGTGTTTCAAAACAGTTCTATCAAAAGGAACGTTCAAGTCTGTGAGTAGAATGCATTCATCACACAGAAGTTTCTGAGAATGCTTCTGTCTAGTTTTTAGGTGAAGATATTGCTTTTCCCAGCCTAGGCCTCAAAGCGCTCCAAGTATCCACTTGCAGATTCTACAAAAAGAGAGCTTCATAGCTGCTCTTTCAAAAGGAAGGTTCAAGTCTGTGTGTTGAATGCACTCATCACAAAGAAGTTTCTGAGAATGCTTCTGTCTAGTTCTTACGTGAAGATATTTCCTTTTCCAGCTAAGCTTCAAAGCGCTCCAAATAAGCACTTGCAAATTCTACTAAAGGAGTGTTTCAAAACAGTTCTTTCAAAAGGAACGTTCAAGTCTGTGAGTTGAATGCACTCAACGAACAGAAGTTTCTTAGAGTGCTTCTGTATAGTTTTCATGTGAAGATATTTCCTTTTCCAGCATAGGCCTCAAAGCGCTCCAAATATCCACTTGCCGATTCTACAAAAACAGTGTTTCAAAACTGTTCTATCAAAAGGAAGGTTCAACGCTATGAGTAGAATGCACTCATCACAATGGAGTTGCTGAGAATGCTTCTCTCTAGTTTTTATGTGAAGATATTTCCTTTTCTAGCATAGGCCTCAAAGCGCTCCAAATAGCCACTTGCAGATTCTACAAAAAGAGGGTTTCAAATCTCTTCTATCAAAAGAAAGGTTCAACTCTGTGAGTTGAATGCACTCATCAGAAAGAAGTTTCTGAGAATGATTCTATCTAGTTTTCATCTGCATGTATTTCCTTTTCCACTAGATGCCGCAATCGCACCAAATATCCACTTGCGGTTTCCACAAAAAGAGTGCTGCAGAACTGCTCCATGAAAAGGAATGTTCAACTCTGTGACTTCAATCCCCTGATGACATAGAAGTTTCTGAAAATGCTTCTGTCTAGTTGGTATAGTAAGATATTTCCTTTTCCAGCATAAGCCTCAAAGAGCTCCAAATATCCACTTGCGGATTCTGCAAAAACAGTGTTTCAAAACTGGTCGATCAAAAGGAACGTTCAACTCTGTGAGTTGAATGCACTCATCACACAGAAGTTTCTGAGAATGCTTCCGTCTAGTTCTTACGTGAAGATATTTCCTTTTCCAGCTTAGGCCTCAAAGCGCTCCAAATAAACACTTGCAGATTCTACAAAAGGAGTGTTTCAAAACTGCTCTATCAAAAGGAAGGTTCAAGTCTGTGAGTTGAATGCACTCATCACAAAGAGGTTTCTGAGAATGCTGCTGTCTAGTTTTTATGTGAAGATATTTCCTTTTCCTCGCATAGACCTCAAATCGCTCCAGATATCCACTTGCAGATTTTACAGAAAGGGTGTTTCCAGACTGCTCTATCTAAAGGCACGTTCAACTCTGTGAGTTGAATACACGCATTGCGAAGAACTTTCTGAGAATGCTTCTCTCTAGCTTTTAGGTGAAGATATTCCATTTCACAGCATAGGCCTCAAAGTGCTCCAAATAACCACTTGCAGATTTTACAAAAAGAATGTTTCAAAACTGCTCTTTCTAGAGGAAGGTTCAAGTCTGTGAGTTGAATGCACTCAACACAAAGAAGTTTCTGAGAATGCTTCCGTCCAGTTTTCATGTGAAGATATTTCCTTTTCCAGCATAGGCCCCAAACCGCTCCAAATAATCACTTGCAGAGTCTACAAAAAGAGTGTTTCCAAACTTCTCTATCAACTGGTAGGTACAACTCCGTGAGTTGAATGCCCTCATCACGAAGAAGTTTCTGAGAATGCTTCCCTCTTGTTTTGATGGGAAGATATTTCCTTTTCCAACATAGGCCTCAAGGAGCTCCGAATAAACACTTGCAGATTCTACAAACTTAGTGTTTCAAAACTGTTCTATCAAAAGGAACGTTCAAGTCTGGGAGTTGAATGAACTCATCACAAAGAAGTTTCTCAGAATGCTTCTGTCTAGTTTTTAGGTGAAGATATTTCATTTCCCAGCATAGGCCTGAAAGCGCTCCAAATATCCACTTGCAGATTCTACAAAAAGAGTGTTTCCAAACTGCTCTTACAAAAGGAAAGTTCAAGTCTGTGAGCTGAACGAACTCATCACCAAGAAGTTTCTGAGAATGCGTCTGTCTAGTTTTTATGTGTAGAAATTTCGTTTGCCAGCATAGGCCTCAAATCGCTCCAAACATCCACTAGCAAATTCTACAAAAGGAGTGTTTCAAAAGTGCGCTATCAAAAGAAAGAGTCCACTATGTGAGTTGAATGCATAAAGCACACGGAAGTTTCTGAGAATGCTTCTGTCTAGTTTTTAGGTGAAGATATTTCATTTCCCAGCATAGGCCACAAAGCGCTCCAAGTAGCCACTTGCAGATTCTACAAAAAGAGTGTTTCCAAACTGCTCTTTCAAAAGGAAGGTTCAAGTCTGTGAGTTGAGTGCCCTCATCACAAAGAAGTTTCTGAGAATGCTTCTGTCTAGTTTTTATATGAAGGTCTTTCCTTTTCCAACATAGTCCTCAAAGCGCTCCAAATAAACACTTGCAGATTCTACAAAAGGAGTGTTTCAAAACAGTTCTATCAAAAGGAACGTTCAAGTCTGTGAGTAGAATGCATTCATCACACAGAAGTTTCTGAGAATGCTTCTGTCTAGTTTTTAGGTGAAGATATTGCTTTTCCCAGCCTAGGCCTCAAAGCGCTCCAAGTATCCACTTGCAGATTCTACAAAAAGAGAGCTTCATAGCTGCTCTTTCAAAAGGAAGGTTCAAGTCTGTGTGTTGAATGCACTCATCACAAAGAAGTTTCTGAGAATGCTTCTGTCTAGTTCTTACGTGAAGATATTTCCTTTTCCAGCTAAGCTTCAAAGCGCTCCAAATAAGCACTTGCAAATTCTACTAAAGGAGTGTTTCAAAACAGTTCTTTCAAAAGGAACGTTCAAGTCTGTGAGTTGAATGCACTCAACGAACAGAAGTTTCTTAGAGTGCTTCTGTATAGTTTTCATGTGAAGATATTTCCTTTTCCAGCATAGGCCTCAAAGCGCTCCAAATATCCACTTGCCGATTCTACAAAAACAGTGTTTCAAAACTGTTCTATCAAAAGGAAGGTTCAACGCTATGAGTAGAATGCACTCATCACAATGGAGTTGCTGAGAATGCTTCTCTCTAGTTTTTATGTGAAGATATTTCCTTTTCTAGCATAGGCCTCAAAGCGCTCCAAATAGCCACTTGCAGATTCTACAAAAAGAGGGTTTCAAATCTCTTCTATCAAAAGAAAGGTTCAACTCTGTGAGTTGAATGCACTCATCAGAAAGAAGTTTCTGAGAATGATTCTATCTAGTTTTCATCTGCATGTATTTCCTTTTCCACTAGATGCCGCAATCGCACCAAATATCCACTTGCGGTTTCCACAAAAAGAGTGCTGCAGAACTGCTCCATGAAAAGGAATGTTCAACTCTGTGACTTCAATCCCCTGATGACATAGAAGTTTCTGAAAATGCTTCTGTCTAGTTGGTATAGTAAGATATTTCCTTTTCCAGCATAAGCCTCAAAGAGCTCCAAATATCCACTTGCGGATTCTGCAAAAACAGTGTTTCAAAACTGGTCGATCAAAAGGAACGTTCAACTCTGTGAGTTGAATGCACTCATCACACAGAAGTTTCTGAGAATGCTTCCGTCTAGTTCTTACGTGAAGATATTTCCTTTTCCAGCTTAGGCCTCAAAGCGCTCCAAATAAACACTTGCAGATTCTACAAAAGGAGTGTTTCAAAACTGCTCTATCAAAAGGAAGGTTCAAGTCTGTGAGTTGAATGCACTCATCACAAAGAGGTTTCTGAGAATGCTGCTGTCTAGTTTTTATGTGAAGATATTTCCTTTTCCTCGCATAGACCTCAAATCGCTCCAGATATCCACTTGCAGATTTTACAGAAAGGGTGTTTCCAGACTGCTCTATCTAAAGGCACGTTCAACTCTGTGAGTTGAATACACGCATTGCGAAGAACTTTCTGAGAATGCTTCTCTCTAGCTTTTAGGTGAAGATATTCCATTTCACAGCATAGGCCTCAAAGTGCTCCAAATAACCACTTGCAGATTTTACAAAAAGAATGTTTCAAAACTGCTCTTTCTAGAGGAAGGTTCAAGTCTGTGAGTTGAATGCACTCAACACAAAGAAGTTTCTGAGAATGCTTCCGTCCAGTTTTCATGTGAAGATATTTCCTTTTCCAGCATAGGCCCCAAACCGCTCCAAATAATCACTTGCAGAGTCTACAAAAAGAGTGTTTCCAAACTTCTCTATCAACTGGTAGGTACAACTCCGTGAGTTGAATGCCCTCATCACGAAGAAGTTTCTGAGAATGCTTCCCTCTTGTTTTGATGGGAAGATATTTCCTTTTCCAACATAGGCCTCAAGGAGCTCCGAATAAACACTTGCAGATTCTACAAACTTAGTGTTTCAAAACTGTTCTATCAAAAGGAACGTTCAAGTCTGGGAGTTGAATGAACTCATCACAAAGAAGTTTCTCAGAATGCTTCTGTCTAGTTTTTAGGTGAAGATATTTCATTTCCCAGCATAGGCCTGAAAGCGCTCCAAATATCCACTTGCAGATTCTACAAAAAGAGTGTTTCCAAACTGCTCTTACAAAAGGAAAGTTCAAGTCTGTGAGCTGAACGAACTCATCACAAAGAAGTTTCTGAGAATGCGTCTGTCTAGTTTTTATGTGTAGAAATTTCGTTTGCCAGCATAGGCCTCAAATCGCTCCAAACATCCACTAGCAAATTCTACAAAAGGAGTGTTTCAAAAGTGCGCTATCAAAAGAAAGAGTCCACTATGTGAGTTGAATGCATAAAGCACACGGAAGTTTCTGAGAATGCTTCTGTCTAGTTTTTAGGTGAAGATATTTCATTTCCCAGCATAGGCCACAAAGCGCTCCAAGTAGCCACTTGCAGATTCTACAAAAAGAGTGTTTCCAAACTGCTCTTTCAAAAGGAAGGTTCAAGTCTGTGAGTTGAGTGCCCTCATCACAAAGAAGTTTCTGAGAATGCTTCTGTCTAGTTTTTATATGAAGGTCTTTCCTTTTCCAACATAGTCCTCAAAGCGCTCCAAATAAACACTTGCAGATTCTACAAAAGGAGTGTTTCAAAACAGTTCTATCAAAAGGAACGTTCAAGTCTGTGAGTAGAATGCATTCATCACACAGAAGTTTCTGAGAATGCTTCTGTCTAGTTTTTAGGTGAAGATATTGCTTTTCCCAGCCTAGGCCTCAAAGCGCTCCAAGTATCCACTTGCAGATTCTACAAAAAGAGAGCTTCATAGCTGCTCTTTCAAAAGGAAGGTTCAAGTCTGTGTGTTGAATGCACTCATCACAAAGAAGTTTCTGAGAATGCTTCTGTCTAGTTCTTACGTGAAGATATTTCCTTTTCCAGCTAAGCTTCAAAGCGCTCCAAATAAGCACTTGCAAATTCTACTAAAGGAGTGTTTCAAAACAGTTCTTTCAAAAGGAACGTTCAAGTCTGTGAGTTGAATGCACTCAACGAACAGAAGTTTCTTAGAGTGCTTCTGTATAGTTTTCATGTGAAGATATTTCCTTTTCCAGCTTAGGCCTCAAAGCGCTCCAAATAAACACTTGGAAATTCTACTAAAGGAGTGTTTCAAAACAGTTCTTTCAAAAGGAACGTTCAAGTCTGTGAGTTGAATGCACTCAACGAACAGAAGTTTCTTAGAGTGCTTCTGTATAGTTTTCATGTGAAGATATTTCCTTTTCCAGCATAGGCCTCAAAGCGCTCCAAATATCCACTTGCCGATTCTACAAAAACAGTGTTTCAAAAGTGTTCTATCAAAAGGAAGGTTCAACGCTATGAGTAGAATGCACTCATCACAATGGAGTTGCTGAGAATGCTTCTCTCTAGTTTTTATGTGAAGATATTTCCTTTTCTAGCATAGGCCTCAAAGCGCTCCAAATAGCCACTTGCAGATTCTACAAAAAGAGGGTTTCAAATCTCTTCTATCAAAAGAAAGGTTCAACTCTGTGAGTTGAATGCACTCATCAGAAAGAAGTTTCTGAGAATGATTCTATCTAGTTTTCATCTGCATGTATTTCCTTTTCCACTAGATGCCGCAATCGCACCAAATATCCACTTGCGGTTTCCACAAAAAGAGTGCTGCAGAACTGCTCCATGAAAAGGAATGTTCAACTCTGTGAGTTCAATCCCCTGATGACATAGAAGTTTCTGAAAATGCTTCTGTCTAGTTGGTATAGGAAGATATTTCCTTTTCCAGCATAAGCCTCAAAGAGCTCCAAATATCCACTTGCGGATTCTGCAAAAACAGTGTTTCAAAACTGGTCGATCAAAAGGAACGTTCAACTCTGTGAGTTGAATGCACTCATCACACAGAAGTTTCTGAGAATGCTTCCGTCTAGTTCTTACGTGAAGATATTTCCTTTTCCAGCTTAGGCCTCAAAGCGCTCCAAATAAACACTTGCAGATTCTACAAAAGGAGTGTTTCAAAACTGCTCTATCAAAAGGAAGGTTCAAGTCTGTGAGTTGAATGCACTCATCACAAAGAGGTTTCTGAGAATGCTGCTGTCTAGTTTTTATGTGAAGATATTTCCTTTTCCTCGCATAGACCTCAAATCGCTCCAGATATCCACTTGCAGATTTTACAGAAAGGGTGTTTCCAGACTGCTCTATCTAAAGGCACGTTCAACTCTGTGAGTTGAATGCACGCATTGCGAAGAACTTTCTGAGAATGCTTCTCTCTAGCTTTTAGGTGAAGATATTCCATTTCACAGCATAGGCCTCAAAGTGCTCCAAATAACCACTTGCAGATTTTACAAAAAGAATGTTTCAAAACTGCTCTTTCTAGAGGAAGGTTCAAGTCTGTGAGTTGAATGCACTCAACACAAAGAAGTTTCTGAGAATGCTTCCGTCCAGTTTTCATGTGAAGATATTTCCTTTTCCAGCATAGGCCCCAAACCGCTCCAAATAATCACTTGCAGAGTCTACAAAAAGAGTGTTTCCAAACTTCTCTATCAACTGGTAGGTACAACTCCGTGAGTTGAATGCCCTCATCACGAAGAAGTTTCTGAGAATGCTTCCCTCTTGTTTTGATGGGAAGATATTTCCTTTTCCAACATAGGCCTCAAGGAGCTCCGAATAAACACTTGCAGATTCTACAAACTTAGTGTTTCAAAACTGTTCTATCAAAAGGAACGTTCAAGTCTGGGAGTTGAATGAACTCATCACAAAGAAGTTTCTCAGAATGCTTCTGTCTAGTTTTTAGGTGAAGATATTTCATTTCCCAGCATAGGCCTGAAAGCGCTCCAAATATCCACTTGCAGATTCTACAAAAAGAGTGTTTCCAAACTGCTCTTACAAAAGGAAAGTTCAAGTCTGTGAGCTGAACGAACTCATCACAAAGAAGTTTCTGAGAATGCGTCTGTCTAGTTTTTGTGTGTAGAAATTTCGTTTGCCAGCATAGGCCTCAAATCGCTCCAAACATCCACTAGCAAATTCTACAAAAGGAGTGTTTCAAAAGTGCGCTATCAAAAGAAAGAGTCCACTATGTGAGTTGAATGCATAAAGCACACGGAAGTTTCTGAGAATGCTTCTGTCTAGTTTTTAGGTGAAGATATTTCATTTCAAAGCATAGGCCACAAAGCGCTCCAAGTAGCCACTTGCAGATTCTACAAAAAGAGTGTTTCCAAACTGCTCTTTCAAAAGGAAGGTTCAAGTCTGTGAGTTGAGTGCCCTCATCACAAAGAAGTTTCTGAGAATGCTTCTGTCTAGTTTTTATATGAAGGTCTTTCCTTTTCCAACATAGTCCTCAAAGCGCTCCAAATAAACACTTGCAGATTCTACAAAAGGAGTGTTTCAAAACAGTTCTATCAAAAGGAACGTTCAAGTCTGTGAGTAGAATGCATTCATCACACAGAAGTTTCTGAGAATGCTTCTGTCTAGTTTTTAGGTGAAGATATTGCTTTTCCCAGCCTAGGCCTCAAAGCGCTCCAAGTATCCACTTGCAGATTCTACAAAAAGAGAGCTTCATAGCTGCTCTTTCAAAAGGAAGGTTCAAGTCTGTGTGTTGAATGCACTCATCACAAAGAAGTTTCTGAGAATGCTTCTGTCTAGTTCTTACGTGAAGATATTTCCTTTTCCAGCTAAGCTTCAAAGCGCTCCAAATAAGCACTTGCAAATTCTACTAAAGGAGTGTTTCAAAACAGTTCTTTCAAAAGGAACGTTCAAGTCTGTGAGTTGAATGCACTCAACGAACAGAAGTTTCTTAGAGTGCTTCTGTATAGTTTTCATGTGAAGATATTTCCTTTTCCAGCATAGGCCTCAAAGCGCTCCAAATATCCACTTGCCGATTCTACAAAAACAGTGTTTCAAAACTGTTCTACCAAAAGGAAGGTTCAACGCTATGAGTAGAATGCACTCATCACAATGGAGTTGCTGAGAATGCTTCTCTCTAGTTTTTATGTGAAGATATTTCCTTTTCTAGCATAGGCCTCAAAGCGCTCCAAATAGCCACTTGCAGATTCTACAAAAAGAGGGTTTCAAATCTCTTCTATCAAAAGAAAGGTTCAACTCTGTGAGTTGAATGCACTCATCAGAAAGAAGTTTCTGAGAATGATTCTATCTAGTTTTCATCTGCATGTATTTCCCTTTCCACTACATGCCGCAATCGCACCAAATATCCACTTGCAGTTTCCACAAAAAGAGTGCTGCAGAACTGCTCCATGAAAAGGAATGTTCAACTCTGTGAGTTCAATCCCCTGATGACATAGAAGTTTCTGAAAATGCTTCTGTCTAGTTGGTATAGGAAGATATTTCCTTTTCCAGCATAAGCCTCAAAGAGCTCCAAATATCCACTTGCGGATTCTGCAAAAACAGTGTTTCAAAACTGGTCGATCAAAAGGAACGTTCAACTCTGTGAGTTGAATGCACTCATCACACAGAAGTTTGTGAGAATGCTTCCGTCTAGTTCTTACGTGAAGATATTTCCTTTTCCAGCTTAGGCCTCAAAGCGCTCCAAATAAACACTTGCAGATTCTACAAAAGGAGTGTTTCAAAACTGCTCTATCAAAAGGAAGGTTCAAGTCTGTGAGTTGAATGCACTCATCACAAAGAGGTTTCTGAGAATGCTGCTGTCTAGTTTTTATGTGAAGATATTTCCTTTTCCTCGCATAGACCTCAAATCGCTCCAGATATCCACTTGCAGATTTTACAGAAAGGGTGTTTCCAGACTGCTCTATCTAAAGGCACGTTCAACTCTGTGAGTTGAATGCACGTATTGCGAAGAACTTTCTGAGAATGCTTCTCTCTAGCTTTTAGGTGAAGATATTCCATTTCACAGCATAGGCCTCAAAGTGCTCCAAATAACCACATGCAGATTTTACAAAAAGAATGTTTCAAAACTGCTCTTTCTAGAGGAAGGTTCAAGTCTGTGAGTTGAATGCACTCAACACAAAGAAGTTTCTGAGAATGCTTCCGTCCAGTTTTCATGTGAAGATATTTCCTTTTCCAGCGTAGGCCCCAAACCGCTCCAAATAATCACTTGCAGAGTCTACAAAAAGAGTGTTTCCAAACTTCTCTATCAACTGGTACGTACAACTCCGTGAGTTGAATGCCCTCATCACGAAGAAGTTTCTGAGAATGCTTCCCTCTTATTTTGATGGGAAGATATTTCCTTTTCCAACATAGGCCTCAAGGTGCTCCGAATAAACACTTGCAGATTCTACAAACTTAGTGTTTCAAAACTGTTCTATCAAAAGGAACGTTCAAGTCTGGGAGTTGAATGAACTCATCACAAAGAAGTTTCTCAGAATGCTTCTGTCTAGTTTTTAGGTGAAGATATTTCATTTCCCAGCATAGGCCTGAAAGCGCTCCAAATATCCACTTGCAGATTCTACAAAAAGAGTGTTTCCAAACTGCTCTTACAAAAGGAAAGTTCAAGTCTGTGAGCTGAACGAACTCATCACCAAGAAGTTTCTGAGAATGCGTCTGTCTAGTTTTTATGTGTAGAAATTTCGTTTGCCAGCATAGGCCTCAAATCGCTCCAAACATCCACTAGCAAATTCTACAAAAGGAGTGTTTCAAAAGTGCGCTATCAAAAGAAAGAGTCCACTATGTGAGTTGAATGCATAAAGCACACGGAAGTTTCTGAGAATGCTTCTGTCTAGTTTTTAGGTGAAGATATTTCATTTCCCAGCATAGGCCACAAAGCGCTCCAAATAGCCACTTGCAGATTCTACAAAAAGAGTGTTTCCAAACTGCTCTTTCAAAAGGAAGGTTCAAGTCTGTGAGTTGAGTGCCCTCATCACAAAGAAGTTTCTGAGAATGCTTCTGTCTAGTTTTTATATGAAGGTCTTTCCTTTTCCAACATAGTCCTCAAAGCGCTCCAAATAAACACTTGCAGATTCTACAAAAGGAGTGTTTCAAAACAGTTCTATCAAAAGGAACGTTCAAGTCTGTGAGTTGAATGCATTCATCACACAGAAGTTTCTGAGAATGCTTCTGTCTAGTTTTTAGGTGAAGATATTGCTTTTCCCAGCCTAGGCCTCAAAGCGCTCCAAGTATCCACTTGCAGATTCTACAAAAAGAGAGCTTCATAGCTGCTCTTTCAAAAGGAAGGTTCAAGTCCGTGTGTTGAATGCACTCATCACAAAGAAGTTTCTGAGAATGCTTCTGTCTAGTTCTTACGTGAAGATATTTCCTTTTCCAGCTAAGCTTCAAAGCGCTCCCAATAAACACTTGCAAATTCTACTAAAGGAGTGTTTCAAAACAGTTCTTTCAAAAGGAACGTTCAAGTCTGTGAGTTGAATGCACTCAACGAACAGAAGTTTCTTAGAGTGCTTCTGTATAGTTTTCATGTGAAGATATTTCCTTTTCCAGCATAGGCCTCAAAGCGCTCCAAATATCCACTTGCCGATTCTACAAAAACAGTGTTTCAAAACTGTTCTAGCAAAAGGAAGGTTCAACGCTATGAGTAGAATGCACTCATCACAATGGAGTTGCTGAGAATGCTTCTCTCTAGTTTTTATGTGAAGATATTTCCTTTTCTAGCATAGGCCTCAAAGCGCTCCAAATGGCCCCTTGCAGATTCTACAAAAAGAGGGTTTCGAATCTCTTCTATCAAAAGAAAGGTTCAACTCTGTGAGTTGAATGCACTCATCAGAAAGAAGTTTCTGAGAATGATTCTATCTAGTTTTCATCTGCATGTATTTCCTTTTCCACTAGATGCCGCAATCGCACCAAATATCCACTTGCGGTTTCCACAAAAAGAGTGCTGCAGAACTGCTTCATGAAAAGGAATGTTCAACTCTGTGAGTTCAATCCCCTGATGACATAGAAGTTTCTGAAAATGCTTCTGTCTAGTTGGTATAGGAAGATATTTCCTTTTCCAGCATAAGCCTCAAAGAGCTCCAAATATCCACTTGCGGATTCTGCAAAAACAGTGTTTCAAAACTGGTCGATCAAAAGGAACGTTCAACTCTGTGAGTTGAATGTACTCATCACACAGAAGTTTCTGAGAATGCTTCCGTCTAGTTCTTACGTGAAGATATTTCCTTTTCCAGCTTAGGCCTCAAAGCGCTCCAAATAAACACTTGCAGATTCTACAAAAGGAGTGTTTCAAAACTGCTCTATCAAAAGGAAGGTTCAAGTCTGTGAGTTGAATGCACTCATCACAAAGAGGTTTCTGAGAATGCTGCTGTCTAGTTTTTATGTGAAGATATTTCCTTTTCCTCGCATAGACCTCAAATCGCTCCAGATATCCACTTGCAGATTTTACAGAAAGGGTGTTTCCAGACTGCTCTATCTAAAGGCACGTTCAACTCTGTGAGTTGAATGCACGCATTGCGAAGAACTTTCTGACAATGCTTCTCTCTAGCTTTTAGGTGAAGATATTCCATTTCACAGCATAGGCCTCAAAGTGCTCCAAATAACCACTTGCAGATTTTACAAAAAGAATGTTTCAAAACTGCTCTTTCTAGAGGAAGGTTCAAGTCTGTGAGTTGAATGCACTCAACACAAAGAAGTTTCTGAGAATGCTTCCGTCCAGTTTTCATGTGAAGATATTTCCTTTTCCAGCATAGGCCCCAAACCGCTCCAAATAATCACTTGCAGAGTCTACAAAAAGAGTGTTTCCAAACTTCTCTATCAACTGGTAGGTACAACTCCGTGAGTTGAATGCCCTCATCACGAAGAAGTTTCTGAGAATGCTTCCCTCTTGTTTTGATGGGAAGATATTTCCTTTTCCAACATAGGCCTCAAGGAGCTCCGAATAAACACTTGCAGATTCTACAAACTTAGTGTTTCAAAACTGTTCTATCAAAAGGAACGTTCAAGTCTGGGAGTTGAATGAACTCATCACAAAGAAGTTTCTCAGAATGCTTCTGTCTAGTTTTTAGGTGAAGATATTTCATTTCCCAGCATAGGCCTGAAAGCGCTCCAAATATCCACTTGCAGATTCTACAAAAAGAGTGTTTCCAAACTGCTCTTACAAAAGGAAAGTTCAAGTCTGTGAGCTGAACGAACTCATCACAAAGAAGTTTCTGAGAATGCGTCTGTCTAGTTTTTATGTGTAGAAATTTCGTTTGCCAGCATAGGCCTCAAATCGCTCCAAACATCCACTAGCAAATTCTACAAAAGGAGTGTTTCAAAAGTGCGCTATCAAAAGAAAGAGTCCACTATGTGAGTTGAATGCATAAAGCACACGGAAGTTTCTGAGAATGCTTCTGTCTAGTTTTTAGGTGAAGATATTTCATTTCCCAGCATAGGCCACAAAGCGCTCCAAATAGCCACTTGCAGATTCTACAAAAAGAGTGTTTCCAAACTGCTCTTTCAAAAGGAAGGTTCAAGTCTGTGAGTTGAGTGCCCTCATCACAAAGAAGTTTCTGAGAATGCTTCTGTCTAGTTTTTATATGAAGGTCTTTCCTGTTCCAACATAGTCCTCAAAGCGCTCCAAATAAACACTTGCAGATTCTACAAAAGGAGTGTTTCAAAACAGTTCTATCAAAAGGAACGTTCAAGTCTGTGAGTTGAATGCATTCATCACACAGAAGTTTCTGAGAATGCTTCTGTCTAGTTTTTAGGTGAAGATATTGCTTTTCCCAGCCTAGGCCTCAAAGCGCTCCAAGTATCCACTTGCAGATTCTACAAAAAGAGAGCTTCATAGCTGCTCTTTCAAAAGGAAGGTTCAAGTCTGTGTGTTGAATGCACTCATCACAAAGAAGTTTCTGAGAATGCTTCTGTCTAGTTCTTACGTGAAGATATTTCCTTTTCCAGCTAAGCTTCAAAGCGCTCCCAATAAACACTTGCAAATTCTACTAAAGGAGTGTTTCAAAACAGTTCTTTCAAAAGGAACGTTCAAGTCTGTGAGTTGAATGCACTCAACGAACAGAAGTTTCTTAGAGTGCTTCTGTATAGTTTTCATGTGAAGATATTTCCTTTTCCAGCATAGGCCTCAAAGCGCTCCAAATATCCACTTGCCGATTCTACAAAAACAGTGTTTCAAAACTGTTCTATCAAAAGGAAGGTTCAACGCTATGAGTAGAATGCACTCATCACAATGGAGTTGCTGAGAATGCTTCTCTCTAGTTTTTATGTGAAGATATTTCCTTTTCTAGCATAGGCCTCAAAGCGCTCCAAATAGCCACTTGCAGATTCTACAAAAAGAGGGTTTCAAATCTCTTCTATCAAAAGAAAGGTTCAACTCTGTGAGTTGAATGCACTCATCAGAAAGAAGTTTCTGAGAATGATTCTATCTAGTTTTCATCTGCATGTATTTCCTTTTCCACTAGATGCCGCAATCGCACCAAATATCCACTTGCGGTTTCCACAAAAAGAGTGCTGCAGAACTGCTCCATGAAAAGGAATGTTCAACTCTGTGAGTTCAATCCCCTGATGACATAGAAGTTTCTGAAAATGCTTCTGTCTAGTTGGTATAGGAAGATATTTCCTTTTCCAGCATAAGCCTCAAAGAGCTCCAAATATCCACTTGCGGATTCTGCAAAAACAGTGTTTCAAAACTGGTCGATCAAAAGGAACGTTCAACTCTGTGAGTTGAATGCACTCATCACACAGAAGTTTCTGAGAATGCTTCCGTCTAGTTCTTACGTGAAGATATTTCCTTTTCCAGCTTAGGCCTCAAAGCGCTCCAAATAAACACTTGCAGATTCTACAAAAGGAGTGTTTCAAAACTGCTCTATCAAAAGGAAGGTTCAAGTCTGTGAGTTGAATGCACTCATCACAAAGAGGTTTCTGAGAATGCTGCTGTCTAGTTTTTATGTGAAGATATTTCCTTTTCCTCGCATAGACCTCAAATCGCTCCAGATATCCACTTGCAGATTTTACAGAAAGGGTGTTTCCAGACTGCTCTATCTAAAGGCACGTTCAACTCTGTGAGTTGAATGCACGCATTGCGAAGAACTTTCTGAGAATGCTTCTCTCTAGCTTTTAGGTGAAGATATTCCATTTCACAGCATAGGCCTCAAAGTGCTCCAAATAACCACATGCAGATTTTACAAAAAGAATGTTTCAAAACTGCTCTTTCTAGAGGAAGGTTCAAGTCTGTGAGTTGAATGCACTCAACACAAAGAAGTTTCTGAGAATGCTTCCGTCCAGTTTTCATGTGAAGATATTTCCTTTTCCAGCGTAGGCCCCAAACCGCTCCAAATAATCACTTGCAGAGTCTACAAAAAGAGTGTTTCCAAACTTCTCTATCAACTGGTACGTACAACTCCGTGAGTTGAATGCCCTCATCACGAAGAAGTTTCTGAGAATGCTTCCCTCTTATTTTGATGGGAAGATATTTCCTTTTCCAACATAGGCCTCAAGGTGCTCCGAATAAACACTTGCAGATTCTACAAACTTAGTGTTTCAAAACTGTTCTATCAAAAGGAACGTTCAAGTCTGGGAGTTGAATGAACTCATCACAAAGAAGTTTCTCAGAATGCTTCTGTCTAGTTTTTAGGTGAAGATATTTCATTTCCCAGCATAGGCCTGAAAGCGCTCCAAATATCCACTTGCAGATTCTACAAAAAGAGTGTTTCCAAACTGCTCTTACAAAAGGAAAGTTCAAGTCTGTGAGCTGAACGAACTCATCACCAAGAAGTTTCTGAGAATGCGTCTGTCTAGTTTTTATGTGTAGAAATTTCGTTTGCCAGCATAGGCCTCAAATCGCTCCAAACATCCACTAGCAAATTCTACAAAAGGAGTGTTTCAAAAGTGCGCTATCAAAAGAAAGAGTCCACTATGTGAGTTGAATGCATAAAGCACACGGAAGTTTCTGAGAATGCTTCTGTCTAGTTTTTAGGTGAAGATATTTCATTTCCCAGCATAGGCCACAAAGCGCTCCAAATAGCCACTTGCAGATTCTACAAAAAGAGTGTTTCCAAACTGCTCTTTCAAAAGGAAGGTTCAAGTCTGTGAGTTGAGTGCCCTCATCACAAAGAAGTTTCTGAGAATGCTTCTGTCTAGTTTTTATATGAAGGTCTTTCCTTTTCCAACATAGTCCTCAAAGCGCTCCAAATAAACACTTGCAGATTCTACAAAAGGAGTGTTTCAAAACAGTTCTATCAAAAGGAACGTTCAAGTCTGTGAGTTGAATGCATTCATCACACAGAAGTTTCTGAGAATGCTTCTGTCTAGTTTTTAGGTGAAGATATTGCTTTTCCCAGCCTAGGCCTCAAAGCGCTCCAAGTATCCACTTGCAGATTCTACAAAAAGAGAGCTTCATAGCTGCTCTTTCAAAAGGAAGGTTCAAGTCCGTGTGTTGAATGCACTCATCACAAAGAAGTTTCTGAGAATGCTTCTGTCTAGTTCTTACGTGAAGATATTTCCTTTTCCAGCTAAGCTTCAAAGCGCTCCCAATAAACACTTGCAAATTCTACTAAAGGAGTGTTTCAAAACAGTTCTTTCAAAAGGAACGTTCAAGTCTGTGAGTTGAATGCACTCAACGAACAGAAGTTTCTTAGAGTGCTTCTGTATAGTTTTCATGTGAAGATATTTCCTTTTCCAGCATAGGCCTCAAAGCGCTCCAAATATCCACTTGCCGATTCTACAAAAACAGTGTTTCAAAACTGTTCTAGCAAAAGGAAGGTTCAACGCTATGAGTAGAATGCACTCATCACAATGGAGTTGCTGAGAATGCTTCTCTCTAGTTTTTATGTGAAGATATTTCCTTTTCTAGCATAGGCCTCAAAGCGCTCCAAATGGCCCCTTGCAGATTCTACAAAAAGAGGGTTTCGAATCTCTTCTATCAAAAGAAAGGTTCAACTCTGTGAGTTGAATGCACTCATCAGAAAGAAGTTTCTGAGAATGATTCTATCTAGTTTTCATCTGCATGTATTTCCTTTTCCACTAGATGCCGCAATCGCACCAAATATCCACTTGCGGTTTCCACAAAAAGAGTGCTGCAGAACTGCTTCATGAAAAGGAATGTTCAACTCTGTGAGTTCAATCCCCTGATGACATAGAAGTTTCTGAAAATGCTTCTGTCTAGTTGGTATAGGAAGATATTTCCTTTTCCAGCATAAGCCTCAAAGAGCTCCAAATATCCACTTGCGGATTCTGCAAAAACAGTGTTTCAAAACTGGTCGATCAAAAGGAACGTTCAACTCTGTGAGTTGAATGTACTCATCACACAGAAGTTTCTGAGAATGCTTCCGTCTAGTTCTTACGTGAAGATATTTCCTTTTCCAGCTTAGGCCTCAAAGCGCTCCAAATAAACACTTGCAGATTCTACAAAAGGAGTGTTTCAAAACTGCTCTATCAAAAGGAAGGTTCAAGTCTGTGAGTTGAATGCACTCATCACAAAGAGGTTTCTGAGAATGCTGCTGTCTAGTTTTTATGTGAAGATATTTCCTTTTCCTCGCATAGACCTCAAATCGCTCCAGATATCCACTTGCAGATTTTACAGAAAGGGTGTTTCCAGACTGCTCTATCTAAAGGCACGTTCAACTCTGTGAGTTGAATGCACGCATTGCGAAGAACTTTCTGACAATGCTTCTCTCTAGCTTTTAGGTGAAGATATTCCATTTCACAGCATAGGCCTCAAAGTGCTCCAAATAACCACTTGCAGATTTTACAAAAAGAATGTTTCAAAACTGCTCTTTCTAGAGGAAGGTTCAAGTCTGTGAGTTGAATGCACTCAACACAAAGAAGTTTCTGAGAATGCTTCCGTCCAGTTTTCATGTGAAGATATTTCCTTTTCCAGCATAGGCCCCAAACCGCTCCAAATAATCACTTGCAGAGTCTACAAAAAGAGTGTTTCCAAACTTCTCTATCAACTGGTAGGTACAACTCCGTGAGTTGAATGCCCTCATCACGAAGAAGTTTCTGAGAATGCTTCCCTCTTGTTTTGATGGGAAGATATTTCCTTTTCCAACATAGGCCTCAAGGAGCTCCGAATAAACACTTGCAGATTCTACAAACTTAGTGTTTCAAAACTGTTCTATCAAAAGGAACGTTCAAGTCTGGGAGTTGAATGAACTCATCACAAAGAAGTTTCTCAGAATGCTTCTGTCTAGTTTTTAGGTGAAGATATTTCATTTCCCAGCATAGGCCTGAAAGCGCTCCAAATATCCACTTGCAGATTCTACAAAAAGAGTGTTTCCAAACTGCTCTTACAAAAGGAAAGTTCAAGTCTGTGAGCTGAACGAACTCATCACAAAGAAGTTTCTGAGAATGCGTCTGTCTAGTTTTTATGTGTAGAAATTTCGTTTGCCAGCATAGGCCTCAAATCGCTCCAAACATCCACTAGCAAATTCTACAAAAGGAGTGTTTCAAAAGTGCGCTATCAAAAGAAAGAGTCCACTATGTGAGTTGAATGCATAAAGCACACGGAAGTTTCTGAGAATGCTTCTGTCTAGTTTTTAGGTGAAGATATTTCATTTCCCAGCATAGGCCACAAAGCGCTCCAAATAGCCACTTGCAGATTCTACAAAAAGAGTGTTTCCAAACTGCTCTTTCAAAAGGAAGGTTCAAGTCTGTGAGTTGAGTGCCCTCATCACAAAGAAGTTTCTGAGAATGCTTCTGTCTAGTTTTTATATGAAGGTCTTTCCTGTTCCAACATAGTCCTCAAAGCGCTCCAAATAAACACTTGCAGATTCTACAAAAGGAGTGTTTCAAAACAGTTCTATCAAAAGGAACGTTCAAGTCTGTGAGTTGAATGCATTCATCACACAGAAGTTTCTGAGAATGCTTCTGTCTAGTTTTTAGGTGAAGATATTGCTTTTCCCAGCCTAGGCCTCAAAGCGCTCCAAGTATCCACTTGCAGATTCTACAAAAAGAGAGCTTCATAGCTGCTCTTTCAAAAGGAAGGTTCAAGTCTGTGTGTTGAATGCACTCATCACAAAGAAGTTTCTGAGAATGCTTCTGTCTAGTTCTTACGTGAAGATATTTCCTTTTCCAGCTAAGCTTCAAAGCGCTCCCAATAAACACTTGCAAATTCTACTAAAGGAGTGTTTCAAAACAGTTCTTTCAAAAGGAACGTTCAAGTCTGTGAGTTGAATGCACTCAACGAACAGAAGTTTCTTAGAGTGCTTCTGTATAGTTTTCATGTGAAGATATTTCCTTTTCCAGCATAGGCCTCAAAGCGCTCCAAATATCCACTTGCCGATTCTACAAAAACAGTGTTTCAAAACTGTTCTATCAAAAGGAAGGTTCAACGCTATGAGTAGAATGCACTCATCACAATGGAGTTGCTGAGAATGCTTCTCTCTAGTTTTTATGTGAAGATATTTCCTTTTCTAGCATAGGCCTCAAAGCGCTCCAAATAGCCACTTGCAGATTCTACAAAAAGAGGGTTTCAAATCTCTTCTATCAAAAGAAAGGTTCAACTCTGTGAGTTGAATGCACTCATCAGAAAGAAGTTTCTGAGAATGATTCTATCTAGTTTTCATCTGCATGTATTTCCTTTTCCACTAGATGCCGCAATCGCACCAAATATCCACTTGCGGTTTCCACAAAAAGAGTGCTGCAGAACTGCTCCATGAAAAGGAATGTTCAACTCTGTGAGTTCAATCCCCTGATGACATAGAAGTTTCTGAAAATGCTTCTGTCTAGTTGGTATAGGAAGATATTTCCTTTTCCAGCATAAGCCTCAAAGAGCTCCAAATATCCACTTGCGGATTCTGCAAAAACAGTGTTTCAAAACTGGTCGATCAAAAGGAACGTTCAACTCTGTGAGTTGAATGCACTCATCACACAGAAGTTTCTGAGAATGCTTCCGTCTAGTTCTTACGTGAAGATATTTCCTTTTCCAGCTTAGGCCTCAAAGCGCTCCAAATAAACACTTGCAGATTCTACAAAAGGAGTGTTTCAAAACTGCTCTATCAAAAGGAAGGTTCAAGTCTGTGAGTTGAATGCACTCATCACAAAGAGGTTTCTGAGAATGCTGCTGTCTAGTTTTTATGTGAAGATATTTCCTTTTCCTCGCATAGACCTCAAATCGCTCCAGATATCCACTTGCAGATTTTACAGAAAGGGTGTTTCCAGACTGCTCTATCTAAAGGCACGTTCAACTCTGTGAGTTGAATGCACGCATTGCGAAGAACTTTCTGAGAATGCTTCTCTCTAGCTTTTAGGTGAAGATATTCCATTTCACAGCATAGGCCTCAAAGTGCTCCAAATAACCACTTGCAGATTTTACGAAAAGAATGTTTCAAAACTGCTCTTTCTAGAGGAAGGTTCAAGTCTGTGAGTTGAATGCACTCAACACAAAGAAGTTTCTGAGAATGCTTCCGTCCAGTTTTCATGTGAAGATATTTCCTTTTCCAGCATAGGCCCCAAACCGCTCCAAATAATCACTTGCAGAGTCTACAAAAAGAGTGTTTCCAAACTTCTCTATCAACTGGTAGGTACAACTCCGTGAGTTGAATGCCCTCATCACGAAGAAGTTTCTGAGAATGCTTCCCTCTTGTTTTGATGGGAAGATATTTCCTTTTCCAACATAGGCCTCAAGGAGCTCCGAATAAACACTTGCAGATTCTACAAACTTAGTGTTTCAAAACTGTTCTATCAAAAGGAACGTTCAAGTCTGGGAGTTGAATGAACTCATCACAAAGAAGTTTCTCAGAATGCTTCTGTCTAGTTTTTAGGTGAAGATATTTCATTTCCCAGCATAGGCCTGAAAGCGCTCCAAATATCCACTTGCAGATTCTACAAAAAGAGTGTTTCCAAACTGCTCTTACAAAAGGAAAGTTCAAGTCTGTGAGCTGAACGAACTCATCACCAAGAAGTTTCTGAGAATGCGTCTGTCTAGTTTTTATGTGTAGAAATTTCGTTTGCCAGCATAGGCCTCAAATCGCTCCAAACATCCACTAGCAAATTCTACAAAAGGAGTGTTTCAAAAGTGCGCTATCAAAAGAAAGAGTCCACTATGTGAGTTGAATGCATAAAGCACACGGAAGTTTCTGAGAATGCTTCTGTCTAGTTTTTAGGTGAAGATATTTCATTTCCCAGCATAGGCCACAAAGCGCTCCAAATAGCCACTTGCAGATTCTACAAAAAGAGTGTTTCCAAACTGCTCTTTCAAAAGGAAGGTTCAAGTCTGTGAGTTGAGTGCCCTCATCACAAAGAAGTTTCTGAGAATGCTTCTGTCTAGTTTTTATATGAAGGTCTTTCCTGTTCCAACATAGTCCTCAAAGCGCTCCAAATAAACACTTGCAGATTCTACAAAAGGAGTGTTTCAAAACAGTTCTATCAAAAGGAACGTTCAAGTCTGTGAGTTGAATGCATTCATCACACAGAAGTTTCTGAGAATGCTTCTGTCTAGTTTTTAGGTGAAGATATTGCTTTTCCCAGCCTAGGCCTCAAAGCGCTCCAAGTATCCACTTGCAGATTCTACAAAAAGAGAGCTTCATAGCTGCTCTTTCAAAAGGAAGGTTCAAGTCTGTGTGTTGAATGCACTCATCACAAAGAAGTTTCTGAGAATGCTTCTGTCTAGTTCTTACGTGAAGATATTTCCTTTTCCAGCTAAGCTTCAAAGCGCTCCCAATAAACACTTGCAAATTCTACTAAAGGAGTGTTTCAAAACAGTTCTTTCAAAAGGAACGTTCAAGTCTGTGAGTTGAATGCACTCAACGAACAGAAGTTTCTTAGAGTGCTTCTGTATAGTTTTCATGTGAAGATATTTCCTTTTCCAGCATAGGCCTCAAAGCGCTCCAAATATCCACTTGCCGATTCTACAAAAACAGTGTTTCAAAACTGTTCTATCAAAAGGAAGGTTCAACGCTATGAGTAGAATGCACTCATCACAATGGAGTTGCTGAGAATGCTTCTCTCTAGTTTTTATGTGAAGATATTTCCTTTTCTAGCATAGGCCTCAAAGCGCTCCAAATAGCCACTTGCAGATTCTACAAAAAGAGGGTTTCAAATCTCTTCTATCAAAAGAAAGGTTCAACTCTGTGAGTTGAATGCACTCATCAGAAAGAAGTTTCTGAGAATGATTCTATCTAGTTTTCATCTGCATGTATTTCCTTTTCCACTAGATGCCGCAATCGCACCAAATATCCACTTGCGGTTTCCACAAAAAGAGTGCTGCAGAACTGCTCCATGAAAAGGAATGTTCAACTCTGTGAGTTCAATCCCCTGATGACATAGAAGTTTCTGAAAATGCTTCTGTCTAGTTGGTATAGGAAGATATTTCCTTTTCCAGCATAAGCCTCAAAGAGCTCCAAATATCCACTTGCGGATTCTGCAAAAACAGTGTTTCAAAACTGGTCGATCAAAAGGAACGTTCAACTCTGTGAGTTGAATGCACTCATCACACAGAAGTTTCTGAGAATGCTTCCGTCTAGTTCTTACGTGAAGATATTTCCTTTTCCAGCTTAGGCCTCAAAGCGCTCCAAATAAACACTTGCAGATTCTACAAAAGGAGTGTTTCAAAACTGCTCTATCAAAAGGAAGGTTCAAGTCTGTGAGTTGAATGCACTCATCACAAAGAGGTTTCTGAGAATGCTGCTGTCTAGTTTTTATGTGAAGATATTTCCTTTTCCTCGCATAGACCTCAAATCGCTCCAGATATCCACTTGCAGATTTTACAGAAAGGGTGTTTCCAGACTGCTCTATCTAAAGGCACGTTCAACTCTGTGAGTTGAATGCACGCATTGCGAAGAACTTTCTGAGAATGCTTCTCTCTAGCTTTTAGGTGAAGATATTCCATTTCACAGCATAGGCCTCAAAGTGCTCCAAATAACCACTTGCAGATTTTACGAAAAGAATGTTTCAAAACTGCTCTTTCTAGAGGAAGGTTCAAGTCTGTGAGTTGAATGCACTCAACACAAAGAAGTTTCTGAGAATGCTTCCGTCCAGTTTTCATGTGAAGATATTTCCTTTTCCAGCATAGGCCCCAAACCGCTCCAAATAATCACTTGCAGAGTCTACAAAAAGAGTGTTTCCAAACTTCTCTATCAACTGGTAGGTACAACTCCGTGAGTTGAATGCCCTCATCACGAAGAAGTTTCTGAGAATGCTTCCCTCTTGTTTTGATGGGAAGATATTTCCTTTTCCAACATAGGCCTCAAGGAGCTCCGAATAAACACTTGCAGATTCTACAAACTTAGTGTTTCAAAACTGTTCTATCAAAAGGAACGTTCAAGTCTGGGAGTTGAATGAACTCATCACAAAGAAGTTTCTCAGAATGCTTCTGTCTAGTTTTTAGGTGAAGATATTTCATTTCCCAGCATAGGCCTGAAAGCGCTCCAAATATCCACTTGCAGATTCTACAAAAAGAGTGTTTCCAAACTGCTCTTACAAAAGGAAAGTTCAAGTCTGTGAGCTGAACGAACTCATCACAAAGAAGTTTCTGAGAATGCGTCTGTCTAGTTTTTATGTGTAGAAATTTCGTTTGCCAGCATAGGCCTCAAATCGCTCCAAACATCCACTAGCAAATTCTACAAAAGGAGTGTTTCAAAAGTGCGCTATCAAAAGAAAGAGTCCACTATGTGAGTTGAATGCATAAAGCACACGGAAGTTTCTGAGAATGCTTCTGTCTAGTTTTTAGGTGAAGATATTTCATTTCCCAGCATAGGCCACAAAGCGCTCCAAATAGCCACTTGCAGATTCTACAAAAAGAGTGTTTCCAAACTGCTCTTTCAAAAGGAAGGTTCAAGTCTGTGAGTTGAGTGCCCTCATCACAAAGAAGTTTCTGAGAATGCTTCTGTCTAGTTTTTATATGAAGGTCTTTCCTGTTCCAACATAGTCCTCAAAGCGCTCCAAATAAACACTTGCAGATTCTACAAAAGGAGTGTTTCAAAACAGTTCTATCAAAAGGAACGTTCAAGTCTGTGAGTTGAATGCATTCATCACACAGAAGTTTCTGAGAATGCTTCTGTCTAGTTTTTAGGTGAAGATATTGCTTTTCCCAGCCTAGGCCTCAAAGCGCTCCAAGTATCCACTTGCAGATTCTACAAAAAGAGAGCTTCATAGCTGCTCTTTCAAAAGGAAGGTTCAAGTCTGTGTGTTGAATGCACTCATCACAAAGAAGTTTCTGAGAATGCTTCTGTCTAGTTCTTACGTGAAGATATTTCCTTTTCCAGCTAAGCTTCAAAGCGCTCCAAATAAACACTTGCAAATTCTACTAAAGGAGTGTTTCAAAACAGTTCTTTCAAAAGGAACGTTCAAGTCTGTGAGTTGAATGCACTCAACGAACAGAAGTTTCTTAGAGTGCTTCTGTATAGTTTTCATGTGAAGATATTTCCTTTTCCAGCATAGGCCTCAAAGCGCTCCAAATATCCACTTGCCGATTCTACAAAAACAGTGTTTCAAAACTGTTCTATCAAAAGGAAGGTTCAACGCTATGAGTAGAATGCACTCATCACAATGGAGTTGCTGAGAATGCTTCTCTCTAGTTTTTATGTGAAGATATTTCCTTTTCTAGCATAGGCCTCAAAGCGCTCCAAATAGCCACTTGCAGATTCTACAAAAAGAGGGTTTCAAATCTCTTCTATCAAAAGAAAGGTTCAACTCTGTGAGTTGAATGCACTCATCAGAAAGAAGTTTCTGAGAATGATTCTATCTAGTTTTCATCTGCATGTATTTCCTTTTCCACTAGATGCCGCAATCGCACCAAATATCCACTTGCGGTTTCCACAAAAAGAGTGCTGCAGAACTGCTCCATGAAAAGGAATGTTCAACTCTGTGAGTTCAATCCCCTGATGACATAGAAGTTTCTGAAAATGCTTCTGTCTAGTTGGTATAGGAAGATATTTCCTTTTCCAGCATAAGCCTCAAAGAGCTCCAAATATCCACTTGCGGATTCTGCAAAAACAGTGTTTCAAAACTGGTCGATCAAAAGGAACGTTCAACTCTGTGAGTTGAATGCACTCATCACACAGAAGTTTCTGAGAATGCTTCCGTCTAGTTCTTACGTGAAGATATTTCCTTTTCCAGCTTAGGCCTCAAAGCGCTCCAAATAAACACTTGCAGATTCTACAAAAGGAGTGTTTCAAAACTGCTCTATCAAAAGGAAGGTTCAAGTCTGTGAGTTGAATGCACTCATCACAAAGAGGTTTCTGAGAATGCTGCTGTCTAGTTTTTATGTGAAGATATTTCCTTTTCCTCGCATAGACCTCAAATCGCTCCAGATATCCACTTGCAGATTTTACAGAAAGGGTGTTTCCAGACTGCTCTATCTAAAGGCACGTTCAACTCTGTGAGTTGAATGCACGTATTGCGAAGAACTTTCTGAGAATGCTTCTCTCTAGCTTTTAGGTGAAGATATTCCATTTCACAGCATAGGCCTCAAAGTGCTCCAAATAACCACATGCAGATTTTACGAAAAGAATGTTTCAAAACTGCTCTTTCTAGAGGAAGGTTCAAGTCTGTGAGTTGAATGCACTCAACACAAAGAAGTTTCTGAGAATGCTTCCGTCCAGTTTTCATGTGAAGATATTTCCTTTTCCAGCGTAGGCCCCAAACCGCTCCAAATAATCACTTGCAGAGTCTACAAAAAGAGTGTTTCCAAACTTCTCTATCAACTGGTACGTACAACTCCGTGAGTTGAATGCCCTCATCACGAAGAAGTTTCTGAGAATGCTTCCCTCTTGTTTTGATGGGAAGATATTTCCTTTTCCAACATAGGCCTCAAGGTGCTCCGAATAAACACTTGCAGATTCTACAAACTTAGTGTTTCAAAACTGTTCTATCAAAAGGAACGTTCAAGTCTGGGAGTTGAATGAACTCATCACAAAGAAGTTTCTCAGAATGCTTCTGTCTAGTTTTTAGGTGAAGATATTTCATTTCCCAGCATAGGCCTGAAAGCGCTCCAAATATCCACTTGCAGATTCTACAAAAAGAGTGTTTCCAAACTGCTCTTACAAAAGGAAAGTTCAAGTCTGTGAGCTGAACGAACTCATCACCAAGAAGTTTCTGAGAATGCGTCTGTCTAGTTTTTATGTGTAGAAATTTCGTTTGCCAGCATAGGCCTCAAATCGCTCCAAACATCCACTAGCAAATTCTACAAAAGGAGTGTTTCAAAAGTGCGCTATCAAAAGAAAGAGTCCACTATGTGAGTTGAATGCATAAAGCACACGGAAGTTTCTGAGAATGCTTCTGTCTAGTTTTTAGGTGAAGATATTTCATTTCCCAGCATAGGCCACAAAGCGCTCCAAATAGCCACTTGCAGATTCTACAAAAAGAGTGTTTCCAAACTGCTCTTTCAAAAGGAAGGTTCAAGTCTGTGAGTTGAGTGCCCTCATCACAAAGAAGTTTCTGAGAATGCTTCTGTCTAGTTTTTATATGAAGGTCTTTCCTGTTCCAACATAGTCCTCAAAGCGCTCCAAATAAACACTTGCAGATTCTACAAAAGGAGTGTTTCAAAACAGTTCTATCAAAAGGAACGTTCAAGTCTGTGAGTTGAATGCATTCATCACACAGAAGTTTCTGAGAATGCTTCTGTCTAGTTTTTAGGTGAAGATATTGCTTTTCCCAGCCTAGGCCTCAAAGCGCTCCAAGTATCCACTTGCAGATTCTACAAAAAGAGAGCTTCATAGCTGCTCTTTCAAAAGGAAGGTTCAAGTCCGTGTGTTGAATGCACTCATCACAAAGAAGTTTCTGAGAATGCTTCTGTCTAGTTCTTACGTGAAGATATTTCCTTTTCCAGCTAAGCTTCAAAGCGCTCCCAATAAACACTTGCAAATTCTACTAAAGGAGTGTTTCAAAACAGTTCTTTCAAAAGGAACGTTCAAGTCTGTGAGTTGAATGCACTCAACGAACAGAAGTTTCTTAGAGTGCTTCTGTATAGTTTTCATGTGAAGATATTTCCTTTTCCAGCATAGGCCTCAAAGCGCTCCAAATATCCACTTGCCGATTCTACAAAAACAGTGTTTCAAAACTGTTCTAGCAAAAGGAAGGTTCAACGCTATGAGTAGAATGCACTCATCACAATGGAGTTGCTGAGAATGCTTCTCTCTAGTTTTTATGTGAAGATATTTCCTTTTCTAGCATAGGCCTCAAAGCGCTCCAAATGGCCCCTTGCAGATTCTACAAAAAGAGGGTTTCGAATCTCTTCTATCAAAAGAAAGGTTCAACTCTGTGAGTTGAATGCACTCATCAGAAAGAAGTTTCTGAGAATGATTCTATCTAGTTTTCATCTGCATGTATTTCCTTTTCCACTAGATGCCGCAATCGCACCAAATATCCACTTGCGGTTTCCACAAAAAGAGTGCTGCAGAACTGCTTCATGAAAAGGAATGTTCAACTCTGTGAGTTCAATCCCCTGATGACATAGAAGTTTCTGAAAATGCTTCTGTCTAGTTGGTATAGGAAGATATTTCCTTTTCCAGCATAAGCCTCAAAGAGCTCCAAATATCCACTTGCGGATTCTGCAAAAACAGTGTTTCAAAACTGGTCGATCAAAAGGAACGTTCAACTCTGTGAGTTGAATGTACTCATCACACAGAAGTTTCTGAGAATGCTTCCGTCTAGTTCTTACGTGAAGATATTTCCTTTTCCAGCTTAGGCCTCAAAGCGCTCCAAATAAACACTTGCAGATTCTACAAAAGGAGTGTTTCAAAACTGCTCTATCAAAAGGAAGGTTCAAGTCTGTGAGTTGAATGCACTCATCACAAAGAGGTTTCTGAGAATGCTGCTGTCTAGTTTTTATGTGAAGATATTTCCTTTTCCTCGCATAGACCTCAAATCGCTCCAGATATCCACTTGCAGATTTTACAGAAAGGGTGTTTCCAGACTGCTCTATCTAAAGGCACGTTCAACTCTGTGAGTTGAATGCACGCATTGCGAAGAACTTTCTGACAATGCTTCTCTCTAGCTTTTAGGTGAAGATATTCCATTTCACAGCATAGGCCTCAAAGTGCTCCAAATAACCACTTGCAGATTTTACAAAAAGAATGTTTCAAAACTGCTCTTTCTAGAGGAAGGTTCAAGTCTGTGAGTTGAATGCACTCAACACAAAGAAGTTTCTGAGAATGCTTCCGTCCAGTTTTCATGTGAAGATATTTCCTTTTCCAGCATAGGCCCCAAACCGCTCCAAATAATCACTTGCAGAGTCTACAAAAAGAGTGTTTCCAAACTTCTCTATCAACTGGTAGGTACAACTCCGTGAGTTGAATGCCCTCATCACGAAGAAGTTTCTGAGAATGCTTCCCTCTTGTTTTGATGGGAAGATATTTCCTTTTCCAACATAGGCCTCAAGGAGCTCCGAATAAACACTTGCAGATTCTACAAACTTAGTGTTTCAAAACTGTTCTATCAAAAGGAACGTTCAAGTCTGGGAGTTGAATGAACTCATCACAAAGAAGTTTCTCAGAATGCTTCTGTCTAGTTTTTAGGTGAAGATATTTCATTTCCCAGCATAGGCCTGAAAGCGCTCCAAATATCCACTTGCAGATTCTACAAAAAGAGTGTTTCCAAACTGCTCTTACAAAAGGAAAGTTCAAGTCTGTGAGCTGAACGAACTCATCACAAAGAAGTTTCTGAGAATGCGTCTGTCTAGTTTTTATGTGTAGAAATTTCGTTTGCCAGCATAGGCCTCAAATCGCTCCAAACATCCACTAGCAAATTCTACAAAAGGAGTGTTTCAAAAGTGCGCTATCAAAAGAAAGAGTCCACTATGTGAGTTGAATGCATAAAGCACACGGAAGTTTCTGAGAATGCTTCTGTCTAGTTTTTAGGTGAAGATATTTCATTTCCCAGCATAGGCCACAAAGCGCTCCAAATAGCCACTTGCAGATTCTACAAAAAGAGTGTTTCCAAACTGCTCTTTCAAAAGGAAGGTTCAAGTCTGTGAGTTGAGTGCCCTCATCACAAAGAAGTTTCTGAGAATGCTTCTGTCTAGTTTTTATATGAAGGTCTTTCCTGTTCCAACATAGTCCTCAAAGCGCTCCAAATAAACACTTGCAGATTCTACAAAAGGAGTGTTTCAAAACAGTTCTATCAAAAGGAACGTTCAAGTCTGTGAGTTGAATGCATTCATCACACAGAAGTTTCTGAGAATGCTTCTGTCTAGTTTTTAGGTGAAGATATTGCTTTTCCCAGCCTAGGCCTCAAAGCGCTCCAAGTATCCACTTGCAGATTCTACAAAAAGAGAGCTTCATAGCTGCTCTTTCAAAAGGAAGGTTCAAGTCTGTGTGTTGAATGCACTCATCACAAAGAAGTTTCTGAGAATGCTTCTGTCTAGTTCTTACGTGAAGATATTTCCTTTTCCAGCTAAGCTTCAAAGCGCTCCCAATAAACACTTGCAAATTCTACTAAAGGAGTGTTTCAAAACAGTTCTTTCAAAAGGAACGTTCAAGTCTGTGAGTTGAATGCACTCAACGAACAGAAGTTTCTTAGAGTGCTTCTGTATAGTTTTCATGTGAAGATATTTCCTTTTCCAGCATAGGCCTCAAAGCGCTCCAAATATCCACTTGCCGATTCTACAAAAACAGTGTTTCAAAACTGTTCTATCAAAAGGAAGGTTCAACGCTATGAGTAGAATGCACTCATCACAATGGAGTTGCTGAGAATGCTTCTCTCTAGTTTTTATGTGAAGATATTTCCTTTTCTAGCATAGGCCTCAAAGCGCTCCAAATAGCCACTTGCAGATTCTACAAAAAGAGGGTTTCAAATCTCTTCTATCAAAAGAAAGGTTCAACTCTGTGAGTTGAATGCACTCATCAGAAAGAAGTTTCTGAGAATGATTCTATCTAGTTTTCATCTGCATGTATTTCCTTTTCCACTAGATGCCGCAATCGCACCAAATATCCACTTGCGGTTTCCACAAAAAGAGTGCTGCAGAACTGCTCCATGAAAAGGAATGTTCAACTCTGTGAGTTCAATCCCCTGATGACATAGAAGTTTCTGAAAATGCTTCTGTCTAGTTGGTATAGGAAGATATTTCCTTTTCCAGCATAAGCCTCAAAGAGCTCCAAATATCCACTTGCGGATTCTGCAAAAACAGTGTTTCAAAACTGGTCGATCAAAAGGAACGTTCAACTCTGTGAGTTGAATGCACTCATCACACAGAAGTTTCTGAGAATGCTTCCGTCTAGTTCTTACGTGAAGATATTTCCTTTTCCAGCTTAGGCCTCAAAGCGCTCCAAATAAACACTTGCAGATTCTACAAAAGGAGTGTTTCAAAACTGCTCTATCAAAAGGAAGGTTCAAGTCTGTGAGTTGAATGCACTCATCACAAAGAGGTTTCTGAGAATGCTGCTGTCTAGTTTTTATGTGAAGATATTTCCTTTTCCTCGCATAGACCTCAAATCGCTCCAGATATCCACTTGCAGATTTTACAGAAAGGGTGTTTCCAGACTGCTCTATCTAAAGGCACGTTCAACTCTGTGAGTTGAATGCACGCATTGCGAAGAACTTTCTGAGAATGCTTCTCTCTAGCTTTTAGGTGAAGATATTCCATTTCACAGCATAGGCCTCAAAGTGCTCCAAATAACCACTTGCAGATTTTACGAAAAGAATGTTTCAAAACTGCTCTTTCTAGAGGAAGGTTCAAGTCTGTGAGTTGAATGCACTCAACACAAAGAAGTTTCTGAGAATGCTTCCGTCCAGTTTTCATGTGAAGATATTTCCTTTTCCAGCATAGGCCCCAAACCGCTCCAAATAATCACTTGCAGAGTCTACAAAAAGAGTGTTTCCAAACTTCTCTATCAACTGGTAGGTACAACTCCGTGAGTTGAATGCCCTCATCACGAAGAAGTTTCTGAGAATGCTTCCCTCTTGTTTTGATGGGAAGATATTTCCTTTTCCAACATAGGCCTCAAGGAGCTCCGAATAAACACTTGCAGATTCTACAAACTTAGTGTTTCAAAACTGTTCTATCAAAAGGAACGTTCAAGTCTGGGAGTTGAATGAACTCATCACAAAGAAGTTTCTCAGAATGCTTCTGTCTAGTTTTTAGGTGAAGATATTTCATTTCCCAGCATAGGCCTGAAAGCGCTCCAAATATCCACTTGCAGATTCTACAAAAAGAGTGTTTCCAAACTGCTCTTACAAAAGGAAAGTTCAAGTCTGTGAGCTGAACGAACTCATCACAAAGAAGTTTCTGAGAATGCGTCTGTCTAGTTTTTATGTGTAGAAATTTCGTTTGCCAGCATAGGCCTCAAATCGCTCCAAACATCCACTAGCAAATTCTACAAAAGGAGTGTTTCAAAAGTGCGCTATCAAAAGAAAGAGTCCACTATGTGAGTTGAATGCATAAAGCACACGGAAGTTTCTGAGAATGCTTCTGTCTAGTTTTTAGGTGAAGATATTTCATTTCCCAGCATAGGCCACAAAGCGCTCCAAATAGCCACTTGCAGATTCTACAAAAAGAGTGTTTCCAAACTGCTCTTTCAAAAGGAAGGTTCAAGTCTGTGAGTTGAGTGCCCTCATCACAAAGAAGTTTCTGAGAATGCTTCTGTCTAGTTTTTATATGAAGGTCTTTCCTGTTCCAACATAGTCCTCAAAGCGCTCCAAATAAACACTTGCAGATTCTACAAAAGGAGTGTTTCAAAACAGTTCTATCAAAAGGAACGTTCAAGTCTGTGAGTTGAATGCATTCATCACACAGAAGTTTCTGAGAATGCTTCTGTCTAGTTTTTAGGTGAAGATATTGCTTTTCCCAGCCTAGGCCTCAAAGCGCTCCAAGTATCCACTTGCAGATTCTACAAAAAGAGAGCTTCATAGCTGCTCTTTCAAAAGGAAGGTTCAAGTCTGTGTGTTGAATGCACTCATCACAAAGAAGTTTCTGAGAATGCTTCTGTCTAGTTCTTACGTGAAGATATTTCCTTTTCCAGCTAAGCTTCAAAGCGCTCCAAATAAACACTTGCAAATTCTACTAAAGGAGTGTTTCAAAACAGTTCTTTCAAAAGGAACGTTCAAGTCTGTGAGTTGAATGCACTCAACGAACAGAAGTTTCTTAGAGTGCTTCTGTATAGTTTTCATGTGAAGATATTTCCTTTTCCAGCATAGGCCTCAAAGCGCTCCAAATATCCACTTGCCGATTCTACAAAAACAGTGTTTCAAAACTGTTCTATCAAAAGGAAGGTTCAACGCTATGAGTAGAATGCACTCATCACAATGGAGTTGCTGAGAATGCTTCTCTCTAGTTTTTATGTGAAGATATTTCCTTTTCTAGCATAGGCCTCAAAGCGCTCCAAATAGCCACTTGCAGATTCTACAAAAAGAGGGTTTCAAATCTCTTCTATCAAAAGAAAGGTTCAACTCTGTGAGTTGAATGCACTCATCAGAAAGAAGTTTCTGAGAATGATTCTATCTAGTTTTCATCTGCATGTATTTCCTTTTCCACTAGATGCCGCAATCGCACCAAATATCCACTTGCGGTTTCCACAAAAAGAGTGCTGCAGAACTGCTCCATGAAAAGGAATGTTCAACTCTGTGAGTTCAATCCCCTGATGACATAGAAGTTTCTGAAAATGCTTCTGTCTAGTTGGTATAGGAAGATATTTCCTTTTCCAGCATAAGCCTCAAAGAGCTCCAAATATCCACTTGCGGATTCTGCAAAAACAGTGTTTCAAAACTGGTCGATCAAAAGGAACGTTCAACTCTGTGAGTTGAATGCACTCATCACACAGAAGTTTCTGAGAATGCTTCCGTCTAGTTCTTACGTGAAGATATTTCCTTTTCCAGCTTAGGCCTCAAAGCGCTCCAAATAAACACTTGCAGATTCTACAAAAGGAGTGTTTCAAAACTGCTCTATCAAAAGGAAGGTTCAAGTCTGTGAGTTGAATGCACTCATCACAAAGAGGTTTCTGAGAATGCTGCTGTCTAGTTTTTATGTGAAGATATTTCCTTTTCCTCGCATAGACCTCAAATCGCTCCAGATATCCACTTGCAGATTTTACAGAAAGGGTGTTTCCAGACTGCTCTATCTAAAGGCACGTTCAACTCTGTGAGTTGAATGCACGCATTGCGAAGAACTTTCTGACAATGCTTCTCTCTAGCTTTTAGGTGAAGATATTCCATTTCACAGCATAGGCCTCAAAGTGCTCCAAATAACCACTTGCAGATTTTACAAAAAGAATGTTTCAAAACTGCTCTTTCTAGAGGAAGGTTCAAGTCTGTGAGTTGAATGCACTCAACACAAAGAAGTTTCTGAGAATGCTTCTGTCCAGTTTTCATGTGAAGATATTTCCTTTTCCAGCATAGGCCCCAAACCGCTCCAAGTAATCACTTGCAGAGTCTACAAAAAGAGTGTTTCCAAACTTCTCTATCAACTGGTAGGTACAACTCCGTGAGTTGAATGCCCTCATCACGAAGAAGTTTCTGAGAATGCTTCCCTCTTGTTTTGATGGGAAGATATTTCCTTTTCCAACATAGGCCTCAAGGTGCTCCGAATAAACACTTGCAGATTCTACAAACTTAGTGTTTCAAAACTGTTCTATCAAAAGGAACGTTCAAGTCTGGGAGTTGAATGAACTCATCACAAAGAAGTTTCTCAGAATGCTTCTGTCTAGTTTTTAGGTGAAGATATTTCATTTCCCAGCATAGGCCTGAAAGCGCTCCAAATATCCACTTGCAGATTCTACAAAAAGAGTGTTTCCAAACTGTTCTTACAAAAGGAAAGTTCAAGTCTGTGAGCTGAACGAACTCATCACAAAGAAGTTCCTGAGAATGCGTCTGTCTAGTTTTTATGTGTAGAAATTTCGTTTGCCAGCATAGGCCTCAAATCGCTCCAAACATCCACTAGCAAATTCTACAAAAGGAGTGTTTCAAAAGTGCGCTATCAAAAGAAAGAGTCCACTATGTGAGTTGAATGCATAAAGCACACGGAAGTTTCTGAGAATGCTTCTGTCTAGTTTTTAGGTGAAGATATTTCATTTCAAAGCATAGGCCACAAAGCGCTCCAAATAGCCACTTGCAGATTCTACAAAAAGAGTGTTTCCAAACTGCTCTTTCAAAAGGAAGGTTCAAGTCTGTGAGTTGAGTGCCCTCATCACAAAGAAGTTTCTGAGAATGCTTCTGTCTAGTTTTTATATGAAGGTCTTTCCTTTTCCAACATAGTCCTCAAAGCGCTCCAAATAAACACTTGCAGATTCTACAAAAGGAGTGTTTCAAAACAGTTCTATCAAAAGGAACGTTCAAGTCTGTGAGTTGAATGCATTCACCACACAGAAGTTTCTGAGAATGCTTCTGTCTAGTTTTTAGGTGAAGATATTGCTTTTCCCAGCCTAGGCCTCAAAGCGCTCCAAGTATCCACTTGCAGATTCTACAAAAAGAGAGCTTCATAGCTGCTCTTTCAAAAGGAAGGTTCAAGTCTGTGTGTTGAATGCACTCATCACAAAGAAGTTTCTGAGAATGCTTCTGTCTAGTTCTTACGTGAAGATATTTCCTTTTCCAGCTAAGCTTCAAAGCGCTCCAAATAAACACTTGCAAATTCTACTAAAGGAGTGTTTCAAAACAGTTCTTTCAAAAGGAACGTTCAAGTCTGTGAGTTGAATGCACTCAACGAACAGAAGTTTCTTAGAGTGCTTCTGTATAGTTTTCATGTGAAGATATTTCCTTTTCCAGCATAGGCCTCAAAGCGCTCCAAATATCCACTTGCCGATTCTACAAAAACAGTGTTTCAAAACTGTTCTACCAAAAGGAAGGTTCAACGCTATGAGTAGAATGCACTCATCACAATGGAGTTGCTGAGAATGCTTCTCTCTAGTTTTTATGTGAAGATATTTCCTTTTCTAGCATAGGCCTCAAAGCGCTCCAAATAGCCACTTGCAGATTCTACAAAAAGAGGGTTTCGAATCTCTTCTATCAAAAGAAAGGTTCAACTCTGTGAGTTGAATGCACTCATCAGAAAGAAGTTTCTGAGAATGATTCTATCTAGTTTTCATCTGCATGTATTTCCTTTTCCACTAGATGCCGCAATCGCACCAAGTATCCACTTGCAGTTTCCACAAAAAGAGTGCTGCAGAACTGCTCCATGAAAAGGAATGTTCAACTCTGTGAGTTCAATCCCCTGATGACATAGAAGTTTCTGAAAATGCTTCTGTCTAGTTGGTATAGGAAGATATTTCCTTTTCCAGCATAAGCCTCAAAGAGCTCCAAATATCCACTTGCGGATTCTGCAAAAACAGTGTTTCAAAACTGGTCGATCAAAAGGAACGTTCAACTCTGTGAGTTGAATGTACTCATCACACAGAAGTTTCTGAGAATGCTTCCGTCTAGTTCTTACGTGAAGATATTTCCTTTTCCAGCTTAGGCCTCAAAGCGCTCCAAATAAACACTTGCAGATTCTACAAAAGGAGTGTTTCAAAACTGCTCTATCAAAAGGAAGGTTCAAGTCTGTGAGTTGAATGCACTCATCACAAAGAGGTTTCTGAGAATGCTGCTGTCTAGTTTTTATGTGAAGATATTTCCTTTTCCTCGCATAGACCTCAAATCGCTCCAGATATCCACTTGCAGATTTTACAGAAAGGGTGTTTCCAGACTGCTCTATCTAAAGGCACGTTCAACTCTGTGAGTTGAATGCACGCATTGCGAAGAACTTTCTGAGAATGCTTCTCTCTAGCTTTTAGGTGAAGATATTCCATTTCACAGCGTAGGCCTCAAAGTGCTCCAAATAACCACTTGCAGATTTTACAAAAAGAATGTTTCAAAACTGCTCTTTCTAAAGGAAGGTTCAAGTCTGTGAGTTGAATGCACTCAACACAAAGAAGTTTCTGAGAATGCTTCTGTCCAGTTTTCATGTGAAGATATTTCCTTTTCCAGCATAGGCCCCAAACCGCTCCAAATAATCACTTTCAGAGTCTACAAAAAGAGTGTTTCCAAACTTCTCTATCAACTGGTAGGTACAACTCCGTGAGTTGAATGCCCTCATCACGAAGAAGTTTCTGAGAATGCTTCCCTCTTGTTTTGATGGGAAGATATTTCCTTTTCCAACATAGGCCTCAAGGTGCTCCGAATAAACACTTGCAGATTCTACAAACTTAGTGTTTCAAAACTGTTCTATCAAAAGGAACGTTCAAGTCTGGGAGTTGAATGAACTCAACACAAAGAAGTTTCTCAGAATGCTTCTGTCTAGTTTTTAGGTGAAGATATTTCATTTCCTAGCATAGGCCTGAAAGCGCTCCAAATATCCACTTGCAGATTCTACAAAAAGAGTGTTTCCAAACTGCTCTTACAAAAGGAAAGTTCAAGTCTGTGAGCTGAACGAACTCATCACCAAGAAGTTTCTGAGAATGCGTCTGTCTAGTTTTTATGTGTAGAAATTTCGTTTGCCAGCATAGGCCTCAAATCGCTCCAAACATCCACTAGCAAATTCTACAAAAGGAGTGTTTCAAAAGTGCGCTATCAAAAGAAAGAGTCCACTATGTGAGTTGAATGCATAAAGCACACCGAAGTTTCTGAGAATGCTTCTGTCTAGTTTTTAGGCGAAGATATTTCATTTCCCAGCATAGGCCTCAAAGCGCTCCAAGTAGCCACCTGCAGATTCTACAAAAAGAGTGTTTCCAAACTGCTCTTTTAAAAGGAAGGTTCAAGTCTGTGAGTTGAGTGCCCTCATCACAAAGAAGTTTCTGAGAATGCTTCTGTCTAGTTTTTATATGAAGGTCTTTCCTTTTCCAACATAGTCTTCAAAGCGCTCCAAATAAACACTTGCAGATTCTACAAAAGGAGTGTTTCAAAACAGTTCTATCAAAAGGAACGTTCAAGTCTGTGAGTTGAATGCATTCATCACACAGAAGTTTCTGAGAATGCTTCTGTCTAGTTTTTAGGTGAAGATATTGCTTTTCCCAGCCTAGGCCTCAAAGCGCTCCAAGTATCCACTTGCAGATTCTACAAAAAGAGAGCTTCATAGCTGCTCTTTCAAAAGGAAGGTTCAAGTCTGTGTGTTGAATGCACTCATCACAAAGAAGTTTCTGAGAATGCTTCTGTCTAGTTCTTACGTGAAGATATTTCCTTTTCCAGCTAAGCTTCAAAGCGCTCCCAATAAACACTTGCAAATTCTACTAAAGGAGTGTTTCAAAACAGTTCTTTCAAAAGGAACGTTCAAGTCTGTGAGTTGAATGCACTCAACGAACAGAAGTTTCTTAGAGTGCTTCTGTATAGTTTTCATGTGAAGATATTTCCTTTTCCAGCATAGGCCTCAAAGCGCTCCAAATATCCACTTGCCGATTCTACAAAAACAGTGTTTCAAAACTGTTCTATCAAAAGGAAGGTTCAACACTATGAGTAGAATGCACTCATCACAATGGAGTTGCTGAGAATGCTTCTCTCTAGTTTTTATGTGAAGATATTTCCTTTTCTAGCATAGGCCTCAAAGCGCTCCAAATAGCCACTTGCAGATTCTACAAAAAGAGGGTTTCAAATCTCTTCTATCAAAAGAAAGGTTCAACTCTGTGAGTTGAATGCACTCATCAGAAAGAAGTTTCTGAGAATGATTCTATCTAGTTTTCATCTGCATGTATTTCCTTTTCCACTAGATGCCGCAATCGCACCAAATATCCACTTGCGGTTTCCAACAAAAGAGTGCTGCAGAACTGCTCCATGAAAAGGAATGTTCAACTCTGTGAGTTCAATCCCCTGATGACATCGAAGTTTCTGAAAATGCTTCTGTCTAGTTGGTATAGGAAGATATTTCCTTTTCCAGCATAAGCCTCAAAGAGCTCCAAATATCCACTTGCGGATTCTGCAAAAACAGTGTTTCAAAACTGGTCGATCAAAAGGAACGTTCAACTCTGTGAGTTGAATGTACTCATCACACAGAAGTTTCTGAGAATGCTTCCGTCTAGTTCTTACGTGAAGATATTTCCTTTTCCAGCTTAGGCCTCAAAGCGCTCCAAATAAACACTTGCAGATTCTACAAAAGGAGTGTTTCAAAACTGCTCTATCAAAAGGAAGGTTCAAGTCTGTGAGTTGAATGCACTCATCACAAAGAGGTTTCTGAGAATGCTGCTGTCTAGTTTTTATGTGAAGATATTTCCTTTTCCTCGCATAGACCTCAAATCGCTCCAGATATCCACTTGCAGATTTTACAGAAAGGGTGTTTCCAGACTGCTCTATCTAAAGGCACGTTCAACTCTGTGAGTTGAATGCACGCATTGCGAAGAACTTTCTGACAATGCTTCTCTCTAGCTTTTAGGTGAAGATATTCCATTTCACAGCATAGGCCTCAAAGTGCTCCAAATAACCACTTGCAGATTTTACAAAAAGAATGTTTCAAAACTGCTCTTTCTAGAGGAAGGTTCAAGTCTGTGAGTTGAATGCACTCAACACAAAGAAGTTTCTGAGAATGCTTCTGTCCAGTTTTCATGTGAAGATATTTCCTTTTCCAGCATAGGCCCCAAACCGCTCCAAATAATCACTTGCAGAGTCTACAAAAAGAGTGTTTCCAAACTTCTCTATCAACTGGTAGGTACAACTCCGTGAGTTGAATGCCCTCATCACGAAGAAGTTTCTGAGAATGCTTCCCTCTTGTTTTGATGGGAAGATATTTCCTTTTCCAACATAGGCCTCAAGGTGCTCCGAATAAACACTTGCAGATTCTACAAACTTAGTGTTTCAAAACTGTTCTATCAAAAGGAACGTTCAAGTCTGGGAGTTGAATGAACTCATCACAAAAAGTTTCTCAGAATGCTTCTGTCTAGTTTTTAGGTGAAGATATTTCATTTCCTAGCATAGGCCTGAAAGCGCTCCAAATATCCACTTGCAGATTCTACAAAAAGAGTGTTTCCAAACTGCTCTTACAAAAGGAAAGTTCAAGTCTGTGAGCTGAACGAACTCATCACCAAGAAGTTTCTGAGAATGCGTCTGTCTAGTTTTTATGTGTAGAAATTTCGTTTGCCAGCATAGGCCTCAAATCGCTCCAAACATCCACTAGCAAATTCTACAAAAGGAGTGTTTCAAAAGTGCGCTATCAAAAGAAAGAGTCCACTATGTGAGTTGAATGCATAAAGCACACGGAAGTTTCTGAGAATGCTTCTGTCTAGTTTTTAGGTGAAGATATTTCATTTCCCAGCATAGGCCACAAAGCGCTCCAAATAGCCACCTGCAGATTCTACAAAAAGAGTGTTTCCAAACTGCTCTTTCAAAAGGAAGGTTCAAGTCTGTGAGTTGAGTGCCCTCATCACAAAGAAGTTTCTGAGAATGCTTCTGTCTAGTTTTTATATGAAGGTCTTTCCTTTTCCAACATAGTCCTCAAAGCGCTCCAAATAAACACTTGCAGATTCTACAAAAGGAGTGTTTCAAAACAGTTCTATCAAAAGGAACGTTCAAGTCTGTGAGTTGAATGCATTCATCACACAGAAGTTTCTGAGAATGCTTCTGTCTAGTTTTTAGGTGAAGATATTGCTTTTCCCAGCCTAGGCCTCAAAGCGCTCCAAGTATCCACTTGCAGATTCTACAAAAAGAGAGCTTCATAGCTGCTCTTTCAAAAGGAGGGTTCAAGTCTGTGTGTTGAATGCACTCATCACAAAGAAGTTTCTGAGAATGCTTCTGTCTAGTTCTTACGTGAAGATATTTCCTTTTCCAGCTAAGCTTCAAAGCGCTCCCAATAAACACTTGCAAATTCTACTAAAGGAGTGTTTCAAAACAGTTCTTTCAAAAGGAACGTTCAAGTCTGTGAGTTGAATGCACTCAACGAACAGAAGTTTCTTAGAGTGCTTCTGTATAGTTTTCATGTGAAGATATTTCCTTTTCCAGCATAGGCCTCAAAGCGCTCCAAATATCCACTTGCCGATTCTACAAAAACAGTGTTTCAAAACTGTTCTACCAAAAGGAAGGTTCAACGCTATGAGTAGAATGCACTCATCACAATGGAGTTGCTGAGAATGCTTCTCTCTAGTTTTTATGTGAAGATATTTCCTTTTCTAGCATAGGCCTCAAAGCGCTCCAAATAGCCACTTGCAGATTCTACAAAAAGAGGGTTTCGAATCTCTTCTATCAAAAGAAAGGTTCAACTCTGTGAGTTGAATGCACTCATCAGAAAGAAGTTTCTGAGAATGATTCTATCTAGTTTTCATCTGCATGTATTTCCTTTTCCACTAGATGCCGGAATCGCAAAAAATATCCACTTGCAGTTTCCACAAAAAGAGTGCTGCAGAACTGCTCCATGAAAAGGAATGTTCAACTCTGTGAGTTCAATCCCCTGATGACATAGAAGTTTCTGAAAATGCTTCTGTCTAGTTGGTATAGGAAGATATTTCCTTTTCCAGCATAAGCCTCAAAGAGCTCCAAATATCCACTTGCGGATTCTGCAAAAACAGTGTTTCAAAACTGGTCGATCAAAAGGAACGTTCAACTCTGTGAGTTGAATGCACTCATCACACAGAAGTTTCTGAGAATGCTTCCGTCTAGTTCTTACGTGAAGATATTTCCTTTTCCAGCTTAGGCCTCAAAGCGCTCCAAATAAACACTTGCAGATTCTACAAAAGGAGTGTTTCAAAACTGCTCTATCAAAAGGAAGGTTCAAGTCTGTGAGTTGAATGCACTCATCACAAAGAGGTTTCTGAGAATGCTGCTGTCTAGTTTTTATGTGAAGATATTTCCTTTTCCTCGCATAGACCTCAAATCGCTCCAGATATCCACTTGCAGATTTTACAGAAAGGGTGTTTCCAGACTGCTCTATCTAAAGGCACGTTCAACTCTGTGAGTTGAATGCACGCATTGCGAAGAACTTTCTGAGAATGCTTCTCTCTAGCTTTTAGGTGAAGATATTCCATTTCACAGCATAGGCCTCAAAGTGCTCCAAATAACCACTTGCAGATTTTACGAAAAGAATGTTTCAAAACTGCTCTTTCTAGAGGAAGGTTCAAGTCTGTGAGTTGAATGCACTCAACACAAAGAAGTTTCTGAGAATGCTTCCGTCCAGTTTTCATGTGAAGATATTTCCTTTTCCAGCATAGGCCCCAAACCGCTCCAAATAATCACTTGCAGAGTCTACAAAAAGAGTGTTTCCAAACTTCTCTATCAACTGGTAGGTACAACTCCGTGAGTTGAATGCCCTCATCACGAAGAAGTTTCTGAGAATGCTTCCCTCTTGTTTTGATGGGAAGATATTTCCTTTTCCAACATAGGCCTCAAGGAGCTCCGAATAAACACTTGCAGATTCTACAAACTTAGTGTTTCAAAACTGTTCTATCAAAAGGAACGTTCAAGTCTGGGAGTTGAATGAACTCATCACAAAGAAGTTTCTCAGAATGCTTCTGTCTAGTTTTTAGGTGAAGATATTTCATTTCCCAGCATAGGCCTGAAAGCGCTCCAAATATCCACTTGCAGATTCTACAAAAAGAGTGTTTCCAAACTGCTCTTACAAAAGGAAAGTTCAAGTCTGTGAGCTGAACGAACTCATCACAAAGAAGTTTCTGAGAATGCGTCTGTCTAGTTTTTATGTGTAGAAATTTCGTTTGCCAGCATAGGCCTCAAATCGCTCCAAACATCCACTAGCAAATTCTACAAAAGGAGTGTTTCAAAAGTGCGCTATCAAAAGAAAGAGTCCACTATGTGAGTTGAATGCATAAAGCACACGGAAGTTTCTGAGAATGCTTCTGTCTAGTTTTTAGGTGAAGATATTTCATTTCCCAGCATAGGCCACAAAGCGCTCCAAATAGCCACTTGCAGATTCTACAAAAAGAGTGTTTCCAAACTGCTCTTTCAAAAGGAAGGTTCAAGTCTGTGAGTTGAGTGCCCTCATCACAAAGAAGTTTCTGAGAATGCTTCTGTCTAGTTTTTATATGAAGGTCTTTCCTGTTCCAACATAGTCCTCAAAGCGCTCCAAATAAACACTTGCAGATTCTACAAAAGGAGTGTTTCAAAACAGTTCTATCAAAAGGAACGTTCAAGTCTGTGAGTTGAATGCATTCATCACACAGAAGTTTCTGAGAATGCTTCTGTCTAGTTTTTAGGTGAAGATATTGCTTTTCCCAGCCTAGGCCTCAAAGCGCTCCAAGTATCCACTTGCAGATTCTACAAAAAGAGAGCTTCATAGCTGCTCTTTCAAAAGGAAGGTTCAAGTCTGTGTGTTGAATGCACTCATCACAAAGAAGTTTCTGAGAATGCTTCTGTCTAGTTCTTACGTGAAGATATTTCCTTTTCCAGCTAAGCTTCAAAGCGCTCCAAATAAACACTTGCAAATTCTACTAAAGGAGTGTTTCAAAACAGTTCTTTCAAAAGGAACGTTCAAGTCTGTGAGTTGAATGCACTCAACGAACAGAAGTTTCTTAGAGTGCTTCTGTATAGTTTTCATGTGAAGATATTTCCTTTTCCAGCATAGGCCTCAAAGCGCTCCAAATATCCACTTGCCGATTCTACAAAAACAGTGTTTCAAAACTGTTCTATCAAAAGGAAGGTTCAACGCTATGAGTAGAATGCACTCATCACAATGGAGTTGCTGAGAATGCTTCTCTCTAGTTTTTATGTGAAGATATTTCCTTTTCTAGCATAGGCCTCAAAGCGCTCCAAATAGCCACTTGCAGATTCTACAAAAAGAGGGTTTCAAATCTCTTCTATCAAAAGAAAGGTTCAACTCTGTGAGTTGAATGCACTCATCAGAAAGAAGTTTCTGAGAATGATTCTATCTAGTTTTCATCTGCATGTATTTCCTTTTCCACTAGATGCCGCAATCGCACCAAATATCCACTTGCGGTTTCCACAAAAAGAGTGCTGCAGAACTGCTCCATGAAAAGGAATGTTCAACTCTGTGAGTTCAATCCCCTGATGACATAGAAGTTTCTGAAAATGCTTCTGTCTAGTTGGTATAGGAAGATATTTCCTTTTCCAGCATAAGCCTCAAAGAGCTCCAAATATCCACTTGCGGATTCTGCAAAAACAGTGTTTCAAAACTGGTCGATCAAAAGGAACGTTCAACTCTGTGAGTTGAATGCACTCATCACACAGAAGTTTCTGAGAATGCTTCCGTCTAGTTCTTACGTGAAGATATTTCCTTTTCCAGCTTAGGCCTCAAAGCGCTCCAAATAAACACTTGCAGATTCTACAAAAGGAGTGTTTCAAAACTGCTCTATCAAAAGGAAGGTTCAAGTCTGTGAGTTGAATGCACTCATCACAAAGAGGTTTCTGAGAATGCTGCTGTCTAGTTTTTATGTGAAGATATTTCCTTTTCCTCGCATAGACCTCAAATCGCTCCAGATATCCACTTGCAGATTTTACAGAAAGGGTGTTTCCAGACTGCTCTATCTAAAGGCACGTTCAACTCTGTGAGTTGAATGCACGCATTGCGAAGAACTTTCTGACAATGCTTCTCTCTAGCTTTTAGGTGAAGATATTCCATTTCACAGCATAGGCCTCAAAGTGCTCCAAATAACCACTTGCAGATTTTACAAAAAGAATGTTTCAAAACTGCTCTTTCTAGAGGAAGGTTCAAGTCTGTGAGTTGAATGCACTCAACACAAAGAAGTTTCTGAGAATGCTTCTGTCCAGTTTTCATGTGAAGATATTTCCTTTTCCAGCATAGGCCCCAAACCGCTCCAAGTAATCACTTGCAGAGTCTACAAAAAGAGTGTTTCCAAACTTCTCTATCAACTGGTAGGTACAACTCCGTGAGTTGAATGCCCTCATCACGAAGAAGTTTCTGAGAATGCTTCCCTCTTGTTTTGATGGGAAGATATTTCCTTTTCCAACATAGGCCTCAAGGTGCTCCGAATAAACACTTGCAGATTCTACAAACTTAGTGTTTCAAAACTGTTCTATCAAAAGGAACGTTCAAGTCTGGGAGTTGAATGAACTCATCACAAAGAAGTTTCTCAGAATGCTTCTGTCTAGTTTTTAGGTGAAGATATTTCATTTCCCAGCATAGGCCTGAAAGCGCTCCAAATATCCACTTGCAGATTCTACAAAAAGAGTGTTTCCAAACTGTTCTTACAAAAGGAAAGTTCAAGTCTGTGAGCTGAACGAACTCATCACAAAGAAGTTCCTGAGAATGCGTCTGTCTAGTTTTTATGTGTAGAAATTTCGTTTGCCAGCATAGGCCTCAAATCGCTCCAAACATCCACTAGCAAATTCTACAAAAGGAGTGTTTCAAAAGTGCGCTATCAAAAGAAAGAGTCCACTATGTGAGTTGAATGCATAAAGCACACGGAAGTTTCTGAGAATGCTTCTGTCTAGTTTTTAGGTGAAGATATTTCATTTCAAAGCATAGGCCACAAAGCGCTCCAAATAGCCACTTGCAGATTCTACAAAAAGAGTGTTTCCAAACTGCTCTTTCAAAAGGAAGGTTCAAGTCTGTGAGTTGAGTGCCCTCATCACAAAGAAGTTTCTGAGAATGCTTCTGTCTAGTTTTTATATGAAGGTCTTTCCTTTTCCAACATAGTCCTCAAAGCGCTCCAAATAAACACTTGCAGATTCTACAAAAGGAGTGTTTCAAAACAGTTCTATCAAAAGGAACGTTCAAGTCTGTGAGTTGAATGCATTCACCACACAGAAGTTTCTGAGAATGCTTCTGTCTAGTTTTTAGGTGAAGATATTGCTTTTCCCAGCCTAGGCCTCAAAGTGCTCCAAGTATCCACTTGCAGATTCTACAAAAAGAGAGCTTCATAGCTGCTCTTTCAAAAGGAAGGTTCAAGTCTGTGTGTTGAATGCACTCATCACAAAGAAGTTTCTGAGAATGCTTCTGTCTAGTTCTTACGTGAAGATATTTCCTTTTCCAGCTAAGCTTCAAAGCGCTCCAAATAAACACTTGCAAATTCTACTAAAGGAGTGTTTCAAAACAGTTCTTTCAAAAGGAACGTTCAAGTCTGTGAGTTGAATGCACTCAACGAACAGAAGTTTCTTAGAGTGCTTCTGTATAGTTTTCATGTGAAGATATTTCCTTTTCCAGCATAGGCCTCAAAGCGCTCCAAATATCCACTTGCCGATTCTACAAAAACAGTGTTTCAAAACTGTTCTACCAAAAGGAAGGTTCAACGCTATGAGTAGAATGCACTCATCACAATGGAGTTGCTGAGAATGCTTCTCTCTAGTTTTTATGTGAAGATATTTCCTTTTCTAGCATAGGCCTCAAAGCGCTCCAAATAGCCACTTGCAGATTCTACAAAAAGAGGGTTTCGAATCTCTTCTATCAAAAGAAAGGTTCAACTCTGTGAGTTGAATGCACTCATCAGAAAGAAGTTTCTGAGAATGATTCTATCTAGTTTTCATCTGCATGTATTTCCTTTTCCACTAGATGCCGCAATCGCACCAAGTATCCACTTGCAGTTTCCACAAAAAGAGTGCTGCAGAACTGCTCCATGAAAAGGAATGTTCAACTCTGTGAGTTCAATCCCCTGATGACATAGAAGTTTCTGAAAATGCTTCTGTCTAGTTGGTATAGGAAGATATTTCCTTTTCCAGCATAAGCCTCAAAGAGCTCCAAATATCCACTTGCGGATTCTGCAAAAACAGTGTTTCAAAACTGGTCGATCAAAAGGAACGTTCAACTCTGTGAGTTGAATGTACTCATCACACAGAAGTTTCTGAGAATGCTTCCGTCTAGTTCTTACGTGAAGATATTTCCTTTTCCAGCTTAGGCCTCAAAGCGCTCCAAATAAACACTTGCAGATTCTACAAAAGGAGTGTTTCAAAACTGCTCTATCAAAAGGAAGGTTCAAGTCTGTGAGTTGAATGCACTCATCACAAAGAGGTTTCTGAGAATGCTGCTGTCTAGTTTTTATGTGAAGATATTTCCTTTTCCTCGCATAGACCTCAAATCGCTCCAGATATCCACTTGCAGATTTTACAGAAAGGGTGTTTCCAGACTGCTCTATCTAAAGGCACGTTCAACTCTGTGAGTTGAATGCACGCATTGCGAAGAACTTTCTGAGAATGCTTCTCTCTAGCTTTTAGGTGAAGATATTCCATTTCACAGCGTAGGCCTCAAAGTGCTCCAAATAACCACTTGCAGATTTTACAAAAAGAATGTTTCAAAACTGCTCTTTCTAAAGGAAGGTTCAAGTCTGTGAGTTGAATGCACTCAACACAAAGAAGTTTCTGAGAATGCTTCTGTCCAGTTTTCATGTGAAGATATTTCCTTTTCCAGCATAGGCCCCAAACCGCTCCAAATAATCACTTGCAGAGTCTACAAAAAGAGTGTTTCCAAACTTCTCTATCAACTGGTAGGTACAACTCCGTGAGTTGAATGCCCTCATCACGAAGAAGTTTCTGAGAATGCTTCCCTCTTGTTTTGATGGGAAGATATTTCCTTTTCCAACATAGGCCTCAAGGTGCTCCGAATAAACACTTGCAGATTCTACAAACTTAGTGTTTCAAAACTGTTCTATCAAAAGGAACGTTCAAGTCTGGGAGTTGAATGAACTCATCACAAAGAAGTTTCTCAGAATGCTTCTGTCTAGTTTTTAGGTGAAGATATTTCATTTCCTAGCATAGGCCTGAAAGCGCTCCAAATATCCACTTGCAGATTCTACAAAAAGAGTGTTTCCAAACTGCTCTTACAAAAGGAAAGTTCAAGTCTGTGAGCTGAACGAACTCATCACCAAGAAGTTTCTGAGAATGCGTCTGTCTAGTTTTTATGTGTAGAAATTTCGTTTGCCAGCATAGGCCTCAAATCGCTCCAAACATCCACTAGCAAATTCTACAAAAGGAGTGTTTCAAAAGTGCGCTATCAAAAGAAAGAGTCCACTATGTGAGTTGAATGCATAAAGCACACCGAAGTTTCTGAGAATGCTTCTGTCTAGTTTTTAGGCGAAGATATTTCATTTCCCAGCATAGGCCTCAAAGCGCTCCAAGTAGCCACCTGCAGATTCTACAAAAAGAGTGTTTCCAAACTGCTCTTTTAAAAGGAAGGTTCAAGTCTGTGAGTTGAGTGCCCTCATCACAAAGAAGTTTCTGAGAATGCTTCTGTCTAGTTTTTATATGAAGGTCTTTCCTTTTCCAACATAGTCTTCAAAGCGCTCCAAATAAACACTTGCAGATTCTACAAAAGGAGTGTTTCAAAACAGTTCTATCAAAAGGAACGTTCAAGTCTGTGAGTTGAATGCATTCATCACACAGAAGTTTCTGAGAATGCTTCTGTCTAGTTTTTAGGTGAAGATATTGCTTTTCCCAGCCTAGGCCTCAAAGCGCTCCAAGTATCCACTTGCAGATTCTACAAAAAGAGAGCTTCATAGCTGCTCTTTCAAAAGGAAGGTTCAAGTCTGTGTGTTGAATGCACTCATCACAAAGAAGTTTCTGAGAATGCTTCTGTCTAGTTCTTACGTGAAGATATTTCCTTTTCCAGCTAAGCTTCAAAGCGCTCCAAATAAACACTTGCAAATTCTACTAAAGGAGTGTTTCAAAACAGTTCTTTCAAAAGGAACGTTCAAGTCTGTGAGTTGAATGCACTCAACGAACAGAAGTTTCTTAGAGTGCTTCTGTATAGTTTTCATGTGAAGATATTTCCTTTTCCAGCATAGGCCTCAAAGCGCTCCAAATATCCACTTGCCGATTCTACAAAAACAGTGTTTCAAAACTGTTCTATCAAAAGGAAGGTTCAACACTATGAGTAGAATGCACTCATCACAATGGAGTTGCTGAGAATGCTTCTCTCTAGTTTTTATGTGAAGATATTTCCTTTTCTAGCATAGGCCTCAAAGCGCTCCAAATAGCCACTTGCAGATTCTACAAAAAGAGGGTTTCAAATCTCTTCTATCAAAAGAAAGGTTCAACTCTGTGAGTTGAATGCACTCATCAGAAAGAAGTTTCTGAGAATGATTCTATCTAGTTTTCATCTGCATGTATTTCCTTTTCCACTAGATGCCGCAATCGCACCAAATATCCACTTGCGGTTTCCAACAAAAGAGTGCTGCAGAACTGCTCCATGAAAAGGAATGTTCAACTCTGTGAGTTCAATCCCCTGATGACATCGAAGTTTCTGAAAATGCTTCTGTCTAGTTGGTATAGGAAGATATTTCCTTTTCCAGCATAAGCCTCAAAGAGCTCCAAATATCCACTTGCGGATTCTGCAAAAACAGTGTTTCAAAACTGGTCGATCAAAAGGAACGTTCAACTCTGTGAGTTGAATGTACTCATCACACAGAAGTTTCTGAGAATGCTTCCGTCTAGTTCTTACGTGAAGATATTTCCTTTTCCAGCTTAGGCCTCAAAGCGCTCCAAATAAACACTTGCAGATTCTACAAAAGGAGTGTTTCAAAACTGCTCTATCAAAAGGAAGGTTCAAGTCTGTGAGTTGAATGCACTCATCACAAAGAGGTTTCTGAGAATGCTGCTGTCTAGTTTTTATGTGAAGATATTTCCTTTTCCTCGCATAGACCTCAAATCGCTCCAGATATCCACTTGCAGATTTTACAGAAAGGGTGTTTCCAGACTGCTCTATCTAAAGGCACGTTCAACTCTGTGAGTTGAATGCACGCATTGCGAAGAACTTTCTGAGAATGCTTCTCTCTAGCTTTTAGGTGAAGATATTCCATTTCACAGCATAGGCCTCAAAGTGCTCCAAATAACCACTTGCAGATTTTACAAAAAGAATGTTTCAAAACTGCTCTTTCTAGAGGAAGGTTCAAGTCTGTGAGTTGAATGCACTCAACACAAAGAAGTTTCTGAGAATGCTTCTGTCCAGTTTTCATGTGAAGATATTTCCTTTTCCAGCATAGGCCCCAAACCGCTCCAAATAATCACTTGCAGAGTCTACAAAAAGAGTGTTTCCAAACTTCTCTATCAACTGGTAGGTACATCACTGATGCCCTCATCACGAAGAAGTTTCTGAGAATGCTTCCCTCTTGTTTTGATGGGAAGATATTTCCTTTTCCAACATAGGCCTCAAGGTGCTCCGAATAAACACTTGCAGATTCTACAAACTTAGTGTTTCAAAACTGTTCTATCAAAAGGAACGTTCAAGTCTGGGAGTTGAATGAACTCATCACAAAGAAGTTTCTCAGAATGCTTCTGTCTAGTTTTTAGGTGAAGATATTTCATTTCCTAGCATAGGCCTGAAAGCGCTCCAAATATCCACTTGCAGATTCTACAAAAAGAGTGTTTCCAAACTGCTCTTACAAAAGGAAAGTTCAAGTCTGTGAGCTGAACGAACTCATCACCAAGAAGTTTCTGAGAATGCGTCTGTCTAGTTTTTATGTGTAGAAATTTCGTTTGCCAGCATAGGCCTCAAATCGCTCCAAACATCCACTAGCAAATTCTACAAAAGGAGTGTTTCAAAAGTGCGCTATCAAAAGAAAGAGTCCACTATGTGAGTTGAATGCATAAAGCACACGGAAGTTTCTGAGAATGCTTCTGTCTAGTTTTTAGGTGAAGATATTTCATTTCCCAGCATAGGCCACAAAGCGCTCCAAATAGCCACCTGCAGATTCTACAAAAAGAGTGTTTCCAAACTGCTCTTTCAAAAGGAAGGTTCAAGTCTGTGAGTTGAGTGCCCTCATCACAAAGAAGTTTCTGAGAATGCTTCTGTCTAGTTTTTATATGAAGGTCTTTCCTTTTCCAACATAGTCCTCAAAGCGCTCCAAATAAACACTTGCAGATTCTACAAAAGGAGTGTTTCAAAACAGTTCTATCAAAAGGAACGTTCAAGTCTGTGAGTTGAATGCATTCATCACACAGAAGTTTCTGAGAATGCTTCTGTCTAGTTTTTAGGTGAAGATATTGCTTTTCCCAGCCTAGGCCTCAAAGCGCTCCAAGTATCCACTTGCAGATTCTACAAAAAGAGAGCTTCATAGCTGCTCTTTCAAAAGGAGGGTTCAAGTCTGTGTGTTGAATGCACTCATCACAAAGAAGTTTCTGAGAATGCTTCTGTCTAGTTCTTACGTGAAGATATTTCCTTTTCCAGCTAAGCTTCAAAGCGCTCCCAATAAACACTTGCAAATTCTACTAAAGGAGTGTTTCAAAACAGTTCTTTCAAAAGGAACGTTCAAGTCTGTGAGTTGAATGCACTCAACGAACAGAAGTTTCTTAGAGTGCTTCTGTATAGTTTTCATGTGAAGATATTTCCTTTTCCAGCATAGGCCTCAAAGCGCTCCAAATATCCACTTGCCGATTCTACAAAAACAGTGTTTCAAAACTGTTCTACCAAAAGGAAGGTTCAACGCTATGAGTAGAATGCACTCATCACAATGGAGTTGCTGAGAATGCTTCTCTCTAGTTTTTATGTGAAGATATTTCCTTTTCTAGCATAGGCCTCAAAGCGCTCCAAATAGCCACTTGCAGATTCTACAAAAAGAGGGTTTCGAATCTCTTCTATCAAAAGAAAGGTTCAACTCTGTGAGTTGAATGCACTCATCAGAAAGAAGTTTCTGAGAATGATTCTATCTAGTTTTCATCTGCATGTATTTCCTTTTCCACTAGATGCCGGAATCGCAAAAAATATCCACTTGCAGTTTCCACAAAAAGAGTGCTGCAGAACTGCTCCATGAAAAGGAATGTTCAACTCTGTGAGTTCAATCCCCTGATGACATAGAAGTTTCTGAAAATGCTTCTGTCTAGTTGGTATAGGAAGATATTTCCTTTTCCAGCATAAGCCTCAAAGAGCTCCAAATATCCACTTGCGGATTCTGCAAAAACAGTGTTTCAAAACTGGTCGATCAAAAGGAACGTTCAACTCTGTGAGTTGAATGCACTCATCACACAGAAGTTTCTGAGAATGCTTCCGTCTAGTTCTTACGTGAAGATATTTCCTTTTCCAGCTTAGGCCTCAAAGCGCTCCAAATAAACACTTGCAGATTCTACAAAAGGAGTGTTTCAAAACTGCTCTATCAAAAGGAAGGTTCAAGTCTGTGAGTTGAATGCACTCATCACAAAGAGGTTTCTGAGAATGCTGCTGTCTAGTTTTTATGTGAAGATATTTCCTTTTCCTCGCATAGACCTCAAATCGCTCCAGATATCCACTTGCAGATTTTACAGAAAGGGTGTTTCCAGACTGCTCTATCTAAAGGCACGTTCAACTCTGTGAGTTGAATGCACGCATTGCGAAGAACTTTCTGAGAATGCTTCTCTCTAGCTTTTAGGTGAAGATATTCCATTTCACAGCATAGGCCTCAAAGTGCTCCAAATAACCACTTGCAGATTTTACGAAAAGAATGTTTCAAAACTGCTCTTTCTAGAGGAAGGTTCAAGTCTGTGAGTTGAATGCACTCAACACAAAGAAGTTTCTGAGAATGCTTCCGTCCAGTTTTCATGTGAAGATATTTCCTTTTCCAGCATAGGCCCCAAACCGCTCCAAATAATCACTTGCAGAGTCTACAAAAAGAGTGTTTCCAAACTTCTCTATCAACTGGTAGGTACAACTCCGTGAGTTGAATGCCCTCATCACGAAGAAGTTTCTGAGAATGCTTCCCTCTTGTTTTGATGGGAAGATATTTCCTTTTCCAACATAGGCCTCAAGGAGCTCCGAATAAACACTTGCAGATTCTACAAACTTAGTGTTTCAAAACTGTTCTATCAAAAGGAACGTTCAAGTCTGGGAGTTGAATGAACTCATCACAAAGAAGTTTCTCAGAATGCTTCTGTCTAGTTTTTAGGTGAAGATATTTCATTTCCCAGCATAGGCCTGAAAGCGCTCCAAATATCCACTTGCAGATTCTACAAAAAGAGTGTTTCCAAACTGCTCTTACAAAAGGAAAGTTCAAGTCTGTGAGCTGAACGAACTCATCACAAAGAAGTTTCTGAGAATGCGTCTGTCTAGTTTTTATGTGTAGAAATTTCGTTTGCCAGCATAGGCCTCAAATCGCTCCAAACATCCACTAGCAAATTCTACAAAAGGAGTGTTTCAAAAGTGCGCTATCAAAAGAAAGAGTCCACTATGTGAGTTGAATGCATAAAGCACACGGAAGTTTCTGAGAATGCTTCTGTCTAGTTTTTAGGTGAAGATATTTCATTTCCCAGCATAGGCCACAAAGCGCTCCAAATAGCCACTTGCAGATTCTACAAAAAGAGTGTTTCCAAACTGCTCTTTCAAAAGGAAGGTTCAAGTCTGTGAGTTGAGTGCCCTCATCACAAAGAAGTTTCTGAGAATGCTTCTGTCTAGTTTTTATATGAAGGTCTTTCCTTTTCCAACATAGTCCTCAAAGCGCTCCAAATAAACACTTGCAGATTCTACAAAAGGAGTGTTTCAAAACAGTTCTATCAAAAGGAACGTTCAAGTCTGTGAGTTGAATGCATTCACCACACAGAAGTTTCTGAGAATGCTTCTGTCTAGTTTTTAGGTGAAGATATTGCTTTTCCCAGCCTAGGCCTCAAAGCGCTCCAAGTATCCACTTGCAGATTCTACAAAAAGAGAGCTTCATAGCTGCTCTTTCAAAAGGAAGGTTCAAGTCTGTGTGTTGAATGCACTCATCACAAAGAAGTTTCTGAGAATGCTTCTGTCTAGTTCTTACGTGAAGATATTTCCTTTTCCAGCTAAGCTTCAAAGCGCTCCAAATAAACACTTGCAAATTCTACTAAAGGAGTGTTTCAAAACAGTTCTTTCAAAAGGAACGTTCAAGTCTGTGAGTTGAATGCACTCAACGAACAGAAGTTTCTTAGAGTGCTTCTGTATAGTTTTCATGTGAAGATATTTCCTTTTCCAGCATAGGCCTCAAAGCGCTCCAAATATCCACTTGCCGATTCTACAAAAACAGTGTTTCAAAACTGTTCTACCAAAAGGAAGGTTCAACGCTATGAGTAGAATGCACTCATCACAATGGAGTTGCTGAGAATGCTTCTCTCTAGTTTTTATGTGAAGATATTTCCTTTTCTAGCATAGGCCTCAAAGCGCTCCAAATAGCCACTTGCAGATTCTACAAAAAGAGGGTTTCGAATCTCTTCTATCAAAAGAAAGGTTCAACTCTGTGAGTTGAATGCACTCATCAGAAAGAAGTTTCTGAGAATGATTCTATCTAGTTTTCATCTGCATGTATTTCCTTTTCCACTAGATGCCGCAATCGCACCAAGTATCCACTTGCAGTTTCCACAAAAAGAGTGCTGCAGAACTGCTCCATGAAAAGGAATGTTCAACTCTGTGAGTTCAATCCCCTGATGACATAGAAGTTTCTGAAAATGCTTCTGTCTAGTTGGTATAGGAAGATATTTCCTTTTCCAGCATAAGCCTCAAAGAGCTCCAAATATCCACTTGCGGATTCTGCAAAAACAGTGTTTCAAAACTGGTCGATCAAAAGGAACGTTCAACTCTGTGAGTTGAATGTACTCATCACACAGAAGTTTCTGAGAATGCTTCCGTCTAGTTCTTACGTGAAGATATTTCCTTTTCCAGCTTAGGCCTCAAAGCGCTCCAAATAAACACTTGCAGATTCTACAAAAGGAGTGTTTCAAAACTGCTCTATCAAAAGGAAGGTTCAAGTCTGTGAGTTGAATGCACTCATCACAAAGAGGTTTCTGAGAATGCTGCTGTCTAGTTTTTATGTGAAGATATTTCCTTTTCCTCGCATAGACCTCAAATCGCTCCAGATATCCACTTGCAGATTTTACAGAAAGGGTGTTTCCAGACTGCTCTATCTAAAGGCACGTTCAACTCTGTGAGTTGAATGCACGCATTGCGAAGAACTTTCTGAGAATGCTTCTCTCTAGCTTTTAGGTGAAGATATTCCATTTCACAGCGTAGGCCTCAAAGTGCTCCAAATAACCACTTGCAGATTTTACAAAAAGAATGTTTCAAAACTGCTCTTTCTAAAGGAAGGTTCAAGTCTGTGAGTTGAATGCACTCAACACAAAGAAGTTTCTGAGAATGCTTCTGTCCAGTTTTCATGTGAAGATATTTCCTTTTCCAGCATAGGCCCCAAACCGCTCCAAATAATCACTTGCAGAGTCTACAAAAAGAGTGTTTCCAAACTTCTCTATCAACTGGTAGGTACAACTCCGTGAGTTGAATGCCCTCATCACGAAGAAGTTTCTGAGAATGCTTCCCTCTTGTTTTGATGGGAAGATATTTCCTTTTCCAACATAGGCCTCAAGGTGCTCCGAATAAACACTTGCAGATTCTACAAACTTAGTGTTTCAAAACTGTTCTATCAAAAGGAACGTTCAAGTCTGGGAGTTGAATGAACTCATCACAAAGAAGTTTCTCAGAATGCTTCTGTCTAGTTTTTAGGTGAAGATATTTCATTTCCTAGCATAGGCCTGAAAGCGCTCCAAATATCCACTTGCAGATTCTACAAAAAGAGTGTTTCCAAACTGCTCTTACAAAAGGAAAGTTCAAGTCTGTGAGCTGAACGAACTCATCACCAAGAAGTTTCTGAGAATGCGTCTGTCTAGTTTTTATGTGTAGAAATTTCGTTTGCCAGCATAGGCCTCAAATCGCTCCAAACATCCACTAGCAAATTCTACAAAAGGAGTGTTTCAAAAGTGCGCTATCAAAAGAAAGAGTCCACTATGTGAGTTGAATGCATAAAGCACACCGAAGTTTCTGAGAATGCTTCTGTCTAGTTTTTAGGCGAAGATATTTCATTTCCCAGCATAGGCCTCAAAGCGCTCCAAGTAGCCACCTGCAGATTCTACAAAAAGAGTGTTTCCAAACTGCTCTTTTAAAAGGAAGGTTCAAGTCTGTGAGTTGAGTGCCCTCATCACAAAGAAGTTTCTGAGAATGCTTCTGTCTAGTTTTTATATGAAGGTCTTTCCTTTTCCAACATAGTCTTCAAAGCGCTCCAAATAAACACTTGCAGATTCTACAAAAGGAGTGTTTCAAAACAGTTCTATCAAAAGGAACGTTCAAGTCTGTGAGTTGAATGCATTCATCACACAGAAGTTTCTGAGAATGCTTCTGTCTAGTTTTTAGGTGAAGATATTGCTTTTCCCAGCCTAGGCCTCAAAGCGCTCCAAGTATCCACTTGCAGATTCTACAAAAAGAGAGCTTCATAGCTGCTCTTTCAAAAGGAAGGTTCAAGTCTGTGTGTTGAATGCACTCATCACAAAGAAGTTTCTGAGAATGCTTCTGTCTAGTTCTTACGTGAAGATATTTCCTTTTCCAGCTAAGCTTCAAAGCGCTCCCAATAAACACTTGCAAATTCTACTAAAGGAGTGTTTCAAAACAGTTCTTTCAAAAGGAACGTTCAAGTCTGTGAGTTGAATGCACTCAACGAACAGAAGTTTCTTAGAGTGCTTCTGTATAGTTTTCATGTGAAGATATTTCCTTTTCCAGCATAGGCCTCAAAGCGCTCCAAATATCCACTTGCCGATTCTACAAAAACAGTGTTTCAAAACTGTTCTATCAAAAGGAAGGTTCAACACTATGAGTAGAATGCACTCATCACAATGGAGTTGCTGAGAATGCTTCTCTCTAGTTTTTATGTGAAGATATTTCCTTTTCTAGCATAGGCCTCAAAGCGCTCCAAATAGCCACTTGCAGATTCTACAAAAAGAGGGTTTCAAATCTCTTCTATCAAAAGAAAGGTTCAACTCTGTGAGTTGAATGCACTCATCAGAAAGAAGTTTCTGAGAATGATTCTATCTAGTTTTCATCTGCATGTATTTCCTTTTCCACTAGATGCCGCAATCGCACCAAATATCCACTTGCGGTTTCCAACAAAAGAGTGCTGCAGAACTGCTCCATGAAAAGGAATGTTCAACTCTGTGAGTTCAATCCCCTGATGACATCGAAGTTTCTGAAAATGCTTCTGTCTAGTTGGTATAGGAAGATATTTCCTTTTCCAGCATAAGCCTCAAAGAGCTCCAAATATCCACTTGCGGATTCTGCAAAAACAGTGTTTCAAAACTGGTCGATCAAAAGGAACGTTCAACTCTGTGAGTTGAATGTACTCATCACACAGAAGTTTCTGAGAATGCTTCCGTCTAGTTCTTACGTGAAGATATTTCCTTTTCCAGCTTAGGCCTCAAAGCGCTCCAAATAAACACTTGCAGATTCTACAAAAGGAGTGTTTCAAAACTGCTCTATCAAAAGGAAGGTTCAAGTCTGTGAGTTGAATGCACTCATCACAAAGAGGTTTCTGAGAATGCTGCTGTCTAGTTTTTATGTGAAGATATTTCCTTTTCCTCGCATAGACCTCAAATCGCTCCAGATATCCACTTGCAGATTTTACAGAAAGGGTGTTTCCAGACTGCTCTATCTAAAGGCACGTTCAACTCTGTGAGTTGAATGCACGCATTGCGAAGAACTTTCTGAGAATGCTTCTCTCTAGCTTTTAGGTGAAGATATTCCATTTCACAGCATAGGCCTCAAAGTGCTCCAAATAACCACTTGCAGATTTTACAAAAAGAATGTTTCAAAACTGCTCTTTCTAGAGGAAGGTTCAAGTCTGTGAGTTGAATGCACTCAACACAAAGAAGTTTCTGAGAATGCTTCTGTCCAGTTTTCATGTGAAGATATTTCCTTTTCCAGCATAGGCCCCAAACCGCTCCAAATAATCACTTGCAGAGTCTACAAAAAGAGTGTTTCCAAACTTCTCTATCAACTGGTAGGTACAACTCCGTGAGTTGAATGCCCTCATCACGAAGAAGTTTCTGAGAATGCTTCCCTCTTGTTTTGATGGGAAGATATTTCCTTTTCCAACATAGGCCTCAAGGTGCTCCGAATAAACACTTGCAGATTCTACAAACTTAGTGTTTCAAAACTGTTCTATCAAAAGGAACGTTCAAGTCTGGGAGTTGAATGAACTCATCACAAAGAAGTTTCTCAGAATGCTTCTGTCTAGTTTTTAGGTGAAGATATTTCATTTCCTAGCATAGGCCTGAAAGCGCTCCAAATATCCACTTGCAGATTCTACAAAAAGAGTGTTTCCAAACTGCTCTTACAAAAGGAAAGTTCAAGTCTGTGAGCTGAACGAACTCATCACCAAGAAGTTTCTGAGAATGCGTCTGTCTAGTTTTTATGTGTAGAAATTTCGTTTGCCAGCATAGGCCTCAAATCGCTCCAAACATCCACTAGCAAATTCTACAAAAGGAGTGTTTCAAAAGTGCGCTATCAAAAGAAAGAGTCCACTATGTGAGTTGAATGCATAAAGCACACGGAAGTTTCTGAGAATGCTTCTGTCTAGTTTTTAGGTGAAGATATTTCATTTCCCAGCATAGGCCACAAAGCGCTCCAAATAGCCACCTGCAGATTCTACAAAAAGAGTGTTTCCAAACTGCTCTTTCAAAAGGAAGGTTCAAGTCTGTGAGTTGAGTGCCCTCATCACAAAGAAGTTTCTGAGAATGCTTCTGTCTAGTTTTTATATGAAGGTCTTTCCTTTTCCAACATAGTCCTCAAAGCGCTCCAAATAAACACTTGCAGATTCTACAAAAGGAGTGTTTCAAAACAGTTCTATCAAAAGGAACGTTCAAGTCTGTGAGTTGAATGCATTCATCACACAGAAGTTTCTGAGAATGCTTCTGTCTAGTTTTTAGGTGAAGATATTGCTTTTCCCAGCCTAGGCCTCAAAGCGCTCCAAGTATCCACTTGCAGATTCTACAAAAAGAGAGCTTCATAGCTGCTCTTTCAAAAGGAGGGTTCAAGTCTGTGTGTTGAATGCACTCATCACAAAGAAGTTTCTGAGAATGCTTCTGTCTAGTTCTTACGTGAAGATATTTCCTTTTCCAGCTAAGCTTCAAAGCGCTCCCAATAAACACTTGCAAATTCTACTAAAGGAGTGTTTCAAAACAGTTCTTTCAAAAGGAACGTTCAAGTCTGTGAGTTGAATGCACTCAACGAACAGAAGTTTCTTAGAGTGCTTCTGTATAGTTTTCATGTGAAGATATTTCCTTTTCCAGCATAGGCCTCAAAGCGCTCCAAATATCCACTTGCCGATTCTACAAAAACAGTGTTTCAAAACTGTTCTACCAAAAGGAAGGTTCAACGCTATGAGTAGAATGCACTCATCACAATGGAGTTGCTGAGAATGCTTCTCTCTAGTTTTTATGTGAAGATATTTCCTTTTCTAGCATAGGCCTCAAAGCGCTCCAAATAGCCACTTGCAGATTCTACAAAAAGAGGGTTTCGAATCTCTTCTATCAAAAGAAAGGTTCAACTCTGTGAGTTGAATGCACTCATCAGAAAGAAGTTTCTGAGAATGATTCTATCTAGTTTTCATCTGCATGTATTTCCTTTTCCACTAGATGCCGGAATCGCAAAAAATATCCACTTGCAGTTTCCACAAAAAGAGTGCTGCAGAACTGCTCCATGAAAAGGAATGTTCAACTCTGTGAGTTCAATCCCCTGATGACATAGAAGTTTCTGAAAATGCTTCTGTCTAGTTGGTATAGGAAGATATTTCCTTTTCCAGCATAAGCCTCAAAGAGCTCCAAATATCCACTTGCGGATTCTGCAAAAACAGTGTTTCAAAACTGGTCGATCAAAAGGAACGTTCAACTCTGTGAGTTGAATGCACTCATCACACAGAAGTTTCTGAGAATGCTTCCGTCTAGTTCTTACGTGAAGATATTTCCTTTTCCAGCTTAGGCCTCAAAGCGCTCCAAATAAACACTTGCAGATTCTACAAAAGGAGTGTTTCAAAACTGCTCTATCAAAAGGAAGGTTCAAGTCTGTGAGTTGAATGCACTCATCACAAAGAGGTTTCTGAGAATGCTGCTGTCTAGTTTTTATGTGAAGATATTTCCTTTTCCTCGCATAGACCTCAAATCGCTCCAGATATCCACTTGCAGATTTTACAGAAAGGGTGTTTCCAGACTGCTCTATCTAAAGGCACGTTCAACTCTGTGAGTTGAATGCACGCATTGCGAAGAACTTTCTGACAATGCTTCTCTCTAGCTTTTAGGTGAAGATATTCCATTTCACAGCATAGGCCTCAAAGTGCTCCAAATAACCACTTGCAGATTTTACAAAAAGAATGTTTCAAAACTGCTCTTTCTAGAGGAAGGTTCAAGTCTGTGAGTTGAATGCACTCAACACAAAGAAGTTTCTGAGAATGCTTCTGTCCAGTTTTCATGTGAAGATATTTCCTTTTCCAGCATAGGCCCCAAACCGCTCCAAGTAATCACTTGCAGAGTCTACAAAAAGAGTGTTTCCAAACTTCTCTATCAACTGGTAGGTACAACTCCGTGAGTTGAATGCCCTCATCACGAAGAAGTTTCTGAGAATGCTTCCCTCTTGTTTTGATGGGAAGATATTTCCTTTTCCAACATAGGCCTCAAGGTGCTCCGAATAAACACTTGCAGATTCTACAAACTTAGTGTTTCAAAACTGTTCTATCAAAAGGAACGTTCAAGTCTGGGAGTTGAATGAACTCATCACAAAGAAGTTTCTCAGAATGCTTCTGTCTAGTTTTTAGGTGAAGATATTTCATTTCCCAGCATAGGCCTGAAAGCGCTCCAAATATCCACTTGCAGATTCTACAAAAAGAGTGTTTCCAAACTGTTCTTACAAAAGGAAAGTTCAAGTCTGTGAGCTGAACGAACTCATCACAAAGAAGTTCCTGAGAATGCGTCTGTCTAGTTTTTATGTGTAGAAATTTCGTTTGCCAGCATAGGCCTCAAATCGCTCCAAACATCCACTAGCAAATTCTACAAAAGGAGTGTTTCAAAAGTGCGCTATCAAAAGAAAGAGTCCACTATGTGAGTTGAATGCATAAAGCACACGGAAGTTTCTGAGAATGCTTCTGTCTAGTTTTTAGGTGAAGATATTTCATTTCAAAGCATAGGCCACAAAGCGCTCCAAATAGCCACTTGCAGATTCTACAAAAAGAGTGTTTCCAAACTGCTCTTTCAAAAGGAAGGTTCAAGTCTGTGAGTTGAGTGCCCTCATCACAAAGAAGTTTCTGAGAATGCTTCTGTCTAGTTTTTATATGAAGGTCTTTCCTTTTCCAACATAGTCCTCAAAGCGCTCCAAATAAACACTTGCAGATTCTACAAAAGGAGTGTTTCAAAACAGTTCTATCAAAAGGAACGTTCAAGTCTGTGAGTTGAATGCATTCACCACACAGAAGTTTCTGAGAATGCTTCTGTCTAGTTTTTAGGTGAAGATATTGCTTTTCCCAGCCTAGGCCTCAAAGCGCTCCAAGTATCCACTTGCAGATTCTACAAAAAGAGAGCTTCATAGCTGCTCTTTCAAAAGGAAGGTTCAAGTCTGTGTGTTGAATGCACTCATCACAAAGAAGTTTCTGAGAATGCTTCTGTCTAGTTCTTACGTGAAGATATTTCCTTTTCCAGCTAAGCTTCAAAGCGCTCCAAATAAACACTTGCAAATTCTACTAAAGGAGTGTTTCAAAACAGTTCTTTCAAAAGGAACGTTCAAGTCTGTGAGTTGAATGCACTCAACGAACAGAAGTTTCTTAGAGTGCTTCTGTATAGTTTTCATGTGAAGATATTTCCTTTTCCAGCATAGGCCTCAAAGCGCTCCAAATATCCACTTGCCGATTCTACAAAAACAGTGTTTCAAAACTGTTCTACCAAAAGGAAGGTTCAACGCTATGAGTAGAATGCACTCATCACAATGGAGTTGCTGAGAATGCTTCTCTCTAGTTTTTATGTGAAGATATTTCCTTTTCTAGCATAGGCCTCAAAGCGCTCCAAATAGCCACTTGCAGATTCTACAAAAAGAGGGTTTCGAATCTCTTCTATCAAAAGAAAGGTTCAACTCTGTGAGTTGAATGCACTCATCAGAAAGAAGTTTCTGAGAATGATTCTATCTAGTTTTCATCTGCATGTATTTCCTTTTCCACTAGATGCCGCAATCGCACCAAGTATCCACTTGCAGTTTCCACAAAAAGAGTGCTGCAGAACTGCTCCATGAAAAGGAATGTTCAACTCTGTGAGTTCAATCCCCTGATGACATAGAAGTTTCTGAAAATGCTTCTGTCTAGTTGGTATAGGAAGATATTTCCTTTTCCAGCATAAGCCTCAAAGAGCTCCAAATATCCACTTGCGGATTCTGCAAAAACAGTGTTTCAAAACTGGTCGATCAAAAGGAACGTTCAACTCTGTGAGTTGAATGTACTCATCACACAGAAGTTTCTGAGAATGCTTCCGTCTAGTTCTTACGTGAAGATATTTCCTTTTCCAGCTTAGGCCTCAAAGCGCTCCAAATAAACACTTGCAGATTCTACAAAAGGAGTGTTTCAAAACTGCTCTATCAAAAGGAAGGTTCAAGTCTGTGAGTTGAATGCACTCATCACAAAGAGGTTTCTGAGAATGCTGCTGTCTAGTTTTTATGTGAAGATATTTCCTTTTCCTCGCATAGACCTCAAATCGCTCCAGATATCCACTTGCAGATTTTACAGAAAGGGTGTTTCCAGACTGCTCTATCTAAAGGCACGTTCAACTCTGTGAGTTGAATGCACGCATTGCGAAGAACTTTCTGAGAATGCTTCTCTCTAGCTTTTAGGTGAAGATATTCCATTTCACAGCATAGGCCTCAAAGTGCTCCAAATAACCACTTGCAGATTTTACAAAAAGAATGTTTCAAAACTGCTCTTTCTAAAGGAAGGTTCAAGTCTGTGAGTTGAATGCACTCAACACAAAGAAGTTTCTGAGAATGCTTCTGTCCAGTTTTCATGTGAAGATATTTCCTTTTCCAGCATAGGCCCCAAACCGCTCCAAATAATCACTTGCAGAGTCTACAAAAAGAGTGTTTCCAAACTTCTCTATCAACTGGTAGGTACAACTCCGTGAGTTGAATGCCCTCATCACGAAGAAGTTTCTGAGAATGCTTCCCTCTTGTTTTGATGGGAAGATATTTCCTTTTCCAACATAGGCCTCAAGGTGCTCCGAATAAACACTTGCAGATTCTACAAACTTAGTGTTTCAAAACTGTTCTATCAAAAGGAACGTTCAAGTCTGGGAGTTGAATGAACTCATCACAAAGAAGTTTCTCAGAATGCTTCTGTCTAGTTTTTAGGTGAAGATATTTCATTTCCTAGCATAGGCCTGAAAGCGCTCCAAATATCCACTTGCAGATTCTACAAAAAGAGTGTTTCCAAACTGCTCTTACAAAAGGAAAGTTCAAGTCTGTGAGCTGAACGAACTCATCACCAAGAAGTTTCTGAGAATGCGTCTGTCTAGTTTTTATGTGTAGAAATTTCGTTTGCCAGCATAGGCCTCAAATCGCTCCAAACATCCACTAGCAAATTCTACAAAAGGAGTGTTTCAAAAGTGCGCTATCAAAAGAAAGAGTCCACTATGTGAGTTGAATGCATAAAGCACACCGAAGTTTCTGAGAATGCTTCTGTCTAGTTTTTAGGCGAAGATATTTCATTTCCCAGCATAGGCCTCAAAGCGCTCCAAGTAGCCACCTGCAGATTCTACAAAAAGAGTGTTTCCAAACTGCTCTTTTAAAAGGAAGGTTCAAGTCTGTGAGTTGAGTGCCCTCATCACAAAGAAGTTTCTGAGAATGCTTCTGTCTAGTTTTTATATGAAGGTCTTTCCTTTTCCAACATAGTCTTCAAAGCGCTCCAAATAAACACTTGCAGATTCTACAAAAGGAGTGTTTCAAAACAGTTCTATCAAAAGGAACGTTCAAGTCTGTGAGTTGAATGCATTCATCACACAGAAGTTTCTGAGAATGCTTCTGTCTAGTTTTTAGGTGAAGATATTGCTTTTCCCAGCCTAGGCCTCAAAGCGCTCCAAGTATCCACTTGCAGATTCTACAAAAAGAGAGCTTCATAGCTGCTCTTTCAAAAGGAAGGTTCAAGTCTGTGTGTTGAATGCACTCATCACAAAGAAGTTTCTGAGAATGCTTCTGTCTAGTTCTTACGTGAAGATATTTCCTTTTCCAGCTAAGCTTCAAAGCGCTCCCAATAAACACTTGCAAATTCTACTAAAGGAGTGTTTCAAAACAGTTCTTTCAAAAGGAACGTTCAAGTCTGTGAGTTGAATGCACTCAACGAACAGAAGTTTCTTAGAGTGCTTCTGTATAGTTTTCATGTGAAGATATTTCCTTTTCCAGCATAGGCCTCAAAGCGCTCCAAATATCCACTTGCCGATTCTACAAAAACAGTGTTTCAAAACTGTTCTATCAAAAGGAAGGTTCAACACTATGAGTAGAATGCACTCATCACAATGGAGTTGCTGAGAATGCTTCTCTCTAGTTTTTATGTGAAGATATTTCCTTTTCTAGCATAGGCCTCAAAGCGCTCCAAATAGCCACTTGCAGATTCTACAAAAAGAGGGTTTCAAATCTCTTCTATCAAAAGAAAGGTTCAACTCTGTGAGTTGAATGCACTCATCAGAAAGAAGTTTCTGAGAATGATTCTATCTAGTTTTCATCTGCATGTATTTCCTTTTCCACTAGATGCCGCAATCGCACCAAATATCCACTTGCGGTTTCCAACAAAAGAGTGCTGCAGAACTGCTCCATGAAAAGGAATGTTCAACTCTGTGAGTTCAATCCCCTGATGACATCGAAGTTTCTGAAAATGCTTCTGTCTAGTTGGTATAGGAAGATATTTCCTTTTCCAGCATAAGCCTCAAAGAGCTCCAAATATCCACTTGCGGATTCTGCAAAAACAGTGTTTCAAAACTGGTCGATCAAAAGGAACGTTCAACTCTGTGAGTTGAATGTACTCATCACACAGAAGTTTCTGAGAATGCTTCCGTCTAGTTCTTACGTGAAGATATTTCCTTTTCCAGCTTAGGCCTCAAAGCGCTCCAAATAAACACTTGCAGATTCTACAAAAGGAGTGTTTCAAAACTGCTCTATCAAAAGGAAGGTTCAAGTCTGTGAGTTGAATGCACTCATCACAAAGAGGTTTCTGAGAATGCTGCTGTCTAGTTTTTATGTGAAGATATTTCCTTTTCCTCGCATAGACCTCAAATCGCTCCAGATATCCACTTGCAGATTTTACAGAAAGGGTGTTTCCAGACTGCTCTATCTAAAGGCACGTTCAACTCTGTGAGTTGAATGCACGCATTGCGAAGAACTTTCTGACAATGCTTCTCTCTAGCTTTTAGGTGAAGATATTCCATTTCACAGCATAGGCCTCAAAGTGCTCCAAATAACCACTTGCAGATTTTACAAAAAGAATGTTTCAAAACTGCTCTTTCTAGAGGAAGGTTCAAGTCTGTGAGTTGAATGCACTCAACACAAAGAAGTTTCTGAGAATGCTTCTGTCCAGTTTTCATGTGAAGATATTTCCTTTTCCAGCATAGGCCCCAAACCGCTCCAAATAATCACTTGCAGAGTCTACAAAAAGAGTGTTTCCAAACTTCTCTATCAACTGGTAGGTACAACTCCGTGAGTTGAATGCCCTCATCACGAAGAAGTTTCTGAGAATGCTTCCCTCTTGTTTTGATGGGAAGATATTTCCTTTTCCAACATAGGCCTCAAGGTGCTCCGAATAAACACTTGCAGATTCTACAAACTTAGTGTTTCAAAACTGTTCTATCAAAAGGAACGTTCAAGTCTGGGAGTTGAATGAACTCATCACAAAGAAGTTTCTCAGAATGCTTCTGTCTAGTTTTTAGGTGAAGATATTTCATTTCCTAGCATAGGCCTGAAAGCGCTCCAAATATCCACTTGCAGATTCTACAAAAAGAGTGTTTCCAAACTGCTCTTACAAAAGGAAAGTTCAAGTCTGTGAGCTGAACGAACTCATCACCAAGAAGTTTCTGAGAATGCGTCTGTCTAGTTTTTATGTGTAGAAATTTCGTTTGCCAGCATAGGCCTCAAATCGCTCCAAACATCCACTAGCAAATTCTACAAAAGGAGTGTTTCAAAAGTGCGCTATCAAAAGAAAGAGTCCACTATGTGAGTTGAATGCATAAAGCACACGGAAGTTTCTGAGAATGCTTCTGTCTAGTTTTTAGGTGAAGATATTTCATTTCCCAGCATAGGCCACAAAGCGCTCCAAATAGCCACCTGCAGATTCTACAAAAAGAGTGTTTCCAAACTGCTCTTTCAAAAGGAAGGTTCAAGTCTGTGAGTTGAGTGCCCTCATCACAAAGAAGTTTCTGAGAATGCTTCTGTCTAGTTTTTATATGAAGGTCTTTCCTTTTCCAACATAGTCCTCAAAGCCCTCCAAATAAACACTTGCAGATTCTACAAAAGGAGTGTTTCAAAACAGTTCTATCAAAAGGAACGTTCAAGTCTGTGAGTTGAATGCATTCATCACACAGAAGTTTCTGAGAATGCTTCTGTCTAGTTTTTAGGTGAAGATATTGCTTTTCCCAGCCTAGGCCTCAAAGCGCTCCAAGTATCCACTTGCAGATTCTACAAAAAGAGAGCTTCATAGCTGCTCTTTCAAAAGGAGGGTTCAAGTCTGTGTGTTGAATGCACTCATCACAAAGAAGTTTCTGAGAATGCTTCTGTCTAGTTCTTACGTGAAGATATTTCCTTTTCCAGCTAAGCTTCAAAGCGCTCCCAATAAACACTTGCAAATTCTACTAAAGGAGTGTTTCAAAACAGTTCTTTCAAAAGGAACGTTCAAGTCTGTGAGTTGAATGCACTCAACGAACAGAAGTTTCTTAGAGTGCTTCTGTATAGTTTTCATGTGAAGATATTTCCTTTTCCAGCATAGGCCTCAAAGCGCTCCAAATATCCACTTGCCGATTCTACAAAAACAGTGTTTCAAAACTGTTCTACCAAAAGGAAGGTTCAACGCTATGAGTAGAATGCACTCATCACAATGGAGTTGCTGAGAATGCTTCTCTCTAGTTTTTATGTGAAGATATTTCCTTTTCTAGCATAGGCCTCAAAGCGCTCCAAATAGCCACTTGCAGATTCTACAAAAAGAGGGTTTCGAATCTCTTCTATCAAAAGAAAGGTTCAACTCTGTGAGTTGAATGCACTCATCAGAAAGAAGTTTCTGAGAATGATTCTATCTAGTTTTCATCTGCATGTATTTCCTTTTCCACTAGATGCCGGAATCGCAAAAAATATCCACTTGCAGTTTCCACAAAAAGAGTGCTGCAGAACTGCTCCATGAAAAGGAATGTTCAACTCTGTGAGTTCAATCCCCTGATGACATAGAAGTTTCTGAAAATGCTTCTGTCTAGTTGGTATAGGAAGATATTTCCTTTTCCAGCATAAGCCTCAAAGAGCTCCAAATATCCACTTGCGGATTCTGCAAAAACAGTGTTTCAAAACTGGTCGATCAAAAGGAACGTTCAACTCTGTGAGTTGAATGCACTCATCACACAGAAGTTTCTGAGAATGCTTCCGTCTAGTTCTTACGTGAAGATATTTCCTTTTCCAGCTTAGGCCTCAAAGCGCTCCAAATAAACACTTGCAGATTCTACAAAAGGAGTGTTTCAAAACTGCTCTATCAAAAGGAAGGTTCAAGTCTGTGAGTTGAATGCACTCATCACAAAGAGGTTTCTGAGAATGCTGCTGTCTAGTTTTTATGTGAAGATATTTCCTTTTCCTCGCATAGACCTCAAATCGCTCCAGATATCCACTTGCAGATTTTACAGAAAGGGTGTTTCCAGACTGCTCTATCTAAAGGCACGTTCAACTCTGTGAGTTGAATGCACGCATTGCGAAGAACTTTCTGAGAATGCTTCTCTCTAGCTTTTAGGTGAAGATATTCCATTTCACAGCATAGGCCTCAAAGTGCTCCAAATAACCACTTGCAGATTTTACGAAAAGAATGTTTCAAAACTGCTCTTTCTAGAGGAAGGTTCAAGTCTGTGAGTTGAATGCACTCAACACAAAGAAGTTTCTGAGAATGCTTCCGTCCAGTTTTCATGTGAAGATATTTCCTTTTCCAGCATAGGCCCCAAACCGCTCCAAATAATCACTTGCAGAGTCTACAAAAAGAGTGTTTCCAAACTTCTCTATCAACTGGTAGGTACAACTCCGTGAGTTGAATGCCCTCATCACGAAGAAGTTTCTGAGAATGCTTCCCTCTTGTTTTGATGGGAAGATATTTCCTTTTCCAACATAGGCCTCAAGGAGCTCCGAATAAACACTTGCAGATTCTACAAACTTAGTGTTTCAAAACTGTTCTATCAAAAGGAACGTTCAAGTCTGGGAGTTGAATGAACTCATCACAAAGAAGTTTCTCAGAATGCTTCTGTCTAGTTTTTAGGTGAAGATATTTCATTTCCCAGCATAGGCCTGAAAGCGCTCCAAATATCCACTTGCAGATTCTACAAAAAGAGTGTTTCCAAACTGCTCTTACAAAAGGAAAGTTCAAGTCTGTGAGCTGAACGAACTCATCACAAAGAAGTTTCTGAGAATGCGTCTGTCTAGTTTTTATGTGTAGAAATTTCGTTTGCCAGCATAGGCCTCAAATCGCTCCAAACATCCACTAGCAAATTCTACAAAAGGAGTGTTTCAAAAGTGCGCTATCAAAAGAGAGTCCACTATGTGAGTTGAATGTATAAAGCACACGGAAGTTTCTGAGAATGCTTCTGTCTAGTTTTTAGGTGAAGATATTTCATTTCCCAGCATAGGCCACAAAGCGCTCCAAATAGCCACTTGCAGATTCTACAAAAAGAGTGTTTCCAAACTGCTCTTTCAAAAGGAAGGTTCAAGTCTGTGAGTTGAGTGCCCTCATCACAAAGAAGTTTCTGAGAATGCTTCTGTCTAGTTTTTATATGAAGGTCTTTCCTGTTCCAACATAGTCCTCAAAGCGCTCCAAATAAACACTTGCAGATTCTACAAAAGGAGTGTTTCAAAACAGTTCTATCAAAAGGAACGTTCAAGTCTGTGAGTTGAATGCATTCATCACACAGAAGTTTCTGAGAATGCTTCTGTCTAGTTTTTAGGTGAAGATATTGCTTTTCCCAGCCTAGGCCTCAAAGCGCTCCAAGTATCCACTTGCAGATTCTACAAAAAGAGAGCTTCATAGCTGCTCTTTCAAAAGGAAGGTTCAAGTCTGTGTGTTGAATGCACTCATCACAAAGAAGTTTCTGAGAATGCTTCTGTCTAGTTCTTACGTGAAGATATTTCCTTTTCCAGCTAAGCTTCAAAGCGCTCCCAATAAACACTTGCAAATTCTACTAAAGGAGTGTTTCAAAACAGTTCTTTCAAAAGGAACGTTCAAGTCTGTGAGTTGAATGCACTCAACGAACAGAAGTTTCTTAGAGTGCTTCTGTATAGTTTTCATGTGAAGATATTTCCTTTTCCAGCATAGGCCTCAAAGCGCTCCAAATATCCACTTGCCGATTCTACAAAAACAGTGTTTCAAAACTGTTCTATCAAAAGGAAGGTTCAACGCTATGAGTAGAATGCACTCATCACAATGGAGTTGCTGAGAATGCTTCTCTCTAGTTTTTATGTGAAGATATTTCCTTTTCTAGCATAGGCCTCAAAGCGCTCCAAATAGCCACTTGCAGATTCTACAAAAAGAGGGTTTCAAATCTCTTCTATCAAAAGAAAGGTTCAACTCTGTGAGTTGAATGCACTCATCAGAAAGAAGTTTCTGAGAATGATTCTATCTAGTTTTCATCTGCATGTATTTCCATTTCCACTAGATGCCGCAATCGCACCAAATATCCACTTGCGGTTTCCACAAAAAGAGTGCTGCAGAACTGCTCCATGAAAAGGAATGTTCAACTCTGTGAGTTCAATCCCCTGATGACATAGAAGTTTCTGAAAATGCTTCTGTCTAGTTGGTATAGGAAGATATTTCCTTTTCCAGCATAAGCCTCAAAGAGCTCCAAATATCCACTTGCGGATTCTGCAAAAACAGTGTTTCAAAACTGGTCGATCAAAAGGAACGTTCAACTCTGTGAGTTGAATGCACTCATCACACAGAAGTTTCTGAGAATGCTTCCGTCTAGTTCTTACGTGAAGATATTTCCTTTTCCAGCTTAGGCCTCAAGGCGCTCCAAATAAACACTTGCAGATTCTACAAAAGGAGTGTTTCAAAACTGCTCTATCAAAAGGAAGGTTCAAGTCTGTGAGTTGAATGCACTCATCACAAAGAGGTTTCTGAGAATGCTGCTGTCTAGTTTTTATGTGAAGATATTTCCTTTACCTCGCATAGACCTCAAATCTCTCCAGATATCCACTTGCAGATTTTACAGAAAGGGTGTTTCCAGACTGCTCTATCTAAAGGCACGTTCAACTCTGTGAGTTGAATGCACGCATTGCGAAGAACTTTCTGAGAATGCTTCTCTCTAGCTTTTAGGTGAAGATATTCCATTTCACAGCATAGGCCTCAAAGTGCTCCAAATAACCACTTGCAGATTTTACAAAAAGAATGTTTCAAAACTGCTCTTTCTAGAGGAAGGTTCAAGTCTGTGAGTTGAATGCACTCAACACAAAGAAGTTTCTGAGAATGCTTCCGTCCAGTTTTCATGTGAAGATATTTCCTTTTCCAGCATAGGCCCCAAACCGCTCCAAATAATCACTTGCAGAGTCTACAAAAAGAGTGTTTCCAAACTTCTCTATCAACTGGTAGGTACAACTCCGTGAGTTGAATGCCCTCATCACGAAGAAGTTTCTGAGAATGCTTCCCTCTTGTTTTGATGGGAAGATATTTCCTTTTCCAACATAGGCCTCAAGGAGCTCCGAATAAACACTTGCAGATTCTACAAACTTAGTGTTTCAAAACTGTTCTATCAAAAGGAACGTTCAAGTCTGGGAGTTGAATGAACTCATCACAAAGAAGTTTCTCAGAATGCTTCTGTCTAGTTTTTAGGTGAAGATATTTCATTTCCCAGCATAGGCCTGAAAGCGCTCCAAATATCCACTTGCAGATTCTACAAAAAGAGTGTTTCCAAACTGCTCTTACAAAAGGAAAGTTCAAGTCTGTGAGCTGAACGAACTCATCACAAAGAAGTTTCTGAGAATGCGTCTGTCTAGTTTTTATGTGTAGAAATTTCGTTTGCCAGCATAGGCCTCAAATCGCTCCAAACATCCACTAGCAAATTCTACAAAAGGAGTGTTTCAAAAGTGCGCTATCAAAAGAAAGAGTCCACTATGTGAGTTGAATGCATAAAGCACACGGAAGTTTCTGAGAATGCTTCTGTCTAGTTTTTAGGTGAAGATATTTCATTTCCCAGCATAGGCCACAACGCGCTCCAAATAGCCACTTGCAGATTCTACAAAAAGAGTGTTTCCAAACTGCTCTTTCAAAAGGAAGGTTCAAGTCTGTGAGTTAAGTGCCCTCATCACAAAGAAGTTTCTGAGAATGCTTCTGTCTAGTTTTTATATGAAGGTCTTTCCTGTTCCAACATAGTCCTCAAAGCGCTCCAAATAAACACTTGCAGATTCTACAAAAGGAGTGTTTCAAAACAGTTCTATCAAAAGGAACGTTCAAGTCTGTGAGTTGAATGCATTCATCACACAGAAGTTTCTGAGAATGCTTCTGTCTAGTTTTTAGGTGAAGATATTGCTTTTCCCAGCCTAGGCCTCAAAGCGCTCCAAGTATCCACTTGCAGATTCTACAAAAAGAGAGCTTCATAGCTGCTCTTTCAAAAGGAAGGTTCAAGTCTGTGTGTTGAATGCACTCATCACAAAGAAGTTTCTGAGAATGCTTCTGTCTAGTTCTTACGTGAAGATATTTCCTTTTCCAGCTAAGCTTCAAAGCGCTCCCAATAAACACTTGCAAATTCTACTAAAGGAGTGTTTCAAAAGAGTTCTTTCAAAAGGAACGTTCAAGTCTGTGAGTTGAATGCACTCAACGAACAGAAGTTTCTTAGAGTGCTTCTGTATAGTTTTCATGTGAAGATATTTCCTTTTCCAGCATAGGCCTCAAAGCGCTCCAAATATCCACTTGCCGATTCTACAAAAACAGTGTTTCAAAACTGTTCTATCAAAAGGAAGGTTCAACGCTATGAGTAGAATGCACTCATCACAATGGAGTTGCTGAGAATGCTTCTCTCTAGTTTTTATGTGAAGATATTTCCTTTTCTAGCATAGGCCTCAAAGCGCTCCAAATAGCCACTTGCAGATTCTACAAAAAGAGGGTTTCAAATCTCTTCTATCAAAAGAAAGGTTCAACTCTGTGAGTTGAATGCACTCATCAGAAAGAAGTTTCTGAGAATGATTCTATCTAGTTTTCATCTGCATGTATTTCCTTTTCCACTAGATGCCGCAATCGCACCAAATATCCACTTGCGGTTTCCACAAAAAGAGTGCTGCAGAACTGCTCCATGAAAAGGAATGTTCAACTCTGTGAGTTCAATCCCCTGATGACATAGAAGTTTCTGAAAATGCTTCTGTCTAGTTGGTATAGGAAGATATTTCCTTTTCCAGCATAAGCCTCAAAGAGCTCCAAATATCCACTTGCGGATTCTGCAAAAACAGTGTTTCAAAACTGGTCGATCAAAAGGAACGTTCAACTCTGTGAGTTGAATGCACTCATCACACAGAAGTTTCTGAGAATGCTTCCGTCTAGTTCTTACGTGAAGATATTTCCTTTTCCAGCTTAGGCCTCAAGGCGCTCCAAATAAACACTTGCAGATTCTACAAAAGGAGTGTTTCAAAACTGCTCTATCAAAAGGAAGGTTCAAGTCTGTGAGTTGAATGCACTCATCACAAAGAGGTTTCTGAGAATGCTGCTGTCTAGTTTTTATGTGAAGATATTTCCTTTTCCTCGCATAGACCTCAAATCTCTCCAGATATCCACTTGCAGATTTTACAGAAAGGGTGTTTCCAGACTGCTCTATCTAAAGGCACGTTCAACTCTGTGAGTTGAATGCACGCATTGCGAAGAACTTTCTGAGAATGCTTCTCTCTAGCTTTTAGGTGAAGATATTCCATTTCACAGCATAGGCCTCAAAGTGCTCCAAATAACCACTTGCAGATTTTACAAAAAGAATGTTTCAAAACTGCTCTTTCTAGAGGAAGGTTCAAGTCTGTGAGTTGAATGCACTCAACACAAAGAAGTTTCTGAGAATGCTTCCGTCCAGTTTTCATGTGAAGATATTTCCTTTTCCAGCATAGGCCCCAAACCGCTTCAAATAATCACTTGCAGAGTCTACAAAAAGAGTGTTTCCAAACTTCTCTATCAACTGGTAGGTACAACTCCGTGAGTTGAATGCCCTCATCACGAAGAAGTTTCTGAGAATGCTTCCCTCTTGTTTTGATGGGAAGATATTTCCTTTTCCAACATAGGCCTCAAGGAGCTCCGAATAAACACTTGCAGATTCTACAAACTTAGTGTTTCAAAACTGTTCTATCAAAAGGAACGTTCAAGTCTGGGAGTTGAATGAACTCATCACAAAGAAGTTTCTCAGAATGCTTCTGTCTAGTTTTTAGGTGAAGATATTTCATTTCCCAGCATAGGCCTGAAAGCGCTCCAAATATCCACTTGCAGATTCTACAAAAAGAGTGTTTCCAAACTGCTCTTACAAAAGGAAAGTTCAAGTCTGTGAGCTGAACGAACTCATCACAAAGAAGTTTCTGAGAATGCGTCTGTCTAGTTTTTATGTGTAGAAATTTCGTTTGCCAGCATAGGCCTCAAATCGCTCCAAACATCCACTAGCAAATTCTACAAAAGGAGTGTTTCAAAAGTGCGCTATCAAAAGAAAGAGTCCACTATGTGAGTTGAATGCATAAAGCACACGGAAGTTTCTGAGAATGCTTCTGTCTAGTTTTTAGGTGAAGATATTTCATTTCCCAGCATAGGCCACAAAGCGCTCCAAATAGCCACTTGCAGATTCTACAAAAAGAGTGTTTCCAAACTGCTCTTTCAAAAGGAAGGTTCAAGTCTGTGAGTTGAGTGCCCTCATCACAAAGAAGTTTCTGAGAATGCTTCTGTCTAGTTTTTATATGAAGGTCTTTCCTGTTCCAACATAGTCCTCAAAGCGCTCCAAATAAACACTTGCAGATTCTACAAAAGGAGTGTTTCAAAACAGTTCTATCAAAAGGAACGTTCAAGTCTGTGAGTTGAATGCATTCATCACACAGAAGTTTCTGAGAATGCTTCTGTCTAGTTTTTAGGTGAAGATATTGCTTTTCCCAGCCTAGGCCTCAAAGCGCTCCAAGTATCCACTTGCAGATTCTACAAAAAGAGAGCTTCATAGCTGCTCTTTCAAAAGGAAGGTTCAAGTCTGTGTGTTGAATGCACTCATCACAAAGAAGTTTCTGAGAATGCTTCTGTCTAGTTCTTACGTGAAGATATTTCCTTTTCCAGCTAAGCTTCAAAGCGCTCCCAATAAACACTTGCAAATTCTACTAAAGGAGTGTTTCAAAACAGTTCTTTCAAAAGGAACGTTCAAGTCTGTGAGTTGAATGCACTCAACGAACAGAAGTTTCTTAGAGTGCTTCTGTATAGTTTTCATGTGAAGATATTTCCTTTTCCAGCATAGGCCTCAAAGCGCTCCAAATATCCACTTGCCGATTCTACAAAAACAGTGTTTCAAAACTGTTCTATCAAAAGGAAGGTTCAACGCTATGAGTAGAATGCACTCATCACAATGGAGTTGCTGAGAATGCTTCTCTCTAGTTTTTATGTGAAGATATTTCCTTTTCTAGCATAGGCCTCAAAGCGCTCCAAATAGCCACTTGCAGATTCTACAAAAAGAGGGTTTCAAATCTCTTCTATCAAAAGAAAGGTTCAACTCTGTGAGTTGAATGCACTCATCAGAAAGAAGTTTCTGAGAATGATTCTATCTAGTTTTCATCTGCATGTATTTCCTTTTCCACTAGATGCCGCAATCGCACCAAATATCCACTTGCGGTTTCCACAAAAAGAGTGCTGCAGAACTGCTCCATGAAAAGGAATGTTCAACTCTGTGAGTTCAATCCCCTGATGACATAGAAGTTTCTGAAAATGCTTCTGTCTAGTTGGTATAGGAAGATATTTCCTTTTCCAGCATAAGCCTCAAAGAGCTCCAAATATCCACTTGCGGATTCTGCAAAAACAGTGTTTCAAAACTGGTCGATCAAAAGGAACGTTCAACTCTGTGAGTTGAATGCACTCATCACACAGAAGTTTCTGAGAATGCTTCCGTCTAGTTCTTACGTGAAGATATTTCCTTTTCCAGCTTAGGCCTCAAGGCGCTCCAAATAAACACTTGCAGATTCTACAAAAGGAGTGTTTCAAAACTGCTCTATCAAAAGGAAGGTTCAAGTCTGTGAGTTGAATGCACTCATCACAAAGAGGTTTCTGAGAATGCTGCTGTCTAGTTTTTATGTGAAGATATTTCCTTTTCCTCGCATAGACCTCAAATCGCTCCAGATATCCACTTGCAGATTTTACAGAAAGGGTGTTTCCAGACTGCTCTATCTAAAGGCACGTTCAACTCTGTGAGTTGAATGCACGCATTGCGAAGAACTTTCTGAGAATGCTTCTCTCTAGCTTTTAGGTGAAGATATTCCATTTCACAGCATAGGCCTCAAAGTGCTCCAAATAACCACTTGCAGATTTTACAAAAAGAATGTTTCAAAACTGCTCTTTCTAGAGGAAGGTTCAAGTCTGTGAGTTGAATGCACTCAACACAAAGAAGTTTCTGAGAATGCTTCCGTCCAGTTTTCATGTGAAGATATTTCCTTTTCCAGCATAGGCCCCAAACCGCTCCAAATAATCACTTGCAGAGTCTACAAAAAGAGTGTTTCCAAACTTCTCTATCAACTGGTAGGTACAACTCCGTGAGTTGAATGCCCTCATCACGAAGAAGTTTCTGAGAATGCTTCCCTCTTGTTTTGATGGGAAGATATTTCCTTTTCCAACATAGGCCTCAAGGAGCTCCGAATAAACACTTGCAGATTCTACAAACTTAGTGTTTCAAAACTGTTCTATCAAAAGGAACGTTCAAGTCTGGGAGTTGAATGAACTCATCACAAAGAAGTTTCTCAGAATGCTTCTGTCTAGTTTTTAGGTGAAGATATTTCATTTCCCAGCATAGGCCTGAAAGCGCTCCAAATATCCACTTGCAGATTCTACAAAAAGAGTGTTTCCAAACTGCTCTTACAAAAGGAAAGTTCAAGTCTGTGAGCTGAACGAACTCATCACAAAGAAGTTTCTGAGAATGCGTCTGTCTAGTTTTTATGTGTAGAAATTTCGTTTGCCAGCATAGGCCTCAAATCGCTCCAAACATCCACTAGCAAATTCTACAAAAGGAGTGTTTCAAAAGTGCGCTATCAAAAGAAAGAGTCCACTATGTGAGTTGAATGCATAAAGCACACGGAAGTTTCTGAGAATGCTTCTGTCTAGTTTTTAGGTGAAGATATTTCATTTCCCAGCATAGGCCACAAAGCGCTCCAAATAGCCACTTGCAGATTCTACAAAAAGAGTGTTTCCAAACTGCTCTTTCAAAAGGAAGGTTCAAGTCTGTGAGTTGAGTGCCCTCATCACAAAGAAGTTTCTGAGAATGCTTCTGTCTAGTTTTTATATGAAGGTCTTTCCTGTTCCAACATAGTCCTCAAAGCGCTCCAAATAAACACTTGCAGATTCTACAAAAGGAGTGTTTCAAAACAGTTCTATCAAAAGGAACGTTCAAGTCTGTGAGTTGAATGCATTCATCACACAGAAGTTTCTGAGAATGCTTCTGTCTAGTTTTTAGGTGAAGATATTGCTTTTCCCAGCCTAGGCCTCAAAGCGCTCCAAGTATCCACTTGCAGATTCTACAAAAAGAGAGCTTCATAGCTGCTCTTTCAAAAGGAAGGTTCAAGTCTGTGTGTTGAATGCACTCATCACAAAGAAGTTTCTGAGAATGCTTCTGTCTAGTTCTTACGTGAAGATATTTCCTTTTCCAGCTAAGCTTCAAAGCGCTCCCAATAAACACTTGCAAATTCTACTAAAGGAGTGTTTCAAAACAGTTCTTTCAAAAGGAACGTTCAAGTCTGTGAGTTGAATGCACTCAACGAACAGAAGTTTCTTAGAGTGCTTCTGTATAGTTTTCATGTGAAGATATTTCCTTTTCCAGCATAGGCCTCAAAGCGCTCCAAATATCCACTTGCCGATTCTACAAAAACAGTGTTTCAAAACTGTTCTATCAAAAGGAAGGTTCAACGCTATGAGTAGAATGCACTCATCACAATGGAGTTGCTGAGAATGCTTCTCTCTAGTTTTTATGTGAAGATATTTCCTTTTCTAGCATAGGCCTCAAAGCGCTCCAAATAGCCACTTGCAGATTCTACAAAAAGAGGGTTTCAAATCTCTTCTATCAAAAGAAAGGTTCAACTCTGTGAGTTGAATGCACTCATCAGAAAGAAGTTTCTGAGAATGATTCTATCTAGTTTTCATCTGCATGTATTTCCTTTTCCACTAGATGCCGCAATCGCACCAAATATCCACTTGCGGTTTCCACAAAAAGAGTGCTGCAGAACTGCTCCATGAAAAGGAATGTTCAACTCTGTGAGTTCAATCCCCTGATGACATAGAAGTTTCTGAAAATGCTTCTGTCTAGTTGGTATAGGAAGATATTTCCTTTTCCAGCATAAGCCTCAAAGAGCTCCAAATATCCACTTGCGGATTCTGCAAAAACAGTGTTTCAAAACTGGTCGATCAAAAGGAACGTTCAACTCTGTGAGTTGAATGCACTCATCACACAGAAGTTTCTGAGAATGCTTCCGTCTAGTTCTTACGTGAAGATATTTCCTTTTCCAGCTTAGGCCTCAAGGCGCTCCAAATAAACACTTGCAGATTCTACAAAAGGAGTGTTTCAAAACTGCTCTATCAAAAGGAAGGTTCAAGTCTGTGAGTTGAATGCACTCATCACAAAGAGGTTTCTGAGAATGCTGCTGTCTAGTTTTTATGTGAAGATATTTCCTTTTCCTCGCATAGACCTCAAATCGCTCCAGATATCCACTTGCAGATTTTACAGAAAGGGTGTTTCCAGACTGCTCTATCTAAAGGCACGTTCAACTCTGTGAGTTGAATGCACGCATTGCGAAGAACTTTCTGAGAATGCTTCTCTCTAGCTTTTAGGTGAAGATATTCCATTTCACAGCATAGGCCTCAAAGTGCTCCAAATAACCACTTGCAGATTTTACAAAAAGAATGTTTCAAAACTGCTCTTTCTAGAGGAAGGTTCAAGTCTGTGAGTTGAATGCACTCAACACAAAGAAGTTTCTGAGAATGCTTCCGTCCAGTTTTCATGTGAAGATATTTCCTTTTCCAGCATAGGCCCCAAACCGCTCCAAATAATCACTTGCAGAGTCTACAAAAAGAGTGTTTCCAAACTTCTCTATCAACTGGTAGGTACAACTCCGTGAGTTGAATGCCCTCATCACGAAGAAGTTTCTGAGAATGCTTCCCTCTTGTTTTGATGGGAAGATATTTCCTTTTCCAACATAGGCCTCAAGGAGCTCCGAATAAACACTTGCAGATTCTACAAACTTAGTGTTTCAAAACTGTTCTATCAAAAGGAACGTTCAAGTCTGGGAGTTGAATGAACTCATCACAAAGAAGTTTCTCAGAATGCTTCTGTCTAGTTTTTAGGTGAAGATATTTCATTTCCCAGCATAGGCCTGAAAGCGCTCCAAATATCCACTTGCAGATTCTACAAAAAGAGTGTTTCCAAACTGCTCTTACAAAAGGAAAGTTCAAGTCTGTGAGCTGAACGAACTCATCACAAAGAAGTTTCTGAGAATGCGTCTGTCTAGTTTTTATGTGTAGAAATTTCGTTTGCCAGCATAGGCCTCAAATCGCTCCAAACATCCACTAGCAAATTCTACAAAAGGAGTGTTTCAAAAGTGCGCTATCAAAAGAAAGAGTCCACTATGTGAGTTGAATGCATAAAGCACACGGAAGTTTCTGAGAATGCTTCTGTCTAGTTTTTAGGTGAAGATATTTCATTTCCCAGCATAGGCCACAAAGCGCTCCAAATAGCCACTTGCAGATTCTACAAAAAGAGTGTTTCCAAACTGCTCTTTCAAAAGGAAGGTTCAAGTCTGTGAGTTGAGTGCCCTCATCACAAAGAAGTTTCTGAGAATGCTTCTGTCTAGTTTTTATATGAAGGTCTTTCCTGTTCCAACATAGTCCTCAAAGCGCTCCAAATAAACACTTGCAGATTCTACAAAAGGAGTGTTTCAAAACAGTTCTATCAAAAGGAACGTTCAAGTCTGTGAGTTGAATGCATTCATCACACAGAAGTTTCTGAGAATGCTTCTGTCTAGTTTTTAGGTGAAGATATTGCTTTTCCCAGCCTAGGCCTCAAAGCGCTCCAAGTATCCACTTGCAGATTCTACAAAAAGAGAGCTTCATAGCTGCTCTTTCAAAAGGAAGGTTCAAGTCTGTGTGTTGAATGCACTCATCACAAAGAAGTTTCTGAGAATGCTTCTGTCTAGTTCTTACGTGAAGATATTTCCTTTTCCAGCTAAGCTTCAAAGCGCTCCCAATAAACACTTGCAAATTCTACTAAAGGAGTGTTTCAAAACAGTTCTTTCAAAAGGAACGTTCAAGTCTGTGAGTTGAATGCACTCAACGAACAGAAGTTTCTTAGAGTGCTTCTGTATAGTTTTCATGTGAAGATATTTCCTTTTCCAGCATAGGCCTCAAAGCGCTCCAAATATCCACTTGCCGATTCTACAAAAACAGTGTTTCAAAACTGTTCTATCAAAAGGAAGGTTCAACGCTATGAGTAGAATGCACTCATCACAATGGAGTTGCTGAGAATGCTTCTCTCTAGTTTTTATGTGAAGATATTTCCTTTTCTAGCATAGGCCTCAAAGCGCTCCAAATAGCCACTTGCAGATTCTACAAAAAGAGGGTTTCAAATCTCTTCTATCAAAAGAAAGGTTCAACTCTGTGAGTTGAATGCACTCATCAGAAAGAAGTTTCTGAGAATGATTCTATCTAGTTTTCATCTGCATGTATTTCCTTTTCCACTAGATGCCGCAATCGCACCAAATATCCACTTGCGGTTTCCACAAAAAGAGTGCTGCAGAACTGCTCCATGAAAAGGAATGTTCAACTCTGTGAGTTCAATCCCCTGATGACATAGAAGTTTCTGAAAATGCTTCTGTCTAGTTGGTATAGGAAGATATTTCCTTTTCCAGCATAAGCCTCAAAGAGCTCCAAATATCCACTTGCGGATTCTGCAAAAACAGTGTTTCAAAACTGGTCGATCAAAAGGAACGTTCAACTCTGTGAGTTGAATGCACTCATCACACAGAAGTTTCTGAGAATGCTTCCGTCTAGTTCTTACGTGAAGATATTTCCTTTTCCAGCTTAGGCCTCAAGGCGCTCCAAATAAACACTTGCAGATTCTACAAAAGGAGTGTTTCAAAACTGCTCTATCAAAAGGAAGGTTCAAGTCTGTGAGTTGAATGCACTCATCACAAAGAGTTTTCTGAGAATGCTGCTGTCTAGTTTTTATATGAAGATATTTCCTTTTCCTCGCATAGACCTCAAATCTCTCCAGATATCCACTTGCAGATTTTACAGAAAGGGTGTTTCCAGACTGCTCTATCTAAAGGCACGTTCAACTCTGTGAGTTGAATGCACGCATTGCGAAGAACTTTCTGAGAATGCTTCTCTCTAGCTTTTAGGTGAAGATATTCCATTTCACAGCATAGGCCTCAAAGTGCTCCAAATAACCACTTGCAGATTTTACAAAAAGAATGTTTCAAAACTGCTCTTTCTAGAGGAAGGTTCAAGTCTGTGAGTTGAATGCACTCAACACAAAGAAGTTTCTGAGAATGCTTCCGTCCAGTTTTCATGTGAAGATATTTCCTTTTCCAGCATAGGCCCCAAACCGCTCCAAATAATCACTTGCAGAGTCTACAAAAAGAGTGTTTCCAAACTTCTCTATCAACTGGTAGGTACAACTCCGTGAGTTGAATGCCCTCATCACGAAGAAGTTTCTGAGAATGCTTCCCTCTTGTTTTGATGGGAAGATATTTCCTTTTCCAACATAGGCCTCAAGGAGCTCCGAATAAACACTTGCAGATTCTACAAACTTAGTGTTTCAAAACTGTTCTATCAAAAGGAACGTTCAAGTCTGGGAGTTGAATGAACTCATCACAAAGAAGTTTCTCAGAATGCTTCTGTCTAGTTTTTAGGTGAAGATATTTCATTTCCCAGCATAGGCCTGAAAGCGCTCCAAATATCCACTTGCAGATTCTACAAAAAGAGTGTTTCCAAACTGCTCTTACAAAAGGAAAGTTCAAGTCTGTGAGCTGAACGAACTCATCACAAAGAAGTTTCTGAGAATGCGTCTGTCTAGTTTTTATGTGTAGAAATTTCGTTTGCCAGCATAGGCCTCAAATCGCTCCAAACATCCACTAGCAAATTCTACAAAAGGAGTGTTTCAAAAGTGCGCTATCAAAAGAAAGAGTCCACTATGTGAGTTGAATGCATAAAGCACACGGAAGTTTCTGAGAATGCTTCTGTCTAGTTTTTAGGTGAAGATATTTCATTTCCCAGCATAGGCCACAAAGCGCTCCAAATAGCCACTTGCAGATTCTACAAAAAGAGTGTTTCCAAACTGCTCTTTCAAAAGGAAGGTTCAAGTCTGTGAGTTGAGTGCCCTCATCACAAAGAAGTTTCTGAGAATGCTTCTGTCTAGTTTTTATATGAAGGTCTTTCCTGTTCCAACATAGTCCTCAAAGCGCTCCAAATAAACACTTGCAGATTCTACAAAAGGAGTGTTTCAAAACAGTTCTATCAAAAGGAACGTTCAAGTCTGTGAGTTGAATGCATTCATCACACAGAAGTTTCTGAGAATGCTTCTGTCTAGTTTTTAGGTGAAGATATTGCTTTTCCCAGCCTAGGCCTCAAAGCGCTCCAAGTATCCACTTGCAGATTCTACAAAAAGAGAGCTTCATAGCTGCTCTTTCAAAAGGAAGGTTCAAGTCTGTGTGTTGAATGCACTCATCACAAAGAAGTTTCTGAGAATGCTTCTGTCTAGTTCTTACGTGAAGATATTTCCTTTTCCAGCTAAGCTTCAAAGCGCTCCCAATAAACACTTGCAAATTCTACTAAAGGAGTGTTTCAAAACAGTTCTTTCAAAAGGAACGTTCAAGTCTGTGAGTTGAATGCACTCAACGAACAGAAGTTTCTTAGAGTGCTTCTGTATAGTTTTCATGTGAAGATATTTCCTTTTCCAGCATAGGCCTCAAAGCGCTCCAAATATCCACTTGCCGATTCTACAAAAACAGTGTTTCAAAACTGTTCTATCAAAAGGAAGGTTCAACGCTATGAGTAGAATGCACTCATCACAATGGAGTTGCTGAGAATGCTTCTCTCTAGTTTTTATGTGAAGATATTTCCTTTTCTAGCATAGGCCTCAAAGCGCTCCAAATAGCCACTTGCAGATTCTACAAAAAGAGGGTTTCAAATCTCTTCTATCAAAAGAAAGGTTCAACTCTGTGAGTTGAATGCACTCATCAGAAAGAAGTTTCTGAGAATGATTCTATCTAGTTTTCATCTGCATGTATTTCCTTTTCCACTAGATGCCGCAATCGCACCAAATATCCACTTGCGGTTTCCACAAAAAGAGTGCTGCAGAACTGCTCCATGAAAAGGAATGTTCAACTCTGTGAGTTCAATCCCCTGATGACATAGAAGTTTCTGAAAATGCTTCTGTCTAGTTGGTATAGGAAGATATTTCCTTTTCCAGCATAAGCCTCAAAGAGCTCCAAATATCCACTTGCGGATTCTGCAAAAACAGTGTTTCAAAACTGGTCGATCAAAAGGAACGTTCAACTCTGTGAGTTGAATGCACTCATCACACAGAAGTTTCTGAGAATGCTTCCGTCTAGTTCTTACGTGAAGATATTTCCTTTTCCAGCTTAGGCCTCAAGGCGCTCCAAATAAACACTTGCAGATTCTACAAAAGGAGTGTTTCAAAACTGCTCTATCAAAAGGAAGGTTCAAGTCTGTGAGTTGAATGCACTCATCACAAAGAGGTTTCTGAGAATGCTGCTGTCTAGTTTTTATGTGAAGATATTTCCTTTTCCTCGCATAGACCTCAAATCGCTCCAGATATCCACTTGCAGATTTTACAGAAAGGGTGTTTCCAGACTGCTCTATCTAAAGGCACGTTCAACTCTGTGAGTTGAATGCACGCATTGCGAAGAACTTTCTGAGAATGCTTCTCTCTAGCTTTTAGGTGAAGATATTCCATTTCACAGCATAGGCCTCAAAGTGCTCCAAATAACCACTTGCAGATTTTACGAAAAGAATGTTTCAAAACTGCTCTTTCTAGAGGAAGGTTCAAGTCTGTGAGTTGAATGCACTCAACACAAAGAAGTTTCTGAGAATGCTTCCGTCCAGTTTTCATGTGAAGATATTTCCTTTTCCAGCATAGGCCCCAAACCGCTCCAAATAATCACTTGCAGAGTCTACAAAAAGAGTGTTTCCAAACTTCTCTATCAACTGGTAGGTACAACTCCGTGAGTTGAATGCCCTCATCACGAAGAAGTTTCTGAGAATGCTTCCCTCTTGTTTTGATGGGAAGATATTTCCTTTTCCAACATAGGCCTCAAGGAGCTCCGAATAAACACTTGCAGATTCTACAAACTTAGTGTTTCAAAACTGTTCTATCAAAAGGAACGTTCAAGTCTGGGAGTTGAATGAACTCATCACAAAGAAGTTTCTCAGAATGCTTCTGTCTAGTTTTTAGGTGAAGATATTTCATTTCCCAGCATAGGCCTGAAAGCGCTCCAAATATCCACTTGCAGATTCTACAAAAAGAGTGTTTCCAAACTGCTCTTACAAAAGGAAAGTTCAAGTCTGTGAGCTGAACGAACTCATCACAAAGAAGTTTCTGAGAATGCGTCTGTCTAGTTTTTATGTGTAGAAATTTCGTTTGCCAGCATAGGCCTCAAATCGCTCCAAACATCCACTAGCAAATTCTACAAAAGGAGTGTTTCAAAAGTGCGCTATCAAAAGAAAGAGTCCACTATGTGAGTTGAATGCATAAAGCACACGGAAGTTTCTGAGAATGCTTCTGTCTAGTTTTTAGGTGAAGATATTTCATTTCCCAGCATAGGCCACAAAGCGCTCCAAATAGCCACTTGCAGATTCTACAAAAAGAGTGTTTCCAAACTGCTCTTTCAAAAGGAAGGTTCAAGTCTGTGAGTTGAGTGCCCTCATCACAAAGAAGTTTCTGAGAATGCTTCTGTCTAGTTTTTATATGAAGGTCTTTCCTGTTCCAACATAGTCCTCAAAGCGCTCCAAATAAACACTTGCAGATTCTACAAAAGGAGTGTTTCAAAACAGTTCTATCAAAAGGAACGTTCAAGTCTGTGAGTTGAATGCATTCATCACACAGAAGTTTCTGAGAATGCTTCTGTCTAGTTTTTAGGTGAAGATATTGCTTTTCCCAGCCTAGGCCTCAAAGCGCTCCAAGTATCCACTTGCAGATTCTACAAAAAGAGAGCTTCATAGCTGCTCTTTCAAAAGGAAGGTTCAAGTCTGTGTGTTGAATGCACTCATCACAAAGAAGTTTCTGAGAATGCTTCTGTCTAGTTCTTACGTGAAGATATTTCCTTTTCCAGCTAAGCTTCAAAGCGCTCCCAATAAACACTTGCAAATTCTACTAAAGGAGTGTTTCAAAACAGTTCTTTCAAAAGGAACGTTCAAGTCTGTGAGTTGAATGCACTCAACGAACAGAAGTTTCTTAGAGTGCTTCTGTATAGTTTTCATGTGAAGATATTTCCTTTTCCAGCATAGGCCTCAAAGCGCTCCAAATATCCACTTGCCGATTCTACAAAAACAGTGTTTCAAAACTGTTCTATCAAAAGGAAGGTTCAACGCTATGAGTAGAATGCACTCATCACAATGGAGTTGCTGAGAATGCTTCTCTCTAGTTTTTATGTGAAGATATTTCCTTTTCTAGCATAGGCCTCAAAGCGCTCCAAATAGCCACTTGCAGATTCTACAAAAAGAGGGTTTCAAATCTCTTCTATCAAAAGAAAGGTTCAACTCTGTGAGTTGAATGCACTCATCAGAAAGAAGTTTCTGAGAATGATTCTATCTAGTTTTCATCTGCATGTATTTCCTTTTCCACTAGATGCCGCAATCGCACCAAATATCCACTTGCGGTTTCCACAAAAAGAGTGCTGCAGAACTGCTCCATGAAAAGGAATGTTCAACTCTGTGAGTTCAATCCCCTGATGACATAGAAGTTTCTGAAAATGCTTCTGTCTAGTTGGTATAGGAAGATATTTCCTTTTCCAGCATAAGCCTCAAAGAGCTCCAAATATCCACTTGCGGATTCTGCAAAAACAGTGTTTCAAAACTGGTCGATCAAAAGGAACGTTCAACTCTGTGAGTTGAATGCACTCATCACACAGAAGTTTCTGAGAATGCTTCCGTCTAGTTCTTACGTGAAGATATTTCCTTTTCCAGCTTAGGCCTCAAGGCGCTCCAAATAAACACTTGCAGATTCTACAAAAGGAGTGTTTCAAAACTGCTCTATCAAAAGGAAGGTTCAAGTCTGTGAGTTGAATGCACTCATCACAAAGAGGTTTCTGAGAATGCTGCTGTCTAGTTTTTATGTGAAGATATTTCCTTTTCCTCGCATAGACCTCAAATCGCTCCAGATATCCACTTGCAGATTTTACAGAAAGGGTGTTTCCAGACTGCTCTATCTAAAGGCACGTTCAACTCTGTGAGTTGAATGCACGCATTGCGAAGAACTTTCTGAGAATGCTTCTCTCTAGCTTTTAGGTGAAGATATTCCATTTCACAGCATAGGCCTCAAAGTGCTCCAAATAACCACTTGCAGATTTTACGAAAAGAATGTTTCAAAACTGCTCTTTCTAGAGGAAGGTTCAAGTCTGTGAGTTGAATGCACTCAACACAAAGAAGTTTCTGAGAATGCTTCCGTCCAGTTTTCATGTGAAGATATTTCCTTTTCCAGCATAGGCCCCAAACCGCTCCAAATAATCACTTGCAGAGTCTACAAAAAGAGTGTTTCCAAACTTCTCTATCAACTGGTAGGTACAACTCCGTGAGTTGAATGCCCTCATCACGAAGAAGTTTCTGAGAATGCTTCCCTCTTGTTTTGATGGGAAGATATTTCCTTTTCCAACATAGGCCTCAAGGAGCTCCGAATAAACACTTGCAGATTCTACAAACTTAGTGTTTCAAAACTGTTCTATCAAAAGGAACGTTCAAGTCTGGGAGTTGAATGAACTCATCACAAAGAAGTTTCTCAGAATGCTTCTGTCTAGTTTTTAGGTGAAGATATTTCATTTCCCAGCATAGGCCTGAAAGCGCTCCAAATATCCACTTGCAGATTCTACAAAAAGAGTGTTTCCAAACTGCTCTTACAAAAGGAAAGTTCAAGTCTGTGAGCTGAACGAACTCATCACAAAGAAGTTTCTGAGAATGCGTCTGTCTAGTTTTTATGTGTAGAAATTTCGTTTGCCAGCATAGGCCTCAAATCGCTCCAAACATCCACTAGCAAATTCTACAAAAGGAGTGTTTCAAAAGTGCGCTATCAAAAGAAAGAGTCCACTATGTGAGTTGAATGCATAAAGCACACGGAAGTTTCTGAGAATGCTTCTGTCTAGTTTTTAGGTGAAGATATTTCATTTCCCAGCATAGGCCACAAAGCGCTCCAAATAGCCACTTGCAGATTCTACAAAAAGAGTGTTTCCAAACTGCTCTTTCAAAAGGAAGGTTCAAGTCTGTGAGTTGAGTGCCCTCATCACAAAGAAGTTTCTGAGAATGCTTCTGTCTAGTTTTTATATGAAGGTCTTTCCTGTTCCAACATAGTCCTCAAAGCGCTCCAAATAAACACTTGCAGATTCTACAAAAGGAGTGTTTCAAAACAGTTCTATCAAAAGGAACGTTCAAGTCTGTGAGTTGAATGCATTCATCACACAGAAGTTTCTGAGAATGCTTCTGTCTAGTTTTTAGGTGAAGATATTGCTTTTCCCAGCCTAGGCCTCAAAGCGCTCCAAGTATCCACTTGCAGATTCTACAAAAAGAGAGCTTCATAGCTGCTCTTTCAAAAGGAAGGTTCAAGTCTGTGTGTTGAATGCACTCATCACAAAGAAGTTTCTGAGAATGCTTCTGTCTAGTTCTTACGTGAAGATATTTCCTTTTCCAGCTAAGCTTCAAAGCGCTCCCAATAAACACTTGCAAATTCTACTAAAGGAGTGTTTCAAAACAGTTCTTTCAAAAGGAACGTTCAAGTCTGTGAGTTGAATGCACTCAACGAACAGAAGTTTCTTAGAGTGCTTCTGTATAGTTTTCATGTGAAGATATTTCCTTTTCCAGCATAGGCCTCAAAGCGCTCCAAATATCCACTTGCCGATTCTACAAAAACAGTGTTTCAAAACTGTTCTATCAAAAGGAAGGTTCAACGCTATGAGTAGAATGCACTCATCACAATGGAGTTGCTGAGAATGCTTCTCTCTAGTTTTTATGTGAAGATATTTCCTTTTCTAGCATAGGCCTCAAAGCGCTCCAAATAGCCACTTGCAGATTCTACAAAAAGAGGGTTTCAAATCTCTTCTATCAAAAGAAAGGTTCAACTCTGTGAGTTGAATGCACTCATCAGAAAGAAGTTTCTGAGAATGATTCTATCTAGTTTTCATCTGCATGTATTTCCTTTTCCACTAGATGCCGCAATCGCACCAAATATCCACTTGCGGTTTCCACAAAAAGAGTGCTGCAGAACTGCTCCATGAAAAGGAATGTTCAACTCTGTGAGTTCAATCCCCTGATGACATAGAAGTTTCTGAAAATGCTTCTGTCTAGTTGGTATAGGAAGATATTTCCTTTTCCAGCATAAGCCTCAAAGAGCTCCAAATATCCACTTGCGGATTCTGCAAAAACAGTGTTTCAAAACTGGTCGATCAAAAGGAACGTTCAACTCTGTGAGTTGAATGCACTCATCACACAGAAGTTTCTGAGAATGCTTCCGTCTAGTTCTTACGTGAAGATATTTCCTTTTCCAGCTTAGGCCTCAAAGCGCTCCAAATAAACACTTGCAGATTCTACAAAAGGAGTGTTTCAAAACTGCTCTATCAAAAGGAAGGTTCAAGTCTGTGAGTTGAATGCACTCATCACAAAGAGGTTTCTGAGAATGCTGCTGTCTAGTTTTTATGTGAAGATATTTCCTTTTCCTCGCATAGACCTCAAATCGCTCCAGATATCCACTTGCAGATTTTACAGAAAGGGTGTTTCCAGACTGCTCTATCTAAAGGCACGTTCAACTCTGTGAGTTGAATGCACGCATTGCGAAGAACTTTCTGAGAATGCTTCTCTCTAGCTTTTAGGTGAAGATATTCCATTTCACAGCATAGGCCTCAAAGTGCTCCAAATAACCACTTGCAGATTTTACAAAAAGAATGTTTCAAAACTGCTCTTTCTAGAGGAAGGTTCAAGTCTGTGAGTTGAATGCACTCAACACAAAGAAGTTTCTGAGAATGCTTCCGTCCAGTTTTCATGTGAAGATATTTCCTTTTCCAGCATAGGCCCCAAACCGCTCCAAATAATCACTTGCAGAGTCTACAAAAGAGTGTTTCCAAACTTCTCTATCAACTGGTAGGTACAACTCCGTGAGTTGAATGCCCTCATCACGAAGAAGTTTCTGAGAATGCTTCCCTCTTGTTTTGATGGGAAGATATTTCCTTTTCCAACATAGGCCTCAAGGAGCTCCGAATAAACACTTGCAGATTCTACAAACTTAGTGTTTCAAAACTGTTCTATCAAAAGGAACGTTCAAGTCTGGGAGTTGAATGAACTCATCACAAAGAAGTTTCTCAGAATGCTTCTGTCTAGTTTTTAGGTGAAGATATTTCATTTCCCAGCATAGGCCTGAAAGCGCTCCAAATATCCACTTGCAGATTCTACAAAAAGAGTGTTTCCAAACTGCTCTTACGAAAGGAAAGTTCAAGTCTGTGAGCTGAACGAACTCATCACAAAGAAGTTTCTGAGAATGCGTCTGTCTAGTTTTTGTGTGTAGAAATTTCGTTTGCCAGCATAGGCCTCAAATCGCTCCAAACATCCACTAGCAAATTCTACAAAAGGAGTGTTTCAAAAGTGCGCTATCAAAAGAAAGAGTCCACTATGTGAGTTGAATGCATAAAGCACACGGAAGTTTCTGAGAATGCTTCTGTCTAGTTTTTAGGTGAAGATATTTCATTTCCCAGCATAGGCCACAAAGCGCTCCAAGTAGCCACTTGCAGATTCTACAAAAAGAGTGTTTCCAAACTGCTCTTTCAAAAGGAAGGTTCAAGTCTGTGAGTTGAGTGCCCTCATCACAAAGAAGTTTCTGAGAATGCTTCTGTCTAGTTTTTATATGAAGGTCTTTCCTTTTCCAACATAGTCCTCAAAGCGCTCCAAATAAACACTTGCAGATTCTACAAAAGGAGTGTTTCAAAACAGTTCTATCAAAAGGAACGTTCAAGTCTGTGAGTAGAATGCATTCATCACACAGAAGTTTCTGAGAATGCTTCTGTCTAGTTTTTAGGTGAAGATATTGCTTTTCCCAGCCTAGGCCTCAAAGCGCTCCAAGTATCCACTTGCAGATTCTACAAAAAGAGAGCTTCATAGCTGCTCTTTCAAAAGGAAGGTTCAAGTCTGTGTGTTGAATGCACTCATCACAAAGAAGTTTCTGAGAATGCTTCTGTCTAGTTCTTACGTGAAGATATTTCCTTTTCCAGCTAAGCTTCAAAGCGCTCCCAATAAACACTTGCAAATTCTACTAAAGGAGTGTTTCAAAACAGTTCTTTCAAAAGGAACGTTCAAGTCTGTGAGTTGAATGCACTCAACGAACAGAAGTTTCTTAGAGTGCTTCTGTATAGTTTTCATGTGAAGATATTTCCTTTTCCAGCATAGGCCTCAAAGCGCTCCAAATATCCACTTGCCGATTCTACAAAAACAGTGTTTCAAAACTGTTCTAGCAAAAGGACGGTTCAACGCTATGAGTAGAATGCACTCATCACAATGGAGTTGCTGAGAATGCTTCTCTCTAGTTTTTATGTGAAGATATTTCCTTTTCTAGCATAGGCCTCAAAGCGCTCCAAATAGCCACTTGCAGATTCTACAAAAAGAGGGTTTCAAATCTCTTCTATCAAAAGAAAGGTTCAACTCTGTGAGTTGAATGCACTCATCAGAAAGAAGTTTCTGAGAATGATTCTATCTAGTTTTCATCTGCATGTATTTCCTTTTCCACTAGATGCCGCAATCGCACCAAATATCCACTTGCGGTTTCCACAAAAAGAGTGCTGCAGAACTGCTCCATGAAAAGGAATGTTCAACTCTGTGAGTTCAATCCCCTGATGACATAGAAGTTTCTGAAAATGCTTCTGTCTAGTTGGTATAGGAAGATATTTCCTTTTCCAGCATAAGCCTCAAAGAGCTCCAAATATCCACTTGCGGATTCTGCAAAAACAGTGTTTCAAAACTGGTCGATCAAAAGGAACGTTCAACTCTGTGAGTTGAATGCACTCATCACACAGAAGTTTCTGAGAATGCTTCCGTCTAGTTCTTACGTGAAGATATTTCCTTTTCCAGCTTAGGCCTCAAAGCGCTCCAAATAAACACTTGCAGATTCTACAAAAGGAGTGTTTCAAAACTGCTCTATCAAAAGGAAGGTTCAAGTCTGTGAGTTGAATGCACTCATCATAAAGAGGTTTCTGAGAATGCTGCTGTCTAGTTTTTATGTGAAGATATTTCCTTTTCCTCGCATAGACCTCAAATCGCTCCAGATATCCACTTGCAGATTTTACAGAAAGGGTGTTTCCAGACTGCTCTATCTAAAGGCACGTTCAACTCTGTGAGTTGAATGCACGCATTGCGAAGAACTTTCTGAGAATGCTTCTCTCTAGCTTTTAGGTGAAGATATTCCATTTCACAGCATAGGCCTCAAAGTGCTCCAAATAACCACTTGCAGATTTTACAAAAAGAATGTTTCAAAACTGCTCTTTCTAGAGGAAGGTTCAAGTCTGTGAGTTGAATGCACTCAACACAAAGAAGTTTCTGAGAATGCTTCCGTCCAGTTTTCATGTGAAGATATTTCCTTTTCCAGCATAGGCCCCAAACCGCTCCAAATAATCACTTGCAGAGTCTACAAAAAGAGTGTTTCCAAACTTCTCTATCAACTGGTAGGTACAACTCAGTGAGTTGAATGCCCTCATCACGAAGAAGTTTCTGAGAATGCTTCCCTCTTGTTTTGATGGGAAGATATTTCCTTTTCCAACATAGGCCTCAAGGAGCTCCGAATAAACACTTGCAGATTCTACAAACTTAGTGTTTCAAAACTGTTCTATCAAAAGGAACGTTCAAGTCTGGGAGTTGAATGAACTCATCACAAAGAAGTTTCTCAGAATGCTTCTGTCTAGTTTTTAGGTGAAGATATTTCATTTCCCAGCATAGGCCTGAAAGCGCTCCAAATATCCACTTGCAGATTCTACAAAAAGAGTGTTTCCAAACTGCTCTTACAAAAGGAAAGTTCAAGTCTGTGAGCTGAACGAACTCATCACAAAGAAGTTTCTGAGAATGCGTCTGTCTAGTTTTTGTGTGTAGAAATTTCGTTTGCCAGCATAGGCCTCAAATCGCTCCAAACATCCACTAGCAAATTCTACAAAAGGAGTGTTTCAAAAGTGCGCTATCAAAAGAAAGAGTCCACTATGTGAGTTGAATGCATAAAGCACACGGAAGTTTCTGAGAATGCTTCTGTCTAGTTTTTAGGTGAAGATATTTCATTTCCCAGCATAGGCCACAAAGCGCTCCAAGTAGCCACTTGCAGATTCTACAAAAAGAGTGTTTCCAAACTGCTCTTTCAAAAGGAAGGTTCAAGTCTGTGAGTTGAGTGCCCTCATCACAAAGAAGTTTCTGAGAATGCTTCTGTCTAGTTTTTATATGAAGGTCTTTCCTTTTCCAACATAGTCCTCAAAGCGCTCCAAATAAACACTTGCAGATTCTACAAAAGGAGTGTTTCAAAACAGTTCTATCAAAAGGAACGTTCAAGTCTGTGAGTAGAATGCATTCATCACACAGAAGTTTCTGAGAATGCTTCTGTCTAGTTTTTAGGTGAAGATATTGCTTTTCCCAGCCTAGGCCTCAAAGCGCTCCAAGTATCCACTTGCAGATTCTACAAAAAGAGAGCTTCATAGCTGCTCTTTCAAAAGGAAGGTTCAAGTCTGTGTGTTGAATGCACTCATCACAAAGAAGTTTCTGAGAATGCTTCTGTCTAGTTCTTACGTGAAGATATTTCCTTTTCCAGCTAAGCTTCAAAGCGCTCCCAATAAACACTTGCAAATTCTACTAAAGGACTGTTTCAAAACAGTTCTTTCAAAAGGAACGTTCAAGTCTGTGAGTTGAATGCACTCAACGAACAGAAGTTTCTTAGAGTGCTTCTGTATAGTTTTCATGTGAAGATATTTCCTTTTCCAGCATAGGCCTCAAAGCGCTCCAAATATCCACTTGCCGATTCTACAAAAACAGTGTTTCAAAACTGTTCTATCAAAAGGAAGGTTCAACGCTATGAGTAGAATGCACTCATCACAATGGAGTTGCTGAGAATGCTTCTCTCTAGTTTTTATGTGAAGATATTTCCTTTTCTAGCATAGGCCTCAAAGCGCTCCAAATAGCCACTTGCAGATTCTACAAAAAGAGGGTTTCAAATCTCTTCTATCAAAAGAAAGGTTCAACTCTGTGAGTTGAATGCACTCATCAGAAAGAAGTTTCTGAGAATGATTCTATCTAGTTTTCATCTGCATGTATTTCCTTTTCCACTAGATGCCGCAATCGCACCAAATATCCACTTGCGGTTTCCACAAAAAGAGTGCTGCAGAACTGCTCCATGAAAAGGAATGTTCAACTCTGTGAGTTCAATCCCCTGATGACATAGAAGTTTCTGAAAATGCTTCTGTCTAGTTGGTATAGGAAGATATTTCCTTTTCCAGCATAAGCCTCAAAGAGCTCCAAATATCCACTTGCGGATTCTGCAAAAACAGTGTTTCAAAACTGGTCGATCAAAAGGAACGTTCAACTCTGTGAGTTGAATGCACTCATCACACAGAAGTTTCTGAGAATGCTTCCGTCTAGTTCTTACGTGAAGATATTTCCTTTTCCAGCTTAGGCCTCAAAGCGCTCCAAATAAACACTTGCAGATTCTACAAAAGGAGTGTTTCAAAACTGCTCTATCAAAAGGAAGGTTCAAGTCTGTGAGTTGAATGCACTCATCACAAAGAGGTTTCTGAGAATGCTGCTGTCTAGTTTTTATGTGAAGATATTTCCTTTTCCTCGCATAGACCTCAAATCGCTCCAGATATCCACTTGCAGATTTTACAGAAAGGGTGTTTCCAGACTGCTCTATCTAAAGGCACGTTCAACTCTGTGAGTTGAATGCACGCATTGCGAAGAACTTTCTGAGAATGCTTCTCTCTAGCTTTTAGGTGAAGATATTCCATTTCACAGCATAGGCCTCAAAGTGCTCCAAATAACCACTTGCAGATTTTACAAAAAGAATGTTTCAAAACTGCTCTTTCTAGAGGAAGGTTCAAGTCTGTGAGTTGAATGCACTCAACACAAAGAAGTTTCTGAGAATGCTTCCGTCCAGTTTTCATGTGAAGATATTTCCTTTTCCAGCATAGGCCCCAAACCGCTCCAAATAATCACTTGCAGAGTCTACAAAAAGAGTGTTTCCAAACTTCTCTATCAACTGGTAGGTACAACTCCGTGAGTTGAATGCCCTCATCACGAAGAAGTTTCTGAGAATGCTTCCCTCTTGTTTTGATGGGAAGATATTTCCTTTTCCAACATAGGCCTCAAGGAGCTCCGAATAAACACTTGCAGATTCTACAAACTTAGTGTTTCAAAACTGTTCTATCAAAAGGAACGTTCAAGTCTGGGAGTTGAATGAACTCATCACAAAGAAGTTTCTCAGAATGCTTCTGTCTAGTTTTTAGGTGAAGATATTTCATTTCCCAGCATAGGCCTGAAAGCGCTCCAAATATCCACTTGCAGATTCTACAAAAAGAGTGTTTCCAAACTGCTCTTACAAAAGGAAAGTTCAAGTCTGTGAGCTGAACGAACTCATCACAAAGAAGTTTCTGAGAATGCGTCTGTCTAGTTTTTGTGTGTAGAAATTTCGTTTGCCAGCATAGGCCTCAAATCGCTCCAAACATCCACTAGCAAATTCTACAAAAGGAGTGTTTCAAAAGTGCGCTATCAAAAGAAAGAGTCCACTATGTGAGTTGAATGCATAAAGCACACGGAAGTTTCTGAGAATGCTTCTGTCTAGTTTTTAGGTGAAGATATTTCATTTCCCAGCATAGGCCACAAAGCGCTCCAAGTAGCCACTTGCAGATTCTACAAAAAGAGTGTTTCCAAACTGCTCTTTCAAAAGGAAGGTTCAAGTCTGTGAGTTGAGTGCCCTCATCACAAAGAAGTTTCTGAGAATGCTTCTGTCTAGTTTTTATATGAAGGTCTTTCCTTTTCCAACATAGTCCTCAAAGCGCTCCAAATAAACACTTGCAGATTCTACAAAAGGAGTGTTTCAAAACAGTTCTATCAAAAGGAACGTTCAAGTCTGTGAGTAGAATGCATTCATCACACAGAAGTTTCTGAGAATGCTTCTGTCTAGTTTTTAGGTGAAGATATTGCTTTTCCCAGCCTAGGCCTCAAAGCGATCCAAGTATCCACTTGCAGATTCTACAAAAAGAGAGCTTCATAGCTGCTCTTTCAAAAGGAAGGTTCAAGTCTGTGTGTTGAATGCACTCATCACAAAGAAGTTTCTGAGAATGCTTCTGTCTAGTTCTTACGTGAAGATATTTCCTTTTCCAGCTAAGCTTCAAAGCGCTCCAAATAAACACTTGCAAATTCTACTAAAGGAGTGTTTCAAAACAGTTCTTTCAAAAGGAACGTTCAAGTCTGTGAGTTGAATGCACTCAACGAACAGAAGTTTCTTAGAGTGCTTCTGTATAGTTTTCATGTGAAGATATTTCCTTTTCCAGCATAGGCCTCAAAGCGCTCCAAATAAACACTTGGAAATTCTACTAAAGGAGTGTTTCAAAACAGTTCTTTCAAAAGGAACGTTCAAGTCTGTGAGTTGAATGCACTCAACGAACAGAAGTTTCTTAGAGTGCTTCTGTATAGTTTTCATGTGAAGATATTTCCTTTTCCAGCATAGGCCTCAAAGCGCTCCAAATATCCACTTGCCGATTCTACAAAAACAGTGTTTCAAAACTGTTCTATCAAAAGGAAGGTTCAACGCTATGAGTAGAATGCACTCATCACAATGGAGTTGCTGAGAATGCTTCTCTCTAGTTTTTATGTGAAGATATTTCCTTTTCTAGCATAGGCCTCAAAGCGCTCCAAATAGCCACTTGCAGATTCTACAAAAAGAGGGTTTCAAATCTCTTCTATCAAAAGAAAGGTTCAACTCTGTGAGTTGAATGCACTCATCAGAAAGAAGTTTCTGAGAATGATTCTATCTAGTTTTCATCTGCATGTATTTCCCTTTCCACTACATGCCGCAATCGCACCAAATATCCACTTGCAGTTTCCACAAACAGAGTGCTGCAGAACTGCTCCATGAAAAGGAATGTTCAACTCTGTGAGTTCAATCCCCTGATGACATAGAAGTTTCTGAAAATGCTTCTGTCTAGTTGGTATAGGAAGATATTTCCTTTTCCAGCATAAGCCTCAAAGAGCTCCAAATATCCACTTGCGGATTCTGCAAAAACAGTGTTTCAAAACTGGTCGATCAAAAGGAACGTTCAACTCTGTGAGTTGAATGCACTCATCACACAGAAGTTTCTGAGAATGCTTCCGTCTAGTTCTTACGTGAAGATATTTCCTTTTCCAGCTTAGGCCTCAAAGCGCTCCAAATAAACACTTGCAGATTCTACAAAAGGAGTGTTTCAAAACTGCTCTATCAAAAGGAAGGTTCAAGTCTGTGAGTTGAATGCACTCATCACAAAGAGGTTTCTGAGAATGCTGCTGTCTAGTTTTTATGTGAAGATATTTCCTTTTCCTCGCATAGACCTCAAATCGCTCCAGATATCCACTTGCAGATTTTACAGAAAGGGTGTTTCCAGACTGCTCTATCTAAAGGCACGTTCAACTCTGTGAGTTGAATGCACGCATTGCGAAGAACTTTCTGACAATGCTTCTCTCTAGCTTTTAGGTGAAGATATTCCATTTCACAGCATAGGCCTCAAAGTGCTCCAAATAACCACATGCAGATTTTACAAAAAGAATGTTTCAAAACTGCTCTTTCTAAAGGAAGGTTCAAGTCTGTGAGTTGAATGCACTCAACACAAAGAAGTTTCTGAGAATGCTTCTGTCCAGTTTTCATGTGAAGATATTTCCTTTTCCAGCATAGGCCCCAAACCGCTCCAAATAATCACTTGCAGAGTCTACAAAAAGAGTGTTTCCAAACTTCTCTATCAACTGGTAGGTACAACTCCGTGAGTTGAATGCCCTCATCACGAAGAAGTTTCTGAGAATGCTTCCCTCTTGTTTTGATGGGAAGATATTTCCTTTTCCAACATAGGCCTCAAGGTGCTCCGAATAAACACTTGCAGATTCTACAAACTTAGTGTTTCAAAACTGTTCTATCAAAAGGAACGTTCAAGTCTGGGAGTTGAATGAACTCATCACAAAGAAGTTTCTCAGAATGCTTCTGTCTAGTTTTTAGGTGAAGGTATTTCATTTCCCAGCATAGGCCTGAAAGCGCTCCAAATATCCACTTGCAGATTCTACAAAAAGAGTGTTTCCAAACTGCTCTTACAAAAGGAAAGTTCAAGTCTGTGAGCTGAACGAACTCATCACAAAGAAGTTTCTGAGAATGCGTCTGTCTAGTTTTTATGTGTAGAAATTTCGTTTGCCAGCATAGGCCTCAAATCGCTCCAAACATCCACTACCAAATTCTACAAAAGGAGTGTTTCAAAAGTGCGCTATCAAAAGAAAGAGTCCACTATGTGAGTTGAATGCATAAAGCACACGGAAGTTTCTGAGAATGCTTCTGTCTAGTTTTTAGGTGAAGATATTTCATTTCCCAGCATAGGCCACAAAGCGCTCCAAATAGCCACTTGCAGATTCTACAAAAAGAGTGTTTCCAAACTGCTCTTTCAAAAGGAAGGTTCAAGTCTGTGAGTTGAGTGCCCTCATCACAAAGAAGTTTCTGAGAATGCTTCTGTCTAGTTTTTATATGAAGGTCTTTCCTGTTCCAACATAGTCCTCAAAGCGCTCCAAATAAACACTTGCAGATTCTACAAAAGGAGTGTTTCAAAACAGTTCTATCAAAAGGAACGTTCAAGTCTGTGAGTTGAATGCATTCATCACACAGAAGTTTCTGAGAATGCTTCTGTCTAGTTTTTAGGTGAAGATATTGCTTTTCCCAGCCTAGGCCTCAAAGCGCTCCAAGTATCCACTTGCAGATTCTACAAAAAGAGAGCTTCATAGCTGCTCTTTCAAAAGGAAGGTTCAAGTCTGTGTGTTGAATGCACTCATCACAAAGAAGTTTCTGAGAATGCTTCTGTCTAGTTCTTACGTGAAGATATTTCCTTTTCCAGCTAAGCTTCAAAGCGCTCCCAATAAACACTTGCAAATTCTACTAAAGGAGTGTTTCAAAACAGTTCTTTCAAAAGGAACGTTCAAGTCTGTGAGTTGAATGCACTCAACGAACAGAAGTTTCTTAGAGTGCTTCTGTATAGTTTTCATGTGAAGATATTTCCTTTTCCAGCATAGGCCTCAAAGCGCTCCAAATATCCACTTGCCGATTCTACAAAAACAGTGTTTCAAAACTGTTCTATCAAAAGGAAGGTTCAACGCTATGAGTAGAATGCACTCATCACAATGGAGTTGCTGAGAATGCTTCTCTCTAGTTTTTATGTGAAGATATTTCCTTTTCTAGCATAGGCCTCAAAGCGCTCCAAATAGCCACTTGCAGATTCTACAAAAAGAGGGTTTCAAATCTCTTCTATCAAAAGAAAGGTTCAACTCTGTGAGTTGAATGCACTCATCAGAAAGAAGTTTCTGAGAATGATTCTATCTAGTTTTCATCTGCATGTATTTCCTTTTCCACTAGATGCCGCAATCGCACCAAATATCCACTTGCGGTTTCCACAAAAAGAGTGCTGCAGAACTGCTCCATGAAAAGGAATGTTCAACTCTGTGAGTTCAATCCCCTGATGACATAGAAGTTTCTGAAAATGCTTCTGTCTAGTTGGTATAGGAAGATATTTCCTTTTCCAGCATAAGCCTCAAAGAGCTCCAAATATCCACTTGCGGATTCTGCAAAAACAGTGTTTCAAAACTGGTCGATCAAAAGGAACGTTCAACTCTGTGAGTTGAATGCACTCATCACACAGAAGTTTCTGAGAATGCTTCCGTCTAGTTCTTACGTGAAGATATTTCCTTTTCCAGCTTAGGCCTCAAAGCGCTCCAAATAAACACTTGCAGATTCTACAAAAGGAGTGTTTCAAAACTGCTCTATCAAAAGGAAGGTTCAAGTCTGTGAGTTGAATGCACTCATCACAAAGAGGTTTCTGAGAATGCTGCTGTCTAGTTTTTATGTGAAGATATTTCCTTTTCCTCGCATAGACCTCAAATCGCTCCAGATATCCACTTGCAGATTTTACAGAAAGGGTGTTTCCAGACTGCTCTATCTAAAGGCACGTTCAACTCTGTGAGTTGAATGCACGCATTGCGAAGAACTTTCTGAGAATGCTTCTCTCTAGCTTTTAGGTGAAGATATTCCATTTCACAGCATAGGCCTCAAAGTGCTCCAAATAACCACTTGCAGATTTTACAAAAAGAATGTTTCAAAACTGCTCTTTCTAGAGGAAGGTTCAAGTCTGTGAGTTGAATGCACTCAACACAAAGAAGTTTCTGAGAATGCTTCCGTCCAGTTTTCATGTGAAGATATTTCCTTTTCCAGCATAGGCCCCAAACCGCTCCAAATAATCACTTGCAGAGTCTACAAAAAGAGTGTTTCCAAACTTCTCTATCAACTGGTAGGTACAACTCCGTGAGTTGAATGCCCTCATCACGAAGAAGTTTCTGAGAATGCTTCCCTCTTGTTTTGATGGGAAGATATTTCCTTTTCCAACATAGGCCTCAAGGAGCTCCGAATAAACACTTGCAGATTCTACAAACTTAGTGTTTCAAAACTGTTCTATCAAAAGGAACGTTCAAGTCTGGGAGTTGAATGAACTCATCACAAAGAAGTTTCTCAGAATGCTTCTGTCTAGTTTTTAGGTGAAGATATTTCATTTCCCAGCATAGGCCTGAAAGCGCTCCAAATATCCACTTGCAGATTCTACAAAAAGAGTGTTTCCAAACTGCTCTTACAAAAGGAAAGTTCAAGTCTGTGAGCTGAACGAACTCATCACAAAGAAGTTTCTGAGAATGCGTCTGTCTAGTTTTTGTGTGTAGAAATTTCGTTTGCCAGCATAGGCCTCAAATCGCTCCAAACATCCACTAGCAAATTCTACAAAAGGAGTGTTTCAAAAGTGCGCTATCAAAAGAAAGAGTCCACTATGTGAGTTGAATGCATAAAGCACACGGAAGTTTCTGAGAATGCTTCTGTCTAGTTTTTAGGTGAAGATATTTCATTTCCCAGCATAGGCCACAAAGCGCTCCAAGTAGCCACTTGCAGATTCTACAAAAAGAGTGTTTCCAAACTGCTCTTTCAAAAGGAAGGTTCAAGTCTGTGAGTTGAGTGCCCTCATCACAAAGAAGTTTCTGAGAATGCTTCTGTCTAGTTTTTATATGAAGGTCTTTCCTTTTCCAACATAGTCCTCAAAGCGCTCCAAATAAACACTTGCAGATTCTACAAAAGGAGTGTTTCAAAACAGTTCTATCAAAAGGAACGTTCAAGTCTGTGAGTAGAATGCATTCATCACACAGAAGTTTCTGAGAATGCTTCTGTCTAGTTTTTAGGTGAAGATATTGCTTTTCCCAGCCTAGGCCTCAAAGCGCTCCAAGTATCCACTTGCAGATTCTACAAAAAGAGAGCTTCATAGCTGCTCTTTCAAAAGGAAGGTTCAAGTCTGTGTGGTGAATGCACTCATCACAAAGAAGTTTCTGAGAATGCTTCTGTCTAGTTCTTACGTGAAGATATTTCCTTTTCCAGCTAAGCTTCAAAGCGCTCCCAATAAACACTTGCAAATTCTACTAAAGGAGTGTTTCAAAACAGTTCTTTCAAAAGGAACGTTCAAGTCTGTGAGTTGAATGCACTCAACGAACAGAAGTTTCTTAGAGTGCTTCTGTATAGTTTTCATGTGAAGATATTTCCTTTTCCAGCATAGGCCTCAAAGCGCTCCAAATATCCACTTGCCGATTCTACAAAAACAGTGTTTCAAAACTGTTCTAGCAAAAGGACGGTTCAACACTATGAGTAGAATGCACTCATCACAATGGAGTTGCTGAGAATGCTTCTCTCTAGTTTTTATGTGAAGATATTTCCTTTTCTAGCATAGGCCTCAAAGCGCTCCAAATAGCCACTTGCAGATTCTACAAAAAGAGGGTTTCAAATCTCTTCTATCAAAAGAAAGGTTCAACTCTGTGAGTTGAATGCACTCATCAGAAAGAAGTTTCTGAGAATGATTCTATCTAGTTTTCATCTGCATGTATTTCCTTTTCCACTAGATGCCGCAATCGCACCAAATATCCACTTGCGGTTTCCACAAAAAGAGTGCTGCAGAACTGCTCCATGAAAAGGAATGTTCAACTCTGTGAGTTCAATCCCCTGATGACATAGAAGTTTCTGAAAATGCTTCTGTCTAGTTGGTATAGGAAGATATTTCCTTTTCCAGCATAAGCCTCAAAGAGCTCCAAATATCCACTTGCGGATTCTGCAAAAACAGTGTTTCAAAACTGGTCGATCAAAAGGAACGTTCAACTCTGTGAGTTGAATGCACTCATCACACAGAAGTTTCTGAGAATGCTTCCGTCTAGTTCTTACGTGAAGATATTTCCTTTTCCAGCTTAGGCCTCAAAGCGCTCCAAATAAACACTTGCAGATTCTACAAAAGGAGTGTTTCAAAACTGCTCTATCAAAAGGAAGGTTCAAGTCTGTGAGTTGAATGCACTCATCACAAAGAGGTTTCTGAGAATGCTGCTGTCTAGTTTTTATGTGAAGATATTTCCTTTTCCTCGCATAGACCTTAAATCTCTCCAGATATCCACTTGCAGATTTTACAGAAAGGGTGTTTCCAGACTGCTCTATCTAAAGGCACGTTCAACTCTGTGAGTTGAATGCACGCATTGCGAAGAACTTTCTGAGAATGCTTCTCTCTAGCTTTTAGGTGAAGATATTCCATTTCACAGCATAGGCCTCAAAGTGCTCCAAATAACCACTTGCAGATTTTACAAAAAGAATGTTTCAAAACTGCTCTTTCTAGAGGAAGGTTCAAGTCTGTGAGTTGAATGCACTCAACACAAAGAAGTTTCTGAGAATGCTTCTGTCCAGTTTTCATGTGAAGATATTTCCTTTTCCAGCATAGGCCCCAAACCGCTCCAAATAATCACTTGCAGAGTCTACAAAAAGAGTGTTTCCAAACTTCTCTATCAACTGGTAGGTACAACTCCGTGAGTTGAATGCCCTCATCACGAAGAAGTTTCTGAGAATGCTTCCCTCTTGTTTTGATGGGAAGATATTTCCTTTTCCAACATAGGCCTCAAGGAGCTCCGAATAAACACTTGCAGATTCTACAAACTTAGTGTTTCAAAACTGTTCTATCAAAAGGAACGTTCAAGTCTGGGAGTTGAATGAACTCATCACAAAGAAGTTTCTCAGAATGCTTCTGTCTAGTTTTTAGGTGAAGATATTCCATTTCCCAGCATAGGCCTGAAAGCGCTCCAAATATCCACTTGCAGATTCTACAAAAAGAGTGTTTCCAAACTGCTCTTACAAAAGGAAAGTTCAAGTCTGTGAGCTGAACGAACTCATCACAAAGAAGTTTCTGAGAATGCGTCTGTCTAGTTTTTATGTGTAGAAATTTCGTTTGCCAGCATAGGCCTCAAATCGCTCCAAACATCCACTAGCAAATTCTACAAAAGGAGTGTTTCAAAAGTGCGCTATCAAAAGAAAGAGTCCACTATGTGAGTTGAATGCATAAAGCACACGGAAGTTTCTGAGAATGCTTCTGTCTAGTTTTTAGGTGAAGATATTTCATTTCCCAGCATAGGCCACAAAGCGCTCCAAATAGCCACTTGCAGATTCTACAAAAAGAGTGTTTCCAAACTGCTCTTTCAAAAGGAAGGTTCAAGTCTGTGAGTTGAGTGCCCTCATCACAAAGAAGTTTCTGAGAATGCTTCTGTCTAGTTTTTATATGAAGGTCTTTCCTGTTCCAACATAGTCCTCAAAGCGCTCCAAATAAACACTTGCAGATTCTACAAAAGGAGTGTTTCAAAACAGTTCTATCAAAAGGAACGTTCAAGTCTGTGAGTTGAATGCATTCATCACACAGAAGTTTCTGAGAATGCTTCTGTCTAGTTTTTAGGTGAAGATATTGCTTTTCCCAGCCTAGGCCTCAAAGCGCTCCAAGTATCCACTTGCAGATTCTACAAAAAGAGAGCTTCATAGCTGCTCTTTCAAAAGGAAGGTTCAAGTCTGTGTGTTGAATGCACTCATCACAAAGAAGTTTCTGAGAATGCTTCTGTCTAGTTCTTACGTGAAGATATTTCCTTTTCCAGCTAAGCTTCAAAGCGCTCCAAATAAACACTTGCAAATTCTACTAAAGGAGTGTTTCAAAACAGTTCTTTCAAAAGGAACGTTCAAGTCTGTGAGTTGAATGCACTCAACGAACAGAAGTTTCTTAGAGTGCTTCTGTATAGTTTTCATGTGAAGATATTTCCTTTTCCAGCATAGGCCTCAAAGCGCTCCAAATATCCACTTGCCGATTCTACAAAAACAGTGTTTCAAAACTGTTCTATCAAAAGGAAGGTTCAACGCTATGAGTAGAATGCACTCATCACAATGGAGTTGCTGAGAATGCTTCTCTCTAGTTTTTATGTGAAGATATTTCCTTTTCTAGCATAGGCCTCAAAGCGCTCCAAATAGCCACTTGCAGATTCTACAAAAAGAGGGTTTCAAATCTCTTCTATCAAAAGAAAGGTTCAACTCTGTGAGTTGAATGCACTCATCAGAAAGAAGTTTCTGAGAATGATTCTATCTAGTTTTCATCTGCATGTATTTCCTTTTCCACTAGATGCCGCAATCGCACCAAATATCCACTTGCAGTTTCCACAAAAAGAGTGCTGCAGAACTGCTCCATGAAAAGGAATGTTCAACTCTGTGAGTTCAATCCCCTGATGACATAGAAGTTTCTGAAAATGCTTCTGTCTAGTTGGTATAGGAAGATATTTCCTTTTCCAGCATAAGCCTCAAAGAGCTCCAAATATCCACTTGCGGATTCTGCAAAAACAGTGTTTCAAAACTGGTCGATCAAAAGGAACGTTCAACTCTGTGAGTTGAATGCACTCATCACACAGAAGTTTCTGAGAATGCTTCCGTCTAGTTCTTACGTGAAGATATTTCCTTTTCCAGCTTAGGCCTCAAAGCGCTCCAAATAAACACTTGCAGATTCTACAAAAGGAGTGTTTCAAAACTGCTCTATCAAAAGGAAGGTTCAAGTCTGTGAGTTGAATGCACTCATCACAAAGAGGTTTCTGAGAATGCTGCTGTCTAGTTTTTATGTGAAGATATTTCCTTTTCCTCGCATAGACCTCAAATCGCTCCAGATATCCACTTGCAGATTTTACAGAAAGGGTGTTTCCAGACTGCTCTATCTAAAGGCACGTTCAACTCTGTGAGTTGAAGGCACGCATTGCGAAGAACTTTCTGAGAATGCTTCTCTCTAGCTTTTAGGTGAAGATATTCCATTTCACAGCATAGGCCTCAAAGTGCTCCAAATAACCACTTGCAGATTTTACAAAAAGAATGTTTCAAAACTGCTCTTTCTAGAGGAAGGTTCAAGTCTGTGAGTTGAATGCACTCAACACAAAGAAGTTTCTGAGAATGCTTCCGTCCAGTTTTCATGTGAAGATATTTCCTTTTCCAGCATAGGCCCCAAACCGCTCCAAATAATCACTTGCAGAGTCTACAAAAAGAGTGTTTCCAAACTTCTCTATCAACTGGTAGGTACAACTCCGTGAGTTGAATGCCCTCATCACGAAGAAGTTTCTGAGAATGCTTCCCTCTTGTTTTGATGGGAAGATATTTCCTTTTCCAACATAGGCCTCAAGGTGCTCCGAATAAACACTTGCAGATTCTACAAACTTAGTGTTTCAAAACTGTTCTATCAAAAGGAACGTTCAAGTCTGGGAGTTGAATGAACTCATCACAAAGAAGTTTCTCAGAATGCTTCTGTCTAGTTTTTAGGTGAAGATATTTCATTTCCCAGCATAGGCCTGAAAGCGCTCCAAATATCCACTTGCAGATTCTACAAAAAGAGTGTTTCCAAACTGCTCTTACAAAAGGAAAGTTCAAGTCTGTGAGCTGAACGAACTCATCACAAAGAAGTTTCTGAGAATGCGTCTGTCTAGTTTTTATGTGTAGAAATTTCGTTTGCCAGCATAGGCCTCAAATCGCTCCAAACATCCACTAGCAAATTCTACAAAAGGAGTGTTTCAAAAGTGCGCTATCAAAAGAAAGAGTCCACTATGTGAGTTGAATGCATAAAGCACACGGAAGTTTCTGAGAATGCTTCTGTCTAGTTTTTAGGTGAAGATATTTCATTTCCCAGCATAGGCCACAAAGCGCTCCAAATAGCCACTTGCAGATTCTACAAAAAGAGTGTTTCCAAACTGCTCTTTCAAAAGGAAGGTTCAAGTCTGTGAGTTGAGTGCCCTCATCACAAAGAAGTTTCTGAGAATGCTTCTGTCTAGTTTTTATATGAAGGTCTTTCCTTTTCCAACATAGTCCTCAAAGCGCTCCAAATAAACACTTGCAGATTCTACAAAAGGAGTGTTTCAAAACAGTTCTATCAAAAGGAACGTTCAAGTCTGTGAGTTGAATGCATTCATCACACAGAAGTTTCTGAGAATGCTTCTGTCTAGTTTTTAGGTGAAGATATTGCTTTTCCCAGCCTAGGCCTCAAAGCGCTCCAAGTATCCACTTGCAGATTCTACAAAAAGAGAGCTTCATAGCTGCTCTTTCAAAAGGAAGGTTCAAGTCTGTGTGTTGAATGCACTCATCACAAAGAAGTTTCTGAGAATGCTTCTGTCTAGTTCTTACGTGAAGATATTTCCTTTTCCAGCTAAGCTTCAAAGCGCTCCAAATAAACACTTGCAAATTCTACTAAAGGAGTGTTTCAAAACAGTTCTTTCAAAAGGAACGTTCAAGTCTGTGAGTTGAATGCACTCAACGAACAGAAGTTTCTTAGAGTGCTTCTGTATAGTTTTCCTGTGAAGATATTTCCTTTTCCAGCATAGGCCTCAAAGCGCTCCAAATATCCACTTGCCGATTCTACAAAAACAGTGTTTCAAAACTGTTCTATCAAAAGGAAGGTTCAACGCTATGAGTAGAATGCACTCATCACAATGGAGTTGCTGAGAATGCTTCTCTCTAGTTTTTATGTGAAGATATTTCCTTTTCTAGCATAGGCCTCAAAGCGCTCCAAATAGCCACTTGCAGATTCTACAAAAAGAGGGTTTCAAATCTCTTCTATCAAAAGAAAGGTTCAACTCTGTGAGTTGAATGCACTCATCAGAAAGAAGTTTCTGAGAATGATTCTATCTAGTTTTCATCTGCATGTATTTCCTTTTCCACTAGATGCCGCAATCGCACCAAATATCCACTTGCGGTTTCCACAAAAAGAGTGCTGCAGAACTGCTCCATGAAAAGGAATGTTCAACTCTGTGAGTTCAATCCCCTGATGACATAGAAGTTTCTGAAAATGCTTCTGTCTAGTTGGTATAGGAAGATATTTCCTTTTCCAGCATAAGCCTCAAAGAGCTCCAAATATCCACTTGCGGATTCTGCAAAAACAGTGTTTCAAAACTGGTCGATCAAAAGGAACGTTCAACTCTGTGAGTTGAATGCACTCATCACACAGAAGTTTCTGAGAATGCTTCCGTCTAGTTCTTACGTGAAGATATTTCCTTTTCCAGCTTAGGCCTCAAAGCGCTCCAAATAAACACTTGCAGATTCTACAAAAGGAGTGTTTCAAAACTGCTCTATCAAAAGGAAGGTTCAAGTCTGTGAGTTGAATGCACTCATCACAAAGAGGTTTCTGAGAATGCTGCTGTCTAGTTTTTATGTGAAGATATTTCCTTTTCCTCGCATAGACCTCAAATCGCTCCAGATATCCACTTGCAGATTTTACAGAAAGGGTGTTTCCAGACTGCTCTATCTAAAGGCACGTTCAACTCTGTGAGTTGAATGCACGCATTGCGAAGAACTTTCTGAGAATGCTTCTCTCTAGCTTTTAGGTGAAGATATTCCATTTCACAGCATAGGCCTCAAAGTGCTCCAAATAACCACTTGCAGATTTTACAAAAAGAATGTTTCAAAACTGCTCTTTCTAGAGGAAGGTTCAAGTCTGTGAGTTGAATGCACTCAACACAAAGAAGTTTCTGAGAATGCTTCCGTCCAGTTTTCATGTGAAGATATTTCCTTTTCCAGCATAGGCCCCAAACCGCTCCAAATAATCACTTGCAGAGTCTACAAAAAGAGTGTTTCCAAACTTCTCTATCAACTGGTAGGTACAACTCCGTGAGTTGAATGCCCTCATCACGAAGAAGTTTCTGAGAATGCTTCCCTCTTGTTTTGATGGGAAGATATTTCCTTTTCCAACATAGGCCTCAAGGAGCTCCGAATAAACACTTGCAGATTCTACAAACTTAGTGTTTCAAAACTGTTCTATCAAAAGGAACGTTCAAGTCTGGGAGTTGAATGAACTCATCACAAAGAAGTTTCTCAGAATGCTTCTGTCTAGTTTTTAGGTGAAGATATTCCATTTCCCAGCATAGGCCTGAAAGCGCTCCAAATATCCACTTGCAGATTCTACAAAAAGAGTGTTTCCAAACTGCTCTTACAAAAGGAAAGTTCAAGTCTGTGAGCTGAACGAACTCATCACAAAGAAGTTTCTGAGAATGCGTCTGTCTAGTTTTTATGTGTAGAAATTTCGTTTGCCAGCATAGGCCTCAAATCGCTCCAAACATCCACTAGCAAATTCTACAAAAGGAGTGTTTCAAAAGTGCGCTATCAAAAGAAAGAGTCCACTATGTGAGTTGAATGCATAAAGCACACGGAAGTTTCTGAGAATGCTTCTGTCTAGTTTTTAGGTGAAGATATTTCATTTCCCAGCATAGGCCACAAAGCGCTCCAAATAGCCACTTGCAGATTCTACAAAAAGAGTGTTTCCAAACTGCTCTTTCAAAAGGAAGGTTCAAGTCTGTGAGTTGAGTGCCCTCATCACAAAGAAGTTTCTGAGAATGCTTCTGTCTAGTTTTTATATGAAGGTCTTTCCTGTTCCAACATAGTCCTCAAAGCGCTCCAAATAAACACTTGCAGATTCTACAAAAGGAGTGTTTCAAAACAGTTCTATCAAAAGGAACGTTCAAGTCTGTGAGTTGAATGCATTCATCACACAGAAGTTTCTGAGAATGCTTCTGTCTAGTTTTTAGGTGAAGATATTGCTTTTCCCAGCCTAGGCCTCAAAGCGCTCCAAGTATCCACTTGCAGATTCTACAAAAAGAGAGCTTCATAGCTGCTCTTTCAAAAGGAAGGTTCAAGTCTGTGTGTTGAATGCACTCATCACAAAGAAGTTTCTGAGAATGCTTCTGTCTAGTTCTTACGTGAAGATATTTCCTTTTCCAGCTAAGCTTCAAAGCGCTCCAAATAAACACTTGCAAATTCTACTAAAGGAGTGTTTCAAAACAGTTCTTTCAAAAGGAACGTTCAAGTCTGTGAGTTGAATGCACTCAACGAACAGAAGTTTCTTAGAGTGCTTCTGTATAGTTTTCCTGTGAAGATATTTCCTTTTCCAGCATAGGCCTCAAAGCGCTCCAAATATCCACTTGCCGATTCTACAAAAACAGTGTTTCAAAACTGTTCTATCAAAAGGAAGGTTCAACGCTATGAGTAGAATGCACTCATCACAATGGAGTTGCTGAGAATGCTTCTCTCTAGTTTTTATGTGAAGATATTTCCTTTTCTAGCATAGGCCTCAAAGCGCTCCAAATAGCCACTTGCAGATTCTACAAAAAGAGGGTTTCAAATCTCTTCTATCAAAAGAAAGGTTCAACTCTGTGAGTTGAATGCACTCATCAGAAAGAAGTTTCTGAGAATGATTCTATCTAGTTTTCATCTGCATGTATTTCCTTTTCCACTAGATGCCGCAATCGCACCAAATATCCACTTGCGGTTTCCACAAAAAGAGTGCTGCAGAACTGCTCCATGAAAAGGAATGTTCAACTCTGTGAGTTCAATCCCCTGATGACATAGAAGTTTCTGAAAATGCTTCTGTCTAGTTGGTATAGGAAGATATTTCCTTTTCCAGCATAAGCCTCAAAGAGCTCCAAATATCCACTTGCGGATTCTGCAAAAACAGTGTTTCAAAACTGGTCGATCAAAAGGAACGTTCAACTCTGTGAGTTGAATGCACTCATCACACAGAAGTTTCTGAGAATGCTTCCGTCTAGTTCTTACGTGAAGATATTTCCTTTTCCAGCTTAGGCCTCAAAGCGCTCCAAATAAACACTTGCAGATTCTACAAAAGGAGTGTTTCAAAACTGCTCTATCAAAAGGAAGGTTCAAGTCTGTGAGTTGAATGCACTCATCACAAAGAGGTTTCTGAGAATGCTGCTGTCTAGTTTTTATGTGAAGATATTTCCTTTTCCTCGCATAGACCTCAAATCGCTCCAGATATCCACTTGCAGATTTTACAGAAAGGGTGTTTCCAGACTGCTCTATCTAAAGGCACGTTCAACTCTGTGAGTTGAATGCACGCATTGCGAAGAACTTTCTGAGAATGCTTCTCTCTAGCTTTTAGGTGAAGATATTCCATTTCACAGCATAGGCCTCAAAGTGCTCCAAATAACCACTTGCAGATTTTACAAAAAGAATGTTTCAAAACTGCTCTTTCTAGAGGAAGGTTCAAGTCTGTGAGTTGAATGCACTCAACACAAAGAAGTTTCTGAGAATGCTTCCGTCCAGTTTTCATGTGAAGATATTTCCTTTTCCAGCATAGGCCCCAAACCGCTCCAAATAATCACTTGCAGAGTCTACAAAAAGAGTGTTTCCAAACTTCTCTATCAACTGGTAGGTACAACTCCGTGAGTTGAATGCCCTCATCACGAAGAAGTTTCTGAGAATGCTTCCCTCTTGTTTTGATGGGAAGATATTTCCTTTTCCAACATAGGCCTCAAGGTGCTCCGAATAAACACTTGCAGATTCTACAAACTTAGTGTTTCAAAACTGTTCTATCAAAAGGAACGTTCAAGTCTGGGAGTTGAATGAACTCATCACAAAGAAGTTTCTCAGAATGCTTCTGTCTAGTTTTTAGGTGAAGATATTTCATTTCCCAGCATAGGCCTGAAAGCGCTCCAAATATCCACTTGCAGATTCTACAAAAAGAGTGTTTCCAAACTGCTCTTACAAAAGGAAAGTTCAAGTCTGTGAGCTGAACGAACTCATCACAAAGAAGTTTCTGAGAATGCGTCTGTCTAGTTTTTATGTGTAGAAATTTCGTTTGCCAGCATAGGCCTCAAATCGCTCCAAACATCCACTAGCAAATTCTACAAAAGGAGTGTTTCAAAAGTGCGCTATCAAAAGAAAGAGTCCACTATGTGAGTTGAATGCATAAAGCACACGGAAGTTTCTGAGAATGCTTCTGTCTAGTTTTTAGGTGAAGATATTTCATTTCCCAGCATAGGCCACAAAGCGCTCCAAATAGCCACTTGCAGATTCTACAAAAAGAGTGTTTCCAAACTGCTCTTTCAAAAGGAAGGTTCAAGTCTGTGAGTTGAGTGCCCTCATCACAAAGAAGTTTCTGAGAATGCTTCTGTCTAGTTTTTATATGAAGGTCTTTCCTTTTCCAACATAGTCCTCAAAGCGCTCCAAATAAACACTTGCAGATTCTACAAAAGGAGTGTTTCAAAACAGTTCTATCAAAAGGAACGTTCAAGTCTGTGAGTTGAATGCATTCATCACACAGAAGTTTCTGAGAATGCTTCTGTCTAGTTTTTAGGTGAAGATATTGCTTTTCCCAGCCTAGGCCTCAAAGCGCTCCAAGTATCCACTTGCAGATTCTACAAAAAGAGAGCTTCATAGCTGCTCTTTCAAAAGGAAGGTTCAAGTCTGTGTGTTGAATGCACTCATCACAAAGAAGTTTCTGAGAATGCTTCTGTCTAGTTCTTACGTGAAGATATTTCCTTTTCCAGCTAAGCTTCAAAGCGCTCCAAATAAACACTTGCAAATTCTACTAAAGGAGTGTTTCAAAACAGTTCTTTCAAAAGGAACGTTCAAGTCTGTGAGTTGAATGCACTCAACGAACAGAAGTTTCTTAGAGTGCTTCTGTATAGTTTTCCTGTGAAGATATTTCCTTTTCCAGCATAGGCCTCAAAGCGCTCCAAATATCCACTTGCCGATTCTACAAAAACAGTGTTTCAAAACTGTTCTATCAAAAGGAAGGTTCAACGCTATGAGTAGAATGCACTCATCACAATGGAGTTGCTGAGAATGCTTCTCTCTAGTTTTTATGTGAAGATATTTCCTTTTCTAGCATAGGCCTCAAAGCGCTCCAAATAGCCACTTGCAGATTCTACAAAAAGAGGGTTTCAAATCTCTTCTATCAAAAGAAAGGTTCAACTCTGTGAGTTGAATGCACTCATCAGAAAGAAGTTTCTGAGAATGATTCTATCTAGTTTTCATCTGCATGTATTTCCTTTTCCACTAGATGCCGCAATCGCACCAAATATCCACTTGCGGTTTCCACAAAAAGAGTGCTGCAGAACTGCTCCATGAAAAGGAATGTTCAACTCTGTGAGTTCAATCCCCTGATGACATAGAAGTTTCTGAAAATGCTTCTGTCTAGTTGGTATAGGAAGATATTTCCTTTTCCAGCATAAGCCTCAAAGAGCTCCAAATATCCACTTGCGGATTCTGCAAAAACAGTGTTTCAAAACTGGTCGATCAAAAGGAACGTTCAACTCTGTGAGTTGAATGCACTCATCACACAGAAGTTTCTGAGAATGCTTCCGTCTAGTTCTTACGTGAAGATATTTCCTTTTCCAGCTTAGGCCTCAAAGCGCTCCAAATAAACACTTGCAGATTCTACAAAAGGAGTGTTTCAAAACTGCTCTATCAAAAGGAAGGTTCAAGTCTGTGAGTTGAATGCACTCATCACAAAGAGGTTTCTGAGAATGCTGCTGTCTAGTTTTTATGTGAAGATATTTCCTTTTCCTCGCATAGACCTCAAATCGCTCCAGATATCCACTTGCAGATTTTACAGAAAGGGTGTTTCCAGACTGCTCTATCTAAAGGCACGTTCAACTCTGTGAGTTGAATGCACGCATTGCGAAGAACTTTCTGAGAATGCTTCTCTCTAGCTTTTAGGTGAAGATATTCCATTTCACAGCATAGGCCTCAAAGTGCTCCAAATAACCACTTGCAGATTTTACAAAAAGAATGTTTCAAAACTGCTCTTTCTAGAGGAAGGTTCAAGTCTGTGAGTTGAATGCACTCAACACAAAGAAGTTTCTGAGAATGCTTCCGTCCAGTTTTCATGTGAAGATATTTCCTTTTCCAGCATAGGCCCCAAACCGCTCCAAATAATCACTTGCAGAGTCTACAAAAAGAGTGTTTCCAAACTTCTCTATCAACTGGTAGGTACAACTCCGTGAGTTGAATGCCCTCATCACGAAGAAGTTTCTGAGAATGCTTCCCTCTTGTTTTGATGGGAAGATATTTCCTTTTCCAACATAGGCCTCAAGGAGCTCCGAATAAACACTTGCAGATTCTACAAACTTAGTGTTTCAAAACTGTTCTATCAAAAGGAACGTTCAAGTCTGGGAGTTGAATGAACTCATCACAAAGAAGTTTCTCAGAATGCTTCTGTCTAGTTTTTAGGTGAAGATATTTCATTTCCCAGCATAGGCCTGAAAGCGCTCCAAATATCCACTTGCAGATTCTACAAAAAGAGTGTTTCCAAACTGCTCTTACAAAAGGAAAGTTCAAGTCTGTGAGCTGAACGAACTCATCACAAAGAAGTTTCTGAGAATGCGTCTGTCTAGTTTTTATGTGTAGAAATTTCGTTTGCCAGCATAGGCCTCAAATCGCTCCAAACATCCACTAGCAAATTCTACAAAAGGAGTGTTTCAAAAGTGCGCTATCAAAAGAAAGAGTCCACTATGTGAGTTGAATGCATAAAGCACACGGAAGTTTCTGAGAATGCTTCTGTCTAGTTTTTAGGTGAAGATATTTCATTTCCCAGCATAGGCCACAAAGCGCTCCAAATAGCCACTTGCAGATTCTACAAAAAGAGTGTTTCCAAACTGCTCTTTCAAAAGGAAGGTTCAAGTCTGTGAGTTGAGTGCCCTCATCACAAAGAAGTTTCTGAGAATGCTTCTGTCTAGTTTTTATATGAAGGTCTTTCCTTTTCCAACATAGTCCTCAAAGCGCTCCAAATAAACACTTGCAGATTCTACAAAAGGAGTGTTTCAAAACAGTTCTATCAAAAGGAACGTTCAAGTCTGTGAGTTGAATGCATTCATCACACAGAAGTTTCTGAGAATGCTTCTGTCTAGTTTTTAGGTGAAGATATTGCTTTTCCTAGCCTAGGCCTCAAAGCGCTCCAAGTATCCACTTGCGGATTCTACAAAAAGAGAGCTTCATAGCTGCTCTTTCAAAAGGAAGGTTCAAGTCTGTGTGTTGAATGCACTCATCACAAAGAAGTTTCTGAGAATGCTTCTGTCTAGTTCTTACGTGAAGATATTTCCTTTTCCAGCTAAGCTTCAAAGCGCTCCAAATAAACACTTGCAAATTCTACTAAAGGAGTGTTTCAAAACAGTTCTTTCAAAAGGAACGTTCAAGTCTGTGAGTTGAATGCACTCAACGAACAGAAGTTTCTTAGAGTGCTTCTGTATAGTTTTCATGTGAAGATATTTCCTTTTCCAGCATAGGCCTCAAAGCGCTCCAAATAAACACTTGGAAATTCTACTAAAGGAGTGTTTCAAAACAGTTCTTTCAAAAGGAACGTTCAAGTCTGTGAGTTGAATGCACTCAACGAACAGAAGTTTCTTAGAGTGCTTCTGTATAGTTTTCATGTGAAGATATTTCCTTTTCCAGCATAGGCCTCAAAGCGCTCCAAATATCCACTTGCCGATTCTACAAAAACAGTGTTTCAAAACTGTTCTATCAAAAGGAAGGTTCAACGCTATGAGTAGAATGCACTCATCACAATGGAGTTGCTGAGAATGCTTCTCTCTAGTTTTTATGTGAAGATATTTCCTTTTCTAGCATAGGCCTCAAAGCGCTCCAAATAGCCACTTGCAGATTCTACAAAAAGAGGGTTTCAAATCTCTTCTATCAAAAGAAAGGTTCAACTCTGTGAGTTGAATGCACTCATCAGAAAGAAGTTTCTGAGAATGATTCTATCTAGTTTTCATCTGCATGTATTTCCCTTTCCACTACATGCCGCAATCGCACCAAATATCCACTTGCAGTTTCCACAAACAGAGTGCTGCAGAACTGCTCCATGAAAAGGAATGTTCAACTCTGTGAGTTCAATCCCCTGATGACATAGAAGTTTCTGAAAATGCTTCTGTCTAGTTGGTATAGGAAGATATTTCCTTTTCCAGCATAAGCCTCAAAGAGCTCCAAATATCCACTTGCGGATTCTGCAAAAACAGTGTTTCAAAACTGGTCGATCAAAAGGAACGTTCAACTCTGTGAGTTGAATGCACTCATCACACAGAAGTTTCTGAGAATGCTTCCGTCTAGTTCTTACGTGAAGATATTTCCTTTTCCAGCTTAGGCCTCAAAGCGCTCCAAATAAACACTTGCAGATTCTACAAAAGGAGTGTTTCAAAACTGCTCTATCAAAAGGAAGGTTCAAGTCTGTGAGTTGAATGCACTCATCACAAAGAGGTTTCTGAGAATGCTGCTGTCTAGTTTTTATGTGAAGATATTTCCTTTTCCTCGCATAGACCTCAAATCGCTCCAGATATCCACTTGCAGATTTTACAGAAAGGGTGTTTCCAGACTGCTCTATCTAAAGGCACGTTCAACTCTGTGAGTTGAATGCACGCATTGCGAAGAACTTTCTGACAATGCTTCTCTCTAGCTTTTAGGTGAAGATATTCCATTTCACAGCATAGGCCTCAAAGTGCTCCAAATAACCACATGCAGATTTTACAAAAAGAATGTTTCAAAACTGCTCTTTCTAAAGGAAGGTTCAAGTCTGTGAGTTGAATGCACTCAACACAAAGAAGTTTCTGAGAATGCTTCTGTCCAGTTTTCATGTGAAGATATTTCCTTTTCCAGCATAGGCCCCAAACCGCTCCAAATAATCACTTGCAGAGTCTACAAAAAGAGTGTTTCCAAACTTCTCTATCAACTGGTAGGTACAACTCCGTGAGTTGAATGCCCTCATCACGAAGAAGTTTCTGAGAATGCTTCCCTCTTGTTTTGATGGGAAGATATTTCCTTTTCCAACATAGGCCTCAAGGTGCTCCGAATAAACACTTGCAGATTCTACAAACTTAGTGTTTCAAAACTGTTCTATCAAAAGGAACGTTCAAGTCTGGGAGTTGAATGAACTCATCACAAAGAAGTTTCTCAGAATGCTTCTGTCTAGTTTTTAGGTGAAGGTATTTCATTTCCCAGCATAGGCCTGAAAGCGCTCCAAATATCCACTTGCAGATTCTACAAAAAGAGTGTTTCCAAACTGCTCTTACAAAAGGAAAGTTCAAGTCTGTGAGCTGAACGAACTCATCACAAAGAAGTTTCTGAGAATGCGTCTGTCTAGTTTTTATGTGTAGAAATTTCGTTTGCCAGCATAGGCCTCAAATCGCTCCAAACATCCACTACCAAATTCTACAAAAGGAGTGTTTCAAAAGTGCGCTATCAAAACAAAGAGTCCACTATGTGAGTTGAATGCATAAAGCACACGGAAGTTTCTGAGAATGCTTCTGTCTAGTTTTTAGGTGAAGATATTTCATTTCCCAGCATAGGCCACAAAGCGCTCCAAATAGCCACTTGGAGATTCTACAAAAAGAGTGTTTCCAAACTGCTCTTTCAAAAGGAAGGTTCAAGTCTGTGAGTTGAGTGCCCTCATCACAAAGAAGTTTCTGAGAATGCTTCTGTCTAGTTTTTATATGAAGGTCTTTCCTTTTCCAACATAGTCCTCAAAGCGCTCCAAATAAACACTTGCAGATTCTACAAAAGGAGTGTTTCAAAACAGTTCTATCAAAAGGAACGTTCAAGTCTGTGGGTTGAATGCATTCATCACACAGAAGTTTCTGAGAATGCTTCTGTCTAGTTTTTAGGTGAAGATATTGCTTTTCCCAGCCTAGGCCTCAAAGCGCTCCAAGTATCCACTTGCAGATTCTACAAAAAGAGAGCTTCATAGCTGCTCTTTCAAAAGGAAGGTTCAAGTCTGTGTGTTGAATGCACTCATCACAAAGAAGTTTCTGAGAATGCTTCTGTCTAGTTCTTACGTGAAGATATTTCCTTTTCCAGCTAAGCTTCAAAGCGCTCCAAATAAACACTTGCAAATTCTACTAAAGGAGTGTTTCAAAACAGTTCTTTCAAAAGGAACGTTCAAGTCTGTGAGTTGAATGCACTCAACGAACAGAAGTTTCTTAGAGTGCTTCTGTATAGTTTTCATGTGAAGATATTTCCTTTTCCAGCATAGGCCTCAAAGCGCTCCAAATATCCACTTGCCGATTCTACAAAAACAGTGTTTCAAAACTGTTCTATCAAAAGGAAGGTTCAACGCTATGAGTAGAATGCACTCATCACAATGGAGTTGCTGAGAATGCTTCTCTCTAGTTTTTATGTGAAGATATTTCCTTTTCTAGCATAGGCCTCAAAGCGCTCCAAATAGCCACTTGCAGATTCTACAAAAAGAGGGTTTCAAATCTCTTCTATCAAAAGAAAGGTTCAACTCTGTGAGTTGAATGCACTCATCAGAAAGAAGTTTCTGAGAATGATTCTATCTAGTTTTCATCTGCATGTATTTCCTTTTCCACTAGATGCCGCAATCGCACCAAATATCCACTTGCAGTTTCCACAAAAAGAGTGCTGCAGAACTGCTCCATGAAAAGGAATGTTCAACTCTGTGAGTTCAATCCCCTGATGACATAGAAGTTTCTGAAAATGCTTCTGTCTAGTTGGTATAGGAAGATATTTCCTTTTCCAGCATAAGCCTGAAAGAGCTCCAAACATCCACTTGCGGATTCTGCAAAAACAGTGTTTCAAAACTGGTCGATCAAAAGGAACGTTCAACTCTGTGAGTTGAATGCACTCATCACACAGAAGTTTCTGAGAATGCTTCCGTCTAGTTCTTACGTGAAGATATTTCCTTTTCCAGCTTAGGCCTCAAAGCGCTCCAAATAAACACTTGCAGATTCTACAAAAGGAGTGTTTCAAAACTGCTCTATCAAAAGGAAGGTTCAAGTCTGTGAGTTGAATGCACTCATCACAAAGAGGTTTCTGAGAATGCTGCTGTCTAGTTTTTATGTGAAGATATTTCCTTTTCCTCGCATAGACCTCAAATCGCTCCAGATATCCACTTGCAGATTTTACAGAAAGGGTGTTTCCAGACTGCTCTATCTAAAGGCACGTTCAACTCTGTGAGTTGAATGCACGCATTGCGAAGAACTTTCTGAGAATGCTTCTCTCTAGCTTTTAGGTGAAGATATTCCATTTCACAGCATAGGCCTCAAAGTGCTCCAAATAACCACTTGCAGATTTTACAAAAAGAATGTTTCAAAACTGCTCTTTCTAGAGGAAGGTTCAAGTCTGTGAGTTGAATGCACTCAACACAAAGAAGTTTCTGAGAATGCTTCCGTCCAGTTTTCATGTGAAGATATTTCCTTTTCCAGCATAGGCCCCAAACCGCTCCAAATAATCACTTGCAGAGTCTACAAAAAGAGTGTTTCCAAACTTCTCTATCAACTGGTAGGTACAACTCCGTGAGTTGAATGCCCTCATCACGAAGAAGTTTCTGAGAATGCTTCCCTCTTGTTTTGATGGGAAGATATTTCCTTTTCCAACATAGGCCTCAAGGTGCTCCGAATAAACACTTGCAGATTCTACAAACTTAGTGTTTCAAAACTGTTCTATCAAAAGGAACGTTCAAGTCTGGGAGTTGAATGAACTCATCACAAAGAAGTTTCTCAGAATGCTTCTGTCTAGTTTTTAGGTGAAGATATTTCATTTCCCAGCATAGGCCTGAAAGCGCTCCAAATATCCACTTGCAGATTCTACAAAAAGAGTGTTTCCAAACTGCTCTTACAAAAGGAAAGTTCAAGTCTGTGAGCTGAACGAACTCATCACCAAGAAGTTTCTGAGAATGCGTCTGTCTAGTTTTTATGTGTAGAAATTTCGTTTGCCAGCATAGGCCTCAAATCGCTCCAAACATCCACTAGCAAATTCTACAAAAGGAGTGTTTCAAAAGTGCGCTATCAAAAGAAAGAGTCCACTATGTGAGTTGAATGCATAAAGCACACGGAAGTTTCTGAGAATGCTTCTGTCTAGTTTTTAGGTGAAGATATTTCATTTCCCAGCATAGGCCACAAAGCGCTCCAAGTAGCCACTTGCAGATTCTACAAAAAGAGTGTTTCCAAACTGCTCTTTCAAAAGGAAGGTTCAAGTCTGTGAGTTGAGTGCCCTCATCACAAAGAAGTTTCTGAGAATGCTTCTGTCTAGTTTTTATATGAAGGTCTTTCCTCTTCCAACATAGTCCTCAAAGCGCTCCAAATAAACACTTGCAGATTCTACAAAAGGAGTGTTTCAAAACAGTTCTATCAAAAGGAACCTTCAAGTCTGTGAGTTGAATGCATTCATCACACAGAAGTTTCTGAGAATGCTTCTGTCTAGTTTTTAGGTGAAGATATTGCTTTTCCCAGCCTAGGCCTCAAAGCGCTCCAAGTATCCACTTGCAGATTCTACAAAAAGAGAGCTTCATAGCTGCTCTTTCAAAAGGAAGGTTCAAGTCTGTGTGTTGAATGCACTCATCACAAAGAAGTTTCTGAGAATGCTTCTGTCTAGTTCTTACGTGAAGATATTTCCTTTTCCAGCTAAGCTTCAAAGCGCTCCAAATAAACACTTGCAAATTCTACTAAAGGAGTGTTTCAAAACAGTTCTTTCAAAAGGAACGTTCAAGTCTGTGAGTTGAATGCACTCAACGAACAGAAGTTTCTTAGAGTGCTTCTGTATAGTTTTCATGTGAAGATATTTCCTTTTCCAGCATAGGCCTCAAAGCGCTCCAAATATCCACTTGCCGATTCTACAAAAACAGTGTTTCAAAACTGTTCTATCAAAAGGAAGGTTCAACGCTATGAGTAGAATGCACTCATCACAATGGAGTTGCTGAGAATGCTTCTCTCTAGTTTTTATGTGAAGATATTTCCTTTTCTAGCATAGGCCTCAAAGCGCTCCAAATAGCCACTTGCAGATTCTACAAAAAGAGGGTTTCAAATCTCTTCTATCAAAAGAAAGGTTCAACTCTGTGAGTTGAATGCACTCATCAGAAAGAAGTTTCTGAGAATGATTCTATCTAGTTTTCATCTGCATGTATTTCCTTTTCCACTAGATGCCGCAATCGCACCAAATATCCACTTGCGGTTTCCACAAAAAGAGTGCTGCAGAACTGCTCCATGAAAAGGAATGTTCAACTCTGTGAGTTCAATCCCCTGATGACATAGAAGTTTCTGAAAATGCTTCTGTCTAGTTGGTATAGGAAGATATTTCCTTTTCCAGCATAAGCCTCAAAGAGCTCCAAACATCCACTTGCGGATTCTGCAAAAACAGTGTTTCAAAACTGGTCGATCAAAAGGAACGTTCAACTCTGTGAGTTGAATGCACTCATCACACAGAAGTTTCTGAGAATGCTTCCGTCTAGTTCTTACGTGAAGATATTTCCTTTTCCAGCTTAGGCCTCAAAGCGCTCCAAATAAACACTTGCAGATTCTACAAAAGGAGTGTTTCAAAACTGCTCTATCAAAAGGAAGGTTCAAGTCTGTGAGTTGAATGCACTCATCACAAAGAGGTTTCTGAGAATGCTGCTGTCTAGTTTTTATGTGAAGATATTTCCTTTTCCTCGCATAGACCTCAAATCGCTCCAGATATCCACTTGCAGATTTTACAGAAAGGGTGTTTCCAGACTGCTCTATCTAAAGGCACGTTCAACTCTGTGAGTTGAATGCACGCATTGCGAAGAACTTTCTGACAATGCTTCTCTCTAGCTTTTAGGTGAAGATATTCCATTTCACAGCATAGACCTCAAAGTGCTCCAAATAACCACTTGCAGATTTTACGAAAAGAATGTTTCAAAACTGCTCTTTCTAGAGGAAGGTTCAAGTCTGTGAGTTGAATGCACTCAACACAAAGAAGTTTCTGAGAATGCTTCTGTCCAGTTTTCATGTGAAGATATTTCCTTTTCCAGCATAGGCCCCAAACCGCTCCAAATAATCACTTGCAGAGTCTACAAAAAGAGTGTTTCCAAACTTCTCTATCAACTGGTAGGTACAACTCCGTGAGTTGAATGCCCTCATCACGAAGAAGTTTCTGAGAATGCTTCCCTCTTGTTTTGATGGGAAGATATTTCCTTTTCCAACATAGGCCTCAAGGTGCTCCGAATAAACACTTGCAGATTCTACAAACTTAGTGTTTCAAAACTGTTCTATCAAAAGGAACGTTCAAGTCTGGGAGTTGAATGAACTCATCACAAAGAAGTTTCTCAGAATGCTTCTGTCTAGTTTTTAGGTGAAGATATTTCATTTCCCAGCATAGGCCTGAAAGCGCTCCAAATATCCACTTGCAGATTCTACAAAAAGAGTGTTTCCAAACTGCTCTTACAAAAGGAAAGTTCAAGTCTGTGAGCTGAACGAACTCATCACAAAGAAGTTTCTGAGAATGCGTCTGTCTAGTTTTTATGTGTAGAAATTTCGTTTGCCAGCATAGGCCTCAAATCGCTCCAAACATCCACTAGCAAATTCTACAAAAGGAGTGTTTCAAAAGTGCGCTATCAAAAGAAAGAGTCCACTATGTGAGTTGAATGCATAAAGCACACGGAAGTTTCTGAGAATGCTTCTGTCTAGTTTTTAGGTGAAGATATTTCATTTCCCAGCATAGGCCACAAAGCGCTCCAAATAGCCACTTGCAGATTCTACAAAAAGAGTGTTTCCAAACTGCTCTTTCAAAAGGAAGGTTCAAGTCTGTGAGTTGAGTGCCCTCATCACAAAGAAGTTTCTGAGAATGCTTCTGTCTAGTTTTTATATGAAGGTCTTTCCTCTTCCAACATAGTCCTCAAAGCGCTCCAAATAAACACTTGCAGATTCTACAAAAGGAGTGTTTCAAAACAGTTCTATCAAAAGGAACGTTCAAGTCTGTGAGTTGAATGCATTCATCACACAGAAGTTTCTGAGAATGCTTCTGTCTAGTTTTTAGGTGAAGATATTGCTTTTCCCAGCCTAGGCCTCAAAGCGCTCCAAGTATCCACTTGCAGATTCTACAAAAAGAGAGCTTCATAGCTGCTCTTTCAAAAGGAAGGTTCAAGTCTGTGTGTTGAATGCACTCATCACAAAGAAGTTTCTGAGAATGCTTCTGTCTAGTTCTTACGTGAAGATATTTCCTTTTCCAGCTAAGCTTCAAAGCGCTCCAAATAAACACTTGCAAATTCTACTAAAGGAGTGTTTCAAAACAGTTCTTTCAAAAGGAACGTTCAAGTCTGTGAGTTGAATGCACTCAACGAACAGAAGTTTCTTAGAGTGCTTCTGTATAGTTTTCCTGTGAAGATATTTCCTTTTCCAGCATAGGCCTCAAAGCGCTCCAAATATCCACTTGCCGATTCTACAAAAACAGTGTTTCAAAACTGTTCTATCAAAAGGAAGGTTCAACGCTATGAGTAGAATGCACTCATCACAATGGAGTTGCTGAGAATGCTTCTCTCTAGTTTTTATGTGAAGATATTTCCTTTTCTAGCATAGGCCTCAAAGCGCTCCAAATAGCCACTTGCAGATTCTACAAAAAGAGGGTTTCAAATCTCTTCTATCAAAAGAAAGGTTCAACTCTGTGAGTTGAATGCACTCATCAGAAAGAAGTTTCTGAGAATGATTCTATCTAGTTTTCATCTGCATGTATTTCCTTTTCCACTAGATGCCGCAATCGCACCAAATATCCACTTGCGGTTTCCACAAAAAGAGTGCTGCAGAACTGCTCCATGAAAAGGAATGTTCAACTCTGTGAGTTCAATCCCCTGATGACATAGAAGTTTCTGAAAATGCTTCTGTCTAGTTGGTATAGGAAGATATTTCCTTTTCCAGCATAAGCCTCAAAGAGCTCCAAATATCCACTTGCGGATTCTGCAAAAACAGTGTTTCAAAACTGGTCGATCAAAAGGAACGTTCAACTCTGTGAGTTGAATGCACTCATCACACAGAAGTTTCTGAGAATGCTTCCGTCTAGTTCTTACGTGAAGATATTTCCTTTTCCAGCTTAGGCCTCAAAGCGCTCCAAATAAACACTTGCAGATTCTACAAAAGGAGTGTTTCAAAACTGCTCTATCAAAAGGAAGGTTCAAGTCTGTGAGTTGAATGCACTCATCACAAAGAGGTTTCTGAGAATGCTGCTGTCTAGTTTTTATGTGAAGATATTTCCTTTTCCTCGCATAGACCTCAAATCTCTCCAGATATCCACTTGCAGATTTTACAGAAAGGGTGTTTCCAGACTGCTCTATCTAAAGGCACGTTCAACTCTGTGAGTTGAATGCACGCATTGCGAAGAACTTTCTGAGAATGCTTCTCTCTAGCTTTTAGGTGAAGATATTCCATTTCACAGCATAGGCCTCAAAGTGCTCCAAATAACCACTTGCAGATTTTACAAAAAGAATGTTTCAAAACTGCTCTTTCTAGAGGAAGGTTCAAGTCTGTGAGTTGAATGCACTCAACACAAAGAAGTTTCTGAGAATGCTTCCGTCCAGTTTTCATGTGAAGATATTTCCTTTTCCAGCATAGGCCCCAAACCGCTCCAAATAATCACTTGCAGAGTCTACAAAAAGAGTGTTTCCAAACTTCTCTATCAACTGGTAGGTACAACTCCGTGAGTTGAATGCCCTCATCACGAAGAAGTTTCTGAGAATGCTTCCCTCTTGTTTTGATGGGAAGATATTTCCTTTTCCAACATAGGCCTCAAGGAGCTCCGAATAAACACTTGCAGATTCTACAAACTTAGTGTTTCAAAACTGTTCTATCAAAAGGAACGTTCAAGTCTGGGAGTTGAATGAACTCATCACAAAGAAGTTTCTCAGAATGCTTCTGTCTAGTTTTTAGGTGAAGATATTTCATTTCCCAGCATAGGCCTGAAAGCGCTCCAAATATCCACTTGCAGATTCTACAAAAAGAGTGTTTCCAAACTGCTCTTACAAAAGGAAAGTTCAAGTCTGTGAGCTGAACGAACTCATCACAAAGAAGTTTCTGAGAATGCGTCTGTCTAGTTTTTATGTGTAGAAATTTCGTTTGCCAGCATAGGCCTCAAATCGCTCCAAACATCCACTAGCAAATTCTACAAAAGGAGTGTTTCAAAAGTGCGCTATCAAAAGAAAGAGTCCACTATGTGAGTTGAATGCATAAAGCACACGGAAGTTTCTGAGAATGCTTCTGTCTAGTTTTTAGGTGAAGATATTTCATTTCCCAGCATAGGCCACAAAGCGCTCCAAATAGCCACTTGCAGATTCTACAAAAAGAGTGTTTCCAAACTGCTCTTTCAAAAGGAAGGTTCAAGTCTGTGAGTTGAGTGCCCTCATCACAAAGAAGTTTCTGAGAATGCTTCTGTCTAGTTTTTATATGAAGGTCTTTCCTTTTCCAACATAGTCCTCAAAGCGCTCCAAATAAACACTTGCAGATTCTACAAAAGGAGTGTTTCAAAACAGTTCTATCAAAAGGAACGTTCAAGTCTGTGAGTTGAATGCATTCATCACACAGAAGTTTCTGAGAATGCTTCTGTCTAGTTTTTAGGTGAAGATATTGCTTTTCCCAGCCTAGGCCTCAAAGCGCTCCAAGTATCCACTTGCAGATTCTACAAAAAGAGAGCTTCATAGCTGCTCTTTCAAAAGGAAGGTTCAAGTCTGTGTGTTGAATGCACTCATCACAAAGAAGTTTCTGAGAATGCTTCTGTCTAGTTCTTACGTGAAGATATTTCCTTTTCCAGCTAAGCTTCAAAGCGCTCCAAATAAACACTTGCAAATTCTACTAAAGGAGTGTTTCAAAACAGTTCTTTCAAAAGGAACGTTCAAGTCTGTGAGTTGAATGCACTCAACGAACAGAAGTTTCTTAGAGTGCTTCTGTATAGTTTTCATGTGAAGATATTTCCTTTTCCAGCATAGGCCTCAAAGCGCTCCAAATATCCACTTGCCGATTCTACAAAAACAGTGTTTCAAAACTGTTCTATCAAAAGGAAGGTTCAACGCTATGAGTAGAATGCACTCATCACAATGGAGTTGCTGAGAATGCTTCTCTCTAGTTTTTATGTGAAGATATTTCCTTTTCTAGCATAGGCCTCAAAGCGCTCCAAATAGCCACTTGCAGATTCTACAAAAAGAGGGTTTCAAATCTCTTCTATCAAAAGAAAGGTTCAACTCTGTGAGTTGAATGCACTCATCAGAAAGAAGTTTCTGAGAATGATTCTATCTAGTTTTCGTCTGCATGTATTTCCTTTTCCACTAGATGCCGCAATCGCACCAAATATCCACTTGCGGTTTCCACAAAAAGAGTGCTGCAGAACTGCTCCATGAAAAGGAATGTTCAACTCTGTGAGTTCAATCCCCTGATGACATAGAAGTTTCTGAAAATGCTTCTGTCTAGTTGGTATAGGAAGATATTTCCTTTTCCAGCATAAGCCTCAAAGAGCTCCAAACATCCACTTGCGGATTCTGCAAAAACAGTGTTTCAAAACTGGTCGATCAAAAGGAACGTTCAACTCTGTGAGTTGAATGCACTCATCACACAGAAGTTTCTGAGAATGCTTCCGTCTAGTTCTTACGTGAAGATATTTCCTTTTCCAGCTTAGGCCTCAAAGCGCTCCAAATAAACACTTGCAGATTCTACAAAAGGAGTGTTTCAAAACTGCTCTATCAAAAGGAAGGTTCAAGTCTGTGAGTTGAATGCACTCATCACAAAGAGGTTTCTGAGAATGCTGCTGTCTAGTTTTTATGTGAAGATATTTCCTTTTCCTCGCATAGACCTCAAATCGCTCCAGATATCCACTTGCAGATTTTACAGAAAGGGTGTTTCCAGACTGCTCTATCTAAAGGCACGTTCAAATCTGTGAGTTGAATGCACGCATTGCGAAGAACTTTCTGACAATGCTTCTCTCTAGCTTTTAGGTGAAGATATTCCATTTCACAGCATAGGCCTCAAAGTGCTCCAAATAACCACTTGCAGATTTTACAAAAAGAATGTTTCAAAACTGCTCTTTCTAGAGGAAGGTTCAAGTCTGTGAGTTGAATGCACTCAACACAAAGAAGTTTCTGAGAATGCTTCCGTCCAGTTTTCATGTGAAGATATTTCCTTTTCCAGCATAGGCCCCAAACCGCTCCAAATAATCACTTGCAGAGTCTACAAAAAGAGTGTTTCCAAACTTCTCTATCAACTGGTAGGTACAACTCCGTGAGTTGAATGCCCTCATCACGAAGAAGTTTCTGAGAATGCTTCCCTCTTGTTTTGATGGGAAGATATTTCCTTTTCCAACATAGGCCTCAAGGTGCTCCGAATAAACACTTGCAGATTCTACAAACTTAGTGTTTCAAAACTGTTCTATCAAAAGGAACGTTCAAGTCTGGGAGTTGAATGAACTCATCACAAAGAAGTTTCTCAGAATGCTTCTGTCTAGTTTTTAGGTGAAGATATTTCATTTCCCAGCATAGGCCTGAAAGCGCTCCAAATATCCACTTGCAGATTCTACAAAAAGAGTGTTTCCAAACTGCTCTTACAAAAGGAAAGTTCAAGTCTGTGAGCTGAACGAACTCATCACCAAGAAGTTTCTGAGAATGCGTCTGTCTAGTTTTTATGTGTAGAAATTTCGTTTGCCAGCATAGGCCTCAAATCGCTCCAAACATCCACTAGCAAATTCTACAAAAGGAGTGTTTCAAAAGTGCGCTATCAAAAGAAAGAGTCCACTATGTGAGTTGAATGCATAAAGCACACGGAAGTTTCTGAGAATGCTTCTGTCTAGTTTTTAGGTGAAGATATTTCATTTCCCAGCATAGGCCACAAAGCGCTCCAAGTAGCCACTTGCAGATTCTACAAAAAGAGTGTTTCCAAACTGCTCTTTCAAAAGGAAGGTTCAAGTCTGTGAGTTGAGTGCCCTCATCACAAAGAAGTTTCTGAGAATGCTTCTGTCTAGTTTTTATATGAAGGTCTTTCCTCTTCCAACATAGTCCTCAAAGCGCTCCAAATAAACACTTGCAGATTCTACAAAAGGAGTGTTTCAAAACAGTTCTATCAAAAGGAACCTTCAAGTCTGTGAGTTGAATGCATTCATCACACAGAAGTTTCTGAGAATGCTTCTGTCTAGTTTTTAGGTGAAGATATTGCTTTTCCCAGCCTAGGCCTCAAAGCGCTCCAAGTATCCACTTGCAGATTCTACAAAAAGAGAGCTTCATAGCTGCTCTTTCAAAAGGAAGGTTCAAGTCTGTGTGTTGAATGCACTCATCACAAAGAAGTTTCTGAGAATGCTTCTGTCTAGTTCTTACGTGAAGATATTTCCTTTTCCAGCTAAGCTTCAAAGCGCTCCAAATAAACACTTGCAAATTCTACTAAAGGAGTGTTTCAAAACAGTTCTTTCAAAAGGAACGTTCAAGTCTGTGAGTTGAATGCACTCAACGAACAGAAGTTTCTTAGAGTGCTTCTGTATAGTTTTCATGTGAAGATATTTCCTTTTCCAGCATAGGCCTCAAAGCGCTCCAAATATCCACTTGCCGATTCTACAAAAACAGTGTTTCAAAACTGTTCTATCAAAAGGAAGGTTCAACGCTATGAGTAGAATGCACTCATCACAATGGAGTTGCTGAGAATGCTTCTCTCTAGTTTTTATGTGAAGATATTTCCTTTTCTAGCATAGGCCTCAAAGCGCTCCAAATAGCCACTTGCAGATTCTACAAAAAGAGGGTTTCAAATCTCTTCTATCAAAAGAAAGGTTCAACTCTGTGAGTTGAATGCACTCATCAGAAAGAAGTTTCTGAGAATGATTCTATCTAGTTTTCATCTGCATGTATTTCCTTTTCCACTAGATGCCGCAATCGCACCAAATATCCACTTGCAGTTTCCACAAAAAGAGTGCTGCAGAACTGCTCCATGAAAAGGAATGTTCAACTCTGTGAGTTCAATCCCCTGATGACATAGAAGTTTCTGAAAATGCTTCTGTCTAGTTGGTATAGGAAGATATTTCCTTTTCCAGCATAAGCCTGAAAGAGCTCCAAACATCCACTTGCGGATTCTGCAAAAACAGTGTTTCAAAACTGGTCGATCAAAAGGAACGTTCAACTCTGTGAGTTGAATGCACTCATCACACAGAAGTTTCTGAGAATGCTTCCGTCTAGTTCTTACGTGAAGATATTTCCTTTTCCAGCTTAGGCCTCAAAGCGCTCCAAATAAACACTTGCAGATTCTACAAAAGGAGTGTTTCAAAACTGCTCTATCAAAAGGAAGGTTCAAGTCTGTGAGTTGAATGCACTCATCACAAAGAGGTTTCTGAGAATGCTGCTGTCTAGTTTTTATGTGAAGATATTTCCTTTTCCTCGCATAGACCTCAAATCGCTCCAGATATCCACTTGCAGATTTTACAGAAAGGGTGTTTCCAGACTGCTCTATCTAAAGGCACGTTCAACTCTGTGAGTTGAATGCACGCATTGCGAAGAACTTTCTGACAATGCTTCTCTCTAGCTTTTAGGTGAAGATATTCCATTTCACAGCATAGACCTCAAAGTGCTCCAAATAACCACTTGCAGATTTTACGAAAAGAATGTTTCAAAACTGCTCTTTCTAGAGGAAGGTTCAAGTCTGTGAGTTGAATGCACTCAACACAAAGAAGTTTCTGAGAATGCTTCTGTCCAGTTTTCATGTGAAGATATTTCCTTTTCCAGCATAGGCCCCAAACCGCTCCAAATAATCACTTGCAGAGTCTACAAAAAGAGTGTTTCCAAACTTCTCTATCAACTGGTAGGTACAACTCCGTGAGTTGAATGCCCTCATCACGAAGAAGTTTCTGAGAATGCTTCCCTCTTGTTTTGATGGGAAGATATTTCCTTTTCCAACATAGGCCTCAAGGAGCTCCGAATAAACACTTGCAGATTCTACAAACTTAGTGTTTCAAAACTGTTCTATCAAAAGGAACGTTCAAGTCTGGGAGTTGAATGAACTCATCACAAAGAAGTTTCTCAGAATGCTTCTGTCTAGTTTTTAGGTGAAGGTATTTCATTTCCCAGCATAGGCCTGAAAGCGCTCCAAATATCCACTTGCAGATTCTACAAAAAGAGTGTTTCCAAACTGCTCTTACAAAAGGAAAGTTCAAGTCTGTGAGCTGAACGAACTCATCACAAAGAAGTTTCTGAGAATGCGTCTGTCTAGTTTTTATGTGTAGAAATTTCGTTTGCTAGCATAGGCCTCAAATCGCTCCAAACATCCACTAGCAAATTCTACAAAAGGAGTGTTTCAAAAGTGCGCTATCAAAAGAAAGAGTCCACTATGTGAGTTGAATGCATAAAGCACACGGAAGTTTCTGAGAATGCTTCTGTCTAGTTTTTAGGTGAAGATATTTCATTTCCCAGCATAGGCCACAAAGCGCTCCAAATAGCCACTTGCAGATTCTACAAAAAGAGTGTTTCCAAACTGCTCTTTCAAAAGGAAGGTTCAAGTCTGTGAGTTGAGTGCCCTCATCACAAAGAAGTTTCTGAGAATGCTTCTGTCTAGTTTTTATATGAAGGTCTTTCCTCTTCCAACATAGTCCTCAAAGCGCTCCAAATAAACACTTGCAGATTCTACAAAAGGAGTGTTTCAAAACAGTTCTATCAAAAGGAACGTTCAAGTCTGTGGGTTGAATGCATTCATCACACAGAAGTTTCTGAGAATGCTTCTGTCTAGTTTTTAGGTGAAGATATTGCTTTTCCCAGCCTAGGCCTCAAAGCGCTCCAAGTATCCACTTGCAGATTCTACAAAAAGAGAGCTTCATAGCTGCTCTTTCAAAAGGAAGGTTCAAGTCTGTGTGTTGAATGCACTCATCACAAAGAAGTTTCTGAGAATGCTTCTGTCTAGTTCTTACGTGAAGATATTTCCTTTTCCAGCTAAGCTTCAAAGCGCTCCAAATAAACACTTGCAAATTCTACTAAAGGAGTGTTTCAAAACAGTTCTTTCAAAAGGAACGTTCAAGTCTGTGAGTTGAATGCACTCAACGAACAGAAGTTTCTTAGAGTGCTTCTGTATAGTTTTCATGTGAAGATATTTCCTTTTCCAGCATAGGCCTCAAAGCGCTCCAAATATCCACTTGCCGATTCTACAAAAACAGTGTTTCAAAACTGTTCTATCAAAAGGAAGGTTCAACGCTATGAGTAGAATGCACTCATCACAATGGAGTTGCTGAGAATGCTTCTCTCTAGTTTTTATGTGAAGATATTTCCTTTTCTAGCATAGGCCTCAAAGCGCTCCAAATAGCCACTTGCAGATTCTACAAAAAGAGGGTTTCAAATCTCTTCTATCAAAAGAAAGGTTCAACTCTGTGAGTTGAATGCACTCATCAGAAAGAAGTTTCTGAGAATGATTCTATCTAGTTTTCATCTGCATGTATTTCCTTTTCCACTAGATGCCGCAATCGCACCAAATATCCACTTGCAGTTTCCACAAAAAGAGTGCTGCAGAACTGCTCCATGAAAAGGAATGTTCAACTCTGTGAGTTCAATCCCCTGATGACATAGAAGTTTCTGAAAATGCTTCTGTCTAGTTGGTATAGGAAGATATTTCCTTTTCCAGCATAAGCCTCAAAGAGCTCCAAACATCCACTTGCGGATTCTGCAAAAACAGTGTTTCAAAACTGGTCGATCAAAAGGAACGTTCAACTCTGTGAGTTGAATGCACTCATCACACAGAAGTTTCTGAGAATGCTTCCGTCTAGTTCTTACGTGAAGATATTTCCTTTTCCAGCTTAGGCCTCAAAGCGCTCCAAATAAACACTTGCAGATTCTACAAAAGGAGTGTTTCAAAACTGCTCTATCAAAAGGAAGGTTCAAGTCTGTGAGTTGAATGCACTCATCACAAAGAGGTTTCTGAGAATGCTGCTGTCTAGTTTTTATGTGAAGATATTTCCTTTTCCTCGCATAGACCTCAAATCGCTCCAGATATCCACTTGCAGATTTTACAGAAAGGGTGTTTCCAGACTGCTCTATCTAAAGGCACGTTCAACTCTGTGAGTTGAATGCACGCATTGCGAAGAACTTTCTGAGAATGCTTCTCTCTAGCTTTTAGGTGAAGATATTCCATTTCACAGCATAGACCTCAAAGTGCTCCAAATAACCACTTGCAGATTTTACGAAAAGAATGTTTCCAAACTGCTCTTTCTAGAGGAAGGTTCAAGTCTGTGAGTTGAATGCACTCAACACAAAGAAGTTTCTGAGAATGCTTCTGTCCAGTTTTCATGTGAAGATATTTCCTTTTCCAGCATAGGCCCCAAACCGCTCCAAATAATCACTTGCAGAGTCTACAAAAAGAGTGTTTCCAAACTTCTCTATCAACTGGTAGGTACAACTCCGTGAGTTGAATGCCCTCATCACGAAGAAGTTTCTGAGAATGCTTCCCTCTTGTTTTGATGGGAAGATATTTCCTTTTCCAACATAGGCCTCAAGGTGCTCCGAATAAACACTTGCAGATTCTACAAACTTAGTGTTTCAAAACTGTTCTATCAAAAGGAACGTTCAAGTCTGGGAGTTGAATGAACTCATCACAAAGAAGTTTCTCAGAATGCTTCTGTCTAGTTTTTAGGTGAAGGTATTTCATTTCCCAGCATAGGCCTGAAAGCGCTCCAAATATCCACTTGCAGATTCTACAAAAAGAGTGTTTCCAAACTGCTCTTACAAAAGGAAAGTTCAAGTCTGTGAGCTGAACGAACTCATCACAAAGAAGTTTCTGAGAATGCGTCTGTCTAGTTTTTATGTGTAGAAATTTCGTTTGCCAGCATAGGCCTCAAATCGCTCCAAACATCCACTAGCAAATTCTACAAAAGGAGTGTTTCAAAAGTGCGCTATCAAAAGAAAGAGTCCACTATGTGAGTTGAATGCATAAAGCACACGGAAGTTTCTGAGAATGCTTCTGTCTAGTTTTTAGGTGAAGATATTTCATTTCCCAGCATAGGCCACAAAGCGCTCCAAATAGCCACTTGCAGATTCTACAAAAAGAGTGTTTCCAAACTGCTCTTTCAAAAGGAAGGTTCAAGTCTGTGAGTTGAGTGCCCTCATCACAAAGAAGTTTCTGAGAATGCTTCTGTCTAGTTTTTATATGAAGGTCTTTCCTCTTCCAACATAGTCCTCAAAGCGCTCCAAATAAACACTTGCAGATTCTACAAAAGGAGTGTTTCAAAACAGTTCTATCAAAAGGAACGTTCAAGTCTGTGGGTTGAATGCATTCATCACACAGAAGTTTCTGAGAATGCTTCTGTCTAGTTTTTAGGTGAAGATATTGCTTTTCCCAGCCTAGGCCTCAAAGCGCTCCAAGTATCCACTTGCAGATTCTACAAAAAGAGAGCTTCATAGCTGCTCTTTCAAAAGGAAGGTTCAAGTCTGTGTGTTGAATGCACTCATCACAAAGAAGTTTCTGAGAATGCTTCTGTCTAGTTCTTACGTGAAGATATTTCCTTTTCCAGCTAAACTTCAAAGCGCTCCAAATAAACACTTGCAAATTCTACTAAAGGAGTGTTTCAAAACAGTTCTTTCAAAAGGAACGTTCAAGTCTGTGAGTTGAATGCACTCAACGAACAGAAGTTTCTTAGAGTGCTTCTGTATAGTTTTCATGTGAAGATATTTCCTTTTCCAGCATAGGCCTCAAAGCGCTCCAAATATCCACTTGCCGATTCTACAAAAACAGTGTTTCAAAACTGTTCTATCAAAAGGAAGGTTCAACGCTATGAGTAGAATGCACTCATCACAATGGAGTTGCTGAGAATGCTTCTCTCTAGTTTTTATGTGAAGATATTTCCTTTTCTAGCATAGGCCTCAAAGCGCTCCAAATAGCCACTTGCAGATTCTACAAAAAGAGGGTTTCAAATCTCTTCTATCAAAAGAAAGGTTCAACTCTGTGAGTTGAATGCACTCATCAGAAAGAAGTTTCTGAGAATGATTCTATCTAGTTTTCATCTGCATGTATTTCCTTTTCCACTAGATGCCGCAATCGCACCAAATATCCACTTGCGGTTTCCACAAAAAGAGTGCTGCAGAACTGCTCCATGAAAAGGAATGTTCAACTCTGTGAGTTCAATCCCCTGATGACATAGAAGTTTCTGAAAATGCTTCTGTCTAGTTGGTATAGGAAGATATTTCCTTTTCCAGCATAAGCCTCAAAGAGCTCCAAATATCCACTTGCGGATTCTGCAAAAACAGTGTTTCAAAACTGGTCGATCAAAAGGAACGTTCAACTCTGTGAGTTGAATGCACTCATCACACAGAAGTTTCTGAGAATGCTTCCGTCTAGTTCTTACGTGAAGATATTTCCTTTTCCAGCTTAGGCCTCAAAGCGCTCCAAATAAACACTTGCAGATTCTACAAAAGGAGTGTTTCAAAACTGCTCTATCAAAAGGAAGGTTCAAGTCTGTGAGTTGAATGCACTCATCACAAAGAGGTTTCTGAGAATGCTGCTGTCTAGTTTTTATGTGAAGATATTTCCTTTTCCTCGCATAGACCTCAAATCGCTCCAGATATCCACTTGCAGATTTTACAGAAAGGGTGTTTCCAGACTGCTCTATCTAAAGGCACGTTCAACTCTGTGAGTTGAATGCACGCATTGCGAAGAACTTTCTGAGAATGCTTCTCTCTAGCTTTTAGGTGAAGATATTCCATTTCACAGCATAGACCTCAAAGTGCTCCAAATAACCACTTGCAGATTTTACGAAAAGAATGTTTCCAAACTGCTCTTTCTAGAGGAAGGTTCAAGTCTGTGAGTTGAATGCACTCAACACAAAGAAGTTTCTGAGAATGCTTCTGTCCAGTTTTCATGTGAAGATATTTCCTTTTCCAGCATAGGCCCCAAACCGCTCCAAATAATCACTTGCAGAGTCTACAAAAAGAGTGTTTCCAAACTTCTCTATCAACTGGTAGGTACAACTCCGTGAGTTGAATGCCCTCATCACGAAGAAGTTTCTGAGAATGCTTCCCTCTTGTTTTGATGGGAAGATATTTCCTTTTCCAACATAGGCCTCAAGGAGCTCCGAATAAACACTTGCAGATTCTACAAACTTAGTGTTTCAAAACTGTTCTATCAAAAGGAACGTTCAAGTCTGGGAGTTGAATGAACTCATCACAAAGAAGTTTCTCAGAATGCTTCTGTCTAGTTTTTAGGTGAAGGTATTTCATTTCCCAGCATAGGCCTGAAAGCGCTCCAAATATCCACTTGCAGATTCTACAAAAAGAGTGTTTCCAAACTGCTCTTACAAAAGGAAAGTTCAAGTCTGTGAGCTGAACGAACTCATCACAAAGAAGTTTCTGAGAATGCGTCTGTCTAGTTTTTATGTGTAGAAATTTCGTTTGCTAGCATAGGCCTCAAATCGCTCCAAACATCCACTAGCAAATTCTACAAAAGGAGTGTTTCAAAAGTGCGCTATCAAAAGAAAGAGTCCACTATGTGAGTTGAATGCATAAAGCACACGGAAGTTTCTGAGAATGCTTCTGTCTAGTTTTTAGGTGAAGATATTTCATTTCCCAGCATAGGCCACAAAGCGCTCCAAATAGCCACTTGCAGATTCTACAAAAAGAGTGTTTCCAAACTGCTCTTTCAAAAGGAAGGTTCAAGTCTGTGAGTTGAGTGCCCTCATCACAAAGAAGTTTCTGAGAATGCTTCTGTCTAGTTTTTATATGAAGGTCTTTCCTCTTCCAACATAGTCCTCAAAGCGCTCCAAATAAACACTTGCAGATTCTACAAAAGGAGTGTTTCAAAACAGTTCTATCAAAAGGAACGTTCAAGTCTGTGGGTTGAATGCATTCATCACACAGAAGTTTCTGAGAATGCTTCTGTCTAGTTTTTAGGTGAAGATATTGCTTTTCCCAGCCTAGGCCTCAAAGCGCTCCAAGTATCCACTTGCAGATTCTACAAAAAGAGAGCTTCATAGCTGCTCTTTCAAAAGGAAGGTTCAAGTCTGTGTGTTGAATGCACTCATCACAAAGAAGTTTCTGAGAATGCTTCTGTCTAGTTCTTACGTGAAGATATTTCCTTTTCCAGCTAAGCTTCAAAGCGCTCCAAATAAACACTTGCAAATTCTACTAAAGGAGTGTTTCAAAACAGTTCTTTCAAAAGGAACGTTCAAGTCTGTGAGTTGAATGCACTCAACGAACAGAAGTTTCTTAGAGTGCTTCTGTATAGTTTTCATGTGAAGATATTTCCTTTTCCAGCATAGGCCTCAAAGCGCTCCAAATATCCACTTGCCGATTCTACAAAAACAGTGTTTCAAAACTGTTCTATCAAAAGGAAGGTTCAACGCTATGAGTAGAATGCACTCATCACAATGGAGTTGCTGAGAATGCTTCTCTCTAGTTTTTATGTGAAGATATTTCCTTTTCTAGCATAGGCCTCAAAGCGCTCCAAATAGCCACTTGCAGATTCTACAAAAAGAGGGTTTCAAATCTCTTCTATCAAAAGAAAGGTTCAACTCTGTGAGTTGAATGCACTCATCAGAAAGAAGTTTCTGAGAATGATTCTATCTAGTTTTCATCTGCATGTATTTCCTTTTCCACTAGATGCCGCAATCGCACCAAATATCCACTTGCAGTTTCCACAAAAAGAGTGCTGCAGAACTGCTCCATGAAAAGGAATGTTCAACTCTGTGAGTTCAATCCCCTGATGACATAGAAGTTTCTGAAAATGCTTCTGTCTAGTTGGTATAGGAAGATATTTCCTTTTCCAGCATAAGCCTCAAAGAGCTCCAAACATCCACTTGCGGATTCTGCAAAAACAGTGTTTCAAAACTGGTCGATCAAAAGGAACGTTCAACTCTGTGAGTTGAATGCACTCATCACACAGAAGTTTCTGAGAATGCTTCCGTCTAGTTCTTACGTGAAGATATTTCCTTTTCCAGCTTAGGCCTCAAAGAGCTCCAAATAAACACTTGCAGATTCTACAAAAGGAGTGTTTCAAAACTGCTCTATCAAAAGGAAGGTTCAAGTCTGTGAGTTGAATGCACTCATCACAAAGAGGTTTCTGAGAATGCTGCTGTCTAGTTTTTATGTGAAGATATTTCCTTTTCCTCGCATAGACCTCAAATCGCTCCAGATATCCACTTGCAGATTTTACAGAAAGGGTGTTTCCAGACTGCTCTATCTAAAGGCACGTTCAACTCTGTGAGTTGAATGCACGCATTGCGAAGAACTTTCTGAGAATGCTTCTCTCTAGCTTTTAGGTGAAGATATTCCATTTCACAGCATAGACCTCAAAGTGCTCCAAATAACCACTTGCAGATTTTACGAAAAGAATGTTTCCAAACTGCTCTTTCTAGAGGAAGGTTCAAGTCTGTGAGTTGAATGCACTCAACACAAAGAAGTTTCTGAGAATGCTTCTGTCCAGTTTTCATGTGAAGATATTTCCTTTTCCAGCATAGGCCCCAAACCGCTCCAAATAATCACTTGCAGAGTCTACAAAAAGAGTGTTTCCAAACTTCTCTATCAACTGGTAGGTACAACTCCGTGAGTTGAATGCCCTCATCACGAAGAAGTTTCTGAGAATGCTTCCCTCTTGTTTTGATGGGAAGATATTTCCTTTTCCAACATAGGCCTCAAGGTGCTCCGAATAAACACTTGCAGATTCTACAAACTTAGTGTTTCAAAACTGTTCTATCAAAAGGAACGTTCAAGTCTGGGAGTTGAATGAACTCATCACAAAGAAGTTTCTCAGAATGCTTCTGTCTAGTTTTTAGGTGAAGGTATTTCATTTCCCAGCATAGGCCTGAAAGCGCTCCAAATATCCACTTGCAGATTCTACAAAAAGAGTGTTTCCAAACTGCTCTTACAAAAGGAAAGTTCAAGTCTGTGAGCTGAACGAACTCATCACAAAGAAGTTTCTGAGAATGCGTCTGTCTAGTTTTTATGTGTAGAAATTTCGTTTGCCAGCATAGGCCTCAAATCGCTCCAAACATCCACTAGCAAATTCTACAAAAGGAGTGTTTCAAAAGTGCGCTATCAAAAGAAAGAGTCCACTATGTGAGTTGAATGCATAAAGCACACGGAAGTTTCTGAGAATGCTTCTGTCTAGTTTTTAGGTGAAGATATTTCATTTCCCAGCATAGGCCACAAAGCGCTCCAAATAGCCACTTGCAGATTCTACAAAAAGAGTGTTTCCAAACTGCTCTTTCAAAAGGAAGGTTCAAGTCTGTGAGTTGAGTGCCCTCATCACAAAGAAGTTTCTGAGAATGCTTCTGTCTAGTTTTTATATGAAGGTCTTTCCTCTTCCAACATAGTCCTCAAAGCGCTCCAAATAAACACTTGCAGATTCTACAAAAGGAGTGTTTCAAAACAGTTCTATCAAAAGGAACGTTCAAGTCTGTGGGTTGAATGCATTCATCACACAGAAGTTTCTGAGAATGCTTCTGTCTAGTTTTTAGGTGAAGATATTGCTTTTCCCAGCCTAGGCCTCAAAGCGCTCCAAGTATCCACTTGCAGATTCTACAAAAAGAGAGCTTCATAGCTGCTCTTTCAAAAGGAAGGTTCAAGTCTGTGTGTTGAATGCACTCATCACAAAGAAGTTTCTGAGAATGCTTCTGTCTAGTTCTTACGTGAAGATATTTCCTTTTCCAGCTAAACTTCAAAGCGCTCCAAATAAACACTTGCAAATTCTACTAAAGGAGTGTTTCAAAACAGTTCTTTCAAAAGGAACGTTCAAGTCTGTGAGTTGAATGCACTCAACGAACAGAAGTTTCTTAGAGTGCTTCTGTATAGTTTTCATGTGAAGATATTTCCTTTTCCAGCATAGGCCTCAAAGCGCTCCAAATATCCACTTGCCGATTCTACAAAAACAGTGTTTCAAAACTGTTCTATCAAAAGGAAGGTTCAACGCTATGAGTAGAATGCACTCATCACAATGGAGTTGCTGAGAATGCTTCTCTCTAGTTTTTATGTGAAGATATTTCCTTTTCTAGCATAGGCCTCAAAGCGCTCCAAATAGCCACTTGCAGATTCTACAAAAAGAGGGTTTCAAATCTCTTCTATCAAAAGAAAGGTTCAACTCTGTGAGTTGAATGCACTCATCAGAAAGAAGTTTCTGAGAATGATTCTATCTAGTTTTCATCTGCATGTATTTCCTTTTCCACTAGATGCCGCAATCGCACCAAATATCCACTTGCGGTTTCCACAAAAAGAGTGCTGCAGAACTGCTCCATGAAAAGGAATGTTCAACTCTGTGAGTTCAATCCCCTGATGACATAGAAGTTTCTGAAAATGCTTCTGTCTAGTTGGTATAGGAAGATATTTCCTTTTCCAGCATAAGCCTCAAAGAGCTCCAAATATCCACTTGCGGATTCTGCAAAAACAGTGTTTCAAAACTGGTCGATCAAAAGGAACGTTCAACTCTGTGAGTTGAATGCACTCATCACACAGAAGTTTCTGAGAATGCTTCCGTCTAGTTCTTACGTGAAGATATTTCCTTTTCCAGCTTAGGCCTCAAAGCGCTCCAAATAAACACTTGCAGATTCTACAAAAGGAGTGTTTCAAAACTGCTCTATCAAAAGGAAGGTTCAAGTCTGTGAGTTGAATGCACTCATCACAAAGAGGTTTCTGAGAATGCTGCTGTCTAGTTTTTATGTGAAGATATTTCCTTTTCCTCGCATAGACCTCAAATCGCTCCAGATATCCACTTGCAGATTTTACAGAAAGGGTGTTTCCAGACTGCTCTATCTAAAGGCACGTTCAACTCTGTGAGTTGAATGCACGCATTGCGAAGAACTTTCTGACAATGCTTCTCTCTAGCTTTTAGGTGAAGATATTCCATTTCACAGCATAGGCCTCAAAGTGCTCCAAATAACCACTTGCAGATTTTACAAAAAGAATGTTTCAAAACTGCTCTTTCTAGAGGAAGGTTCAAGTCTGTGAGTTGAATGCACTCAACACAAAGAAGTTTCTGAGAATGCTTCCGTCCAGTTTTCATGTGAAGATATTTCCTTTTCCAGCATAGGCCCCAAACCGCTCCAAATAATCACTTGCAGAGTCTACAAAAAGAGTGTTTCCAAACTTCTCTATCAACTGGTAGGTACAACTCCGTGAGTTGAATGCCCTCATCACGAAGAAGTTTCTGAGAATGCTTCCCTCTTGTTTTGATGGGAAGATATTTCCTTTTCCAACATAGGCCTCAAGGAGCTCCGAATAAACACTTGCAGATTCTACAAACTTAGTGTTTCAAAACTGTTCTATCAAAAGGAACGTTCAAGTCTGGGAGTTGAATGAACTCATCACAAAGAAGTTTCTCAGAATGCTTCTGTCTAGTTTTTAGGTGAAGATATTTCATTTCCCAGCATAGGCCTGAAAGCGCTCCAAATATCCACTTGCAGATTCTACAAAAAGAGTGTTTCCAAACTGCTCTTACAAAAGGAAAGTTCAAGTCTGTGAGCTGAACGAACTCATCACAAAGAAGTTTCTGAGAATGCGTCTGTCTAGTTTTTATGTGTAGAAATTTCGTTTGCCAGCATAGGCCTCAAATCGCTCCAAACATCCACTAGCAAATTCTACAAAAGGAGTGTTTCAAAAGTGCGCTATCAAAAGAAAGAGTCCACTATGTGAGTTGAATGCATAAAGCACACGGAAGTTTCTGAGAATGCTTCTGTCTAGTTTTTAGGTGAAGATATTTCATTTCCCAGCATAGGCCACAAAGCGCTCCAAGTAGCCACTTGCAGATTCTACAAAAAGAGTGTTTCCAAACTGCTCTTTCAAAAGGAAGGTTCAAGTCTGTGAGTTGAGTGCCCTCATCACAAAGAAGTTTCTGAGAATGCTTCTGTCTAGTTTTTATATGAAGGTCTTTCCTTTTCCAACATAGTCCTCAAAGCGCTCCAAATAAACACTTGCAGATTCTACAAAAGGAGTGTTTCAAAACAGTTCTATCAAAAGGAACGTTCAAGTCTGTGAGTAGAATGCATTCATCACACAGAAGTTTCTGAGAATGCTTCTGTCTAGTTTTTAGGTGAAGATATTGCTTTTCCCAGCCTAGGCCTCAAAGCGCTCCAAGTATCCACTTGCAGATTCTACAAAAAGAGAGCTTCATAGCTGCTCTTTCAAAAGGAAGGTTCAAGTCTGTGTGTTGAATGCACTCATCACAAAGAAGTTTCTGAGAATGCTTCTGTCTAGTTCTTACGTGAAGATATTTCCTTTTCCAGCTAAGCTTCAAAGCGCTCCAAATAAGCACTTGCAAATTCTACTAAAGGAGTGTTTCAAAACAGTTCTTTCAAAAGGAACGTTCAAGTCTGTGAGTTGAATGCACTCAACGAACAGAAGTTTCTTAGAGTGCTTCTGTATAGTTTTCATGTGAAGATATTTCCTTTTCCAGCATAGGCCTCAAAGCGCTCCAAATATCCACTTGCCGATTCTACAAAAACAGTGTTTCAAAACTGTTCTATCAAAAGGAAGGTTCAGCGCTATGAGTAGAATGCACTCATCACAATGGAGTTGCTGAGAATGCTTCTCTCTAGTTTTTATGTGAAGATATTTCCTTTTCTAGCATAGGCCTCAAAGCGCTCCAAATAGCCACTTGCAGATTCTACAAAAAGAGGGTTTCAAATCTCTTCTATCAAAAGAAAGGTTCAACTCTGTGAGTTGAATGCACTCATCAGAAAGAAGTTTCTGAGAATGATTCTATCTAGTTTTCATCTGCATGTATTTCCCTTTCCACTACATGCCGCAATCGCACCAAATATCCACTTGCAGTTTCCACAAAAAGAGTGCTGCAGAACTGCTCCATGAAAAGGAATGTTCAACTCTGTGAGTTCAATCCCCTGATGACATAGAAGTTTCTGAAAATGTTTCTGTCTAGTTGGTATAGGAAGATATTTCCTTTTCCAGCATAAGCCTCAAAGAGCTCCAAATATCCACTTGCGGATTCTGCAAAAACAGTGTTTCAAAACTGGTCGATCAAAAGGAACGTTCAACTCTGTGAGTTGAATGCACTCATCACACAGAAGTTTCTGAGAATGCTTCCGTCTAGTTCTTACGTGAAGATATTTCCTTTTCCAGCTTAGGCCTCAAAGCGCTCCAAATAAACACTTGCAGATTCTACAAAAGGAGTGTTTCAAAACTGCTCTATCAAAAGGAAGGTTCAAGTCTGTGAGTTGAATGCACTCATCACAAAGAGGTTTCTGAGAATGCTGCTGTCTAGTTTTTATGTGAAGATATTTCCTTTTCCTCGCATAGACCTCAAATCGCTCCAGATATCCACTTGCAGATTTTACAGAAAGGGTGTTTCCAGACTGCTCTATCTAAAGGCACGTTCAACTCTGTGAGTTGAATGCACGTATTGCGAAGAACTTTCTGAGAATGCTTCTCTCTAGCTTTTAGGTGAAGATATTCCATTTCACAACATAGGCCTCAAAGTGCTCCAAATAACCACATGCAGATTTTACAAAAAGAATGTTTCAAAACTGCTCTTTCTAGAGGAAGGTTCAAGTCTGTGAGTTGAATGCACTCAACACAAAGAAGTTTCTGAGAATGCTTCCGTCCAGTTTTCATGTGAAGATATTTCCTTTTCCAGCGTAGGCCCCAAACCGCTCCAAATAATCACTTGCAGAGTCTACAAAAAGAGTGTTTCCAAACTTCTCTATCAACTGGTACGTACAACTCCGTGAGTTGAATGCCCTCATCACGAAGAAGTTTCTGAGAATGCTTCCCTCTTATTTTGATGGGAAGATATTTCCTTTTCCAACATAGGCCTCAAGGTGCTCCGAATAAACACTTGCAGATTCTACAAACTTAGTGTTTCAAAACTGTTCTATCAAAGGGAACGTTCAAGTCTGGGAGTTGAATGAACTCATCACAAAGAAGTTTCTCAGAATGCTTCTGTCTAGTTTTTAGGTGAAGATATTTCATTTCCCAGCATAGGCCTGAAAGCGCTCCAAATATCCACTTGCAGATTCTACAAAAAGAGTGTTTCCAAACTGCTCTTACAAAAGGAAAGTTCAAGTCTGTGAGCTGAACGAACTCATCACAAAGAAGTTTCTGAGAATGCGTCTGTCTAGTTTTTATGTGTAGAAATTTCGTTTGCCAGCATAGGCCTCAAATCGCTCCAAACATCCACTAGCAAATTCTACAAAAGGAGTGTTTCAAAAGTGCGCTATCAAAAGAAAGAGTCCACTATGTGAGTTGAATGCATAAAGCACACGGAAGTTTCTGAGAATGCTTCTGTCTAGTTTTTAGGTGAAGATATTTCATTTCCCAGCATAGGCCACAAAGCGCTCCAAATAGCCACTTGCAGATTCTACAAAAAGAGTGTTTCCAAACTGCTCTTTCAAAAGGAAGGTTCAAGTCTGTGAGTTGAGTGCCCTCATCACAAAGAAGTTTCTGAGAATGCTTCTGTCTAGTTTTTATATGAAGGTCTTTCCTTTTCCAACATAGTCCTCAAAGCGCTCCAAATAAACACTTGCAGATTCTACAAAAGGAGCGTTTCAAAACAGTTCTATCAAAAGGAACGTTCAAGTCTGTGGGTTGAATGCATTCATCACACAGAAGTTTCTGAGAATGCTTCTGTCTAGTTTTTAGGTGAAGATATTGCTTTTCCCAGCCTAGGCCTCAAAGCGCTCCAAGTATCCACTTGCAGATTCTACAAAAAGAGAGCTTCATAGCTGCTCTTTCAAAAGGAAGGTTCAAGTCTGTGTGTTGAATGCACTCATCACAAAGAAGTTTCTGAGAATGCTTCTGTCTAGTTCTTACGTGAAGATATTTCCTTTTCCAGCTAAGCTTCAAAGCGCTCCAAATAAACACTTGCAAATTCTACTAAAGGAGTGTTTCAAAACAGTTCTTTCAAAAGGAACGTTCAAGTCTGTGAGTTGAATGCACTCAACGAACAGAAGTTTCTTAGAGTGCTTCTGTATAGTTTTCATGTGAAGATATTTCCTTTTCCAGCATAGGCCTCAAAGCGCTCCAAATATCCACTTGCCGATTCTACAAAAACAGTGTTTCAAAACTGTTCTATGAAAAGGAAGGTTCAACGCTATGAGTAGAATGCACTCATCACAATGGAGTTGCTGAGAATGCTTCTCTCTAGTTTTTATGTGAAGATATTTCCTTTTCTAGCATAGGCCTCAAAGCGCTCCAAATAGCCACTTGCAGATTCTACAAAAAGAGGGTTTCAAATCTCTTCTATCAAAAGAAAGGTTCAACTCTGTGAGTTGAATGCACTCATCAGAAAGAAGTTTCTGAGAATGATTCTATCTAGTTTTCATCTGCATGTATTTCCTTTTCCACTAGATGCCGCAATCGCACCAAATATCCACTTGCGGTTTCCACAAAAAGAGTGCTGCAGAACTGCTCCATGAAAAGGAATGTTCAACTCTGTGAGTTCAATCCCCTGATGACATAGAAGTTTCTGAAAATGCTTCTGTCTAGTTGGTATAGGAAGATATTTCCTTTTCCAGCATAAGCCTCAAAGAGCTCCAAACATCCACTTGCGGATTCTGCAAAAACAGTGTTTCAAAACTGGTCGATCAAAAGGAACGTTCAACTCTGTGAGTTGAATGCACTCATCACACAGAAGTTTCTGAGAATGCTTCCGTCTAGTTCTTACGTGAAGATATTTCCTTTTCCAGCTTAGGCCTCAAAGCGCTCCAAATAAACACTTGCAGATTCTACAAAAGGAGTGTTTCAAAACTGCTCTATCAAAAGGAAGGTTCAAGTCTGTGAGTTGAATGCACTCATCACAAAGACGTTTCTGAGAATGCTGCTGTCTAGTTTTTATGTGAAGATATTTCCTTTTCCTCGCATAGACCTCAAATCGCTCCAGATATCCACTTGCAGATTTTACAGAAAGGGTGTTTCCAGACTGCTCTATCTAAAGGCACGTTCAACTCTGTGAGTTGAATGCACGCATTGCGAAGAACTTTCTGACAATGCTTCTCTCTAGCTTTTAGGTGAAGATATTCCATTTCACAGCATAGGCCTCAAAGTGCTCCAAATAACCACTTGCAGATTTTACAAAAAGAATGTTTCAAAACTGCTCTTTCTAGAGGAAGGTTCAAGTCTGTGAGTTGAATGCACTCAACACAAAGAAGTTTCTGAGAATGCTTCCGTCCAGTTTTCATTTGAAGATATTGCCTTTTCCAGCATAGGCCCCAAACCGCTCCAAATAATCACTTGCAGAGTCTACAAAAAGAGTGTTTCCAAACTTCTCTATCAACTGGTAGGTACAACTCCGTGAGTTGAATGCCCTCATCACGAAGAAGTTTCTGAGAATGCTTCCCTCTTGTTCTGATGGGAAGATATTTCCTTTTCCAACATAGGCCTCAAGGAGCTCCGAATAAACACTTGCAGATTCTACAAACTTAGTGTTTCAAAACTGTTCTATCAAAAGGAACGTTCAAGTCTGGGAGTTGAATGAACTCATCACAAAGAAGTTTCTCAGAATGCTTCTGTCTAGTTTTTAGGTGAAGATATTTCATTTCCCAGCATAGGCCTGAAAGCGCTCCAAATATCCACTTGCAGATTCTACAAAAAGAGTGTTTCCAAACTGCTCTTACAAAAGGAAAGTTCAAGTCTGTGAGCTGAACGAACTCATCACAAAGAAGTTTCTGAGAATGCGTCTGTCTAGTTTTTATGTGTAGAAATTTCGTTTGCCAGCATAGGCCTCAAATCGCTCCAAACATCCACTAGCAAATTCTACAAAAGGAGTGTTTCAAAAGTGCGCTATCAAAAGAAAGAGTCCACTATGTGAGTTGAATGCATAAAGCACACGGAAGTTTCTGAGAATGCTTCTGTCTAGTTTTTAGGTGAAGATATTTCATTTCCCAGCATAGGCCACAAAGCGCTCCAAGTAGCCACTTGCAGATTCTACAAAAAGAGTGTTTCCAAACTGCTCTTTCAAAAGGAAGGTTCAAGTCTGTGAGTTGAGTGCCCTCATCACAAAGAAGTTTCTGAGAATGCTTCTGTCTAGTTTTTATATGAAGGTCTTTCCTTTTCCAACATAGTCCTCAAAGCGCTCCAAATAAACACTTGCAGATTCTACAAAAGGAGTGTTTCAAAACAGTTCTATCAAAAGGAACGTTCAAGTCTGTGAGTAGAATGCATTCATCACACAGAAGTTTCTGAGAATGCTTCTGTCTAGTTTTTAGGTGAAGATATTGCTTTTCCCAGCCTAGGCCTCAAAGCGCTCCAAGTATCCACTTGCAGATTCTACAAAAAGAGAGCTTCATAGCTGCTCTTTCAAAAGGAAGGTTCAAGTCTGTGTGTTGAATGCACTCATCACAAAGAAGTTTCTGAGAATGCTTCTGTCTAGTTCTTACGTGAAGATATTTCCTTTTCCAGCTAAGCTTCAAAGCGCTCCAAATAAGCACTTGCAAATTCTACTAAAGGAGTGTTTCAAAACAGTTCTTTCAAAAGGAACGTTCAAGTCTGTGAGTTGAATGCACTCAACGAACAGAAGTTTCTTAGAGTGCTTCTGTATAGTTTTCATGTGAAGATATTTCCTTTTCCAGCATAGGCCTCAAAGCGCTCCAAATATCCACTTGCCGATTCTACAAAAACAGTGTTTCAAAACTGTTCTATCAAAAGGAAGGTTCAGCGCTATGAGTAGAATGCACTCATCACAATGGAGTTGCTGAGAATGCTTCTCTCTAGTTTTTATGTGAAGATATTTCCTTTTCTAGCATAGGCCTCAAAGCGCTCCAAATAGCCACTTGCAGATTCTACAAAAAGAGGGTTTCAAATCTCTTCTATCAAAAGAAAGGTTCAACTCTGTGAGTTGAATGCACTCATCAGAAAGAAGTTTCTGAGAATGATTCTATCTAGTTTTCATCTGCATGTATTTCCCTTTCCACTACATGCCGCAATCGCACCAAATATCCACTTGCAGTTTCCACAAAAAGAGTGCTGCAGAACTGCTCCATGAAAAGGAATGTTCAACTCTGTGAGTTCAATCCCCTGATGACATAGAAGTTTCTGAAAATGCTTCTGTCTAGTTGGTATAGGAAGATATTTCCTTTTCCAGCATAAGCCTCAAAGAGCTCCAAATATCCACTTGCGGATTCTGCAAAAACAGTGTTTCAAAACTGGTCGATCAAAAGGAACGTTCAACTCTGTGAGTTGAATGCACTCATCACACAGAAGTTTCTGAGAATGCTTCCGTCTAGTTCTTACGTGAAGATATTTCCTTTTCCAGCTTAGGCCTCAAAGCGCTCCAAATAAACACTTGCAGATTCTACAAAAGGAGTGTTTCAAAACTGCTCTATCAAAAGGAAGGTTCAAGTCTGTGAGTTGAATGCACTCATCACAAAGAGGTTTCTGAGAATGCTGCTGTCTAGTTTTTATGTGAAGATATTTCCTTTTCCTCGCATAGACCTCAAATCGCTCCAGATATCCACTTGCAGATTTTACAGAAAGGGTGTTTCCAGACTGCTCTATCTAAAGGCACGTTCAACTCTGTGAGTTGAATGCACGCATTGCGAAGAACTTTCTGACAATGCTTCTCTCTAGCTTTTAGGTGAAGATATTCCATTTCACAGCATAGACCTCAAAGTGCTCCAAATAACCACTTGCAGATTTTACGAAAAGAATGTTTCAAAACTGCTCTTTCTAGAGGAAGGTTCAAGTCTGTGAGTTGAATGCACTCAACACAAAGAAGTTTCTGAGAATGCTTCTGTCCAGTTTTCATGTGAAGATATTTCCTTTTCCAGCATAGGCCCCAAACCGCTCCAAATAATCACTTGCAGAGTCTACAAAAAGAGTGTTTCCAAACTTCTCTATCAACTGGTAGGTACAACTCCGTGAGTTGAATGCCCTCATCACGAAGAAGTTTCTGAGAATGCTTCCCTCTTGTTTTGATGGGAAGATATTTCCTTTTCCAACATAGGCCTCAAGGTGCTCCGAATAAACACTTGCAGATTCTACAAACTTAGTGTTTCAAAACTGTTCTATCAAAAGGAACGTTCAAGTCTGGGAGTTGAATGAACTCATCACAAAGAAGTTTCTCAGAATGCTTCTGTCTAGTTTTTAGGTGAAGATATTTCATTTCCCAGCATAGGCCCGAAAGCGCTCCAAATATCCACTTGCAGATTCTACAAAAAGAGTGTTTCCAAACTGCTCTTACAAAAGGAAAGTTCAAGTCTGTGAGCTGAACGAACTCATCACAAAGAAGTTTCTGAGAATGCGTCTGTCTAGTTTTTATGTGTAGAAATTTCGTTTGCCAGCATAGGCCTCAAATCGCTCCAAACATCCACTAGCAAATTCTACAAAAGGAGTGTTTCAAAAGTGCGCTATCAAAAGAAAGAGTCCACTATGTGAGTTGAATGCATAAAGCACACGGAAGTTTCTGAGAATGCTTCTGTCTAGTTTTTAGGTGAAGATATTTCATTTCCCAGCATAGGCCACAAACCGCTCCAAATAGCCACTTGCAGATTCTACAAAAAGAGTGTTTCCAAACTGCTCTTTCAAAAGGAAGGTTCAAGTCTGTGAGTTGAGTGCCCTCATCACAAAGAAGTTTCTGAGAATGCTTCTGTCTAGTTTTTATATGAAGGTCTTTCCTTTTCCAACATAGTCCTCAAAGCGCTCCAAATAAACACTTGCAGATTCTACAAAAGGAGTGTTTCAAAACAGTTCTATCAAAAGGAACGTTCAAGTCTGTGGGTTGAATGCATTCATCACACAGAAGTTTCTGAGAATGCTTCTGTCTAGTTTTTAGGTGAAGATATTGCTTTTCCCAGCCTAGGCCTCAAAGCGCTCCAAGTATCCACTTGCAGATTCTACAAAAAGAGAGCTTCATAGCTGCTCTTTCAAAAGGAAGGTTCAAGTCTGTGTGTTGAATGCACTCATCACAAAGAAGTTTCTGAGAATGCTTCTGTCTAGTTCTTACGTGAAGATATTTCCTTTTCCAGCTAAGCTTCAAAGCGCTCCAAATAAACACTTGCAAATTCTACTAAAGGAGTGTTTCAAAACAGTTCTTTCAAAAGGAACGTTCAAGTCTGTGAGTTGAATGCACTCAACGAACAGAAGTTTCTTAGAGTGCTTCTGTATAGTTTTCATGTGAAGATATTTCCTTTTCCAGCATAGGCCTCAAAGCGCTCCAAATATCCAATTGCCGATTCTACAAAAACAGTGTTTCAAAACTGTTCTATCAAAAGGAAGGTTCAACGCTATGAGTAGAATGCACTCATCACAATGGAGTTGCTGAGAATGCTTCTCTCTAGTTTTTATGTGAAGATATTTCCTTTTCTAGCATAGGCCTCAAAGCGCTCCAGATAGCCACTTGCAGATTCTACAAAAAGAGGGTTTCAAATCTCTTCTATCAAAAGAAAGGTTCAACTCTGTGAGTTGAATGCACTCATCAGAAAGAAGTTTCTGAGAATGATTCTATCTAGTTTTCATCTGCATGTAATTCCTTTTCCACTAGATGCCGCAATCGCACCAAATATCCACTTGCAGTTTCCACAAAAAGAGTGCTGCAGAACTGCTCCATGAAAAGGAATGTTCAACTCTGTGAGTTCAATCCCCTGATGACATAGAAGTTTCTGAAAATGCTTCTGTCTAGTTGGTATAGGAAGATATTTCCTTTTCCAGCATAAGCCTCAAAGAGCTCCAAACATCCACTTGCGTTTTCTGCAAAAACAGTGTTTCAAAACTGGTCGATCAAAAGGAACGTTCAACTCTGTGAGTTGAATGCACTCATCACACAGAAGTTTCTGAGAATGCTTCCGTCTAGTTCTTACGTGAAGATATTTCCTTTTCCAGCTTAGGCCTCAAAGCGCTCCAAATAAACACTTGCAGATTCTACAAAAGGAGTGTTTCAAAACTGCTCTATCAAAAGGAAGGTTCAAGTCTGTGAGTTGAATGCACTCATCACAAAGAGGTTTCTGAGAATGCTGCTGTCTAGTTTTTATGTGAAGATATTTCCTTTTCCTCGCATAGACCTCAAATCGCTCCAGATATCCACTTGCAGATTTTACAGAAAGGGTGTTTCCAGACTGCTCTATCTAAAGGCACGTTCAACTCTGTGAGTTGAATGCACGCATTGCGAAGAACTTTCTGAGAATGCTTCTCTCTAGCTTTTAGGTGAAGATATTCCATTTCACAGCATAGGCCTCAAAGTGCTCCAAATAACCACTTGCAGATTTTACAAAAAGAATGTTTCAAAACTGCTCTTTCTAGAGGAAGGTTCAAGTCTGTGAGTTGAATGCACTCAACACAAAGAAGTTTCTGAGAATGCTTCCGTCCAGTTTTCATGTGAAGATATTTCCTTTTCCAGCATAGGCCCCAAACCGCTCCAAATAATCACTTGCAGAGTCTACAAAAAGAGTGTTTCCAAACTTCTCTATCAACTGGTAGGTACAACTCCGTGAGTTGAATGCCCTCATCACGAAGAAGTTTCTGAGAATGCTTCCCTCTTGTTTTGATGGGAAGATATTTCCTTTTCCAACATAGGCCTCAAGGAGCTCCGAATAAACACTTGCAGATTCTACAAACTTAGTGTTTCAAAACTGTTCTATCAAAAGGAACGTTCAAGTCTGGGAGTTGAATGAACTCATCACAAAGAAGTTTCTCAGAATGCTTCTGTCTAGTTTTTAGGTGAAGATATTTCATTTCCCAGCATAGGCCTGAAAGCGCTCCAAATATCCACTTGCAGATTCTACAAAAAGAGTGTTTCCAAACTGCTCTTACAAAAGGAAAGTTCAAGTCTGTGAGCTGAACGAACTCATCACAAAGAAGTTTCTGAGAATGCGTCTGTCTAGTTTTTATGTGTAGAAATTTCGTTTGCCAGCATAGGCCTCAAATCGCTCCAAACATCCACTAGCAAATTCTACAAAAGGAGTGTTTCAAAAGTGCGCTATCAAAAGAAAGAGTCCACTATGTGAGTTGAATGCATAAAGCACACGGAAGTTTCTGAGAATGCTTCTGTCTAGTTTTTAGGTGAAGATATTTCATTTCCCAGCATAGGCCACAAAGCGCTCCAAGTAGCCACTTGCAGATTCTACAAAAAGAGTGTTTCCAAACTGCTCTTTCAAAAGGAAGGTTCAAGTCTGTGAGTTGAGTGCCCTCATCACAAAGAAGTTTCTGAGAATGCTTCTGTCTAGTTTTTATATGAAGGTCTTTCCTTTTCCAACATAGTCCTCAAAGCGCTCCAAATAAACACTTGCAGATTCTACAAAAGGAGTGTTTCAAAACAGTTCTATCAAAAGGAACGTTCAAGTCTGTGAGTAGAATGCATTCATCACACAGAAGTTTCTGAGAATGCTTCTGTCTAGTTTTTAGGTGAAGATATTGCTTTTCCCAGCCTAGGCCTCAAAGCGCTCCAAGTATCCACTTGCAGATTCTACAAAAAGAGAGCTTCATAGCTGCTCTTTCAAAAGGAAGGTTCAAGTCTGTGTGTTGAATGCACTCATCACAAAGAAGTTTCTGAGAATGCTTCTGTCTAGTTCTTACGTGAAGATATTTCCTTTTCCAGCTAAGCTTCAAAGCGCTCCAAATAAGCACTTGCAAATTCTACTAAAGGAGTGTTTCAAAACAGTTCTTTCAAAAGGAACGTTCAAGTCTGTGAGTTGAATGCACTCAACGAACAGAAGTTTCTTAGAGTGCTTCTGTATAGTTTTCATGTGAAGATATTTCCTTTTCCAGCATAGGCCTCAAAGCGCTCCAAATATCCACTTGCCGATTCTACAAAAACAGTGTTTCAAAACTGTTCTATCAAAAGGAAGGTTAAACGCTATGAGTAGAATGCACTCATCACAATGGAGTTGCTGAGAATGCTTCTCTCTAGTTTTTATGTGAAGATATTTCCTTTTCTAGCATAGGCCTCAAAGCGCTCCAAATAGCCACTTGCAGATTCTACAAAAAGAGGGTTTCAAATCTCTTCTATCAAAAGAAAGGTTCAACTCTGTGAGTTGAATGCACTCATCAGAAAGAAGTTTCTGAGAATGATTCTATCTAGTTTTCATCTGCATGTATTTCCTTTTCCACTAGATGCCGCAATCGCACCAAATATCCACTTGCGGTTTCCACAAAAAGAGTGCTGCAGAACTGCTCCATGAAAAGGAATGTTCAACTCTGTGAGTTCAATCCCCTGATGACATAGAAGTTTCTGAAAATGCTTCTGTCTAGTTGGTATAGTAAGATATTTCCTTTTCCAGCATAAGCCTCAAAGAGCTCCAAATATCCACTTGCGGATTCTGCAAAAACAGTGTTTCAAAACTGGTCGATCAAAAGGAACGTTCAACTCTGTGAGTTGAATGCACTCATCACACAGAAGTTTCTGAGAATGCTTCCGTCTAGTTCTTACGTGAAGATATTTCCTTTTCCAGCTTAGGCCTCAAAGCGCTCCAAATAAACACTTGCAGATTCTACAAAAGGAGTGTTTCAAAACTGCTCTATCAAAAGGAAGGTTCAAGTCTGTGAGTTGAATGCACTCATCACAAAGAGGTTTCTGAGAATGCTGCTGTCTAGTTTTTATGTGAAGATATTTCCTTTTCCTCGCATAGACCTCAAATCGCTCCAGATATCCACTTGCAGATTTTACAGAAAGGGTGTTTCCAGACTGCTCTATCTAAAGGCACGTTCAACTCTGTGAGTTGAATGCACGCATTGCGAAGAACTTTCTGAGAATGCTTCTCTCTAGCTTTTAGGTGAAGATATTCCATTTCACAGCATAGGCCTCAAAGTGCTCCAAATAACCACTTGCAGATTTTACAAAAAGAATGTTTCAAAACTGCTCTTTCTAGAGGAAGGTTCAAGTCTGTGAGTTGAATGCACTCAACACAAAGAAGTTTCTGAGAATGCTTCCGTCCAGTTTTCATGTGAAGATATTTCCTTTTCCAGCATAGGCCCCAAACCGCTCCAAATAATCACTTGCAGAGTCTACAAAAAGAGTGTTTCCAAACTTCTCTATCAACTGGTAGGTACAACTCCGTGAGTTGAATGCCCTCATCACGAAGAAGTTTCTGAGAATGCTTCCCTCTTGTTTTGATGGGAAGATATTTCCTTTTCCAACATAGGCCTCAAGGAGCTCCGAATAAACACTTGCAGATTCTACAAACTTAGTGTTTCAAAACTGTTCTATCAAAAGGAACGTTCAAGTCTGGTAGTTGAATGAACTCATCACAAAGAAGTTTCTCAGAATGCTTCTGTCTAGTTTTTAGGTGAAGATATTTCATTTCCCAGCATAGGCCTGAAAGCGCTCCAAATATCCACTTGCAGATTCTACAAAAAGAGTGTTTCCAAACTGCTCTTACAAAAGGAAAGTTCAAGTCTGTGAGCTGAACGAACTCATCACAAAGAAGTTTCTGAGAATGCGTCTGTCTAGTTTTTATGTGTAGAAATTTCGTTTGCCAGCATAGGCCTCAAATCGCTCCAAACATCCACTAGCAAATTCTACAAAAGGAGTGTTTCAAAAGTGCGCTATCAAAAGAAAGAGTCCACTATGTGAGTTGAATGCATAAAGCACACGGAAGTTTCTGAGAATGCTTCTGTCTAGTTTTTAGGTGAAGATATTTCATTTCCCAGCATAGGCCACAAAGCGCTCCAAGTAGCCACTTGCAGATTCTACAAAAAGAGTGTTTCCAAACTGCTCTTTCAAAAGGAAGGTTCAAGTCTGTGAGTTGAGTGCCCTCATCACAAAGAAGTTTCTGAGAATGCTTCTGTCTAGTTTTTATATGAAGGTCTTTCCTTTTCCAACATAGTCCTCAAAGCGCTCCAAATAAACACTTGCAGATTCTACAAAAGGAGTGTTTCAAAACAGTTCTATCAAAAGGAACGTTCAAGTCTGTGAGTAGAATGCATTCATCACACAGAAGTTTCTGAGAATGCTTCTGTCTAGTTTTTAGGTGAAGATATTGCTTTTCCCAGCCTAGGCCTCAAAGCGCTCCAAGTATCCACTTGCAGATTCTACAAAAAGAGAGCTTCATAGCTGCTCTTTCAAAAGGAAGGTTCAAGTCTGTGTGTTGAATGCACTCATCACAAAGAAGTTTCTGAGAATGCTTCTGTCTAGTTCTTACGTGAAGATATTTCCTTTTCCAGCTAAGCTTCAAAGCGCTCCAAATAAGCACTTGCAAATTCTACTAAAGGAGTGTTTCAAAACAGTTCTTTCAAAAGGAACGTTCAAGTCTGTGAGTTGAATGCACTCAACGAACAGAAGTTTCTTAGAGTGCTTCTGTATAGTTTTCATGTGAAGATATTTCCTTTTCCAGCATAGGCCTCAAAGCGCTCCAAATATCCACTTGCCGATTCTACAAAAACAGTGTTTCAAAACTGTTCTATCAAAAGGAAGGTTAAACGCTATGAGTAGAATGCACTCATCACAATGGAGTTGCTGAGAATGCTTCTCTCTAGTTTTTATGTGAAGATATTTCCTTTTCTAGCATAGGCCTCAAAGCGCTCCAAATAGCCACTTGCAGATTCTACAAAAAGAGGGTTTCAAATCTCTTCTATCAAAAGAAAGGTTCAACTCTGTGAGTTGAATGCACTCATCAGAAAGAAGTTTCTGAGAATGATTCTATCTAGTTTTCATCTGCATGTATTTCCTTTTCCACTAGATGCCGCAATCGCACCAAATATCCACTTGCGGTTTCCACAAAAAGAGTGCTGCAGAACTGCTCCATGAAAAGGAATGTTCAACTCTGTGAGTTCAATCCCCTGATGACATAGAAGTTTCTGAAAATGCTTCTGTCTAGTTGGTATAGTAAGATATTTCCTTTTCCAGCATAAGCCTCAAAGAGCTCCAAATATCCACTTGCGGATTCTGCAAAAACAGTGTTTCAAAACTGGTCGATCAAAAGGAACGTTCAACTCTGTGAGTTGAATGCACTCATCACACAGAAGTTTCTGAGAATGCTTCCGTCTAGTTCTTACGTGAAGATATTTCCTTTTCCAGCTTAGGCCTCAAAGCGCTCCAAATAAACACTTGCAGATTCTACAAAAGGAGTGTTTCAAAACTGCTCTATCAAAAGGAAGGTTCAAGTCTGTGAGTTGAATGCACTCATCACAAAGAGGTTTCTGAGAATGCTGCTGTCTAGTTTTTATGTGAAGATATTTCCTTTTCCTCGCATAGACCTCAAATCGCTCCAGATATCCACTTGCAGATTTTACAGAAAGGGTGTTTCCAGACTGCTCTATCTAAAGGCACGTTCAACTCTGTGAGTTGAATGCACGCATTGCGAAGAACTTTCTGAGAATGCTTCTCTCTAGCTTTTAGGTGAAGATATTCCATTTCACAGCATAGGCCTCAAAGTGCTCCAAATAACCACTTGCAGATTTTACAAAAAGAATGTTTCAAAACTGCTCTTTCTAGAGGAAGGTTCAAGTCTGTGAGTTGAATGCACTCAACACAAAGAAGTTTCTGAGAATGCTTCCGTCCAGTTTTCATGTGAAGATATTTCCTTTTCCAGCATAGGCCCCAAACCGCTCCAAATAATCACTTGCAGAGTCTACAAAAAGAGTGTTTCCAAACTTCTCTATCAACTGGTAGGTACAACTCCGTGAGTTGAATGCCCTCATCACGAAGAAGTTTCTGAGAATGCTTCCCTCTTGTTTTGATGGGAAGATATTTCCTTTTCCAACATAGGCCTCAAGGAGCTCCGAATAAACACTTGCAGATTCTACAAACTTAGTGTTTCAAAACTGTTCTATCAAAAGGAACGTTCAAGTCTGGGAGTTGAATGAACTCATCACAAAGAAGTTTCTCAGAATGCTTCTGTCTAGTTTTTAGGTGAAGATATTTCATTTCCCAGCATAGGCCTGAAAGCGCTCCAAATATCCACTTGCAGATTCTACAAAAAGAGTGTTTCCAAACTGCTCTTACAAAAGGAAAGTTCAAGTCTGTGAGCTGAACGAACTCATCACAAAGAAGTTTCTGAGAATGCGTCTGTCTAGTTTTTATGTGTAGAAATTTCGTTTGCCAGCATAGGCCTCAAATCGCTCCAAACATCCACTAGCAAATTCTACAAAAGGAGTGTTTCAAAAGTGCGCTATCAAAAGAAAGAGTCCACTATGTGAGTTGAATGCATAAAGCACACGGAAGTTTCTGAGAATGCTTCTGTCTAGTTTTTAGGTGAAGATATTTCATTTCCCAGCATAGGCCACAAAGCGCTCCAAGTAGCCACTTGCAGATTCTACAAAAAGAGTGTTTCCAAACTGCTCTTTCAAAAGGAAGGTTCAAGTCTGTGAGTTGAGTGCCCTCATCACAAAGAAGTTTCTGAGAATGCTTCTGTCTAGTTTTTATATGAAGGTCTTTCCTTTTCCAACATAGTCCTCAAAGCGCTCCAAATAAACACTTGCAGATTCTACAAAAGGAGTGTTTCAAAACAGTTCTATCAAAAGGAACGTTCAAGTCTGTGAGTAGAATGCATTCATCACACAGAAGTTTCTGAGAATGCTTCTGTCTAGTTTTTAGGTGAAGATATTGCTTTTCCCAGCCTAGGCCTCAAAGCGCTCCAAGTATCCACTTGCAGATTCTACAAAAAGAGAGCTTCATAGCTGCTCTTTCAAAAGGAAGGTTCAAGTCTGTGTGTTGAATGCACTCATCACAAAGAAGTTTCTGAGAATGCTTCTGTCTAGTTCTTACGTGAAGATATTTCCTTTTCCAGCTAAGCTTCAAAGCGCTCCAAATAAGCACTTGCAAATTCTACTAAAGGAGTGTTTCAAAACAGTTCTTTCAAAAGGAACGTTCAAGTCTGTGAGTTGAATGCACTCAACGAACAGAAGTTTCTTAGAGTGCTTCTGTATAGTTTTCATGTGAAGATATTTCCTTTTCCAGCATAGGCCTCAAAGCGCTCCAAATATCCACTTGCCGATTCTACAAAAACAGTGTTTCAAAACTGTTCTATCAAAAGGAAGGTTAAACGCTATGAGTAGAATGCACTCATCACAATGGAGTTGCTGAGAATGCTTCTCTCTAGTTTTTATGTGAAGATATTTCCTTTTCTAGCATAGGCCTCAAAGCGCTCCAAATAGCCACTTGCAGATTCTACAAAAAGAGGGTTTCAAATCTCTTCTATCAAAAGAAAGGTTCAACTCTGTGAGTTGAATGCACTCATCAGAAAGAAGTTTCTGAGAATGATTCTATCTAGTTTTCATCTGCATGTATTTCCTTTTCCACTAGATGCCGCAATCGCACCAAATATCCACTTGCGGTTTCCACAAAAAGAGTGCTGCAGAACTGCTCCATGAAAAGGAATGTTCAACTCTGTGAGTTCAATCCCCTGATGACATAGAAGTTTCTGAAAATGCTTCTGTCTAGTTGGTATAGTAAGATATTTCCTTTTCCAGCATAAGCCTCAAAGAGCTCCAAATATCCACTTGCGGATTCTGCAAAAACAGTGTTTCAAAACTGGTCGATCAAAAGGAACGTTCAACTCTGTGAGTTGAATGCACTCATCACACAGAAGTTTCTGAGAATGCTTCCGTCTAGTTCTTACGTGAAGATATTTCCTTTTCCAGCTTAGGCCTCAAAGCGCTCCAAATAAACACTTGCAGATTCTACAAAAGGAGTGTTTCAAAACTGCTCTATCAAAAGGAAGGTTCAAGTCTGTGAGTTGAATGCACTCATCACAAAGAGGTTTCTGAGAATGCTGCTGTCTAGTTTTTATGTGAAGATATTTCCTTTTCCTCGCATAGACCTCAAATCGCTCCAGATATCCACTTGCAGATTTTACAGAAAGGGTGTTTCCAGACTGCTCTATCTAAAGGCACGTTCAACTCTGTGAGTTGAATGCACGCATTGCGAAGAACTTTCTGAGAATGCTTCTCTCTAGCTTTTAGGTGAAGATATTCCATTTCACAGCATAGGCCTCAAAGTGCTCCAAATAACCACTTGCAGATTTTACAAAAAGAATGTTTCAAAACTGCTCTTTCTAGAGGAAGGTTCAAGTCTGTGAGTTGAATGCACTCAACACAAAGAAGTTTCTGAGAATGCTTCCGTCCAGTTTTCATGTGAAGATATTTCCTTTTCCAGCATAGGCCCCAAACCGCTCCAAATAATCACTTGCAGAGTCTACAAAAAGAGTGTTTCCAAACTTCTCTATCAACTGGTAGGTACAACTCCGTGAGTTGAATGCCCTCATCACGAAGAAGTTTCTGAGAATGCTTCCCTCTTGTTTTGATGGGAAGATATTTCCTTTTCCAACATAGGCCTCAAGGAGCTCCGAATAAACACTTGCAGATTCTACAAACTTAGTGTTTCAAAACTGTTCTATCAAAAGGAACGTTCAAGTCTGGGAGTTGAATGAACTCATCACAAAGAAGTTTCTCAGAATGCTTCTGTCTAGTTTTTAGGTGAAGATATTTCATTTCCCAGCATAGGCCTGAAAGCGCTCCAAATATCCACTTGCAGATTCTACAAAAAGAGTGTTTCCAAACTGCTCTTACAAAAGGAAAGTTCAAGTCTGTGAGCTGAACGAACTCATCACAAAGAAGTTTCTGAGAATGCGTCTGTCTAGTTTTTATGTGTAGAAATTTCGTTTGCCAGCATAGGCCTCAAATCGCTCCAAACATCCACTAGCAAATTCTACAAAAGGAGTGTTTCAAAAGTGCGCTATCAAAAGAAAGAGTCCACTATGTGAGTTGAATGCATAAAGCACACGGAAGTTTCTGAGAATGCTTCTGTCTAGTTTTTAGGTGAAGATATTTCATTTCCCAGCATAGGCCACAAAGCGCTCCAAGTAGCCACTTGCAGATTCTACAAAAAGAGTGTTTCCAAACTGCTCTTTCAAAAGGAAGGTTCAAGTCTGTGAGTTGAGTGCCCTCATCACAAAGAAGTTTCTGAGAATGCTTCTGTCTAGTTTTTATATGAAGGTCTTTCCTTTTCCAACATAGTCCTCAAAGCGCTCCAAATAAACACTTGCAGATTCTACAAAAGGAGTGTTTCAAAACAGTTCTATCAAAAGGAACGTTCAAGTCTGTGAGTAGAATGCATTCATCACACAGAAGTTTCTGAGAATGCTTCTGTCTAGTTTTTAGGTGAAGATATTGCTTTTCCCAGCCTAGGCCTCAAAGCGCTCCAAGTATCCACTTGCAGATTCTACAAAAAGAGAGCTTCATAGCTGCTCTTTCAAAAGGAAGGTTCAAGTCTGTGTGTTGAATGCACTCATCACAAAGAAGTTTCTGAGAATGCTTCTGTCTAGTTCTTACGTGAAGATATTTCCTTTTCCAGCTAAGCTTCAAAGCGCTCCAAATAAGCACTTGCAAATTCTACTAAAGGAGTGTTTCAAAACAGTTCTTTCAAAAGGAACGTTCAAGTCTGTGAGTTGAATGCACTCAACGAACAGAAGTTTCTTAGAGTGCTTCTGTATAGTTTTCATGTGAAGATATTTCCTTTTCCAGCATAGGCCTCAAAGCGCTCCAAATATCCACTTGCCGATTCTACAAAAACAGTGTTTCAAAACTGTTCTATCAAAAGGAAGGTTAAACGCTATGAGTAGAATGCACTCATCACAATGGAGTTGCTGAGAATGCTTCTCTCTAGTTTTTATGTGAAGATATTTCCTTTTCTAGCATAGGCCTCAAAGCGCTCCAAATAGCCACTTGCAGATTCTACAAAAAGAGGGTTTCAAATCTCTTCTATCAAAAGAAAGGTTCAACTCTGTGAGTTGAATGCACTCATCAGAAAGAAGTTTCTGAGAATGATTCTATCTAGTTTTCATCTGCATGTATTTCCTTTTCCACTAGATGCCGCAATCGCACCAAATATCCACTTGCGGTTTCCACAAAAAGAGTGCTGCAGAACTGCTCCATGAAAAGGAATGTTCAACTCTGTGAGTTCAATCCCCTGATGACATAGAAGTTTCTGAAAATGCTTCTGTCTAGTTGGTATAGTAAGATATTTCCTTTTCCAGCATAAGCCTCAAAGAGCTCCAAATATCCACTTGCGGATTCTGCAAAAACAGTGTTTCAAAACTGGTCGATCAAAAGGAACGTTCAACTCTGTGAGTTGAATGCACTCATCACACAGAAGTTTCTGAGAATGCTTCCGTCTAGTTCTTACGTGAAGATATTTCCTTTTCCAGCTTAGGCCTCAAAGCGCTCCAAATAAACACTTGCAGATTCTACAAAAGGAGTGTTTCAAAACTGCTCTATCAAAAGGAAGGTTCAAGTCTGTGAGTTGAATGCACTCATCACAAAGAGGTTTCTGAGAATGCTGCTGTCTAGTTTTTATGTGAAGATATTTCCTTTTCCTCGCATAGACCTCAAATCGCTCCAGATATCCACTTGCAGATTTTACAGAAAGGGTGTTTCCAGACTGCTCTATCTAAAGGCACGTTCAACTCTGTGAGTTGAATGCACGCATTGCGAAGAACTTTCTGAGAATGCTTCTCTCTAGCTTTTAGGTGAAGATATTCCATTTCACAGCATAGGCCTCAAAGTGCTCCAAATAACCACTTGCAGATTTTACAAAAAGAATGTTTCAAAACTGCTCTTTCTAGAGGAAGGTTCAAGTCTGTGAGTTGAATGCACTCAACACAAAGAAGTTTCTGAGAATGCTTCCGTCCAGTTTTCATGTGAAGATATTTCCTTTTCCAGCATAGGCCCCAAACCGCTCCAAATAATCACTTGCAGAGTCTACAAAAAGAGTGTTTCCAAACTTCTCTATCAACTGGTAGGTACAACTCCGTGAGTTGAATGCCCTCATCACGAAGAAGTTTCTGAGAATGCTTCCCTCTTGTTTTGATGGGAAGATATTTCCTTTTCCAACATAGGCCTCAAGGAGCTCCGAATAAACACTTGCAGATTCTACAAACTTAGTGTTTCAAAACTGTTCTATCAAAAGGAACGTTCAAGTCTGGGAGTTGAATGAACTCATCACAAAGAAGTTTCTCAGAATGCTTCTGTCTAGTTTTTAGGTGAAGATATTTCATTTCCCAGCATAGGCCTGAAAGCGCTCCAAATATCCACTTGCAGATTCTACAAAAAGAGTGTTTCCAAACTGCTCTTACAAAAGGAAAGTTCAAGTCTGTGAGCTGAACGAACTCATCACAAAGAAGTTTCTGAGAATGCGTCTGTCTAGTTTTTATGTGTAGAAATTTCGTTTGCCAGCATAGGCCTCAAATCGCTCCAAACATCCACTAGCAAATTCTACAAAAGGAGTGTTTCAAAAGTGCGCTATCAAAAGAAAGAGTCCACTATGTGAGTTGAATGCATAAAGCACACGGAAGTTTCTGAGAATGCTTCTGTCTAGTTTTTAGGTGAAGATATTTCATTTCCCAGCATAGGCCACAAAGCGCTCCAAGTAGCCACTTGCAGATTCTACAAAAAGAGTGTTTCCAAACTGCTCTTTCAAAAGGAAGGTTCAAGTCTGTGAGTTGAGTGCCCTCATCACAAAGAAGTTTCTGAGAATGCTTCTGTCTAGTTTTTATATGAAGGTCTTTCCTTTTCCAACATAGTCCTCAAAGCGCTCCAAATAAACACTTGCAGATTCTACAAAAGGAGTGTTTCAAAACAGTTCTATCAAAAGGAACGTTCAAGTCTGTGAGTAGAATGCATTCATCACACAGAAGTTTCTGAGAATGCTTCTGTCTAGTTTTTAGGTGAAGATATTGCTTTTCCCAGCCTAGGCCTCAAAGCGCTCCAAGTATCCACTTGCAGATTCTACAAAAAGAGAGCTTCATAGCTGCTCTTTCAAAAGGAAGGTTCAAGTCTGTGTGTTGAATGCACTCATCACAAAGAAGTTTCTGAGAATGCTTCTGTCTAGTTCTTACGTGAAGATATTTCCTTTTCCAGCTAAGCTTCAAAGCGCTCCAAATAAGCACTTGCAAATTCTACTAAAGGAGTGTTTCAAAACAGTTCTTTCAAAAGGAACGTTCAAGTCTGTGAGTTGAATGCACTCAACGAACAGAAGTTTCTTAGAGTGCTTCTGTATAGTTTTCATGTGAAGATATTTCCTTTTCCAGCTTAGGCCTCAAAGCGCTCCAAATAAACACTTGGAAATTCTACTAAAGGAGTGTTTCAAAACAGTTCTTTCAAAAGGAACGTTCAAGTCTGTGAGTTGAATGCACTCAACGAACAGAAGTTTCTTAGAGTGCTTCTGTATAGTTTTCATGTGAAGATATTTCCTTTTCCAGCATAGGCCTCAAAGCGCTCCAAATATCCACTTGCCGATTCTACAAAAACAGTGTTTCAAAACTGTTCTATCAAAAGGAAGGTTCAACGCTATGAGTAGAATGCACTCATCACAATGGAGTTGCTGAGAATGCTTCTCTCTAGTTTTTATGTGAAGATATTTCCTTTTCTAGCATAGGCCTCAAAGCGCTCCAAATAGCCACTTGCAGATTCTACAAAAAGAGGGTTTCAAATCTCTTCTATCAAAAGAAAGGTTCAACTCTGTGAGTTGAATGCACTCATCAGAAAGAAGTTTCTGAGAATGATTCTATCTAGTTTTCATCTGCATGTATTTCCTTTTCCACTAGATGCCGCAATCGCACCAAATATCCACTTGCGGTTTCCACAAAAAGAGTGCTGCAGAACTGCTCCATGAAAAGGAATGTTCAACTCTGTGAGTTCAATCCCCTGATGACATAGAAGTTTCTGAAAATGCTTCTGTCTAGTTGGTATAGTAAGATATTTCCTTTTCCAGCATAAGCCTCAAAGAGCTCCAAATATCCACTTGCGGATTCTGCAAAAACAGTGTTTCAAAACTGGTCGATCAAAAGGAACGTTCAACTCTGTGAGTTGAATGCACTCATCACACAGAAGTTTCTGAGAATGCTTCCGTCTAGTTCTTACGTGAAGATATTTCCTTTTCCAGCTTAGGCCTCAAAGCGCTCCAAATAAACACTTGCAGATTCTACAAAAGGAATGTTTCAAAACTGCTCTATCAAAAGGAAGGTTCAAGTCTGTGAGTTGAATGCACTCATCACAAAGAGGTTTCTGAGAATGCTGCTGTCTAGTTTTTATGTGAAGATATTTCCTTTTCCTCGCATAGACCTCAAATCGCTCCAGATATCCACTTGCAGATTTTACAGAAAGGGTGTTTCCAGACTGCTCTATCTAAAGGCACGTTCAACTCTGTGAGTTGAATGCACGCATTGCGAAGAACTTTCTGAGAATGCTTCTCTCTAGCTTTTAGGTGAAGATATTCCATTTCACAGCATAGGCCTCAAAGTGCTCCAAATAACCACTTGCAGATTTTACAAAAAGAATGTTTCAAAACTGCTCTTTCTAGAGGAAGGTTCAAGTCTGTGAGTTGAATGCACTCAACACAAAGAAGTTTCTGAGAATGCTTCCGTCCAGTTTTCATGTGAAGATATTTCCTTTTCCAGCATAGGCCCCAAACCGCTCCAAATAATCACTTGCAGAGTCTACAAAAAGAGTGTTCCAAACTTCTCTATCAACTGGTAGGTACAACTCCGTGAGTTGAATGCCCTCATCACGAAGAAGTTTCTGAGAATGCTTCCCTCTTGTTTTGATGGGAAGATATTTCCTTTTCCAACATAGGCCTCAAGGAGCTCCGAATAAACACTTGCAGATTCTACAAACTTAGTGTTTCAAAACTGTTCTATCAAAAGGAACGTTCAAGTCTGGGAGTTGAATGAACTCATCACAAAGAAGTTTCTCAGAATGCTTCTGTCTAGTTTTTAGGTGAAGATATTTCATTTCCCAGCATAGGCCTGAAAGCGCTCCAAATATCCACTTGTAGATTCTACAAAAAGAGTGTTTCCAAACTGCTCTTACAAAAGGAAAGTTCAAGTCTGTGAGCTGAACGAACTCATCACCAAGAAGTTTCTGAGAATGCGTCTGTCTAGTTTTTATGTGTAGAAATTTCGTTTGCCAGCATAGGCCTCAAATCGCTCCAAACATCCACTAGCAAATTCTACAAAAGGAGTGTTTCAAAAGTGCGCTATCAAAAGAAAGAGTCCACTATGTGAGTTGAATGCATAAAGCACACGGAAGTTTCTGAGAATGCTTCTGTCTAGTTTTTAGGTGAAGATATTTCATTTCCCAGCATAGGCCACAAAGCGCTCCAAGTAGCCACTTGCAGATTCTACAAAAAGAGTGTTTCCAAACTGCTCTTTCAAAAGGAAGGTTCAAGTCCGTGAGTTGAGTGCCCTCATCACAAAGAAGTTTCTGAGAATGCTTCTGTCTAGTTTTTATATGAAGGTCTTTCCTTTTCCAACATAGTCCTCAAAGCGCTCCAAATAAACACTTGCAGATTCTACAAAAGGAGTGTTTCAAAACAGTTCTATCAAAAGGAACCTTCAAGTCTGTGAGTTGAATGCATTCATCACACAGAAGTTTCTGAGAATGCTTCTGTCTAGTTTTTAGGTGAAGATATTGCTTTTCCCAGCCTAGGCCTCAAAGCGCTCCAAGTATCCACTTGCAGATTCTACAAAAAGAGAGCTTCATAGCTGCTTTTTCAAATGGAAGGTTCAAGTCTGTGTGTTGAATGCACTCATCACAAAGAAGTTTCTGAGAATGCTTCTGTCTAGTTCTTACGTGAAGATATTTCCTTTTCCAGCTAAGCTTCAAAGCGCTCCAAATAAGCACTTGCAAATTCTACTAAAGGAGTGTTTCAAAACAGTTCTTTCAAAAGGAACGTTCAAGTCTGTGAGTTGAATGCACTCAACGAACAGAAGTTTCTTAGAGTGCTTCTGTATAGTTTTCATGTGAAGATATTTCCTTTTCCAGCATAGGCCTCAAAGCGCTCCAAATATCCACTTGCCGATTCTACAAAAACAGTGTTTCAAAACTGTTCTATCAAAAGGAAGGTTCAACGCTATGAGTAGAATGCACTCATCACAATGGAGTTGCTGAGAATGCTTCTCTCTAGTTTTTATGTGAAGATATTTCCTTTTCTAGCATAGGCCTCAAAGCGCTCCAAATAGCCACTTGCAGATTCTACAAAAAGAGGGTTTCAAATCTCTTCTATCAAAAGAAAGGTTCAACTCTGTGAGTTGAATGCACTCATCAGAAAGAAGTTTCTGAGAATGATTCTATCTAGTTTTCATCTGCATGTATTTCCTTTTCCACTAGATGCCGCAATCGCACCAAATATCCACTTGCAGTTTCCACAAAAAGAGTGCTGCAGAACTGCTCCATGAAAAGGAATGTTCAACTCTGTGAGTTCAATCCCCTGATGACATAGAAGTTTCTGAAAATGCTTCTGTCTAGTTGGTATAGGAAGATATTTCCTTTTCCAGCATAAGCCTCAAAGAGCTCCAAATATCCACTTGCGGATTCTGCAAAAACAGTGTTTCAAAACTGGTCGATCAAAAGGAACGTTCAACTCTGTGAGTTGAATGCACTCATCACACAGAAGTTTCTGAGAATGCTTCCGTCTAGTTCTTACGTGAAGACATTTCCTTTTCCAGCTTAGGCCTCAAAGCGCTCCAAATAAACACTTGCAGATTCTACAAAAGGAGTGTTTCAAAACTGCTCTATCAAAAGGAAGGTTCAAGTCTGTGAGTTGAATGCACTCATCACAAAGAGGTTTCTGAGAATGCTGCTGTCTAGTTTTTATGTGAAGATATTTCCTTTTCCTCGCATAGACCTCAAATCGCTCCAGATATCCACTTGCAGATTTTACAGAAAGGGTGTTTCCAGACTGCTCTATCTAAAGGCACGTTCAACTCTGTGAGTTGAATGCACGCATTGCGAAGAACTTTCTGACAATGCTTCTCTCTAGCTTTTAGGTGAAGATATTCCATTTCACAGCATAGACCTCAAAGTGCTCCAAATAACCACTTGCAGATTTTACGAAAAGAATGTTTCAAAACTGCTCTTTCTAGAGGAAGGTTCAAGTCTGTGAGTTGAATGCACTCAACACAAAGAAGTTTCTGAGAATGCTTCTGTCCAGTTTTCATGTGAAGATATTTCCTTTTCCAGCATAGGCCCCAAACCGCTCCAAATAATCACTTGCAGAGTCTACAAAAAGAGTGTTTCCAAACTTCTCTATCAACTGGTAGGTACAACTCCGTGAGTTGAATGCCCTCATCACGAAGAAGTTTCTGAGAATGCTTCCCTCTTGTTTTGATGGGAAGATATTTCCTTTTCCAACATAGGCCACAAGGTGCTCCGAATAAACACTTGCAGATTCTACAAACTTAGTGTTTCAAAACTGTTCTATCAAAAGGAACGTTCAAGTCTGGGAGTTGAATGAACTCATCACAAAGAAGTTTCTCAGAATGCTTCTGTCTAGTTTTTAGGTGAAGATATTTCATTTCCCAGCATAGGCCTGAAAGCGCTCCAAATATCCACTTGCAGATTCTACAAAAAGAGTGTTTCCAAACTGCTCTTACAAAAGGAAAGTTCAAGTCTGTGAGCTGAACGAACTCATCACAAAGAAGTTTCTGAGAATGCGTCTGTCTAGTTTTTATGTGTAGAAATTTCGTTTGCCAGCATAGGCCTCAAATCGCTCCAAACATCCACTAGCAAATTCTACAAAAGGAGTGTTTCAAAAGTGCGCTATCAAAAGAAAGAGTCCACTATGTGAGTTGAATGCATAAAGCACACGGAAGTTTCTGAGAATGCTTCTGTCTAGTTTTTAGGTGAAGATATTTCATTTCCCAGCATAGGCCACAAACCGCTCCAAATAGCCACTTGCAGATTCTACAAAAAGAGTGTTTCCAAACTGCTCTTTCAAAAGGAAGGTTCAAGTCTGTGAGTTGAGTGCCCTCATCACAAAGAAGTTTCTGAGAATGCTTCTGTCTAGTTTTTATATGAAGGTCTTTCCTTTTCCAACATAGTCCTCAAAGCGCTCCAAATAAACACTTGCAGATTCTACAAAAGGAGTGTTTCAAAACAGTTCTATCAAAAGGAACGTTCAAGTCTGTGAGTTGAATGCATTCATCACACAGAAGTTTCTGAGAATGCTTCTGTCTAGTTTTTAGGTGAAGATATTGCTTTTCCCAGCCTAGGCCTCAAAGCGCTCCAAGTATCCACTTGCAGATTCTACAAAAAGAGAGCTTCATAGCTGCTCTTTCAAAAGGAAGGTTCAAGTCTGTGTGTTGAATGCACTCATCACAAAGAAGTTTCTGAGAATGCTTCTGTCTAGTTCTTACGTGAAGATATTTCCTTTTCCAGCTAAGCTTCAAAGCGCTCCAAATAAACACTTGCAAATTCTACTAAAGGAGTGTTTCAAAACAGTTCTTTCAAAAGGAACGTTCAAGTCTGTGAGTTGAATGCACTCAATGAACAGAAGTTTCTTAGAGTGCTTCTGTATAGTTTTCATGTGAAGATATTTCCTTTTCCAGCATAGGCCTCAAAGCGCTCCAAATATCCAATTGCCGATTCTACAAAAACAGTGTTTCAAAACTGTTCTATCAAAAGGAAGGTTCAACGCTATGAGTAGAATGCACTCATCACAATGGAGTTGCTGAGAATGCTTCTCTCTAGTTTTTATGTGAAGATATTTCCTTTTCTAGCATAGGCCTCAAAGCGCTCCAGATAGCCACTTGCAGATTCTACAAAAAGAGGGTTTCAAATCTCTTCTATCAAAAGAAAGGTTCAACTCTGTGAGTTGAATGCACTCATCAGAAAGAAGTTTCTGAGAATGATTCTATCTAGTTTTCATCTGCATGTAATTCCTTTTCCACTAGATGCCGCAATCGCACCAAATATCCACTTGCAGTTTCCACAAAAAGAGTGCTGCAGAACTGCTCCATGAAAAGGAATGTTCAACTCTGTGAGTTCAATCCCCTGATGACATAGAAGTTTCTGAAAATGCTTCTGTCTAGTTGGTATAGGAAGATATTTCCTTTTCCAGCATAAGCCTCAAAGAGCTCCAAACATCCACTTGCGTTTTCTGCAAAAACAGTGTTTCAAAACTGGTCGATCAAAAGGAACGTTCAACTCTGTGAGTTGAATGCACTCATCACACAGAAGTTTCTGAGAATGCTTCCGTCTAGTTCTTACGTGAAGATATTTCCTTTTCCAGCTTAGGCCTCAAAGCGCTCCAAATAAACACTTGCAGATTCTACAAAAGGAGTGTTTCAAAACTGCTCTATCAAAAGGAAGGTTCAAGTCTGTGAGTTGAATGCACTCATCACAAAGAGGTTTCTGAGAATGCTGCTGTCTAGTTTTTATGTGAAGATATTTCCTTTTCCTCGCATAGACCTCAAATCGCTCCAGATATCCACTTGCAGATTTTACAGAAAGGGTGTTTCCAGACTGCTCTATCTAAAGGCACGTTCAACTCTGTGAGTTGAATGCACGCATTGCGAAGAACTTTCTGAGAATATTCTCTCTAGCTTTTAGGTGAAGATATTCCATTTCACAGCATAGGCCTCAAAGTGCTCCAAATAACCACTTGCAGATTTTACAAAAAGAATGTTTCAAAACTGCTCTTTCTAGAGGAAGGTTCAAGTCTGTGAGTTGAATGCACTCAACACAAAGAAGTTTCTGAGAATGCTTCTGTCCAGTTTTCATGTGAAGATATTTCCTTTTCCAGCATAGGCCCCAAACCGCTCCAAATAATCACTTGCAGAGTCTACAAAAAGAGTGTTTCCAAACTTCTCTATCAACTGGTAGGTACAACTCCGTGAGTTGAATGCCCTCATCACGAAGAAGTTTCTGAGAATGCTTCCCTCTTGTTTTGATGGGAAGATATTTCCTTTTCCAACATAGGCCTCAAGGTGCTCCGAATAAACACTTGCAGATTCTACAAACTTAGTGTTTCAAAACTGTTCTATCAAAAGGAACGTTCAAGTCTGGGAGTTGAATGAACTCATCACAAAGAAGTTTCTCAGAATGCTTCTGTCTAGTTTTTAGGTGAAGATATTTCATTTCCCAGCATAGGCCTGAAAGCGCTCCAAATATCCACTTGCAGATTCTACAAAAAGAGTGTTTCCAAACTGCTCTTACAAAAGGAAAGTTCAAGTCTGTGAGCTGAACGAACTCATCACCAAGAAGTTTCTGAGAATGCGTCTGTCTAGTTTTTATGTGTAGAAATTTCGTTTGCCAGCATAGGCCTCAAATCGCTCCAAACATCCACTAGCAAATTCTACAAAAGGAGTGTTTCAAAAGTGCGCTATCAAAAGAAAGAGTCCACTATGTGAGTTGAATGCATAAAGCACACGGAAGTTTCTGAGAATGCTTCTGTCTAGTTTTTAGGTGAAGATATTTCATTTCCCAGCATAGGCCACAAAGCGCTCCAAGTAGCCACTTGCAGATTCTACAAAAAGAGTGTTTCCAAACTGCTCTTTCAAAAGGAAGGTTCAAGTCTGTGAGTTGAGTGCCCTCATCACAAAGAAGTTTCTGAGAATGCTTCTGTCTAGTTTTTATATGAAGGTCTTTCCTCTTCCAACATAGTCCTCAAAGCGCTCCAAATAAACACTTGCAGATTCTACAAAAGGAGTGTTTCAAAACAGTTCTATCAAAAGGAACCTTCAAGTCTGTGAGTTGAATGCATTCATCACACAGAAGTTTCTGAGAATGCTTCTGTCTAGTTTTTAGGTGAAGATATTGCTTTTCCCAGCCTAGGCCTCAAAGCGCTCCAAGTATCCACTTGCAGATTCTACAAAAAGAGAGCTTCATAGCTGCTCTTTCAAAAGGAAGGTTCAAGTCTGTGTGTTGAATGCCCTCATCACAAAGAAGTTTCTGAGAATGCTTCTGTCTAGTTCTTACGTGAAGATACTTCCTTTTCCAGCTAAGCTTCAAAGCGCTCCAAATAAACACTTGCAAATTCTACTAAAGGAGTGTTTCAAAACAGTTCTTTCAAAAGGAAAGTTCAAGTCTGTGAGTTGAATGCACTCAACGAACAGAAGTTTCTTAGAGTGCTTCTGTATAGTTTTCATGTGAAGATATTTCCTTTTCCAGCATAGGCCTCAAAGCGCTCCAAATATCCACTTGCCGATTCTACAAAAACAGTGTTTCAAAACTGTTCTATCAAAAGGAAGGTTCAACGCTATGAGTAGAATGCACTCATCACAATGGAGTTGCTGAGAATGCTTCTCTCTAGTTTTTATGTGAAGATATTTCCTTTTCTAGCATAGGCCTCAAAGCGCTCCAAATAGCCACTTGCAGATTCTACAAAAAGAGGGTTTCAAATCTCTTCTATCAAAAGAAAGGTTCAACTCTGTGAGTTGAATGCACTCATCAGAAAGAAGTTTCTGAGAATGATTCTATCTAGTTTTCATCTGCATGTATTTCCTTTTCCACTAGATGCCGCAATCGCACCAAATATCCACTTGCGGTTTCCACAAAAAGAGTGCTGCAGAACTGCTCCATGAAAAGGAATGTTCAACTCTGTGAGTTCAATCCCCTGATGACATAGAAGTTTCTGAAAATGCTTCTGTCTAGTTGGTATAGTAAGATATTTCCTTTTCCAGCATAAGCCTCAAAGAGCTCCAAATATCCACTTGCGGATTCTGCAAAAACAGTGTTTCAAAACTGGTCGATCAAAAGGAACGTTCAACTCTGTGAGTTGAATGCACTCATCACACAGAAGTTTCTGAGAATGCTTCCGTCTAGTTCTTACCTGAAGATATTTCCTTTTCCAGCTTAGGCCTCAAAGCGCTCCAAATAAACACTTGCAGATTCTACAAAAGGAGTGTTTCAAAACTGCTCTATCAAAAGGAAGGTTCAAGTCTGTGAGTTGAATGCACTCATCACAAAGAGGTTTCTGAGAATGCTGCTGTCTAGTTTTTATGTGAAGATATTTCCTTTTCCTCGCATAGACCTCAAATCGCTCCAGATATCCACTTGCAGATTTTACAGAAAGGGTGTTTCCAGACTGCTCTATCTAAAGGCACGTTCAACTCTGTGAGTTGAATGCACGCATTGCGAAGAACTTTCTGAGAATGCTTCTCTCTAGCTTTTAGGTGAAGATATTCCATTTCACAGCATAGGCCTCAAAGTGCTCCAAATAACCACTTGCAGATTTTACAAAAAGAATGTTTCAAAACTGCTCTTTCTAGAGGAAGGTTCAAGTCTGTGAGTTGAATGCACTCAACACAAAGAAGTTTCTGAGAATGCTTCCGTCCAGTTTTCATGTGAAGATATTTCCTTTTCCAGCATAGGCCCCAAACCGCTCCAAATAATCACTTGCAGAGTCTACAAAAAGAGTGTTTCCAAACTTCTCTATCAACTGGTAGGTACAACTCCGTGAGTTGAATGCCCTCATCACGAAGAAGTTTCTGAGAATGCTTCCCTCTTGTTTTGATGGGAAGATATTTCCTTTTCCAACATAGGCCTCAAGGAGCTCCGAATAAACACTTGCAGATTCTACAAACTTAGTGTTTCAAAACTGTTCTATCAAAAGGAACGTTCAAGTCTGGGAGTTGAATGAACTCATCACAAAGAAGTTTCTCAGAATGCTTCTGTCTAGTTTTTAGGTGAAGATATTTCATTTCCCAGCATAGGCCTGAAAGCGCTCCAAATATCCACTTGCAGATTCTACAAAAAGAGTGTTTCCAAACTGCTCTTACAAAAGGAAAGTTCAAGTCTGTGAGCTGAACGAACTCATCACAAAGAAGTTTCTGAGAATGCGTCTGTCTAGTTTTTATGTGTAGAAATTTCGTTTGCCAGCATAGGCCTCAAATCGCTCCAAACATCCACTAGCAAATTCTACAAAAGGAGTGTTTCAAAAGTGCGCTATCAAAAGAAAGAGTCCACTATGTGAGTTGAATGCATAAAGCACACGGAAGTTTCTGAGAATGCTTCTGTCTAGTTTTTAGGTGAAGATATTTCATTTCCCAGCATAGGCCACAAAGCGCTCCAAGTAGCCACTTGCAGATTCTACAAAAAGAGTGTTTCCAAACTGCTCTTTCAAAAGGAAGGTTCAAGTCTGTGAGTTGAGTGCCCTCATCACAAAGAAGTTTCTGAGAATGCTTCTGTCTAGTTTTTATATGAAGGTCTTTCCTTTTCCAACATAGTCCTCAAAGCGCTCCAAATAAACACTTGCAGATTCTACAAAAGGAGTGTTTCAAAACAGTTCTATCAAAAGGAACGTTCAAGTCTGTGAGTAGAATGCATTCATCACACAGAAGTTTCTGAGAATGCTTCTGTCTAGTTTTTAGGTGAAGATATTGCTTTTCCCAGCCTAGGCCTCAAAGCGCTCCAAGTATCCACTTGCAGATTCTACAAAAAGAGAGCTTCATAGCTGCTCTTTCAAAAGGAAGGTTCAAGTCTGTGTGTTGAATGCACTCATCACAAAGAAGTTTCTGAGAATGCTTCTGTCTAGTTCTTACGTGAAGATATTTCCTTTTCCAGCTAAGCTTCAAAGCGCTCCAAATAAGCACTTGCAAATTCTACTAAAGGAGTGTTTCAAAACAGTTCTTTCAAAAGGAACGTTCAAGTCTGTGAGTTGAATGCACTCAACGAACAGAAGTTTCTTAGAGTGCTTCTGTATAGTTTTCATGTGAAGATATTTCCTTTTCCAGCATAGGCCTCAAAGCGCTCCAAATATCCACTTGCCGATTCTACAAAAACAGTGTTTCAAAACTGTTCTATCAAAAGGAAGGTTAAACGCTATGAGTAGAATGCACTCATCACAATGGAGTTGCTGAGAATGCTTCTCTCTAGTTTTTATGTGAAGATATTTCCTTTTCTAGCATAGGCCTCAAAGCGCTCCAAATAGCCACTTGCAGATTCTACAAAAAGAGGGTTTCAAATCTCTTCTATCAAAAGAAAGGTTCAACTCTGTGAGTTGAATGCACTCATCAGAAAGAAGTTTCTGAGAATGATTCTATCTAGTTTTCATCTGCATGTATTTCCTTTTCCACTAGATGCCGCAATCGCACCAAATATCCACTTGCGGTTTCCACAAAAAGAGTGCTGCAGAACTGCTCCATGAAAAGGAATGTTCAACTCTGTGAGTTCAATCCCCTGATGACATAGAAGTTTCTGAAAATGCTTCTGTCTAGTTGGTATAGTAAGATATTTCCTTTTCCAGCATAAGCCTCAAAGAGCTCCAAATATCCACTTGCGGATTCTGCAAAAACAGTGTTTCAAAACTGGTCGATCAAAAGGAACGTTCAACTCTGTGAGTTGAATGCACTCATCACACAGAAGTTTCTGAGAATGCTTCCGTCTAGTTCTTACGTGAAGATATTTCCTTTTCCAGCTTAGGCCTCAAAGCGCTCCAAATAAACACTTGCAGATTCTACAAAAGGAGTGTTTCAAAACTGCTCTATCAAAAGGAAGGTTCAAGTCTGTGAGTTGAATGCACTCATCACAAAGAGGTTTCTGAGAATGCTGCTGTCTAGTTTTTATGTGAAGATATTTCCTTTTCCTCGCATAGACCTCAAATCGCTCCAGATATCCACTTGCAGATTTTACAGAAAGGGTGTTTCCAGACTGCTCTATCTAAAGGCACGTTCAACTCTGTGAGTTGAATGCACGCATTGCGAAGAACTTTCTGAGAATGCTTCTCTCTAGCTTTTAGGTGAAGATATTCCATTTCACAGCATAGGCCTCAAAGTGCTCCAAATAACCACTTGCAGATTTTACAAAAAGAATGTTTCAAAACTGCTCTTTCTAGAGGAAGGTTCAAGTCTGTGAGTTGAATGCACTCAACACAAAGAAGTTTCTGAGAATGCTTCCGTCCAGTTTTCATGTGAAGATATTTCCTTTTCCAGCATAGGCCCCAAACCGCTCCAAATAATCACTTGCAGAGTCTACAAAAAGAGTGTTTCCAAACTTCTCTATCAACTGGTAGGTACAACTCCGTGAGTTGAATGCCCTCATCACGAAGAAGTTTCTGAGAATGCTTCCCTCTTGTTTTGATGGGAAGATATTTCCTTTTCCAACATAGGCCTCAAGGAGCTCCGAATAAACACTTGCAGATTCTACAAACTTAGTGTTTCAAAACTGTTCTATCAAAAGGAACGTTCAAGTCTGGGAGTTGAATGAACTCATCACAAAGAAGTTTCTCAGAATGCTTCTGTCTAGTTTTTAGGTGAAGATATTTCATTTCCCAGCATAGGCCTGAAAGCGCTCCAAATATCCACTTGCAGATTCTACAAAAAGAGTGTTTCCAAACTGCTCTTACAAAAGGAAAGTTCAAGTCTGTGAGCTGAACGAACTCATCACAAAGAAGTTTCTGAGAATGCGTCTGTCTAGTTTTTATGTGTAGAAATTTCGTTTGCCAGCATAGGCCTCAAATCGCTCCAAACATCCACTAGCAAATTCTACAAAAGGAGTGTTTCAAAAGTGCGCTATCAAAAGAAAGAGTCCACTATGTGAGTTGAATGCATAAAGCACACGGAAGTTTCTGAGAATGCTTCTGTCTAGTTTTTAGGTGAAGATATTTCATTTCCCAGCATAGGCCACAAAGCGCTCCAAGTAGCCACTTGCAGATTCTACAAAAAGAGTGTTTCCAAACTGCTCTTTCAAAAGGAAGGTTCAAGTCTGTGAGTTGAGTGCCCTCATCACAAAGAAGTTTCTGAGAATGCTTCTGTCTAGTTTTTATATGAAGGTCTTTCCTTTTCCAACATAGTCCTCAAAGCGCTCCAAATAAACACTTGCAGATTCTACAAAAGGAGTGTTTCAAAACAGTTCTATCAAAAGGAACGTTCAAGTCTGTGAGTAGAATGCATTCATCACACAGAAGTTTCTGAGAATGCTTCTGTCTAGTTTTTAGGTGAAGATATTGCTTTTCCCAGCCTAGGCCTCAAAGCGCTCCAAGTATCCACTTGCAGATTCTACAAAAAGAGAGCTTCATAGCTGCTCTTTCAAAAGGAAGGTTCAAGTCTGTGTGTTGAATGCACTCATCACAAAGAAGTTTCTGAGAATGCTTCTGTCTAGTTCTTACGTGAAGATATTTCCTTTTCCAGCTAAGCTTCAAAGCGCTCCAAATAAGCACTTGCAAATTCTACTAAAGGAGTGTTTCAAAACAGTTCTTTCAAAAGGAACGTTCAAGTCTGTGAGTTGAATGCACTCAACGAACAGAAGTTTCTTAGAGTGCTTCTGTATAGTTTTCATGTGAAGATATTTCCTTTTCCAGCTTAGGCCTCAAAGCGCTCCAAATAAACACTTGGAAATTCTACTAAAGGAGTGTTTCAAAACAGTTCTTTCAAAAGGAACGTTCAAGTCTGTGAGTTGAATGCACTCAACGAACAGAAGTTTCTTAGAGTGCTTCTGTATAGTTTTCATGTGAAGATATTTCCTTTTCCAGCATAGGCCTCAAAGCGCTCCAAATATCCACTTGCCGATTCTACAAAAACAGTGTTTCAAAACTGTTCTATCAAAAGGAAGGTTCAACGCTATGAGTAGAATGCACTCATCACAATGGAGTTGCTGAGAATGCTTCTCTCTAGTTTTTATGTGAAGATATTTCCTTTTCTAGCATAGGCCTCAAAGCGCTCCAAATAGCCACTTGCAGATTCTACAAAAAGAGGGTTTCAAATCTCTTCTATCAAAAGAAAGGTTCAACTCTGTGAGTTGAATGCACTCATCAGAAAGAAGTTTCTGAGAATGATTCTATCTAGTTTTCATCTGCATGTATTTCCTTTTACACTAGATGCCGCAATCGCACCAAATATCCACTTGCGGTTTCCACAAAAAGAGTGCTGCAGAACTGCTCCATGAAAAGGAATGTTCAACTCTGTGAGTTCAATCCCCTGATGACATAGAAGTTTCTGAAAATGCTTCTGTCTAGTTGGTATAGTAAGATATTTCCTTTTCCAGCATAAGCCTCAAAGAGCTCCAAATATCCACTTGCGGATTCTGCAAAAACAGTGTTTCAAAACTGGTCGATCAAAAGGAACGTTCAACTCTGTGAGTTGAATGCACTCATCACACAGAAGTTTCTGAGAATGCTTCCGTCTAGTTCTTACGTGAAGATATTTCCTTTTCCAGCTTAGGCCTCAAAGCGCTCCAAATAAACACTTGCAGATTCTACAAAAGGAATGTTTCAAAACTGCTCTATCAAAAGGAAGGTTCAAGTCTGTGAGTTGAATGCACTCATCACAAAGAGGTTTCTGAGAATGCTGCTGTCTAGTTTTTATGTGAAGATATTTCCTTTTCCTCGCATAGACCTCAAATCGCTCCAGATATCCACTTGCAGATTTTACAGAAAGGGTGTTTCCAGACTGCTCTATCTAAAGGCACGTTCAACTCTGTGAGTTGAATGCACGCATTGCGAAGAACTTTCTGACAATGCTTCTCTCTAGCTTTTAGGTGAAGATATTCCATTTCACAGCATAGGCCTCAAAGTGCTCCAAATAACCACTTGCAGATTTTACAAAAAGAATGTTTCAAAACTGCTCTTTCTAGAGGAAGGTTCAAGTCTGTGAGTTGAATGCACTCAACACAAAGAAGTTTCTGAGAATGCTTCCGTCCAGTTTTCATGTGAAGATATTTCCTTTTCCAGCATAGGCCCCAAACCGCTCCAAATAATCACTTGCAGAGTCTACAAAAAGAGTGTTCCAAACTTCTCTATCAACTGGTAGGTACAACTCCGTGAGTTGAATGCCCTCATCACGAAGAAGTTTCTGAGAATGCTTCCCTCTTGTTTTGATGGGAAGATATTTCCTTTTCCAACATAGGCCTCAAGGAGCTCCGAATAAACACTTGCAGATTCTACAAACTTAGTGTTTCAAAACTGTTCTATCAAAAGGAACGTTCAAGTCTGGGAGTTGAATGAACTCATCACAAAGAAGTTTCTCAGAATGCTTCTGTCTAGTTTTTAGGTGAAGATATTTCATTTCCCAGCATAGGCCTGAAAGCGCTCCAAATATCCACTTGTAGATTCTACAAAAAGAGTGTTTCCAAACTGCTCTTACAAAAGGAAAGTTCAAGTCTGTGAGCTGAACGAACTCATCACCAAGAAGTTTCTGAGAATGCGTCTGTCTAGTTTTTATGTGTAGAAATTTCGTTTGCCAGCATAGGCCTCAAATCGCTCCAAACATCCACTAGCAAATTCTACAAAAGGAGTGTTTCAAAAGTGCGCTATCAAAAGAAAGAGTCCACTATGTGAGTTGAATGCATAAAGCACACGGAAGTTTCTGAGAATGCTTCTGTCTAGTTTTTAGGTGAAGATATTTCATTTCCCAGCATAGGCCACAAAGCGCTCCAAGTAGCCACTTGCAGATTCTACAAAAAGAGTGTTTCCAAACTGCTCTTTCAAAAGGAAGGTTCAAGTCCGTGAGTTGAGTGCCCTCATCACAAAGAAGTTTCTGAGAATGCTTCTGTCTAGTTTTTATATGAAGGTCTTTCCTTTTCCAACATAGTCCTCAAAGCGCTCCAAATAAACACTTGCAGATTCTACAAAAGGAGTGTTTCAAAACAGTTCTATCAAAAGGAACCTTCAAGTCTGTGAGTTGAATGCATTCATCACACAGAAGTTTCTGAGAATGCTTCTGTCTAGTTTTTAGGTGAAGATATTGCTTTTCCCAGCCTAGGCCTCAAAGCGCTCCAAGTATCCACTTGCAGATTCTACAAAAAGAGAGCTTCATAGCTGCTTTTTCAAATGGAAGGTTCAAGTCTGTGTGTTGAATGCACTCATCACAAAGAAGTTTCTGAGAATGCTTCTGTCTAGTTCTTACGTGAAGATATTTCCTTTTCCAGCTAAGCTTCAAAGCGCTCCAAATAAGCACTTGCAAATTCTACTAAAGGAGTGTTTCAAAACAGTTCTTTCAAAAGGAACGTTCAAGTCTGTGAGTTGAATGCACTCAACGAACAGAAGTTTCTTAGAGTGCTTCTGTATAGTTTTCATGTGAAGATATTTCCTTTTCCAGCATAGGCCTCAAAGCGCTCCAAATATCCACTTGCCGATTCTACAAAAACAGTGTTTCAAAACTGTTCTATCAAAAGGAAGGTTCAACGCTATGAGTAGAATGCACTCATCACAATGGAGTTGCTGAGAATGCTTCTCTCTAGTTTTTATGTGAAGATATTTCCTTTTCTAGCATAGGCCTCAAAGCGCTCCAAATAGCCACTTGCAGATTCTACAAAAAGAGGGTTTCAAATCTCTTCTATCAAAAGAAAGGTTCAACTCTGTGAGTTGAATGCACTCATCAGAAAGAAGTTTCTGAGAATGATTCTATCTAGTTTTCATCTGCATGTATTTCCTTTTCCACTAGATGCCGCAATCGCACCAAATATCCACTTGCAGTTTCCACAAAAAGAGTGCTGCAGAACTGCTCCATGAAAAGGAATGTTCAACTCTGTGAGTTCAATCCCCTGATGACATAGAAGTTTCTGAAAATGCTTCTGTCTAGTTGGTATAGGAAGATATTTCCTTTTCCAGCATAAGCCTCAAAGAGCTCCAAATATCCACTTGCGGATTCTGCAAAAACAGTGTTTCAAAACTGGTCGATCAAAAGGAACGTTCAACTCTGTGAGTTGAATGCACTCATCACACAGAAGTTTCTGAGAATGCTTCCGTCTAGTTCTTACGTGAAGACATTTCCTTTTCCAGCTTAGGCCTCAAAGCGCTCCAAATAAACACTTGCAGATTCTACAAAAGGAGTGTTTCAAAACTGCTCTATCAAAAGGAAGGTTCAAGTCTGTGAGTTGAATGCACTCATCACAAAGAGGTTTCTGAGAATGCTGCTGTCTAGTTTTTATGTGAAGATATTTCCTTTTCCTCGCATAGACCTCAAATCGCTCCAGATATCCACTTGCAGATTTTACAGAAAGGGTGTTTCCAGACTGCTCTATCTAAAGGCACGTTCAACTCTGTGAGTTGAATGCACGCATTGCGAAGAACTTTCTGACAATGCTTCTCTCTAGCTTTTAGGTGAAGATATTCCATTTCACAGCATAGACCTCAAAGTGCTCCAAATAACCACTTGCAGATTTTACGAAAAGAATGTTTCAAAACTGCTCTTTCTAGAGGAAGGTTCAAGTCTGTGAGTTGAATGCACTCAACACAAAGAAGTTTCTGAGAATGCTTCTGTCCAGTTTTCATGTGAAGATATTTCCTTTTCCAGCATAGGCCCCAAACCGCTCCAAATAATCACTTGCAGAGTCTACAAAAAGAGTGTTTCCAAACTTCTCTATCAACTGGTAGGTACAACTCCGTGAGTTGAATGCCCTCATCACGAAGAAGTTTCTGAGAATGCTTCCCTCTTGTTTTGATGGGAAGATATTTCCTTTTCCAACATAGGCCTCAAGGTGCTCCGAATAAACACTTGCAGATTCTACAAACTTAGTGTTTCAAAACTGTTCTATCAAAAGGAACGTTCAAGTCTGGGAGTTGAATGAACTCATCACAAAGAAGTTTCTCAGAATGCTTCTGTCTAGTTTTTAGGTGAAGATATTTCATTTCCCAGCATAGGCCTGAAAGCGCTCCAAATATCCACTTGCAGATTCTACAAAAAGAGTGTTTCCAAACTGCTCTTACAAAAGGAAAGTTCAAGTCTGTGAGCTGAACGAACTCATCACAAAGAAGTTTCTGAGAATGCGTCTGTCTAGTTTTTATGTGTAGAAATTTCGTTTGCCAGCATAGGCCTCAAATCGCTCCAAACATCCACTAGCAAATTCTACAAAAGGAGTGTTTCAAAAGTGCGCTATCAAAAGAAAGAGTCCACTATGTGAGTTGAATGCATAAAGCACACGGAAGTTTCTGAGAATGCTTCTGTCTAGTTTTTAGGTGAAGATATTTCATTTCCCAGCATAGGCCACAAACCGCTCCAAATAGCCACTTGCAGATTCTACAAAAAGAGTGTTTCCAAACTGCTCTTTCAAAAGGAAGGTTCAAGTCTGTGAGTTGAGTGCCCTCATCACAAAGAAGTTTCTGAGAATGCTTCTGTCTAGTTTTTATATGAAGGTCTTTCCTTTTCCAACATAGTCCTCAAAGCGCTCCAAATAAACACTTGCAGATTCTACAAAAGGAGTGTTTCAAAACAGTTCTATCAAAAGGAACGTTCAAGTCTGTGAGTTGAATGCATTCATCACACAGAAGTTTCTGAGAATGCTTCTGTCTAGTTTTTAGGTGAAGATATTGCTTTTCCCAGCCTAGGCCTCAAAGCGCTCCAAGTATCCACTTGCAGATTCTACAAAAAGAGAGCTTCATAGCTGCTCTTTCAAAAGGAAGGTTCAAGTCTGTGTGTTGAATGCACTCATCACAAAGAAGTTTCTGAGAATGCTTCTGTCTAGTTCTTACGTGAAGATATTTCCTTTTCCAGCTAAGCTTCAAAGCGCTCCAAATAAACACTTGCAAATTCTACTAAAGGAGTGTTTCAAAACAGTTCTTTCAAAAGGAACGTTCAAGTCTGTGAGTTGAATGCACTCAACGAACAGAAGTTTCTTAGAGTGCTTCTGTATAGTTTTCATGTGAAGATATTTCCTTTTCCAGCATAGGCCTCAAAGCGCTCCAAATATCCAATTGCCGATTCTACAAAAACAGTGTTTCAAAACTGTTCTATCAAAAGGAAGGTTCAACGCTATGAGTAGAATGCACTCATCACAATGGAGTTGCTGAGAATGCTTCTCTCTAGTTTTTATGTGAAGATATTTCCTTTTCTAGCATAGGCCTCAAAGCGCTCCAGATAGCCACTTGCAGATTCTACAAAAAGAGGGTTTCAAATCTCTTCTATCAAAAGAAAGGTTCAACTCTGTGAGTTGAATGCACTCATCAGGAAGAAGTTTCTGAGAATGATTCTATCTAGTTTTCATCTGCATGTAATTCCTTTTCCACTAGATGCCGCAATCGCACCAAATATCCACTTGCAGTTTCCACAAAAAGAGTGCTGCAGAACTGCTCCATGAAAAGGAATGTTCAACTCTGTGAGTTCAATCCCCTGATGACATAGAAGTTTCTGAAAATGCTTCTGTCTAGTTGGTATAGGAAGATATTTCCTTTTCCAGCATAAGCCTCAAAGAGCTCCAAACATCCACTTGCGTTTTCTGCAAAAACAGTGTTTCAAAACTGGTCGATCAAAAGGAACGTTCAACTCTGTGAGTTGAATGCACTCATCACACAGAAGTTTCTGAGAATGCTTCCGTCTAGTTCTTACGTGAAGATATTTCCTTTTCCAGCTTAGGCCTCAAAGCGCTCCAAATAAACACTTGCAGATTCTACAAAAGGAGTGTTTCAAAACTGCTCTATCAAAAGGAAGGTTCAAGTCTGTGAGTTGAATGCACTCATCACAAAGAGGTTTCTGAGAATGCTGCTGTCTAGTTTTTATGTGAAGATATTTCCTTTTCCTCGCATAGACCTCAAATCGCTCCAGATATCCACTTGCAGATTTTACAGAAAGGGTGTTTCCAGACTGCTCTATCTAAAGGCACGTTCAACTCTGTGAGTTGAATGCACGCATTGCGAAGAACTTTCTGAGAATATTCTCTCTAGCTTTTAGGTGAAGATATTCCATTTCACAGCATAGGCCTCAAAGTGCTCCAAATAACCACTTGCAGATTTTACAAAAAGAATGTTTCAAAACTGCTCTTTCTAGAGGAAGGTTCAAGTCTGTGAGTTGAATGCACTCAACACAAAGAAGTTTCTGAGAATGCTTCTGTCCAGTTTTCATGTGAAGATATTTCCTTTTCCAGCATAGGCCCCAAACCGCTCCAAATAATCACTTGCAGAGTCTACAAAAAGAGTGTTTCCAAACTTCTCTATCAACTGGTAGGTACAACTCCGTGAGTTGAATGCCCTCATCACGAAGAAGTTTCTGAGAATGCTTCCCTCTTGTTTTGATGGGAAGATATTTCCTTTTCCAACATAGGCCTCAAGGTGCTCCGAATAAACACTTGCAGATTCTACAAACTTAGTGTTTCAAAACTGTTCTATCAAAAGGAACGTTCAAGTCTGGGAGTTGAATGAACTCATCACAAAGAAGTTTCTCAGAATGCTTCTGTCTAGTTTTTAGGTGAAGATATTTCATTTCCCAGCATAGGCCTGAAAGCGCTCCAAATATCCACTTGCAGATTCTACAAAAAGAGTGTTTCCAAACTGCTCTTACAAAAGGAAAGTTCAAGTCTGTGAGCTGAACGAACTCATCACCAAGAAGTTTCTGAGAATGCGTCTGTCTAGTTTTTATGTGTAGAAATTTCGTTTGCCAGCATAGGCCTCAAATCGCTCCAAACATCCACTAGCAAATTCTACAAAAGGAGTTTTTCAAAAGTGCGCTATCAAAAGAAAGAGTCCACTATGTGAGTTGAATGCATAAAGCACACGGAAGTTTCTGAGAATGCTTCTGTCTAGTTTTTAGGTGAAGATATTTCATTTCCCAGCATAGGCCACAAAGCGCTCCAAGTAGCCACTTGCAGATTCTACAAAAAGAGTGTTTCCAAACTGCTCTTTCAAAAGGAAGGTTCAAGTCTGTGAGTTGAGTGCCCTCATCACAAAGAAGTTTCTGAGAATGCTTCTGTCTAGTTTTTATATGAAGGTCTTTCCTCTTCCAACATAGTCCTCAAAGCGCTCCAAATAAACACTTGCAGATTCTACAAAAGGAGTGTTTCAAAACAGTTCTATCAAAAGGAACCTTCAAGTCTGTGAGTTGAATGCATTCATCACACAGAAGTTTCTGAGAATGCTTCTGTCTAGTTTTTAGGTGAAGATATTGCTTTTCCCAGCCTAGGCCTCAAAGCGCTCCAAGTATCCACTTGCAGATTCTACAAAAAGAGAGCTTCATAGCTGCTCTTTCAAAAGGAAGGTTCAAGTCTGTGTGTTGAATGCCCTCATCACAAAGAAGTTTCTGAGAATGCTTCTGTCTAGTTCTTACGTGAAGATACTTCCTTTTCCAGCTAAGCTTCAAAGCGCTCCAAATAAACACTTGCAAATTCTACTAAAGGAGTGTTTCAAAACAGTTCTTTCAAAAGGAAAGTTCAAGTCTGTGAGTTGAATGCACTCAACGAACAGAAGTTTCTTAGAGTGCTTCTGTATAGTTTTCATGTGAAGATATTTCCTTTTCCAGCATAGGCCTCAAAGCGCTCCAAATATCCACTTGCCGATTCTACAAAAACAGTGTTTCAAAACTGTTCTATCAAAAGGAAGGTTCAACGCTATGAGTAGAATGCACTCATCACAATGGAGTTGCTGAGAATGCTTCTCTCTAGTTTTTATGTGAAGATATTTCCTTTTCTAGCATAGGCCTCAAAGCGCTCCAAATAGCCACTTGCAGATTCTACAAAAAGAGGGTTTCAAATCTCTTCTATCAAAAGAAAGGTTCAACTCTGTGAGTTGAATGCACTCATCAGAAAGAAGTTTCTGAGAATGATTCTATCTAGTTTTCATCTGCATGTATTTCCTTTTCCACTAGATGCCGCAATCGCACCAAATATCCACTTGCGGTTTCCACAAAAAGAGTGCTGCAGAACTGCTCCATGAAAAGGAATGTTCAACTCTGTGAGTTCAATCCCCTGATGACATAGAAGTTTCTGAAAATGCTTCTGTCTAGTTGGTATAGTAAGATATTTCCTTTTCCAGCATAAGCCTCAAAGAGCTCCAAATATCCACTTGCGGATTCTGCAAAAACAGTGTTTCAAAACTGGTCGATCAAAAGGAACGTTCAACTCTGTGAGTTGAATGCACTCATCACACAGAAGTTTCTGAGAATGCTTCCGTCTAGTTCTTACCTGAAGATATTTCCTTTTCCAGCTTAGGCCTCAAAGCGCTCCAAATAAACACTTGCAGATTCTACAAAAGGAGTGTTTCAAAACTGCTCTATCAAAAGGAAGGTTCAAGTCTGTGAGTTGAATGCACTCATCACAAAGAGGTTTCTGAGAATGCTGCTGTCTAGTTTTTATGTGAAGATATTTCCTTTTCCTCGCATAGACCTCAAATCGCTCCAGATATCCACTTGCAGATTTTACAGAAAGGGTGTTTCCAGACTGCTCTATCTAAAGGCACGTTCAACTCTGTGAGTTGAATGCACGCATTGCGAAGAACTTTCTGAGAATGCTTCTCTCTAGCTTTTAGGTGAAGATATTCCATTTCACAGCATAGGCCTCAAAGTGCTCCAAATAACCACTTGCAGATTTTACAAAAAGAATGTTTCAAAACTGCTCTTTCTAGAGGAAGGTTCAAGTCTGTGAGTTGAATGCACTCAACACAAAGAAGTTTCTGAGAATGCTTCCGTCCAGTTTTCATGTGAAGATATTTCCTTTTCCAGCATAGGCCCCAAACCGCTCCAAATAATCACTTGCAGAGTCTACAAAAAGAGTGTTTCCAAACTTCTCTATCAACTGGTAGGTACAACTCCGTGAGTTGAATGCCCTCATCACGAAGAAGTTTCTGAGAATGCTTCCCTCTTGTTTTGATGGGAAGATATTTCCTTTTCCAACATAGGCCTCAAGGAGCTCCGAATAAACACTTGCAGATTCTACAAACTTAGTGTTTCAAAACTGTTCTATCAAAAGGAACGTTCAAGTCTGGGAGTTGAATGAACTCATCACAAAGAAGTTTCTCAGAATGCTTCTGTCTAGTTTTTAGGTGAAGATATTTCATTTCCCAGCATAGGCCTGAAAGCGCTCCAAATATCCACTTGCAGATTCTACAAAAAGAGTGTTTCCAAACTGCTCTTACAAAAGGAAAGTTCAAGTCTGTGAGCTGAACGAACTCATCACAAAGAAGTTTCTGAGAATGCGTCTGTCTAGTTTTTATGTGTAGAAATTTCGTTTGCCAGCATAGGCCTCAAATCGCTCCAAACATCCACTAGCAAATTCTACAAAAGGAGTGTTTCAAAAGTGCGCTATCAAAAGAAAGAGTCCACTATGTGAGTTGAATGCATAAAGCACACGGAAGTTTCTGAGAATGCTTCTGTCTAGTTTTTAGGTGAAGATATTTCATTTCCCAGCATAGGCCACAAAGCGCTCCAAGTAGCCACTTGCAGATTCTACAAAAAGAGTGTTTCCAAACTGCTCTTTCAAAAGGAAGGTTCAAGTCTGTGAGTTGAGTGCCCTCATCACAAAGAAGTTTCTGAGAATGCTTCTGTCTAGTTTTTATATGAAGGTCTTTCCTTTTCCAACATAGTCCTCAAAGCGCTCCAAATAAACACTTGCAGATTCTACAAAAGGAGTGTTTCAAAACAGTTCTATCAAAAGGAACGTTCAAGTCTGTGAGTAGAATGCATTCATCACACAGAAGTTTCTGAGAATGCTTCTGTCTAGTTTTTAGGTGAAGATATTGCTTTTCCCAGCCTAGGCCTCAAAGCGCTCCAAGTATCCACTTGCAGATTCTACAAAAAGAGAGCTTCATAGCTGCTCTTTCAAAAGGAAGGTTCAAGTCTGTGTGTTGAATGCACTCATCACAAAGAAGTTTCTGAGAATGCTTCTGTCTAGTTCTTACGTGAAGATATTTCCTTTTCCAGCTAAGCTTCAAAGCGCTCCAAATAAGCACTTGCAAATTCTACTAAAGGAGTGTTTCAAAACAGTTCTTTCAAAAGGAACGTTCAAGTCTGTGAGTTGAATGCACTCAACGAACAGAAGTTTCTTAGAGTGCTTCTGTATAGTTTTCATGTGAAGATATTTCCTTTTCCAGCATAGGCCTCAAAGCGCTCCAAATATCCACTTGCCGATTCTACAAAAACAGTGTTTCAAAACTGTTCTATCAAAAGGAAGGTTAAACGCTATGAGTAGAATGCACTCATCACAATGGAGTTGCTGAGAATGCTTCTCTCTAGTTTTTATGTGAAGATATTTCCTTTTCTAGCATAGGCCTCAAAGCGCTCCAAATAGCCACTTGCAGATTCTACAAAAAGAGGGTTTCAAATCTCTTCTATCAAAAGAAAGGTTCAACTCTGTGAGTTGAATGCACTCATCAGAAAGAAGTTTCTGAGAATGATTCTATCTAGTTTTCATCTGCATGTATTTCCTTTTCCACTAGATGCCGCAATCGCACCAAATATCCACTTGCGGTTTCCACAAAAAGAGTGCTGCAGAACTGCTCCATGAAAAGGAATGTTCAACTCTGTGAGTTCAATCCCCTGATGACATAGAAGTTTCTGAAAATGCTTCTGTCTAGTTGGTATAGTAAGATATTTCCTTTTCCAGCATAAGCCTCAAAGAGCTCCAAATATCCACTTGCGGATTCTGCAAAAACAGTGTTTCAAAACTGGTCGATCAAAAGGAACGTTCAACTCTGTGAGTTGAATGCACTCATCACACAGAAGTTTCTGAGAATGCTTCCGTCTAGTTCTTACGTGAAGATATTTCCTTTTCCAGCTTAGGCCTCAAAGCGCTCCAAATAAACACTTGCAGATTCTACAAAAGGAGTGTTTCAAAACTGCTCTATCAAAAGGAAGGTTCAAGTCTGTGAGTTGAATGCACTCATCACAAAGAGGTTTCTGAGAATGCTGCTGTCTAGTTTTTATGTGAAGATATTTCCTTTTCCTCGCATAGACCTCAAATCGCTCCAGATATCCACTTGCAGATTTTACAGAAAGGGTGTTTCCAGACTGCTCTATCTAAAGGCACGTTCAACTCTGTGAGTTGAATGCACGCATTGCGAAGAACTTTCTGAGAATGCTTCTCTCTAGCTTTTAGGTGAAGATATTCCATTTCACAGCATAGGCCTCAAAGTGCTCCAAATAACCACTTGCAGATTTTACAAAAAGAATGTTTCAAAACTGCTCTTTCTAGAGGAAGGTTCAAGTCTGTGAGTTGAATGCACTCAACACAAAGAAGTTTCTGAGAATGCTTCCGTCCAGTTTTCATGTGAAGATATTTCCTTTTCCAGCATAGGCCCCAAACCGCTCCAAATAATCACTTGCAGAGTCTACAAAAAGAGTGTTTCCAAACTTCTCTATCAACTGGTAGGTACAACTCCGTGAGTTGAATGCCCTCATCACGAAGAAGTTTCTGAGAATGCTTCCCTCTTGTTTTGATGGGAAGATATTTCCTTTTCCAACATAGGCCTCAAGGAGCTCCGAATAAACACTTGCAGATTCTACAAACTTAGTGTTTCAAAACTGTTCTATCAAAAGGAACGTTCAAGTCTGGGAGTTGAATGAACTCATCACAAAGAAGTTTCTCAGAATGCTTCTGTCTAGTTTTTAGGTGAAGATATTTCATTTCCCAGCATAGGCCTGAAAGCGCTCCAAATATCCACTTGCAGATTCTACAAAAAGAGTGTTTCCAAACTGCTCTTACAAAAGGAAAGTTCAAGTCTGTGAGCTGAACGAACTCATCACAAAGAAGTTTCTGAGAATGCGTCTGTCTAGTTTTTATGTGTAGAAATTTCGTTTGCCAGCATAGGCCTCAAATCGCTCCAAACATCCACTAGCAAATTCTACAAAAGGAGTGTTTCAAAAGTGCGCTATCAAAAGAAAGAGTCCACTATGTGAGTTGAATGCATAAAGCACACGGAAGTTTCTGAGAATGCTTCTGTCTAGTTTTTAGGTGAAGATATTTCATTTCCCAGCATAGGCCACAAAGCGCTCCAAGTAGCCACTTGCAGATTCTACAAAAAGAGTGTTTCCAAACTGCTCTTTCAAAAGGAAGGTTCAAGTCTGTGAGTTGAGTGCCCTCATCACAAAGAAGTTTCTGAGAATGCTTCTGTCTAGTTTTTATATGAAGGTCTTTCCTTTTCCAACATAGTCCTCAAAGCGCTCCAAATAAACACTTGCAGATTCTACAAAAGGAGTGTTTCAAAACAGTTCTATCAAAAGGAACGTTCAAGTCTGTGAGTAGAATGCATTCATCACACAGAAGTTTCTGAGAATGCTTCTGTCTAGTTTTTAGGTGAAGATATTGCTTTTCCCAGCCTAGGCCTCAAAGCGCTCCAAGTATCCACTTGCAGATTCTACAAAAAGAGAGCTTCATAGCTGCTCTTTCAAAAGGAAGGTTCAAGTCTGTGTGTTGAATGCACTCATCACAAAGAAGTTTCTGAGAATGCTTCTGTCTAGTTCTTACGTGAAGATATTTCCTTTTCCAGCTAAGCTTCAAAGCGCTCCAAATAAGCACTTGCAAATTCTACTAAAGGAGTGTTTCAAAACAGTTCTTTCAAAAGGAACGTTCAAGTCTGTGAGTTGAATGCACTCAACGAACAGAAGTTTCTTAGAGTGCTTCTGTATATTTTTCATGTGAAGATATTTCCTTTTCCAGCTTAGGCCTCAAAGCGCTCCAAATAAACACTTGGAAATTCTACTAAAGGAGTGTTTCAAAACAGTTCTTTCAAAAGGAACGTTCAAGTCTGTGAGTTGAATGCACTCAACGAACAGAAGTTTCTTAGAGTGCTTCTGTATAGTTTTCATGTGAAGATATTTCCTTTTCCAGCATAGGCCTCAAAGCGCTCCAAATATCCACTTGCCGATTCTACAAAAACAGTGTTTCAAAACTGTTCTATCAAAAGGAAGGTTCAACGCTATGAGTAGAATGCACTCATCACAATGGAGTTGCTGAGAATGCTTCTCTCTAGTTTTTATGTGAAGATATTTCCTTTTCTAGCATAGGCCTCAAAGCGCTCCAAATAGCCACTTGCAGATTCTACAAAAAGAGGGTTTCAAATCTCTTCTATCAAAAGAAAGGTTCAACTCTGTGAGTTGAATGCACTCATCAGAAAGAAGTTTCTGAGAATGATTCTATCTAGTTTTCATCTGCATGTATTTCCTTTTACACTAGATGCCGCAATCGCACCAAATATCCACTTGCGGTTTCCACAAAAAGAGTGCTGCAGAACTGCTCCATGAAAAGGAATGTTCAACTCTGTGAGTTCAATCCCCTGATGACATAGAAGTTTCTGAAAATGCTTCTGTCTAGTTGGTATAGTAAGATATTTCCTTTTCCAGCATAAGCCTCAAAGAGCTCCAAATATCCACTTGCGGATTCTGCAAAAACAGTGTTTCAAAACTGGTCGATCAAAAGGAACGTTCAACTCTGTGAGTTGAATGCACTCATCACACAGAAGTTTCTGAGAATGCTTCCGTCTAGTTCTTACGTGAAGATATTTCCTTTTCCAGCTTAGGCCTCAAAGCGCTCCAAATAAACACTTGCAGATTCTACAAAAGGAATGTTACAAAACTGCTCTATCAAAAGGAAGGTTCAAGTCTGTGAGTTGAATGCACTCATCACAAAGAGGTTTCTGAGAATGCTGCTGTCTAGTTTTTATGTGAAGATATTTCCTTTTCCTCGCATAGACCTCAAATCGCTCCAGATATCCACTTGCAGATTTTACAGAAAGGGTGTTTCCAGACTGCTCTATCTAAAGGCACGTTCAACTCTGTGAGTTGAATGCACGCATTGCGAAGAACTTTCTGAGAATGCTTCTCTCTAGCTTTTAGGTGAAGATATTCCATTTCACAGCATAGGCCTCAAAGTGCTCCAAATAACCACTTGCAGATTTTACAAAAAGAATGTTTCAAAACTGCTCTTTCTAGACGAAGGTTCAAGTCTGTGAGTTGAATGCACTCAACACAAAGAAGTTTCTGAGAATGCTTCCGTCCAGTTTTCATGTGAAGATATTTCCTTTTCCAGCATAGGCCCCAAACCGCTCCAAATAATCACTTGCAGAGTCTACAAAAAGAGTGTTCCAAACTTCTCTATCAACTGGTAGGTACAACTCCGTGAGTTGAATGCCCTCATCACGAAGAAGTTTCTGAGAATGCTTCCCTCTTGTTTTGATGGGAAGATATTTCCTTTTCCAACATAGGCCTCAAGGAGCTCCGAATAAACACTTGCAGATTCTACAAACTTAGTGTTTCAAAACTGTTCTATCAAAAGGAACGTTCAAGTCTGGGAGTTGAATGAACTCATCACAAAGAAGTTTCTCAGAATGCTTCTGTCTAGTTTTTAGGTGAAGATATTTCATTTCCCAGCATAGGCCTGAAAGCGCTCCAAATATCCACTTGTAGATTCTACAAAAAGAGTGTTTCCAAACTGCTCTTACAAAAGGAAAGTTCAAGTCTGTGAGCTGAACGAACTCATCACCAAGAAGTTTCTGAGAATGCGTCTGTCTAGTTTTTATGTGTAGAAATTTCGTTTGCCAGCATAGGCCTCAAATCGCTCCAAACATCCACTAGCAAATTCTACAAAAGGAGTGTTTCAAAAGTGCGCTATCAAAAGAAAGAGTCCACTATGTGAGTTGAATGCATAAAGCACACGGAAGTTTCTGAGAATGCTTCTGTCTAGTTTTTAGGTGAAGATATTTCATTTCCCAGCATAGGCCACAAAGCGCTCCAAGTAGCCACTTGCAGATTCTACAAAAAGAGTGTTTCCAAACTGCTCTTTCAAAAGGAAGGTTCAAGTCCGTGAGTTGAGTGCCCTCATCACAAAGAAGTTTCTGAGAATGCTTCTGTCTAGTTTTTATATGAAGGTCTTTCCTTTTCCAACATAGTCCTCAAAGCGCTCCAAATAAACACTTGCAGATTCTACAAAAGGAGTGTTTCAAAACAGTTCTATCAAAAGGAACCTTCAAGTCTGTGAGTTGAATGCATTCATCACACAGAAGTTTCTGAGAATGCTTCTGTCTAGTTTTTAGGTGAAGATATTGCTTTTCCCAGCCTAGGCCTCAAAGCGCTCCAAGTATCCACTTGCAGATTCTACAAAAAGAGAGCTTCATAGCTGCTCTTTCAAATGGAAGGTTCAAGTCTGTGTGTTGAATGCACTCATCACAAAGAAGTTTCTGAGAATGCTTCTGTCTAGTTCTTACGTGAAGATATTTCCTTTTCCAGCTAAGCTTCAAAGCGCTCCAAATAAGCACTTGCAAATTCTACTAAAGGAGTGTTTCAAAACAGTTCTTTCAAAAGGAACGTTCAAGTCTGTGAGTTGAATGCACTCAACGAACAGAAGTTTCTTAGAGTGCTTCTGTATAGTTTTCATGTGAAGATATTTCCTTTTCCAGCATAGGCCTCAAAGCGCTCCAAATATCCACTTGCCGATTCTACAAAAACAGTGTTTCAAAACTGTTCTATCAAAAGGAAGGTTCAACGCTATGAGTAGAATGCACTCATCACAATGGAGTTGCTGAGAATGCTTCTCTCTAGTTTTTATGTGAAGATATTTCCTTTTCTAGCATAGGCCTCAAAGCGCTCCAAATAGCCACTTGCAGATTCTACAAAAAGAGGGTTTCAAATCTCTTCTATCAAAAGAAAGGTTCAACTCTGTGAGTTGAATGCACTCATCAGAAAGAAGTTTCTGAGAATGATTCTATCTAGTTTTCATCTGCATGTATTTCCTTTTCCACTAGATGCCGCAATCGCACCAAATATCCACTTGCAGTTTCCACAAAAAGAGTGCTGCAGAACTGCTCCATGAAAAGGAATGTTCAACTCTGTGAGTTCAATCCCCTGATGACATAGAAGTTTCTGAAAATGCTTCTGTCTAGTTGGTATAGGAAGATATTTCCTTTTCCAGCATAAGCCTCAAAGAGCTCCAAATATCCACTTGCGGATTCTGCAAAAACAGTGTTTCAAAACTGGTCGATCAAAAGGAACGTTCAACTCTGTGAGTTGAATGCACTCATCACACAGAAGTTTCTGAGAATGCTTCCGTCTAGTTCTTACGTGAAGACATTTCCTTTTCCAGCTTAGGCCTCAAAGCGCTCCAAATAAACACTTGCAGATTCTACAAAAGGAGTGTTTCAAAACTGCTCTATCAAAAGGAAGGTTCAAGTCTGTGAGTTGAATGCACTCATCACAAAGAGGTTTCTGAGAATGCTGCTGTCTAGTTTTTATGTGAAGATATTTCCTTTTCCTCGCATAGACCTCAAATCGCTCCAGATATCCACTTGCAGATTTTACAGAAAGGGTGTTTCCAGACTGCTCTATCTAAAGGCACGTTCAACTCTGTGAGTTGAATGCACGCATTGCGAAGAACTTTCTGACAATGCTTCTCTCTAGCTTTTAGGTGAAGATATTCCATTTCACAGCATAGACCTCAAAGTGCTCCAAATAACCACTTGCAGATTTTACGAAAAGAATGTTTCAAAACTGCTCTTTCTAGAGGAAGGTTCAAGTCTGTGAGTTGAATGCACTCAACACAAAGAAGTTTCTGAGAATGCTTCTGTCCAGTTTTCATGTGAAGATATTTCCTTTTCCAGCATAGGCCCCAAACCGCTCCAAATAATCACTTGCAGAGTCTACAAAAAGAGTGTTTCCAAACTTCTCTATCAACTGGTAGGTACAACTCCGTGAGTTGAATGCCCTCATCACGAAGAAGTTTCTGAGAATGCTTCCCTCTTGTTTTGATGGGAAGATATTTCCTTTTCCAACATAGGCCTCAAGGAGCTCCGAATAAACACTTGCAGATTCTACAAACTTAGTGTTTCAAAACTGTTCTATCAAAAGGAACGTTCAAGTCTGGGAGTTGAATGAACTCATCACAAAGAAGTTTCTCAGAATGCTTCTGTCTAGTTTTTAGGTGAAGATATTTCATTTCCCAGCATAGGCCTGAAAGCGCTCCAAATATCCACTTGCAGATTCTACAAAAACAGTGTTTCCAAACTGCTCTTACAAAAGGAAAGTTCAAGTCTGTGAGCTGAACGAACTCATCACAAAGAAGTTTCTGAGAATGCGTCTGTCTAGTTTTTATGTGTAGAAATTTCGTTTGCCAGCATAGGCCTCAAATCGCTCCAAACATCCACTAGCAAATTCTACAAAAGGAGTGTTTCAAAAGTGCGCTATCAAAAGAAAGAGTCCACTATGTGAGTTGAATGCATAAAGCACACGGAAGCTTCTGAGAATGCTTCTGTCTAGTTTTTAGGTGAAGATATTTCATTTCCCAGCATAGGCCACAAAGCGCTCCAAGTAGCCACTTGCAGATTCTACAAAAAGAGTGTTTCCAAACTGCTCTTTCAAAAGGAAGGTTCAAGTCTGTGAGTTGAGTGCCCTCATCACAAAGAAGTTTCTGAGAATGCTTCTGTCTAGTTTTTATATGAAGGTCTTTCCTTTTCCAACATAGTCCTCAAAGCGCTCCAAATAAACACTTGCAGATTCTACAAAAGGAGTGTTTCAAAACAGTTCTATCAAAAGGAACGTTCAAGTCTGTGAGTAGAATGCATTCATCACACAGAAGTTTCTGAGAATGCTTCTGTCTAGTTTTTAGGTGAAGATATTGCTTTTCCCAGCCTAGGCCTCAAAGCGCTCCAAGTATCCACTTGCAGATTCTACAAAAAGAGAGCTTCATAGCTGCTCTTTCAAAAGGAAGGTTCAAGTCTGTGTGTTGAATGCACTCATCACAAAGAAGTTTCTGAGAATGCTTCTGTCTAGTTCTTACGTGAAGATATTTCCTTTTCCAGCTAAGCTTCAAAGCGCTCCAAATAAACACTTGCAAATTCTACTAAAGGAGTGTTTCAAAACAGTTCTTTCAAAAGGAACGTTCAAGTCTGTGAGTTGAATGCACTCAACGAACAGAAGTTTCTTAGAGTGCTTCTGTATAGTTTTCATGTGAAGATATTTCCTTTTCCAGCATAGGCCTCAAAGCGCTCCAAATATCCACTTGCCGATTCTACAAAAACAGTGTTTCAAAACTGTTCTATCAAAAGGAAGGTTCAGCGCTATGAGTAGAATGCACTCATCACAATGGAGTTGCTGAGAATGCTTCTCTCTAGTTTTTATGTGAAGATATTTCCTTTTCTAGCATAGGCCTCAAAGCGCTCCAAATAGCCACTTGCAGATTCTACAAAAAGAGGGTTTCAAATCTCTTCTATCAAAAGAAAGGTTCAACTCTGTGAGTTGAATGCACTCATCAGAAAGAAGTTTCTGAGAATGATTCTATCTAGTTTTCATCTGCATGTATTTCCCTTTCCACTACATGCCGCAATCGCACCAAATATCCACTTGCAGTTTCCACAAAAAGAGTGCTGCAGAACTGCTCCATGAAAAGGAATGTTCAACTCTGTGAGTTCAATCCCCTGATGACATAGAAGTTTCTGAAAATGCTTCTGTCTAGTTGGTATAGGAAGATATTTCCTTTTCCAGCATAAGCCTCAAAGAGCTCCAAATATCCACTTGCGGATTCTGCAAAAACAGTGTTTCAAAACTGGTCGATCAAAAGGAACGTTCAACTCTGTGAGTTGAATGCACTCATCACACAGAAGTTTCTGAGAATGCTTCCGTCTAGTTCTTACGTGAAGATATTTCCTTTTCCAGCTTAGGCCTCAAAGCGCTCCAAATAAACACTTGCAGATTCTACAAAAGGAGTGTTTCAAAACTGCTCTATCAAAAGGAAGGTTCAAGTCTGTGAGTTGAATGCACTCATCACAAAGAGGTTTCTGAGAATGCTGCTGTCTAGTTTTTATGTGAAGATATTTCCTTTTCCTCGCATAGACCTCAAATCGCTCCAGATATCCACTTGCAGATTTTACAGAAAGGGTGTTTCCAGACTGCTCTATCTAAAGGCACGTTCAACTCTGTGAGTTGAATGCACGCATTGCGAAGAACTTTCTGACAATGCTTCTCTCTAGCTTTTAGGTGAAGATATTCCATTTCACAGCATAGACCTCAAAGTGCTCCAAATAACCACTTGCAGATTTTACGAAAAGAATGTTTCAAAACTGCTCTTTCTAGAGGAAGGTTCAAGTCTGTGAGTTGAATGCACTCAACACAAAGAAGTTTCTGAGAATGCTTCTGTCCAGTTTTCATGTGAAGATATTTCCTTTTCCAGCATAGGCCCCAAACCGCTCCAAATAATCACTTGCAGAGTCTACAAAAAGAGTGTTTCCAAACTTCTCTATCAACTGGTAGGTACAACTCCGTGAGTTGAATGCCCTCATCACGAAGAAGTTTCTGAGAATGCTTCCCTCTTGTTTTGATGGGAAGATATTTCCTTTTCCAACATAGGCCTCAAGGTGCTCCGAATAAACACTTGCAGATTCTACAAACTTAGTGTTTCAAAACTGTTCTATCAAAAGGAACGTTCAAGTCTGGGAGTTGAATGAACTCATCACAAAGAAGTTTCTCAGAATGCTTCTGTCTAGTTTTTAGGTGAAGATATTTCATTTCCCAGCATAGGCCCGAAAGCGCTCCAAATATCCACTTGCAGATTCTACAAAAAGAGTGTTTCCAAACTGCTCTTACAAAAGGAAAGTTCAAGTCTGTGAGCTGAACGAACTCATCACCAAGAAGTTTCTGAGAATGCGTCTGTCTAGTTTTTATGTGTAGAAATTTCGTTTGCCAGCATAGGCCTCAAATCGCTCCAAACATCCACTAGCAAATTCTACAAAAGGAGTGTTTCAAAAGTGCGCTATCAAAAGAAAGAGTCCACTATGTGAGTTGAATGCATAAAGCACACGGAAGTTTCTGAGAATGCTTCTGTCTAGTTTTTAGGTGAAGATATTTCATTTCCCAGCATAGGCCACAAAGCGCTCCAAATAGCCACTTGCAGATTCTACAAAAAGAGTGTTTCCAAACTGCTCTTTCAAAAGGAAGGTTCAAGTCTGTGAGTTGAGTGCCCTCATCACAAAGAAGTTTCTGAGAATGCTTCTGTGTAGTTTTTATATGAAGGTCTTTCCTTTTCCAACATAGTCCTCAAAGCGCTCCAAATAAACACTTGCAGATTCTACAAAAGGAGTGTTTCAAAACAGTTCTATCAAAAGGAACGTTCAAGTCTGTGGGTTGAATGCATTCATCACACAGAAGTTTCTGAGAATGCTTCTGTCTAGTTTTTAGGTGAAGATATTGCTTTTCCCAGCCTAGGCCTCAAAGCGCTCCAAGTATCCACTTGCAGATTCTACAAAAAGAGAGCTTCATAGCTGCTCTTTCAAAAGGAAGGTTCAAGTCTGTGTGTTGAATGCACTCATCACAAAGAAGTTTCTGAGAATGCTTCTGTCTAGTTCTTACGTGAAGATATTTCCTTTTCCAGCTAAGCTTCAAAGCGCTCCAAATAAACACTTGCAAATTCTACTAAAGGAGTGTTTCAAAACAGTTCTTTCAAAAGGAACGTTCAAGTCTGTGAGTTGAATGCACTCAACGAACAGAAGTTTCTTAGAGTGCTTCTGTATAGTTTTCATGTGAAGATATTTCCTTTTCCAGCATAGGCCTCAAAGCGCTCCAAATATCCACTTGCCGATTCTACAAAAACAGTGTTTCAAAACTGTTCTATCAAAAGGAAGGTTCAACGCTATGAGTAGAATGCACTCATCACAATGGAGTTGCTGAGAATGCTTCTCTCTAGTTTTTATGTGAAGATATTTCCTTTTCTAGCATAGGCCTCAAAGCGCTCCAAATAGCCACTTGCAGATTCTACAAAAAGAGGGTTTCAAATCTCTTCTATCAAAAGAAAGGTTCAACTCTGTGAGTTGAATGCACTCATCAGAAAGAAGTTTCTGAGAATGATTCTATCTAGTTTTCATCTGCATGTATTTCCTTTTCCACTAGATGCCGCAATCGCACCAAATATCCACTTGCAGTTTCCACAAAAAGAGTGCTGCAGAACTGCTCCATGAAAAGGAATGTTCAACTCTGTGAGTTCAATCCCCTGATGACATAGAAGTTTCTGAAAATGCTTCTGTCTAGTTGGTATAGGAAGATATTTCCTTTTCCAGCATAAGCCTCAAAGAGCTCCAAACATCCACTTGCGGATTCTGCAAAAACAGTGTTTCAAAACTGGTCGATCAAAAGGAACGTTCAACTCTGTGAGTTGAATGCACTCATCACACAGAAGTTTCTGAGAATGCTTCCGTCTAGTTCTTACGTGAAGACATTTCCTTTTCCAGCTTAGGCCTCAAAGCGCTCCAAATAAACACTTGCAGATTCTACAAAAGGAGTGTTTCAAAACTGCTCTATCAAAAGGAAGGTTCAAGTCTGTGAGTTGAATGCACTCATCACAAAGAGGTTTCTGAGAATGCTGCTGTCTAGTTTTTATGTGAAGATATTTCCTTTTCCTCGCATAGACCTCAAATCGCTCCAGATATCCACTTGCAGATTTTACAGAAAGGGTGTTTCCAGACTGCTCTATCTAAAGGCACGTTCAACTCTGTGAGTTGAATGCACGCATTGCGAAGAACTTTCTGACAATGCTTCTCTCTAGCTTTTAGGTGAAGATATTCCATTTCACAGCATAGACCTCAAAGTGCTCCAAATAACCACTTGCAGATTTTACGAAAAGAATGTTTCAAAACTGCTCTTTCTAGAGGAAGGTTCAAGTCTGTGAGTTGAATGCACTCAACACAAAGAAGTTTCTGAGAATGCTTCTGTCCAGTTTTCATGTGAAGATATTTCCTTTTCCAGCATAGGCCCCAAACCGCTCCAAATAATCACTTGCAGAGTCTACAAAAAGAGTGTTTCCAAACTTCTCTATCAACTGGTAGGTACAACTCCGTGAGTTGAATGCCCTCATCACGAAGAAGTTTCTGAGAATGCTTCCCTCTTGTTTTGATGGGAAGATATTTCCTTTTCCAACATAGGCCTCAAGGAGCTCCGAATAAACACTTGCAGATTCTACAAACTTAGTGTTTCAAAACTGTTCTATCAAAAGGAACGTTCAAGTCTGGGAGTTGAATGAACTCATCACAAAGAAGTTTCTCAGAATGCTTCTGTCTAGTTTTTAGGTGAAGATATTTCATTTCCCAGCATAGGCCTGAAAGCGCTCCAAATATCCACTTGCAGATTCTACAAAAACAGTGTTTCCAAACTGCTCTTACAAAAGGAAAGTTCAAGTCTGTGAGCTGAACGAACTCATCACAAAGAAGTTTCTGAGAATGCGTCTGTCTAGTTTTTATGTGTAGAAATTTCGTTTGCCAGCATAGGCCTCAAATCGCTCCAAACATCCACTAGCAAATTCTACAAAAGGAGTGTTTCAAAAGTGCGCTATCAAAAGAAAGAGTCCACTATGTGAGTTGAATGCATAAAGCACACGGAAGCTTCTGAGAATGCTTCTGTCTAGTTTTTAGGTGAAGATATTTCATTTCCCAGCATAGGCCACAAAGCGCTCCAAGTAGCCACTTGCAGATTCTACAAAAAGAGTGTTTCCAAACTGCTCTTTCAAAAGGAAGGTTCAAGTCTGTGAGTTGAGTGCCCTCATCACAAAGAAGTTTCTGAGAATGCTTCTGTCTAGTTTTTATATGAAGGTCTTTCCTTTTCCAACATAGTCCTCAAAGCGCTCCAAATAAACACTTGCAGATTCTACAAAAGGAGTGTTTCAAAACAGTTCTATCAAAAGGAACGTTCAAGTCTGTGAGTAGAATGCATTCATCACACAGAAGTTTCTGAGAATGCTTCTGTCTAGTTTTTAGGTGAAGATATTGCTTTTCCCAGCCTAGGCCTCAAAGCGCTCCAAGTATCCACTTGCAGATTCTACAAAAAGAGAGCTTCATAGCTGCTCTTTCAAAAGGAAGGTTCAAGTCTGTGTGTTGAATGCACTCATCACAAAGAAGTTTCTGAGAATGCTTCTGTCTAGTTCTTACGTGAAGATATTTCCTTTTCCAGCTAAGCTTCAAAGCGCTCCAAATAAACACTTGCAAATTCTACTAAAGGAGTGTTTCAAAACAGTTCTTTCAAAAGGAACGTTCAAGTCTGTGAGTTGAATGCACTCAACGAACAGAAGTTTCTTAGAGTGCTTCTGTATAGTTTTCATGTGAAGATATTTCCTTTTCCAGCATAGGCCTCAAAGCGCTCCAAATATCCACTTGCCGATTCTACAAAAACAGTGTTTCAAAACTGTTCTATCAAAAGGAAGGTTCAGCGCTATGAGTAGAATGCACTCATCACAATGGAGTTGCTGAGAATGCTTCTCTCTAGTTTTTATGTGAAGATATTTCCTTTTCTAGCATAGGCCTCAAAGCGCTCCAAATAGCCACTTGCAGATTCTACAAAAAGAGGGTTTCAAATCTCTTCTATCAAAAGAAAGGTTCAACTCTGTGAGTTGAATGCACTCATCAGAAAGAAGTTTCTGAGAATGATTCTATCTAGTTTTCATCTGCATGTATTTCCCTTTCCACTACATGCCGCAATCGCACCAAATATCCACTTGCAGTTTCCACAAAAAGAGTGCTGCAGAACTGCTCCATGAAAAGGAATGTTCAACTCTGTGAGTTCAATCCCCTGATGACATAGAAGTTTCTGAAAATGCTTCTGTCTAGTTGGTATAGGAAGATATTTCCTTTTCCAGCATAAGCCTCAAAGAGCTCCAAATATCCACTTGCGGATTCTGCAAAAACAGTGTTTCAAAACTGGTCGATCAAAAGGAACGTTCAACTCTGTGAGTTGAATGCACTCATCACACAGAAGTTTCTGAGAATGCTTCCGTCTAGTTCTTACGTGAAGATATTTCCTTTTCCAGCTTAGGCCTCAAAGCGCTCCAAATAAACACTTGCAGATTCTACAAAAGGAGTGTTTCAAAACTGCTCTATCAAAAGGAAGGTTCAAGTCTGTGAGTTGAATGCACTCATCACAAAGAGGTTTCTGAGAATGCTGCTGTCTAGTTTTTATGTGAAGATATTTCCTTTTCCTCGCATAGACCTCAAATCGCTCCAGATATCCACTTGCAGATTTTACAGAAAGGGTGTTTCCAGACTGCTCTATCTAAAGGCACGTTCAACTCTGTGAGTTGAATGCACGCATTGCGAAGAACTTTCTGACAATGCTTCTCTCTAGCTTTTAGGTGAAGATATTCCATTTCACAGCATAGACCTCAAAGTGCTCCAAATAACCACTTGCAGATTTTACGAAAAGAATGTTTCAAAACTGCTCTTTCTAGAGGAAGGTTCAAGTCTGTGAGTTGAATGCACTCAACACAAAGAAGTTTCTGAGAATGCTTCTGTCCAGTTTTCATGTGAAGATATTTCCTTTTCCAGCATAGGCCCCAAACCGCTCCAAATAATCACTTGCAGAGTCTACAAAAAGAGTGTTTCCAAACTTCTCTATCAACTGGTAGGTACAACTCCGTGAGTTGAATGCCCTCATCACGAAGAAGTTTCTGAGAATGCTTCCCTCTTGTTTTGATGGGAAGATATTTCCTTTTCCAACATAGGCCTCAAGGTGCTCCGAATAAACACTTGCAGATTCTACAAACTTAGTGTTTCAAAACTGTTCTATCAAAAGGAACGTTCAAGTCTGGGAGTTGAATGAACTCATCACAAAGAAGTTTCTCAGAATGCTTCTGTCTAGTTTTTAGGTGAAGATATTTCATTTCCCAGCATAGGCCCGAAAGCGCTCCAAATATCCACTTGCAGATTCTACAAAAAGAGTGTTTCCAAACTGCTCTTACAAAAGGAAAGTTCAAGTCTGTGAGCTGAACGAACTCATCACCAAGAAGTTTCTGAGAATGCGTCTGTCTAGTTTTTATGTGTAGAAATTTCGTTTGCCAGCATAGGCCTCAAATCGCTCCAAACATCCACTAGCAAATTCTACAAAAGGAGTGTTTCAAAAGTGCGCTATCAAAAGAAAGAGTCCACTATGTGAGTTGAATGCATAAAGCACACGGAAGTTTCTGAGAATGCTTCTGTCTAGTTTTTAGGTGAAGATATTTCATTTCCCAGCATAGGCCACAAAGCGCTCCAAATAGCCACTTGCAGATTCTACAAAAAGAGTGTTTCCAAACTGCTCTTTCAAAAGGAAGGTTCAAGTCTGTGAGTTGAGTGCCCTCATCACAAAGAAGTTTCTGAGAATGCTTCTGTGTAGTTTTTATATGAAGGTCTTTCCTTTTCCAACATAGTCCTCAAAGCGCTCCAAATAAACACTTGCAGATTCTACAAAAGGAGTGTTTCAAAACAGTTCTATCAAAAGGAACGTTCAAGTCTGTGGGTTGAATGCATTCATCACACAGAAGTTTCTGAGAATGCTTCTGTCTAGTTTTTAGGTGAAGATATTGCTTTTCCCAGCCTAGGCCTCAAAGCGCTCCAAGTATCCACTTGCAGATTCTACAAAAAGAGAGCTTCATAGCTGCTCTTTCAAAAGGAAGGTTCAAGTCTGTGTGTTGAATGCACTCATCACAAAGAAGTTTCTGAGAATGCTTCTGTCTAGTTCTTACGTGAAGATATTTCCTTTTCCAGCTAAGCTTCAAAGCGCTCCAAATAAACACTTGCAAATTCTACTAAAGGAGTGTTTCAAAACAGTTCTTTCAAAAGGAACGTTCAAGTCTGTGAGTTGAATGCACTCAACGAACAGAAGTTTCTTAGAGTGCTTCTGTATAGTTTTCATGTGAAGATATTTCCTTTTCCAGCATAGGCCTCAAAGCGCTCCAAATATCCACTTGCCGATTCTACAAAAACAGTGTTTCAAAACTGTTCTATCAAAAGGAAGGTTCAACGCTATGAGTAGAATGCACTCATCACAATGGAGTTGCTGAGAATGCTTCTCTCTAGTTTTTATGTGAAGATATTTCCTTTTCTAGCATAGGCCTCAAAGCGCTCCAAATAGCCACTTGCAGATTCTACAAAAAGAGGGTTTCAAATCTCTTCTATCAAAAGAAAGGTTCAACTCTGTGAGTTGAATGCACTCATCAGAAAGAAGTTTCTGAGAATGATTCTATCTAGTTTTCATCTGCATGTATTTCCTTTTCCACTAGATGCCGCAATCGCACCAAATATCCACTTGCAGTTTCCACAAAAAGAGTGCTGCAGAACTGCTCCATGAAAAGGAATGTTCAACTCTGTGAGTTCAATCCCCTGATGACATAGAAGTTTCTGAAAATGCTTCTGTCTAGTTGGTATAGGAAGATATTTCCTTTTCCAGCATAAGCCTCAAAGAGCTCCAAACATCCACTTGCGGATTCTGCAAAAACAGTGTTTCAAAACTGGTCGATCAAAAGGAACGTTCAACTCTGTGAGTTGAATGCACTCATCACACAGAAGTTTCTGAGAATGCTTCCGTCTAGTTCTTACGTGAAGATATTTCCTTTTCCAGCTTAGGCCTCAAAGCGCTCCAAATAAACACTTGCAGATTCTACAAAAGGAGTGTTTCAAAACTGCTCTATCAAAAGGAAGGTTCAAGTCTGTGAGTTGAATGCACTCATCACAAAGAGGTTTCTGAGAATGCTGCTGTCTAGTTTTTATGTGAAGATATTTCCTTTTCCTCGCATAGACCTCAAATCGCTCCAGATATCCACTTGCAGATTTTACAGAAAGGGTGTTTCCAGACTGCTCTATCTAAAGGCACGTTCAACTCTGTGAGTTGAATGCACGCATTGCGAAGAACTTTCTGAGAATGCTTCTCTCTAGCTTTTAGGTGAAGATATTCCATTTCACAGCATAGGCCTCAAAGTGCTCCAAATAACCACTTGCAGATTTTACAAAAAGAATGTTTCAAAACTGCTCTTTCTAGAGGAAGGTTCAAGTCTGTGAGTTGAATGCACTCAACACAAAGAAGTTTCTGAGAATGCTTCTGTCCAGTTTTCATGTGAAGATATTTCCTTTTCCAGCATAGGCCCCAAACCGCTCCAAATAATCACTTGCAGAGTCTACAAAAAGAGTGTTTCCAAACTTCTCTATCAACTGGTAGGTACAACTCCGTGAGTTGAATGCCCTCATCACGAAGAAGTTTCTGAGAATGCTTCCCTCTTGTTTTGATGGGAAGATATTTCCTTTTCCAACATAGGCCTCAAGGTGCTCCGAATAAACACTTGCAGATTCTACAAACTTAGTGTTTCAAAACTGTTCTATCAAAAGGAACGTTCAAGTCTGGGAGTTGAATGAACTCATCACAAAGAAGTTTCTCAGAATGCTTCTGTCTAGTTTTTAGGTGAAGATATTTCATTTCCCAGCATAGGCCCGAAAGCGCTCCAAATATCCACTTGCAGATTCTACAAAAAGAGTGTTTCCAAACTGCTCTCACAAAAGGAAAGTTCAAGTCTGTGAGCTGAACGAACTCATCACCAAGAAGTTTCTGAGAATGCGTCTGTCTAGTTTTTATGTGTAGAAATTTCGTTTGCCAGCATAGGCCTCAAATCGCTCCAAACATCCACTAGCAAATTCTACAAAAGGAGTGTTTCAAAAGTGCGCTATCAAAAGAAAGAGTCCACTATGTGAGTTGAATGCATAAAGCACACGGAAGTTTCTGAGAATGCTTCTGTCTAGTTTTTAGGTGAAGATATTTCATTTCCCAGCATAGGCCACAAAGCGCTCCAAATAGCCACTTGCAGATTCTACAAAAAGAGTGTTTCCAAACTGCTCTTTCAAAAGGAAGGTTCAAGTCTGTGAGTTGAGTGCCCTCATCACAAAGAAGTTTCTGAGAATGCTTCTGTCTAGTTTTTATATGAAGGTCTTTCCTTTTCCAACATAGTCCTCAAAGCGCTCCAAATAAACACTTGCAGATTCTACAAAAGGAGTGTTTCAAAACAGTTCTATCAAAAGGAACGTTCAAGTCTGTGGGTTGAATGCATTCATCACACAGAAGTTTCTGAGAATGCTTCTGTCTAGTTTTTAGGTGAAGATATTGCTTTTCCCAGCCTAGGCCTCAAAGCGCTCCAAGTATCCACTTGCAGATTCTACAAAAAGAGAGCTTCATAGCTGCTCTTTCAAAAGGAAGGTTCAAGTCTGTGTGTTGAATGCACTCATCACAAAGAAGTTTCTGAGAATGCTTCTGTCTAGTTCTTACGTGAAGATATTTCCTTTTCCAGCTAAGCTTCAAAGCGCTCCAAATAAACACTTGCAAATTCTACTAAAGGAGTGTTTCAAAACAGTTCTTTCAAAAGGAACGTTCAAGTCTGTGAGTTGAATGCACTCAACGAACAGAAGTTTCTTAGAGTGCTTCTGTATAGTTTTCATGTGAAGATATTTCCTTTTCCAGCATAGGCCTCAAAGCGCTCCAAATATCCACTTGCCGATTCTACAAAAACAGTGTTTCAAAACTGTTCTATCAAAAGGAAGGTTCAACGCTATGAGTAGAATGCACTCATCACAATGGAGTTGCTGAGAATGCTTCTCTCTAGTTTTTATGTGAAGATATTTCCTTTTCTAGCATAGGCCTCAAAGCGCTCCAAATAGCCACTTGCAGATTCTACAAAAAGAGGGTTTCAAATCTCTTCTATCAAAAGAAAGGTTCAACTCTGTGAGTTGAATGCACTCATCAGAAAGAAGTTTCTGAGAATGATTCTATCTAGTTTTCATCTGCATGTATTTCCTTTTCCACTAGATGCCGCAATCGCACCAAATATCCACTTGCAGTTTCCACAAAAAGAGTGCTGCAGAACTGCTCCATGAAAAGGAATGTTCAACTCTGTGAGTTCAATCCCCTGATGACATAGAAGTTTCTGAAAATGCTTCTGTCTAGTTGGTATAGGAAGATATTTCCTTTTCCAGCATAAGCCTCAAAGAGCTCCAAACATCCACTTGCGGATTCTGCAAAAACAGTGTTTCAAAACTGGTCGATCAAAAGGAACGTTCAACTCTGTGAGTTGAATGCACTCATCACACAGAAGTTTCTGAGAATGCTTCCGTCTAGTTCTTACGTGAAGATATTTCCTTTTCCAGCTTAGGCCTCAAAGCGCTCCAAATAAACACTTGCAGATTCTACAAAAGGAGTGTTTCAAAACTGCTCTATCAAAAGGAAGGTTCAAGTCTGTGAGTTGAATGCACTCATCACAAAGAGGTTTCTGAGAATGCTGCTGTCTAGTTTTTATGTGAAGATATTTCCTTTTCCTCGCATAGACCTCAAATCGCTCCAGATATCCACTTGCAGATTTTACAGAAAGGGTGTTTCCAGACTGCTCTATCTAAAGGCACGTTCAACTCTGTGAGTTGAATGCACGCATTGCGAAGAACTTTCTGAGAATGCTTCTCTCTAGCTTTTAGGTGAAGATATTCCATTTCACAGCATAGGCCTCAAAGTGCTCCAAATAACCACTTGCAGATTTTACAAAAAGAATGTTTCAAAACTGCTCTTTCTAGAGGAAGGTTCAAGTCTGTGAGTTGAATGCACTCAACACAAAGAAGTTTCTGAGAATGCTTCTGTCCAGTTTTCATGTGAAGATATTTCCTTTTCCAGCATAGGCCCCAAACCGCTCCAAATAATCACTTGCAGAGTCTACAAAAAGAGTGTTTCCAAACTTCTCTATCAACTGGTAGGTACAACTCCGTGAGTTGAATGCCCTCATCACGAAGAAGTTTCTGAGAATGCTTCCCTCTTGTTTTGATGGGAAGATATTTCCTTTTCCAACATAGGCCTCAAGGTGCTCCGAATAAACACTTGCAGATTCTACAAACTTAGTGTTTCAAAACTGTTCTATCAAAAGGAACGTTCAAGTCTGGGAGTTGAATGAACTCATCACAAAGAAGTTTCTCAGAATGCTTCTGTCTAGTTTTTAGGTGAAGATATTTCATTTCCCAGCATAGGCCCGAAAGCGCTCCAAATATCCACTTGCAGATTCTACAAAAAGAGTGTTTCCAAACTGCTCTCACAAAAGGAAAGTTCAAGTCTGTGAGCTGAACGAACTCATCACAAAGAAGTTTCTGAGAATGCGTCTGTCTAGTTTTTATGTGTAGAAATTTCGTTTGCCAGCATAGGCCTCAAATCGCTCCAAACATCCACTAGCAAATTCTACAAAAGGAGTGTTTCAAAAGTGCGCTATCAAAAGAAAGAGTCCACTATGTGAGTTGAATGCATAAAGCACACGGAAGTTTCTGAGAATGCTTCTGTCTAGTTTTTAGGTGAAGATATTTCATTTCCCAGCATAGGCCACAAAGCGCTCCAAATAGCCACTTGCAGATTCTACAAAAAGAGTGTTTCCAAACTGCTCTTTCAAAAGGAAGGTTCAAGTCTGTGAGTTGAGTGCCCTCATCACAAAGAAGTTTCTGAGAATGCTTCTGTCTAGTTTTTATATGAAGGTCTTTCCTTTTCCAACATAGTCCTCAAAGCGCTCCAAATAAACACTTGCAGATTCTACAAAAGGAGTGTTTCAAAACAGTTCTATCAAAAGGAACGTTCAAGTCTGTGGGTTGAATGCATTCATCACACAGAAGTTTCTGAGAATGCTTCTGTCTAGTTTTTAGGTGAAGATATTGCTTTTCCCAGCCTAGGCCTCAAAGCGCTCCATGTATCCACTTGCAGATTCTACAAAAAGAGAGCTTCATAGCTGCTCTTTCAAAAGGAAGGTTCAAGTCTGTGTGTTGAATGCACTCATCACAAAGAAGTTTCTGAGAATGCTTCTGTCTAGTTCTTACGTGAAGATATTTCCTTTTCCAGCTAAGCTTCAAAGCGCTCCAAATAAACACTTGCAAATTCTACTAAAGGAGTGTTTCAAAACAGTTCTTTCAAAAGGAACGTTCAAGTCTGTGAGTTGAATGCACTCAACGAACAGAAGTTTCTTAGAGTGCTTCTGTATAGTTTTCATGTGAAGATATTTCCTTTTCCAGCATAGGCCTCAAAGCGCTCCAAATATCCACTTGCCGATTCTACAAAAACAGTGTTTCAAAACTGTTCTATCAAAAGGAAGGTTCAACGCTATGAGTAGAATGCACTCATCACAATGGAGTTGCTGAGAATGCTTCTCTCTAGTTTTTATGTGAAGATATTTCCTTTTCTAGCATAGGCCTCAAAGCGCTCCAAATAGCCACTTGCAGATTCTACAAAAAGAGGGTTTCAAATCTCTTCTATCAAAAGAAAGGTTCAACTCTGTGAGTTGAATGCACTCATCAGAAAGAAGTTTCTGAGAATGATTCTATCTAGTTTTCATCTGCATGTATTTCCTTTTCCACTAGATGCCGCAATCGCACCAAATATCCACTTGCAGTTTCCACAAAAAGAGTGCTGCAGAACTGCTCCATGAAAAGGAATGTTCAACTCTGTGAGTTCAATCCCCTGATGACATAGAAGTTTCTGAAAATGCTTCTGTCTAGTTGGTATAGGAAGATATTTCCTTTTCCAGCATAAGCCTCAAAGAGCTCCAAATATCCACTTGCGGATTCTGCAAAAACAGTGTTTCAAAACTGGTCGATCAAAAGGAACGTTCAACTCTGTGAGTTGAATGCACTCATCACACAGAAGTTTCTGAGAATGCTTCCGTCTAGTTCTTACGTGAAGACATTTCCTTTTCCAGCTTAGGCCTCAAAGCGCTCCAAATAAACACTTGCAGATTCTACAAAAGGAGTGTTTCAAAACTGCTCTATCAAAAGGAAGGTTCAAGTCTGTGAGTTGAATGCACTCATCACAAAGAGGTTTCTGAGAATGCTGCTGTCTAGTTTTTATGTGAAGATATTTCCTTTTCCTCGCATAGACCTCAAATCGCTCCAGATATCCACTTGCAGATTTTACAGAAAGGGTGTTTCCAGACTGCTCTATCTAAAGGCACGTTCAACTCTGTGAGTTGAATGCACGCATTGCGAAGAACTTTCTGACAATGCTTCTCTCTAGCTTTTAGGTGAAGATATTCCATTTCACAGCATAGGCCTCAAAGTGCTCCAAATAACCACTTGCAGATTTTACAAAAAGAATGTTTCAAAACTGCTCTTTCTAGAGGAAGGTTCAAGTCTGTGAGTTGAATGCACTCAACACAAAGAAGTTTCTGAGAATGCTTCTGTCCAGTTTTCATGTGAAGATATTTCCTTTTCCAGCATAGGCCCCAAACCGCTCCAAATAATCACTTGCAGAGTCTACAAAAAGAGTGTTTCCAAACTTCTCTATCAACTGGTAGGTACAACTCCGTGAGTTGAATGCCCTCATCACGAAGAAGTTTCTGAGAATGCTTCCCTCTTGTTTTGATGGGAAGATATTTCCTTTTCCAACATAGGCCTCAAGGTGCTCCGAATAAACACTTGCAGATTCTACAAACTTAGTGTTTCAAAACTGTTCTATCAAAAGGAACGTTCAAGTCTGGGAGTTGAATGAACTCATCACAAAGAAGTTTCTCAGAATGCTTCTGTCTAGTTTTTAGGTGAAGATATTTCATTTCCCAGCATAGGCCTGAAAGCGCTCCAAATATCCACTTGCAGATTCTACAAAAAGAGTGTTTCCAAACTGCTCTTACAAAAGGAAAGTTCAAGTCTGTGAGCTGAACGAACTCATCACCAAGAAGTTTCTGAGAATGCGTCTGTCTAGTTTTTATGTGTAGAAATTTCGTTTGCCAGCATAGGCCTCAAATCGCTCCAAACATCCACTAGCAAATTCTACAAAAGGAGTGTTTCAAAAGTGCGCTATCAAAAGAAAGAGTCCACTATGTGAGTTGAATGCATAAAGCACACGGAAGTTTCTGAGAATGCTTCTGTCTAGTTTTTAGGTGAAGATATTTCATTTCCCAGCATAGGCCACAAACCGCTCCAAATAGCCACTTGCAGATTCTACAAAAAGAGTGTTTCCAAACTGCTCTTTCAAAAGGAAGGTTCAAGTCTGTGAGTTGAGTGCCCTCATCACAAAGAAGTTTCTGAGAATGCTTCTGTCTAGTTTTTATATGAAGGTCTTTCCTTTTCCAACATAGTCCTCAAAGCGCTCCAAATAAACACTTGCAGATTCTACAAAAGGAGTGTTTCAAAACAGTTCTATCAAAAGGAACGTTCAAGTCTGTGAGTTGAATGCATTCATCACACAGAAGTTTCTGAGAATGCTTCTGTCTAGTTTTTAGGTGAAGATATTGCTTTTCCCAGCCTAGGCCTCAAAGCGCTCCAAGTATCCACTTGCAGATTCTACAAAAAGAGAGCTTCATAGCTGCTCTTTCAAAAGGAAGGTTCAAGTCTGTGTGTTGAATGCACTCATCACAAAGAAGTTTCTGAGAATGCTTCTGTCTAGTTCTTACGTGAAGATATTTCCTTTTCCAGCTAAGCTTCAAAGCGCTCCAAATAAACACTTGCAAATTCTACTAAAGGAGTGTTTCAAAACAGTTCTTTCAAAAGGAACGTTCAAGTCTGTGAGTTGAATGCACTCAACGAACAGAAGTTTCTTAGAGTGCTTCTGTATAGTTTTCATGTGAAGATATTTCCTTTTCCAGCATAGGCCTCAAAGCGCTCCAAATATCCACTTGCCGATTCTACAAAAACAGTGTTTCAAAACTGTTCTATCAAAAGGAAGGTTCAACGCTATGAGTAGAATGCACTCATCACAATGGAGTTGCTGAGAATGCTTCTCTCTAGTTTTTATGTGAAGATATTTCCTTTTCTAGCATAGGCCTCAAAGCGCTCCAGATAGCCACTTGCAGATTCTACAAAAAGAGGGTTTCAAATCTCTTCTATCAAAAGAAAGGTTCAACTCTGTGAGTTGAATGCACTCATCAGAAAGAAGTTTCTGAGAATGATTCTATCTAGTTTTCATCTGCATGTAATTCCTTTTCCACTAGATGCCGCAATCGCACCAAATATCCACTTGCAGTTTCCACAAAAAGAGTGCTGCAGAACTGCTCCATGAAAAGGAATGTTCAACTCTGTGAGTTCAATCCCCTGATGACATAGAAGTTTCTGAAAATGCTTCTGTCTAGTTGGTATAGGAAGATATTTCCTTTTCCAGCATAAGCCTCAAAGAGCTCCAAACATCCACTTGCGTTTTCTGCAAAAACAGTGTTTCAAAACTGGTCGATCAAAAGGAACGTTCAACTCTGTGAGTTGAATGCACTCATCACACAGAAGTTTCTGAGAATGCTTCCGTCTAGTTCTTACGTGAAGATATTTCCTTTTCCAGCTTAGGCCTCAAAGCGCTCCAAATAAACACTTGCAGATTCTACAAAAGGAGTGTTTCAAAACTGCTCTATCAAAAGGAAGGTTCAAGTCTGTGAGTTGAATGCACTCATCACAAAGAGGTTTCTGAGAATGCTGCTGTCTAGTTTTTATGTGAAGATATTTCCTTTTCCTCGCATAGACCTCAAATCGCTCCAGATATCCACTTGCAGATTTTACAGAAAGGGTGTTTCCAGACTGCTCTATCTAAAGGCACGTTCAACTCTGTGAGTTGAATGCACGCATTGCGAAGAACTTTCTGAGAATATTCTCTCTAGCTTTTAGGTGAAGATATTCCATTTCACAGCATAGGCCTCAAAGTGCTCCAAATAACCACTTGCAGATTTTACAAAAAGAATGTTTCAAAACTGCTCTTTCTAGAGGAAGGTTCAAGTCTGTGAGTTGAATGCACTCAACACAAAGAAGTTTCTGAGAATGCTTCTGTCCAGTTTTCATGTGAAGATATTTCCTTTTCCAGCATAGGCCCCAAACCGCTCCAAATAATCACTTGCAGAGTCTACAAAAAGAGTGTTTCCAAACTTCTCTATCAACTGGTAGGTACAACTCCGTGAGTTGAATGCCCTCATCACGAAGAAGTTTCTGAGAATGCTTCCCTCTTGTTTTGATGGGAAGATATTTCCTTTTCCAACATAGGCCTCAAGGTGCTCCGAATAAACACTTGCAGATTCTACAAACTTAGTGTTTCAAAACTGTTCTATCAAAAGGAACGTTCAAGTCTGGGAGTTGAATGAACTCATCACAAAGAAGTTTCTCAGAATGCTTCTGTCTAGTTTTTAGGTGAAGATATTTCATTTCCCAGCATAGGCCTGAAAGCGCTCCAAATATCCACTTGCAGATTCTACAAAAAGAGTGTTTCCAAACTGCTCTTACAAAAGGAAAGTTCAAGTCTGTGAGCTGAACGAACTCATCACCAAGAAGTTTCTGAGAATGCGTCTGTCTAGTTTTTATGTGTAGAAATTTCGTTTGCCAGCATAGGCCTCAAATCGCTCCAAACATCCACTAGCAAATTCTACAAAAGGAGTGTTTCAAAAGTGCGCTATCAAAAGAAAGAGTCCACTATGTGAGTTGAATGCATAAAGCACACGGAAGTTTCTGAGAATGCTTCTGTCTAGTTTTTAGGTGAAGATATTTCATTTCCCAGCATAGGCCACAAAGCGCTCCAAGTAGCCACTTGCAGATTCTACAAAAAGAGTGTTTCCAAACTGCTCTTTCAAAAGGAAGGTTCAAGTCTGTGAGTTGAGTGCCCTCATCACAAAGAAGTTTCTGAGAATGCTTCTGTCTAGTTTTTATATGAAGGTCTTTCCTCTTCCAACATAGTCCTCAAAGCGCTCCAAATAAACACTTGCAGATTCTACAAAAGGAGTGTTTCAAAACAGTTCTATCAAAAGGAACCTTCAAGTCTGTGAGTTGAATGCATTCATCACACAGAAGTTTCTGAGAATGCTTCTGTCTAGTTTTTAGGTGAAGATATTGCTTTTCCCAGCCTAGGCCTCAAAGCGCTCCAAGTATCCACTTGCAGATTCTACAAAAAGAGAGCTTCATAGCTGCTCTTTCAAAAGGAAGGTTCAAGTCTGTGTGTTGAATGCCCTCATCACAAAGAAGTTTCTGAGAATGCTTCTGTCTAGTTCTTACGTGAAGATATTTCCTTTTCCAGCTAAGCTTCAAAGCGCTCCAAATAAACACTTGCAAATTCTACTAAAGGAGTGTTTCAAAACAGTTCTTTCAAAAGGAAAGTTCAAGTCTGTCAGTTGAATGCACTCAACGAACAGAAGTTTCTTAGAGTGCTTCTGTATAGTTTTCATGTGAAGATATTTCCTTTTCCAGCATAGGCCTCAAAGCGCTCCAAATATCCACTTGCCGATTCTACAAAAACAGTGTTTCAAAACTGTTCTATCAAAAGGAAGGTTCAACGCTATGAGTAGAATGCACTCATCACAATGGAGTTGCTGAGAATGCTTCTCTCTAGTTTTTATGTGAAGATATTTCCTTTTCTAGCATAGGCCTCAAAGCGCTCCAAATAGCCACTTGCAGATTCTACAAAAAGAGGGTTTCAAATCTCTTCTATCAAAAGAAAGGTTCAACTCTGTGAGTTGAATGCACTCATCAGAAAGAAGTTTCTGAGAATGATTCTATCTAGTTTTCATCTGCATGTATTTCCCTTTCCACTACATGCCGCAATCGCACCAAATATCCACTTGCAGTTTCCACAAAAAGAGTGCTGCAGAACTGCTCCATGAAAAGGAATGTTCAACTCTGTGAGTTCAATCCCCTGATGACATAGAAGTTTCTGAAAATGCTTCTGTCTAGTTGGTATAGGAAGATATTTCCTTTTCCAGCATAAGCCTCAAAGAGCTCCAAACATCCACTTGCGGATTCTGCAAAAACAGTGTTTCAAAACTGGTCGATCAAAAGGAACGTTCAACTCTGTGAGTTGAATGCACTCATCACACAGAAGTTTCTGAGAATGCTTCCGTCTAGTTCTTACGTGAAGATATTTCCTTTTCCAGCTTAGGCCTCAAAGCGCTCCAAATAAACACTTGCAGATTCTACAAAAGGAGTGTTTCAAAACTGCTCTATCAAAAGGAAGGTTCAAGTCTGTGAGTTGAATGCACTCATCACAAAGAGGTTTCTGAGAATGCTGCTGTCTAGTTTTTATGTGAAGATATTTCCTTTTCCTCGCATAGACCTCAAATCGCTCCAGATATCCACTTGCAGATTTTACAGAAAGGGTGTTTCCAGACTGCTCTATCTAAAGGCACGTTCAACTCTGTGAGTTGAATGCACGCATTGCGAAGAACTTTCTGACAATGCTTCTCTCTAGCTTTTAGGTGAAGATATTCCATTTCACAGCATAGACCTCAAAGTGCTCCAAATAACCACTTGCAGATTTTACGAAAAGAATGTTTCAAAACTGCTCTTTCTAGAGGAAGGTTCAAGTCTGTGAGTTGAATGCACTCAACACAAAGAAGTTTCTGAGAATGCTTCTGTCCAGTTTTCATGTGAAGATATTTCCTTTTCCAGCATAGGCCCCAAACCGCTCCAAATAATCACTTGCAGAGTCTACAAAAAGAGTGTTTCCAAACTTCTCTATCAACTGGTAGGTACAACTCCGTGAGTTGAATGCCCTCATCACGAAGAAGTTTCTGAGAATGCTTCCCTCTTGTTTTGATGGGAAGATATTTCCTTTTCCAACATAGGCCTCAAGGTGCTCCGAATAAACACTTGCAGATTCTACAAACTTAGTGTTTCAAAACTGTTCTATCAAAAGGAACGTTCAAGTCTGGGAGTTGAATGAACTCATCACAAAGAAGTTTCTCAGAATGCTTCTGTCTAGTTTTTAGGTGAAGATATTTCATTTCCCAGCATAGGCCCGAAAGCGCTCCAAATATCCACTTGCAGATTCTACAAAAAGAGTGTTTCCAAACTGCTCTTACAAAAGGAAAGTTCAAGTCTGTGAGCTGAACGAACTCATCACAAAGAAGTTTCTGAGAATGCGTCTGTCTAGTTTTTATGTGTAGAAATTTCGTTTGCCAGCATAGGCCTCAAATCGCTCCAAACATCCACTAGCAAATTCTACAAAAGGAGTGTTTCAAAAGTGCGCTATCAAAAGAAAGAGTCCACTATGTGAGTTGAATGCATAAAGCACACGGAAGTTTCTGAGAATGCTTCTGTCTAGTTTTTAGGTGAAGATATTTCATTTCCCAGCATAGGCCACAAAGCGCTCCAAATAGCCACTTGCAGATTCTACAAAAAGAGTGTTTCCAAACTGCTCTTTCAAAAGGAAGGTTCAAGTCTGTGAGTTGAGTGCCCTCATCACAAAGAAGTTTCTGAGAATGCTTCTGTCTAGTTTTTATATGAAGGTCTTTCCTTTTCCAACATAGTCCTCAAAGCGCTCCAAATAAACACTTGCAGATTCTACAAAAGGAGTGTTTCAAAACAGTTCTATCAAAAGGAACGTTCAAGTCTGTGGGTTGAATGCATTCATCACACAGAAGTTTCTGAGAATGCTTCTGTCTAGTTTTTAGGTGAAGATATTGCTTTTCCCAGCCTAGGCCTCAAAGCGCTCCAAGTATCCACTTGCAGATTCTACAAAAAGAGAGCTTCATAGCTGCTCTTTCAAAAGGAAGGTTCAAGTCTGTGGGTTGAATGCACTCATCACAAAGAAGTTTCTGAGAATGCTTCTGTCTAGTTCTTACGTGAAGATATTTCCTTTTCCAGCTAAGCTTCAAAGCGCTCCAAATAAACACTTGCAAATTCTACTAAAGGAGTGTTTCAAAACAGTTCTTTCAAAAGGAACGTTCAAGTCTGTGAGTTGAATGCACTCAACGAACAGAAGTTTCTTAGAGTGCTTCTGTATAGTTTTCATGTGAAGATATTTCCTTTTCCAGCATAGGCCTCAAAGCGCTCCAAATATCCACTTGCCGATTCTACAAAAACAGTGTTTCAAAACTGTTCTATCAAAAGGAAGGTTCAACGCTATGAGTAGAATGCACTCATCACAATGGAGTTGCTGAGAATGCTTCTCTCTAGTTTTTATGTGAAGATATTTCCTTTTCTAGCATAGGCCTCAAAGCGCTCCAAATAGCCACTTGCAGATTCTACAAAAAGAGGGTTTCAAATCTCTTCTATCAAAAGAAAGGTTCAACTCTGTGAGTTGAATGCACTCATCAGAAAGAAGTTTCTGAGAATGATTCTATCTAGTTTTCATCTGCATGTATTTCCTTTTCCACTAGATGCCGCAATCGCACCAAATATCCACTTGCAGTTTCCACAAAAAGAGTGCTGCAGAACTGCTCCATGAAAAGGAATGTTCAACTCTGTGAGTTCAATCCCCTGATGACATAGAAGTTTCTGAAAATGCTTCTGTCTAGTTGGTATAGGAAGATATTTCCTTTTCCAGCATAAGCCTCAAAGAGCTCCAAACATCCACTTGCGGATTCTGCAAAAACAGTGTTTCAAAACTGGTCGATCAAAAGGAACGTTCAACTCTGTGAGTTGAATGCACTCATCACACAGAAGTTTCTGAGAATGCTTCCGTCTAGTTCTTACGTGAAGATATTTCCTTTTCCAGCTTAGGCCTCAAAGCGCTCCAAATAAACACTTGCAGATTCTACAAAAGGAGTGTTTCAAAACTGCTCTATCAAAAGGAAGGTTCAAGTCTGTGAGTTGAATGCACTCATCACAAAGAGGTTTCTGAGAATGCTGCTGTCTAGTTTTTATGTGAAGATATTTCCTTTTCCTCGCATAGACCTCAAATCGCTCCAGATATCCACTTGCAGATTTTACAGAAAGGGTGTTTCCAGACTGCTCTATCTAAAGGCACGTTCAACTCTGTGAGTTGAATGCACGCATTGCGAAGAACTTTCTGAGAATGCTTCTCTCTAGCTTTTAGGTGAAGATATTCCATTTCACAGCATAGGCCTCAAAGTGCTCCAAATAACCACTTGCAGATTTTACAAAAAGAATGTTTCAAAACTGCTCTTTCTAGAGGAAGGTTCAAGTCTGTGAGTTGAATGCACTCAACACAAAGAAGTTTCTGAGAATGCTTCTGTCCAGTTTTCATGTGAAGATATTTCCTTTTCCAGCATAGGCCCCAAACCGCTCCAAATAATCACTTGCAGAGTCTACAAAAAGAGTGTTTCCAAACTTCTCTATCAACTGGTAGGTACAACTCCGTGAGTTGAATGCCCTCATCACGAAGAAGTTTCTGAGAATGCTTCCCTCTTGTTTTGATGGGAAGATATTTCCTTTTCCAACATAGGCCTCAAGGTGCTCCGAATAAACACTTGCAGATTCTACAAACTTAGTGTTTCAAAACTGTTCTATCAAAAGGAACGTTCAAGTCTGGGAGTTGAATGAACTCATCACAAAGAAGTTTCTCAGAATGCTTCTGTCTAGTTTTTAGGTGAAGATATTTCATTTCCCAGCATAGGCCCGAAAGCGCTCCAAATATCCACTTGCAGATTCTACAAAAAGAGTGTTTCCAAACTGCTCTTACAAAAGGAAAGTTCAAGTCTGTGAGCTGAACGAACTCATCACAAAGAAGTTTCTGAGAATGCGTCTGTCTAGTTTTTATGTGTAGAAATTTCGTTTGCCAGCATAGGCCTCAAATCGCTCCAAACATCCACTAGCAAATTCTACAAAAGGAGTGTTTCAAAAGTGCGCTATCAAAAGAAAGAGTCCACTATGTGAGTTGAATGCATAAAGCACACGGAAGTTTCTGAGAATGCTTCTGTCTAGTTTTTAGGTGAAGATATTTCATTTCCCAGCATAGGCCACAAAGCGCTCCAAATAGCCACTTGCAGATTCTACAAAAAGAGTGTTTCCAAACTGCTCTTTCAAAAGGAAGGTTCAAGTCTGTGAGTTGAGTGCCCTCATCACAAAGAAGTTTCTGAGAATGCTTCTGTCTAGTTTTTATATGAAGGTCTTTCCTTTTCCAACATAGTCCTCAAAGCGCTCCAAATAAACACTTGCAGATTCTACAAAAGGAGTGTTTCAAAACAGTTCTATCAAAAGGAACGTTCAAGTCTGTGGGTTGAATGCATTCATCACACAGAAGTTTCTGAGAATGCTTCTGTCTAGTTTTTAGGTGAAGATATTGCTTTTCCCAGCCTAGGCCTCAAAGCGCTCCATGTATCCACTTGCAGATTCTACAAAAAGAGAGCTTCATAGCTGCTCTTTCAAAAGGAAGGTTCAAGTCTGTGTGTTGAATGCACTCATCACAAAGAAGTTTCTGAGAATGCTTCTGTCTAGTTCTTACGTGAAGATATTTCCTTTTCCAGCTAAGCTTCAAAGCGCTCCAAATAAACACTTGCAAATTCTACTAAAGGAGTGTTTCAAAACAGTTCTTTCAAAAGGAACGTTCAAGTCTGTGAGTTGAATGCACTCAACGAACAGAAGTTTCTTAGAGTGCTTCTGTATAGTTTTCATGTGAAGATATTTCCTTTTCCAGCATAGGCCTCAAAGCGCTCCAAATATCCACTTGCCGATTCTACAAAAACAGTGTTTCAAAACTGTTCTATCAAAAGGAAGGTTCAACGCTATGAGTAGAATGCACTCATCACAATGGAGTTGCTGAGAATGCTTCTCTCTAGTTTTTATGTGAAGATATTTCCTTTTCTAGCATAGGCCTCAAAGCGCTCCAAATAGCCACTTGCAGATTCTACAAAAAGAGGGTTTCAAATCTCTTCTATCAAAAGAAAGGTTCAACTCTGTGAGTTGAATGCACTCATCAGAAAGAAGTTTCTGAGAATGATTCTATCTAGTTTTCATCTGCATGTATTTCCTTTTCCACTAGATGCCGCAATCGCACCAAATATCCACTTGCAGTTTCCACAAAAAGAGTGCTGCAGAACTGCTCCATGAAAAGGAATGTTCAACTCTGTGAGTTCAATCCCCTGATGACATAGAAGTTTCTGAAAATGCTTCTGTCTAGTTGGTATAGGAAGATATTTCCTTTTCCAGCATAAGCCTCAAAGAGCTCCAAATATCCACTTGCGGATTCTGCAAAAACAGTGTTTCAAAACTGGTCGATCAAAAGGAACGTTCAACTCTGTGAGTTGAATGCACTCATCACACAGAAGTTTCTGAGAATGCTTCCGTCTAGTTCTTACGTGAAGACATTTCCTTTTCCAGCTTAGGCCTCAAAGCGCTCCAAATAAACACTTGCAGATTCTACAAAAGGAGTGTTTCAAAACTGCTCTATCAAAAGGAAGGTTCAAGTCTGTGAGTTGAATGCACTCATCACAAAGAGGTTTCTGAGAATGCTGCTGTCTAGTTTTTATGTGAAGATATTTCCTTTTCCTCGCATAGACCTCAAATCGCTCCAGATATCCACTTGCAGATTTTACAGAAAGGGTGTTTCCAGACTGCTCTATCTAAAGGCACGTTCAACTCTGTGAGTTGAATGCACGCATTGCGAAGAACTTTCTGACAATGCTTCTCTCTAGCTTTTAGGTGAAGATATTCCATTTCACAGCATAGGCCTCAAAGTGCTCCAAATAACCACTTGCAGATTTTACAAAAAGAATGTTTCAAAACTGCTCTTTCTAGAGGAAGGTTCAAGTCTGTGAGTTGAATGCACTCAACACAAAGAAGTTTCTGAGAATGCTTCTGTCCAGTTTTCATGTGAAGATATTTCCTTTTCCAGCATAGGCCCCAAACCGCTCCAAATAATCACTTGCAGAGTCTACAAAAAGAGTGTTTCCAAACTTCTCTATCAACTGGTAGGTACAACTCCGTGAGTTGAATGCCCTCATCACGAAGAAGTTTCTGAGAATGCTTCCCTCTTGTTTTGATGGGAAGATATTTCCTTTTCCAACATAGGCCTCAAGGTGCTCCGAATAAACACTTGCAGATTCTACAAACTTAGTGTTTCAAAACTGTTCTATCAAAAGGAACGTTCAAGTCTGGGAGTTGAATGAACTCATCACAAAGAAGTTTCTCAGAATGCTTCTGTCTAGTTTTTAGGTGAAGATATTTCATTTCCCAGCATAGGCCTGAAAGCGCTCCAAATATCCACTTGCAGATTCTACAAAAAGAGTGTTTCCAAACTGCTCTTACAAAAGGAAAGTTCAAGTCTGTGAGCTGAACGAACTCATCACCAAGAAGTTTCTGAGAATGCGTCTGTCTAGTTTTTATGTGTAGAAATTTCGTTTGCCAGCATAGGCCTCAAATCGCTCCAAACATCCACTAGCAAATTCTACAAAAGGAGTGTTTCAAAAGTGCGCTATCAAAAGAAAGAGTCCACTATGTGAGTTGAATGCATAAAGCACACGGAAGTTTCTGAGAATGCTTCTGTCTAGTTTTTAGGTGAAGATATTTCATTTCCCAGCATAGGCCACAAACCGCTCCAAATAGCCACTTGCAGATTCTACAAAAAGAGTGTTTCCAAACTGCTCTTTCAAAAGGAAGGTTCAAGTCTGTGAGTTGAGTGCCCTCATCACAAAGAAGTTTCTGAGAATGCTTCTGTCTAGTTTTTATATGAAGGTCTTTCCTTTTCCAACATAGTCCTCAAAGCGCTCCAAATAAACACTTGCAGATTCTACAAAAGGAGTGTTTCAAAACAGTTCTATCAAAAGGAACGTTCAAGTCTGTGAGTTGAATGCATTCATCACACAGAAGTTTCTGAGAATGCTTCTGTCTAGTTTTTAGGTGAAGATATTGCTTTTCCCAGCCTAGGCCTCAAAGCGCTCCAAGTATCCACTTGCAGATTCTACAAAAAGAGAGCTTCATAGCTGCTCTTTCAAAAGGAAGGTTCAAGTCTGTGTGTTGAATGCACTCATCACAAAGAAGTTTCTGAGAATGCTTCTGTCTAGTTCTTACGTGAAGATATTTCCTTTTCCAGCTAAGCTTCAAAGCGCTCCAAATAAACACTTGCAAATTCTACTAAAGGAGTGTTTCAAAACAGTTCTTTCAAAAGGAACGTTCAAGTCTGTGAGTTGAATGCACTCAACGAACAGAAGTTTCTTAGAGTGCTTCTGTATAGTTTTCATGTGAAGATATTTCCTTTTCCAGCATAGGCCTCAAAGCGCTCCAAATATCCACTTGCCGATTCTACAAAAACAGTGTTTCAAAACTGTTCTATCAAAAGGAAGGTTCAACGCTATGAGTAGAATGCACTCATCACAATGGAGTTGCTGAGAATGCTTCTCTCTAGTTTTTATGTGAAGATATTTCCTTTTCTAGCATAGGCCTCAAAGCGCTCCAGATAGCCACTTGCAGATTCTACAAAAAGAGGGTTTCAAATCTCTTCTATCAAAAGAAAGGTTCAACTCTGTGAGTTGAATGCACTCATCAGAAAGAAGTTTCTGAGAATGATTCTATCTAGTTTTCATCTGCATGTAATTCCTTTTCCACTAGATGCCGCAATCGCACCAAATATCCACTTGCAGTTTCCACAAAAAGAGTGCTGCAGAACTGCTCCATGAAAAGGAATGTTCAACTCTGTGAGTTCAATCCCCTGATGACATAGAAGTTTCTGAAAATGCTTCTGTCTAGTTGGTATAGGAAGATATTTCCTTTTCCAGCATAAGCCTCAAAGAGCTCCAAACATCCACTTGCGTTTTCTGCAAAAACAGTGTTTCAAAACTGGTCGATCAAAAGGAACGTTCAACTCTGTGAGTTGAATGCACTCATCACACAGAAGTTTCTGAGAATGCTTCCGTCTAGTTCTTACGTGAAGATATTTCCTTTTCCAGCTTAGGCCTCAAAGCGCTCCAAATAAACACTTGCAGATTCTACAAAAGGAGTGTTTCAAAACTGCTCTATCAAAAGGAAGGTTCAAGTCTGTGAGTTGAATGCACTCATCACAAAGAGGTTTCTGAGAATGCTGCTGTCTAGTTTTTATGTGAAGATATTTCCTTTTCCTCGCATAGACCTCAAATCGCTCCAGATATCCACTTGCAGATTTTACAGAAAGGGTGTTTCCAGACTGCTCTATCTAAAGGCACGTTCAACTCTGTGAGTTGAATGCACGCATTGCGAAGAACTTTCTGAGAATATTCTCTCTAGCTTTTAGGTGAAGATATTCCATTTCACAGCATAGGCCTCAAAGTGCTCCAAATAACCACTTGCAGATTTTACAAAAAGAATGTTTCAAAACTGCTCTTTCTAGAGGAAGGTTCAAGTCTGTGAGTTGAATGCACTCAACACAAAGAAGTTTCTGAGAATGCTTCTGTCCAGTTTTCATGTGAAGATATTTCCTTTTCCAGCATAGGCCCCAAACCGCTCCAAATAATCACTTGCAGAGTCTACAAAAAGAGTGTTTCCAAACTTCTCTATCAACTGGTAGGTACAACTCCGTGAGTTGAATGCCCTCATCACGAAGAAGTTTCTGAGAATGCTTCCCTCTTGTTTTGATGGGAAGATATTTCCTTTTCCAACATAGGCCTCAAGGTGCTCCGAATAAACACTTGCAGATTCTACAAACTTAGTGTTTCAAAACTGTTCTATCAAAAGGAACGTTCAAGTCTGGGAGTTGAATGAACTCATCACAAAGAAGTTTCTCAGAATGCTTCTGTCTAGTTTTTAGGTGAAGATATTTCATTTCCCAGCATAGGCCTGAAAGCGCTCCAAATATCCACTTGCAGATTCTACAAAAAGAGTGTTTCCAAACTGCTCTTACAAAAGGAAAGTTCAAGTCTGTGAGCTGAACGAACTCATCACCAAGAAGTTTCTGAGAATGCGTCTGTCTAGTTTTTATGTGTAGAAATTTCGTTTGCCAGCATAGGCCTCAAATCGCTCCAAACATCCACTAGCAAATTCTACAAAAGGAGTGTTTCAAAAGTGCGCTATCAAAAGAAAGAGTCCACTATGTGAGTTGAATGCATAAAGCACACGGAAGTTTCTGAGAATGCTTCTGTCTAGTTTTTAGGTGAAGATATTTCATTTCCCAGCATAGGCCACAAAGCGCTCCAAGTAGCCACTTGCAGATTCTACAAAAAGAGTGTTTCCAAACTGCTCTTTCAAAAGGAAGGTTCAAGTCTGTGAGTTGAGTGCCCTCATCACAAAGAAGTTTCTGAGAATGCTTCTGTCTAGTTTTTATATGAAGGTCTTTCCTCTTCCAACATAGTCCTCAAAGCGCTCCAAATAAACACTTGCAGATTCTACAAAAGGAGTGTTTCAAAACAGTTCTATCAAAAGGAACCTTCAAGTCTGTGAGTTGAATGCATTCATCACACAGAAGTTTCTGAGAATGCTTCTGTCTAGTTTTTAGGTGAAGATATTGCTTTTCCCAGCCTAGGCCTCAAAGCGCTCCAAGTATCCACTTGCAGATTCTACAAAAAGAGAGCTTCATAGCTGCTCTTTCAAAAGGAAGGTTCAAGTCTGTGTGTTGAATGCCCTCATCACAAAGAAGTTTCTGAGAATGCTTCTGTCTAGTTCTTACGTGAAGATACTTCCTTTTCCAGCTAAGCTTCAAAGCGCTCCAAATAAACACTTGCAAATTCTACTAAAGGAGTGTTTCAAAACAGTTCTTTCAAAAGGAAAGTTCAAGTCTGTGAGTTGAATGCACTCAACGAACAGAAGTTTCTTAGAGTGCTTCTGTATAGTTTTCATGTGAAGATATTTCCTTTTCCAGCATAGGCCTCAAAGCGCTCCAAATATCCACTTGCCGATTCTACAAAAACAGTGTTTCAAAACTGTTCTATCAAAAGGAAGGTTCAACGCTATGAGTAGAATGCACTCATCACAATGGAGTTGCTGAGAATGCTTCTCTCTAGTTTTTATGTGAAGATATTTCCTTTTCTAGCATAGGCCTCAAAGCGCTCCAAATAGCCACTTGCAGATTCTACAAAAAGAGGGTTTCAAATCTCTTCTATCAAAAGAAAGGTTCAACTCTGTGAGTTGAATGCACTCATCAGAAAGAAGTTTCTGAGAATGATTCTATCTAGTTTTCATCTGCATGTATTTCCTTTTCCACTAGATGCCGCAATCGCACCAAATATCCACTTGCGGTTTCCACAAAAAGAGTGCTGCAGAACTGCTCCATGAAAAGGAATGTTCAACTCTGTGAGTTCAATCCCCTGATGACATAGAAGTTTCTGAAAATGCTTCTGTCTAGTTGGTATAGTAAGATATTTCCTTTTCCAGCATAAGCCTCAAAGAGCTCCAAATATCCACTTGCGGATTCTGCAAAAACAGTGTTTCAAAACTGGTCGATCAAAAGGAACGTTCAACTCTGTGAGTTGAATGCACTCATCACACAGAAGTTTCTGAGAATGCTTCCGTCTAGTTCTTACCTGAAGATATTTCCTTTTCCAGCTTAGGCCTCAAAGCGCTCCAAATAAACACTTGCAGATTCTACAAAAGGAGTGTTTCAAAACTGCTCTATCAAAAGGAAGGTTCAAGTCTGTGAGTTGAATGCACTCATCACAAAGAGGTTTCTGAGAATGCTGCTGTCTAGTTTTTATGTGAAGATATTTCCTTTTCCTCGCATAGACCTCAAATCGCTCCAGATATCCACTTGCAGATTTTACAGAAAGGGTGTTTCCAGACTGCTCTATCTAAAGGCACGTTCAACTCTGTGAGTTGAATGCACGCATTGCGAAGAACTTTCTGAGAATGCTTCTCTCTAGCTTTTAGGTGAAGATATTCCATTTCACAGCATAGGCCTCAAAGTGCTCCAAATAACCACTTGCAGATTTTACAAAAAGAATGTTTCAAAACTGCTCTTTCTAGAGGAAGGTTCAAGTCTGTGAGTTGAATGCACTCAACACAAAGAAGTTTCTGAGAATGCTTCCGTCCAGTTTTCATGTGAAGATATTTCCTTTTCCAGCATAGGCCCCAAACCGCTCCAAATAATCACTTGCAGAGTCTACAAAAAGAGTGTTTCCAAACTTCTCTATCAACTGGTAGGTACAACTCCGTGAGTTGAATGCCCTCATCACGAAGAAGTTTCTGAGAATGCTTCCCTCTTGTTTTGATGGGAAGATATTTCCTTTTCCAACATAGGCCTCAAGGAGCTCCGAATAAACACTTGCAGATTCTACAAACTTAGTGTTTCAAAACTGTTCTATCAAAAGGAACGTTCAAGTCTGGGAGTTGAATGAACTCATCACAAAGAAGTTTCTCAGAATGCTTCTGTCTAGTTTTTAGGTGAAGATATTTCATTTCCCAGCATAGGCCTGAAAGCGCTCCAAATATCCACTTGCAGATTCTACAAAAAGAGTGTTTCCAAACTGCTCTTACAAAAGGAAAGTTCAAGTCTGTGAGCTGAACGAACTCATCACAAAGAAGTTTCTGAGAATGCGTCTGTCTAGTTTTTATGTGTAGAAATTTCGTTTGCCAGCATAGGCCTCAAATCGCTCCAAACATCCACTAGCAAATTCTACAAAAGGAGTGTTTCAAAAGTGCGCTATCAAAAGAAAGAGTCCACTATGTGAGTTGAATGCATAAAGCACACGGAAGTTTCTGAGAATGCTTCTGTCTAGTTTTTAGGTGAAGATATTTCATTTCCCAGCATAGGCCACAAAGCGCTCCAAGTAGCCACTTGCAGATTCTACAAAAAGAGTGTTTCCAAACTGCTCTTTCAAAAGGAAGGTTCAAGTCTGTGAGTTGAGTGCCCTCATCACAAAGAAGTTTCTGAGAATGCTTCTGTCTAGTTTTTATATGAAGGTCTTTCCTTTTCCAACATAGTCCTCAAAGCGCTCCAAATAAACACTTGCAGATTCTACAAAAGGAGTGTTTCAAAACAGTTCTATCAAAAGGAACGTTCAAGTCTGTGAGTAGAATGCATTCATCACACAGAAGTTTCTGAGAATGCTTCTGTCTAGTTTTTAGGTGAAGATATTGCTTTTCCCAGCCTAGGCCTCAAAGCGCTCCAAGTATCCTCTTGCAGATTCTACAAAAAGAGAGCTTCATAGCTGCTCTTTCAAAAGGAAGGTTCAAGTCTGTGTGTTGAATGCACTCATCACAAAGAAGTTTCTGAGAATGCTTCTGTCTAGTTCTTACGTGAAGATATTTCCTTTTCCAGCTAAGCTTCAAAGCGCTCCAAATAAGCACTTGCAAATTCTACTAAAGGAGTGTTTCAAAACAGTTCTTTCAAAAGGAACGTTCAAGTCTGTGAGTTGAATGCACTCAACGAACAGAAGTTTCTTAGAGTGCTTCTGTATAGTTTTCATGTGAAGATATTTCCTTTTCCAGCATAGGCCTCAAAGCGCTCCAAATATCCACTTGCCGATTCTACAAAAACAGTGTTTCAAAACTGTTCTATCAAAAGGAAGGTTAAACGCTATGAGTAGAATGCACTCATCACAATGGAGTTGCTGAGAATGCTTCTCTCTAGTTTTTATGTGAAGATATTTCCTTTTCTAGCATAGGCCTCAAAGCGCTCCAAATAGCCACTTGCAGATTCTACAAAAAGAGGGTTTCAAATCTCTTCTATCAAAAGAAAGGTTCAACTCTGTGAGTTGAATGCACTCATCAGAAAGAAGTTTCTGAGAATGATTCTATCTAGTTTTCATCTGCATGTATTTCCTTTTCCACTAGATGCCGCAATCGCACCAAATATCCACTTGCGGTTTCCACAAAAAGAGTGCTGCAGAACTGCTCCATGAAAAGGAATGTTCAACTCTGTGAGTTCAATCCCCTGATGACATAGAAGTTTCTGAAAATGCTTCTGTCTAGTTGGTATAGTAAGATATTTCCTTTTCCAGCATAAGCCTCAAAGAGCTCCAAATATCCACTTGCGGATTCTGCAAAAACAGTGTTTCAAAACTGGTCGATCAAAAGGAACGTTCAACTCTGTGAGTTGAATGCACTCATCACACAGAAGTTTCTGAGAATGCTTCCGTCTAGTTCTTACGTGAAGATATTTCCTTTTCCAGCTTAGGCCTCAAAGCGCTCCAAATAAACACTTGCAGATTCTACAAAAGGAGTGTTTCAAAACTGCTCTATCAAAAGGAAGGTTCAAGTCTGTGAGTTGAATGCACTCATCACAAAGAGGTTTCTGAGAATGCTGCTGTCTAGTTTTTATGTGAAGATATTTCCTTTTCCTCGCATAGACCTCAAATCGCTCCAGATATCCACTTGCAGATTTTACAGAAAGGGTGTTTCCAGACTGCTCTATCTAAAGGCACGTTCAACTCTGTGAGTTGAATGCACGCATTGCGAAGAACTTTCTGAGAATGCTTCTCTCTAGCTTTTAGGTGAAGATATTCCATTTCACAGCATAGGCCTCAAAGTGCTCCAAATAACCACTTGCAGATTTTACAAAAAGAATGTTTCAAAACTGCTCTTTCTAGAGGAAGGTTCAAGTCTGTGAGTTGAATGCACTCAACACAAAGAAGTTTCTGAGAATGCTTCCGTCCAGTTTTCATGTGAAGATATTTCCTTTTCCAGCATAGGCCCCAAACCGCTCCAAATAATCACTTGCAGAGTCTACAAAAAGAGTGTTTCCAAACTTCTCTATCAACTGGTAGGTACAACTCCGTGAGTTGAATGCCCTCATCACGAAGAAGTTTCTGAGAATGCTTCCCTCTTGTTTTGATGGGAAGATATTTCCTTTTCCAACATAGGCCTCAAGGAGCTCCGAATAAACACTTGCAGATTCTACAAACTTAGTGTTTCAAAACTGTTCTATCAAAAGGAACGTTCAAGTCTGGGAGTTGAATGAACTCATCACAAAGAAGTTTCTCAGAATGCTTCTGTCTAGTTTTTAGGTGAAGATATTTCATTTCCCAGCATAGGCCTGAAAGCGCTCCAAATATCCACTTGCAGATTCTACAAAAAGAGTGTTTCCAAACTGCTCTTACAAAAGGAAAGTTCAAGTCTGTGAGCTGAACGAACTCATCACAAAGAAGTTTCTGAGAATGCGTCTGTCTAGTTTTTATGTGTAGAAATTTCGTTTGCCAGCATAGGCCTCAAATCGCTCCAAACATCCACTAGCAAATTCTACAAAAGGAGTGTTTCAAAAGTGCGCTATCAAAAGAAAGAGTCCACTATGTGAGTTGAATGCATAAAGCACACGGAAGTTTCTGAGAATGCTTCTGTCTAGTTTTTAGGTGAAGATATTTCATTTCCCAGCATAGGCCACAAAGCGCTCCAAGTAGCCACTTGCAGATTCTACAAAAAGAGTGTTTCCAAACTGCTCTTTCAAAAGGAAGGTTCAAGTCTGTGAGTTGAGTGCCCTCATCACAAAGAAGTTTCTGAGAATGCTTCTGTCTAGTTTTTATATGAAGGTCTTTCCTTTTCCAACATAGTCCTCAAAGCGCTCCAAATAAACACTTGCAGATTCTACAAAAGGAGTGTTTCAAAACAGTTCTATCAAAAGGAACGTTCAAGTCTGTGAGTAGAATGCATTCATCACACAGAAGTTTCTGAGAATGCTTCTGTCTAGTTTTTAGGTGAAGATATTGCTTTTCCCAGCCTAGGCCTCAAAGCGCTCCAAGTATCCACTTGCAGATTCTACAAAAAGAGAGCTTCATAGCTGCTCTTTCAAAAGGAAGGTTCAAGTCTGTGTGTTGAATGCACTCATCACAAAGAAGTTTCTGAGAATGCTTCTGTCTAGTTCTTACGTGAAGATATTTCCTTTTCCAGCTAAGCTTCAAAGCGCTCCAAATAAGCACTTGCAAATTCTACTAAAGGAGTGTTTCAAAACAGTTCTTTCAAAAGGAACGTTCAAGTCTGTGAGTTGAATGCACTCAACGAACAGAAGTTTCTTAGAGTGCTTCTGTATAGTTTTCATGTGAAGATATTTCCTTTTCCAGCTTAGGCCTCAAAGCGCTCCAAATAAACACTTGGAAATTCTACTAAAGGAGTGTTTCAAAACAGTTCTTTCAAAAGGAACGTTCAAGTCTGTGAGTTGAATGCACTCAACGAACAGAAGTTTCTTAGAGTGCTTCTGTATAGTTTTCATGTGAAGATATTTCCTTTTCCAGCATAGGCCTCAAAGCGCTCCAAATATCCACTTGCCGATTCTACAAAAACAGTGTTTCAAAACTGTTCTATCAAAAGGAAGGTTCAACGCTATGAGTAGAATGCACTCATCACAATGGAGTTGCTGAGAATGCTTCTCTCTAGTTTTTATGTGAAGATATTTCCTTTTCTAGCATAGGCCTCAAAGCGCTCCAAATAGCCACTTGCAGATTCTACAAAAAGAGGGTTTCAAATCTCTTCTATCAAAAGAAAGGTTCAACTCTGTGAGTTGAATGCACTCATCAGAAAGAAGTTTCTGAGAATGATTCTATCTAGTTTTCATCTGCATGTATTTCCTTTTACACTAGATGCCGCAATCGCACCAAATATCCACTTGCGGTTTCCACAAAAAGAGTGCTGCAGAACTGCTCCATGAAAAGGAATGTTCAACTCTGTGAGTTCAATCCCCTGATGACATAGAAGTTTCTGAAAATGCTTCTGTCTAGTTGGTATAGTAAGATATTTCCTTTTCCAGCATAAGCCTCAAAGAGCTCCAAATATCCACTTGCGGATTCTGCAAAAACAGTGTTTCAAAACTGGTCGATCAAAAGGAACGTTCAACTCTGTGAGTTGAATGCACTCATCACACAGAAGTTTCTGAGAATGCTTCCGTCTAGTTCTTACGTGAAGATATTTCCTTTTCCAGCTTAGGCCTCAAAGCGCTCCAAATAAACACTTGCAGATTCTACAAAAGGAATGTTTCAAAACTGCTCTATCAAAAGGAAGGTTCAAGTCTGTGAGTTGAATGCACTCATCACAAAGAGGTTTCTGAGAATGCTGCTGTCTAGTTTTTATGTGAAGATATTTCCTTTTCCTCGCATAGACCTCAAATCGCTCCAGATATCCACTTGCAGATTTTACAGAAAGGGTGTTTCCAGACTGCTCTATCTAAAGGCACGTTCAACTCTGTGAGTTGAATGCACGCATTGCGAAGAACTTTCTGAGAATGCTTCTCTCTAGCTTTTAGGTGAAGATATTCCATTTCACAGCATAGGCCTCAAAGTGCTCCAAATAACCACTTGCAGATTTTACAAAAAGAATGTTTCAAAACTGCTCTTTCTAGAGGAAGGTTCAAGTCTGTGAGTTGAATGCACTCAACACAAAGAAGTTTCTGAGAATGCTTCCGTCCAGTTTTCATGTGAAGATATTTCCTTTTCCAGCATAGGCCCCAAACCGCTCCAAATAATCACTTGCAGAGTCTACAAAAAGAGTGTTCCAAACTTCTCTATCAACTGGTAGGTACAACTCCGTGAGTTGAATGCCCTCATCACGAAGAAGTTTCTGAGAATGCTTCCCTCTTGTTTTGATGGGAAGATATTTCCTTTTCCAACATAGGCCTCAAGGAGCTCCGAATAAACACTTGCAGATTCTACAAACTTAGTGTTTCAAAACTGTTCTATCAAAAGGAACGTTCAAGTCTGGGAGTTGAATGAACTCATCACAAAGAAGTTTCTCAGAATGCTTCTGTCTAGTTTTTAGGTGAAGATATTTCATTTCCCAGCATAGGCCTGAAAGCGCTCCAAATATCCACTTGTAGATTCTACAAAAAGAGTGTTTCCAAACTGCTCTTACAAAAGGAAAGTTCAAGTCTGTGAGCTGAACGAACTCATCACCAAGAAGTTTCTGAGAATGCGTCTGTCTAGTTTTTATGTGTAGAAATTTCGTTTGCCAGCATAGGCCTCAAATCGCTCCAAACATCCACTAGCAAATTCTACAAAAGGAGTGTTTCAAAAGTGCGCTATCAAAAGAAAGAGTCCACTATGTGAGTTGAATGCATAAAGCACACGGAAGTTTCTGAGAATGCTTCTGTCTAGTTTTTAGGTGAAGATATTTCATTTCCCAGCATAGGCCACAAAGCGCTCCAAGTAGCCACTTGCAGATTCTACAAAAAGAGTGTTTCCAAACTGCTCTTTCAAAAGGAAGGTTCAAGTCCGTGAGTTGAGTGCCCTCATCACAAAGAAGTTTCTGAGAATGCTTCTGTCTAGTTTTTATATGAAGGTCTTTCCTTTTCCAACATAGTCCTCAAAGCGCTCCAAATAAACACTTGCAGATTCTACAAAAGGAGTGTTTCAAAACAGTTCTATCAAAAGGAACGTTCAAGTCTGTGAGTTGAATGCATTCATCACACAGAAGTTTCTGAGAATGCTTCTGTCTAGTTTTTAGGTGAAGATATTGCTTTTCCCAGCCTAGGCCTCAAAGCGCTCCAAGTATCCACTTGCAGATTCTACAAAAAGAGAGCTTCATAGCTGCTCTTTCAAATGGAAGGTTCAAGTCTGTGTGTTGAATGCACTCATCACAAAGAAGTTTCTGAGAATGCTTCTGTCTAGTTCTTACGTGAAGATATTTCCTTTTCCAGCTAAGCTTCAAAGCGCTCCAAATAAGCACTTGCAAATTCTACTAAAGGAGTGTTTCAAAACAGTTCTTTCAAAAGGAACGTTCAAGTCTGTGAGTTGAATGCACTCAACGAACAGAAGTTTCTTAGAGTGCTTCTGTATAGTTTTCATGTGAAGATATTTCCTTTTCCAGCATAGGCCTCAAAGCGCTCCAAATATCCACTTGCCGATTCTACAAAAACAGTGTTTCAAAACTGTTCTATCAAAAGGAAGGTTCAACGCTATGAGTAGAATGCACTCATCACAATGGAGTTGCTGAGAATGCTTCTCTCTAGTTTTTATGTGAAGATATTTCCTTTTCTAGCATAGGCCTCAAAGCGCTCCAAATAGCCACTTGCAGATTCTACAAAAAGAGGGTTTCAAATCTCTTCTATCAAAAGAAAGGTTCAACTCTGTGAGTTGAATGCACTCATCAGAAAGAAGTTTCTGAGAATGATTCTATCTAGTTTTCATCTGCATGTATTTCCTTTTCCACTAGATGCCGCAATCGCACCAAATATCCACTTGCAGTTTCCACAAAAAGAGTGCTGCAGAACTGCTCCATGAAAAGGAATGTTCAACTCTGTGAGTTCAATCCCCTGATGACATAGAAGTTTCTGAAAATGCTTCTGTCTAGTTGGTATAGGAAGATATTTCCTTTTCCAGCATAAGCCTCAAAGAGCTCCAAATATCCACTTGCGGATTCTGCAAAAACAGTGTTTCAAAACTGGTCGATCAAAAGGAACGTTCAACTCTGTGAGTTGAATGCACTCATCACACAGAAGTTTCTGAGAATGCTTCCGTCTAGTTCTTACGTGAAGACATTTCCTTTTCCAGCTTAGGCCTCAAAGCGCTCCAAATAAACACTTGCAGATTCTACAAAAGGAGTGTTTCAAAACTGCTCTATCAAAAGGAAGGTTCAAGTCTGTGAGTTGAATGCACTCATCACAAAGAGGTTTCTGAGAATGCTGCTGTCTAGTTTTTATGTGAAGATATTTCCTTTTCCTCGCATAGACCTCAAATCGCTCCAGATATCCACTTGCAGATTTTACAGAAAGGGTGTTTCCAGACTGCTCTATCTAAAGGCACGTTCAACTCTGTGAGTTGAATGCACGCATTGCGAAGAACTTTCTGACAATGCTTCTCTCTAGCTTTTAGGTGAAGATATTCCATTTCACAGCATAGACCTCAAAGTGCTCCAAATAACCACTTGCAGATTTTACGAAAAGAATGTTTCAAAACTGCTCTTTCTAGAGGAAGGTTCAAGTCTGTGAGTTGAATGCACTCAACACAAAGAAGTTTCTGAGAATGCTTCTGTCCAGTTTTCATGTGAAGATATTTCCTTTTCCAGCATAGGCCCCAAACCGCTCCAAATAATCACTTGCAGAGTCTACAAAAAGAGTGTTTCCAAACTTCTCTATCAACTGGTAGGTACAACTCCGTGAGTTGAATGCCCTCATCACGAAGAAGTTTCTGAGAATGCTTCCCTCTTGTTTTGATGGGAAGATATTTCCTTTTCCAACATAGGCCTCAAGGAGCTCCGAATAAACACTTGCAGATTCTACAAACTTAGTGTTTCAAAACTGTTCTATCAAAAGGAACGTTCAAGTCTGGGAGTTGAATGAACTCATCACAAAGAAGTTTCTCAGAATGCTTCTGTCTAGTTTTTAGGTGAAGATATTTCATTTCCCAGCATAGGCCTGAAAGCGCTCCAAATATCCACTTGCAGATTCTACAAAAACAGTGTTTCCAAACTGCTCTTACAAAAGGAAAGTTCAAGTCTGTGAGCTGAACGAACTCATCACAAAGAAGTTTCTGAGAATGCGTCTGTCTAGTTTTTATGTGTAGAAATTTCGTTTGCCAGCATAGGCCTCAAATCGCTCCAAACATCCACTAGCAAATTCTACAAAAGGAGTGTTTCAAAAGTGCGCTATCAAAAGAAAGAGTCCACTATGTGAGTTGAATGCATAAAGCACACGGAAGCTTCTGAGAATGCTTCTGTCTAGTTTTTAGGTGAAGATATTTCATTTCCCAGCATAGGCCACAAAGCGCTCCAAGTAGCCACTTGCAGATTCTACAAAAAGAGTGTTTCCAAACTGCTCTTTCAAAAGGAAGGTTCAAGTCTGTGAGTTGAGTGCCCTCATCACAAAGAAGTTTCTGAGAATGCTTCTGTCTAGTTTTTATATGAAGGTCTTTCCTTTTCCAACATAGTCCTCAAAGCGCTCCAAATAAACACTTGCAGATTCTACAAAAGGAGTGTTTCAAAACAGTTCTATCAAAAGGAACGTTCAAGTCTGTGAGTAGAATGCATTCATCACACAGAAGTTTCTGAGAATGCTTCTGTCTAGTTTTTAGGTGAAGATATTGCTTTTCCCAGCCTAGGCCTCAAAGCGCTCCAAGTATCCACTTGCAGATTCTACAAAAAGAGAGCTTCATAGCTGCTCTTTCAAAAGGAAGGTTCAAGTCTGTGTGTTGAATGCACTCATCACAAAGAAGTTTCTGAGAATGCTTCTGTCTAGTTCTTACGTGAAGATATTTCCTTTTCCAGCTAAGCTTCAAAGCGCTCCAAATAAACACTTGCAAATTCTACTAAAGGAGTGTTTCAAAACAGTTCTTTCAAAAGGAACGTTCAAGTCTGTGAGTTGAATGCACTCAACGAACAGAAGTTTCTTAGAGTGCTTCTGTATAGTTTTCATGTGAAGATATTTCCTTTTCCAGCATAGGCCTCAAAGCGCTCCAAATATCCACTTGCCGATTCTACAAAAACAGTGTTTCAAAACTGTTCTATCAAAAGGAAGGTTCAGCGCTATGAGTAGAATGCACTCATCACAATGGAGTTGCTGAGAATGCTTCTCTCTAGTTTTTATGTGAAGATATTTCCTTTTCTAGCATAGGCCTCAAAGCGCTCCAAATAGCCACTTGCAGATTCTACAAAAAGAGGGTTTCAAATCTCTTCTATCAAAAGAAAGGTTCAACTCTGTGAGTTGAATGCACTCATCAGAAAGAAGTTTCTGAGAATGATTCTATCTAGTTTTCATCTGCATGTATTTCCCTTTCCACTACATGCCGCAATCGCACCAAATATCCACTTGCAGTTTCCACAAAAAGAGTGCTGCAGAACTGCTCCATGAAAAGGAATGTTCAACTCTGTGAGTTCAATCCCCTGATGACATAGAAGTTTCTGAAAATGCTTCTGTCTAGTTGGTATAGGAAGATATTTCCTTTTCCAGCATAAGCCTCAAAGAGCTCCAAATATCCACTTGCGGATTCTGCAAAAACAGTGTTTCAAAACTGGTCGATCAAAAGGAACGTTCAACTCTGTGAGTTGAATGCACTCATCACACAGAAGTTTCTGAGAATGCTTCCGTCTAGTTCTTACGTGAAGATATTTCCTTTTCCAGCTTAGGCCTCAAAGCGCTCCAAATAAACACTTGCAGATTCTACAAAAGGAGTGTTTCAAAACTGCTCTATCAAAAGGAAGGTTCAAGTCTGTGAGTTGAATGCACTCATCACAAAGAGGTTTCTGAGAATGCTGCTGTCTAGTTTTTATGTGAAGATATTTCCTTTTCCTCGCATAGACCTCAAATCGCTCCAGATATCCACTTGCAGATTTTACAGAAAGGGTGTTTCCAGACTGCTCTATCTAAAGGCACGTTCAACTCTGTGAGTTGAATGCACGCATTGCGAAGAACTTTCTGACAATGCTTCTCTCTAGCTTTTAGGTGAAGATATTCCATTTCACAGCATAGACCTCAAAGTGCTCCAAATAACCACTTGCAGATTTTACGAAAAGAATGTTTCAAAACTGCTCTTTCTAGAGGAAGGTTCAAGTCTGTGAGTTGAATGCACTCAACACAAAGAAGTTTCTGAGAATGCTTCTGTCCAGTTTTCATGTGAAGATATTTCCTTTTCCAGCATAGGCCCCAAACCGCTCCAAATAATCACTTGCAGAGTCTACAAAAAGAGTGTTTCCAAACTTCTCTATCAACTGGTAGGTACAACTCCGTGAGTTGAATGCCCTCATCACGAAGAAGTTTCTGAGAATGCTTCTCTCTTGTTTTGATGGGAAGATATTTCCTTTTCCAACATAGGCCTCAAGGTGCTCCGAATAAACACTTGCAGATTCTACAAACTTAGTGTTTCAAAACTGTTCTATCAAAAGGAACGTTCAAGTCTGGGAGTTGAATGAACTCATCACAAAGAAGTTTCTCAGAATGCTTCTGTCTAGTTTTTAGGTGAAGATATTTCATTTCCCAGCATAGGCCCGAAAGCGCTCCAAATATCCACTTGCAGATTCTACAAAAAGAGTGTTTCCAAACTGCTCTTACAAAAGGAAAGTTCAAGTCTGTGAGCTGAACGAACTCATCACCAAGAAGTTTCTGAGAATGCGTCTGTCTAGTTTTTATGTGTAGAAATTTCGTTTGCCAGCATAGGCCTCAAATCGCTCCAAACATCCACTAGCAAATTCTACAAAAGGAGTGTTTCAAAAGTGCGCTATCAAAAGAAAGAGTCCACTATGTGAGTTGAATGCATAAAGCACACGGAAGTTTCTGAGAATGCTTCTGTCTAGTTTTTAGGTGAAGATATTTCATTTCCCAGCATAGGCCACAAAGCGCTCCAAATAGCCACTTGCAGATTCTACAAAAAGAGTGTTTCCAAACTGCTCTTTCAAAAGGAAGGTTCAAGTCTGTGAGTTGAGTGCCCTCATCACAAAGAAGTTTCTGAGAATGCTTCTGTGTAGTTTTTATATGAAGGTCTTTCCTTTTCCAACATAGTCCTCAAAGCGCTCCAAATAAACACTTGCAGATTCTACAAAAGGAGTGTTTCAAAACAGTTCTATCAAAAGGAACGTTCAAGTCTGTGGGTTGAATGCATTCATCACACAGAAGTTTCTGAGAATGCTTCTGTCTAGTTTTTAGGTGAAGATATTGCTTTTCCCAGCCTAGGCCTCAAAGCGCTCCAAGTATCCACTTGCAGATTCTACAAAAAGAGAGCTTCATAGCTGCTCTTTCAAAAGGAAGGTTCAAGTCTGTGGGTTGAATGCACTCATCACAAAGAAGTTTCTGAGAATGCTTCTGTCTAGTTCTTACGTGAAGATATTTCCTTTTCCAGCTAAGCTTCAAAGCGCTCCAAATAAACACTTGCAAATTCTACTAAAGGAGTGTTTCAAAACAGTTCTTTCAAAAGGAACGTTCAAGTCTGTGAGTTGAATGCACTCAACGAACAGAAGTTTCTTAGAGTGCTTCTGTATAGTTTTCATGTGAAGATATTTCCTTTTCCAGCATAGGCCTCAAAGCGCTCCAAATATCCACTTGCCGATTCTACAAAAACAGTGTTTCAAAACTGTTCTATCAAAAGGAAGGTTCAACGCTATGAGTAGAATGCACTCATCACAATGGAGTTGCTGAGAATGCTTCTCTCTAGTTTTTATGTGAAGATATTTCCTTTTCTAGCATAGGCCTCAAAGCGCTCCAAATAGCCACTTGCAGATTCTACAAAAAGAGGGTTTCAAATCTCTTCTATCAAAAGAAAGGTTCAACTCTGTGAGTTGAATGCACTCATCAGAAAGAAGTTTCTGAGAATGATTCTATCTAGTTTTCATCTGCATGTATTTCCTTTTCCACTAGATGCCGCAATCGCACCAAATATCCACTTGCAGTTTCCACAAAAAGAGTGCTGCAGAACTGCTCCATGAAAAGGAATGTTCAACTCTGTGAGTTCAATCCCCTGATGACATAGAAGTTTCTGAAAATGCTTCTGTCTAGTTGGTATAGGAAGATATTTCCTTTTCCAGCATAAGCCTCAAAGAGCTCCAAACATCCACTTGCGGATTCTGCAAAAACAGTGTTTCAAAACTGGTCGATCAAAAGGAACGTTCAACTCTGTGAGTTGAATGCACTCATCACACAGAAGTTTCTGAGAATGCTTCCGTCTAGTTCTTACGTGAAGATATTTCCTTTTCCAGATTAGGCCTCAAAGCGCTCCAAATAAACACTTGCAGATTCTACAAAAGGAGTGTTTCAAAACTGCTCTATCAAAAGGAAGGTTCAAGTCTGTGAGTTGAATGCACTCATCACAAAGAGGTTTCTGAGAATGCTGCTGTCTAGTTTTTATGTGAAGATATTTCCTTTTCCTCGCATAGACCTCAAATCGCTCCAGATATCCACTTGCAGATTTTACAGAAAGGGTGTTTCCAGACTGCTCTATCTAAAGGCACGTTCAACTCTGTGAGTTGAATGCACGCATTGCGAAGAACTTTCTGAGAATGCTTCTCTCTAGCTTCTAGGTGAAGATATTCCATTTCACAGCATAGGCCTCAAAGTGCTCCAAATAACCACTTGCAGATTTTACAAAAAGAATGTTTCAAAACTGCTCTTTCTAGAGGAAGGTTCAAGTCTGTGAGTTGAATGCACTCAACACAAAGAAGTTTCTGAGAATGCTTCTGTCCAGTTTTCATGTGAAGATATTTCCTTTTCCAGCATAGGCCCCAAACCGCTCCAAATAATCACTTGCAGAGTCTACAAAAAGAGTGTTTCCAAACTTCTCTATCAACTGGTAGGTACAACTCCGTGAGTTGAATGCCCTCATCACGAAGAAGTTTCTGAGAATGCTTCCCTCTTGTTTTGATGGGAAGATATTTCCTTTTCCAACATAGGCCTCAAGGTGCTCCGAATAAACACTTGCAGATTCTACAAACTTAGTGTTTCAAAACTGTTCTATCAAAAGGAACGTTCAAGTCTGGGAGTTGAATGAACTCATCACAAAGAAGTTTCTCAGAATGCTTCTGTCTAGTTTTTAGGTGAAGATATTTCATTTCCCAGCATAGGCCCGAAAGCGCTCCAAATATCCACTTGCAGATTCTACAAAAAGAGTGTTTCCAAACTGCTCTTACAAAAGGAAAGTTCAAGTCTGTGAGCTGAACGAACTCATCACCAAGAAGTTTCTGAGAATGCGTCTGTCTAGTTTTTATGTGTAGAAATTTCGTTTGCCAGCATAGGCCTCAAATCGCTCCAAACATCCACTAGCAAATTCTACAAAAGGAGTGTTTCAAAAGTGCGCTATCAAAAGAAAGAGTCCACTATGTGAGTTGAATGCATAAAGCACACGGAAGTTTCTGAGAATGCTTCTGTCTAGTTTTTAGGTGAAGATATTTCATTTCCCAGCATAGGCCACAAAGCGCTCCAAGTAGCCACTTGCAGATTCTACAAAAAGAGTGTTTCCAAACTGCTCTTTCAAAAGGAAGGTTCAAGTCCGTGAGTTGAGTGCCCTCATCACAAAGAAGTTTCTGAGAATGCTTCTGTCTAGTTTTTATATGAAGGTCTTTCCTTTTCCAACATAGTCCTCAAAGCGCTCCAAATAAACACTTGCAGATTCTACAAAAGGAGTGTTTCAAAACAGTTCTATCAAAAGGAACGTTCAAGTCTGTGAGTTGAATGCATTCATCACACAGAAGTTTCTGAGAATGCTTCTGTCTAGTTTTTAGGTGAAGATATTGCTTTTCCCAGCCTAGGCCTCAAAGCGCTCCAAGTATCCACTTGCAGATTCTACAAAAAGAGAGCTTCATAGCTGCTCTTTCAAATGGAAGGTTCAAGTCTGTGTGTTGAATGCACTCATCACAAAGAAGTTTCTGAGAATGCTTCTGTCTAGTTCTTACGTGAAGATATTTCCTTTTCCAGCTAAGCTTCAAAGCGCTCCAAATAAGCACTTGCAAATTCTACTAAAGGAGTGTTTCAAAACAGTTCTTTCAAAAGGAACGTTCAAGTCTGTGAGTTGAATGCACTCAACGAACAGAAGTTTCTTAGAGTGCTTCTGTATAGTTTTCATGTGAAGATATTTCCTTTTCCAGCATAGGCCTCAAAGCGCTCCAAATATCCACTTGCCGATTCTACAAAAACAGTGTTTCAAAACTGTTCTATCAAAAGGAAGGTTCAACGCTATGAGTAGAATGCACTCATCACAATGGAGTTGCTGAGAATGCTTCTCTCTAGTTTTTATGTGAAGATATTTCCTTTTCTAGCATAGGCCTCAAAGCGCTCCAAATAGCCACTTGCAGATTCTACAAAAAGAGGGTTTCAAATCTCTTCTATCAAAAGAAAGGTTCAACTCTGTGAGTTGAATGCACTCATCAGAAAGAAGTTTCTGAGAATGATTCTATCTAGTTTTCATCTGCATGTATTTCCTTTTCCACTAGATGCCGCAATCGCACCAAATATCCACTTGCAGTTTCCACAAAAAGAGTGCTGCAGAACTGCTCCATGAAAAGGAATGTTCAACTCTGTGAGTTCAATCCCCTGATGACATAGAAGTTTCTGAAAATGCTTCTGTCTAGTTGGTATAGGAAGATATTTCCTTTTCCAGCATAAGCCTCAAAGAGCTCCAAATATCCACTTGCGGATTCTGCAAAAACAGTGTTTCAAAACTGGTCGATCAAAAGGAACGTTCAACTCTGTGAGTTGAATGCACTCATCACACAGAAGTTTCTGAGAATGCTTCCGTCTAGTTCTTACGTGAAGACATTTCCTTTTCCAGCTTAGGCCTCAAAGCGCTCCAAATAAACACTTGCAGATTCTACAAAAGGAGTGTTTCAAAACTGCTCTATCAAAAGGAAGGTTCAAGTCTGTGAGTTGAATGCACTCATCACAAAGAGGTTTCTGAGAATGCTGCTGTCTAGTTTTTATGTGAAGATATTTCCTTTTCCTCGCATAGACCTCAAATCGCTCCAGATATCCACTTGCAGATTTTACAGAAAGGGTGTTTCCAGACTGCTCTATCTAAAGGCACGTTCAACTCTGTGAGTTGAATGCACGCATTGCGAAGAACTTTCTGACAATGCTTCTCTCTAGCTTTTAGGTGAAGATATTCCATTTCACAGCATAGACCTCAAAGTGCTCCAAATAACCACTTGCAGATTTTACGAAAAGAATGTTTCAAAACTGCTCTTTCTAGAGGAAGGTTCAAGTCTGTGAGTTGAATGCACTCAACACAAAGAAGTTTCTGAGAATGCTTCTGTCCAGTTTTCATGTGAAGATATTTCCTTTTCCAGCATAGGCCCCAAACCGCTCCAAATAATCACTTGCAGAGTCTACAAAAAGAGTGTTTCCAAACTTCTCTATCAACTGGTAGGTACAACTCCGTGAGTTGAATGCCGTCATCACGAAGAAGTTTCTGAGAATGCTTCCCTCTTGTTTTGATGGGAAGATATTTCCTTTTCCAACATAGGCCTCAAGGAGCTCCGAATAAACACTTGCAGATTCTACAAACTTAGTGTTTCAAAACTGTTCTATCAAAAGGAACGTTCAAGTCTGGGAGTTGAATGAACTCATCACAAAGAAGTTTCTCAGAATGCTTCTGTCTAGTTTTTAGGTGAAGATATTTCATTTCCCAGCATAGGCCTGAAAGCGCTCCAAATATCCACTTGCAGATTCTACAAAAACAGTGTTTCCAAACTGCTCTTACAAAAGGAAAGTTCAAGTCTGTGAGCTGAACGAACTCATCACAAAGAAGTTTCTGAGAATGCGTCTGTCTAGTTTTTATGTGTAGAAATTTCGTTTGCCAGCATAGGCCTCAAATCGCTCCAAACATCCACTAGCAAATTCTACAAAAGGAGTGTTTCAAAAGTGCGCTATCAAAAGAAAGAGTCCACTATGTGAGTTGAATGCATAAAGCACACGGAAGCTTCTGAGAATGCTTCTGTCTAGTTTTTAGGTGAAGATATTTCATTTCCCAGCATAGGCCACAAAGCGCTCCAAGTAGCCACTTGCAGATTCTACAAAAAGAGTGTTTCCAAACTGCTCTTTCAAAAGGAAGGTTCAAGTCTGTGAGTTGAGTGCCCTCATCACAAAGAAGTTTCTGAGAATGCTTCTGTCTAGTTTTTATATGAAGGTCTTTCCTTTTCCAACATAGTCCTCAAAGCGCTCCAAATAAACACTTGCAGATTCTACAAAAGGAGTGTTTCAAAACAGTTCTATCAAAAGGAACGTTCAAGTCTGTGAGTAGAATGCATTCATCACACAGAAGTTTCTGAGAATGCTTCTGTCTAGTTTTTAGGTGAAGATATTGCTTTTCCCAGCCTAGGCCTCAAAGCGCTCCAAGTATCCACTTGCAGATTCTACAAAAAGAGAGCTTCATAGCTGCTCTTTCAAAAGGAAGGTTCAAGTCTGTGTGTTGAATGCACTCATCACAAAGAAGTTTCTGAGAATGCTTCTGTCTAGTTCTTACGTGAAGATATTTCCTTTTCCAGCTAAGCTTCAAAGCGCTCCAAATAAACACTTGCAAATTCTACTAAAGGAGTGTTTCAAAACAGTTCTTTCAAAAGGAACGTTCAAGTCTGTGAGTTGAATGCACTCAACGAACAGAAGTTTCTTAGAGTGCTTCTGTATAGTTTTCATGTGAAGATATTTCCTTTTCCAGCATAGGCCTCAAAGCGCTCCAAATATCCACTTGCCGATTCTACAAAAACAGTGTTTCAAAACTGTTCTATCAAAAGGAAGGTTCAGCGCTATGAGTAGAATGCACTCATCACAATGGAGTTGCTGAGAATGCTTCTCTCTAGTTTTTATGTGAAGATATTTCCTTTTCTAGCATAGGCCTCAAAGCGCTCCAAATAGCCACTTGCAGATTCTACAAAAAGAGGGTTTCAAATCTCTTCTATCAAAAGAAAGGTTCAACTCTGTGAGTTGAATGCACTCATCAGAAAGAAGTTTCTGAGAATGATTCTATCTAGTTTTCATCTGCATGTATTTCCCTTTCCACTACATGCCGCAATCGCACCAAATATCCACTTGCAGTTTCCACAAAAAGAGTGCTGCAGAACTGCTCCATGAAAAGGAATGTTCAACTCTGTGAGTTCAATCCCCTGATGACATAGAAGTTTCTGAAAATGCTTCTGTCTAGTTGGTATAGGAAGATATTTCCTTTTCCAGCATAAGCCTCAAAGAGCTCCAAATATCCACTTGCGGATTCTGCAAAAACAGTGTTTCAAAACTGGTCGATCAAAAGGAACGTTCAACTCTGTGAGTTGAATGCACTCATCACACAGAAGTTTCTGAGAATGCTTCCGTCTAGTTCTTACGTGAAGATATTTCCTTTTCCAGCTTAGGCCTCAAAGCGCTCCAAATAAACACTTGCAGATTCTACAAAAGGAGTGTTTCAAAACTGCTCTATCAAAAGGAAGGTTCAAGTCTGTGAGTTGAATGCACTCATCACAAAGAGGTTTCTGAGAATGCTGCTGTCTAGTTTTTATGTGAAGATATTTCCTTTTCCTCGCATAGACCTCAAATCGCTCCAGATATCCACTTGCAGATTTTACAGAAAGGGTGTTTCCAGACTGCTCTATCTAAAGGCACGTTCAACTCTGTGAGTTGAATGCACGCATTGCGAAGAACTTTCTGACAATGCTTCTCTCTAGCTTTTAGGTGAAGATATTCCATTTCACAGCATAGACCTCAAAGTGCTCCAAATAACCACTTGCAGATTTTACGAAAAGAATGTTTCAAAACTGCTCTTTCTAGAGGAAGGTTCAAGTCTGTGAGTTGAATGCACTCAACACAAAGAAGTTTCTGAGAATGCTTCTGTCCAGTTTTCATGTGAAGATATTTCCTTTTCCAGCATAGGCCCCAAACCGCTCCAAATAATCACTTGCAGAGTCTACAAAAAGAGTGTTTCCAAACTTCTCTATCAACTGGTAGGTACAACTCCGTGAGTTGAATGCCCTCATCACGAAGAAGTTTCTGAGAATGCTTCTCTCTTGTTTTGATGGGAAGATATTTCCTTTTCCAACATAGGCCTCAAGGTGCTCCGAATAAACACTTGCAGATTCTACAAACTTAGTGTTTCAAAACTGTTCTATCAAAAGGAACGTTCAAGTCTGGGAGTTGAATGAACTCATCACAAAGAAGTTTCTCAGAATGCTTCTGTCTAGTTTTTAGGTGAAGATATTTCATTTCCCAGCATAGGCCCGAAAGCGCTCCAAATATCCACTTGCAGATTCTACAAAAAGAGTGTTTCCAAACTGCTCTTACAAAAGGAAAGTTCAAGTCTGTGAGCTGAACGAACTCATCACCAAGAAGTTTCTGAGAATGCGTCTGTCTAGTTTTTATGTGTAGAAATTTCGTTTGCCAGCATAGGCCTCAAATCGCTCCAAACATCCACTAGCAAATTCTACAAAAGGAGTGTTTCAAAAGTGCGCTATCAAAAGAAAGAGTCCACTATGTGAGTTGAATGCATAAAGCACACGGAAGTTTCTGAGAATGCTTCTGTCTAGTTTTTAGGTGAAGATATTTCATTTCCCAGCATAGGCCACAAAGCGCTCCAAATAGCCACTTGCAGATTCTACAAAAAGAGTGTTTCCAAACTGCTCTTTCAAAAGGAAGGTTCAAGTCTGTGAGTTGAGTGCCCTCATCACAAAGAAGTTTCTGAGAATGCTTCTGTGTAGTTTTTATATGAAGGTCTTTCCTTTTCCAACATAGTCCTCAAAGCGCTCCAAATAAACACTTGCAGATTCTACAAAAGGAGTGTTTCAAAACAGTTCTATCAAAAGGAACGTTCAAGTCTGTGGGTTGAATGCATTCATCACACAGAAGTTTCTGAGAATGCTTCTGTCTAGTTTTTAGGTGAAGATATTGCTTTTCCCAGCCTAGGCCTCAAAGCGCTCCAAGTATCCACTTGCAGATTCTACAAAAAGAGAGCTTCATAGCTGCTCTTTCAAAAGGAAGGTTCAAGTCTGTGGGTTGAATGCACTCATCACAAAGAAGTTTCTGAGAATGCTTCTGTCTAGTTCTTACGTGAAGATATTTCCTTTTCCAGCTAAGCTTCAAAGCGCTCCAAATAAACACTTGCAAATTCTACTAAAGGAGTGTTTCAAAACAGTTCTTTCAAAAGGAACGTTCAAGTCTGTGAGTTGAATGCACTCAACGAACAGAAGTTTCTTAGAGTGCTTCTGTATAGTTTTCATGTGAAGATATTTCCTTTTCCAGCATAGGCCTCAAAGCGCTCCAAATATCCACTTGCCGATTCTACAAAAACAGTGTTTCAAAACTGTTCTATCAAAAGGAAGGTTCAACGCTATGAGTAGAATGCACTCATCACAATGGAGTTGCTGAGAATGCTTCTCTCTAGTTTTTATGTGAAGATATTTCCTTTTCTAGCATAGGCCTCAAAGCGCTCCAAATAGCCACTTGCAGATTCTACAAAAAGAGGGTTTCAAATCTCTTCTATCAAAAGAAAGGTTCAACTCTGTGAGTTGAATGCACTCATCAGAAAGAAGTTTCTGAGAATGATTCTATCTAGTTTTCATCTGCATGTATTTCCTTTTCCACTAGATGCCGCAATCGCACCAAATATCCACTTGCAGTTTCCACAAAAAGAGTGCTGCAGAACTGCTCCATGAAAAGGAATGTTCAACTCTGTGAGTTCAATCCCCTGATGACATAGAAGTTTCTGAAAATGCTTCTGTCTAGTTGGTATAGGAAGATATTTCCTTTTCCAGCATAAGCCTCAAAGAGCTCCAAACATCCACTTGCGGATTCTGCAAAAACAGTGTTTCAAAACTGGTCGATCAAAAGGAACGTTCAACTCTGTGAGTTGAATGCACTCATCACACAGAAGTTTCTGAGAATGCTTCCGTCTAGTTCTTACGTGAAGATATTTCCTTTTCCAGATTAGGCCTCAAAGCGCTCCAAATAAACACTTGCAGATTCTACAAAAGGAGTGTTTCAAAACTGCTCTATCAAAAGGAAGGTTCAAGTCTGTGAGTTGAATGCACTCATCACAAAGAGGTTTCTGAGAATGCTGCTGTCTAGTTTTTATGTGAAGATATTTCCTTTTCCTCGCATAGACCTCAAATCGCTCCAGATATCCACTTGCAGATTTTACAGAAAGGGTGTTTCCAGACTGCTCTATCTAAAGGCACGTTCAACTCTGTGAGTTGAATGCACGCATTGCGAAGAACTTTCTGAGAATGCTTCTCTCTAGCTTCTAGGTGAAGATATTCCATTTCACAGCATAGGCCTCAAAGTGCTCCAAATAACCACTTGCAGATTTTACAAAAAGAATGTTTCAAAACTGCTCTTTCTAGAGGAAGGTTCAAGTCTGTGAGTTGAATGCACTCAACACAAAGAAGTTTCTGAGAATGCTTCTGTCCAGTTTTCATGTGAAGATATTTCCTTTTCCAGCATAGGCCCCAAACCGCTCCAAATAATCACTTGCAGAGTCTACAAAAAGAGTGTTTCCAAACTTCTCTATCAACTGGTAGGTACAACTCCGTGAGTTGAATGCCCTCATCACGAAGAAGTTTCTGAGAATGCTTCCCTCTTGTTTTGATGGGAAGATATTTCCTTTTCCAACATAGGCCTCAAGGTGCTCCGAATAAACACTTGCAGATTCTACAAACTTAGTGTTTCAAAACTGTTCTATCAAAAGGAACGTTCAAGTCTGGGAGTTGAATGAACTCATCACAAAGAAGTTTCTCAGAATGCTTCTGTCTAGTTTTTAGGTGAAGATATTTCATTTCCCAGCATAGGCCCGAAAGCGCTCCAAATATCCACTTGCAGATTCTACAAAAAGAGTGTTTCCAAACTGCTCTTACAAAAGGAAAGTTCAAGTCTGTGAGCTGAACGAACTCATCACAAAGAAGTTTCTGAGAATGCGTCTGTCTAGTTTTTATGTGTAGAAATTTCGTTTGCCAGCATAGGCCTCAAATCGCTCCAAACATCCACTAGCAAATTCTACAAAAGGAGTGTTTCAAAAGTGCGCTATCAAAAGAAAGAGTCCACTATGTGAGTTGAATGCATAAAGCACACGGAAGTTTCTGAGAATGCTTCTGTCTAGTTTTTAGGTGAAGATATTTCATTTCCCAGCATAGGCCACAAAGCGCTCCAAATAGCCACTTGCAGATTCTACAAAAAGAGTGTTTCCAAACTGCTCTTTCAAAAGGAAGGTTCAAGTCTGTGAGTTGAGTGCCCTCATCACAAAGAAGTTTCTGAGAATGCTTCTGTCTAGTTTTTATATGAAGGTCTTTCCTTTTCCAACATAGTCCTCAAAGCGCTCCAAATAAACACTTGCAGATTCTACAAAAGGAGTGTTTCAAAACAGTTCTATCAAAAGGAACGTTCAAGTCTGTGGGTTGAATGCATTCATCACACAGAAGTTTCTGAGAATGCTTCTGTCTAGTTTTTAGGTGAAGATATTGCTTTTCCCAGCCTAGGCCTCAAAGCGCTCCATGTATCCACTTGCAGATTCTACAAAAAGAGAGCTTCATAGCTGCTCTTTCAAAAGGAAGGTTCAAGTCTGTGTGTTGAATGCACTCATCACAAAGAAGTTTCTGAGAATGCTTCTGTCTAGTTCTTACGTGAAGATATTTCCTTTTCCAGCTAAGCTTCAAAGCGCTCCAAATAAACACTTGCAAATTCTACTAAAGGAGTGTTTCAAAACAGTTCTTTCAAAAGGAACGTTCAAGTCTGTGAGTTGAATGCACTCAACGAACAGAAGTTTCTTAGAGTGCTTCTGTATAGTTTTCATGTGAAGATATTTCCTTTTCCAGCATAGGCCTCAAAGCGCTCCAAATATCCACTTGCCGATTCTACAAAAACAGTGTTTCAAAACTGTTCTATCAAAAGGAAGGTTCAACGCTATGAGTAGAATGCACTCATCACAATGGAGTTGCTGAGAATGCTTCTCTCTAGTTTTTATGTGAAGATATTTCCTTTTCTAGCATAGGCCTCAAAGCGCTCCAAATAGCCACTTGCAGATTCTACAAAAAGAGGGTTTCAAATCTCTTCTATCAAAAGAAAGGTTCAACTCTGTGAGTTGAATGCACTCATCAGAAAGAAGTTTCTGAGAATGATTCTATCTAGTTTTCATCTGCATGTATTTCCTTTTCCACTAGATGCCGCAATCGCACCAAATATCCACTTGCAGTTTCCACAAAAAGAGTGCTGCAGAACTGCTCCATGAAAAGGAATGTTCAACTCTGTGAGTTCAATCCCCTGATGACATAGAAGTTTCTGAAAATGCTTCTGTCTAGTTGGTATAGGAAGATATTTCCTTTTCCAGCATAAGCCTCAAAGAGCTCCAAATATCCACTTGCGGATTCTGCAAAAACAGTGTTTCAAAACTGGTCGATCAAAAGGAACGTTCAACTCTGTGAGTTGAATGCACTCATCACACAGAAGTTTCTGAATGCTTCCGTCTAGTTCTTACGTGAAGACATTTCCTTTTCCAGCTTAGGCCTCAAAGCGCTCCAAATAAACACTTGCAGATTCTACAAAAGGAGTGTTTCAAAACTGCTCTATCAAAAGGAAGGTTCAAGTCTGTGAGTTGAATGCACTCATCACAAAGAGGTTTCTGAGAATGCTGCTGTCTAGTTTTTATGTGAAGATATTTCCTTTTCCTCGCATAGACCTCAAATCGCTCCAGATATCCACTTGCAGATTTTACAGAAAGGGTGTTTCCAGACTGCTCTATCTAAAGGCACGTTCAACTCTGTGAGTTGAATGCACGCATTGCGAAGAACTTTCTGACAATGCTTCTCTCTAGCTTTTAGGTGAAGATATTCCATTTCACAGCATAGGCCTCAAAGTGCTCCAAATAACCACTTGCAGATTTTACAAAAAGAATGTTTCAAAACTGCTCTTTCTAGAGGAAGGTTCAAGTCTGTGAGTTGAATGCACTCAACACAAAGAAGTTTCGGAGAATGCTTCTGTCCAGTTTTCATGTGAAGATATTTCCTTTTCCAGCATAGGCCCCAAACCGCTCCAAATAATCACTTGCAGAGTCTACAAAAAGAGTGTTTCCAAACTTCTCTATCAACTGGTAGGTACAACTCCGTGAGTTGAATGCCCTCATCACGAAGAAGTTTCTGAGAATGCTTCCCTCTTGTTTTGATGGGAAGATATTTCCTTTTCCAACATAGGCCTCAAGGTGCTCCGAATAAACACTTGCAGATTCTACAAACTTAGTGTTTCAAAACTGTTCTATCAAAAGGAACGTTCAAGTCTGGGAGTTGAATGAACTCATCACAAAGAAGTTTCTCAGAATGCTTCTGTCTAGTTTTTAGGTGAAGATATTTCATTTCCCAGCATAGGCCTGAAAGCGCTCCAAATATCCACTTGCAGATTCTACAAAAAGAGTGTTTCCAAACTGCTCTTACAAAAGGAAAGTTCAAGTCTGTGAGCTGAACGAACTCATCACAAAGAAGTTTCTGAGAATGCGTCTGTCTAGTTTTTATGTGTAGAAATTTCGTTTGCCAGCATAGGCCTCAAATCGCTCCAAACATCCACTAGCAAATTCTACAAAAGGAGTGTTTCAAAAGTGCGCTATCAAAAGAAAGAGTCCACTATGTGAGTTGAATGCATAAAGCACACGGAAGTTTCTGAGAATGCTTCTGTCTAGTTTTTAGGTGAAGATATTTCATTTCCCAGCATAGGCCACAAACCGCTCCAAGTAGCCACTTGCAGATTCTACAAAAAGAGTGTTTCCAAACTGCTCTTTCAAAAGGAAGGTTCAAGTCTGTGAGTTGAGTGCCCTCATCACAAAGAAGTTTCTGAGAATGCTTCTGTCTAGTTTTTATATGAAGGTCTTTCCTTTTCCAACATAGTCCTCAAAGCGCTCCAAATAAACACTTGCAGATTCTACAAAAGGAGTGTTTCAAAACAGTTCTATCAAAAGGAACGTTCAAGTCTGTGAGTTGAATGCATTCATCACACAGAAGTTTCTGAGAATGCTTCTGTCTAGTTTTTAGGTGAAGATATTGCTTTTCCCAGCCTAGGCCTCAAAGCGCTCCAAGTATCCACTTGCAGATCCTACAAAAAGAGAGCTTCATAGCTGCTCTTTCAAAAGGAAGGTTCAAGTCTGTGTGTTGAATGCACTCATCACAAAGAAGTTTCTGAGAATGCTTCTGTCTAGTTCTTACGTGAAGATATTTCCTTTTCCAGCTAAGCTTCAAAGCGCTCCAAATAAACACTTGCAAATTCTACTAAAGGAGTGTTTCAAAACAGTTCTTTCAAAAGGAACGTTCAAGTCTGTGAGTTGAATGCACTCAACGAACAGAAGTTTCTTAGAGTGCTTCTGTATAGTTTTCATGTGAAGATATTTCCTTTTCCAGCATAGGCCTCAAAGCGCTCCAAATATCCAATTGCCGATTCTACAAAAACAGTGTTTCAAAACTGTTCTATCAAAAGGAAGGTTCAACGCTATGAGTAGAATGCACTCATCACAATGGAGTTGCTGAGAATGCTTCTCTCTAGTTTTTATGTGAAGATATTTCCTTTTCTAGCATAGGCCTCAAAGCGCTCCAGATAGCCACTTGCAGATTCTACAAAAAGAGGGTTTCAAATCTCTTCTATCAAAAGAAAGGTTCAACTCTGTGAGTTGAATGCACTCATCAGAAAGAAGTTTCTGAGAATGATTCTATCTAGTTTTCATCTGCATGTAATTCCTTTTCCACTAGATGCCGCAATCGCACCAAATATCCACTTGCAGTTTCCACAAAAAGAGTGCTGCAGAACTGCTCCATGAAAAGGAATGTTCAACTCTGTGAGTTCAATCCCCTGATGACATAGAAGTTTCTGAAAATGCTTCTGTCTAGTTGGTATAGGAAGATATTTCCTTTTCCAGCATAAGCCTCAAAGAGCTCCAAACATCCACTTGCGTTTTCTGCAAAAACAGTGTTTCAAAACTGGTCGATCAAAAGGAACGTTCAACTCTGTGAGTTGAATGCACTCATCACACAGAAGTTTCTGAGAATGCTTCCGTCTAGTTCTTACGTGAAGATATTTCCTTTTCCAGCTTAGGCCTCAAAGCGCTCCAAATAAACACTTGCAGATTCTACAAAAGGAGTGTTTCAAAACTGCTCTATCAAAAGGAAGGTTCAAGTCTGTGAGTTGAATGCACTCATCACAAAGAGGTTTCTGAGAATGCTGCTGTCTAGTTTTTATGTGAAGATATTTCCTTTTCCTCGCATAGACCTCAAATCGCTCCAGATATCCACTTGCAGATTTTACAGAAAGGGTGTTTCCAGACTGCTCTATCTAAAGGCACGTTCAACTCTGTGAGTTGAATGCACGCATTGCGAAGAACTTTCTGAGAATATTCTCTCTAGCTTTTAGGTGAAGATATTCCATTTCACAGCATAGGCCTCAAAGTGCTCCAAATAACCACTTGCAGATTTTACAAAAAGAATGTTTCAAAACTGCTCTTTCTAGAGGAAGGTTCAAGTCTGTGAGTTGAATGCACTCAACACAAAGAAGTTTCTGAGAATGCTTCTGTCCAGTTTTCATGTGAAGATATTTCCTTTTCCAGCATAGGCCCCAAACCGCTCCAAATAATCACTTGCAGAGTCTACAAAAAGAGTGTTTCCAAACTTCTCTATCAACTGGTAGGTACAACTCCGTGAGTTGAATGCCCTCATCACGAAGAAGTTTCTGAGAATGCTTCCCTCTTGTTTTGATGGGAAGATATTTCCTTTTCCAACATAGGCCTCAAGGTGCTCCGAATAAACACTTGCAGATTCTACAAACTTAGTGTTTCAAAACTGTTCTATCAAAAGGAACGTTCAAGTCTGGGAGTTGAATGAACTCATCACAAAGAAGTTTCTCAGAATGCTTCTGTCTAGTTTTTAGGTGAAGATATTTCATTTCCCAGCATAGGCCTGAAAGCGCTCCAAATATCCACTTGCAGATTCTACAAAAAGAGTGTTTCCAAACTGCTCTTACAAAAGGAAAGTTCAAGTCTGTGAGCTGAACGAACTCATCACCAAGAAGTTTCTGAGAATGCGTCTGTCTAGTTTTTATGTGTAGAAATTTCGTTTGCCAGCATAGGCCTCAAATCGCTCCAAACATCCACTAGCAAATTCTACAAAAGGAGTGTTTCAAAAGTGCGCTATCAAAAGAAAGAGTCCACTATGTGAGTTGAATGCATAAAGCACACGGAAGTTTCTGAGAATGCTTCTGTCTAGTTTTTAGGTGAAGATATTTCATTTCCCAGCATAGGCCACAAAGCGCTCCAAGTAGCCACTTGCAGATTCTACAAAAAGAGTGTTTCCAAACTGCTCTTTCAAAAGGAAGGTTCAAGTCTGTGAGTTGAGTGCCCTCATCACAAAGAAGTTTCTGAGAATGCTTCTGTCTAGTTTTTATATGAAGGTCTTTCCTCTTCCAACATAGTCCTCAAAGCGCTCCAAATAAACACTTGCAGATTCTACAAAAGGAGTGTTTCAAAACAGTTCTATCAAAAGGAACCTTCAAGTCTGTGAGTTGAATGCATTCATCACACAGAAGTTTCTGAGAATGCTTCTGTCTAGTTTTTAGGTGAAGATATTGCTTTTCCCAGCCTAGGCCTCAAAGCGCTCCAAGTATCCACTTGCAGATTCTACAAAAAGAGAGCTTCATAGCTGCTCTTTCAAAAGGAAGGTTCAAGTCTGTGTGTTGAATGCCCTCATCACAAAGAAGTTTCTGAGAATGCTTCTGTCTAGTTCTTACGTGAAGATATTTCCTTTTCCAGCTAAGCTTCAAAGCGCTCCAAATAAACACTTGCAAATTCTACTAAAGGAGTGTTTCAAAACAGTTCTTTCAAAAGGAAAGTTCAAGTCTGTGAGTTGAATGCACTCAACGAACAGAAGTTTCTTAGAGTGCTTCTGTATAGTTTTCATGTGAAGATATTTCCTTTTCCAGCATAGGCCTCAAAGCGCTCCAAATATCCACTTGCCGATTCTACAAAAACAGTGTTTCAAAACTGTTCTATCAAAAGGAAGGTTCAACGCTATGAGTAGAATGCACTCATCACAATGGAGTTGCTGAGAATGCTTCTCTCTAGTTTTTATGTGAAGATATTTCCTTTTCTAGCATAGGCCTCAAAGCGCTCCAAATAGCCACTTGCAGATTCTACAAAAAGAGGGTTTCAAATCTCTTCTATCAAAAGAAAGGTTCAACTCTGTGAGTTGAATGCACTCATCAGAAAGAAGTTTCTGAGAATGATTCTATCTAGTTTTCATCTGCATGTATTTCCCTTTCCACTACATGCCGCAATCGCACCAAATATCCACTTGCAGTTTCCACAAAAAGAGTGCTGCAGAACTGCTCCATGAAAAGGAATGTTCAACTCTGTGAGTTCAATCCCCTGATGACATAGAAGTTTCTGAAAATGCTTCTGTCTAGTTGGTATAGGAAGATATTTCCTTTTCCAGCATAAGCCTCAAAGAGCTCCAAATATCCACTTGCGGATTCTGCAAAAACAGTGTTTCAAAACTGGTCGATCAAAAGGAACGTTCAACTCTGTGAGTTGAATGCACTCATCACACAGAAGTTTCTGAATGCTTCCGTCTAGTTCTTACGTGAAGACATTTCCTTTTCCAGCTTAGGCCTCAAAGCGCTCCAAATAAACACTTGCAGATTCTACAAAAGGAGTGTTTCAAAACTGCTCTATCAAAAGGAAGGTTCAAGTCTGTGAGTTGAATGCACTCATCACAAAGAGGTTTCTGAGAATGCTGCTGTCTAGTTTTTATGTGAAGATATTTCCTTTTCCTCGCATAGACCTCAAATCGCTCCAGATATCCACTTGCAGATTTTACAGAAAGGGTGTTTCCAGACTGCTCTATCTAAAGGCACGTTCAACTCTGTGAGTTGAATGCACGCATTGCGAAGAACTTTCTGACAATGCTTCTCTCTAGCTTTTAGGTGAAGATATTCCATTTCACAGCATAGGCCTCAAAGTGCTCCAAATAACCACTTGCAGATTTTACAAAAAGAATGTTTCAAAACTGCTCTTTCTAGAGGAAGGTTCAAGTCTGTGAGTTGAATGCACTCAACACAAAGAAGTTTCGGAGAATGCTTCTGTCCAGTTTTCATGTGAAGATATTTCCTTTTCCAGCATAGGCCCCAAACCGCTCCAAATAATCACTTGCAGAGTCTACAAAAAGAGTGTTTCCAAACTTCTCTATCAACTGGTAGGTACAACTCCGTGAGTTGAATGCCCTCATCACGAAGAAGTTTCTGAGAATGCTTCCCTCTTGTTTTGATGGGAAGATATTTCCTTTTCCAACATAGGCCTCAAGGTGCTCCGAATAAACACTTGCAGATTCTACAAACTTAGTGTTTCAAAACTGTTCTATCAAAAGGAACGTTCAAGTCTGGGAGTTGAATGAACTCATCACAAAGAAGTTTCTCAGAATGCTTCTGTCTAGTTTTTAGGTGAAGATATTTCATTTCCCAGCATAGGCCTGAAAGCGCTCCAAATATCCACTTGCAGATTCTACAAAAAGAGTGTTTCCAAACTGCTCTTACAAAAGGAAAGTTCAAGTCTGTGAGCTGAACGAACTCATCACAAAGAAGTTTCTGAGAATGCGTCTGTCTAGTTTTTATGTGTAGAAATTTCGTTTGCCAGCATAGGCCTCAAATCGCTCCAAACATCCACTAGCAAATTCTACAAAAGGAGTGTTTCAAAAGTGCGCTATCAAAAGAAAGAGTCCACTATGTGAGTTGAATGCATAAAGCACACGGAAGTTTCTGAGAATGCTTCTGTCTAGTTTTTAGGTGAAGATATTTCATTTCCCAGCATAGGCCACAAACCGCTCCAAGTAGCCACTTGCAGATTCTACAAAAAGAGTGTTTCCAAACTGCTCTTTCAAAAGGAAGGTTCAAGTCTGTGAGTTGAGTGCCCTCATCACAAAGAAGTTTCTGAGAATGCTTCTGTCTAGTTTTTATATGAAGGTCTTTCCTTTTCCAACATAGTCCTCAAAGCGCTCCAAATAAACACTTGCAGATTCTACAAAAGGAGTGTTTCAAAACAGTTCTATCAAAAGGAACGTTCAAGTCTGTGAGTTGAATGCATTCATCACACAGAAGTTTCTGAGAATGCTTCTGTCTAGTTTTTAGGTGAAGATATTGCTTTTCCCAGCCTAGGCCTCAAAGCGCTCCAAGTATCCACTTGCAGATCCTACAAAAAGAGAGCTTCATAGCTGCTCTTTCAAAAGGAAGGTTCAAGTCTGTGTGTTGAATGCACTCATCACAAAGAAGTTTCTGAGAATGCTTCTGTCTAGTTCTTACGTGAAGATATTTCCTTTTCCAGCTAAGCTTCAAAGCGCTCCAAATAAACACTTGCAAATTCTACTAAAGGAGTGTTTCAAAACAGTTCTTTCAAAAGGAACGTTCAAGTCTGTGAGTTGAATGCACTCAACGAACAGAAGTTTCTTAGAGTGCTTCTGTATAGTTTTCATGTGAAGATATTTCCTTTTCCAGCATAGGCCTCAAAGCGCTCCAAATATCCAATTGCCGATTCTACAAAAACAGTGTTTCAAAACTGTTCTATCAAAAGGAAGGTTCAACGCTATGAGTAGAATGCACTCATCACAATGGAGTTGCTGAGAATGCTTCTCTCTAGTTTTTATGTGAAGATATTTCCTTTTCTAGCATAGGCCTCAAAGCGCTCCAGATAGCCACTTGCAGATTCTACAAAAAGAGGGTTTCAAATCTCTTCTATCAAAAGAAAGGTTCAACTCTGTGAGTTGAATGCACTCATCAGAAAGAAGTTTCTGAGAATGATTCTATCTAGTTTTCATCTGCATGTAATTCCTTTTCCACTAGATGCCGCAATCGCACCAAATATCCACTTGCAGTTTCCACAAAAAGAGTGCTGCAGAACTGCTCCATGAAAAGGAATGTTCAACTCTGTGAGTTCAATCCCCTGATGACATAGAAGTTTCTGAAAATGCTTCTGTCTAGTTGGTATAGGAAGATATTTCCTTTTCCAGCATAAGCCTCAAAGAGCTCCAAACATCCACTTGCGTTTTCTGCAAAAACAGTGTTTCAAAACTGGTCGATCAAAAGGAACGTTCAACTCTGTGAGTTGAATGCACTCATCACACAGAAGTTTCTGAGAATGCTTCCGTCTAGTTCTTACGTGAAGATATTTCCTTTTCCAGCTTAGGCCTCAAAGCGCTCCAAATAAACACTTGCAGATTCTACAAAAGGAGTGTTTCAAAACTGCTCTATCAAAAGGAAGGTTCAAGTCTGTGAGTTGAATGCACTCATCACAAAGAGGTTTCTGAGAATGCTGCTGTCTAGTTTTTATGTGAAGATATTTCCTTTTCCTCGCATAGACCTCAAATCGCTCCAGATATCCACTTGCAGATTTTACAGAAAGGGTGTTTCCAGACTGCTCTATCTAAAGGCACGTTCAACTCTGTGAGTTGAATGCACGCATTGCGAAGAACTTTCTGAGAATATTCTCTCTAGCTTTTAGGTGAAGATATTCCATTTCACAGCATAGGCCTCAAAGTGCTCCAAATAACCACTTGCAGATTTTACAAAAAGAATGTTTCAAAACTGCTCTTTCTAGAGGAAGGTTCAAGTCTGTGAGTTGAATGCACTCAACACAAAGAAGTTTCTGAGAATGCTTCTGTCCAGTTTTCATGTGAAGATATTTCCTTTTCCAGCATAGGCCCCAAACCGCTCCAAATAATCACTTGCAGAGTCTACAAAAAGAGTGTTTCCAAACTTCTCTATCAACTGGTAGGTACAACTCCGTGAGTTGAATGCCCTCATCACGAAGAAGTTTCTGAGAATGCTTCCCTCTTGTTTTGATGGGAAGATATTTCCTTTTCCAACATAGGCCTCAAGGTGCTCCGAATAAACACTTGCAGATTCTACAAACTTAGTGTTTCAAAACTGTTCTATCAAAAGGAACGTTCAAGTCTGGGAGTTGAATGAACTCATCACAAAGAAGTTTCTCAGAATGCTTCTGTCTAGTTTTTAGGTGAAGATATTTCATTTCCCAGCATAGGCCTGAAAGCGCTCCAAATATCCACTTGCAGATTCTACAAAAAGAGTGTTTCCAAACTGCTCTTACAAAAGGAAAGTTCAAGTCTGTGAGCTGAACGAACTCATCACCAAGAAGTTTCTGAGAATGCGTCTGTCTAGTTTTTATGTGTAGAAATTTCGTTTGCCAGCATAGGCCTCAAATCGCTCCAAACATCCACTAGCAAATTCTACAAAAGGAGTGTTTCAAAAGTGCGCTATCAAAAGAAAGAGTCCACTATGTGAGTTGAATGCATAAAGCACACGGAAGTTTCTGAGAATGCTTCTGTCTAGTTTTTAGGTGAAGATATTTCATTTCCCAGCATAGGCCACAAAGCGCTCCAAGTAGCCACTTGCAGATTCTACAAAAAGAGTGTTTCCAAACTGCTCTTTCAAAAGGAAGGTTCAAGTCTGTGAGTTGAGTGCCCTCATCACAAAGAAGTTTCTGAGAATGCTTCTGTCTAGTTTTTATATGAAGGTCTTTCCTCTTCCAACATAGTCCTCAAAGCGCTCCAAATAAACACTTGCAGATTCTACAAAAGGAGTGTTTCAAAACAGTTCTATCAAAAGGAACCTTCAAGTCTGTGAGTTGAATGCATTCATCACACAGAAGTTTCTGAGAATGCTTCTGTCTAGTTTTTAGGTGAAGATATTGCTTTTCCCAGCCTAGGCCTCAAAGCGCTCCAAGTATCCACTTGCAGATTCTACAAAAAGAGAGCTTCATAGCTGCTCTTTCAAAAGGAAGGTTCAAGTCTGTGTGTTGAATGCCCTCATCACAAAGAAGTTTCTGAGAATGCTTCTGTCTAGTTCTTACGTGAAGATATTTCCTTTTCCAGCTAAGCTTCAAAGCGCTCCAAATAAACACTTGCAAATTCTACTAAAGGAGTGTTTCAAAACAGTTCTTTCAAAAGGAAAGTTCAAGTCTGTGAGTTGAATGCACTCAACGAACAGAAGTTTCTTAGAGTGCTTCTGTATAGTTTTCATGTGAAGATATTTCCTTTTCCAGCATAGGCCTCAAAGCGCTCCAAATATCCACTTGCCGATTCTACAAAAACAGTGTTTCAAAACTGTTCTATCAAAAGGAAGGTTCAACGCTATGAGTAGAATGCACTCATCACAATGGAGTTGCTGAGAATGCTTCTCTCTAGTTTTTATGTGAAGATATTTCCTTTTCTAGCATAGGCCTCAAAGCGCTCCAAATAGCCACTTGCAGATTCTACAAAAAGAGGGTTTCAAATCTCTTCTATCAAAAGAAAGGTTCAACTCTGTGAGTTGAATGCACTCATCAGAAAGAAGTTTCTGAGAATGATTCTATCTAGTTTTCATCTGCATGTATTTCCCTTTCCACTACATGCCGCAATCGCACCAAATATCCACTTGCAGTTTCCACAAAAAGAGTGCTGCAGAACTGCTCCATGAAAAGGAATGTTCAACTCTGTGAGTTCAATCCCCTGATGACATAGAAGTTTCTGAAAATGCTTCTGTCTAGTTGGTATAGGAAGATATTTCCTTTTCCAGCATAAGCCTCAAAGAGCTCCAAATATCCACTTGCGGATTCTGCAAAAACAGTGTTTCAAAACTGGTCGATCAAAAGGAACGTTCAACTCTGTGAGTTGAATGCACTCATCACACAGAAGTTTCTGAGAATGCTTCCGTCTAGTTCTTACGTGAAGATATTTCCTTTTCCAGCTTAGGCCTCAAAGCGCTCCAAATAAACACTTGCAGATTCTACAAAAGGAGTGTTTCAAAACTGCTCTATCAAAAGGAAGGTTCAAGTCTGTGAGTTGAATGCACTCATCACAAAGAGGTTTCTGAGAATGCTGCTGTCTAGTTTTTATGTGAAGATATTTCCTTTTCCTCGCATAGACCTCAAATCGCTCCAGATATCCACTTGCAGATTTTACAGAAAGGGTGTTTCCAGACTGCTCTATCTAAAGGCACGTTCAACTCTGTGAGTTGAATGCACGCATTGCGAAGAACTTTCTGACAATGCTTCTCTCTAGCTTTTAGGTGAAGATATTCCATTTCACAGCATAGACCTCAAAGTGCTCCAAATAACCACTTGCAGATTTTACGAAAAGAATGTTTCAAAACTGCTCTTTCTAGAGGAAGGTTCAAGTCTGTGAGTTGAATGCACTCAACACAAAGAAGTTTCTGAGAATGCTTCTGTCCAGTTTTCATGTGAAGATATTTCCTTTTCCAGCATAGGCCCCAAACCGCTCCAAATAATCACTTGCAGAGTCTACAAAAAGAGTGTTTCCAAACTTCTCTATCAACTGGTAGGTACAACTCCGTGAGTTGAATGCCCTCATCACGAAGAAGTTTCTGAGAATGCTTCCCTCTTGTTTTGATGGGAAGATATTTCCTTTTCCAACATAGGCCTCAAGGTGCTCCGAATAAACACTTGCAGATTCTACAAACTTAGTGTTTCAAAACTGTTCTATCAAAAGGAACGTTCAAGTCTGGGAGTTGAATGAACTCATCACAAAGAAGTTTCTCAGAATGCTTCTGTCTAGTTTTTAGGTGAAGATATTTCATTTCCCAGCATAGGCCCGAAAGCGCTCCAAATATCCACTTGCAGATTCTACAAAAAGAGTGTTTCCAAACTGCTCTTACAAAAGGAAAGTTCAAGTCTGTGAGCTGAACGAACTCATCACAAAGAAGTTTCTGAGAATGCGTCTGTCTAGTTTTTATGTGTAGAAATTTCGTTTGCCAGCATAGGCCTCAAATCGCTCCAAACATCCACTAGCAAATTCTACAAAAGGAGTGTTTCAAAAGTGCGCTATCAAAAGAAAGAGTCCACTATGTGAGTTGAATGCATAAAGCACACGGAAGTTTCTGAGAATGCTTCTGTCTAGTTTTTAGGTGAAGATATTTCATTTCCCAGCATAGGCCACAAAGCGCTCCAAATAGCCACTTGCAGATTCTACAAAAAGAGTGTTTCCAAACTGCTCTTTCAAAAGGAAGGTTCAAGTCTGTGAGTTGAGTGCCCTCATCACAAAGAAGTTTCTGAGAATGCTTCTGTCTAGTTTTTATATGAAGGTCTTTCCTTTTCCAACATAGTCCTCAAAGCGCTCCAAATAAACACTTGCAGATTCTACAAAAGGAGTGTTTCAAAACAGTTCTATCAAAAGGAACGTTCAAGTCTGTGGGTTGAATGCATTCATCACACAGAAGTTTCTGAGAATGCTTCTGTCTAGTTTTTAGGTGAAGATATTGCTTTTCCCAGCCTAGGCCTCAAAGCGCTCCAAGTATCCACTTGCAGATTCTACAAAAAGAGAGCTTCATAGCTGCTCTTTCAAAAGGAAGGTTCAAGTCTGTGGGTTGAATGCACTCATCACAAAGAAGTTTCTGAGAATGCTTCTGTCTAGTTCTTACGTGAAGATATTTCCTTTTCCAGCTAAGCTTCAAAGCGCTCCAAATAAACACTTGCAAATTCTACTAAAGGAGTGTTTCAAAACAGTTCTTTCAAAAGGAACGTTCAAGTCTGTGAGTTGAATGCACTCAACGAACAGAAGTTTCTTAGAGTGCTTCTGTATAGTTTTCATGTGAAGATATTTCCTTTTCCAGCATAGGCCTCAAAGCGCTCCAAATATCCACTTGCCGATTCTACAAAAACAGTGTTTCAAAACTGTTCTATCAAAAGGAAGGTTCAACGCTATGAGTAGAATGCACTCATCACAATGGAGTTGCTGAGAATGCTTCTCTCTAGTTTTTATGTGAAGATATTTCCTTTTCTAGCATAGGCCTCAAAGCGCTCCAAATAGCCACTTGCAGATTCTACAAAAAGAGGGTTTCAAATCTCTTCTATCAAAAGAAAGGTTCAACTCTGTGAGTTGAATGCACTCATCAGAAAGAAGTTTCTGAGAATGATTCTATCTAGTTTTCATCTGCATGTATTTCCTTTTCCACTAGATGCCGCAATCGCACCAAATATCCACTTGCAGTTTCCACAAAAAGAGTGCTGCAGAACTGCTCCATGAAAAGGAATGTTCAACTCTGTGAGTTCAATCCCCTGATGACATAGAAGTTTCTGAAAATGCTTCTGTCTAGTTGGTATAGGAAGATATTTCCTTTTCCAGCATAAGCCTCAAAGAGCTCCAAACATCCACTTGCGGATTCTGCAAAAACAGTGTTTCAAAACTGGTCGATCAAAAGGAACGTTCAACTCTGTGAGTTGAATGCACTCATCACACAGAAGTTTCTGAGAATGCTTCCGTCTAGTTCTTACGTGAAGATATTTCCTTTTCCAGCTTAGGCCTCAAAGCGCTCCAAATAAACACTTGCAGATTCTACAAAAGGAGTGTTTCAAAACTGCTCTATCAAAAGGAAGGTTCAAGTCTGTGAGTTGAATGCACTCATCACAAAGAGGTTTCTGAGAATGCTGCTGTCTAGTTTTTATGTGAAGATATTTCCTTTTCCTCGCATAGACCTCAAATCGCTCCAGATATCCACTTGCAGATTTTACAGAAAGGGTGTTTCCAGACTGCTCTATCTAAAGGCACGTTCAACTCTGTGAGTTGAATGCACGCATTGCGAAGAACTTTCTGAGAATGCTTCTCTCTAGCTTTTAGGTGAAGATATTCCATTTCACAGCATAGGCCTCAAAGTGCTCCAAATAACCACTTGCAGATTTTACAAAAAGAATGTTTCAAAACTGCTCTTTCTAGAGGAAGGTTCAAGTCTGTGAGTTGAATGCACTCAACACAAAGAAGTTTCTGAGAATGCTTCTGTCCAGTTTTCATGTGAAGATATTTCCTTTTCCAGCATAGGCCCCAAACCGCTCCAAATAATCACTTGCAGAGTCTACAAAAAGAGTGTTTCCAAACTTCTCTATCAACTGGTAGGTACAACTCCGTGAGTTGAATGCCCTCATCACGAAGAAGTTTCTGAGAATGCTTCCCTCTTGTTTTGATGGGAAGATATTTCCTTTTCCAACATAGGCCTCAAGGTGCTCCGAATAAACACTTGCAGATTCTACAAACTTAGTGTTTCAAAACTGTTCTATCAAAAGGAACGTTCAAGTCTGGGAGTTGAATGAACTCATCACAAAGAAGTTTCTCAGAATGCTTCTGTCTAGTTTTTAGGTGAAGATATTTCATTTCCCAGCATAGGCCCGAAAGCGCTCCAAATATCCACTTGCAGATTCTACAAAAAGAGTGTTTCCAAACTGCTCTTACAAAAGGAAAGTTCAAGTCTGTGAGCTGAACGAACTCATCACAAAGAAGTTTCTGAGAATGCGTCTGTCTAGTTTTTATGTGTAGAAATTTCGTTTGCCAGCATAGGCCTCAAATCGCTCCAAACATCCACTAGCAAATTCTACAAAAGGAGTGTTTCAAAAGTGCGCTATCAAAAGAAAGAGTCCACTATGTGAGTTGAATGCATAAAGCACACGGAAGTTTCTGAGAATGCTTCTGTCTAGTTTTTAGGTGAAGATATTTCATTTCCCAGCATAGGCCACAAAGCGCTCCAAATAGCCACTTGCAGATTCTACAAAAAGAGTGTTTCCAAACTGCTCTTTCAAAAGGAAGGTTCAAGTCTGTGAGTTGAGTGCCCTCATCACAAAGAAGTTTCTGAGAATGCTTCTGTCTAGTTTTTATATGAAGGTCTTTCCTTTTCCAACATAGTCCTCAAAGCGCTCCAAATAAACACTTGCAGATTCTACAAAAGGAGTGTTTCAAAACAGTTCTATCAAAAGGAACGTTCAAGTCTGTGGGTTGAATGCATTCATCACACAGAAGTTTCTGAGAATGCTTCTGTCTAGTTTTTAGGTGAAGATATTGCTTTTCCCAGCCTAGGCCTCAAAGCGCTCCATGTATCCACTTGCAGATTCTACAAAAAGAGAGCTTCATAGCTGCTCTTTCAAAAGGAAGGTTCAAGTCTGTGTGTTGAATGCACTCATCACAAAGAAGTTTCTGAGAATGCTTCTGTCTAGTTCTTACGTGAAGATATTTCCTTTTCCAGCTAAGCTTCAAAGCGCTCCAAATAAACACTTGCAAATTCTACTAAAGGAGTGTTTCAAAACAGTTCTTTCAAAAGGAACGTTCAAGTCTGTGAGTTGAATGCACTCAACGAACAGAAGTTTCTTAGAGTGCTTCTGTATAGTTTTCATGTGAAGATATTTCCTTTTCCAGCATAGGCCTCAAAGCGCTCCAAATATCCACTTGCCGATTCTACAAAAACAGTGTTTCAAAACTGTTCTATCAAAAGGAAGGTTCAACGCTATGAGTAGAATGCACTCATCACAATGGAGTTGCTGAGAATGCTTCTCTCTAGTTTTTATGTGAAGATATTTCCTTTTCTAGCATAGGCCTCAAAGCGCTCCAAATAGCCACTTGCAGATTCTACAAAAAGAGGGTTTCAAATCTCTTCTATCAAAAGAAAGGTTCAACTCTGTGAGTTGAATGCACTCATCAGAAAGAAGTTTCTGAGAATGATTCTATCTAGTTTTCATCTGCATGTATTTCCTTTTCCACTAGATGCCGCAATCGCACCAAATATCCACTTGCAGTTTCCACAAAAAGAGTGCTGCAGAACTGCTCCATGAAAAGGAATGTTCAACTCTGTGAGTTCAATCCCCTGATGACATAGAAGTTTCTGAAAATGCTTCTGTCTAGTTGGTATAGGAAGATATTTCCTTTTCCAGCATAAGCCTCAAAGAGCTCCAAATATCCACTTGCGGATTCTGCAAAAACAGTGTTTCAAAACTGGTCGATCAAAAGGAACGTTCAACTCTGTGAGTTGAATGCACTCATCACACAGAAGTTTCTGAGAATGCTTCCGTCTAGTTCTTACGTGAAGACATTTCCTTTTCCAGCTTAGGCCTCAAAGCGCTCCAAATAAACACTTGCAGATTCTACAAAAGGAGTGTTTCAAAACTGCTCTATCAAAAGGAAGGTTCAAGTCTGTGAGTTGAATGCACTCATCACAAAGAGGTTTCTGAGAATGCTGCTGTCTAGTTTTTATGTGAAGATATTTCCTTTTCCTCGCATAGACCTCAAATCGCTCCAGATATCCACTTGCAGATTTTACAGAAAGGGTGTTTCCAGACTGCTCTATCTAAAGGCACGTTCAACTCTGTGAGTTGAATGCACGCATTGCGAAGAACTTTCTGACAATGCTTCTCTCTAGCTTTTAGGTGAAGATATTCCATTTCACAGCATAGGCCTCAAAGTGCTCCAAATAACCACTTGCAGATTTTACAAAAAGAATGTTTCAAAACTGCTCTTTCTAGAGGAAGGTTCAAGTCTGTGAGTTGAATGCACTCAACACAAAGAAGTTTCTGAGAATGCTTCTGTCCAGTTTTCATGTGAAGATATTTCCTTTTCCAGCATAGGCCCCAAACCGCTCCAAATAATCACTTGCAGAGTCTACAAAAAGAGTGTTTCCAAACTTCTCTATCAACTGGTAGGTACAACTCCGTGAGTTGAATGCCCTCATCACGAAGAAGTTTCTGAGAATGCTTCCCTCTTGTTTTGATGGGAAGATATTTCCTTTTCCAACATAGGCCTCAAGGTGCTCCGAATAAACACTTGCAGATTCTACAAACTTAGTGTTTCAAAACTGTTCTATCAAAAGGAACGTTCAAGTCTGGGAGTTGAATGAACTCATCACAAAGAAGTTTCTCAGAATGCTTCTGTCTAGTTTTTAGGTGAAGATATTTCATTTCCCAGCATAGGCCTGAAAGCGCTCCAAATATCCACTTGCAGATTCTACAAAAAGAGTGTTTCCAAACTGCTCTTACAAAAGGAAAGTTCAAGTCTGTGAGCTGAACGAACTCATCACCAAGAAGTTTCTGAGAATGCGTCTGTCTAGTTTTTATGTGTAGAAATTTCGTTTGCCAGCATAGGCCTCAAATCGCTCCAAACATCCACTAGCAAATTCTACAAAAGGAGTGTTTCAAAAGTGCGCTATCAAAAGAAAGAGTCCACTATGTGAGTTGAATGCATAAAGCACACGGAAGTTTCTGAGAATGCTTCTGTCTAGTTTTTAGGTGAAGATATTTCATTTCCCAGCATAGGCCACAAACCGCTCCAAATAGCCACTTGCAGATTCTACAAAAAGAGTGTTTCCAAACTGCTCTTTCAAAAGGAAGGTTCAAGTCTGTGAGTTGAGTGCCCTCATCACAAAGAAGTTTCTGAGAATGCTTCTGTCTAGTTTTTATATGAAGGTCTTTCCTTTTCCAACATAGTCCTCAAAGCGCTCCAAATAAACACTTGCAGATTCTACAAAAGGAGTGTTTCAAAACAGTTCTATCAAAAGGAACGTTCAAGTCTGTGAGTTGAATGCATTCATCACACAGAAGTTTCTGAGAATGCTTCTGTCTAGTTTTTAGGTGAAGATATTGCTTTTCCCAGCCTAGGCCTCAAAGCGCTCCAAGTATCCACTTGCAGATTCTACAAAAAGAGAGCTTCATAGCTGCTCTTTCAAAAGGAAGGTTCAAGTCTGTGTGTTGAATGCACTCATCACAAAGAAGTTTCTGAGAATGCTTCTGTCTAGTTCTTACGTGAAGATATTTCCTTTTCCAGCTAAGCTTCAAAGCGCTCCAAATAAACACTTGCAAATTCTACTAAAGGAGTGTTTCAAAACAGTTCTTTCAAAAGGAACGTTCAAGTCTGTGAGTTGAATGCACTCAACGAACAGAAGTTTCTTAGAGTGCTTCTGTATAGTTTTCATGTGAAGATATTTCCTTTTCCAGCATAGGCCTCAAAGCGCTCCAAATATCCAATTGCCGATTCTACAAAAAAAGTGTTTCAAAACTGTTCTATCAAAAGGAAGGTTCAACGCTATGAGTAGAATGCACTCATCACAATGGAGTTGCTGAGAATGCTTCTCTCTAGTTTTTATGTGAAGATATTTCCTTTTCTAGCATAGGCCTCAAAGCGCTCCAGATAGCCACTTGCAGATTCTACAAAAAGAGGGTTTCAAATCTCTTCTATCAAAAGAAAGGTTCAACTCTGTGAGTTGAATGCACTCATCAGAAAGAAGTTTCTGAGAATGATTCTATCTAGTTTTCATCTGCATGTAATTCCTTTTCCACTAGATGCCGCAATCGCACCAAATATCCACTTGCAGTTTCCACAAAAAGAGTGCTGCAGAACTGCTCCATGAAAAGGAATGTTCAACTCTGTGAGTTCAATCCCCTGATGACATAGAAGTTTCTGAAAATGCTTCTGTCTAGTTGGTATAGGAAGATATTTCCTTTTCCAGCATAAGCCTCAAAGAGCTCCAAACATCCACTTGCGTTTTCTGCAAAAACAGTGTTTCAAAACTGGTCGATCAAAAGGAACGTTCAACTCTGTGAGTTGAATGCACTCATCACACAGAAGTTTCTGAGAATGCTTCCGTCTAGTTCTTACGTGAAGATATTTCCTTTTCCAGCTTAGGCCTCAAAGCGCTCCAAATAAACACTTGCAGATTCTACAAAAGGAGTGTTTCAAAACTGCTCTATCAAAAGGAAGGTTCAAGTCTGTGAGTTGAATGCACTCATCACAAAGAGGTTTCTGAGAATGCTGCTGTCTAGTTTTTATGTGAAGATATTTCCTTTTCCTCGCATAGACCTCAAATCGCTCCAGATATCCACTTGCAGATTTTACAGAAAGGGTGTTTCCAGACTGCTCTATCTAAAGGCACGTTCAACTCTGTGAGTTGAATGCACGCATTGCGAAGAACTTTCTGAGAATATTCTCTCTAGCTTTTAGGTGAAGATATTCCATTTCACAGCATAGGCCTCAAAGTGCTCCAAATAACCACTTGCAGATTTTACAAAAAGAATGTTTCAAAACTGCTCTTTCTAGAGGAAGGTTCAAGTCTGTGAGTTGAATGCACTCAACACAAAGAAGTTTCTGAGAATGCTTCTGTCCAGTTTTCATGTGAAGATATTTCCTTTTCCAGCATAGGCCCCAAACCGCTCCAAATAATCACTTGCAGAGTCTACAAAAAGAGTGTTTCCAAACTTCTCTATCAACTGGTAGGTACAACTCCGTGAGTTGAATGCCCTCATCACGAAGAAGTTTCTGAGAATGCTTCCCTCTTGTTTTGATGGGAAGATATTTCCTTTTCCAACATAGGCCTCAAGGTGCTCCGAATAAACACTTGCAGATTCTACAAACTTAGTGTTTCAAAACTGTTCTATCAAAAGGAACGTTCAAGTCTGGGAGTTGAATGAACTCATCACAAAGAAGTTTCTCAGAATGCTTCTGTCTAGTTTTTAGGTGAAGATATTTCATTTCCCAGCATAGGCCTGAAAGCGCTCCAAATATCCACTTGCAGATTCTACAAAAAGAGTGTTTCCAAACTGCTCTTACAAAAGGAAAGTTCAAGTCTGTGAGCTGAACGAACTCATCACCAAGAAGTTTCTGAGAATGCGTCTGTCTAGTTTTTATGTGTAGAAATTTCGTTTGCCAGCATAGGCCTCAAATCGCTCCAAACATCCACTAGCAAATTCTACAAAAGGAGTGTTTCAAAAGTGCGCTATCAAAAGAAAGAGTCCACTATGTGAGTTGAATGCATAAAGCACACGGAAGTTTCTGAGAATGCTTCTGTCTAGTTTTTAGGTGAAGATATTTCATTTCCCAGCATAGGCCACAAAGCGCTCCAAGTAGCCACTTGCAGATTCTACAAAAAGAGTGTTTCCAAACTGCTCTTTCAAAAGGAAGGTTCAAGTCTGTGAGTTGAGTGCCCTCATCACAAAGAAGTTTCTGAGAATGCTTCTGTCTAGTTTTTATATGAAGGTCTTTCCTCTTCCAACATAGTCCTCAAAGCGCTCCAAATAAACACTTGCAGATTCTACAAAAGGAGTGTTTCAAAACAGTTCTATCAAAAGGAACCTTCAAGTCTGTGAGTTGAATGCATTCATCACACAGAAGTTTCTGAGAATGCTTCTGTCTAGTTTTTAGGTGAAGATATTGCTTTTCCCAGCCTAGGCCTCAAAGCGCTCCAAGTATCCACTTGCAGATTCTACAAAAAGAGAGCTTCATAGCTGCTCTTTCAAAAGGAAGGTTCAAGTCTGTGTGTTGAATGCCCTCATCACAAAGAAGTTTCTGAGAATGCTTCTGTCTAGTTCTTACGTGAAGATATTTCCTTTTCCAGCTAAGCTTCAAAGCGCTCCAAATAAACACTTGCAAATTCTACTAAAGGAGTGTTTCAAAACAGTTCTTTCAAAAGGAACGTTCAAGTCTGTGAGTTGAATGCACTCAACGAACAGAAGTTTCTTAGAGTGCTTCTGTATAGTTTTCATGTGAAGATATTTCCTTTTCCAGCATAGGCCTCAAAGCGCTCCAAATATCCACTTGCCGATTCTACAAAAACAGTGTTTCAAAACTGTTCTATCAAAAGGAAGGTTCAACGCTATGAGTAGAATGCACTCATCACAATGGAGTTGCTGAGAATGCTTCTCTCTAGTTTTTATGTGAAGATATTTCCTTTTCTAGCATAGGCCTCAAAGCGCTCCAAATAGCCACTTGCAGATTCTACAAAAAGAGGGTTTCAAATCTCTTCTATCAAAAGAAAGGTTCAACTCTGTGAGTTGAATGCACTCATCAGAAAGAAGTTTCTGAGAATGATTCTATCTAGTTTTCATCTGCATGTATTTCCTTTTCCACTAGATGCCGCAATCGCACCAAATATCCACTTGCGGTTTCCACAAAAAGAGTGCTGCAGAACTGCTCCATGAAAAGGAATGTTCAACTCTGTGAGTTCAATCCCCTGATGACATAGAAGTTTCTGAAAATGCTTCTGTCTAGTTGGTATAGTAAGATATTTCCTTTTCCAGCATAAGCCTCAAAGAGCTCCAAATATCCACTTGCGGATTCTGCAAAAACAGTGTTTCAAAACTGGTCGATCAAAAGGAACGTTCAACTCTGTGAGTTGAATGCACTCATCACACAGAAGTTTCTGAGAATGCTTCCGTCTAGTTCTTACCTGAAGATATTTCCTTTTCCAGCTTAGGCCTCAAAGCGCTCCAAATAAACACTTGCAGATTCTACAAAAGGAGTGTTTCAAAACTGCTCTATCAAAAGGAAGGTTCAAGTCTGTGAGTTGAATGCACTCATCACAAAGAGGTTTCTGAGAATGCTGCTGTCTAGTTTTTATGTGAAGATATTTCCTTTTCCTCGCATAGACCTCAAATCGCTCCAGATATCCACTTGCAGATTTTACAGAAAGGGTGTTTCCAGACTGCTCTATCTAAAGGCACGTTCAACTCTGTGAGTTGAATGCACGCATTGCGAAGAACTTTCTGAGAATGCTTCTCTCTAGCTTTTAGGTGAAGATATTCCATTTCACAGCATAGGCCTCAAAGTGCTCCAAATAACCACTTGCAGATTTTACAAAAAGAATGTTTCAAAACTGCTCTTTCTAGAGGAAGGTTCAAGTCTGTGAGTTGAATGCACTCAACACAAAGAAGTTTCTGAGAATGCTTCCGTCCAGTTTTCATGTGAAGATATTTCCTTTTCCAGCATAGGCCCCAAACCGCTCCAAATAATCACTTGCAGAGTCTACAAAAAGAGTGTTTCCAAACTTCTCTATCAACTGGTAGGTACAACTCCGTGAGTTGAATGCCCTCATCACGAAGAAGTTTCTGAGAATGCTTCCCTCTTGTTTTGATGGGAAGATATTTCCTTTTCCAACATAGGCCTCAAGGAGCTCCGAATAAACACTTGCAGATTCTACAAACTTAGTGTTTCAAAACTGTTCTATCAAAAGGAACGTTCAAGTCTGGGAGTTGAATGAACTCATCACAAAGAAGTTTCTCAGAATGCTTCTGTCTAGTTTTTAGGTGAAGATATTTCATTTCCCAGCATAGGCCTGAAAGCGCTCCAAATATCCACTTGCAGATTCTACAAAAAGAGTGTTTCCAAACTGCTCTTACAAAAGGAAAGTTCAAGTCTGTGAGCTGAACGAACTCATCACAAAGAAGTTTCTGAGAATGCGTCTGTCTAGTTTTTATGTGTAGAAATTTCGTTTGCCAGCATAGGCCTCAAATCGCTCCAAACATCCACTAGCAAATTCTACAAAAGGAGTGTTTCAAAAGTGCGCTATCAAAAGAAAGAGTCCACTATGTGAGTTGAATGCATAAAGCACACGGAAGTTTCTGAGAATGCTTCTGTCTAGTTTTTAGGTGAAGATATTTCATTTCCCAGCATAGGCCACAAAGCGCTCCAAGTAGCCACTTGCAGATTCTACAAAAAGAGTGTTTCCAAACTGCTCTTTCAAAAGGAAGGTTCAAGTCTGTGAGTTGAGTGCCCTCATCACAAAGAAGTTTCTGAGAATGCTTCTGTCTAGTTTTTATATGAAGGTCTTTCCTTTTCCAACATAGTCCTCAAAGCGCTCCAAATAAACACTTGCAGATTCTACAAAAGGAGTGTTTCAAAACAGTTCTATCAAAAGGAACGTTCAAGTCTGTGAGTAGAATGCATTCATCACACAGAAGTTTCTGAGAATGCTTCTGTCTAGTTTTTAGGTGAAGATATTGCTTTTCCCAGCCTAGGCCTCAAAGCGCTCCAAGTATCCACTTGCAGATTCTACAAAAAGAGAGCTTCATAGCTGCTCTTTCAAAAGGAAGGTTCAAGTCTGTGTGTTGAATGCACTCATCACAAAGAAGTTTCTGAGAATGCTTCTGTCTAGTTCTTACGTGAAGATATTTCCTTTTCCAGCTAAGCTTCAAAGCGCTCCAAATAAGCACTTGCAAATTCTACTAAAGGAGTGTTTCAAAACAGTTCTTTCAAAAGGAACGTTCAAGTCTGTGAGTTGAATGCACTCAACGAACAGAAGTTTCTTAGAGTGCTTCTGTATAGTTTTCATGTGAAGATATTTCCTTTTCCAGCATAGGCCTCAAAGCGCTCCAAATATCCACTTGCCGATTCTACAAAAACAGTGTTTCAAAACTGTTCTATCAAAAGGAAGGTTCAACGCTATGAGTAGAATGCACTCATCACAATGGAGTTGCTGAGAATGCTTCTCTCTAGTTTTTATGTGAAGATATTTCCTTTTCTAGCATAGGCCTCAAAGCGCTCCAAATAGCCACTTGCAGATTCTACAAAAAGAGGGTTTCAAATCTCTTCTATCAAAAGAAAGGTTCAACTCTGTGAGTTGAATGCACTCATCAGAAAGAAGTTTCTGAGAATGATTCTATCTAGTTTTCATCTGCATGTATTTCCTTTTCCACTAGATGCCGCAATCGCACCAAATATCCACTTGCGGTTTCCACAAAAAGAGTGCTGCAGAACTGCTCCATGAAAAGGAATGTTCAACTCTGTGAGTTCAATCCCCTGATGACATAGAAGTTTCTGAAAATGCTTCTGTCTAGTTGGTATAGTAAGATATTTCCTTTTCCAGCATAAGCCTCAAAGAGCTCCAAATATCCACTTGCGGATTCTGCAAAAACAGTGTTTCAAAACTGGTCGATCAAAAGGAACGTTCAACTCTGTGAGTTGAATGCACTCATCACACAGAAGTTTCTGAGAATGCTTCCGTCTAGTTCTTACGTGAAGATATTTCCTTTTCCAGCTTAGGCCTCAAAGCGCTCCAAATAAACACTTGCAGATTCTACAAAAGGAGTGTTTCAAAACTGCTCTATCAAAAGGAAGGTTCAAGTCTGTGAGTTGAATGCACTCATCACAAAGAGGTTTCTGAGAATGCTGCTGTCTAGTTTTTATGTGAAGATATTTCCTTTTCCTCGCATAGACCTCAAATCGCTCCAGATATCCACTTGCAGATTTTACAGAAAGGGTGTTTCCAGACTGCTCTATCTAAAGGCACGTTCAACTCTGTGAGTTGAATGCACGCATTGCGAAGAACTTTCTGAGAATGCTTCTCTCTAGCTTTTAGGTGAAGATATTCCATTTCACAGCATAGGCCTCAAAGTGCTCCAAATAACCACTTGCAGATTTTACAAAAAGAATGTTTCAAAACTGCTCTTTCTAGAGGAAGGTTCAAGTCTGTGAGTTGAATGCACTCAACACAAAGAAGTTTCTGAGAATGCTTCCGTCCAGTTTTCATGTGAAGATATTTCCTTTTCCAGCATAGGCCCCAAACCGCTCCAAATAATCACTTGCAGAGTCTACAAAAAGAGTGTTTCCAAACTTCTCTATCAACTGGTAGGTACAACTCCGTGAGTTGAATGCCCTCATCACGAAGAAGTTTCTGAGAATGCTTCCCTCTTGTTTTGATGGGAAGATATTTCCTTTTCCAACATAGGCCTCAAGGAGCTCCGAATAAACACTTGCAGATTCTACAAACTTAGTGTTTCAAAACTGTTCTATCAAAAGGAACGTTCAAGTCTGGGAGTTGAATGAACTCATCACAAAGAAGTTTCTCAGAATGCTTCTGTCTAGTTTTTAGGTGAAGATATTTCATTTCCCAGCATAGGCCCGAAAGCGCTCCAAATATCCACTTGCAGATTCTACAAAAAGAGTGTTTCCAAACTGCTCTTACAAAAGGAAAGTTCAAGTCTGTGAGCTGAACGAACTCATCACAAAGAAGTTTCTGAGAATGCGTCTGTCTAGTTTTTATGTGTAGAAATTTCGTTTGCCAGCATAGGCCTCAAATCGCTCCAAACATCCACTAGCAAATTCTACAAAAGGAGTGTTTCAAAAGTGCGCTATCAAAAGAAAGAGTCCACTATGTGAGTTGAATGCATAAAGCACACGGAAGTTTCTGAGAATGCTTCTGTCTAGTTTTTAGGTGAAGATATTTCATTTCCCAGCATAGGCCACAAAGCGCTCCAAATAGCCACTTGCAGATTCTACAAAAAGAGTGTTTCCAAACTGCTCTTTCAAAAGGAAGGTTCAAGTCTGTGAGTTGAGTGCCCTCATCACAAAGAAGTTTCTGAGAATGCTTCTGTCTAGTTTTTATATGAAGGTCTTTCCTTTTCCAACATAGTCCTCAAAGCGCTCCAAATAAACACTTGCAGATTCTACAAAAGGAGTGTTTCAAAACAGTTCTATCAAAAGGAACGTTCAAGTCTGTGGGTTGAATGCATTCATCACACAGAAGTTTCTGAGAATGCTTCTGTCTAGTTTTTAGGTGAAGATATTGCTTTTCCCAGCCTAGGCCTCAAAGCGCTCCATGTATCCACTTGCAGATTCTACAAAAAGAGAGCTTCATAGCTGCTCTTTCAAAAGGAAGGTTCAAGTCTGTGTGTTGAATGCACTCATCACAAAGAAGTTTCTGAGAATGCTTCTGTCTAGTTCTTACGTGAAGATATTTCCTTTTCCAGCTAAGCTTCAAAGCGCTCCAAATAAACACTTGCAAATTCTACTAAAGGAGTGTTTCAAAACAGTTCTTTCAAAAGGAACGTTCAAGTCTGTGAGTTGAATGCACTCAACGAACAGAAGTTTCTTAGAGTGCTTCTGTATAGTTTTCATGTGAAGATATTTCCTTTTCCAGCATAGGCCTCAAAGCGCTCCAAATATCCACTTGCCGATTCTACAAAAACAGTGTTTCAAAACTGTTCTATCAAAAGGAAGGTTCAACGCTATGAGTAGAATGCACTCATCACAATGGAGTTGCTGAGAATGCTTCTCTCTAGTTTTTATGTGAAGATATTTCCTTTTCTAGCATAGGCCTCAAAGCGCTCCAAATAGCCACTTGCAGATTCTACAAAAAGAGGGTTTCAAATCTCTTCTATCAAAAGAAAGGTTCAACTCTGTGAGTTGAATGCACTCATCAGAAAGAAGTTTCTGAGAATGATTCTATCTAGTTTTCATCTGCATGTATTTCCTTTTCCACTAGATGCCGCAATCGCACCAAATATCCACTTGCAGTTTCCACAAAAAGAGTGCTGCAGAACTGCTCCATGAAAAGGAATGTTCAACTCTGTGAGTTCAATCCCCTGATGACATAGAAGTTTCTGAAAATGCTTCTGTCTAGTTGGTATAGGAAGATATTTCCTTTTCCAGCATAAGCCTCAAAGAGCTCCAAATATCCACTTGCGGATTCTGCAAAAACAGTGTTTCAAAACTGGTCGATCAAAAGGAACGTTCAACTCTGTGAGTTGAATGCACTCATCACACAGAAGTTTCTGAATGCTTCCGTCTAGTTCTTACGTGAAGACATTTCCTTTTCCAGCTTAGGCCTCAAAGCGCTCCAAATAAACACTTGCAGATTCTACAAAAGGAGTGTTTCAAAACTGCTCTATCAAAAGGAAGGTTCAAGTCTGTGAGTTGAATGCACTCATCACAAAGAGGTTTCTGAGAATGCTGCTGTCTAGTTTTTATGTGAAGATATTTCCTTTTCCTCGCATAGACCTCAAATCGCTCCAGATATCCACTTGCAGATTTTACAGAAAGGGTGTTTCCAGACTGCTCTATCTAAAGGCACGTTCAACTCTGTGAGTTGAATGCACGCATTGCGAAGAACTTTCTGACAATGCTTCTCTCTAGCTTTTAGGTGAAGATATTCCATTTCACAGCATAGGCCTCAAAGTGCTCCAAATAACCACTTGCAGATTTTACAAAAAGAATGTTTCAAAACTGCTCTTTCTAGAGGAAGGTTCAAGTCTGTGAGTTGAATGCACTCAACACAAAGAAGTTTCTGAGAATGCTTCTGTCCAGTTTTCATGTGAAGATATTTCCTTTTCCAGCATAGGCCCCAAACCGCTCCAAATAATCACTTGCAGAGTCTACAAAAAGAGTGTTTCCAAACTTCTCTATCAACTGGTAGGTACAACTCCGTGAGTTGAATGCCCTCATCACGAAGAAGTTTCTGAGAATGCTTCCCTCTTGTTTTGATGGGAAGATATTTCCTTTTCCAACATAGGCCTCAAGGTGCTCCGAATAAACACTTGCAGATTCTACAAACTTAGTGTTTCAAAACTGTTCTATCAAAAGGAACGTTCAAGTCTGGGAGTTGAATGAACTCATCACAAAGAAGTTTCTCAGAATGCTTCTGTCTAGTTTTTAGGTGAAGATATTTCATTTCCCAGCATAGGCCTGAAAGCGCTCCAAATATCCACTTGCAGATTCTACAAAAAGAGTGTTTCCAAACTGCTCTTACAAAAGGAAAGTTCAAGTCTGTGAGCTGAACGAACTCATCACAAAGAAGTTTCTGAGAATGCGTCTGTCTAGTTTTTATGTGTAGAAATTTCGTTTGCCAGCATAGGCCTCAAATCGCTCCAAACATCCACTAGCAAATTCTACAAAAGGAGTGTTTCAAAAGTGCGCTATCAAAAGAAAGAGTCCACTATGTGAGTTGAATGCATAAAGCACACGGAAGTTTCTGAGAATGCTTCTGTCTAGTTTTTAGGTGAAGATATTTCATTTCCCAGCATAGGCCACAAACCGCTCCAAGTAGCCACTTGCAGATTCTACAAAAAGAGTGTTTCCAAACTGCTCTTTCAAAAGGAAGGTTCAAGTCTGTGAGTTGAGTGCCCTCATCACAAAGAAGTTTCTGAGAATGCTTCTGTCTAGTTTTTATATGAAGGTCTTTCCTTTTCCAACATAGTCCTCAAAGCGCTCCAAATAAACACTTGCAGATTCTACAAAAGGAGTGTTTCAAAACAGTTCTATCAAAAGGAACGTTCAAGTCTGTGAGTTGAATGCATTCATCACACAGAAGTTTCTGAGAATGCTTCTGTCTAGTTTTTAGGTGAAGATATTGCTTTTCCCAGCCTAGGCCTCAAAGCGCTCCAAGTATCCACTTGCAGATTCTACAAAAAGAGAGCTTCATAGCTGCTCTTTCAAAAGGAAGGTTCAAGTCTGTGTGTTGAATGCACTCATCACAAAGAAGTTTCTGAGAATGCTTCTGTCTAGTTCTTACGTGAAGATATTTCCTTTTCCAGCTAAGCTTCAAAGCGCTCCAAATAAACACTTGCAAATTCTACTAAAGGAGTGTTTCAAAACAGTTCTTTCAAAAGGAACGTTCAAGTCTGTGAGTTGAATGCACTCAACGAACAGAAGTTTCTTAGAGTGCTTCTGTATAGTTTTCATGTGAAGATATTTCCTTTTCCAGCATAGGCCTCAAAGCGCTCCAAATATCCACTTGCCGATTCTACAAAAACAGTGTTTCAAAACTGTTCTATCAAAAGGAAGGTTCAACGCTATGAGTAGAATGCACTCATCACAATGGAGTTGCTGAGAATGCTTCTCTCTAGTTTTTATGTGAAGATATTTCCTTTTCTAGCATAGGCCTCAAAGCGCTCCAGATAGCCACTTGCAGATTCTACAAAAAGAGGGTTTCAAATCTCTTCTATCAAAAGAAAGGTTCAACTCTGTGAGTTGAATGCACTCATCAGAAAGAAGTTTCTGAGAATGATTCTATCTAGTTTTCATCTGCATGTAATTCCTTTTCCACTAGATGCCGCAATCGCACCAAATATCCACCTGCAGTTTCCACAAAAAGAGTGCTGCAGAACTGCTCCATGAAAAGGAATGTTCAACTCTGTGAGTTCAATCCCCTGATGACATAGAAGTTTCTGAAAATGCTTCTGTCTAGTTGGTATAGGAAGATATTTCCTTTTCCAGCATAAGCCTCAAAGAGCTCCAAACATCCACTTGCGTTTTCTGCAAAAACAGTGTTTCAAAACTGGTCGATCAAAAGGAACGTTCAACTCTGTGAGTTGAATGCACTCATCACACAGAAGTTTCTGAGAATGCTTCCGTCTAGTTCTTACGTGAAGATATTTCCTTTTCCAGCTTAGGCCTCAAAGCGCTCCAAATAAACACTTGCAGATTCTACAAAAGGAGTGTTTCAAAACTGCTCTATCAAAAGGAAGGTTCAAGTCTGTGAGTTGAATGCACTCATCACAAAGAGGTTTCTGAGAATGCTGCTGTCTAGTTTTTATGTGAAGATATTTCCTTTTCCTCGCATAGACCTCAAATCGCTCCAGATATCCACTTGCAGATTTTACAGAAAGGGTGTTTCCAGACTGCTCTATCTAAAGGCACGTTCAACTCTGTGAGTTGAATGCACGCATTGCGAAGAACTTTCTGAGAATATTCTCTCTAGCTTTTAGGTGAAGATATTCCATTTCACAGCATAGGCCTCAAAGTGCTCCAAATAACCACTTGCAGATTTTACAAAAAGAATGTTTCAAAACTGCTCTTTCTAGAGGAAGGTTCAAGTCTGTGAGTTGAATGCACTCAACACAAAGAAGTTTCTGAGAATGCTTCTGTCCAGTTTTCATGTGAAGATATTTCCTTTTCCAGCATAGGCCCCAAACCGCTCCAAATAATCACTTGCAGAGTCTACAAAAAGAGTGTTTCCAAACTTCTCTATCAACTGGTAGGTACAACTCCGTGAGTTGAATGCCCTCATCACGAAGAAGTTTCTGAGAATGCTTCCCTCTTGTTTTGATGGGAAGATATTTCCTTTTCCAACATAGGCCTCAAGGTGCTCCGAATAAACACTTGCAGATTCTACAAACTTAGTGTTTCAAAACTGTTCTATCAAAAGGAACGTTCAAGTCTGGGAGTTGAATGAACTCATCACAAAGAAGTTTCTCAGAATGCTTCTGTCTAGTTTTTAGGTGAAGATATTTCATTTCCCAGCATAGGCCTGAAAGCGCTCCAAATATCCACTTGCAGATTCTACAAAAAGAGTGTTTCCAAACTGCTCTTACAAAAGGAAAGTTCAAGTCTGTGAGCTGAACGAACTCATCACCAAGAAGTTTCTGAGAATGCGTCTGTCTAGTTTTTATGTGTAGAAATTTCGTTTGCCAGCATAGGCCTCAAATCGCTCCAAACATCCACTAGCAAATTCTACAAAAGGAGTGTTTCAAAAGTGCGCTATCAAAAGAAAGAGTCCACTATGTGAGTTGAATGCATAAAGCACACGGAAGTTTCTGAGAATGCTTCTGTCTAGTTTTTAGGTGAAGATATTTCATTTCCCAGCATAGGCCACAAAGCGCTCCAAGTAGCCACTTGCAGATTCTACAAAAAGAGTGTTTCCAAACTGCTCTTTCAAAAGGAAGGTTCAAGTCTGTGAGTTGAGTGCCCTCATCACAAAGAAGTTTCTGAGAATGCTTCTGTCTAGTTTTTATATGAAGGTCTTTCCTCTTCCAACATAGTCCTCAAAGCGCTCCAAATAAACACTTGCAGATTCTACAAAAGGAGTGTTTCAAAACAGTTCTATCAAAAGGAACCTTCAAGTCTGTGAGTTGAATGCATTCATCACACAGAAGTTTCTGAGAATGCTTCTGTCTAGTTTTTAGGTGAAGATATTGCTTTTCCCAGCCTAGGCCTCAAAGCGCTCCAAGTATCCACTTGCAGATTCTACAAAAAGAGAGCTTCATAGCTGCTCTTTCAAAAGGAAGGTTCAAGTCTGTGTGTTGAATGCCCTCATCACAAAGAAGTTTCTGAGAATGCTTCTGTCTAGTTCTTACGTGAAGATATTTCCTTTTCCAGCTAAGCTTCAAAGCGCTCCAAATAAACACTTGCAAATTCTACTAAAGGAGTGTTTCAAAACAGTTCTTTCAAAAGGAAAGTTCAAGTCTGTGAGTTGAATGCACTCAACGAACAGAAGTTTCTTAGAGTGCTTCTGTATAGTTTTCATGTGAAGATATTTCCTTTTCCAGCATAGGCCTCAAAGCGCTCCAAATATCCACTTGCCGATTCTACAAAAACAGTGTTTCAAAACTGTTCTATCAAAAGGAAGGTTCAACGCTATGAGTAGAATGCACTCATCACAATGGAGTTGCTGAGAATGCTTCTCTCTAGTTTTTATGTGAAGATATTTCCTTTTCTAGCATAGGCCTCAAAGCGCTCCAAATAGCCACTTGCAGATTCTACAAAAAGAGGGTTTCAAATCTCTTCTATCAAAAGAAAGGTTCAACTCTGTGAGTTGAATGCACTCATCAGAAAGAAGTTTCTGAGAATGATTCTATCTAGTTTTCATCTGCATGTATTTCCCTTTCCACTACATGCCGCAATCGCACCAAATATCCACTTGCAGTTTCCACAAAAAGAGTGCTGCAGAACTGCTCCATGAAAAGGAATGTTCAACTCTGTGAGTTCAATCCCCTGATGACATAGAAGTTTCTGAAAATGCTTCTGTCTAGTTGGTATAGGAAGATATTTCCTTTTCCAGCATAAGCCTCAAAGAGCTCCAAATATCCACTTGCGGATTCTGCAAAAACAGTGTTTCAAAACTGGTCGATCAAAAGGAACGTTCAACTCTGTGAGTTGAATGCACTCATCACACAGAAGTTTCTGAGAATGCTTCCGTCTAGTTCTTACGTGAAGATATTTCCTTTTCCAGCTTAGGCCTCAAAGCGCTCCAAATAAACACTTGCAGATTCTACAAAAGGAGTGTTTCAAAACTGCTCTATCAAAAGGAAGGTTCAAGTCTGTGAGTTGAATGCACTCATCACAAAGAGGTTTCTGAGAATGCTGCTGTCTAGTTTTTATGTGAAGATATTTCCTTTTCCTCGCATAGACCTCAAATCGCTCCAGATATCCACTTGCAGATTTTACAGAAAGGGTGTTTCCAGACTGCTCTATCTAAAGGCACGTTCAACTCTGTGAGTTGAATGCACGCATTGCGAAGAACTTTCTGACAATGCTTCTCTCTAGCTTTTAGGTGAAGATATTCCATTTCACAGCATAGACCTCAAAGTGCTCCAAATAACCACTTGCAGATTTTACGAAAAGAATGTTTCAAAACTGCTCTTTCTAGAGGAAGGTTCAAGTCTGTGAGTTGAATGCACTCAACACAAAGAAGTTTCTGAGAATGCTTCTGTCCAGTTTTCATGTGAAGATATTTCCTTTTCCAGCATAGGCCCCAAACCGCTCCAAATAATCACTTGCAGAGTCTACAAAAAGAGTGTTTCCAAACTTCTCTATCAACTGGTAGGTACAACTCCGTGAGTTGAATGCCCTCATCACGAAGAAGTTTCTGAGAATGCTTCCCTCTTGTTTTGATGGGAAGATATTTCCTTTTCCAACATAGGCCTCAAGGTGCTCCGAATAAACACTTGCAGATTCTACAAACTTAGTGTTTCAAAACTGTTCTATCAAAAGGAACGTTCAAGTCTGGGAGTTGAATGAACTCATCACAAAGAAGTTTCTCAGAATGCTTCTGTCTAGTTTTTAGGTGAAGATATTTCATTTCCCAGCATAGGCCCGAAAGCGCTCCAAATATCCACTTGCAGATTCTACAAAAAGAGTGTTTCCAAACTGCTCTTACAAAAGGAAAGTTCAAGTCTGTGAGCTGAACGAACTCATCACAAAGAAGTTTCTGAGAATGCGTCTGTCTAGTTTTTATGTGTAGAAATTTCGTTTGCCAGCATAGGCCTCAAATCGCTCCAAACATCCACTAGCAAATTCTACAAAAGGAGTGTTTCAAAAGTGCGCTATCAAAAGAAAGAGTCCACTATGTGAGTTGAATGCATAAAGCACACGGAAGTTTCTGAGAATGCTTCTGTCTAGTTTTTAGGTGAAGATATTTCATTTCCCAGCATAGGCCACAAAGCGCTCCAAATAGCCACTTGCAGATTCTACAAAAAGAGTGTTTCCAAACTGCTCTTTCAAAAGGAAGGTTCAAGTCTGTGAGTTGAGTGCCCTCATCACAAAGAAGTTTCTGAGAATGCTTCTGTCTAGTTTTTATATGAAGGTCTTTCCTTTTCCAACATAGTCCTCAAAGCGCTCCAAATAAACACTTGCAGATTCTACAAAAGGAGTGTTTCAAAACAGTTCTATCAAAAGGAACGTTCAAGTCTGTGGGTTGAATGCATTCATCACACAGAAGTTTCTGAGAATGCTTCTGTCTAGTTTTTAGGTGAAGATATTGCTTTTCCCAGCCTAGGCCTCAAAGCGCTCCAAGTATCCACTTGCAGATTCTACAAAAAGAGAGCTTCATAGCTGCTCTTTCAAAAGGAAGGTTCAAGTCTGTGGGTTGAATGCACTCATCACAAAGAAGTTTCTGAGAATGCTTCTGTCTAGTTCTTACGTGAAGATATTTCCTTTTCCAGCTAAGCTTCAAAGCGCTCCAAATAAACACTTGCAAATTCTACTAAAGGAGTGTTTCAAAACAGTTCTTTCAAAAGGAACGTTCAAGTCTGTGAGTTGAATGCACTCAACGAACAGAAGTTTCTTAGAGTGCTTCTGTATAGTTTTCATGTGAAGATATTTCCTTTTCCAGCATAGGCCTCAAAGCGCTCCAAATATCCACTTGCCGATTCTACAAAAACAGTGTTTCAAAACTGTTCTATCAAAAGGAAGGTTCAACGCTATGAGTAGAATGCACTCATCACAATGGAGTTGCTGAGAATGCTTCTCTCTAGTTTTTATGTGAAGATATTTCCTTTTCTAGCATAGGCCTCAAAGCGCTCCAAATAGCCACTTGCAGATTCTACAAAAAGAGGGTTTCAAATCTCTTCTATCAAAAGAAAGGTTCAACTCTGTGAGTTGAATGCACTCATCAGAAAGAAGTTTCTGAGAATGATTCTATCTAGTTTTCATCTGCATGTATTTCCTTTTCCACTAGATGCCGCAATCGCACCAAATATCCACTTGCAGTTTCCACAAAAAGAGTGCTGCAGAACTGCTCCATGAAAAGGAATGTTCAACTCTGTGAGTTCAATCCCCTGATGACATAGAAGTTTCTGAAAATGCTTCTGTCTAGTTGGTATAGGAAGATATTTCCTTTTCCAGCATAAGCCTCAAAGAGCTCCAAACATCCACTTGCGGATTCTGCAAAAACAGTGTTTCAAAACTGGTCGATCAAAAGGAACGTTCAACTCTGTGAGTTGAATGCACTCATCACACAGAAGTTTCTGAGAATGCTTCCGTCTAGTTCTTACGTGAAGACATTTCCTTTTCCAGCTTAGGCCTCAAAGCGCTCCAAATAAACACTTGCAGATTCTACAAAAGGAGTGTTTCAAAACTGCTCTATCAAAAGGAAGGTTCAAGTCTGTGAGTTGAATGCACTCATCACAAAGAGGTTTCTGAGAATGCTGCTGTCTAGTTTTTATGTGAAGATATTTCCTTTTCCTCGCATAGACCTCAAATCGCTCCAGATATCCACTTGCAGATTTTACAGAAAGGGTGTTTCCAGACTGCTCTATCTAAAGGCACGTTCAACTCTGTGAGTTGAATGCACGCATTGCGAAGAACTTTCTGACAATGCTTCTCTCTAGCTTTTAGGTGAAGATATTCCATTTCACAGCATAGGCCTCAAAGTGCTCCAAATAACCACTTGCAGATTTTACAAAAAGAATGTTTCAAAACTGCTCTTTCTAGAGGAAGGTTCAAGTCTGTGAGTTGAATGCACTCAACACAAAGAAGTTTCTGAGAATGCTTCTGTCCAGTTTTCATGTGAAGATATTTCCTTTTCCAGCATAGGCCCCAAACCGCTCCAAATAATCACTTGCAGAGTCTACAAAAAGAGTGTTTCCAAACTTCTCTATCAACTGGTAGGTACAACTCCGTGAGTTGAATGCCCTCATCACGAAGAAGTTTCTGAGAATGCTTCCCTCTTGTTTTGATGGGAAGATATTTCCTTTTCCAACATAGGCCTCAAGGTGCTCCGAATAAACACTTGCAGATTCTACAAACTTAGTGTTTCAAAACTGTTCTATCAAAAGGAACGTTCAAGTCTGGGAGTTGAATGAACTCATCACAAAGAAGTTTCTCAGAATGCTTCTGTCTAGTTTTTAGGTGAAGATATTTCATTTCCCAGCATAGGCCTGAAAGCGCTCCAAATATCCACTTGCAGATTCTACAAAAAGAGTGTTTCCAAACTGCTCTTACAAAAGGAAAGTTCAAGTCTGTGAGCTGAACGAACTCATCACAAAGAAGTTTCTGAGAATGCGTCTGTCTAGTTTTTATGTGTAGAAATTTCGTTTGCCAGCATAGGCCTCAAATCGCTCCAAACATCCACTAGCAAATTCTACAAAAGGAGTGTTTCAAAAGTGCGCTATCAAAAGAAAGAGTCCACTATGTGAGTTGAATGCATAAAGCACACGGAAGTTTCTGAGAATGCTTCTGTCTAGTTTTTAGGTGAAGATATTTCATTTCCCAGCATAGGCCACAAACCGCTCCAAATAGCCACTTGCAGATTCTACAAAAAGAGTGTTTCCAAACTGCTCTTTCAAAAGGAAGGTTCAAGTCTGTGAGTTGAGTGCCCTCATCACAAAGAAGTTTCTGAGAATGCTTCTGTCTAGTTTTTATATGAAGGTCTTTCCTTTTCCAACATAGTCCTCAAAGCGCTCCAAATAAACACTTGCAGATTCTACAAAAGGAGTGTTTCAAAACAGTTCTATCAAAAGGAACGTTCAAGTCTGTGAGTTGAATGCATTCATCACACAGAAGTTTCTGAGAATGCTTCTGTCTAGTTTTTAGGTGAAGATATTGCTTTTCCCAGCCTAGGCCTCAAAGCGCTCCAAGTATCCACTTGCAGATTCTACAAAAAGAGAGCTTCATAGCTGCTCTTTCAAAAGGAAGGTTCAAGTCTGTGTGTTGAATGCACTCATCACAAAGAAGTTTCTGAGAATGCTTCTGTCTAGTTCTTACGTGAAGATATTTCCTTTTCCAGCTAAGCTTCAAAGCGCTCCAAATAAACACTTGCAAATTCTACTAAAGGAGTGTTTCAAAACAGTTCTTTCAAAAGGAACGTTCAAGTCTGTGAGTTGAATGCACTCAACGAACAGAAGTTTCTTAGAGTGCTTCTGTATAGTTTTCATGTGAAGATATTTCCTTTTCCAGCATAGGCCTCAAAGCGCTCCAAATATCCAATTGCCGATTCTACAAAAACAGTGTTTCAAAACTGTTCTATCAAAAGGAAGGTTCAACGCTATGAGTAGAATGCACTCATCACAATGGAGTTGCTGAGAATGCTTCTCTCTAGTTTTTATGTGAAGATATTTCCTTTTCTAGCATAGGCCTCAAAGCGCTCCAGATAGCCACTTGCAGATTCTACAAAAAGAGGGTTTCAAATCTCTTCTATCAAAAGAAAGGTTCAACTCTGTGAGTTGAATGCACTCATCAGAAAGAAGTTTCTGAGAATGATTCTATCTAGTTTTCATCTGCATGTAATTCCTTTTCCACTAGATGCCGCAATCGCACCAAATATCCACTTGCAGTTTCCACAAAAAGAGTGCTGCAGAACTGCTCCATGAAAAGGAATGTTCAACTCTGTGAGTTCAATCCCCTGATGACATAGAAGTTTCTGAAAATGCTTCTGTCTAGTTGGTATAGGAAGATATTTCCTTTTCCAGCATAAGCCTCAAAGAGCTCCAAACATCCACTTGCGTTTTCTGCAAAAACAGTGTTTCAAAACTGGTCGATCAAAAGGAACGTTCAACTCTGTGAGTTGAATGCACTCATCACACAGAAGTTTCTGAGAATGCTTCCGTCTAGTTCTTACGTGAAGATATTTCCTTTTCCAGCTTAGGCCTCAAAGCGCTCCAAATAAACACTTGCAGATTCTACAAAAGGAGTGTTTCAAAACTGCTCTATCAAAAGGAAGGTTCAAGTCTGTGAGTTGAATGCACTCATCACAAAGAGGTTTCTGAGAATGCTGCTGTCTAGTTTTTATGTGAAGATATTTCCTTTTCCTCGCATAGACCTCAAATCGCTCCAGATATCCACTTGCAGATTTTACAGAAAGGGTGTTTCCAGACTGCTCTATCTAAAGGCACGTTCAACTCTGTGAGTTGAATGCACGCATTGCGAAGAACTTTCTGAGAATATTCTCTCTAGCTTTTAGGTGAAGATATTCCATTTCACAGCATAGGCCTCAAAGTGCTCCAAATAACCACTTGCAGATTTTACAAAAAGAATGTTTCAAAACTGCTCTTTCTAGAGGAAGGTTCAAGTCTGTGAGTTGAATGCACTCAACACAAAGAAGTTTCTGAGAATGCTTCTGTCCAGTTTTCATGTGAAGATATTTCCTTTTCCAGCATAGGCCCCAAACCGCTCCAAATAATCACTTGCAGAGTCTACAAAAAGAGTGTTTCCAAACTTCTCTATCAACTGGTAGGTACAACTCCGTGAGTTGAATGCCCTCATCACGAAGAAGTTTCTGAGAATGCTTCCCTCTTGTTTTGATGGGAAGATATTTCCTTTTCCAACATAGGCCTCAAGGTGCTCCGAATAAACACTTGCAGATTCTACAAACTTAGTGTTTCAAAACTGTTCTATCAAAAGGAACGTTCAAGTCTGGGAGTTGAATGAACTCATCACAAAGAAGTTTCTCAGAATGCTTCTGTCTAGTTTTTAGGTGAAGATATTTCATTTCCCAGCATAGGCCCGAAAGCGCTCCAAATATCCACTTGCAGATTCTACAAAAAGAGTGTTTCCAAACTGCTCTTACAAAAGGAAAGTTCAAGTCTGTGAGCTGAACGAACTCATCACAAAGAAGTTTCTGAGAATGCGTCTGTCTAGTTTTTATGTGTAGAAATTTCGTTTGCCAGCATAGGCCTCAAATCGCTCCAAACATCCACTAGCAAATTCTACAAAAGGAGTGTTTCAAAAGTGCGCTATCAAAAGAAAGAGTCCACTATGTGAGTTGAATGCATAAAGCACACGGAAGTTTCTGAGAATGCTTCTGTCTAGTTTTTAGGTGAAGATATTTCATTTCCCAGCATAGGCCACAAAGCGCTCCAAGTAGCCACTTGCAGATTCTACAAAAAGAGTGTTTCCAAACTGCTCTTTCAAAAGGAAGGTTCAAGTCTGTGAGTTGAGTGCCCTCATCACAAAGAAGTTTCTGAGAATGCTTCTGTCTAGTTTTTATATGAAGGTCTTTCCTCTTCCAACATAGTCCTCAAAGCGCTCCAAATAAACACTTGCAGATTCTACAAAAGGAGTGTTTCAAAACAGTTCTATCAAAAGGAACCTTCAAGTCTGTGAGTTGAATGCATTCATCACACAGAAGTTTCTGAGAATGCTTCTGTCTAGTTTTTAGGTGAAGATATTGCTTTTCCCAGCCTAGGCCTCAAAGCGCTCCAAGTATCCACTTGCAGATTCTACAAAAAGAGAGCTTCATAGCTGCTCTTTCAAAAGGAAGGTTCAAGTCTGTGTGTTGAATGCCCTCATCACAAAGAAGTTTCTGAGAATGCTTCTGTCTAGTTCTTACGTGAAGATATTTCCTTTTCCAGCTAAGCTTCAAAGCGCTCCAAATAAACACTTGCAAATTCTACTAAAGGAGTGTTTCAAAACAGTTCTTTCAAAAGGAACGTTCAAGTCTGTGAGTTGAATGCACTCAACGAACAGAAGTTTCTTAGAGTGCTTCTGTATAGTTTTCATGTGAAGATATTTCCTTTTCCAGCATAGGCCTCAAAGCGCTCCAAATATCCACTTGCCGATTCTACAAAAACAGTGTTTCAAAACTGTTCTATCAAAAGGAAGGTTCAACGCTATGAGTAGAATGCACTCATCACAATGGAGTTGCTGAGAATGCTTCTCTCTAGTTTTTATGTGAAGATATTTCCTTTTCTAGCATAGGCCTCAAAGCGCTCCAAATAGCCACTTGCAGATTCTACAAAAAGAGGGTTTCAAATCTCTTCTATCAAAAGAAAGGTTCAACTCTGTGAGTTGAATGCACTCATCAGAAAGAAGTTTCTGAGAATGATTCTATCTAGTTTTCATCTGCATGTATTTCCTTTTCCACTAGATGCCGCAATCGCACCAAATATCCACTTGCGGTTTCCACAAAAAGAGTGCTGCAGAACTGCTCCATGAAAAGGAATGTTCAACTCTGTGAGTTCAATCCCCTGATGACATAGAAGTTTCTGAAAATGCTTCTGTCTAGTTGGTATAGGAAGATATTTCCTTTTCCAGCATAAGCCTCAAAGAGCTCCAAACATCCACTTGCGGATTCTGCAAAAACAGTGTTTCAAAACTGGTCGATCAAAAGGAACGTTCAACTCTGTGAGTTGAATGCACTCATCACACAGAAGTTTCTGAGAATGCTTCCGTCTAGTTCTTACGTGAAGACATTTCCTTTTCCAGCTTAGGCCTCAAAGCGCTCCAAATAAACACTTGCAGATTCTACAAAAGGAGTGTTTCAAAACTGCTCTATCAAAAGGAAGGTTCAAGTCTGTGAGTTGAATGCACTCATCACAAAGAGGTTTCTGAGAATGCTGCTGTCTAGTTTTTATGTGAAGATATTTCCTTTTCCTCGCATAGACCTCAAATCGCTCCAGATATCCACTTGCAGATTTTACAGAAAGGGTGTTTCCAGACTGCTCTATCTAAAGGCACGTTCAACTCTGTGAGTTGAATGCACGCATTGCGAAGAACTTTCTGACAATGCTTCTCTCTAGCTTTTAGGTGAAGATATTCCATTTCACAGCATAGGCCTCAAAGTGCTCCAAATAACCACTTGCAGATTTTACAAAAAGAATGTTTCAAAACTGCTCTTTCTAGAGGAAGGTTCAAGTCTGTGAGTTGAATGCACTCAACACAAAGAAGTTTCTGAGAATGCTTCTGTCCAGTTTTCATGTGAAGATATTTCCTTTTCCAGCATAGGCCCCAAACCGCTCCAAATAATCACTTGCAGAGTCTACAAAAAGAGTGTTTCCAAACTTCTCTATCAACTGGTAGGTACAACTCCGTGAGTTGAATGCCCTCATCACGAAGAAGTTTCTGAGAATGCTTCCCTCTTGTTTTGATGGGAAGATATTTCCTTTTCCAACATAGGCCTCAAGGTGCTCCGAATAAACACTTGCAGATTCTACAAACTTAGTGTTTCAAAACTGTTCTATCAAAAGGAACGTTCAAGTCTGGGAGTTGAATGAACTCATCACAAAGAAGTTTCTCAGAATGCTTCTGTCTAGTTTTTAGGTGAAGATATTTCATTTCCCAGCATAGGCCTGAAAGCGCTCCAAATATCCACTTGCAGATTCTACAAAAAGAGTGTTTCCAAACTGCTCTTACAAAAGGAAAGTTCAAGTCTGTGAGCTGAACGAACTCATCACAAAGAAGTTTCTGAGAATGCGTCTGTCTAGTTTTTATGTGTAGAAATTTCGTTTGCCAGCATAGGCCTCAAATCGCTCCAAACATCCACTAGCAAATTCTACAAAAGGAGTGTTTCAAAAGTGCGCTATCAAAAGAAAGAGTCCACTATGTGAGTTGAATGCATAAAGCACACGGAAGTTTCTGAGAATGCTTCTGTCTAGTTTTTAGGTGAAGATATTTCATTTCCCAGCATAGGCCACAAACCGCTCCAAATAGCCACTTGCAGATTCTACAAAAAGAGTGTTTCCAAACTGCTCTTTCAAAAGGAAGGTTCAAGTCTGTGAGTTGAGTGCCCTCATCACAAAGAAGTTTCTGAGAATGCTTCTGTCTAGTTTTTATATGAAGGTCTTTCCTTTTCCAACATAGTCCTCAAAGCGCTCCAAATAAACACTTGCAGATTCTACAAAAGGAGTGTTTCAAAACAGTTCTATCAAAAGGAACGTTCAAGTCTGTGAGTTGAATGCATTCATCACACAGAAGTTTCTGAGAATGCTTCTGTCTAGTTTTTAGGTGAAGATATTGCTTTTCCCAGCCTAGGCCTCAAAGCGCTCCAAGTATCCACTTGCAGATTCTACAAAAAGAGAGCTTCATAGCTGCTCTTTCAAAAGGAAGGTTCAAGTCTGTGTGTTGAATGCACTCATCACAAAGAAGTTTCTGAGAATGCTTCTGTCTAGTTCTTACGTGAAGATATTTCCTTTTCCAGCTAAGCTTCAAAGCGCTCCAAATAAACACTTGCAAATTCTACTAAAGGAGTGTTTCAAAACAGTTCTTTCAAAAGGAACGTTCAAGTCTGTGAGTTGAATGCACTCAACGAACAGAAGTTTCTTAGAGTGCTTCTGTATAGTTTTCATGTGAAGATATTTCCTTTTCCAGCATAGGCCTCAAAGCGCTCCAAATATCCAATTGCCGATTCTACAAAAACAGTGTTTCAAAACTGTTCTATCAAAAGGAAGGTTCAACGCTATGAGTAGAATGCACTCATCACAATGGAGTTGCTGAGAATGCTTCTCTCTAGTTTTTATGTGAAGATATTTCCTTTTCTAGCATAGGCCTCAAAGCGCTCCAGATAGCCACTTGCAGATTCTACAAAAAGAGGGTTTCAAATCTCTTCTATCAAAAGAAAGGTTCAACTCTGTGAGTTGAATGCACTCATCAGAAAGAAGTTTCTGAGAATGATTCTATCTAGTTTTCATCTGCATGTAATTCCTTTTCCACTAGATGCCGCAATCGCACCAAATATCCACTTGCAGTTTCCACAAAAAGAGTGCTGCAGAACTGCTCCATGAAAAGGAATGTTCAACTCTGTGAGTTCAATCCCCTGATGACATAGAAGTTTCTGAAAATGCTTCTGTCTAGTTGGTATAGGAAGATATTTCCTTTTCCAGCATAAGCCTCAAAGAGCTCCAAACATCCACTTGCGTTTTCTGCAAAAACAGTGTTTCAAAACTGGTCGATCAAAAGGAACGTTCAACTCTGTGAGTTGAATGCACTCATCACACAGAAGTTTCTGAGAATGCTTCCGTCTAGTTCTTACGTGAAGATATTTCCTTTTCCAGCTTAGGCCTCAAAGCGCTCCAAATAAACACTTGCAGATTCTACAAAAGGAGTGTTTCAAAACTGCTCTATCAAAAGGAAGGTTCAAGTCTGTGAGTTGAATGCACTCATCACAAAGAGGTTTCTGAGAATGCTGCTGTCTAGTTTTTATGTGAAGATATTTCCTTTTCCTCGCATAGACCTCAAATCGCTCCAGATATCCACTTGCAGATTTTACAGAAAGGGTGTTTCCAGACTGCTCTATCTAAAGGCACGTTCAACTCTGTGAGTTGAATGCACGCATTGCGAAGAACTTTCTGAGAATATTCTCTCTAGCTTTTAGGTGAAGATATTCCATTTCACAGCATAGGCCTCAAAGTGCTCCAAATAACCACTTGCAGATTTTACAAAAAGAATGTTTCAAAACTGCTCTTTCTAGAGGAAGGTTCAAGTCTGTGAGTTGAATGCACTCAACACAAAGAAGTTTCTGAGAATGCTTCTGTCCAGTTTTCATGTGAAGATATTTCCTTTTCCAGCATAGGCCCCAAACCGCTCCAAATAATCACTTGCAGAGTCTACAAAAAGAGTGTTTCCAAACTTCTCTATCAACTGGTAGGTACAACTCCGTGAGTTGAATGCCCTCATCACGAAGAAGTTTCTGAGAATGCTTCCCTCTTGTTTTGATGGGAAGATATTTCCTTTTCCAACATAGGCCTCAAGGTGCTCCGAATAAACACTTGCAGATTCTACAAACTTAGTGTTTCAAAACTGTTCTATCAAAAGGAACGTTCAAGTCTGGGAGTTGAATGAACTCATCACAAAGAAGTTTCTCAGAATGCTTCTGTCTAGTTTTTAGGTGAAGATATTTCATTTCCCAGCATAGGCCCGAAAGCGCTCCAAATATCCACTTGCAGATTCTACAAAAAGAGTGTTTCCAAACTGCTCTTACAAAAGGAAAGTTCAAGTCTGTGAGCTGAACGAACTCATCACAAAGAAGTTTCTGAGAATGCGTCTGTCTAGTTTTTATGTGTAGAAATTTCGTTTGCCAGCATAGGCCTCAAATCGCTCCAAACATCCACTAGCAAATTCTACAAAAGGAGTGTTTCAAAAGTGCGCTATCAAAAGAAAGAGTCCACTATGTGAGTTGAATGCATAAAGCACACGGAAGTTTCTGAGAATGCTTCTGTCTAGTTTTTAGGTGAAGATATTTCATTTCCCAGCATAGGCCACAAAGCGCTCCAAGTAGCCACTTGCAGATTCTACAAAAAGAGTGTTTCCAAACTGCTCTTTCAAAAGGAAGGTTCAAGTCTGTGAGTTGAGTGCCCTCATCACAAAGAAGTTTCTGAGAATGCTTCTGTCTAGTTTTTATATGAAGGTCTTTCCTCTTCCAACATAGTCCTCAAAGCGCTCCAAATAAACACTTGCAGATTCTACAAAAGGAGTGTTTCAAAACAGTTCTATCAAAAGGAACCTTCAAGTCTGTGAGTTGAATGCATTCATCACACAGAAGTTTCTGAGAATGCTTCTGTCTAGTTTTTAGGTGAAGATATTGCTTTTCCCAGCCTAGGCCTCAAAGCGCTCCAAGTATCCACTTGCAGATTCTACAAAAAGAGAGCTTCATAGCTGCTCTTTCAAAAGGAAGGTTCAAGTCTGTGTGTTGAATGCCCTCATCACAAAGAAGTTTCTGAGAATGCTTCTGTCTAGTTCTTACGTGAAGATATTTCCTTTTCCAGCTAAGCTTCAAAGCGCTCCAAATAAACACTTGCAAATTCTACTAAAGGAGTGTTTCAAAACAGTTCTTTCAAAAGGAACGTTCAAGTCTGTGAGTTGAATGCACTCAACGAACAGAAGTTTCTTAGAGTGCTTCTGTATAGTTTTCATGTGAAGATATTTCCTTTTCCAGCATAGGCCTCAAAGCGCTCCAAATATCCACTTGCCGATTCTACAAAAACAGTGTTTCAAAACTGTTCTATCAAAAGGAAGGTTCAACGCTATGAGTAGAATGCACTCATCACAATGGAGTTGCTGAGAATGCTTCTCTCTAGTTTTTATGTGAAGATATTTCCTTTTCTAGCATAGGCCTCAAAGCGCTCCAAATAGCCACTTGCAGATTCTACAAAAAGAGGGTTTCAAATCTCTTCTATCAAAAGAAAGGTTCAACTCTGTGAGTTGAATGCACTCATCAGAAAGAAGTTTCTGAGAATGATTCTATCTAGTTTTCATCTGCATGTATTTCCTTTTCCACTAGATGCCGCAATCGCACCAAATATCCACTTGTGGTTTCCACAAAAAGAGTGCTGCAGAACTGCTCCATGAAAAGGAATGTTCAACTCTGTGAGTTCAATCCCCTGATGACATAGAAGTTTCTGAAAATGCTTCTGTCTAGTTGGTATAGGAAGATATTTCCTTTTCCAGCATAAGCCTCAAAGAGCTCCAAATATCCACTTGCGGATTCTGCAAAAACAGTGTTTCAAAACTGGTCGATCAAAAGGAACGTTCAACTCTGTGAGTTGAATGCACTCATCACACAGAAGTTTCTGAGAATGCTTCCGTCTAGTTCTTACGTGAAGATATTTCCTTTTCCAGCTTAGGCCTCAAAGCGCTCCAAATAAACACTTGCAGATTCTACAAAAGGAATGTTTCAAAACTGCTCTATCAAAAGGAAGGTTCAAGTCTGTGAGTTGAATGCACTCATCACAAAGAGGTTTCTGAGAATGCTGCTGTCTAGTTTTTATGTGAAGATATTTCCTTTTCCTCGCATAGACCTCAAATCGCTCCAGATATCCACTTGCAGATTTTACAGAAAGGGTGTTTCCAGACTGCTCTATCTAAAGGCACGTTCAACTCTGTGAGTTGAATGCACGCATTGCGAAGAACTTTCTGAGAATGCTTCTCTCTAGCTTTTAGGTGAAGATATTCCATTTCACAGCATAGGCCTCAAAGTGCTCCAAATAACCACTTGCAGATTTTACAAAAAGAATGTTTCAAAACTGCTCTTTCTAGAGGAAGGTTCAAGTCTGTGAGTTGAATGCACTCAACACAAAGAAGTTTCTGAGAATGCTTCCGTCCAGTTTTCATGTGAAGATATTTCCTTTTCCAGCATAGGCCCCAAACCGCTCCAAATAATCACTTGCAGAGTCTACAAAAAGAGTGTTTCCAAACTTCTCTATCAACTGGTAGGTACAACTCCGTGAGTTGAATGCCCTCATCACGAAGAAGTTTCTGAGAATGCTTCCCTCTTGTTTTGATGGGAAGATATTTCCTTTTCCAACATAGGCCTCAAGGAGCTCCGAATAAACACTTGCAGATTCTACAAACTTAGTGTTTCAAAACTGTTCTATCAAAAGGAACGTTCAAGTCTGGGAGTTGAATGAACTCATCACAAAGAAGTTTCTCAGAATGCTTCTGTCTAGTTTTTAGGTGAAGATATTTCATTTCCCAGCATAGGCCTGAAAGCGCTCCAAATATCCACTTGTAGATTCTACAAAAAGAGTGTTTCCAAACTGCTCTTACAAAAGGAAAGTTCAAGTCTGTGAGCTGAACGAACTCATCACCAAGAAGTTTCTGAGAATGCGTCTGTCTAGTTTTTATGTGTAGAAATTTCGTTTGCCAGCATAGGCCTCAAATCGCTCCAAACATCCACTAGCAAATTCTACAAAAGGAGTGTTTCAAAAGTGCGCTATCAAAAGAAAGAGTCCACTATGTGAGTTGAATGCATAAAGCACACGGAAGTTTCTGAGAATGCTTCTGTCTAGTTTTTAGGTGAAGATATTTCATTTCCCAGCATAGGCCACAAAGCGCTCCAAGTAGCCACTTGCAGATTCTACAAAAAGAGTGTTTCCAAACTGCTCTTTCAAAAGGAAGGTTCAAGTCCGTGAGTTGAGTGCCCTCATCACAAAGAAGTTTCTGAGAATGCTTCTGTCTAGTTTTTATATGAAGGTCTTTCCTATTCCAACATAGTCCTCAAAGCGCTCCAAATAAACACTTGCAGATTCTACAAAAGGAGTGTTTCAAAACAGTTCTATCAAAAGGAACCTTCAAGTCTGTGAGTTGAATGCATTCATCACACAGAAGTTTCTGAGAATGCTTCTGTCTAGTTTTTAGGTGAAGATATTGCTTTTCCCAGCCTAGGCCTCAAAGCGCTCCAAGTATCCACTTGCAGATTCTACAAAAAGAGAGCTTCATAGCTGCTCTTTCAAATGGAAGGTTCAAGTCTGTGTGTTGAATGCACTCATCACAAAGAAGTTTCTGAGAATGCTTCTGTCTAGTTCTTACGTGAAGATATTTCCTTTTCCAGCTAAGCTTCAAAGCGCTCCAAATAAGCACTTGCAAATTCTACTAAAGGAGTGTTTCAAAACAGTTCTTTCAAAAGGAACGTTCAAGTCTGTGAGTTGAATGCACTCAACGAACAGAAGTTTCTTAGAGTGCTTCTGTATAGTTTTCATGTGAAGATATTTCCTTTTCCAGCATAGGCCTCAAAGCGCTCCAAATATCCACTTGCCGATTCTACAAAAACAGTGTTTCAAAACTGTTCTATCAAAAGGAAGGTTCAACGCTATGAGTAGAATGCACTCATCACAATGGAGTTGCTGAGAATGCTTCTCTCTAGTTTTTATGTGAAGATATTTCCTTTTCTAGCATAGGCCTCAAAGCGCTCCAAATAGCCACTTGCAGATTCTACAAAAAGAGGGTTTCAAATCTCTTCTATCAAAAGAAAGGTTCAACTCTGTGAGTTGAATGCACTCATCAGAAAGAAGTTTCTGAGAATGATTCTATCTAGTTTTCATCTGCATGTATTTCCTTTTCCACTAGATGCCGCAATCGCACCAAATATCCACTTGCAGTTTCCACAAAAAGAGTGCTGCAGAACTGCTCCATGAAAAGGAATGTTCAACTCTGTGAGTTCAATCCCCTGATGACATAGAAGTTTCTGAAAATGCTTCTGTCTAGTTGGTATAGGAAGATATTTCCTTTTCCAGCATAAGCCTCAAAGAGCTCCAAATATCCACTTGCGGATTCTGCAAAAACAGTGTTTCAAAACTGGTCGATCAAAAGGAACGTTCAACTCTGTGAGTTGAATGCACTCATCACACAGAAGTTTCTGAGAATGCTTCCGTCTAGTTCTTACGTGAAGACATTTCCTTTTCCAGCTTAGGCCTCAAAGCGCTCCAAATAAACACTTGCAGATTCTACAAAAGGAGTGTTTCAAAACTGCTCTATCAAAAGGAAGGTTCAAGTCTGTGAGTTGAATGCACTCATCACAAAGAGGTTTCTGAGAATGCTGCTGTCTAGTTTTTATGTGAAGATATTTCCTTTTCCTCGCATAGACCTCAAATCGCTCCAGATATCCACTTGCAGATTTTACAGAAAGGGTGTTTCCAGACTGCTCTATCTAAAGGCACGTTCAACTCTGTGAGTTGAATGCACGCATTGCGAAGAACTTTCTGACAATGCTTCTCTCTAGCTTTTAGGTGAAGATATTCCATTTCACAGCATAGGCCTCAAAGTGCTCCAAATAACCACTTGCAGATTTTACAAAAAGAATGTTTCAAAACTGCTCTTTCTAGAGGAAGGTTCAAGTCTGTGAGTTGAATGCACTCAACACAAAGAAGTTTCTGAGAATGCTTCTGTCCAGTTTTCATGTGAAGATATTTCCTTTTCCAGCATAGGCCCCAAACCGCTCCAAATAATCACTTGCAGAGTCTACAAAAAGAGTGTTTCCAAACTTCTCTATCAACTGGTAGGTACAACTCCGTGAGTTGAATGCCCTCATCACGAAGAAGTTTCTGAGAATGCTTCCCTCTTGTTTTGATGGGAAGATATTTCCTTTTCCAACATAGGCCTCAAGGTGCTCCGAATAAACACTTGCAGATTCTACAAACTTAGTGTTTCAAAACTGTTCTATCAAAAGGAACGTTCAAGTCTGGGAGTTGAATGAACTCATCACAAAGAAGTTTCTCAGAATGCTTCTGTCTAGTTTTTAGGTGAAGATATTTCATTTCCCAGCATAGGCCTGAAAGCGCTCCAAATATCCACTTGCAGATTCTACAAAAAGAGTGTTTCCAAACTGCTCTTACAAAAGGAAAGTTCAAGTCTGTGAGCTGAACGAACTCATCACCAAGAAGTTTCTGAGAATGCGTCTGTCTAGTTTTTATGTGTAGAAATTTCGTTTGCCAGCATAGGCCTCAAATCGCTCCAAACATCCACTAGCAAATTCTACAAAAGGAGTGTTTCAAAAGTGCGCTATCAAAAGAAAGAGTCCACTATGTGAGTTGAATGCATAAAGCACACGGAAGTTTCTGAGAATGCTTCTGTCTAGTTTTTAGGTGAAGATATTTCATTTCCCAGCATAGGCCACAAAGCGCTCCAAGTAGCCACTTGCAGATTCTACAAAAAGAGTGTTTCCAAACTGCTCTTTCAAAAGGAAGGTTCAAGTCTGTGAGTTGAGTGCCCTCATCACAAAGAAGTTTCTGAGAATGCTTCTGTCTAGTTTTTATATGAAGGTCTTTCCTCTTCCAACATAGTCCTCAAAGCCCTCCAAATAAACACTTGCAGATTCTACAAAAGGAGTGTTTCAAAACAGTTCTATCAAAAGGAACCTTCAAGTCTGTGAGTTGAATGCATTCATCACACAGAAGTTTCTGAGAATGCTTCTGTCTAGTTTTTAGGTGAAGATATTTCTTTTCCCAGCCTAGGCCTCAAAGCGCTCCAAGTATCCACTTGCAGATTCTACAAAAAGAGAGCTTCATAGCTGCTCTTTCAAAAGGAAGGTTCAAGTCTGTGTGTTGAATGCCCTCATCACAAAGAAGTTTCTGAGAATGCTTCTGTCTAGTTCTTACGTGAAGATATTTCCTTTTCCAGCTAAGCTTCAAAGCGCTCCAAATAAACACTTGCAAATTCTACTAAAGGAGTGTTTCAAAACAGTTCTTTCAAAAGGAAAGTTCAAGTCTGTGAGTTGAATGCACTCAACGAACAGAAGTTTCTTAGAGTGCTTCTGTATAGTTTTCATGTGAAGATATTTCCTTTTCCAGCATAGGCCTCAAAGCGCTCCAAATATCCACTTGCCGATTCTACAAAAACAGTGTTTCAAAACTGTTCTATCAAAAGGAAGGTTCAACGCTATGAGTAGAATGCACTCATCACAATGGAGTTGCTGAGAATGCTTCTCTCTAGTTTTTATGTGAAGATATTTCCTTTTCTAGCATAGGCCTCAAAGCGCTCCAAATAGCCACTTGCAGATTCTACAAAAAGAGGGTTTCAAATCTCTTCTATCAAAAGAAAGGTTCAACTCTGTGAGTTGAATGCACTCATCAGAAAGAAGTTTCTGAGAATGATTCTATCTAGTTTTCATCTGCATGTATTTCCTTTTCCACTAGATGCCGCAATCGCACCAAATATCCACTTGCGGTTTCCACAAAAAGAGTGCTGCAGAACTGCTCCATGAAAAGGAATGTTCAACTCTGTGAGTTCAATCCCCTGATGACATAGAAGTTTCTGAAAATGCTTCTGTCTAGTTGGTATAGGAAGATATTTCCTTTTCCAGCATAAGCCTCAAAGAGCTCCAAATATCCACTTGCGGATTCTGCAAAAACAGTGTTTCAAAACTGGTCGATCAAAAGGAACGTTCAACTCTGTGAGTTGAATGCACTCATCACACAGAAGTTTCTGAGAATGCTTCCGTCTAGTTCTTACCTGAAGATATTTCCTTTTCCAGCTTAGGCCTCAAAGCGCTCCAAATAAACACTTGCAGATTCTACAAAAGGAGTGTTTCAAAACTGCTCTATCAAAAGGAAGGTTCAAGTCTGTGAGTTGAATGCACTCATCACAAAGAGGTTTCTGAGAATGCTGCTGTCTAGTTTTTATGTGAAGATATTTCCTTTTCCTCGCATAGACCTCAAATCGCTCCAGATATCCACTTGCAGATTTTACAGAAAGGGTGTTTCCAGACTGCTCTATCTAAAGGCACGTTCAACTCTGTGAGTTGAATGCACGCATTGCGAAGAACTTTCTGAGAATGCTTCTCTCTAGCTTTTAGGTGAAGATATTCCATTCACAGCATAGGCCTCAAAGTGCTCCAAATAACCACTTGCAGATTTTACAAAAAGAATGTTTCAAAACTGCTCTTTCTAGAGGAAGGTTCAAGTCTGTGAGTTGAATGCACTCAACACAAAGAAGTTTCTGAGAATGCTTCTGTCCAGTTTTCATGTGAAGATATTTCCTTTTCCAGCATAGGCCCCAAACCGCTCAAAATAATCACTTGCAGAGTCTACAAAAAGAGTGTTTCCAAACTTCTCTATCAACTGATAGGTACAACTCCGTGAGTTGAATGCCCTCATCACGAAGAAGTTTCTGAGAATGCTTCCCTCTTGTTTTGATGGGAAGATATTTCCTTTTCCAACATAGGCCTCAAGGTGCTCCGAATAAACACTTGCAGATTCTACAAACTTAGTGTTTCAAAACTGTTCTATCAAAAGGAGCGTTCAAGTCTGGGAGCTGAATGAACTCATCACAAAGAAGTTTCTCAGAATGCTTCTGTCTAGTTTTTAGGTGAAGATATTTCATTTCCCAGCATAGGCCTGAAAGCGCTCCAAATATCCACTTGCAGATTCTACAAAAAGAGTGTTTCCAAACTGCTCTTACAAAAGGAAAGTTCAAGTCTGTGAGCTGAACGAACTCATCACAAAGAAGTTTCTGAGAATGCGTCTGTCTAGTTTTTATGTGTAGAAATTTCGTTTGCCAGCATAGGCCTCAAATCGCTCCAAACATCCACTAGCAAATTCTACAAAAGGAGTGTTTCAAAAGTGCGCTATCAAAAGAAAGAGTCCACTATGTGAGTTGAATGCATAAAGCACACGGAAGTTTCTGAGAATGCTTCTGTCTAGTTTTTAGGTGAAGATATTTCATTTCCCAGCATAGGCCACAAAGCGCTCCAAGTAGCCACTTGCAGATTCTACAAAAAGTGTGTTTCCAAACTGCTCTTTCAAAAGGAAGGTTCAAGTCTGTGAGTTGAGTGCCCTCATCACAAAGAAGTTTCTGAGAATGCTTCTGTCTAGTTTTTATATGAAGGTCTTTCCTCTTCCAACATAGTCCTCAAAGCGCTCCAAATAAACACTTGCAGATTCTACAAAAGGAGTGTTTCAAAACAGTTCTATCAAAAGGAACGTTCAAGTCTGTGAGTTGAATGCATTCATCACACAGAAGTTTCTGAGAATGCTTCTGTCTAGTTTTTAGGTGAAGATATTGCTTTTCCCAGCCTAGACCTCAAAGCGCTCCAAGTATCCACTTGCAGATTCTACAAAAAGAGAGCTTCATAGCTGCTCTTTCAAAAGGAAGGTTCAAGTCTGTGTGTTGAATGCACTCATCACAAAGAAGTTTCTGAGAATGCTTCTGTCTAGTTCTTACGTGAAGATATTTCCTTTTCCAGCTAAGCTTCAAAGCGCTCCAAATAAACACTTGCAAATTCTACTAAAGGAGTGTTTCAAAACAGTTCTTTCAAAAGGAACGTTCAAGTCTGTGAGTTGAATGCACTCAACGAACAGAAGTTTCTTAGAGTGCTTCTGTATAGTTTTCATGTGAAGATATTTCCTTTTCCAGCATAGGCCTCAAAGCGCTCCAAATATCCACTTGCCGATTCTACAAAAACAGTGTTTCAAAACTGTTCTATCAAAAGGAAGGTTAAACGCTATGAGTAGAATGCACTCATCACAATGGAGTTGCTGAGAATGCTTCTCTCTAGTTTTTATGTGAAGATATTTCCTTTTCTAGCATAGGCCTCAAAGCGCTCCAAATAGCCACTTGCAGATTCTACAAAAAGAGGGTTTCAAATCTCTTCTATCAAAAGAAAGGTTCAACTCTGTGAGTTGAATGCACTCATCAGAAAGAAGTTTCTGAGAATGATTCTATCTAGTTTTCATCTGCATGTATTTCCTTTTCCACTAGATGCCGCAATCGCACCAAATATCCACTTGCGGTTTCCACAAAAAGAGTGCTGCAGAACTGCTCCATGAAAAGGAATGTTCAACTCTGTGAGTTCAATCCCCTGATGACATAGAAGTTTCTGAAAATGCTTCTGTCTAGTTGGTATAGGAAGATATTTCCTTTTCCAGCATAAGCCTCAAAGAGCTCCAAATATCCACTTGCGGATTCTGCAAAAACAGTGTTTCAAAACTGGTCGATCAAAAGGAACGTTCAACTCTGTGAGTTGAATGCACTCATCACACAGAAGTTTCTGAGAATGCTTCCGTCTAGTTCTTACGTGAAGATATTTCCTTTTCCAGCTTAGGCCTCAAAGCGCTCCAAATAAACACTTGCAGATTCTACAAAAGGAGTGTTTCAAAACTGCTCTATCAAAAGGAAGGTTCAAGTCTGTGAGTTGAATGCACTCATCACAAAGAGGTTTCTGAGAATGCTGCTGTCTAGTTTTTATGTGAAGATATTTCCTTTTCCTCGCATAGACCTCAAATCGCTCCAGATATCCACTTGCAGATTTTACAGAAAGGGTGTTTCCAGACTGCTCTATCTAAAGGCACGTTCAACTCTGTGAGTTGAATGCACGCATTGCGAAGAACTTTCTGAGAATGCTTCTCTCTAGCTTTTAGGTGAAGATATTCCATTTCACAGCATAGGCCTCAAAGTGCTCCAAATAACCACTTGCAGATTTTACAAAAAGAATGTTTCAAAACTGCTCTTTCTAGAGGAAGGTTCAAGTCTGTGAGTTGAATGCACTCAACACAAAGAAGTTTCTGAGAATGCTTCCGTCCAGTTTTCATGTGAAGATATTTCCTTTTCCAGCATAGGCCCCAAACCGCTCCAAATAATCACTTGCAGAGTCTACAAAAAGAGTGTTTCCAAACTTCTCTATCAACTGGTAGGTACAACTCCGTGAGTTGAATGCCCTCATCACGAAGAAGTTTCTGAGAATGCTTCCCTCTTGTTTTGATGGGAAGATATTTCCTTTTCCAACATAGGCCTCAAGGAGCTCCGAATAAACACTTGCAGATTCTACAAACTTAGTGTTTCAAAACTGTTCTATCAAAAGGAACGTTCAAGTCTGGGAGTTGAATGAACTCATCACAAAGAAGTTTCTCAGAATGCTTCTGTCTAGTTTTTAGGTGAAGATATTTCATTTCCCAGCATAGGCCTGAAAGCGCTCCAAATATCCACTTGCAGATTCTACAAAAAGAGTGTTTCCAAACTGCTCTTACAAAAGGAAAGTTCAAGTCTGTGAGCTGAACGAACTCATCACAAAGAAGTTTCTGAGAATGCGTCTGTCTAGTTTTTATGTGTAGAAATTTCGTTTGCCAGCATAGGCCTCAAATCGCTCCAAACATCCACTAGCAAATTCTACAAAAGGAGTGTTTCAAAAGTGCGCTATCAAAAGAAAGAGTCCACTATGTGAGTTGAATGCATAAAGCACACGGAAGTTTCTGAGAATGCTTCTGTCTAGTTTTTAGGTGAAGATATTTCATTTCCCAGCATAGGCCACAAAGCGCTCCAAGTAGCCACTTGCAGATTCCACAAAAAGAGTGTTTCCAAACTGCTCTTTCAAAAGGAAGGTTCAAGTCTGTGAGTTGAGTGCCCTCATCACAAAGAAGTTTCTGAGAATGCTTCTGTCTAGTTTTTATATGAAGGTCTTTCCTTTTCCAACATAGTCCTCAAAGCGCTCCAAATAAACACTTGCAGATTCTACAAAAGGAGTGTTTCAAAACAGTTCTATCAAAAGGAACGTTCAAGTCTGTGAGTAGAATGCATTCATCACACAGAAGTTTCTGAGAATGCTTCTGTCTAGTTTTTAGGTGAAGATATTGCTTTTCCCAGCCTAGGCCTCAAAGCGCTCCAAGTATCCACTTGCAGATTCTACAAAAAGAGAGCTTCATAGCTGCTCTTTCAAAAGGAAGGTTCAAGTCTGTGTGTTGAATGCACTCATCACAAAGAAGTTTCTGAGAATGCTTCTGTCTAGTTCTTACGTGAAGATATTTCCTTTTCCAGCTAAGCTTCAAAGCGCTCCAAATAAGCACTTGGAAATTCTACTAAAGGAGTGTTTCAAAACAGTTCTTTCAAAAGGAACGTTCAAGTCTGTGAGTTGAATGCACTCAACGAACAGAAGTTTCTTAGAGTGCTTCTGTATAGTTTTCATGTGAAGATATTTCCTTTTCCAGCATAGGCCTCAAAGCGCTCCAAATATCCACTTGCCGATTCTACAAAAACAGTGTTTCAAAACTGTTCTATCAAAAGGAAGGTTCAACGCTATGAGTAGAATGCACTCATCACAATGGAGTTGCTGAGAATGCTTCTCTCTAGTTTTTATGTGAAGATATTTCCTTTTCTAGCATAGGCCTCAAAGCGCTCCAAATAGCCACTTGCAGATTCTACAAAAAGAGGGTTTCAAATCTCTTCTATCAAAAGAAAGGTTCAACTCTGTGAGTTGAATGCACTCATCAGAAAGAAGTTTCTGAGAATGATTCTATCTAGTTTTCATCTGCATGTATTTCCTTTTCCACTAGATGCCGCAATCGCACCAAATATCCACTTGCGGTTTCCACAAAAAGAGTGCTGCAGAACTGCTCCATGAAAAGGAATGTTCAACTCTGTGAGTTCAATCCCCTGATGACATAGAAGTTTCTGAAAATGCTTCTGTCTAGTTGGTATAGTAAGATATTTCCTTTTCCAGCATAAGCCTCAAAGAGCTCCAAATATCCACTTGCGGATTCTGCAAAAACAGTGTTTCAAAACTGGTCGATCAAAAGGAACGTTCAACTCTGTGAGTTGAATGCACTCATCACACAGAAGTTTCTGAGAATGCTTCCGTCTAGTTCTTACGTGAAGATATTTCCTTTTCCAGCTTAGGCCTCAAAGCGCTCCAAATAAACACTTGCAGATTCTACAAAAGGAGTGTTTCAAAACTGCTCTATCAAAAGGAAGGTTCAAGTCTGTGAGTTGAATGCACTCATCACAAAGAGGTTTCTGAGAATGCTGCTGTCTAGTTTTTATGTGAAGATATTTCCTTTTCCTCGCATAGACCTCAAATCGCTCCAGATATCCACTTGCAGATTTTACAGAAAGGGTGTTTCCAGACTGCTCTATCTAAAGGCACGTTCAACTCTGTGAGTTGAATGCACGTATTGCGAAGAACTTTCTGAGAATGCTTCTCTCTAGCTTTTAGGTGAAGATATTCCATTTCACAGCATAGGCCTCAAAGTGCTCCAAATAACCACATGCAGATTTTACAAAAAGAATGTTTCAAAACTGCTCTTTCTAGAGGAAGGTTCAAGTCTGTGAGTTGAATGCACTCAACACAAAGAAGTTTCTGAGAATGCTTCCGTCCAGTTTTCATGTGAAGATATTTCCTTTTCCAGCGTAGGCCCCAAACCGCTCCAAATAATCACTTGCAGAGTCTACAAAAAGAGTGTTTCCAAACTTCTCTATCAACTGGTACGTACAACTCCGTGAGTTGAATGCCCTCATCACGAAGAAGTTTCTGAGAATGCTTCCCTCTTATTTTGATGGGAAGATATTTCCTTTTCCAACATAGGCCTCAAGGTGCTCCGAATAAACACTTGCAGATTCTACAAACTTAGTGTTTCAAAACTGTTCTATCAAAAGGAACGTTCAAGTCTGGGAGTTGAATGAACTCATCACAAAGAAGTTTCTCAGAATGCTTCTGTCTAGTTTTTAGGTGAAGATATTTCATTTCCCAGCATAGGCCCGAAAGCGCTCCAAATATCCACTTGCAGATTCTACAAAAAGAGTGTTTCCAAACTGCTCTTACAAAAGGAAAGTTCAAGTCTGTGAGCTGAACGAACTCATCACCAAGAAGTTTCTGAGAATGCGTCTGTCTAGTTTTTATGTGTAGAAATTTCGTTTGCCAGCATAGGCCTCAAATCGCTCCAAACATCCACTAGCAAATTCTACAAAAGGAGTGTTTCAAAAGTGCGCTATCAAAAGAAAGAGTCCACTATGTGAGTTGAATGCATAAAGCACACGGAAGTTTCTGAGAATGCTTCTGTCTAGTTTTTAGGTGAAGATATTTCATTTCCCAGCATAGGCCACAAAGCGCTCCAAATAGCCACTTGCAGATTCTACAAAAAGAGTGTTTCCAAACTGCTCTTTCAAAAGGAAGGTTCAAGTCTGTGAGTTGAGTGCCCTCATCACAAAGAAGTTTCTGAGAATGCTTCTGTCTAGTTTTTATATGAAGGTCTTTCCTTTTCCAACATAGTCCTCAAAGCGCTCCAAATAAACACTTGCAGATTCTACAAAAGGAGTGTTTCAAAACAGTTCTATCAAAAGGAACGTTCAAGTCTGTGAGTTGAATGCATTCATCACAAAGAAGTTTCTGAGAATGCTTCTGTCTAGTTTTTAGGTGAAGATATTGCTTTTCCCAGCCTAGGCCTCAAAGCGCTCCAAGTATCCACTTGCAGATTCTACAAATAGAGAGCTTCATAGCTGCTCTTTCAAAAGGAAGGTTCAAGTCTGTGTGTTGAATGCACTCATCACAAAGAAGTTTCTGAGAATGCTTCTGTCTAGTTCTTACGTGAAGATATTTCCTTTTCCAGCTAAGCTTCAAAGCGCTCCAAATAAACACTTGCAAATTCTACTAAAGGAGTGTTTCAAAACAGTTCTTTCAAAAGGAACGTTCAAGTCTGTGAGTTGAATGCACTCAACGAACAGAAGTTTCTTAGAGTGCTTCTGTATAGTTTTCATGTGAAGATATTTCCTTTTCCAGCTTAGGCCTCAAAGCGCTCCAAATAAACACTTGGAAATTCTACTAAAGGAGTGTTTCAAAACAGTTCTTTCAAAAGGAACGTTCAAGTCTGTGAGTTGAATGCACTCAACGAACAGAAGTTTCTTAGAGTGCTTCTGTATAGTTTTCATGTGAAGATATTTCCTTTTCCAGCATAGGCCTCAAAGCGCTCCAAATATCCACTTGCCGATTCTACAAAAACAGTGTTTCAAAACTGTTCTATCAAAAGGAAGGTTCAACGCTATGAGTAGAATGCACTCATCACAATGGAGTTGCTGAGAATGCTTCTCTCTAGTTTTTATGTGAAGATATTTCCTTTTCTAGCATAGGCCTCAAAGCGCTCCAAATAGCCACTTGCAGATTCTACAAAAAGAGGGTTTCGAATCTCTTCTATCAAAAGAAAGGTTCAACTCTGTGAGTTGAATGCACTCATCAGAAAGAAGTTTCTGAGAATGATTCTATCTAGTTTTCATCTGCATGTATTTCCTTTTCCACTAGATGCCGCAATCGCACAAAATATCCACTTGCGGTTTCCACAAAAAGAGTGCTGCAGAACTGCTCCATGAAAAGGAATGTTCAACTCTGTGAGTTCAATCCCCTGATGACATAGAAGTTTCTGAAAATGCTTCTGTCTAGTTGGTATAGTAAGATATTTCCTTTTCCAGCATAAGCCTCAAAGAGCTCCAAATATCCACTTGCGGATTCTGCAAAAACAGTGTTTCAAAACTGGTCGATCAAAAGGAACGTTCAACTCTGTGAGTTGAATGCACTCATCACACAGAAGTTTCTGAGAATGCTTCCGTCTAGTTCTTACGTGAAGATATTTCCTTTTCCAGCTTAGGCCTCAAAGCGCTCCAAATAAACACTTGCAGATTCTACAAAAGGAGTGTTTCAAAACTGCTCTATCAAAAGGAAGGTTCAAGTCTGTGAGTTGAATGCACTCATCACAAAGAGGTTTCTGAGAATGCTGCTGTCTAGTTTTTATGTGAAGATATTTCCTTTTCCTCGCATAGACCTCAAATCGCTCCAGATATCCACTTGCAGATTTTACAGAAAGGGTGTTTCCAGACTGCTCTATCTAAAGGCACGTTCAACTCTGTGAGTTGAATGCACGCATTGCGAAGAACTTTCTGAGAATGCTTCTCTCTAGCTTTTAGGTGAAGATATTCCATTTCACAGCATAGGCCTCAAAGTGCTCCAAATAACCACTTGCAGATTTTACAAAAAGAATGTTTCAAAACTGCTCTTTCTAGAGGAAGGTTCAAGTCTGTGAGTTGAATGCACTCAACACAAAGAAGTTTCTGAGAATGCTTCCGTCCAGTTTTCATGTGAAGATATTTCCTTTTCCAGCATAGGCCCCAAACCGCTCCAAATAATCACTTGCAGAGTCTACAAAAAGAGTGTTTCCAAACTTCTCTATCAACTGGTAGGTACAACTCCGTGAGTTGAATGCCCTCATCACGAAGAAGTTTCTGAGAATGCTTCCCTCTTGTTTTGATGGGAAGATATTTCCTTTTCCAACATAGGCCTCAAGGAGCTCCGAATAAACACTTGCAGATTCTACAAACTTAGTGTTTCAAAACTGTTCTATCAAAAGGAACGTTCAAGTCTGGGAGTTGAATGAACTCATCACAAAGAAGTTTCTCAGAATGCTTCTGTCTAGTTTTTAGGTGAAGATATTTCATTTCCCAGCATAGGCCTGAAAGCGCTCCAAATATCCACTTGCAGATTCTACAAAAAGAGTGTTTCCAAACTGCTCTTACAAAAGGAAAGTTCAAGTCTGTGAGCTGAACGAACTCATCACAAAGAAGTTTCTGAGAATGCGTCTGTCTAGTTTTTATGTGTAGAAATTTCGTTTGCCAGCATAGGCCTCAAATCGCTCCAAACATCCACTAGCAAATTCTACAAAAGGAGTGTTTCAAAAGTGCGCTATCAAAAGAAAGAGTCCACTATGTGAGTTGAATGCATAAAGCACACGGAAGTTTCTGAGAATGCTTCTGTCTAGTTTTTAGGTGAAGATATTTCATTTCCCAGCATAGGCCACAAAGCGCTCCAAGTAGCCACTTGCAGATTCTACAAAAAGAGTGTTTCCAAACTGCTCTTTCAAAAGGAAGGTTCAAGTCTGTGAGTTGAGTGCCCTCATCACAAAGAAGTTTCTGAGAATGCTTCTGTCTAGTTTTTATATGAAGGTCTTTCCTTTTCCAACATAGTCCTCAAAGCGCTCCAAATAAACACTTGCAGATTCTACAAAAGGAGTGTTTCAAAACAGTTCTATCAAAAGGAACGTTCAAGTCTGTGAGTAGAATGCATTCATCACACAGAAGTTTCTGAGAATGCTTCTGTCTAGTTTTTAGGTGAAGATATTGCTTTTCCCAGCCTAGGCCTCAAAGCGCTCCAAGTATCCACTTGCAGATTCTACAAAAAGAGAGCTTCATAGCTGCTCTTTCAAAAGGAAGGTTCAAGTCTGTGTGTTGAATGCACTCATCACAAAGAAGTTTCTGAGAATGCTTCTGTCTAGTTCTTACGTGAAGATATTTCCTTTTCCAGCTAAGCTTCAAAGCGCTCCAAATAAGCACTTGGAAATTCTACTAAAGGACTGTTTCAAAACAGTTCTTTCAAAAGGAACGTTCAAGTCTGTGAGTTGAATGCACTCAACGAACAGAAGTTTCTTAGAGTGCTTCTGTATAGTTTTCATGTGAAGATATTTCCTTTTCCAGCATGGGCCTCAAAGCGCTCCAAATATCCACTTGCCGATTCTACAAAAACAGTGTTTCAAAACTGTTCTATCAAAAGGAAGGTTCAACGCTATGAGTAGAATGCACTCATCACAATGGAGTTGCTGAGAATGCTTCTCTCTAGTTTTTATGTGAAGATATTTCCTTTTCTAGCATAGGCCTCAAAGCGCTCCAAATAGCCACTTGCAGATTCTACAAAAAGAGGGTTTCAAATCTCTTCTATCAAAAGAAAGGTTCAACTCTGTGAGTTGAATGCACTCATCAGAAAGTAGTTTCTGAGAATGATTCTATCTAGTTTTCATCTGCATGTATTTCCCTTTCCACTACATGCCGCAATCGCACGAAATATCCACTTGCAGTTTCCACAAAAAGAGTGCTGCAGAACTGCTCCATGAAAAGGAATGTTCAACTCTGTGAGTTCAATCCCCTGATGACATAGAAGTTTCTGAAAATGCTTCTGTCTAGTTGGTATAGGAAGATATTTCCTTTTCCAGCATAAGCCTCAAAGAGCTCCAAATATCCACTTGCGGATTCTGCAAAAACAGTGTTTCAAAACTGGTCGATCAAAAGGAACGTTCAACTCTGTGAGTTGAATGCACTCATCACACAGAAGTTTCTGAGAATGCTTCCGTCTAGTTCTTACGTGAAGATATTTCCTTTTCCAGCTTAGGCCTCAAAGCGCTCCAAATAAACACTTGCAGATTCTACAAAAGGAGTGTTTCAAAACTGCTCTATCAAAAGGAAGGTTCAAGTCTGTGAGTTGAATGCACTCATCACAAAGAGGTTTCTGAGAATGCTGCTGTCTAGTTTTTATGTGAAGATATTTCCTTTTCCTCGCATAGACCTCAAATCGCTCCAGATATCCACTTGCAGATTTTACAGAAAGGGTGTTTCCAGACTGCTCTATCTAAAGGCACGTTCAACTCTGTGAGTTGAATGCACGTATTGCGAAGAACTTTCTGAGAATGCTTCTCTCTAGCTTTTAGGTGAAGATATTCCATTTCACAGCATAGGCCTCAAAGTGCTCCAAATAACCACATGCAGATTTTACAAAAAGAATGTTTCAAAACTGCTCTTTCTAGAGGAAGGTTCAAGTCTGTGAGTTGAATGCACTCAACACAAAGAAGTTTCTGAGAATGCTTCCGTCCAGTTTTCATGTGAAGATATTTCCTTTTCCAGCGTAGGCCCCAAACCGCTCCAAATAATCACTTGCAGAGTCTACAAAAAGAGTGTTTCCAAACTTCTCTATCAACTGGTAGGTACAACTCCGTGAGTTGAATGCCCTCATCACGAAGAAGTTTCTGAGAATGCTTCCCTCTTATTTTGATGGGAAGATATTTCCTTTTCCAACATAGGCCTCAAGGTGCTCCGAATAAACACTTGCAGATTCTACAAACTTAGTGTTTCAAAACTGTTCTATCAAAAGGAACGTTCAAGTCTGGGAGTTGAATGAACTCATCACAAAGAAGTTTCTCAGAATGCTTCTGTCTAGTTTTTAGGTGAAGATATTTCATTTCCCAGCATAGGCCCGAAAGCGCTCCAAATATCCACTTGCAGATTCTACAAAAAGAGGGTTTCCAAACTGCTCTTACAAAAGGAAAGTTCAAGTCTGTGAGCTGAACGAACTCATCACAAAGAAGTTTCTGAGAATGCGTCTGTCTAGTTTTTATGTGTAGAAATTTCGTTTGCCAGCATAGGCCTCAAATCGCTCCAAACATCCACTAGCAAATTCTACAAAAGGAGTGTTTCAAAAGTGCGCTATCAAAAGAAAGAGTCCACTATGTGAGTTGAATGCATAAAGCACACGGAAGTTTCTGAGAATGCTTCTGTCTAGTTTTTAGGTGAAGATATTTCATTTCCCAGCATAGGCCACAAAGCGCTCCAAATAGCCACTTGCAGATTCTACAAAAAGAGTGTTTCCAAACTGCTCTTTCAAAAGGAAGGTTCAAGTCTGTGAGTTGAGTGCCCTCATCACAAAGAAGTTTCTGAGAATGCTTCTGTCTAGTTTTTATATGAAGGTCTTTCCTTTTCCAACATAGTCCTCAAAGCGCTCCAAATAAACACTTGCAGATTCTACAAAAGGAGTGTTTCAAAACAGTTCTATCAAAAGGAACGTTCAAGTCTGTGAGTTGAATGCATTCTTCACAAAGAAGTTTCTGAGAATGCTTCTGTCTAGTTTTTAGGTGAAGATATTGCTTTTCCCAGCCTAGGCCTCAAAGCGCTCCAAGTATCCACTTGCAGATTCTACAAAAAGAGAGCTTCATAGCTGCTCTTTCAAAAGGAAGGTTCAAGTCTGTGTGTTGAATGCACTCATCACAAAGAAGTTTCTGAGAATGCTTCTGTCTAGTTCTTACGTGAAGATATTTCCTTTTCCAGCTAAGCTTCAAAGCGCTCCAAATAAACACTTGCAAATTCTACTAAAGGAGTGTTTCAAAACAGTTCTTTCAAAAGGAACGTTCAAGTCTGTGAGTTGAATGCACTCAACGAACAGAAGTTTCTTAGAGTGCTTCTGTATAGTTTTCATGTGAAGATATTTCCTTTTCCAGCTTAGGCCTCAAAGCGCTCCAAATAAACACTTGGAAATTCTACTAAAGGAGTGTTTCAAAACAGTTCTTTCAAAAGGAACGTTCAAGTCTGTGAGTTGAATGCACTCAACGAACAGAAGTTTCTTAGAGTGCTTCTGTATAGTTTTCATGTGAAGATATTTCCTTTTCCAGCATAGGCCTCAAAGCGCTCCAAATATCCACTTGCCGATTCTACAAAAACAGTGTTTCAAAACTGTTCTATCAAAAGGAAGGTTCAACGCTATGAGTAGAATGCACTCATCACAATGGAGTTGCTGAGAATGCTTCTCTCTAGTTTTTATGTGAAGATATTTCCTTTTCTAGCATAGGCCTCAAAGCGCTCCAAATAGCCACTTGCAGATTCTACAAAAAGAGGGTTTCGAATCTCTTCTATCAAAAGAAAGGTTCAACTCTGTGAGTTGAATGCACTCATCAGAAAGAAGTTTCTGAGAATGATTCTATCTAGTTTTCATCTGCATGTATTTCCTTTTCCACTAGATGCCGCAATCGCACCAAATATCCACTTTCAGTTTCCACAAAAAGAGTGCTGCAGAACTGCTCCATGAAAAGGAATGTTCAACTCTGTGAGTTCAATCCCCTGATGACATAGAAGTTTCTGAAAATGCTTCTGTCTAGTTGGTATAGGAAGATATTTCCTTTTCCAGCATAAGCCTCAAAGAGCTCCAAATATCCACTTGCGGATTCTGCAAAAACAGTGTTTCAAAACTGGTCGATCAAAAGGAACGTTCAACTCTGTGAGTTGAATGCACTCATCACACAGAAGTTTCTGAGAATGCTTCCGTCTAGTTCTTACGTGAAGATATTTCCTTTTCCAGCTTAGGCCTCAAAGAGCTCCAAATAAACACTTGCAGAGTCTACAAAAGGAGTGTTTCAAAACTGCTCTATCAAAAGGAAGGTTCAAGTCTGTGAGTTGAATACACTCATCACAAAGAGGTTTCTGATAATGCTGCTGTCTAGTTTTTATGTGAAGATATTTCCTTTTCCTCGCATAGACCTCAAATCGCTCCAGATATCCACTTGCAGATTTTACAGAAAGGGTGTTTCCAGACTGCTCTATCTAAAGGCACGTTCAACTCTGTGAGTTGAATGCACGCATTGCGAAGAACTTTCTGAGAATATTCTCTCTAGCTTTTAGGTGAAGATATTACATTTCACAGCATAGGCCTCAAAGTGCTCCAAATAACCACTTGCAGATTTTACAAAAAGAATGTTTCAAAACTGCTCTTTCTAGAGGAAGGTTCAAGTCTGTGAGTTGAATGCACTCAACACAAAGAAGTTTCTGAGAATGCTTCCGTCCAGTTTTCATGTGAAGATATTTCCTTTTCCAGCATAGGCCCCAAACCGCTCCAAATAATCACTTGCAGAGTCTACAAAAAGAGTGTTTCCAAACTTCTCTATCAACTGGTAGGTACAACTCCGTGAGTTGAATGCCCTCATCACGAAGAAGTTTCTGAGAATGCTTCCCTCTTGTTTTGATGGGAAGATATTTCCTTTTCCAACATAGGCCTCAAGGAGCTCCGAATAAACACTTGCAGATTCTACAAACTTAGTGTTTCAAAACTGTTCTATCAAAAGGAACGTTCAAGTCTGGGAGTTGAATGAACTCATCACAAAGAAGTTTCTCAGAATGCTTCTGTCTAGTTTTTAGGTGAAGATATTTCATTTCCCAGCATAGGCCTGAAAGCGCTCCAAATATCCACTTGCAGATTCTACAAAAAGAGTGTTTCCAAACTGCTCTTACAAAAGGAAAGTTCAAGTCTGTGAGCTGAACGAACTCATCACAAAGAAGTTTCTGAGAATGCGTCTGTCTAGTTTTTATGTGTAGAAATTTCGTTTGCCAGCATAGGCCTCAAATCGCTCCAAACATCCACTAGCAAATTCTACAAAAGGAGTGTTTCAAAAGTGCGCTATCAAAAGAAAGAGTCCACTATGTGAGTTGAATGCATAAAGCACACGGAAGTTTCTGAGAATGCTTCTGTCTAGTTTTTAGGTGAAGATATTTCATTTCCCAGCATAGGCCACAAAGCGCTCCAAGTAGCCACTTGCAGATTCTACAAAAAGAGTGTTTCCAAACTGCTCTTTCAAAAGGAAGGTTCAAGTCTGTGAGTTGAGTGCCCTCATCACAAAGAAGTTTCTGAGAATGCTTCTGTCTAGTTTTTATATGAAGGTCTTTCCTTTTCCAACATAGTCCTCAAAGCGCTCCAAATAAACACTTGCAGATTCTACAAAAGGAGTGTTTCAAAACAGTTCTATCAAAAGGAACGTTCAAGTCTGTGAGTAGAATGCATTCATCACACAGAAGTTTCTGAGAATGCTTCTGTCTAGTTTTTAGGTGAAGATATTGCTTTTCCCAGCCTAGGCCTCAAAGCGCTCCAAGTATCCACTTGCAGATTCTACAAAAAGAGAGCTTCATAGCTGCTCTTTCAAAAGGAAGGTTCAAGTCTGTGTGTTGAATGCACTCATCACAAAGAAGTTTCTGAGAATGCTTCTGTCTAGTTCTTACGTGAAGATATTTCCTTTTCCAGCTAAGCTTCAAAGCGCTCCAAATAAGCACTTGCAAATTCTACTAAAGGAGTGTTTCAAAACAGTTCTTTCAAAAGGAACGTTCAAGTCTGTGAGTTGAATGCACTCAACGAACAGAAGTTTCTTAGAGTGCTTCTGTATAGTTTTCATGTGAAGATATTTCCTTTTCCAGCATAGGCCTCAAAGCGCTCCAAATATCCACTTGCCGATTCTACAAAAACAGTGTTTCAAAACTGTTCTATCAAAAGGAAGGTTCAACGCTATGAGTAGAATGCACTCATCACAATGGAGTTGCTGAGAATGCTTCTCTCTAGTTTTTATGTGAAGATATTTCCTTTTCTAGCATAGGCCTCAAAGCGCTCCAAATAGCCACTTGCAGATTCTACAAAAAGAGGGTTTCAAATCTCTTCTATCAAAAGAAAGGTTCAACTCTGTGAGTTGAATGCACTCATCAGAAAGAAGTTTCTGAGAATGATTCTATCTAGTTTTCATCTGCATGTATTTCCTTTTCCACTAGATGCCGCAATCGCACCAAATATCCACTTGCGGTTTCCACAAAAAGAGTGCTGCAGAACTGCTCCATGAAAAGGAATGTTCAACTCTGTGAGTTCAATCCCCTGATGACATAGAAGTTTCTGAAAATGCTTCTGTCTAGTTGGTATAGGAAGATATTTCCTTTTCCAGCATAAGCCTCAAAGAGCTCCAAATATCCACTTGCGGATTCTGCAAAAACAGTGTTTCAAAACTGGTCGATCAAAAGGAACGTTCAACTCTGTGAGTTGAATGCACTCATCACACAGAAGTTTCTGAGAATGCTTCCGTCTAGTTCTTACGTGAAGACATTTCCTTTTCCAGCTTAGGCCTCAAAGCGCTCCAAATAAACACTTGCAGATTCTACAAAAGGAGTGTTTCAAAACTGCTCTATCAAAAGGAAGGTTCAAGTCTGTGAGTTGAATGCACTCATCACAAAGAGGTTTCTGAGAATGCTGCTGTCTAGTTTTTATGTGAAGATATTTCCTTTTCCTCGCATAGACCTCAAATCGCTCCAGATATCCACTTGCAGATTTTACAGAAAGGGTGTTTCCAGACTGCTCTATCTAAAGGCACGTTCAACTCTGTGAGTTGAATGCACGCATTGCGAAGAACTTTCTGAGAATGCTTCTCTCTAGCTTTTAGGTGAAGATATTCCATTTCACAGCATAGGCCTCAAAGTGCTCCAAATAACCACTTGCAGATTTTACAAAAAGAATGTTTCAAAACTGCTCTTTCTAGAGGAAGGTTCAAGTCTGTGAGTTGAATGCACTCAACACAAAGAAGTTTCTGAGAATGCTTCCGTCCAGTTTTCATGTGAAGATATTTCCTTTTCCAGCATAGGCCCCAAACCGCTCCAAATAATCACTTGCAGAGTCTACAAAAAGAGTGTTTCCAAACTTCTCTATCAACTGGTAGGTACAACTCCGTGAGTTGAATGCCCTCATCACGAAGAAGTTTCTGAGAATGCTTCCCTCTTATTTTGATGGGAAGATATTTCCTTTTCCAACATAGGCCTCAAGGTGCTCCGAATAAACACTTGCAGATTCTACAAACTTAGTGTTTCAAAACTGTTCTATCAAAAGGAACGTTCAAGTCTGGGAGTTGAATGAACTCATCACAAAGAAGTTTCTCAGAATGCTTCTGTCTAGTTTTTAGGTGAAGATATTTCATTTCCCAGCATAGGCCCGAAAGCGCTCCAAATATCCACTTGCAGATTCTACAAAAAGAGTGTTTCCAAACTGCTCTTACAAAAGGAAAGTTCAAGTCTGTGAGCTGAACGAACTCATCACAAAGAAGTTTCTGAGAATGCGTCTGTCTAGTTTTTATGTGTAGAAATTTCGTTTGCCAGCATAGGCCTCAAATCGCTCCAAACATCCACTAGCAAATTCTACAAAAGGAGTGTTTCAAAAGTGCGCTATCAAAAGAAAGAGTCCACTATGTGAGTTGAATGCATAAAGCACACGGAAGTTTCTGAGAATGCTTCTGTCTAGTTTTTAGGTGAAGATATTTCATTTCCCAGCATAGGCCACAAAGCGCTCCAAATAGCCACTTGCAGATTCTACAAAAAGAGTGTTTCCAAACTGCTCTTTCAAAAGGAAGGTTCAAGTCTGTGAGTTGAGTGCCCTCATCACAAAGAAGTTTCTGAGAATGCTTCTGTCTAGTTTTTATATGAAGGTCTTTCCTTTTCCAACATAGTCCTCAAAGCGCTCCAAATAAACACTTGCAGATTCTACAAAAGGAGTGTTTCAAAACAGTTCTATCAAAAGGAACGTTCAAGTCTGTGAGTTGAATGCATTCATCACAAAGAAGTTTCTGAGAATGCTTCTGTCTAGTTTTTAGGTGAAGATATTGCTTTTCCCAGCCTAGGCCTCAAAGCGCTCCAAGTATCCACTTGCAGATTCTACAAAAAGAGAGCTTCATAGCTGCTCTTTCAAAAGGAAGGTTCAAGTCTGTGTGTTGAATGCACTCATCACAAAGAAGTTTCTGAGAATGCTTCTGTCTAGTTCTTACGTGAAGATATTTCCTTTTCCAGCTAAGCTTCAAAGCGCTCCAAATAAACACTTGCAAATTCTACTAAAGGAGTGTTTCAAAACAGTTCTTTCAAAAGGAACGTTCAAGTCTGTGAGTTGAATGCACTCAACGAACAGAAGTTTCTTAGAGTGCTTCTGTATAGTTTTCATGTGAAGATATTTCCTTTTCCAGCTTAGGCCTCAAAGCGCTCCAAATAAACACTTGGAAATTCTACTAAAGGAGTGTTTCAAAACAGTTCTTTCAAAAGGAACGTTCAAGTCTGTGAGTTGAATGCACTCAACGAACAGAAGTTTCTTAGAGTGCTTCTGTATAGTTTTCATGTGAAGATATTTCCTTTTCCAGCATAGGCCTCAAAGCGCTCCAAATATCCACTTGCCGATTCTACAAAAACAGTGTTTCAAAACTGTTCTATCAAAAGGAAGGTTCAACGCTATGAGTAGAATGCACTCATCACAATGGAGTTGCTGAGAATGCTTCTCTCTAGTTTTTATGTGAAGATATTTCCTTTTCTAGCATAGGCCTCAAAGCGCTCCAGATAGCCACTTGCAGATTCTACAAAAAGAGGGTTTCAAATCTCTTCTATCAAAAGAAAGATTCAACTCTGTGAGTTGAATGCACTCATCAGAAAGAAGTTTCTGAGAATGATTCTATCTAGTTTTCATCTGCATGTATTTCCTTTTCCACTAGATGCCGCAATCGCACCAAATATCCACTTGCAGTTTCCACAAAAAGAGTGCTGCAGAACTGCTCCATGAAAAGGAATGTTCAACTCTGTGAGTTCAATCCCCTGATGACATAGAAGTTTCTGAAAATGCTTCTGTCTAGTTGGTATAGGAAGATATTTCCTTTTCCAGCATAAGCCTCAAAGAGCTCCAAACATCCACTTGCGGATTCTGCAAAAACAGTGTTTCAAAACTGGTCGATCAAAAGGAACGTTCAACTCTGTGAGTTGAATGCACTCATCACACAGAAGTTTCTGAGAATGCTTCCGTCTAGTTCTTACGTGAAGATATTTCCTTTTCCAGCTTAGGCCTCAAAGCGCTCCAAATAAACACTTGCAGATTCTACAAAAGGAGTGTTTCAAAACTGCTCTATCAAAAGGAAGGTTCAAGTCTGTGAGTTGAATGCACTCATCACAAAGAGGTTTCTGAGAATGCTGCTGTCTAGTTTTTATGTGAAGATATTTCCTTTTCCTCGCATAGACCTCAAATCGCTCCAGATATCCACTTGCAGATTTTACAGAAAGGGTGTTTCCAGACTGCTCTATCTAAAGGCACGTTCAACTCTGTGAGTTGAATGCACGCATTGCGAAGAACTTTCTGACAATGCTTCTCTCTAGCTTTTAGGTGAAGATATTCCATTTCACAGCATAGGCCTCAAAGTGCTCCAAATAACCACATGCAGATTTTACAAAAAGAATGTTTCAAAACTGCTCTTTCTAAAGGAAGGTTCAAGTCTGTGAGTTGAATGCACTCAACACAAAGAAGTTTCTGAGAATGCTTCTGTCCAGTTTTCATGTGAAGATATTTCCTTTTCCAGCATAGGCCCCAAACCGCTCCAAATAATCACTTGCAGAGTCTACAAAAAGAGTGTTTCCAAACTTCTCTATCAACTGGTAGGTACAACTCCGTGGGTTGAATGCCCTCATCACGAAGAAGTTTCTGAGAATGCTTCCCTCTTGTTTTGATGGGAAGATATTTCCTTTTCCAACATAGGCCTCAAGGTGCTCCGAATAAACACTTGCAGATTCTACAAACTTAGTGTTTCAAAACTGTTCTATCAAAAGGAACGTTCAAGTCTGGGAGTTGAATGAACTCATCACAAAGAAGTTTCTCAGAATGCTTCTGTCTAGTTTTTAGGTGAAGATATTTCATTTCCCAGCATAGGCCTGAAAGCGCTCCAAATATCCACTTGCAGATTCTACAAAAAGAGTGTTTCCAAACTGCTCTTACAAAAGGAAAGTTCAAGTCTGTGAGCTGAACGAACTCATCACAAAGAAGTTTCTGAGAATGCGTCTGTCTAGTTTTTAAGTGTAGAAATTTCGTTTGCCAGCATAGGCCTCAAATCGCTCCAAACATCCACTAGCAAATTCTACAAAAGGAGTGTTTCAAAAGTGCGCTATCAAAAGAAAGAGTCCACTATGTGAGTTGAATGCATAAAGCACACGGAAGTTTCTGAGAATGCTTCTGTCTAGTTTTTAGGTGAAGATATTTCATTTCCCAGCATAGGCCACAAAGCGCTCCAAGTAGCCACTTGCAGATTCTACAAAAAGAGTGTTTCCAAACTGCTCTTTCAAAAGGAAGGTTCAAGTCTGTGAGTTGAGTGCCCTCATCACAAAGAAGTTTCTGAGAATGCTTCTGTCTAGTTTTTATATGAAGGTCTTTCCTTTTCCAACATAGTCTTCAAAGCTCTCCAAATAAACACTTGCAGATTCTACAAAAGGAGTGTTTCAAAACAGTTCTATCAAAAGGAACGTTCAAGTCTGTGAGTTGAATGCATTCATCACACAGAAGTTTCTGAGAATGCTTCTGTCTAGTTTTTAGGTGAAGATATTGCTTTTCCCAGCCTAGGCCTCAAAGCGCTCCAACTATCCACTTGCAGATTCTACAAAAAGAGAGCTTCATAGCTGCTCTTTCAAAAGGAAGGTTCAAGTCTGTGGGTTGAATGCACTCATCACAAAGAAGTTTCTGAGAATGCTTCTGTCTAGTTCTTACGTGAAGATATTTCCTTTTCCAGCTAAGCTTCAAAGCGCTCCAAATAAACACTTGCAAATTCTACTAAAGGAGTGTTTCAAAACAGTTCTTTCAAAAGGAACGTTCAAGTCTGTGAGTTGAATGCACTCAACGAACAGAAGTTTCTTAGAGTGCTTCTGTATAGTTTTCATGTGCAGATATTTCCTTTTCCAGCATAGGCCTCAAAGCGCTCCAAATATCCACTTGCCGATTCTACAAAAACAGTGTTTCAAAACTGTTCTATCAAAAGGAAGGTTCAACGCTATGAGTAGAATGCACTCATCAGAATGGAGTTGCTGAGAATGCTTCTCTCTAGTTTTTATGTGAAGATATTTCCTTTTCTAGCATAGGCCTCAAAGCGCTCCAAATAGCCACTTGCAGATTCTACAAAAAGAGGGTTTCAAATCTCTTCTATCAAAAGAAAGGTTCAACTCTGTGAGTTGAATGCACTCATCAGAAAGAAGTTTCTGAGAATGATTCTATCTAGTTTTCATCTGCATGTATTTCCTTTTCCACTAGATGCCGCAATCGCACCAAATATCCACTTGCAGTTTCCACAAAAAGAGTGCTGCAGAACTGCTCCATGAAAAGGAATGTTCAACTCTGTGAGTTCAATCCCCTGATGACATAGAAGTTTCTGAAAATGCTTCTGTCTAGTTGGTATAGGAAGATATTTCCTTTTCCAGCATAAGCCTCAAAGAGCTCCAAACATCCACTTGCGGATTCTGCAAAAACAGTGTTTCAAAACTGGTCGATCAAAAGGAACGTTCAACTCTGTGAGTTGAATGCACTCATCACACAGAAGTTTCTGAGAATGCTTCCGTCTAGTTCTTACGTGAAGATATTTCCTTTTCCAGCTTAGGCCTCAAAGCGCTCCAAATAAACACTTGCAGATTCTACAAAAGGAGTGTTTCAAAACTGCTCTATCAAAAGGAAGGTTCAAGTCTGTGAGTTGAATGCACTCATCACAAAGAGGTTTCTGAGAATGCTGCTGTCTAGTTTTTATGTGAAGATATTTCCTTTTCCTCGCATAGACCTCAAATCGCTCCAGATATCCACTTGCAGATTTTACAGAAAGGGTGTTTCCAGACTGCTCTATCTAAAGGCACGTTCAACTCTGTGAGTTGAATGCACGCATTGCGAAGAACTTTCTGAGAATGCTTCTCTCTAGCTTTTAGGTGAAGATATTCCATTTCACAGCATAGGCCTCAAAGTGCTCCAAATAACCACTTGCAGATTTTACAAAAAGAATGTTTCAAAACTGCTCTTTCTAGAGGAAGGTTCAAGTCTGTGAGTTGAATGCACTCAACACAAAGAAGTTTCTGAGAATGCTTCTGTCCAGTTTCCATGTGAAGATATTTCCTTTCCAGCATAGGCCCCAAACCGCTCCAAATAATCACTTGCAGAGTCTACAAAAAGAGTGTTTCCAAACTTCTCTATCAACTGGTAGGTACAACTCCGTGAGTTGAATGCCCTCATCACGAAGAAGTTTCTGAGAATGCTTCCCTCTTGTTTTGATGGGAAGATATTTCCTTTTCCAACATAGGCCTCAAGGTGCTCCGAATAAACACTTGCAGATTCTACAAACTTAGTGTTTCAAAACTGTTCTATCAAAAGGAACGTTCAAGTCTGGGAGTTGAATGAACTCATCACAAAGAAGTTTCTCAGAATGCTTCTGTCTAGTTTTTAGGTGAAGGTATTTCATTTCCCAGCATAGGCCCGAAAGCGCTCCAAATATCCACTTGCAGATTCTACAAAAAGAGTGTTTCCAAACTGCTCTTACAAAAGGAAAGTTCAAGTCTGTGAGCTGAACGAACTCATCACAAAGAAGTTTCTGAGAATGCGTCTGTCTAGTTTTTATGTGTAGAAATTTCGTTTGCCAGCATAGGCCTCAAATCGCTCCAAACATCCACTAGCAAATTCTACAAAAGGAGTGTTTCAAAAGTGCGCTATCAAAAGAAAGAGTCCACTATGTGAGTTGAATGCATAAAGCACACGGAAGTTTCTGAGAAAGCTTCTGTCTAGTTTTTAGGTGAAGATATTTCATTTCCCAGCATAGGCCACAAAGCGCTCCAAATAGCCACTTGCAGATTCTACAAAAAGAGTGTTTCCAAACTGCTCTTTCAAAAGGAAGGTTCAAGTCTGTGAGCTGAACGAACTCATCACAAAGAAGTTTCTGAGAATGCGTCTGTCTAGTTTTTATGTGTAGAAATTTCGTTTGCCAGCATAGGTCTCAAATCGCTCCAAACATCCACTAGCAAATTCTACAAAAGGAGTGTTTCAAAAGTGCGCTATCAAAAGAAAGAGTCCGCTATGTGAGTTGAATGCATAAAGCACACGGAAGTTTCTGAGAATGCTTCTGTCTAGTTATTAGGTGAAGATATTACATTTCCCAGCATAGGCCACAAAGCGCTCCAAATAGCCACTTGCAGATTCTACAAAAAGAGTGTTTCCAAACTGCTCTTTCAAAAGGAAGGTTCAAGTCTGTGAGTTGAGTGCCCTCATCACAAAGAAGTTTCTGAGAATGCTTCTGTCTAGTTTTTATATGAAGGTCTTTCCTCTTCCAACATAGTCCTCAAAGCGCTCGAAATAAACACTTGCAGATTCTACAAAAGGAGTGTTTCAAAACAGTTCTATCAAAAGGAACGTTCAAGTCTGTGAGTAGAATGCATTCATCACACAGAAGTTTCTGAGAATGCTTCTGTCTACTTTTTAGGTGAAGATATTGCTTTTCCCAGCCTAGACCTCAAAGCGCTCCAAGTATCCACTTGCAGATTCTACAAAAAGAGAGCTTCATAGCTGCTCTTTCAAAAGGAAGGTTCAAGTCTGTGTGTTGAATGCACTCATCACAAAGAAGTTTCTGAGAATGCTTCTGTCTAGTTCTTACGTGAAGATATCTCCTTTTCCAGCTAAGCTTCAAAGCGCTCCAAATAAACACTTGCAAATTCTACTAAAGGAGTGTTTCAAAACAGTTCTTTCAAAAGGAACGTTCAAGTCTGTGAGTTGAATGCACTCAACGAACAGAAGTTTCTTAGAGTGCTTCTGTATAGTTTTCATGTGAAGATATTTCCTTTTCCAGCTTAGGCCTCAAAGCGCTCCAAATAAACACTTGGAAATTCTACTAAAGGAGTGTTTCAAAACAGTTCTTTCAAAAGGAACGTTCAAGTCTGTGAGTTGAATGCACTCAACGAACAGAAGTTTCTTAGAGTGCTTCTGTATAGTTTTCATGTGAAGATATTTCCTTTTCCAGCATAGGCCTCAAAGCGCTCCAAATATCCACTTGCCGATTCTACAAAAACAGTGTTTCAAAACTGTTCTATCAAAAGGAAGGTTCAACGCTATGAGTAGAATGCACTCATCACAATGGAGTTGCTGAGAATGCTTCTCTCTAGTTTTTATGTGAAGATATTTCCTTTTCTAGCATAGGCCTCAAAGCGCTCCAAATAGCCACTTGCAGATTCTACAAAAAGAGGGTTTCAAATCTCTTCTATCAAAAGAAAGGTTCAACTCTGTGAGTTGAATGCACTCATCAGAAAGAAGTTTCTGAGAATGATTCTATCTAGTTTTCATCTGCATGTATTTCCTTTTCCACTAGATGCCGCAATCGCACCAAATATCCACTTGCAGTTTCCACAAAAAGAGTGCTGCAGAACTGCTCCATGAAAAGGAATGTTCAACTCTGTGAGTTCAATCCCCTGATGACATAGAAGTTTCTGAAAATGCTTCTGTCTAGTTGGTATAGGAAGATATTTCCTTTTCCAGCATAAGCCTCAAAGAGCTCCAAACATCCACTTGCGGATTCTGCAAAAACAGTGTTTCAAAACTGGTCGATCAAAAGGAACGTTCAACTCTGTGAGTTGAATGCACTCATCACACAGAAGTTTCTGAGAATGTTTCCGTCTAGTTCTTACGTGAAGATATTTCCTTTTCCAGCTTAGGCCTCAAAGCGCTCCAAATAAACACTTGCAGATTCTACAGAAGGAGTGTTTCAAAACTGCTCTATCAAAAGGAAGGTTCAAGTCTGTGAGTTGAATGCACTCATCACAAAGAGGTTTCTGAGAATGCTACTGTCTAGTTTTTATGTGAAGATATTTCCTTTTCCTCGCATAGACCTCAAATCGCTCCAGATATCCACTTGCAGATTTTACAGAAAGGGTGTTTCCAGACTGCTCTATCTAAAGGCACGTTCAACTCTGTGAGTTGAATGCACGCATTGCGAAGAACTTTCTGAGAATGCTTCTCTCTAGCTTTTAGGTGAAGATATTCCATTTCACAGCATAGGCCTCAAAGTGCTCCAAATAACCACTTGCAGATTTTACAAAAAGAATGTTTCAAAACTGCTCTTTCTAGAGGAAGGTTCAAGTCTGTGAGTTGAATGCACTCAACACAAAGAAGTTTCTGAGAATGCTTCTGTCCAGTTTTCATGTGAAGATATTTCCTTTTCCAGCATAGGCCCCAAACCGCTCCAAATAATCACTTGCAGAGTCTACAAAAAGAGTGTTTCCAAACTTGTCTATCAACTGGTAGGTACAACTCCGTGAGTTGAATGCCCTCATCACGAAGAAGTTTCTGAGAATGCTTCCCTCTTGTTTTGATGGGAAGATATTTCCTTTTCCAACATAGGCCTCAAGGTGCTCCGAATAAACACTTGCAGATTCTACAAACTTAGTGTTTCAAAACTGTTCTATCAAAAGGAACGTTCAAGTCTGGGAGTTGAATGAACTCATCACAAAGAAGTTTCTCAGAATGCTTCTGTCTAGTTTTTAGGTGAAGATATTTCATTTCCCAGCATAGGCCCGAAAGCGCTCCAAATATCCACTTGCAGATTCTACAAAAAGAGTGTTTCCAAACTGCTCTTACAAAAGGAAAGTTCAAGTCTGTGAGCTGAACGAACTCATCACAAAGAAGTTTCTGAGAATGCGTCTGTCTAGTTTTTATGTGTAGAAATTTCGTTTGCCAGCATAGGCCTCAAATCGCTCCAAACATCCACTAGCAAATTCTACAAAAGGAGTGTTTCAAAAGTGCGCTATCAAAAGAAAGAGTCCACTATGTGAGTTGAATGCATAAAGCACACGGAAGTTTCTGAGAATGCTTCTGTCTAGTTTTTAGGTGAAGATATTTCATTTCCCAGCATAGGCCACAAAGCGCTCCAAATAGCCACTTGCAGATTCTACAAAAAGAGTGTTTCCAAACTGCTCTTTCAAAAGGAAGGTTCAAGTCTGTGAGTTGAGTGCCCTCATCACAAAGAAGTTTCTGAGAATGCTTCTGTCTAGTTTTTATATGAAGGTCTTTCCTTTTCCAACATAGTCCTCAAAGCGCTCCAAATAAACACTTGCAGATTCTACAAAAGGAGTGTTTCAAAACAGTTCTATCAAAAGGAACGTTCAAGTCTGTGGGTTGAATGCATTCATCACACAGAAGTTTCTGAGAATGCTTCTGTCTAGTTTTTAGGTGAAGATATTGCTTTTCCCAGCCTAGGCCTCAAAGCGCTCCAAGTATCCACTTGCAGATTCTACAAAAAGAGAGCTTCATAGCTGCTCTTTCAAAAGGAAGGTTCAAGTCTGTGGGTTGAATGCACTCATCACAAAGAAGTTTCTGAGAATGCTTCTGTCTAGTTCTTACGTGAAGATATTTCCTTTTCCAGCTAAGCTTCAAAGCGCTCCAAATAAACACTTGCAAATTCTACTAAAGGAGTGTTTCAAAACAGTTCTTTCAAAAGGAACGTTCAAGTCTGTGAGTTGAATGCACTCAACGAACAGAAGTTTCTTAGAGTGCTTCTGTATAGTTTTCATGTGCAGATATTTCCTTTTCCAGCATAGGCCTCAAAGCGCTCCAAATATCCACTTGCCGATTCTACAAAAACAGTGTTTCAAAACTGTTCTATCAAAAGGAAGGTTCAACGCTATGAGTAGAATGCACTCATCACAATGGAGTTGCTGAGAATGCTTCTCTCTAGTTTTTATGTGAAGATATTTCCTTTTCTAGCATAGGCCTCAAAGCGCTCCAAATAGCCACTTGCAGATTCTACAAAAAGAGGGTTTCAAATCTCTTCTATCAAAAGAAAGGTTCAACTCTGTGAGTTGAATGCACTCATCAGAAAGAAGTTTCTGAGAATGATTCTATCTAGTTTTCATCTGCATGTATTTCCTTTTCCACTAGATGCCGCAATCGCACCAAATATCCACTTGCAGTTTCCACAAAAAGAGTGCTGCAGAACTGCTCCATGAAAAGGAATGTTCAACTCTGTGAGTTCAATCCCCTGATGACATAGAAGTTTCTGAAAATGCTTCTGTCTAGTTGGTATAGGAAGATATTTCCTTTTCCAGCATAAGCCTCAAAGAGCTCCAAACATCCACTTGCGGATTCTGCAAAAACAGTGTTTCAAAACTGGTCGATCAAAAGGAACGTTCAACTCTGTGAGTTGAATGCACTCATCACACAGAAGTTTCTGAGAATGCTTCCGTCTAGTTCTTACGTGAAGATATTTCCTTTTCCAGCTTAGGCCTCAAAGCGCTCCAAATAAACACTTGCAGATTCTACAAAAGGAGTGTTTCAAAACTGCTCTATCAAAAGGAAGGTTCAAGTCTGTGAGTTGAATGCACTCATCACAAAGAGGTTTCTGAGAATGCTGCTGTCTAGTTTTTATGTGAAGATATTTCCTTTTCCTCGCATAGACCTCAAATCGCTCCAGATATCCACTTGCAGATTTTACAGAAAGGGTGTTTCCAGACTGCTCTATCTAAAGGCACGTTCAACTCTGTGAGTTGAATGCACGCATTGCGAAGAACTTTCTGAGAATGCTTCTCTCTAGCTTTTAGGTGAAGATATTCCATTTCACAGCATAGGCCTCAAAGTGCTCCAAATAACCACTTGCAGATTTTACAAAAAGAATGTTTCAAAACTGCTCTTTCTAGAGGAAGGTTCAAGTCTGTGAGTTGAATGCACTCAACACAAAGAAGTTTCTGAGAATGCTTCTGTCCAGTTTCCATGTGAAGATATTTCCTTTCCAGCATAGGCCCCAAACCGCTCCAAATAATCACTTGCAGAGTCTACAAAAAGAGTGTTTCCAAACTTCTCTATCAACTGGTAGGTACAACTCCGTGAGTTGAATGCCCTCATCACGAAGAAGTTTCTGAGAATGCTTCCCTCTTGTTTTGATGGGAAGATATTTCCTTTTCCAGCTTAGGCCTCAAAGCGCTCCAAATAAACACTTGCAGATTCTACAGAAGGAGTGTTTCAAAACTGCTCTATCAAAAGGAAGGTTCAAGTCTGTGAGTTGAATGCACTCATCACAAAGAGGTTTCTGAGAATGCTGCTGTCTAGTTTTTATGTGAAGATATTTCCTTTTCCTCGCATAGACCTCAAATCGCTCCAGATATCCACTTGCAGATTTTACAGAAAGGGTGTTTCCAGACTGCTCTATCTAAAGGCACGTTCAACTCTGTGAGTTGAATGCACGCATTGCGAAGAACTTTCTGAGAATGCTTCTCTCTAGCTTTTAGGTGAAGATATTCCATTTCACAGCATAGGCCTCAAAGTGCTCCAAATAACCACTTGCAGATTTTACAAAAAGAATGTTTCAAAACTGCTCTTTCTAGAGGAAGGTTCAAGTCTGTGAGTTGAATGCACTCAACACAAAGAAGTTTCTGAGAATGCTTCTGTCCAGTTTTCATGTGAAGATATTTCCTTTTCCAGCATAGGCCCCAAACCGCTCCAAATAATCACTTGCAGAGTCTACAAAAAGAGTGTTTCCAAACTTCTCTATCAACTGGTAGGTACAACTCCGTGAGTTGAATGCCCTCATCACGAAGAAGTTTCTGAGAATGCTTCCCTCTTGTTTTGATGGGAAGATATTTCCTTTTCCAACATAGGCCTCAAGGTGCTCCGAATAAACACTTGCAGATTCTACAAACTTAGTGTTTCAAAACTGTTCTATCAAAAGGAACGTTCAAGTCTGGGAGTTGAATGAACTCATCACAAAGAAGTTTCTCAGAATGCTTCTGTCTAGTTTTTAGGTGAAGATATTTCATTTCCCAGCATAGGCCCGAAAGCGCTCCAAATATCCACTTGCAGATTCTACAAAAAGAGTGTTTCCAAACTGCTCTTACAAAAGGAAAGTTCAAGTCTGTGAGCTGAACGAACTCATCACAAAGAAGTTTCTGAGAATGCGTCTGTCTAGTTTTTATGTGTAGAAATTTCGTTTGCCAGCATAGGCCTCAAATCGCTCCAAACATCCACTAGCAAATTCTACAAAAGGAGTGTTTCAAAAGTGCGCTATCAAAAGAAAGAGTCCACTATGTGAGTTGAATGCATAAAGCACACGGAAGTTTCTGAGAATGCTTCTGTCTAGTTTTTAGGTGAAGATATTTCATTTCCCAGCATAGGCCACAAAGCGCTCCAAATAGCCACTTGCAGATTCTACAAAAAGAGTGTTTCCAAACTGCTCTTTCAAAAGGAAGTTTCAAGTCTGTGAGTTGAGTGCCCTCATCACAAAGAAGTTTCTGAGAATGCTTCTGTCTAGTTTTTATATGAAGGTCTTTCCTTTTCCAACATAGTCCTCAAAGCGCTCCAAATAAACACTTGCAGATTCTACAAAAGGAGTGTTTCAAAACAGTTCTATCAAAAGGAACGTTCAAGTCTGTGGGTTGAATGCATTCATCACACAGAAGTTTCTGAGAATGCTTCTGTCTAGTTTTTAGGTGAAGATATTGCTTTTCCCAGCCTAGGCCTCAAAGCGCTCCAAGTATCCACTTGCAGATTCTACAAAAAGAGAGCTTCATAGCTGCTCTTTCAAAAGGAAGGTTCAAGTCTGTGGGTTGAATGCACTCATCACAAAGAAGTTTCTGAGAATGCTTCTGTCTAGTTCTTACGTGAAGATATTTCCTTTTCCAGCTAAGCTTCAAAGCGCTCCAAATAAACACTTGCAAATTCTACTAAAGGAGTGTTTCAAAACAGTTCTTTCAAAAGGAACGTTCAAGTCTGTGAGTTGAATGCACTCAACGAACAGAAGTTTCTTAGAGTGCTTCTGTATAGTTTTCATGTGAAGATATTTCCTTTTCCAGCATAGGCCTCAAAGCGCTCCAAATATCCACTTGCCGATTCTACAAAAACAGTGTTTCAAAACTGTTCTATCAAAAGGAAGGTTCAACGCTATGAGTAGAATGCACTCATCACAATGGAGTTGCTGAGAATGCTTCTCTCTAGTTTTTATGTGAAGATATTTCCTTTTCTAGCATAGGCCTCAAAGCGCTCCAAATAGCCACTTGCAGATTCTACAAAAAGAGGGTTTCAAATCTCTTCTATCAAAAGAAAGGTTCAACTCTGTGAGTTGAATGCACTCATCAGAAAGAAGTTTCTGAGAATGATTCTATCTAGTTTTCATCTGCATGTATTTCCTTTTCCACTAGATGCCGCAATCGCACCAAATATCCACTTGCAGTTTCCACAAAAAGAGTGCTGCAGAACTGCTCCATGAAAAGGAATGTTCAACTCTGTGAGTTCAATCCCCTGATGACATAGAAGTTTCTGAAAATGCTTCTGTCTAGTTGGTATAGGAAGATATTTCCTTTTCCAGCATAAGCCTCAAAGAGCTCCAAACATCCACTTGCGGATTCTGCAAAAACAGTGTTTCAAAACTGGTCGATCAAAAGGAACGTTCAACTCTGTGAGTTGAATGCACTCATCACACAGAAGTTTCTGAGAATGCTTCCGTCTAGTTCTTACGTGAAGATATTTCCTTTTCCAGCTTAGGCCTCAAAGCGCTCCAAATAAACACTTGCAGATTCTACAAAAGGAGTGTTTCAAAACTGCTCTATCAAAAGGAAGGTTCAAGTCTGTGAGTTGAATGCACTCATCACAAAGAGGTTTCTGAGAATGCTGCTGTCTAGTTTTTATGTGAAGATATTTCCTTTTCCTCGCATAGACCTCAAATCGCTCCAGATATCCACTTGCAGATTTTACAGAAAGGGTGTTTCCAGACTGCTCTATCTAAAGGCACGTTCAACTCTGTGAGTTGAATGCACGCATTGCGAAGAACTTTCTGAGAATGCTTCTCTCTAGCTTTTAGGTGAAGATATTCCATTTCACAGCATAGGCCTCAAAGTGCTCCAAATAACCACTTGCAGATTTTACAAAAAGAATGTTTCAAAACTGCTCTTTCTAGAGGAAGGTTCAAGTCTGTGAGTTGAATGCACTCAACACAAAGAAGTTTCTGAGAATGCTTCTGTCCAGTTTCCATGTGAAGATATTTCCTTTCCAGCATAGGCCCCAAACCGCTCCAAATAATCACTTGCAGAGTCTACAAAAAGAGTGTTTCCAAACTTCTCTATCAACTGGTAGGTACAACTCCGTGAGTTGAATGCCCTCATCACGAAGAAGTTTCTGAGAATGCTTCCCTCTTGTTTTGATGGGAAGATATTTCCTTTTCCAACATAGGCCTCAAGGTGCTCCGAATAAACACTTGCAGATTCTACAAACTTAGTGTTTCAAAACTGTTCTATCAAAAGGAACGTTCAAGTCTGGGAGTTGAATGAACTCATCACAAAGAAGTTTCTCAGAATGCTTCTGTCTAGTTTTTAGGTGAAGGTATTTCATTTCCCAGCATAGGCCTGAAAGCGCTCCAAATATCCACTTGCAGATTCTACAAAAAGAGTGTTTCCAAACTGCTCTTACAAAAGGAAAGTTCAAGTCTGTGAGCTGAACGAACTCATCACAAAGAAGTTTCTGAGAATGCGTCTGTCTAGTTTTTATGTGTAGAAATTTCGTTTACCAGCATAGGCCTCAAATCGCTCCAAACATCCACTAGCAAATTCTACAAAAGGAGTGTTTCAAAAGTGCGCTATCAAAAGAAAGAGTCCACTATGTGAGTTGAATGCATAAAGCACACGGAAGTTTCTGAGAAAGCTTCTGTCTAGTTTTTAGGTGAAGATATTTCATTTCCCAGCATAGGCCACAAAGCGCTCCAAATAGCCACTTGCAGATTCTACAAAAAGAGTGTTTCCAAACTGCTCTTTCAAAAGGAAGGTTCAAGTCTGTGAGCTGAACGAACTCATCACAAAGAAGTTTCTGAGAATGCGTCTGTCTAGTTTTTATGTGTAGAAATTTCGTTTGCCAGCATAGGTCTCAAATCGCTCCAAACATCCACTAGCAAATTCTACAAAAGGAGTGTTTCAAAAGTGCGCTATCAAAAGAAAGAGTCCGCTATGTGAGTTGAATGCATAAAGCACACGGAAGTTTCTGAGAATGCTTCTGTCTAGTTATTAGGTGAAGATATTACATTTCCCAGCATAGGCCACAAAGCGCTCCAAATAGCCACTTGCAGATTCTACAAAAAGAGTGTTTCCAAACTGCTCTTTCAAAAGGAAGGTTCAAGTCTGTGAGTTGAGTGCCCTCATCACAAAGAAGTTTCTGAGAATGCTTCTGTCTAGTTTTTATATGAAGGTCTTTCCTCTTCCAACATAGTCCTCAAAGCGCTCCAAATAAACACTTGCAGATTCTACAAAAGGAGTGTTTCAAAACAGTTCTATCAAAAGGAACGTTCAAGTCTGTGAGTAGAATGCATTCATCACACAGAAGTTTCTGAGAATGCTTCTGTCTACTTTTTAGGTGAAGATATTGCTTTTCCCAGCCTAGACCTCAAAGCGCTCCAAGTATCCACTTGCAGATTCTACAAAAAGAGAGCTTCATAGCTGCTCTTTCAAAAGGAAGGTTCAAGTCTGTGTGTTGAATGCACTCATCACAAAGAAGTTTCTGAGAATGCTTCTGTCTAGTTCTTACGTGAAGATATCTCCTTTTCCAGCTAAGCTTCAAAGCGCTCCAAATAAACACTTGCAAATTCTACTAAAGGAGTGTTTCAAAACAGTTCTTTCAAAAGGAACGTTCAAGTCTGTGAGTTGAATGCACTCAACGAACAGAAGTTTCTTAGAGTGCTTCTGTATAGTTTTCATGTGAAGATATTTCCTTTTCCAGCTTAGGCCTCAAAGCGCTCCAAATAAACACTTGGAAATTCTACTAAAGGAGTGTTTCAAAACAGTTCTTTCAAAAGGAACGTTCAAGTCTGTGAGTTGAATGCACTCAACGAACAGAAGTTTCTTAGAGTGCTTCTGTATAGTTTTCATGTGAAGATATTTCCTTTTCCAGCATAGGCCTCAAAGCGCTCCAAATATCCACTTGCCGATTCTACAAAAACAGTGTTTCAAAACTGTTCTATCAAAAGGAAGGTTCAACGCTATGAGTAGAATGCACTCATCACAATGGAGTTGCTGAGAATGCTTCTCTCTAGTTTTTATGTGAAGATATTTCCTTTTCTAGCATAGGCCTCAAAGCGCTCCAAATAGCCACTTGCAGATTCTACAAAAAGAGGGTTTCAAATCTCTTCTATCAAAAGAAAGGTTCAACTCTGTGAGTTGAATGCACTCATCAGAAAGAAGTTTCTGAGAATGATTCTATCTAGTTTTCATCTGCATGTATTTCCTTTTCCACTAGATGCCGCAATCGCACCAAATATCCACTTGCAGTTTCCACAAAAAGAGTGCTGCAGAACTGCTCCATGAAAAGGAATGTTCAACTCTGTGAGTTCAATCCCCTGATGACATAGAAGTTTCTGAAAATGCTTCTGTCTAGTTGGTATAGGAAGATATTTCCTTTTCCAGCATAAGCCTCAAAGAGCTCCAAACATCCACTTGCGGATTCTGCAAAAACAGTGTTTCAAAACTGGTCGATCAAAAGGAACGTTCAACTCTGTGAGTTGAATGCACTCATCACACAGAAGTTTCTGAGAATGTTTCCGTCTAGTTCTTACGTGAAGATATTTCCTTTTCCAGCTTAGGCCTCAAAGCGCTCCAAATAAACACTTGCAGATTCTACAGAAGGAGTGTTTCAAAACTGCTCTATCAAAAGGAAGGTTCAAGTCTGTGAGTTGAATGCACTCATCACAAAGAGGTTTCTGAGAATGCTACTGTCTAGTTTTTATGTGAAGATATTTCCTTTTCCTCGCATAGACCTCAAATCGCTCCAGATATCCACTTGCAGATTTTACAGAAAGGGTGTTTCCAGACTGCTCTATCTAAAGGCACGTTCAACTCTGTGAGTTGAATGCACGCATTGCGAAGAACTTTCTGAGAATGCTTCTCTCTAGCTTTTAGGTGAAGATATTCCATTTCACAGCATAGGCCTCAAAGTGCTCCAAATAACCACTTGCAGATTTTACAAAAAGAATGTTTCAAAACTGCTCTTTCTAGAGGAAGGTTCAAGTCTGTGAGTTGAATGCACTCAACACAAAGAAGTTTCTGAGAATGCTTCTGTCCAGTTTTCATGTGAAGATATTTCCTTTTCCAGCATAGGCCCCAAACCGCTCCAAATAATCACTTGCAGAGTCTACAAAAAGAGTGTTTCCAAACTTGTCTATCAACTGGTAGGTACAACTCCGTGAGTTGAATGCCCTCATCACGAAGAAGTTTCTGAGAATGCTTCCCTCTTGTTTTGATGGGAAGATATTTCCTTTTCCAACATAGGCCTCAAGGTGCTCCGAATAAACACTTGCAGATTCTACAAACTTAGTGTTTCAAAACTGTTCTATCAAAAGGAACGTTCAAGTCTGGGAGTTGAATGAACTCATCACAAAGAAGTTTCTCAGAATGCTTCTGTCTAGTTTTTAGGTGAAGGTATTTCATTTCCCAGCATAGGCCTGAAAGCGCTCCAAATATCCACTTGCAGATTCTACAAAAAGAGTGTTTCCAAACTGCTCTTACAAAAGGAAAGTTCAAGTCTGTGAGCTGAACGAACTCATCACAAAGAAGTTTCTGAGAATGCGTCTGTCTAGTTTTTATGTGTAGAAATTTCGTTTGCCAGCATAGGCCTCAAATCGCTCCAAACATCCACTAGCAAATTCTACAAAAGGAGTGTTTCAAAAGTGCGCTATCAAAAGAAAGAGTCCACTATGTGAGTTGAATGCATAAAGCACACGGAAGTTTCTGAGAAAGCTTCTGTCTAGTTTTTAGGTGAAGATATTTCATTTCCCAGCATAGGCCACAAAGCGCTCCAAATAGCCACTTGCAGATTCTACAAAAAGAGTGTTTCCAAACTGCTCTTTCAAAAGGAAGGTTCAAGTCTGTGAGCTGAACGAACTCATCACAAAGAAGTTTCTGAGAATGCGTCTGTCTAGTTTTTATGTGTAGAAATTTCGTTTGCCAGCATAGGCCTCAAATCGCTCCAAACATCCACTAGCAAATTCTACAAAAGGAGTGTTTCAAAAGTGCGCTATCAAAAGAAAGAGTCCGCTATGTGAGTTGAATGCATAAAGCACACGGAAGTTTCTGAGAATGCTTCTGTCTAGTTATTAGGTGAAGATATTACATTTCCCAGCATAGGCCACAAAGCGCTCCAAATAGCCACTTGCAGATTCTACAAAAAGAGTGTTTCCAAACTGCTCTTTCAAAAGGAAGGTTCAAGTCTGTGAGTTGAGTGCCCTCATCACAAAGAAGTTTCTGAGAATACTTCTGTCTAGTTTTTATATGAAGGTCTTTCCTCTTCCAACATAGTCCTCAAAGCGCTCCAAATAAACACTTGCAGATTCTACAAAAGGAGTGTTTCAAAACAGTTCTATCAAAAGGAACGTTCAAGTCTGTGAGTAGAATGCATTCATCACACAGAAGTTTCTGAGAATGCTTCTGTCTACTTTTTAGGTGAAGATATTGCTTTTCCCAGCCTAGACCTCAAAGCGCTCCAAGTATCCACTTGCAGATTCTACAAAAAGAGAGCTTCATAGCTGCTCTTTCAAAAGGAAGGTTCAAGTCTGTGTGTTGAATGCACTCATCACAGAGAAGTTTCTGAGAATGCTTCTGTCTAGTTCTTACGTGAAGATATCTCCTTTTCCAGCTAAGCTTCAAAGCGCTCCAAATAAACACTTACAAATTCTACTAAAGGAGTGTTTCAAAACAGTTCTTTCAAAAGGAACGTTCAAGTCTGTGAGTTGAATGCACTCAACGAACAGAAGTTTCTTAGAGTGCTTCTGTATAGTTTTCATGTGAAGATATTTCCTTTTCCAGCTTAGGCCTCAAAGCGCTCCAAATAAACACTTGGAAATTCTACTAAAGGAGTGTTTCAAAACAGTTCTTTCAAAAGGAACGTTCAAGTCTGTGAGTTGAATGCACTCAACGAACAGAAGTTTCTTAGAGTGCTTCTGTATAGTTTTCATGTGCAGATATTTCCTTTTCCAGCATAGGCCTCAAAGCGCTCCAAATATCCACTTGCCGATTCTACAAAAACAGTGTTTCAAAACTGTTCTATCAAAAGGAAGGTTCAACGCTATGAGTAGAATGCACTCATCACAATGGAGTTGCTGAGAATGCTTCTCTCTAGTTTTTATGTGAAGATATTTCCTTTTCTAGCATAGGCCTCAAAGCGCTCCAAATAGCCACTTGCAGATTCTACAAAAAGAGGGTTTCAAATCTCTTCTATCAAAAGAAAGGTTCAACTCTGTGAGTTGAATGCACTCATCAGAAAGAAGTTTCTGAGAATGATTCTATCTAGTTTTCATCTGCATGTATTTCCTTTTCCACTAGATGCCGCAATCGCACCAAATATCCACTTGCAGTTTCCACAAAAAGAGTGCTGCAGAACTGCTCCATGAAAAGGAATGTTCAACTCTGTGAGTTCAATCCCCTGATGACATAGAAGTTTCTGAAAATGCTTCTGTCTAGTTGGTATAGGAAGATATTTCCTTTTCCAGCATAAGCCTCAAAGAGCTCCAAACATCCACTTGCGGATTCTGCAAAAACAGTGTTTCAAAACTGGTCGATCAAAAGGAACGTTCAACTCTGTGAGTTGAATGCACTCATCACACAGAAGTTTCTGAGAATGCTTCCGTCTAGTTCTTACGTGAAGATATTTCCTTTTCCAGCTTAGGCCTCAAAGCGCTCCAAATAAACACTTGCAGATTCTACAAAAGGAGTGTTTCAAAACTGCTCTATCAAAAGGAAGGTTCAAGTCTGTGAGTTGAATGCACTCATCACAAAGAGGTTTCTGAGAATGCTGCTGTCTAGTTTTTATGTGAAGATATTTCCTTTTCCTCGCATAGACCTCAAATCGCTCCAGATATCCACTTGCAGATTTTACAGAAAGGGTGTTTCCAGACTGCTCTATCTAAAGGCACGTTCAACTCTGTGAGTTGAATGCACGCATTGCGAAGAACTTTCTGAGAATGCTTCTCTCTAGCTTTTAGGTGAAGATATTCCATTTCACAGCATAGGCCTCAAAGTGCTCCAAATAACCACTTGCAGATTTTACAAAAAGAATGTTTCAAAACTGCTCTTTCTAGAGGAAGGTTCAAGTCTGTGAGTTGAATGCACTCAACACAAAGAAGTTTCTGAGAATGCTTCTGTCCAGTTTCCATGTGAAGATATATCCTTTCCAGCATAGGCCCCAAACCGCTCCAAATAATCACTTGCAGAGTCTACAAAAAGAGTGTTTCCAAACTTCTCTATCAACTGGTAGGTACAACTCCGTGAGTTGAATGCCCTCATCACGAAGAAGTTTCTGAGAATGCTTCCCTCTTGTTTTGATGGGAAGATATTTCCTTTTCCAGCTTAGGCCTCAAAGCGCTCCAAATAAACACTTGCAGATTCTACAGAAGGAGTGTTTCAAAACTGCTCTATCAAAAGGAAGGTTCAAGTCTGTGAGTTGAATGCACTCATCACAAAGAGGTTTCTGAGAATGCTGCTGTCTAGTTTTTATGTGAAGATATTTCCTTTTCCTCGCATAGACCTCAAATCGCTCCAGATATCCACTTGCAGATTTTACAGAAAGGGTGTTTCCAGACTGCTCTATCTAAAGGCACGTTCAACTCTGTGAGTTGAATGCACGCATTGCGAAGAACTTTCTGAGAATGCTTCTCTCTAGCTTTTAGGTGAAGATATTCCATTTCACAGCATAGGCCTCAAAGTGCTCCAAATAACCACTTGCAGATTTTACAAAAAGAATGTTTCAAAACTGCTCTTTCTAGAGGAAGGTTCAAGTCTGTGAGTTGAATGCACTCAACACAAAGAAGTTTCTGAGAATGCTTCTGTCCAGTTTTCATGTGAAGATATTTCCTTTTCCAGCATAGGCCCCAAACCGCTCCAAATAATCACTTGCAGAGTCTACAAAAAGAGTGTTTCCAAACTTCTCTATCAACTGGTAGGTACAACTCCGTGAGTTGAATGCCCTCATCACGAAGAAGTTTCTGAGAATGCTTCCCTCTTGTTTTGATGGGAAGATATTTCCTTTTCCAACATAGGCCTCAAGGTGCTCCGAATAAACACTTGCAGATTCTACAAACTTAGTGTTTCAAAACTGTTCTATCAAAAGGAACGTTCAAGTCTGGGAGTTGAATGAACTCATCACAAAGAAGTTTCTCAGAATGCTTCTGTCTAGTTTTTAGGTGAAGATATTTCATTTCCCAGCATAGGCCCGAAAGCGCTCCAAATATCCACTTGCAGATTCTACAAAAAGAGTGTTTCCAAACTGCTCTTACAAAAGGAAAGTTCAAGTCTGTGAGCTGAACGAACTCATCACAAAGAAGTTTCTGAGAATGCGTCTGTCTAGTTTTTATGTGTAGAAATTTCGTTTGCCAGCATAGGCCTCAAATCGCTCCAAACATCCACTAGCAAATTCTACAAAAGGAGTGTTTCAAAAGTGCGCTATCAAAAGAAAGAGTCCGCTATGTGAGTTGAATGCATAAAGCACACGGAAGTTTCTGAGAATGCTTCTGTCTAGTTATTAGGTGAAGATATTACATTTCCCAGCATAGGCCACAAAGCGCTCCAAATAGCCACTTGCAGATTCTACAAAAAGAGTGTTTCCAAACTGCTCTTTCAAAAGGAAGGTTCAAGTCTGTGAGTTGAGTGCCCTCATCACAAAGAAGTTTCTGAGAATGCTTCTGTCTAGTTTTTATATGAAGGTCTTTCCTCTTCCAACATAGTCCTCAAAGCGCTCCAAATAAACACTTGCAGATTCTACAAAAGGAGTGTTTCAAAACAGTTCTATCAAAAGGAACGTTCAAGTCTGTGAGTAGAATGCATTCATCACACAGAAGTTTCTGAGAATGCTTCTGTCTACTTTTTAGGTGAAGATATTGCTTTTCCCAGCCTAGACCTCAAAGCGCTCCAAGTATCCACTTGCAGATTCTACAAAAAGAGAGCTTCATAGCTGCTCTTTCAAAAGGAAGGTTCAAGTCTGTGTGTTGAATGCACTCATCACAAAGAAGTTTCTGAGAATGCTTCTGTCTAGTTCTTACGTGAAGATATCTCCTTTTCCAGCTAAGCTTCAAAGCGCTCCAAATAAACACTTGCAAATTCTACTAAAGGAGTGTTTCAAAACAGTTCTTTCAAAAGGAACGTTCAAGTCTGTGAGTTGAATGCACTCAACGAACAGAAGTTTCTTAGAGTGCTTCTGTATAGTTTTCATGTGAAGATATTTCCTTTTCCAGCTTAGGCCTCAAAGCGCTCCAAATAAACACTTGGAAATTCTACTAAAGGAGTGTTTCAAAACAGTTCTTTCAAAAGGAACGTTCAAGTCTGTGAGTTGAATGCACTCAACGAACAGAAGTTTCTTAGAGTGCTTCTGTATAGTTTTCATGTGAAGATATTTCCTTTTCCAGCATAGGCCTCAAAGCGCTCCAAATATCCACTTGCCGATTCTACAAAAACAGTGTTTCAAAACTGTTCTATCAAAAGGAAGGTTCAACGCTATGAGTAGAATGCACTCATCACAATGGAGTTGCTGAGAATGCTTCTCTCTAGTTTTTATGTGAAGATATTTCCTTTTCTAGCATAGGCCTCAAAGCGCTCCAAATAGCCACTTGCAGATTCTACAAAAAGAGGGTTTCAAATCTCTTCTATCAAAAGAAAGGTTCAACTCTGTGAGTTGAATGCACTCATCAGAAAGAAGTTTCTGAGAATGATTCTATCTAGTTTTCATCTGCATGTATTTCCTTTTCCACTAGATGCCGCAATCGCACCAAATATCCACTTGCAGTTTCCACAAAAAGAGTGCTGCAGAACTGCTCCATGAAAAGGAATGTTCAACTCTGTGAGTTCAATCCCCTGATGACATAGAAGTTTCTGAAAATGCTTCTGTCTAGTTGGTATAGGAAGATATTTCCTTTTCCAGCATAAGCCTCAAAGAGCTCCAAACATCCACTTGCGGATTCTGCAAAAACAGTGTTTCAAAACTGGTCGATCAAAAGGAACGTTCAACTCTGTGAGTTGAATGCACTCATCACACAGAAGTTTCTGAGAATGTTTCCGTCTAGTTCTTACGTGAAGATATTTCCTTTTCCAGCTTAGGCCTCAAAGCGCTCCAAATAAACACTTGCAGATTCTACAGAAGGAGTGTTTCAAAACTGCTCTATCAAAAGGAAGGTTCAAGTCTGTGAGTTGAATGCACTCATCACAAAGAGGTTTCTGAGAATGCTACTGTCTAGTTTTTATGTGAAGATATTTCCTTTTCCTCGCATAGACCTCAAATCGCTCCAGATATCCACTTGCAGATTTTACAGAAAGGGTGTTTCCAGACTGCTCTATCTAAAGGCACGTTCAACTCTGTGAGTTGAATGCACGCATTGCGAAGAACTTTCTGAGAATGCTTCTCTCTAGCTTTTAGGTGAAGATATTCCATTTCACAGCATAGGCCTCAAAGTGCTCCAAATAACCACTTGCAGATTTTACAAAAAGAATGTTTCAAAACTGCTCTTTCTAGAGGAAGGTTCAAGTCTGTGAGTTGAATGCACTCAACACAAAGAAGTTTCTGAGAATGCTTCTGTCCAGTTTTCATGTGAAGATATTTCCTTTTCCAGCATAGGCCCCAAACCGCTCCAAATAATCACTTGCAGAGTCTACAAAAAGAGTGTTTCCAAACTTGTCTATCAACTGGTAGGTACAACTCCGTGAGTTGAATGCCCTCATCACGAAGAAGTTTCTGAGAATGCTTCCCTCTTGTTTTGATGGGAAGATATTTCCTTTTCCAACATAGGCCTCAAGGTGCTCCGAATAAACACTTGCAGATTCTACAAACTTAGTGTTTCAAAACTGTTCTATCAAAAGGAACGTTCAAGTCTGGGAGTTGAATGAACTCATCACAAAGAAGTTTCTCAGAATGCTTCTGTCTAGTTTTTAGGTGAAGGTATTTCATTTCCCAGCATAGGCCTGAAAGCGCTCCAAATATCCACTTGCAGATTCTACAAAAAGAGTGTTTCCAAACTGCTCTTACAAAAGGAAAGTTCAAGTCTGTGAGCTGAACGAACTCATCACAAAGAAGTTTCTGAGAATGCGTCTGTCTAGTTTTTATGTGTAGAAATTTCGTTTGCCAGCATAGGCCTCAAATCGCTCCAAACATCCACTAGCAAATTCTACAAAAGGAGTGTTTCAAAAGTGCGCTATCAAAAGAAAGAGTCCACTATGTGAGTTGAATGCATAAAGCACACGGAAGTTTCTGAGAAAGCTTCTGTCTAGTTTTTAGGTGAAGATATTTCATTTCCCAGCATAGGCCACAAAGCGCTCCAAATAGCCACTTGCAGATTCTACAAAAAGAGTGTTTCCAAACTGCTCTTTCAAAAGGAAGGTTCAAGTCTGTGAGCTGAACGAACTCATCACAAAGAAGTTTCTGAGAATGCGTCTGTCTAGTTTTTATGTGTAGAAATTTCGTTTGCCAGCATAGGCCTCAAATCGCTCCAAACATCCACTAGCAAATTCTACAAAAGGAGTGTTTCAAAAGTGCGCTATCAAAAGAAAGAGTCCGCTATGTGAGTTGAATGCATAAAGCACACGGAAGTTTCTGAGAATGCTTCTGTCTAGTTATTAGGTGAAGATATTACATTTCCCAGCATAGGCCACAAAGCGCTCCAAATAGCCACTTGCAGATTCTACAAAAAGAGTGTTTCCAAACTGCTCTTTCAAAAGGAAGGTTCAAGTCTGTGAGTTGAGTGCCCTCATCACAAAGAAGTTTCTGAGAATACTTCTGTCTAGTTTTTATATGAAGGTCTTTCCTCTTCCAACATAGTCCTCAAAGCGCTCCAAATAAACACTTGCAGATTCTACAAAAGGAGTGTTTCAAAACAGTTCTATCAAAAGGAACGTTCAAGTCTGTGAGTAGAATGCATTCATCACACAGAAGTTTCTGAGAATGCTTCTGTCTACTTTTTAGGTGAAGATATTGCTTTTCCCAGCCTAGACCTCAAAGCGCTCCAAGTATCCACTTGCAGATTCTACAAAAAGAGAGCTTCATAGCTGCTCTTTCAAAAGGAAGGTTCAAGTCTGTGTGTTGAATGCACTCATCACAGAGAAGTTTCTGAGAATGCTTCTGTCTAGTTCTTACGTGAAGATATCTCCTTTTCCAGCTAAGCTTCAAAGCGCTCCAAATAAACACTTACAAATTCTACTAAAGGAGTGTTTCAAAACAGTTCTTTCAAAAGGAACGTTCAAGTCTGTGAGTTGAATGCACTCAACGAACAGAAGTTTCTTAGAGTGCTTCTGTATAGTTTTCATGTGAAGATATTTCCTTTTCCAGCTTAGGCCTCAAAGCGCTCCAAATAAACACTTGGAAATTCTACTAAAGGAGTGTTTCAAAACAGTTCTTTCAAAAGGAACGTTCAAGTCTGTGAGTTGAATGCACTCAACGAACAGAAGTTTCTTAGAGTGCTTCTGTATAGTTTTCATGTGCAGATATTTCCTTTTCCAGCATAGGCCTCAAAGCGCTCCAAATATCCACTTGCCGATTCTACAAAAACAGTGTTTCAAAACTGTTCTATCAAAAGGAAGGTTCAACGCTATGAGTAGAATGCACTCATCACAATGGAGTTGCTGAGAATGCTTCTCTCTAGTTTTTATGTGAAGATATTTCCTTTTCTAGCATAGGCCTCAAAGCGCTCCAAATAGCCACTTGCAGATTCTACAAAAAGAGGGTTTCAAATCTCTTCTATCAAAAGAAAGGTTCAACTCTGTGAGTTGAATGCACTCATCAGAAAGAAGTTTCTGAGAATGATTCTATCTAGTTTTCATCTGCATGTATTTCCTTTTCCACTAGATGCCGCAATCGCACCAAATATCCACTTGCAGTTTCCACAAAAAGAGTGCTGCAGAACTGCTCCATGAAAAGGAATGTTCAACTCTGTGAGTTCAATCCCCTGATGACATAGAAGTTTCTGAAAATGCTTCTGTCTAGTTGGTATAGGAAGATATTTCCTTTTCCAGCATAAGCCTCAAAGAGCTCCAAACATCCACTTGCGGATTCTGCAAAAACAGTGTTTCAAAACTGGTCGATCAAAAGGAACGTTCAACTCTGTGAGTTGAATGCACTCATCACACAGAAGTTTCTGAGAATGCTTCCGTCTAGTTCTTACGTGAAGATATTTCCTTTTCCAGCTTAGGCCTCAAAGCGCTCCAAATAAACACTTGCAGATTCTACAAAAGGAGTGTTTCAAAACTGCTCTATCAAAAGGAAGGTTCAAGTCTGTGAGTTGAATGCACTCATCACAAAGAGGTTTCTGAGAATGCTGCTGTCTAGTTTTTATGTGAAGATATTTCCTTTTCCTCGCATAGACCTCAAATCGCTCCAGATATCCACTTGCAGATTTTACAGAAAGGGTGTTTCCAGACTGCTCTATCTAAAGGCACGTTCAACTCTGTGAGTTGAATGCACGCATTGCGAAGAACTTTCTGAGAATGCTTCTCTCTAGCTTTTAGGTGAAGATATTCCATTTCACAGCATAGGCCTCAAAGTGCTCCAAATAACCACTTGCAGATTTTACAAAAAGAATGTTTCAAAACTGCTCTTTCTAGAGGAAGGTTCAAGTCTGTGAGTTGAATGCACTCAACACAAAGAAGTTTCTGAGAATGCTTCTGTCCAGTTTCCATGTGAAGATATTTCCTTTCCAGCATAGGCCCCAAACCGCTCCAAATAATCACTTGCAGAGTCTACAAAAAGAGTGTTTCCAAACTTCTCTATCAACTGGTAGGTACAACTCCGTGAGTTGAATGCCCTCATCACGAAGAAGTTTCTGAGAATGCTTCCCTCTTGTTTTGATGGGAAGATATTTCCTTTTCCAGCTTAGGCCTCAAAGCGCTCCAAATAAACACTTGCAGATTCTACAGAAGGAGTGTTTCAAAACTGCTCTATCAAAAGGAAGGTTCAAGTCTGTGAGTTGAATGCACTCATCACAAAGAGGTTTCTGAGAATGCTGCTGTCTAGTTTTTATGTGAAGATATTTCCTTTTCCTCGCATAGACCTCAAATCGCTCCAGATATCCACTTGCAGATTTTACAGAAAGGGTGTTTCCAGACTGCTCTATCTAAAGGCACGTTCAACTCTGTGAGTTGAATGCACGCATTGCGAAGAACTTTCTGAGAATGCTTCTCTCTAGCTTTTAGGTGAAGATATTCCATTTCACAGCATAGGCCTCAAAGTGCTCCAAATAACCACTTGCAGATTTTACAAAAAGAATGTTTCAAAACTGCTCTTTCTAGAGGAAGGTTCAAGTCTGTGAGTTGAATGCACTCAACACAAAGAAGTTTCTGAGAATGCTTCTGTCCAGTTTTCATGTGAAGATATTTCCTTTTCCAGCATAGGCCCCAAACCGCTCCAAATAATCACTTGCAGAGTCTACAAAAAGAGTGTTTCCAAACTTCTCTATCAACTGGTAGGTACAACTCCGTGAGTTGAATGCCCTCATCACGAAGAAGTTTCTGAGAATGCTTCCCTCTTGTTTTGATGGGAAGATATTTCCTTTTCCAACATAGGCCTCAAGGTGCTCCGAATAAACACTTGCAGATTCTACAAACTTAGTGTTTCAAAACTGTTCTATCAAAAGGAACGTTCAAGTCTGGGAGTTGAATGAACTCATCACAAAGAAGTTTCTCAGAATGCTTCTGTCTAGTTTTTAGGTGAAGATATTTCATTTCCCAGCATAGGCCCGAAAGCGCTCCAAATATCCACTTGCAGATTCTACAAAAAGAGTGTTTCCAAACTGCTCTTACAAAAGGAAAGTTCAAGTCTGTGAGCTGAACGAACTCATCACAAAGAAGTTTCTGAGAATGCGTCTGTCTAGTTTTTATGTGTAGAAATTTCGTTTGCCAGCATAGGCCTCAAATCGCTCCAAACATCCACTAGCAAATTCTACAAAAGGAGTGTTTCAAAAGTGCGCTATCAAAAGAAAGAGTCCACTATGTGAGTTGAATGCATAAAGCACACGGAAGTTTCTGAGAATGCTTCTGTCTAGTTTTTAGGTGAAGATATTTCATTTCCCAGCATAGGCCACAAAGCGCTCCAAATAGCCACTTGCAGATTCTACAAAAAGAGTGTTTCCAAACTGCTCTTTCAAAAGGAAGTTTCAAGTCTGTGAGTTGAGTGCCCTCATCACAAAGAAGTTTCTGAGAATGCTTCTGTCTAGTTTTTATATGAAGGTCTTTCCTTTTCCAACATAGTCCTCAAAGCGCTCCAAATAAACACTTGCAGATTCTACAAAAGGAGTGTTTCAAAACAGTTCTATCAAAAGGAACGTTCAAGTCTGTGGGTTGAATGCATTCATCACACAGAAGTTTCTGAGAATGCTTCTGTCTAGTTTTTAGGTGAAGATATTGCTTTTCCCAGCCTAGGCCTCAAAGCGCTCCAAGTATCCACTTGCAGATTCTACAAAAAGAGAGCTTCATAGCTGCTCTTTCAAAAGGAAGGTTCAAGTCTGTGGGTTGAATGCACTCATCACAAAGAAGTTTCTGAGAATGCTTCTGTCTAGTTCTTACGTGAAGATATTTCCTTTTCCAGCTAAGCTTCAAAGCGCTCCAAATAAACACTTGCAAATTCTACTAAAGGAGTGTTTCAAAACAGTTCTTTCAAAAGGAACGTTCAAGTCTGTGAGTTGAATGCACTCAACGAACAGAAGTTTCTTAGAGTGCTTCTGTATAGTTTTCATGTGAAGATATTTCCTTTTCCAGCATAGGCCTCAAAGCGCTCCAAATATCCACTTGCCGATTCTACAAAAACAGTGTTTCAAAACTGTTCTATCAAAAGGAAGGTTCAACGCTATGAGTAGAATGCACTCATCACAATGGAGTTGCTGAGAATGCTTCTCTCTAGTTTTTATGTGAAGATATTTCCTTTTCTAGCATAGGCCTCAAAGCGCTCCAAATAGCCACTTGCAGATTCTACAAAAAGAGGGTTTCAAATCTCTTCTATCAAAAGAAAGGTTCAACTCTGTGAGTTGAATGCACTCATCAGAAAGAAGTTTCTGAGAATGATTCTATCTAGTTTTCATCTGCATGTATTTCCTTTTCCACTAGATGCCGCAATCGCACCAAATATCCACTTGCAGTTTCCACAAAAAGAGTGCTGCAGAACTGCTCCATGAAAAGGAATGTTCAACTCTGTGAGTTCAATCCCCTGATGACATAGAAGTTTCTGAAAATGCTTCTGTCTAGTTGGTATAGGAAGATATTTCCTTTTCCAGCATAAGCCTCAAAGAGCTCCAAACATCCACTTGCGGATTCTGCAAAAACAGTGTTTCAAAACTGGTCGATCAAAAGGAACGTTCAACTCTGTGAGTTGAATGCACTCATCACACAGAAGTTTCTGAGAATGCTTCCGTCTAGTTCTTACGTGAAGATATTTCCTTTTCCAGCTTAGGCCTCAAAGCGCTCCAAATAAACACTTGCAGATTCTACAAAAGGAGTGTTTCAAAACTGCTCTATCAAAAGGAAGGTTCAAGTCTGTGAGTTGAATGCACTCATCACAAAGAGGTTTCTGAGAATGCTGCTGTCTAGTTTTTATGTGAAGATATTTCCTTTTCCTCGCATAGACCTCAAATCGCTCCAGATATCCACTTGCAGATTTTACAGAAAGGGTGTTTCCAGACTGCTCTATCTAAAGGCACGTTCAACTCTGTGAGTTGAATGCACGCATTGCGAAGAACTTTCTGAGAATGCTTCTCTCTAGCTTTTAGGTGAAGATATTCCATTTCACAGCATAGGCCTCAAAGTGCTCCAAATAACCACTTGCAGATTTTACAAAAAGAATGTTTCAAAACTGCTCTTTCTAGAGGAAGGTTCAAGTCTGTGAGTTGAATGCACTCAACACAAAGAAGTTTCTGAGAATGCTTCTGTCCAGTTTCCATGTGAAGATATTTCCTTTCCAGCATAGGCCCCAAACCGCTCCAAATAATCACTTGCAGAGTCTACAAAAAGAGTGTTTCCAAACTTCTCTATCAACTGGTAGGTACAACTCCGTGAGTTGAATGCCCTCATCACGAAGAAGTTTCTGAGAATGCTTCCCTCTTGTTTTGATGGGAAGATATTTCCTTTTCCAACATAGGCCTCAAGGTGCTCCGAATAAACACTTGCAGATTCTACAAACTTAGTGTTTCAAAACTGTTCTATCAAAAGGAACGTTCAAGTCTGGGAGTTGAATGCACTCATCACAAAGAAGTTTCTCAGAATGCTTCTGTCTAGTTTTTAGGTGAAGGTATTTCATTTCCCAGCATAGGCCTGAAAGCGCTCCAAATATCCACTTGCAGATTCTACAAAAAGAGTGTTTCCAAACTGCTCTTACAAAAGGAAAGTTCAAGTCTGTGAGCTGAACGAACTCATCACAAAGAAGTTTCTGAGAATGCGTCTGTCTAGTTTTTATGTGTAGAAATTTCGTTTGCCAGCATAGGCCTCAAATCGCTCCAAACATCCACTAGCAAATTCTACAAAAGGAGTGTTTCAAAAGTGCGCTATCAAAAGAAAGAGTCCACTATGTGAGTTGAATGCATAAAGCACACGGAAGTTTCTGAGAAAGCTTCTGTCTAGTTTTTAGGTGAAGATATTTCATTTCCCAGCATAGGCCACAAAGCGCTCCAAATAGCCACTTGCAGATTCTACAAAAAGAGTGTTTCCAAACTGCTCTTTCAAAAGGAAGGTTCAAGTCTGTGAGCTGAACGAACTCATCACAAAGAAGTTTCTGAGAATGCGTCTGTCTAGTTTTTATGTGTAGAAATTTCGTTTGCCAGCATAGGTCTCAAATCGCTCCAAACATCCACTAGCAAATTCTACAAAAGGAGTGTTTCAAAAGTGCGCTATCAAAAGAAAGAGTCCGCTATGTGAGTTGAATGCATAAAGCACACGGAAGTTTCTGAGAATGCTTCTGTCTAGTTATTAGGTGAAGATATTACATTTCCCAGCATAGGCCACAAAGCGCTCCAAATAGCCACTTGCAGATTCTACAAAAAGAGTGTTTCCAAACTGCTCTTTCAAAAGGAAGGTTCAAGTCTGTGAGTTGAGTGCCCTCATCACAAAGAAGTTTCTGAGAATGCTTCTGTCTAGTTTTTATATGAAGGTCTTTCCTCTTCCAACATAGTCCTCAAAGCGCTCCAAATAAACACTTGCAGATTCTACAAAAGGAGTGTTTCAAAACAGTTCTATCAAAAGGAACGTTCAAGTCTGTGAGTAGAATGCATTCATCACACAGAAGTTTCTGAGAATGCTTCTGTCTACTTTTTAGGTGAAGATATTGCTTTTCCCAGCCTAGACCTCAAAGCGCTCCAAGTATCCACTTGCAGATTCTACAAAAAGAGAGCTTCATAGCTGCTCTTTCAAAAGGAAGGTTCAAGTCTGTGTGTTGAATGCACTCATCACAAAGAAGTTTCTGAGAATGCTTCTGTCTAGTTCTTACGTGAAGATATCTCCTTTTCCAGCTAAGCTTCAAAGCGCTCCAAATAAACACTTGCAAATTCTACTAAAGGAGTGTTTCAAAACAGTTCTTTCAAAAGGAACGTTCAAGTCTGTGAGTTGAATGCACTCAACGAACAGAAGTTTCTTAGAGTGCTTCTGTATAGTTTTCATGTGAAGATATTTCCTTTTCCAGCTTAGGCCTCAAAGCGCTCCAAATAAACACTTGGAAATTCTACTAAAGGAGTGTTTCAAAACAGTTCTTTCAAAAGGAACTTTCAAGTCTGTGAGTTGAATGCACTCAACGAACAGAAGTTTCTTAGAGTGCTTCTGTATAGTTTTCATGTGAAGATATTTCCTTTTCCAGCATAGGCCTCAAAGCGCTCCAAATATCCACTTGCCGATTCTACAAAAACAGTGTTTCAAAACTGTTCTATCAAAAGGAAGGTTCAACGCTATGAGTAGAATGCACTCATCACAATGGAGTTGCTGAGAATGCTTCTCTCTAGTTTTTATGTGAAGATATTTCCTTTTCTAGCATAGGCCTCAAAGCGCTCCAAATAGCCACTTGCAGATTCTACAAAAAGAGGGTTTCAAATCTCTTCTATCAAAAGAAAGGTTCAACTCTGTGAGTTGAATGCACTCATCAGAAAGAAGTTTCTGAGAATGATTCTATCTAGTTTTCATCTGCATGTATTTCCTTTTCCACTAGATGCCGCAATCGCACCAAATATCCACTTGCAGTTTCCACAAAAAGAGTGCTGCAGAACTGCTCCATGAAAAGGAATGTTCAACTCTGTGAGTTCAATCCCCTGATGACATAGAAGTTTCTGAAAATGCTTCTGTCTAGTTGGTATAGGAAGATATTTCCTTTTCCAGCATAAGCCTCAAAGAGCTCCAAACATCCACTTGCGGATTCTGCAAAAACAGTGTTTCAAAACTGGTCGATCAAAAGGAACGTTCAACTCTGTGAGTTGAATGCACTCATCACACAGAAGTTTCTGAGAATGTTTCCGTCTAGTTCTTACGTGAAGATATTTCCTTTTCCAGCTTAGGCCTCAAAGCGCTCCAAATAAACACTTGCAGATTCTACAGAAGGAGTGTTTCAAAACTGCTCTATCAAAAGGAAGGTTCAAGTCTGTGAGTTGAATGCACTCATCACAAAGAGGTTTCTGAGAATGCTACTGTCTAGTTTTTATGTGAAGATATTTCCTTTTCCTCGCATAGACCTCAAATCGCTCCAGATATCCACTTGCAGATTTTACAGAAAGGGTGTTTCCAGACTGCTCTATCTAAAGGCACGTTCAACTCTGTGAGTTGAATGCACGCATTGCGAAGAACTTTCTGAGAATGCTTCTCTCTAGCTTTTAGGTGAAGATATTCCATTTCACAGCATAGGCCTCAAAGTGCTCCAAATAACCACTTGCAGATTTTACAAAAAGAATGTTTCAAAACTGCTCTTTCTAGAGGAAGGTTCAAGTCTGTGAGTTGAATGCACTCAACACAAAGAAGTTTCTGAGAATGCTTCTGTCCAGTTTTCATGTGAAGATATTTCCTTTTCCAGCATAGGCCCCAAACCGCTCCAAATAATCACTTGCAGAGTCTACAAAAAGAGTGTTTCCAAACTTGTCTATCAACTGGTAGGTACAACTCCGTGAGTTGAATGCCCTCATCACGAAGAAGTTTCTGAGAATGCTTCCCTCTTGTTTTGATGGGAAGATATTTCCTTTTCCAACATAGGCCTCAAGGTGCTCCGAATAAACACTTGCAGATTCTACAAACTTAGTGTTTCAAAACTGTTCTATCAAAAGGAACGTTCAAGTCTGGGAGTTGAATGAACTCATCACAAAGAAGTTTCTCAGAATGCTTCTGTCTAGTTTTTAGGTGAAGGTATTTCATTTCCCAGCATAGGCCTGAAAGCGCTCCAAATATCCACTTGCAGATTCTACAAAAAGAGTGTTTCCAAACTGCTCTTACAAAAGGAAAGTTCAAGTCTGTGAGCTGAACGAACTCATCACAAAGAAGTTTCTGAGAATGCGTCTGTCTAGTTTTTATGTGTAGAAATTTCGTTTGCCAGCATAGGCCTCAAATCGCTCCAAACATCCACTAGCAAATTCTACAAAAGGAGTGTTTCAAAAGTGCGCTATCAAAAGAAAGAGTCCACTATGTGAGTTGAATGCATAAAGCACACGGAAGTTTCTGAGAAAGCTTCTGTCTAGTTTTTAGGTGAAGATATTTCATTTCCCAGCATAGGCCACAAAGCGCTCCAAATAGCCACTTGCAGATTCTACAAAAAGAGTGTTTCCAAACTGCTCTTTCAAAAGGAAGGTTCAAGTCTGTGAGCTGAACGAACTCATCACAAAGAAGTTTCTGAGAATGCGTCTGTCTAGTTTTTATGTGTAGAAATTTCGTTTGCCAGCATAGGCCTCAAATCGCTCCAAACATCCACTAGCAAATTCTACAAAAGGAGTGTTTCAAAAGTGCGCTATCAAAAGAAAGAGTCCGCTATGTGAGTTGAATGCATAAAGCACACGGAAGTTTCTGAGAATGCTTCTGTCTAGTTATTAGGTGAAGATATTACATTTCCCAGCATAGGCCACAAAGCGCTCCAAATAGCCACTTGCAGATTCTACAAAAAGAGTGTTTCCAAACTGCTCTTTCAAAAGGAAGGTTCAAGTCTGTGAGTTGAGTGCCCTCATCACAAAGAAGTTTCTGAGAATACTTCTGTCTAGTTTTTATATGAAGGTCTTTCCTCTTCCAACATAGTCCTCAAAGCGCTCCAAATAAACACTTGCAGATTCTACAAAAGGAGTGTTTCAAAACAGTTCTATCAAAAGGAACGTTCAAGTCTGTGAGTAGAATGCATTCATCACACAGAAGTTTCTGAGAATGCTTCTGTCTACTTTTTAGGTGAAGATATTGCTTTTCCCAGCCTAGACCTCAAAGCGCTCCAAGTATCCACTTGCAGATTCTACAAAAAGAGAGCTTCATAGCTGCTCTTTCAAAAGGAAGGTTCAAGTCTGTGTGTTGAATGCACTCATCACAGAGAAGTTTCTGAGAATGCTTCTGTCTAGTTCTTACGTGAAGATATCTCCTTTTCCAGCTAAGCTTCAAAGCGCTCCAAATAAACACTTACAAATTCTACTAAAGGAGTGTTTCAAAACAGTTCTTTCAAAAGGAACGTTCAAGTCTGTGAGTTGAATGCACTCAACGAACAGAAGTTTCTTAGAGTGCTTCTGTATAGTTTTCATGTGAAGATATTTCCTTTTCCAGCTTAGGCCTCAAAGCGCTCCAAATAAACACTTGGAAATTCTACTAAAGGAGTGTTTCAAAACAGTTCTTTCAAAAGGAACGTTCAAGTCTGTGAGTTGAATGCACTCAACGAACAGAAGTTTCTTAGAGTGCTTCTGTATAGTTTTCATGTGAAGATATTTCCTTTTCCAGCATAGGCCTCAAAGCGCTCCAAATATCCACTTGCCGATTCTACAAAAACAGTGTTTCAAAACTGTTCTATCAAAAGGAAGGTTCAACGCTATGAGTAGAATGCACTCATCACAATGGAGTTGCTGAGAATGCTTCTCTCTAGTTTTTATGTGAAGATATTTCCTTTTCTAGCATAGGCCTCAAAGCGCTCCAAATAGCCACTTGCAGATTCTACAAAAAGAGGGTTTCAAATCTCTTCTATCAAAAGAAAGGTTCAACTCTGTGAGTTGAATGCACTCATCAGAAAGAAGTTTCTGAGAATGATTCTATCTAGTTTTCATCTGCATGTATTTCCTTTTCCACTAGATGCCGCAATCGCACCAAATATCCACTTGCAGTTTCCACAAAAAGAGTGCTGCAGAACTGCTCCATGAAAAGGAATGTTCAACTCTGTGAGTTCAATCCCCTGATGACATAGAAGTTTCTGAAAATGCTTCTGTCTAGTTGGTATAGGAAGATATTTCCTTTTCCAGCATAAGCCTCAAAGAGCTCCAAACATCCACTTGCGGATTCTGCAAAAACAGTGTTTCAAAACTGGTCGATCAAAAGGAACGTTCAACTCTGTGAGTTGAATGCACTCATCACACAGAAGTTTCTGAGAATGTTTCCGTCTAGTTCTTACGTGAAGATATTTCCTTTTCCAGCTTAGGCCTCAAAGCGCTCCAAATAAACACTTGCAGATTCTACAGAAGGAGTGTTTCAAAACTGCTCTATCAAAAGGAAGGTTCAAGTCTGTGAGTTGAATGCACTCATCACAAAGAGGTTTCTGAGAATGCTACTGTCTAGTTTTTATGTGAAGATATTTCCTTTTCCTCGCATAGACCTCAAATCGCTCCAGATATCCACTTGCAGATTTTACAGAAAGGGTGTTTCCAGACTGCTCTATCTAAAGGCACGTTCAACTCTGTGAGTTGAATGCACGCATTGCGAAGAACTTTCTGAGAATGCTTCTCTCTAGCTTTTAGGTGAAGATATTCCATTTCACAGCATAGGCCTCAAAGTGCTCCAAATAACCACTTGCAGATTTTACAAAAAGAATGTTTCAAAACTGCTCTTTCTAGAGGAAGGTTCAAGTCTGTGAGTTGAATGCACTCAACACAAAGAAGTTTCTGAGAATGCTTCTGTCCAGTTTTCATGTGAAGATATTTCCTTTTCCAGCATAGGCCCCAAACCGCTCCAAATAATCACTTGCAGAGTCTACAAAAAGAGTGTTTCCAAACTTGTCTATCAACTGGTAGGTACAACTCCGTGAGTTGAATGCCCTCATCACGAAGAAGTTTCTGAGAATGCTTCCCTCTTGTTTTGATGGGAAGATATTTCCTTTTCCAACATAGGCCTCAAGGTGCTCCGAATAAACACTTGCAGATTCTACAAACTTAGTGTTTCAAAACTGTTCTATCAAAAGGAACGTTCAAGTCTGGGAGTTGAATGAACTCATCACAAAGAAGTTTCTCAGAATGCTTCTGTCTAGTTTTTAGGTGAAGATATTTCATTTCCCAGCATAGGCCCGAAAGCGCTCCAAATATCCACTTGCAGATTCTACAAAAAGAGTGTTTCCAAACTGCTCTTACAAAAGGAAAGTTCAAGTCTGTGAGCTGAACGAACTCATCACAAAGAAGTTTCTGAGAATGCGTCTGTCTAGTTTTTATGTGTAGAAATTTCGTTTGCCAGCATAGGCCTCAAATCGCTCCAAACATCCACTAGCAAATTCTACAAAAGGAGTGTTTCAAAAGTGCGCTATCAAAAGAAAGAGTCCACTATGTGAGTTGAATGCATAAAGCACACGGAAGTTTCTGAGAATGCTTCTGTCTAGTTTTTAGGTGAAGATATTTCATTTCCCAGCATAGGCCACAAAGCGCTCCAAATAGCCACTTGCAGATTCTACAAAAAGAGTGTTTCCAAACTGCTCTTTCAAAAGGAAGGTTCAAGTCTGTGAGTTGAGTGCCCTCATCACAAAGGAGTTTCTGAGAATGCTTCTGTCTAGTTTTTATATGAAGGTCTTTCCTTTTCCAACATAGTCCTCAAAGCGCTCCAAATAAACACTTGCAGATTCTACAAAAGGAGTGTTTCAAAACAGTTCTATCAAAAGGAACGTTCAAGTCTGTGGGTTGAATGCATTCATCACACAGAAGTTTCTGAGAATGCTTCTGTCTAGTTTTTAGGTGAAGATATTGCTTTTCCCAGCCTAGGCCTCAAAGCGCTCCAAGTATCCACTTGCAGATTCTACAAAAAGAGAGCTTCATAGCTGCTCTTTCAAAAGGAAGGTTCAAGTCTGTGGGTTGAATGCACTCATCACAAAGAAGTTTCTGAGAATGCTTCTGTCTAGTTCTTACGTGAAGATATTTCCTTTTCCAGCTAAGCTTCAAAGCGCTCCAAATAAACACTTGCAAATTCTACTAAAGGAGTGTTTCAAAACAGTTCTTTCAAAAGGAACGTTCAAGTCTGTGAGTTGAATGCACTCAACGAAGAGAAGTTTCTTAGAGTGCTTCTGTATAGTTTTCATGTGAAGATATTTCCTTTTCCAGCATAGGCCTCAAAGCGCTCCAAATATCCACTTGCCGATTCTACAAAAACAGTGTTTCAAAACTGTTCTATCAAAAGGAAGGTTCAACGCTATGAGTAGAATGCACTCATCACAATGGAGTTGCTGAGAATGCTTCTCTCTAGTTTTTATGTGAAGATATTTCCTTTTCTAGCATAGGCCTCAAAGCGCTCCAAATAGCCACTTGCAGATTCTACAAAAAGAGGGTTTCAAATCTCTTCTATCAAAAGAAAGGTTCAACTCTGTGAGTTGAATGCACTCATCAGAAAGAAGTTTCTGAGAATGATTCTATCTAGTTTTCATCTGCATGTATTTCCTTTTCCACTAGATGCCGCAATCGCACCAAATATCCACTTGCAGTTTCCACAAAAAGAGTGCTGCAGAACTGCTCCATGAAAAGGAATGTTCAACTCTGTGAGTTCAATCCCCTGATGACATAGAAGTTTCTGAAAATGCTTCTGTCTAGTTGGTATAGGAAGATATTTCCTTTTCCAGCATAAGCCTCAAAGAGCTCCAAACATCCACTTGCGGATTCTGCAAAAACAGTGTTTCAAAACTGGTCGATCAAAAGGAACGTTCAACTCTGTGAGTTGAATGCACTCATCACACAGAAGTTTCTGAGAATGCTTCCGTCTAGTTCTTACGTGAAGATATTTCCTTTTCCAGCTTAGGCCTCAAAGCGCTCCAAATAAACACTTGCAGATTCTACAAAAGGAGTGTTTCAAAACTGCTCTATCAAAAGGAAGGTTCAAGTCTGTGAGTTGAATGCACTCATCACAAAGAGGTTTCTGAGAATGCTGCTGTCTAGTTTTTATGTGAAGATATTTCCTTTTCCTCGCATAGACCTCAAATCGCTCCAGATATCCACTTGCAGATTTTACAGAAAGGGTGTTTCCAGACTGCTCTATCTAAAGGCACGTTCAACTCTGTGAGTTGAATGCACGCATTGCGAAGAACTTTCTGAGAATGCTTCTCTCTAGCTTTTAGGTGAAGATATTCCATTTCACAGCATAGGCCTCAAAGTGCTCCAAATAACCACTTGCAGATTTTACAAAAAGAATGTTTCAAAACTGCTCTTTCTAGAGGAAGGTTCAAGTCTGTGAGTTGAATGCACTCAACACAAAGAAGTTTCTGAGAATGCTTCTGTCCAGTTTCCATGTGAAGATATTTCCTTTCCAGCATAGGCCCCAAACCGCTCCAAATAATCACTTGCAGAGTCTACAAAAAGAGTGTTTCCAAACTTCTCTATCAACTGGTAGGTACAACTCCGTGAGTTGAATGCCCTCATCACGAAGAAGTTTCTGAGAATGCTTCCCTCTTGTTTTGATGGGAAGATATTTCCTTTTCCAGCTTAGGCCTCAAAGCGCTCCAAATAAACACTTGCAGATTCTACAGAAGGAGTGTTTCAAAACTGCTCTATCAAAAGGAAGGTTCAAGTCTGTGAGTTGAATGCACTCATCACAAAGAGGTTTCTGAGAATGCTGCTGTCTAGTTTTTATGTGAAGATATTTCCTTTTCCTCGCATAGACCTCAAATCGCTCCAGATATCCACTTGCAGATTTTACAGAAAGGGTGTTTCCAGACTGCTCTATCTAAAGGCACGTTCAACTCTGTGAGTTGAATGCACGCATTGCGAAGAACTTTCTGACAATGCTTCTCTCTAGCTTTTAGGTGAAGATATTCCATTTCACAGCATAGGCCTCAAAGTGCTCCAAATAACCACTTGCAGATTTTACAAAAAGAATGTTTCAAAACTGCTCTTTCTAGAGGAAGGTTCAAGTCTGTGAGTTGAATGCACTCAACACAAAGAAGTTTCTGAGAATGCTTCTGTCCAGTTTTCATGTGAAGATATTTCCTTTTCCAGCATAGGCCCCAAACCGCTCCAAATAATCACTTGCAGAGTCTACAAAAAGAGTGTTTCCAAACTTCTCTATCAACTGGTATTTACAACTCCGTGAGTTGAATGCCCTCATCACGAAGAAGTTTCTGAGAATGCTTCCCTCTTGTTTTGATGGGAAGATATTTCCTTTTCCAACATAGGCCTCAAGGTGCTCCGAATAAACACTTGCAGATTCTACAAACTTAGTGTTTCAAAACTGTTCTATCAAAAGGAACGTTCAAGTCTGGGAGTTGAATGAACTCATCACAAAGAAGTTTCTCAGAATGCTTCTGTCTAGTTTTTAGGTGAAGATATTTCATTTCCCAGCATAGGCCCGAAAGCGCTCCAAATATCCACTTGCAGATTCTACAAAAAGAGTGTTTCCAAACTGCTCTTACAAAAGGAAAGTTCAAGTCTGTGAGCTGAACGAACTCATCACAAAGAAGTTTCTGAGAATGCGTCTGTCTAGTTTTTATGTGTAGAAATTTCGTTTGCCAGCATAGGCCTCAAATCGCTCCAAACATCCACTAGCAAATTCTACAAAAGGAGTGTTTCAAAAGTGCGCTATCAAAAGAAAGAGTCCACTATGTGAGTTGAATGCATAAAGCACACGGAAGTTTCTGAGAAAGCTTCTGTCTAGTTTTTAGGTGAAGATATTTCATTTCCCAGCATAGGCCACAAAGCGCTCCAAATAGCCACTTGCAGATTCTACAAAAAGAGTGTTTTCAAACTGCTCTTTCAAAAGGAAGGTTCAAGTCTGTGAGCTGAACGAACTCATCACAAAGAAGTTTCTGAGAATGCGTCTGTCTAGTTTTTATGTGTAGAAATTTCGTTTGCCAGCATAGGCCTCAAATCGCTCCAAACATCCACTAGCAAATTCTACAAAAGGAGTGTTTCAAAAGTGCGCTATCAAAAGAAAGAATCCGCTATGTGAGTTGAATGCATAAAGCACACGGAAGTTTCTGAGAATGCTTCTGTCTAGTTATTAGGTGAAGATATTACATTTCCCAGCATAGGCCACAAAGCGCTCCAAATAGCCACTTGCAGATTCTACAAAAAGAGTGTTTCCAAACTGCTCTTTCAAAAGGAAGGTTCAAGTCTGTGAGTTGAGTGCCCTCATCACAAAGAAGTTTCTGAGAATGCTTCTGTCTAGTTTTTATATGAAGGTCTTTCCTCTTCCAACATAGTCCTCAAAGCGCTCCAAATAAACACTTGCAGATTCTACAAAAGGAGTGTTTCAAAACAGTTCTATCAAAAGGAACGTTCAAGTCTGTGAGTAGAATGCATTCATCACACAGAAGTTTCTGAGAATGCTTCTGTCTACTTTTTAGGTGAAGATATTGCTTTTCCCAGCCTAGACCTCAAAGCGCTCCAAGTATCCACTTGCAGATTCTACAAAAAGATAGCTTCATAGCTGCTCTTTCAAAAGGAAGGTTCAAGTCTGTGTGTTGAATGCACTCATCACAAAGAAGTTTCTGAGAATGCTTCTGTCTAGTTCTTACGTGAAGATATCTCCTTTTCCAGCTAAGCTTCAAAGCGCTCCAAGTAAACACTTGCAAATTCTACTAAAGGAGTGTTTCAAAACAGTTCTTTCAAAAGGAACGTTCAAGTCTGTGAGTTGAATGCACTCAACGAACAGAAGTTTCTTAGAGTGCTTCTGTATAGTTTTCATGTGAAGATATTTCCTTTTCCAGCTTAGGCCTCAAAGCGCTCCAAATAAACACTTGGAAATTCTACTAAAGGAGTGTTTCAAAACAGTTCTTTCAAAAGGAACGTTCAAGTCTGTGAGTTGAATGCACTCAACGAACAGAAGTTTCTTAGAGTGCTTCTGTATAGTTTTCATGTGAAGATATTTCCTTTTCCAGCATAGGCCTCAAAGCGCTCCAAATATCCACTTGCCGATTCTACAAAAACAGTGTTTCAAAACTGTTCTATCAAAAGGAAGGTTCAACGCTATGAGTAGAATGCACTCATCACAATGGAGTTGCTGAGAATGCTTCTCTCTAGTTTTTATGTGAAGATATTTCCTTTTCTAGCATAGGCCTCAAAGCGCTCCAGATAGCCACTTGCAGATTCTACAAAAAGAGGGTTTCAAATCTCTTCTATCAAAAGAAAGGTTCAACTCTGTGAGTTGAATGCACTCATCAGAAAGAAGTTTCTGAGAATGATTCTATCTAGTTTTCATCTGCATGTATTTCCTTTTCCACTAGATGCCGCAATCGCACCAAATATCCACTTGCAGTTTCCACGAAAAGAGTGCTGCAGAACTGCTCCATGAAAAGGAATGTTCAACTCTGTGAGTTCAATCCCCTGATGACATAGAAGTTTCTGAAAATGCTTCTGTCTAGTTGGTATAGGAAGATATTTCCTTTTCCAGCATAAGCCTCAAAGAGCTCCAAACATCCACTTGCGGATTCTGCAAAAACAGTGTTTCAAAACTGGTCGATCAAAAGGAACGTTCAACTCTGTGAGTTGAATGCACTCATCACACAGAAGTTTCTGAGAATGCTTCCGTCTAGTTCTTACGTGAAGATATTTCCTTTTCCAGCTTAGGCCTCAAAGCGCTCCAAATAAACACTTGCAGATTCTACAGAAGGAGTGTTTCAAAACTGCTCTATCAAAAGGAAGGTTCAAGTCTGTGAGTTGAATGCACTCATCACAAAGAGGTTTCTGAGAATGCTGCTGTCTAGTTTTTATGTGAAGATATTTCCTTTTCCTCGCATAGACCTCAAATCGCTCCAGATATCCACTTGCAGATTTTACAGAAAGGGTGTTTCCAGACTGCTCTATCTAAAGGCACGTTCAACTCTGTGAGTTGAATGCACGCATTGCGAAGAACTTTCTGAGAATGCTTCTCTCTAGCTTTTAGGTGAAGATATTCCATTTCACAGCATAGGCCTCAAAGTGCTCCAAATAACCACTTGCAGATTTTACAAAAAGAATGTTTCAAAACTGCTCTTTCTAGAGGAAGGTTCAAGTCTGTGAGTTGAATGCACTCAACACAAAGAAGTTTCTGAGAATGCTTCTGTCCAGTTTTCATGTGAAGATATTTCCTTTTCCAGCATAGGCCCCAAACCGCTCCAAATAATCACTTGCAGAGTCTACAAAAAGAGTGTTTCCAAACTTCTCTATCAACTGGTAGGTACAACTCCGTGAGTTGAATGCCCTCATCACGAAGAAGTTTCTGAGAATGCTTCCCTCTTGTTTTGATGGGAAGATATTTCCTTTTCCAACATAGGCCTCAAGGTGCTCCGAATAAACACTTGCAGATTCTACAAACTTAGTGTTTCAAAACTGTTCTATCAAAAGGAACGTTCAAGTCTGGGAGTTGAATGAACTCATCACAAAGAAGTTTCTCAGAATGCTTCTGTCTAGTTTTTAGGTGAAGATATTTCATTTCCCAGCATAGGCCTGAAAGCGCTCCAAATATCCACTTGCAGATTCTACAAAAAGAGTGTTTCCAAACTGCTCTTACAAAAGGAAAGTTCAAGTCTGTGAGCTGAACGAACTCATCACAAAGAAGTTTCTGAGAATGCGTCTGTCTAGTTTTTATGTGTAGAAATTTCGTTTGCCAGCATAGGCCTCAAATCGCTCCAAACATCCACTAGCAAATTCTACAAAAGGAGTGTTTCAAAAGTGCGCTATCAAAAGAAAGAGTCCACTATGTGAGTTGAATGCATAAAGCACACGGAAGTTTCTGAGAATGCTTCTGTCTAGTTTTTAGGTGAAGATATTTCATTTCCCAGCATAGGCCACAAAGCGCTCCAAGTAGCCACTTGCAGATTCTACAAAAAGAGTGTTTCCAAACTGCTCTTTCAAAAGGAAGGTTCAAGTCTGTGAGTTGAGTGCCCTCATCACAAAGAAGTTTCTGAGAATGCTTCTGTCTAGTTTTTATATGAAGGTCTTTCCTTTTCCAACATAGTCCTCAAAGCGCTCCAAATAAACACTTGCAGATTCTACAAAAGGAGTGTTTCAAAACAGTTCTATCAAAAGGAACGTTCAAGTCTGTGAGTAGAATGCATTCATCACAAAGAAGTTTCTGAGAATGCTTCTGTCTAGTTTTTAGGTGAAGATATTGCTTTTCCCAGCCTAGGCCTCAAAGCGCTCCAAGTATCCACTTGCAGATTCTACAAAAAGAGAGCTTCATAGCTGCTCTTTCAAAAGGAAGGTTCAAGTCTGTGTGTTGAATGCACTCATCACAAAGAAGTTTCTGAGAATGCTTCTGTCTAGTTCTTACGTGAAGATATTTCCTTTTCCAGCTAAGCTTCAAAGCGCTCCAAATAAGCACTTGGAAATTCTACTAAAGGAGTGTTTCAAAACAGTTCTTTCAAAAGGAACGTTCAAGTCTGTGAGTTGAATGCACTCAACGAACAGAAGTTTCTTAGAGTGCTTCTGTATAGTTTTCATGTGAAGATATTTCCTTTTCCAGCATAGGCCTCAAAGCGCTCCAAATATCCACTTGCCGATTCTACAAAAACAGTGTTTCAAAACTGTTCTATCAAAAGGAAGGTTCAACGCTATGAGTAGAATGCACTCATCACAATGGAGTTGCTGAGAATGCTTCTCTCTAGTTTTTATGTGAAGATATTTCCTTTTCTAGCATAGGCCTCAAAGCGCTCCAAATAGCCACTTGCAGATTCTACAAAAAGAGGGTTTCAAATCTCTTCTATCAAAAGAAAGGTTCAACTCTGTGAGTTGAATGCACTCATCAGAAAGTAGTTTCTGAGAATGATTCTATCTAGTTTTCATCTGCATGTATTTCCCTTTCCACTACATGCCGCAATCGCACGAAATATCCACTTGCAGTTTCCACAAAAAGAGTGCTGCAGAACTGCTCCATGAAAAGGAATGTTCAACTCTGTGAGTTCAATCCCCTGATGACATAGAAGTTTCTGAAAATGCTTCTGTCTAGTTGGTATAGGAAGATATTTCCTTTTCCAGCATAAGCCTCAAAGAGCTCCAAATATCCACTTGCGGATTCTGCAAAAACAGTGTTTCAAAACTGGTCGATCAAAAGGAACGTTCAACTCTGTGAGTTGAATGCACTCATCACACAGAAGTTTCTGAGAATGCTTCCGTCTAGTTCTTACGTGAAGATATTTCCTTTTCCAGCTTAGGCCTCAAAGCGCTCCAAATAAACACTTGCAGATTCTACAAAAGGAGTGTTTCAAAACTGCTCTATCAAAAGGAAGGTTCAAGTCTGTGAGTTGAATGCACTCATCACAAAGAGGTTTCTGAGAATGCTGCTGTCTAGTTTTTATGTGAAGATATTTCCTTTTCCTCGCATAGACCTCAAATCGCTCCAGATATCCACTTGCAGATTTTACAGAAAGGGTGTTTCCAGACTGCTCTATCTAAAGGCACGTTCAACTCTGTGAGTTGAATGCACGTATTGCGAAGAACTTTCTGAGAATGCTTCTCTCTAGCTTTTAGGTGAAGATATTCCATTTCACAGCATAGGCCTCAAAGTGCTCCAAATAACCACATGCAGATTTTACAAAAAGAATGTTTCAAAACTGCTCTTTCTAGAGGAAGGTTCAAGTCTGTGAGTTGAATGCACTCAACACAAAGAAGTTTCTGAGAATGCTTCCGTCCAGTTTTCATGTGAAGATATTTCCTTTTCCAGCGTAGGCCCCAAACCGCTCCAAATAATCACTTGCAGAGTCTACAAAAAGAGTGTTTCCAAACTTCTCTATCAACTGGTAGGTACAACTCCGTGAGTTGAATGCCCTCATCACGAAGAAGTTTTTGAGAATGCTTCCCTCTTATTTTGATGGGAAGATATTTCCTTTTCCAACATAGGCCTCAAGGTGCTCCGAATAAACACTTGCAGATTCTACAAACTTAGTGTTTCAAAACTGTTCTATCAAAAGGAACGTTCAAGTCTGGGAGTTGAATGAACTCATCACAAAGAAGTTTCTCAGAATGCTTCTGTCTAGTTTTTAGGTGAAGATATTTCATTTCCCAGCATAGGCCCGAAAGCGCTCCAAATATCCACTTGCAGATTCTACAAAAAGAGTGTTTCCAAACTGCTCTTACAAAAGGAAAGTTCAAGTCTGTGAGCTGAACGAACTCATCACAAAGAAGTTTCTGAGAATGCGTCTGTCTAGTTTTTATGTGTAGAAATTTCGTTTGCCAGCATAGGCCTCAAATCGCTCCAAACATCCACTAGCAAATTCTACAAAAGGAGTGTTTCAAAAGTGCGCTATCAAAAGAAAGAGTCCACTATGTGAGTTGAATGCATAAAGCACACGGAAGTTTCTGAGAATGCTTCTGTCTAGTTTTTAGGTGAAGATATTTCATTTCCCAGCATAGGCCACAAAGCGCTCCAAATAGCCACTTGCAGATTCTACAAAAAGAGTGTTTCCAAACTGCTCTTTCAAAAGGAAGGTTCAAGTCTGTGAGTTGAGTGCCCTCATCACAAAGAAGTTTCTGAGAATGCTTCTGTCTAGTTTTTATATGAAGGTCTTTCCTTTTCCAACATAGTCCTCAAAGCGCTCCAAATAAACACTTGCAGATTCTACAAAAGGAGTGTTTCAAAACAGTTCTATCAAAAGGAACGTTCAAGTCTGTGAGTTGAATGCATTCTTCACAAAGAAGTTTCTGAGAATGCTTCTGTCTAGTTTTTAGTTGAAGATATTGCTTTTCCCAGCCTAGGCCTCAAAGCGCTCCAAGTATCCACTTGCAGATTCTACAAAAAGAGAGCTTCATAGCTGCTCTTTCAAAAGGAAGGTTCAAGTCTGTGTGTTGAATGCACTCATCACAAAGAAGTTTCTGAGAATGCTTCTGTCTAGTTCTTACGTGAAGATATTTCCTTTTCCAGCTAAGCTTCAAAGCGCTCCAAATAAACACTTGCAAATTCTACTAAAGGAGTGTTTCAAAACAGTTCTTTCAAAAGGAACGTTCAAGTCTGTGAGTTGAATGCACTCAACGAACAGAAGTTTCTTAGAGTGCTTCTGTATAGTTTTCATGTGAAGATATTTCCTTTTCCAGCTTAGGCCTCAAAGCGCTCCAAATAAACACTTGGAAATTCTACTAAAGGAGTGTTTCAAAACAGTTCTTTCAAAAGGAACGTTCAAGTCTGTGAGTTGAATGCACTCAACGAACAGAAGTTTCTTAGAGTGCTTCTGTATAGTTTTCATGTGAAGATATTTCCTTTTCCAGCATAGGCCTCAAAGCGCTCCAAATATCCACTTGCCGATTCTACAAAAACAGTGTTTCAAAACTGTTCTATCAAAAGGAAGGTTCAACGCTATGAGTAGAATGCACTCATCACAATGGAGTTGCTGAGAATGCTTCTCTCTAGTTTTTATGTGAAGATATTTCCTTTTCTAGCATAGGCCTCAAAGCGCTCCAAATAGCCACTTGCAGATTCTACAAAAAGAGGGTTTCGAATCTCTTCTATCAAAAGAAAGGTTCAACTCTGTGAGTTGAATGCACTCATCAGAAAGAAGTTTCTGAGAATGATTCTATCTAGTTTTCATCTGCATGTATTTCGTTTTCCACTAGATGCCGCAATCGCACCAAATATCCACTTTCAGTTTCCACAAAAAGAGTGCTGCAGAACTGCTCCATGAAAAGGAATGTTCAACTCTGTGAGTTCAATCCCCTGATGACATAGAAGTTTCTGAAAATGCTTCTGTCTAGTTGGTATAGGAAGATATTTCCTTTTCCAGCATAAGCCTCAAAGAGCTCCAAATATCCACTTGCGGATTCTGCAAAAACAGTGTTTCAAAACTGGTCGATCAAAAGGAACGTTCAACTCTGTGAGTTGAATGCACTCATCACACAGAAGTTTCTGAGAATGCTTCCGTCTAGTTCTTACGTGAAGATATTTCCTTTTCCAGCTTAGGCCTCAAAGCGCTCCAAATAAACACTTGCAGAGTCTACAAAAGGAGTGTTTCAAAACTGCTCTATCAAAAGGAAGGTTCAAGTCTGTGAGTTGAATACACTCATCACAAAGAGGTTTCTGAGAATGCTGCTGTCTAGTTTTTATGTGAAGATATTTCCTTTTCCTCGCATAGACCTCAAATCGCTCCAGATATCCACTTGCAGATTTTACAGAAAGGGTGTTTCCAGACTGCTCTATCTAAAGGCACGTTCAACTCTGTGAGTTGAATGCACGCATTGCGAAGAACTTTCTGAGAATATTCTCTCTAGCTTTTAGGTGAAGATATTACATTTCACAGCATAGGCCTCAAAGTGCTCCAAATAACCACTTGCAGATTTTACAAAAAGAATGTTTCAAAACTGCTCTTTCTAGAGGAAGGTTCAAGTCTGTGAGTTGAATGCACTCAACACAAAGAAGTTTCTGAGAATGCTTCCGTCCAGTTTTCATGTGAAGATATTTCCTTTTCCAGCATAGGCCCCAAACCGCTCCAAATAATCACTTGCAGAGTCTACAAAAAGAGTGTTTCCAAACTTCTCTATCAACTGGTAGGTACAACTCCGTGAGTTGAATGCCCTCATCACGAAGAAGTTTCTGAGAATGCTTCCCTCTTGTTTTGATGGGAAGATATTTCCTTTTCCAACATAGGCCTCAAGGTGCTCCGAATAAACACTTGCAGATTCTACAAACTTAGTGTTTCAAAACTGTTCTATCAAAAGGAACGTTCAAGTCTGGGAGTTGAATGAACTCATCACAAAGAAGTTTCTCAGAATGCTTCTGTCTAGTTTTTAGGTGAAGGTATTTCATTTCCCAGCATAGGCCTGAAAGCGCTCCAAATATCCACTTGCAGATTCTACAAAAAGAGTGTTTCCAAACTGCTCTTACAAAAGGAAAGTTCAAGTCTGTGAGCTGAACGAACTCATCACAAAGAAGTTTCTGAGAATGCGTCTGTCTAGTTTTTATGTGTAGAAATTTCGTTTGCCAGCATAGGCCTCAAATCGCTCCAAACATCCACTAGCAAATTCTACAAAAGGAGTGTTTCAAAAGTGCGCTATCAAAAGAAAGAGTCCACTATGTGAGTTGAATGCATAAAGCACACGGAAGTTTCTGAGAAAGCTTCTGTCTAGTTTTTAGGTGAAGATATTTCATTTCCCAGCATAGGCCACAAAGCGCTCCAAATAGCCACTTGCAGATTCTACAAAAAGAGTGTTTCCAAACTGCTCTTTCAAAAGGAAGGTTCAAGTCTGTGAGCTGAACGAACTCATCACAAAGAAGTTTCTGAGAATGCGTCTGTCTAGTTTTTATGTGTAGAAATTTCGTTTGCCAGCATAGGCCTCAAATCGCTCCAAACATCCACTAGCAAATTCTACAAAAGGAGTGTTTCAAAAGTGCGCTATCAAAAGAAAGAGTCCGCTATGTGAGTTGAATGCATAAAGCACACGGAAGTTTCTGAGAATGCTTCTGTCTAGTTATTAGGTGAAGATATTACATTTCCCAGCATAGGCCACAAAGCGCTCCAAATAGCCACTTGCAGATTCTACAAAAAGAGTGTTTCCAAACTGCTCTTTCAAAAGGAAGGTTCAAGTCTGTGAGTTGAGTGCCCTCATCACAAAGAAGTTTCTGAGAATACTTCTGTCTAGTTTTTATATGAAGGTCTTTCCTCTTCCAACATAGTCCTCAAAGCGCTCCAAATAAACACTTGCAGATTCTACAAAAGGAGTGTTTCAAAACAGTTCTATCAAAAGGAACGTTCAAGTCTGTGAGTAGAATGCATTCATCACACAGAAGTTTCTGAGAATGCTTCTGTCTACTTTTTAGGTGAAGATATTGCTTTTCCCAGCCTAGACCTCAAAGCGCTCCAAGTATCCACTTGCAGATTCTACAAAAAGAGAGCTTCATAGCTGCTCTTTCAAAAGGAAGGTTCAAGTCTGTGTGTTGAATGCACTCATCACAGAGAAGTTTCTGAGAATGCTTCTGTCTAGTTCTTACGTGAAGATATCTCCTTTTCCAGCTAAGCTTCAAAGCGCTCCAAATAAACACTTACAAATTCTACTAAAGGAGTGTTTCAAAACAGTTCTTTCAAAAGGAACGTTCAAGTCTGTGAGTTGAATGCACTCAACGAACAGAAGTTTCTTAGAGTGCTTCTGTATAGTTTTCATGTGAAGATATTTCCTTTTCCAGCTTAGGCCTCAAAGCGCTCCAAATAAACACTTGGAAATTCTACTAAAGGAGTGTTTCAAAACAGTTCTTTCAAAAGGAACGTTCAAGTCTGTGAGTTGAATGCACTCAACGAACAGAAGTTTCTTAGAGTGCTTCTGTATAGTTTTCATGTGAAGATATTTCCTTTTCCAGCATAGGCCTCAAAGCGCTCCAAATATCCACTTGCCGATTCTACAAAAACAGTGTTTCAAAACTGTTCTATCAAAAGGAAGGTTCAACGCTATGAGTAGAATGCACTCATCACAATGGAGTTGCTGAGAATGCTTCTCTCTAGTTTTTATGTGAAGATATTTCCTTTTCTAGCATAGGCCTCAAAGCGCTCCAAATAGCCACTTGCAGATTCTACAAAAAGAGGGTTTCAAATCTCTTCTATCAAAAGAAAGGTTCAACTCTGTGAGTTGAATGCACTCATCAGAAAGAAGTTTCTGAGAATGATTCTATCTAGTTTTCATCTGCATGTATTTCCTTTTCCACTAGATGCCGCAATCGCACCAAATATCCACTTGCAGTTTCCACAAAAAGAGTGCTGCAGAACTGCTCCATGAAAAGGAATGTTCAACTCTGTGAGTTCAATCCCCTGATGACATAGAAGTTTCTGAAAATGCTTCTGTCTAGTTGGTATAGGAAGATATTTCCTTTTCCAGCATAAGCCTCAAAGAGCTCCAAACATCCACTTGCGGATTCTGCAAAAACAGTGTTTCAAAACTGGTCGATCAAAAGGAACGTTCAACTCTGTGAGTTGAATGCACTCATCACACAGAAGTTTCTGAGAATGTTTCCGTCTAGTTCTTACGTGAAGATATTTCCTTTTCCAGCTTAGGCCTCAAAGCGCTCCAAATAAACACTTGCAGATTCTACAGAAGGAGTGTTTCAAAACTGCTCTATCAAAAGGAAGGTTCAAGTCTGTGAGTTGAATGCACTCATCACAAAGAGGTTTCTGAGAATGCTACTGTCTAGTTTTTATGTGAAGATATTTCCTTTTCCTCGCATAGACCTCAAATCGCTCCAGATATCCACTTGCAGATTTTACAGAAAGGGTGTTTCCAGACTGCTCTATCTAAAGGCACGTTCAACTCTGTGAGTTGAATGCACGCATTGCGAAGAACTTTCTGAGAATGCTTCTCTCTAGCTTTTAGGTGAAGATATTCCATTTCACAGCGTAGGCCTCAAAGTGCTCCAAATAACCACTTGCAGATTTTACAAAAAGAATGTTTCAAAACTGCTCTTTCTAGAGGAAGGTTAAAGTCTGTGAGTTGAATGCACTCAACACAAAGAAGTTTCTGAGAATGCTTCTGTCCAGTTTTCATGTGAAGATATTTCCTTTTCCAGCATAGGCCCCAAACCGCTCCAAATAATCACTTGCAGAGTCTACAAAAAGAGTGTTTCCAAACTTGTCTATCAACTGGTAGGTACAACTCCGTGAGTTGAATGCCCTCATCACGAAGAAGTTTCTGAGAATGCTTCCCTCTTGTTTTGATGGGAAGATATTTCCTTTTCCAACATAGGCCTCAAGGTGCTCCGAATAAACACTTGCAGATTCTACAAACTTAGTGTTTCAAAACTGTTCTATCAAAAGGAACGTTCAAGTCTGGGAGTTGAATGAACTCATCACAAAGAAGTTTCTCAGAATGCTTCTGTCTAGTTTTTAGGTGAAGATATTTCATTTCCCAGCATAGGCCCGAAAGCGCTCCAAATATCCACTTGCAGATTCTACAAAAAGAGTGTTTCCAAACTGCTCTTACAAAAGGAAAGTTCAAGTCTGTGAGCTGAACGAACTCATCACAAAGAAGTTTCTGAGAATGCGTCTGTCTAGTTTTTATGTGTAGAAATTTCGTTTGCCAGCATAGGCCTCAAATCGCTCCAAACATCCACTAGCAAATTCTACAAAAGGAGTGTTTCAAAAGTGCGCTATCAAAAGAAAGAGTCCGCTATGTGAGTTGAATGCATAAAGCACACGGAAGTTTCTGAGAATGCTTCTGTCTAGTTATTAGGTGAAGATATTACATTTCCCAGCATAGGCCACAAAGCGCTCCAAATAGCCACTTGCAGATTCTACAAAAAGAGTGTTTCCAAACTGCTCTTTCAAAAGGAAGGTTCAAGTCTGTGAGTTGAGTGCCCTCATCACAAAGAAGTTTCTGAGAATACTTCTGTCTAGTTTTTATATGAAGGTCTTTCCTCTTCCAACATAGTCCTCAAAGCGCTCCAAATAAACACTTGCAGATTCTACAAAAGGAGTGTTTCAAAACAGTTCTATCAAAAGGAACGTTCAAGTCTGTGAGTAGAATGCATTCATCACACAGAAGTTTCTGAGAATGCTTCTGTCTACTTTTTAGGTGAAGATATTGCTTTTCCCAGCCTAGACCTCAAAGCGCTCCAAGTATCCACTTGCAGATTCTACAAAAAGAGAGCTTCATAGCTGCTCTTTCAAAAGGAAGGTTCAAGTCTGTGTGTTGAATGCACTCATCACAGAGAAGTTTCTGAGAATGCTTCTGTCTAGTTCTTACGTGAAGATATCTCCTTTTCCAGCTAAGCTTCAAAGCGCTCCAAATAAACACTTACAAATTCTACTAAAGGAGTGTTTCAAAACAGTTCTTTCAAAAGGAACGTTCAAGTCTGTGAGTTGAATGCACTCAACGAACAGAAGTTTCTTAGAGTGCTTCTGTATAGTTTTCATGTGAAGATATTTCCTTTTCCAGCTTAGGCCTCAAAGCGCTCCAAATAAACACTTGGAAATTCTACTAAAGGAGTGTTTCAAAACAGTTCTTTCAAAAGGAACGTTCAAGTCTGTGAGTTGAATGCACTCAACGAACAGAAGTTTCTTAGAGTGCTTCTGTATAGTTTTCATGTGCAGATATTTCCTTTTCCAGCATAGGCCTCAAAGCGCTCCAAATATCCACTTGCCGATTCTACAAAAACAGTGTTTCAAAACTGTTCTATCAAAAGGAAGGTTCAACGCTATGAGTAGAATGCACTCATCACAATGGAGTTGCTGAGAATGCTTCTCTCTAGTTTTTATGTGAAGATATTTCCTTTTCTAGCATAGGCCTCAAAGCGCTCCAAATAGCCACTTGCAGATTCTACAAAAAGAGGGTTTCAAATCTCTTCTATCAAAAGAAAGGTTCAACTCTGTGAGTTGAATGCACTCATCAGAAAGAAGTTTCTGAGAATGATTCTATCTAGTTTTCATCTGCATGTATTTCCTTTTCCACTAGATGCCGCAATCGCACCAAATATCCACTTGCAGTTTCCACAAAAAGAGTGCTGCAGAACTGCTCCATGAAAAGGAATGTTCAACTCTGTGAGTTCAATCCCCTGATGACATAGAAGTTTCTGAAAATGCTTCTGTCTAGTTGGTATAGGAAGATATTTCCTTTTCCAGCATAAGCCTCAAAGAGCTCCAAACATCCACTTGCGGATTCTGCAAAAACAGTGTTTCAAAACTGGTCGATCAAAAGGAACGTTCAACTCTGTGAGTTGAATGCACTCATCACACAGAAGTTTCTGAGAATGCTTCCGTCTAGTTCTTACGTGAAGATATTTCCTTTTCCAGCTTAGGCCTCAAAGCGCTCCAAATAAACACTTGCAGATTCTACAAAAGGAGTGTTTCAAAACTGCTCTATCAAAAGGAAGGTTCAAGTCTGTGAGTTGAATGCACTCATCACAAAGAGGTTTCTGAGAATGCTGCTGTCTAGTTTTTATGTGAAGATATTTCCTTTTCCTCGCATAGACCTCAAATCGCTCCAGATATCCACTTGCAGATTTTACAGAAAGGGTGTTTCCAGACTGCTCTATCTAAAGGCACGTTCAACTCTGTGAGTTGAATGCACGCATTGCGAAGAACTTTCTGAGAATGCTTCTCTCTAGCTTTTAGGTGAAGATATTCCATTTCACAGCATAGGCCTCAAAGTGCTCCAAATAACCACTTGCAGATTTTACAAAAAGAATGTTTCAAAACTGCTCTTTCTAGAGGAAGGTTCAAGTCTGTGAGTTGAATGCACTCAACACAAAGAAGTTTCTGAGAATGCTTCTGTCCAGTTTCCATGTGAAGATATTTCCTTTCCAGCATAGGCCCCAAACCGCTCCAAATAATCACTTGCAGAGTCTACAAAAAGAGTGTTTCCAAACTTCTCTATCAACTGGTAGGTACAACTCCGTGAGTTGAATGCCCTCATCACGAAGAAGTTTCTGAGAATGCTTCCCTCTTGTTTTGATGGGAAGATATTTCCTTTTCCAGCTTAGGCCTCAAAGCGCTCCAAATAAACACTTGCAGATTCTACAGAAGGAGTGTTTCAAAACTGCTCTATCAAAAGGAAGGTTCAAGTCTGTGAGTTGAATGCACTCATCACAAAGAGGTTTCTGAGAATGCTGCTGTCTAGTTTTTATGTGAAGATATTTCCTTTTCCTCGCATAGACCTCAAATCGCTCCAGATATCCACTTGCAGATTTTACAGAAAGGGTGTTTCCAGACTGCTCTATCTAAAGGCACGTTCAACTCTGTGAGTTGAATGCACGCATTGCGAAGAACTTTCTGAGAATGCTTCTCTCTAGCTTTTAGGTGAAGATATTCCATTTCACAGCATAGGCCTCAAAGTGCTCCAAATAACCACTTGCAGATTTTACAAAAAGAATGTTTCAAAACTGCTCTTTCTAGAGGAAGGTTCAAGTCTGTGAGTTGAATGCACTCAACACAAAGAAGTTTCTGAGAATGCTTCTGTCCAGTTTTCATGTGAAGATATTTCCTTTTCCAGCATAGGCCCCAAACCGCTCCAAATAATCACTTGCAGAGTCTACAAAAAGAGTGTTTCCAAACTTCTCTATCAACTGGTAGGTACAACTCCGTGAGTTGAATGCCCTCATCACGAAGAAGTTTCTGAGAATGCTTCCCTCTTGTTTTGATGGGAAGATATTTCCTTTTCCAACATAGGCCTCAAGGTGCTCCGAATAAACACTTGCAGATTCTACAAACTTAGTGTTTCAAAACTGTTCTATCAAAAGGAACGTTCAAGTCTGGGAGTTGAATGAACTCATCACAAAGAAGTTTCTCAGAATGCTTCTGTCTAGTTTTTAGGTGAAGATATTTCATTTCCCAGCATAGGCCCGAAAGCGCTCCAAATATCCACTTGCAGATTCTACAAAAAGAGTGTTTCCAAACTGCTCTTACAAAAGGAAAGTTCAAGTCTGTGAGCTGAACGAACTCATCACAAAGAAGTTTCTGAGAATGCGTCTGTCTAGTTTTTATGTGTAGAAATTTCGTTTGCCAGCATAGGCCTCAAATCGCTCCAAACATCCACTAGCAAATTCTACAAAAGGAGTGTTTCAAAAGTGCGCTATCAAAAGAAAGAGTCCACTATGTGAGTTGAATGCATAAAGCACACGGAAGTTTCTGAGAATGCTTCTGTCTAGTTTTTAGGTGAAGATATTTCATTTCCCAGCATAGGCCACAAAGCGCTCCAAATAGCCACTTGCAGATTCTACAAAAAGAGTGTTTCCAAACTGCTCTTTCAAAAGGAAGTTTCAAGTCTGTGAGTTGAGTGCCCTCATCACAAAGAAGTTTCTGAGAATGCTTCTGTCTAGTTTTTATATGAAGGTCTTTCCTTTTCCAACATAGTCCTCAAAGCGCTCCAAATAAACACTTGCAGATTCTACAAAAGGAGTGTTTCAAAACAGTTCTATCAAAAGGAACGTTCAAGTCTGTGGGTTGAATGCATTCATCACACAGAAGTTTCTGAGAATGCTTCTGTCTAGTTTTTAGGTGAAGATATTGCTTTTCCCAGCCTAGGCCTCAAAGCGCTCCAAGTATCCACTTGCAGATTCTACAAAAAGAGAGCTTCATAGCTGCTCTTTCAAAAGGAAGGTTCAAGTCTGTGGGTTGAATGCACTCATCACAAAGAAGTTTCTGAGAATGCTTCTGTCTAGTTCTTACGTGAAGATATTTCCTTTTCCAGCTAAGCTTCAAAGCGCTCCAAATAAACACTTGCAAATTCTACTAAAGGAGTGTTTCAAAACAGTTCTTTCAAAAGGAACGTTCAAGTCTGTGAGTTGAATGCACTCAACGAACAGAAGTTTCTTAGAGTGCTTCTGTATAGTTTTCATGTGAAGATATTTCCTTTTCCAGCATAGGCCTCAAAGCGCTCCAAATATCCACTTGCCGATTCTACAAAAACAGTGTTTCAAAACTGTTCTATCAAAAGGAAGGTTCAACGCTATGAGTAGAATGCACTCATCACAATGGAGTTGCTGAGAATGCTTCTCTCTAGTTTTTATGTGAAGATATTTCCTTTTCTAGCATAGGCCTCAAAGCGCTCCAAATAGCCACTTGCAGATTCTACAAAAAGAGGGTTTCAAATCTCTTCTATCAAAAGAAAGGTTCAACTCTGTGAGTTGAATGCACTCATCAGAAAGAAGTTTCTGAGAATGATTCTATCTAGTTTTCATCTGCATGTATTTCCTTTTCCACTAGATGCCGCAATCGCACCAAATATCCACTTGCAGTTTCCACAAAAAGAGTGCTGCAGAACTGCTCCATGAAAAGGAATGTTCAACTCTGTGAGTTCAATCCCCTGATGACATAGAAGTTTCTGAAAATGCTTCTGTCTAGTTGGTATAGGAAGATATTTCCTTTTCCAGCATAAGCCTCAAAGAGCTCCAAACATCCACTTGCGGATTCTGCAAAAACAGTGTTTCAAAACTGGTCGATCAAAAGGAACGTTCAACTCTGTGAGTTGAATGCACTCATCACACAGAAGTTTCTGAGAATGCTTCCGTCTAGTTCTTACGTGAAGATATTTCCTTTTCCAGCTTAGGCCTCAAAGCGCTCCAAATAAACACTTGCAGATTCTACAAAAGGAGTGTTTCAAAACTGCTCTATCAAAAGGAAGGTTCAAGTCTGTGAGTTGAATGCACTCATCACAAAGAGGTTTCTGAGAATGCTGCTGTCTAGTTTTTATGTGAAGATATTTCCTTTTCCTCGCATAGACCTCAAATCGCTCCAGATATCCACTTGCAGATTTTACAGAAAGGGTGTTTCCAGACTGCTCTATCTAAAGGCACGTTCAACTCTGTGAGTTGAATGCACGCATTGCGAAGAACTTTCTGAGAATGCTTCTCTCTAGCTTTTAGGTGAAGATATTCCATTTCACAGCATAGGCCTCAAAGTGCTCCAAATAACCACTTGCAGATTTTACAAAAAGAATGTTTCAAAACTGCTCTTTCTAGAGGAAGGTTCAAGTCTGTGAGTTGAATGCACTCAACACAAAGAAGTTTCTGAGAATGCTTCTGTCCAGTTTCCATGTGAAGATATTTCCTTTCCAGCATAGGCCCCAAACCGCTCCAAATAATCACTTGCAGAGTCTACAAAAAGAGTGTTTCCAAACTTCTCTATCAACTGGTAGGTACAACTCCGTGAGTTGAATGCCCTCATCACGAAGAAGTTTCTGAGAATGCTTCCCTCTTGTTTTGATGGGAAGATATTTCCTTTTCCAACATAGGCCTCAAGGTGCTCCGAATAAACACTTGCAGATTCTACAAACTTAGTGTTTCAAAACTGTTCTATCAAAAGGAACGTTCAAGTCTGGGAGTTGAATGAACTCATCACAAAGAAGTTTCTCAGAATGCTTCTGTCTAGTTTTTAGGTGAAGGTATTTCATTTCCCAGCATAGGCCTGAAAGCGCTCCAAATATCCACTTGCAGATTCTACAAAAAGAGTGTTTCCAAACTGCTCTTACAAAAGGAAAGTTCAAGTCTGTGAGCTGAACGAACTCATCACAAAGAAGTTTCTGAGAATGCGTCTGTCTAGTTTTTATGTGTAGAAATTTCGTTTGCCAGCATAGGCCTCAAATCGCTCCAAACATCCACTAGCAAATTCTACAAAAGGAGTGTTTCAAAAGTGCGCTATCAAAAGAAAGAGTCCACTATGTGAGTTGAATGCATAAAGCACACGGAAGTTTCTGAGAAAGCTTCTGTCTAGTTTTTAGGTGAAGATATTTCATTTCCCAGCATAGGCCACAAAGCGCTCCAAATAGCCACTTGCAGATTCTACAAAAAGAGTGTTTCCAAACTGCTCTTTCAAAAGGAAGGTTCAAGTCTGTGAGCTGAACGAACTCATCACAAAGAAGTTTCTGAGAATGCGTCTGTCTAGTTTTTATGTGTAGAAATTTCGTTTGCCAGCATAGGTCTCAAATCGCTCCAAACATCCACTAGCAAATTCTACAAAAGGAGTGTTTCAAAAGTGCGCTATCAAAAGAAAGAGTCCGCTATGTGAGTTGAATGCATAAAGCACACGGAAGTTTCTGAGAATGCTTCTGTCTAGTTATTAGGTGAAGATATTACATTTCCCAGCATAGGCCACAAAGCGCTCCAAATAGCCACTTGCAGATTCTACAAAAAGAGTGTTTCCAAACTGCTCTTTCAAAAGGAAGGTTCAAGTCTGTGAGTTGAGTGCCCTCATCACAAAGAAGTTTCTGAGAATGCTTCTGTCTAGTTTTTATATGAAGGTCTTTCCTCTTCCAACATAGTCCTCAAAGCGCTCCAAATAAACACTTGCAGATTCTACAAAAGGAGTGTTTCAAAACAGTTCTATCAAAAGGAACGTTCAAGTCTGTGAGTAGAATGCATTCATCACACAGAAGTTTCTGAGAATGCTTCTGTCTACTTTTTAGGTGAAGATATTGCTTTTCCCAGCCTAGACCTCAAAGCGCTCCAAGTATCCACTTGCAGATTCTACAAAAAGAGAGCTTCATAGCTGCTCTTTCAAAAGGAAGGTTCAAGTCTGTGTGTTGAATGCACTCATCACAAAGAAGTTTCTGAGAATGCTTCTGTCTAGTTCTTACGTGAAGATATCTCCTTTTCCAGCTAAGCTTCAAAGCGCTCCAAATAAACACTTGCAAATTCTACTAAAGGAGTGTTTCAAAACAGTTCTTTCAAAAGGAACGTTCAAGTCTGTGAGTTGAATGCACTCAACGAACAGAAGTTTCTTAGAGTGCTTCTGTATAGTTTTCATGTGAAGATATTTCCTTTTCCAGCTTAGGCCTCAAAGCGCTCCAAATAAACACTTGGAAATTCTACTAAAGGAGTGTTTCAAAACAGTTCTTTCAAAAGGAACTTTCAAGTCTGTGAGTTGAATGCACTCAACGAACAGAAGTTTCTTAGAGTGCTTCTGTATAGTTTTCATGTGAAGATATTTCCTTTTCCAGCATAGGCCTCAAAGCGCTCCAAATATCCACTTGCCGATTCTACAAAAACAGTGTTTCAAAACTGTTCTATCAAAAGGAAGGTTCAACGCTATGAGTAGAATGCACTCATCACAATGGAGTTGCTGAGAATGCTTCTCTCTAGTTTTTATGTGAAGATATTTCCTTTTCTAGCATAGGCCTCAAAGCGCTCCAAATAGCCACTTGCAGATTCTACAAAAAGAGGGTTTCAAATCTCTTCTATCAAAAGAAAGGTTCAACTCTGTGAGTTGAATGCACTCATCAGAAAGAAGTTTCTGAGAATGATTCTATCTAGTTTTCATCTGCATGTATTTCCTTTTCCACTAGATGCCGCAATCGCACCAAATATCCACTTGCAGTTTCCACAAAAAGAGTGCTGCAGAACTGCTCCATGAAAAGGAATGTTCAACTCTGTGAGTTCAATCCCCTGATGACATAGAAGTTTCTGAAAATGCTTCTGTCTAGTTGGTATAGGAAGATATTTCCTTTTCCAGCATAAGCCTCAAAGAGCTCCAAACATCCACTTGCGGATTCTGCAAAAACAGTGTTTCAAAACTGGTCGATCAAAAGGAACGTTCAACTCTGTGAGTTGAATGCACTCATCACACAGAAGTTTCTGAGAATGTTTCCGTCTAGTTCTTACGTGAAGATATTTCCTTTTCCAGCTTAGGCCTCAAAGCGCTCCAAATAAACACTTGCAGATTCTACAGAAGGAGTGTTTCAAAACTGCTCTATCAAAAGGAAGGTTCAAGTCTGTGAGTTGAATGCACTCATCACAAAGAGGTTTCTGAGAATGCTACTGTCTAGTTTTTATGTGAAGATATTTCCTTTTCCTCGCATAGACCTCAAATCGCTCCAGATATCCACTTGCAGATTTTACAGAAAGGGTGTTTCCAGACTGCTCTATCTAAAGGCACGTTCAACTCTGTGAGTTGAATGCACGCATTGCGAAGAACTTTCTGAGAATGCTTCTCTCTAGCTTTTAGGTGAAGATATTCCATTTCACAGCATAGGCCTCAAAGTGCTCCAAATAACCACTTGCAGATTTTACAAAAAGAATGTTTCAAAACTGCTCTTTCTAGAGGAAGGTTCAAGTCTGTGAGTTGAATGCACTCAACACAAAGAAGTTTCTGAGAATGCTTCTGTCCAGTTTTCATGTGAAGATATTTCCTTTTCCAGCATAGGCCCCAAACCGCTCCAAATAATCACTTGCAGAGTCTACAAAAAGAGTGTTTCCAAACTTGTCTATCAACTGGTAGGTACAACTCCGTGAGTTGAATGCCCTCATCACGAAGAAGTTTCTGAGAATGCTTCCCTCTTGTTTTGATGGGAAGATATTTCCTTTTCCAACATAGGCCTCAAGGTGCTCCGAATAAACACTTGCAGATTCTACAAACTTAGTGTTTCAAAACTGTTCTATCAAAAGGAACGTTCAAGTCTGGGAGTTGAATGAACTCATCACAAAGAAGTTTCTCAGAATGCTTCTGTCTAGTTTTTAGGTGAAGGTATTTCATTTCCCAGCATAGGCCTGAAAGCGCTCCAAATATCCACTTGCAGATTCTACAAAAAGAGTGTTTCCAAACTGCTCTTACAAAAGGAAAGTTCAAGTCTGTGAGCTGAACGAACTCATCACAAAGAAGTTTCTGAGAATGCGTCTGTCTAGTTTTTATGTGTAGAAATTTCGTTTGCCAGCATAGGCCTCAAATCGCTCCAAACATCCACTAGCAAATTCTACAAAAGGAGTGTTTCAAAAGTGCGCTATCAAAAGAAAGAGTCCACTATGTGAGTTGAATGCATAAAGCACACGGAAGTTTCTGAGAAAGCTTCTGTCTAGTTTTTAGGTGAAGATATTTCATTTCCCAGCATAGGCCACAAAGCGCTCCAAATAGCCACTTGCAGATTCTACAAAAAGAGTGTTTCCAAACTGCTCTTTCAAAAGGAAGGTTCAAGTCTGTGAGCTGAACGAACTCATCACAAAGAAGTTTCTGAGAATGCGTCTGTCTAGTTTTTATGTGTAGAAATTTCGTTTGCCAGCATAGGCCTCAAATCGCTCCAAACATCCACTAGCAAATTCTACAAAAGGAGTGTTTCAAAAGTGCGCTATCAAAAGAAAGAGTCCGCTATGTGAGTTGAATGCATAAAGCACACGGAAGTTTCTGAGAATGCTTCTGTCTAGTTATTAGGTGAAGATATTACATTTCCCAGCATAGGCCACAAAGCGCTCCAAATAGCCACTTGCAGATTCTACAAAAAGAGTGTTTCCAAACTGCTCTTTCAAAAGGAAGGTTCAAGTCTGTGAGTTGAGTGCCCTCATCACAAAGAAGTTTCTGAGAATACTTCTGTCTAGTTTTTATATGAAGGTCTTTCCTCTTCCAACATAGTCCTCAAAGCGCTCCAAATAAACACTTGCAGATTCTACAAAAGGAGTGTTTCAAAACAGTTCTATCAAAAGGAACGTTCAAGTCTGTGAGTAGAATGCATTCATCACACAGAAGTTTCTGAGAATGCTTCTGTCTACTTTTTAGGTGAAGATATTGCTTTTCCCAGCCTAGACCTCAAAGCGCTCCAAGTATCCACTTGCAGATTCTACAAAAAGAGAGCTTCATAGCTGCTCTTTCAAAAGGAAGGTTCAAGTCTGTGTGTTGAATGCACTCATCACAGAGAAGTTTCTGAGAATGCTTCTGTCTAGTTCTTACGTGAAGATATCTCCTTTTCCAGCTAAGCTTCAAAGCGCTCCAAATAAACACTTACAAATTCTACTAAAGGAGTGTTTCAAAACAGTTCTTTCAAAAGGAACGTTCAAGTCTGTGAGTTGAATGCACTCAACGAACAGAAGTTTCTTAGAGTGCTTCTGTATAGTTTTCATGTGAAGATATTTCCTTTTCCAGCTTAGGCCTCAAAGCGCTCCAAATAAACACTTGGAAATTCTACTAAAGGAGTGTTTCAAAACAGTTCTTTCAAAAGGAACGTTCAAGTCTGTGAGTTGAATGCACTCAACGAACAGAAGTTTCTTAGAGTGCTTCTGTATAGTTTTCATGTGAAGATATTTCCTTTTCCAGCATAGGCCTCAAAGCGCTCCAAATATCCACTTGCCGATTCTACAAAAACAGTGTTTCAAAACTGTTCTATCAAAAGGAAGGTTCAACGCTATGAGTAGAATGCACTCATCACAATGGAGTTGCTGAGAATGCTTCTCTCTAGTTTTTATGTGAAGATATTTCCTTTTCTAGCATAGGCCTCAAAGCGCTCCAAATAGCCACTTGCAGATTCTACAAAAAGAGGGTTTCAAATCTCTTCTATCAAAAGAAAGGTTCAACTCTGTGAGTTGAATGCACTCATCAGAAAGAAGTTTCTGAGAATGATTCTATCTAGTTTTCATCTGCATGTATTTCCTTTTCCACTAGATGCCGCAATCGCACCAAATATCCACTTGCAGTTTCCACAAAAAGAGTGCTGCAGAACTGCTCCATGAAAAGGAATGTTCAACTCTGTGAGTTCAATCCCCTGATGACATAGAAGTTTCTGAAAATGCTTCTGTCTAGTTGGTATAGGAAGATATTTCCTTTTCCAGCATAAGCCTCAAAGAGCTCCAAACATCCACTTGCGGATTCTGCAAAAACAGTGTTTCAAAACTGGTCGATCAAAAGGAACGTTCAACTCTGTGAGTTGAATGCACTCATCACACAGAAGTTTCTGAGAATGTTTCCGTCTAGTTCTTACGTGAAGATATTTCCTTTTCCAGCTTAGGCCTCAAAGCGCTCCAAATAAACACTTGCAGATTCTACAGAAGGAGTGTTTCAAAACTGCTCTATCAAAAGGAAGGTTCAAGTCTGTGAGTTGAATGCACTCATCACAAAGAGGTTTCTGAGAATGCTACTGTCTAGTTTTTATGTGAAGATATTTCCTTTTCCTCGCATAGACCTCAAATCGCTCCAGATATCCACTTGCAGATTTTACAGAAAGGGTGTTTCCAGACTGCTCTATCTAAAGGCACGTTCAACTCTGTGAGTTGAATGCACGCATTGCGAAGAACTTTCTGAGAATGCTTCTCTCTAGCTTTTAGGTGAAGATATTCCATTTCACAGCATAGGCCTCAAAGTGCTCCAAATAACCACTTGCAGATTTTACAAAAAGAATGTTTCAAAACTGCTCTTTCTAGAGGAAGGTTCAAGTCTGTGAGTTGAATGCACTCAACACAAAGAAGTTTCTGAGAATGCTTCTGTCCAGTTTTCATGTGAAGATATTTCCTTTTCCAGCATAGGCCCCAAACCGCTCCAAATAATCACTTGCAGAGTCTACAAAAAGAGTGTTTCCAAACTTGTCTATCAACTGGTAGGTACAACTCCGTGAGTTGAATGCCCTCATCACGAAGAAGTTTCTGAGAATGCTTCCCTCTTGTTTTGATGGGAAGATATTTCCTTTTCCAACATAGGCCTCAAGGTGCTCCGAATAAACACTTGCAGATTCTACAAACTTAGTGTTTCAAAACTGTTCTATCAAAAGGAACGTTCAAGTCTGGGAGTTGAATGAACTCATCACAAAGAAGTTTCTCAGAATGCTTCTGTCTAGTTTTTAGGTGAAGATATTTCATTTCCCAGCATAGGCCCGAAAGCGCTCCAAATATCCACTTGCAGATTCTACAAAAAGAGTGTTTCCAAACTGCTCTTACAAAAGGAAAGTTCAAGTCTGTGAGCTGAACGAACTCATCACAAAGAAGTTTCTGAGAATGCGTCTGTCTAGTTTTTATGTGTAGAAATTTCGTTTGCCAGCATAGGCCTCAAATCGCTCCAAACATCCACTAGCAAATTCTACAAAAGGAGTGTTTCAAAAGTGCGCTATCAAAAGAAAGAGTCCACTATGTGAGTTGAATGCATAAAGCACACGGAAGTTTCTGAGAATGCTTCTGTCTAGTTTTTAGGTGAAGATATTTCATTTCCCAGCATAGGCCACAAAGCGCTCCAAATAGCCACTTGCAGATTCTACAAAAAGAGTGTTTCCAAACTGCTCTTTCAAAAGGAAGGTTCAAGTCTGTGAGTTGAGTGCCCTCATCACAAAGGAGTTTCTGAGAATGCTTCTGTCTAGTTTTTATATGAAGGTCTTTCCTTTTCCAACATAGTCCTCAAAGCGCTCCAAATAAACACTTGCAGATTCTACAAAAGGAGTGTTTCAAAACAGTTCTATCAAAAGGAACGTTCAAGTCTGTGGGTTGAATGCATTCATCACACAGAAGTTTCTGAGAATGCTTCTGTCTAGTTTTTAGGTGAAGATATTGCTTTTCCCAGCCTAGGCCTCAAAGCGCTCCAAGTATCCACTTGCAGATTCTACAAAAAGAGAGCTTCATAGCTGCTCTTTCAAAAGGAAGGTTCAAGTCTGTGGGTTGAATGCACTCATCACAAAGAAGTTTCTGAGAATGCTTCTGTCTAGTTCTTACGTGAAGATATTTCCTTTTCCAGCTAAGCTTCAAAGCGCTCCAAATAAACACTTGCAAATTCTACTAAAGGAGTGTTTCAAAACAGTTCTTTCAAAAGGAACGTTCAAGTCTGTGAGTTGAATGCACTCAACGAAGAGAAGTTTCTTAGAGTGCTTCTGTATAGTTTTCATGTGAAGATATTTCCTTTTCCAGCATAGGCCTCAAAGCGCTCCAAATATCCACTTGCCGATTCTACAAAAACAGTGTTTCAAAACTGTTCTATCAAAAGGAAGGTTCAACGCTATGAGTAGAATGCACTCATCACAATGGAGTTGCTGAGAATGCTTCTCTCTAGTTTTTATGTGAAGATATTTCCTTTTCTAGCATAGGCCTCAAAGCGCTCCAAATAGCCACTTGCAGATTCTACAAAAAGAGGGTTTCAAATCTCTTCTATCAAAAGAAAGGTTCAACTCTGTGAGTTGAATGCACTCATCAGAAAGAAGTTTCTGAGAATGATTCTATCTAGTTTTCATCTGCATGTATTTCCTTTTCCACTAGATGCCGCAATCGCACCAAATATCCACTTGCAGTTTCCACAAAAAGAGTGCTGCAGAACTGCTCCATGAAAAGGAATGTTCAACTCTGTGAGTTCAATCCCCTGATGACATAGAAGTTTCTGAAAATGCTTCTGTCTAGTTGGTATAGGAAGATATTTCCTTTTCCAGCATAAGCCTCAAAGAGCTCCAAACATCCACTTGCGGATTCTGCAAAAACAGTGTTTCAAAACTGGTCGATCAAAAGGAACGTTCAACTCTGTGAGTTGAATGCACTCATCACACAGAAGTTTCTGAGAATGCTTCCGTCTAGTTCTTACGTGAAGATATTTCCTTTTCCAGCTTAGGCCTCAAAGCGCTCCAAATAAACACTTGCAGATTCTACAAAAGGAGTGTTTCAAAACTGCTCTATCAAAAGGAAGGTTCAAGTCTGTGAGTTGAATGCACTCATCACAAAGAGGTTTCTGAGAATGCTGCTGTCTAGTTTTTATGTGAAGATATTTCCTTTTCCTCGCATAGACCTCAAATCGCTCCAGATATCCACTTGCAGATTTTACAGAAAGGGTGTTTCCAGACTGCTCTATCTAAAGGCACGTTCAACTCTGTGAGTTGAATGCACGCATTGCGAAGAACTTTCTGAGAATGCTTCTCTCTAGCTTTTAGGTGAAGATATTCCATTTCACAGCATAGGCCTCAAAGTGCTCCAAATAACCACTTGCAGATTTTACAAAAAGAATGTTTCAAAACTGCTCTTTCTAGAGGAAGGTTCAAGTCTGTGAGTTGAATGCACTCAACACAAAGAAGTTTCTGAGAATGCTTCTGTCCAGTTTCCATGTGAAGATATTTCCTTTCCAGCATAGGCCCCAAACCGCTCCAAATAATCACTTGCAGAGTCTACAAAAAGAGTGTTTCCAAACTTCTCTATCAACTGGTAGGTACAACTCCGTGAGTTGAATGCCCTCATCACGAAGAAGTTTCTGAGAATGCTTCCCTCTTGTTTTGATGGGAAGATATTTCCTTTTCCAGCTTAGGCCTCAAAGCGCTCCAAATAAACACTTGCAGATTCTACAGAAGGAGTGTTTCAAAACTGCTCTATCAAAAGGAAGGTTCAAGTCTGTGAGTTGAATGCACTCATCACAAAGAGGTTTCTGAGAATGCTGCTGTCTAGTTTTTATGTGAAGATATTTCCTTTTCCTCGCATAGACCTCAAATCGCTCCAGATATCCACTTGCAGATTTTACAGAAAGGGTGTTTCCAGACTGCTCTATCTAAAGGCACGTTCAACTCTGTGAGTTGAATGCACGCATTGCGAAGAACTTTCTGACAATGCTTCTCTCTAGCTTTTAGGTGAAGATATTCCATTTCACAGCATAGGCCTCAAAGTGCTCCAAATAACCACTTGCAGATTTTACAAAAAGAATGTTTCAAAACTGCTCTTTCTAGAGGAAGGTTCAAGTCTGTGAGTTGAATGCACTCAACACAAAGAAGTTTCTGAGAATGCTTCTGTCCAGTTTTCATGTGAAGATATTTCCTTTTCCAGCATAGGCCCCAAACCGCTCCAAATAATCACTTGCAGAGTCTACAAAAAGAGTGTTTCCAAACTTCTCTATCAACTGGTATTTACAACTCCGTGAGTTGAATGCCCTCATCACGAAGAAGTTTCTGAGAATGCTTCCCTCTTGTTTTGATGGGAAGATATTTCCTTTTCCAACATAGGCCTCAAGGTGCTCCGAATAAACACTTGCAGATTCTACAAACTTAGTGTTTCAAAACTGTTCTATCAAAAGGAACGTTCAAGTCTGGGAGTTGAATGAACTCATCACAAAGAAGTTTCTCAGAATGCTTCTGTCTAGTTTTTAGGTGAAGATATTTCATTTCCCAGCATAGGCCCGAAAGCGCTCCAAATATCCACTTGCAGATTCTACAAAAAGAGTGTTTCCAAACTGCTCTTACAAAAGGAAAGTTCAAGTCTGTGAGCTGAACGAACTCATCACAAAGAAGTTTCTGAGAATGCGTCTGTCTAGTTTTTATGTGTAGAAATTTCGTTTGCCAGCATAGGCCTCAAATCGCTCCAAACATCCACTAGCAAATTCTACAAAAGGAGTGTTTCAAAAGTGCGCTATCAAAAGAAAGAGTCCACTATGTGAGTTGAATGCATAAAGCACACGGAAGTTTCTGAGAAAGCTTCTGTCTAGTTTTTAGGTGAAGATATTTCATTTCCCAGCATAGGCCACAAAGCGCTCCAAATAGCCACTTGCAGATTCTACAAAAAGAGTGTTTTCAAACTGCTCTTTCAAAAGGAAGGTTCAAGTCTGTGAGCTGAACGAACTCATCACAAAGAAGTTTCTGAGAATGCGTCTGTCTAGTTTTTATGTGTAGAAATTTCGTTTGCCAGCATAGGCCTCAAATCGCTCCAAACATCCACTAGCAAATTCTACAAAAGGAGTGTTTCAAAAGTGCGCTATCAAAAGAAAGAATCCGCTATGTGAGTTGAATGCATAAAGCACACGGAAGTTTCTGAGAATGCTTCTGTCTAGTTATTAGGTGAAGATATTACATTTCCCAGCATAGGCCACAAAGCGCTCCAAATAGCCACTTGCAGATTCTACAAAAAGAGTGTTTCCAAACTGCTCTTTCAAAAGGAAGGTTCAAGTCTGTGAGTTGAGTGCCCTCATCACAAAGAAGTTTCTGAGAATGCTTCTGTCTAGTTTTTATATGAAGGTCTTTCCTCTTCCAACATAGTCCTCAAAGCGCTCCAAATAAACACTTGCAGATTCTACAAAAGGAGTGTTTCAAAACAGTTCTATCAAAAGGAACGTTCAAGTCTGTGAGTAGAATGCATTCATCACACAGAAGTTTCTGAGAATGCTTCTGTCTACTTTTTAGGTGAAGATATTGCTTTTCCCAGCCTAGACCTCAAAGCGCTCCAAGTATCCACTTGCAGATTCTACAAAAAGATAGCTTCATAGCTGCTCTTTCAAAAGGAAGGTTCAAGTCTGTGTGTTGAATGCACTCATCACAAAGAAGTTTCTGAGAATGCTTCTGTCTAGTTCTTACGTGAAGATATCTCCTTTTCCAGCTAAGCTTCAAAGCGCTCCAAGTAAACACTTGCAAATTCTACTAAAGGAGTGTTTCAAAACAGTTCTTTCAAAAGGAACGTTCAAGTCTGTGAGTTGAATGCACTCAACGAACAGAAGTTTCTTAGAGTGCTTCTGTATAGTTTTCATGTGAAGATATTTCCTTTTCCAGCTTAGGCCTCAAAGCGCTCCAAATAAACACTTGGAAATTCTACTAAAGGAGTGTTTCAAAACAGTTCTTTCAAAAGGAACGTTCAAGTCTGTGAGTTGAATGCACTCAACGAACAGAAGTTTCTTAGAGTGCTTCTGTATAGTTTTCATGTGAAGATATTTCCTTTTCCAGCATAGGCCTCAAAGCGCTCCAAATATCCACTTGCCGATTCTACAAAAACAGTGTTTCAAAACTGTTCTATCAAAAGGAAGGTTCAACGCTATGAGTAGAATGCACTCATCACAATGGAGTTGCTGAGAATGCTTCTCTCTAGTTTTTATGTGAAGATATTTCCTTTTCTAGCATAGGCCTCAAAGCGCTCCAGATAGCCACTTGCAGATTCTACAAAAAGAGGGTTTCAAATCTCTTCTATCAAAAGAAAGGTTCAACTCTGTGAGTTGAATGCACTCATCAGAAAGAAGTTTCTGAGAATGATTCTATCTAGTTTTCATCTGCATGTATTTCCTTTTCCACTAGATGCCGCAATCGCACCAAATATCCACTTGCAGTTTCCACGAAAAGAGTGCTGCAGAACTGCTCCATGAAAAGGAATGTTCAACTCTGTGAGTTCAATCCCCTGATGACATAGAAGTTTCTGAAAATGCTTCTGTCTAGTTGGTATAGGAAGATATTTCCTTTTCCAGCATAAGCCTCAAAGAGCTCCAAACATCCACTTGCGGATTCTGCAAAAACAGTGTTTCAAAACTGGTCGATCAAAAGGAACGTTCAACTCTGTGAGTTGAATGCACTCATCACACAGAAGTTTCTGAGAATGCTTCCGTCTAGTTCTTACGTGAAGATATTTCCTTTTCCAGCTTAGGCCTCAAAGCGCTCCAAATAAACACTTGCAGATTCTACAGAAGGAGTGTTTCAAAACTGCTCTATCAAAAGGAAGGTTCAAGTCTGTGAGTTGAATGCACTCATCACAAAGAGGTTTCTGAGAATGCTGCTGTCTAGTTTTTATGTGAAGATATTTCCTTTTCCTCGCATAGACCTCAAATCGCTCCAGATATCCACTTGCAGATTTTACAGAAAGGGTGTTTCCAGACTGCTCTATCTAAAGGCACGTTCAACTCTGTGAGTTGAATGCACGCATTGCGAAGAACTTTCTGAGAATGCTTCTCTCTAGCTTTTAGGTGAAGATATTCCATTTCACAGCATAGGCCTCAAAGTGCTCCAAATAACCACTTGCAGATTTTACAAAAAGAATGTTTCAAAACTGCTCTTTCTAGAGGAAGGTTCAAGTCTGTGAGTTGAATGCACTCAACACAAAGAAGTTTCTGAGAATGCTTCTGTCCAGTTTTCATGTGAAGATATTTCCTTTTCCAGCATAGGCCCCAAACCGCTCCAAATAATCACTTGCAGAGTCTACAAAAAGAGTGTTTCCAAACTTCTCTATCAACTGGTAGGTACAACTCCGTGAGTTGAATGCCCTCATCACGAAGAAGTTTCTGAGAATGCTTCCCTCTTGTTTTGATGGGAAGATATTTCCTTTTCCAACATAGGCCTCAAGGTGCTCCGAATAAACACTTGCAGATTCTACAAACTTAGTGTTTCAAAACTGTTCTATCAAAAGGAACGTTCAAGTCTGGGAGTTGAATGAACTCATCACAAAGAAGTTTCTCAGAATGCTTCTGTCTAGTTTTTAGGTGAAGATATTTCATTTCCCAGCATAGGCCTGAAAGCGCTCCAAATATCCACTTGCAGATTCTACAAAAAGAGTGTTTCCAAACTGCTCTTACAAAAGGAAAGTTCAAGTCTGTGAGCTGAACGAACTCATCACAAAGAAGTTTCTGAGAATGCGTCTGTCTAGTTTTTATGTGTAGAAATTTCGTTTGCCAGCATAGGCCTCAAATCGCTCCAAACATCCACTAGCAAATTCTACAAAAGGAGTGTTTCAAAAGTGCGCTATCAAAAGAAAGAGTCCACTATGTGAGTTGAATGCATAAAGCACACGGAAGTTTCTGAGAATGCTTCTGTCTAGTTTTTAGGTGAAGATATTTCATTTCCCAGCATAGGCCACAAAGCGCTCCAAGTAGCCACTTGCAGATTCTACAAAAAGAGTGTTTCCAAACTGCTCTTTCAAAAGGAAGGTTCAAGTCTGTGAGTTGAGTGCCCTCATCACAAAGAAGTTTCTGAGAATGCTTCTGTCTAGTTTTTATATGAAGGTCTTTCCTTTTCCAACATAGTCCTCAAAGCGCTCCAAATAAACACTTGCAGATTCTACAAAAGGAGTGTTTCAAAACAGTTCTATCAAAAGGAACGTTCAAGTCTGTGAGTAGAATGCATTCATCACAAAGAAGTTTCTGAGAATGCTTCTGTCTAGTTTTTAGGTGAAGATATTGCTTTTCCCAGCCTAGGCCTCAAAGCGCTCCAAGTATCCACTTGCAGATTCTACAAAAAGAGAGCTTCATAGCTGCTCTTTCAAAAGGAAGGTTCAAGTCTGTGTGTTGAATGCACTCATCACAAAGAAGTTTCTGAGAATGCTTCTGTCTAGTTCTTACGTGAAGATATTTCCTTTTCCAGCTAAGCTTCAAAGCGCTCCAAATAAGCACTTGGAAATTCTACTAAAGGAGTGTTTCAAAACAGTTCTTTCAAAAGGAACGTTCAAGTCTGTGAGTTGAATGCACTCAACGAACAGAAGTTTCTTAGAGTGCTTCTGTATAGTTTTCATGTGAAGATATTTCCTTTTCCAGCATAGGCCTCAAAGCGCTCCAAATATCCACTTGCCGATTCTACAAAAACAGTGTTTCAAAACTGTTCTATCAAAAGGAAGGTTCAACGCTATGAGTAGAATGCACTCATCACAATGGAGTTGCTGAGAATGCTTCTCTCTAGTTTTTATGTGAAGATATTTCCTTTTCTAGCATAGGCCTCAAAGCGCTCCAAATAGCCACTTGCAGATTCTACAAAAAGAGGGTTTCAAATCTCTTCTATCAAAAGAAAGGTTCAACTCTGTGAGTTGAATGCACTCATCAGAAAGTAGTTTCTGAGAATGATTCTATCTAGTTTTCATCTGCATGTATTTCCCTTTCCACTACATGCCGCAATCGCACGAAATATCCACTTGCAGTTTCCACAAAAAGAGTGCTGCAGAACTGCTCCATGAAAAGGAATGTTCAACTCTGTGAGTTCAATCCCCTGATGACATAGAAGTTTCTGAAAATGCTTCTGTCTAGTTGGTATAGGAAGATATTTCCTTTTCCAGCATAAGCCTCAAAGAGCTCCAAATATCCACTTGCGGATTCTGCAAAAACAGTGTTTCAAAACTGGTCGATCAAAAGGAACGTTCAACTCTGTGAGTTGAATGCACTCATCACACAGAAGTTTCTGAGAATGCTTCCGTCTAGTTCTTACGTGAAGATATTTCCTTTTCCAGCTTAGGCCTCAAAGCGCTCCAAATAAACACTTGCAGATTCTACAAAAGGAGTGTTTCAAAACTGCTCTATCAAAAGGAAGGTTCAAGTCTGTGAGTTGAATGCACTCATCACAAAGAGGTTTCTGAGAATGCTGCTGTCTAGTTTTTATGTGAAGATATTTCCTTTTCCTCGCATAGACCTCAAATCGCTCCAGATATCCACTTGCAGATTTTACAGAAAGGGTGTTTCCAGACTGCTCTATCTAAAGGCACGTTCAACTCTGTGAGTTGAATGCACGTATTGCGAAGAACTTTCTGAGAATGCTTCTCTCTAGCTTTTAGGTGAAGATATTCCATTTCACAGCATAGGCCTCAAAGTGCTCCAAATAACCACATGCAGATTTTACAAAAAGAATGTTTCAAAACTGCTCTTTCTAGAGGAAGGTTCAAGTCTGTGAGTTGAATGCACTCAACACAAAGAAGTTTCTGAGAATGCTTCCGTCCAGTTTTCATGTGAAGATATTTCCTTTTCCAGCGTAGGCCCCAAACCGCTCCAAATAATCACTTGCAGAGTCTACAAAAAGAGTGTTTCCAAACTTCTCTATCAACTGGTAGGTACAACTCCGTGAGTTGAATGCCCTCATCACGAAGAAGTTTCTGAGAATGCTTCCCTCTTATTTTGATGGGAAGATATTTCCTTTTCCAACATAGGCCTCAAGGTGCTCCGAATAAACACTTGCAGATTCTACAAACTTAGTGTTTCAAAACTGTTCTATCAAAAGGAACGTTCAAGTCTGGGAGTTGAATGAACTCATCACAAAGAAGTTTCTCAGAATGCTTCTGTCTAGTTTTTAGGTGAAGATATTTCATTTCCCAGCATAGGCCCGAAAGCGCTCCAAATATCCACTTGCAGATTCTACAAAAAGAGTGTTTCCAAACTGCTCTTACAAAAGGAAAGTTCAAGTCTGTGAGCTGAACGAACTCATCACAAAGAAGTTTCTGAGAATGCGTCTGTCTAGTTTTTATGTGTAGAAATTTCGTTTGCCAGCATAGGCCTCAAATCGCTCCAAACATCCACTAGCAAATTCTACAAAAGGAGTGTTTCAAAAGTGCGCTATCAAAAGAAAGAGTCCACTATGTGAGTTGAATGCATAAAGCACACGGAAGTTTCTGAGAATGCTTCTGTCTAGTTTTTAGGTGAAGATATTTCATTTCCCAGCATAGGCCACAAAGCGCTCCAAATAGCCACTTGCAGATTCTACAAAAAGAGTGTTTCCAAACTGCTCTTTCAAAAGGAAGGTTCAAGTCTGTGAGTTGAGTGCCCTCATCACAAAGAAGTTTCTGAGAATGCTTCTGTCTAGTTTTTATATGAAGGTCTTTCCTTTTCCAACATAGTCCTCAAAGCGCTCCAAATAAACACTTGCAGATTCTACAAAAGGAGTGTTTCAAAACAGTTCTATCAAAAGGAACGTTCAAGTCTGTGAGTTGAATGCATTCTTCACAAAGAAGTTTCTGAGAATGCTTCTGTCTAGTTTTTAGTTGAAGATATTGCTTTTCCCAGCCTAGGCCTCAAAGCGCTCCAAGTATCCACTTGCAGATTCTACAAAAAGAGAGCTTCATAGCTGCTCTTTCAAAAGGAAGGTTCAAGTCTGTGTGTTGAATGCACTCATCACAAAGAAGTTTCTGAGAATGCTTCTGTCTAGTTCTTACGTGAAGATATTTCCTTTTCCAGCTAAGCTTCAAAGCGCTCCAAATAAACACTTGCAAATTCTACTAAAGGAGTGTTTCAAAACAGTTCTTTCAAAAGGAACGTTCAAGTCTGTGAGTTGAATGCACTCAACGAACAGAAGTTTCTTAGAGTGCTTCTGTATAGTTTTCATGTGAAGATATTTCCTTTTCCAGCTTAGGCCTCAAAGCGCTCCAAATAAACACTTGGAAATTCTACTAAAGGAGTGTTTCAAAACAGTTCTTTCAAAAGGAACGTTCAAGTCTGTGAGTTGAATGCACTCAACGAACAGAAGTTTCTTAGAGTGCTTCTGTATAGTTTTCATGTGAAGATATTTCCTTTTCCAGCATAGGCCTCAAAGCGCTCCAAATATCCACTTGCCGATTCTACAAAAACAGTGTTTCAAAACTGTTCTATCAAAAGGAAGGTTCAACGCTATGAGTAGAATGCACTCATCACAATGGAGTTGCTGAGAATGCTTCTCTCTAGTTTTTATGTGAAGATATTTCCTTTTCTAGCATAGGCCTCAAAGCGCTCCAAATAGCCACTTGCAGATTCTACAAAAAGAGGGTTTCGAATCTCTTCTATCAAAAGAAAGGTTCAACTCTGTGAGTTGAATGCACTCATCAGAAAGAAGTTTCTGAGAATGATTCTATCTAGTTTTCATCTGCATGTATTTCGTTTTCCACTAGATGCCGCAATCGCACCAAATATCCACTTTCAGTTTCCACAAAAAGAGTGCTGCAGAACTGCTCCATGAAAAGGAATGTTCAACTCTGTGAGTTCAATCCCCTGATGACATAGAAGTTTCTGAAAATGCTTCTGTCTAGTTGGTATAGGAAGATATTTCCTTTTCCAGCATAAGCCTCAAAGAGCTCCAAATATCCACTTGCGGATTCTGCAAAAACAGTGTTTCAAAACTGGTCGATCAAAAGGAACGTTCAACTCTGTGAGTTGAATGCACTCATCACACAGAAGTTTCTGAGAATGCTTCCGTCTAGTTCTTACGTGAAGATATTTCCTTTTCCAGCTTAGGCCTCAAAGCGCTCCAAATAAACACTTGCAGAGTCTACAAAAGGAGTGTTTCAAAACTGCTCTATCAAAAGGAAGGTTCAAGTCTGTGAGTTGAATACACTCATCACAAAGAGGTTTCTGAGAATGCTGCTGTCTAGTTTTTATGTGAAGATATTTCCTTTTCCTCGCATAGACCTCAAATCGCTCCAGATATCCACTTGCAGATTTTACAGAAAGGGTGTTTCCAGACTGCTCTATCTAAAGGCACGTTCAACTCTGTGAGTTGAATGCACGCATTGCGAAGAACTTTCTGAGAATATTCTCTCTAGCTTTTAGGTGAAGATATTACATTTCACAGCATAGGCCTCAAAGTGCTCCAAATAACCACTTGCAGATTTTACAAAAAGAATGTTTCAAAACTGCTCTTTCTAGAGGAAGGTTCAAGTCTGTGAGTTGAATGCACTCAACACAAAGAAGTTTCTGAGAATGCTTCCGTCCAGTTTTCATGTGAAGATATTTCCTTTTCCAGCATAGGCCCCAAACCGCTCCAAATAATCACTTGCAGAGTCTACAAAAAGAGTGTTTCCAAACTTCTCTATCAACTGGTAGGTACAACTCCGTGAGTTGAATGCCCTCATCACGAAGAAGTTTCTGAGAATGCTTCCCTCTTGTTTTGATGGGAAGATATTTCCTTTTCCAACATAGGCCTCAAGGTGCTCCGAATAAACACTTGCAGATTCTACAAACTTAGTGTTTCAAAACTGTTCTATCAAAAGGAACGTTCAAGTCTGGGAGTTGAATGAACTCATCACAAAGAAGTTTCTCAGAATGCTTCTGTCTAGTTTTTAGGTGAAGGTATTTCATTTCCCAGCATAGGCCTGAAAGCGCTCCAAATATCCACTTGCAGATTCTACAAAAAGAGTGTTTCCAAACTGCTCTTACAAAAGGAAAGTTCAAGTCTGTGAGCTGAACGAACTCATCACAAAGAAGTTTCTGAGAATGCGTCTGTCTAGTTTTTATGTGTAGAAATTTCGTTTGCCAGCATAGGCCTCAAATCGCTCCAAACATCCACTAGCAAATTCTACAAAAGGAGTGTTTCAAAAGTGCGCTATCAAAAGAAAGAGTCCACTATGTGAGTTGAATGCATAAAGCACACGGAAGTTTCTGAGAAAGCTTCTGTCTAGTTTTTAGGTGAAGATATTTCATTTCCCAGCATAGGCCACAAAGCGCTCCAAATAGCCACTTGCAGATTCTACAAAAAGAGTGTTTCCAAACTGCTCTTTCAAAAGGAAGGTTCAAGTCTGTGAGCTGAACGAACTCATCACAAAGAAGTTTCTGAGAATGCGTCTGTCTAGTTTTTATGTGTAGAAATTTCGTTTGCCAGCATAGGCCTCAAATCGCTCCAAACATCCACTAGCAAATTCTACAAAAGGAGTGTTTCAAAAGTGCGCTATCAAAAGAAAGAGTCCGCTATGTGAGTTGAATGCATAAAGCACACGGAAGTTTCTGAGAATGCTTCTGTCTAGTTATTAGGTGAAGATATTACATTTCCCAGCATAGGCCACAAAGCGCTCCAAATAGCCACTTGCAGATTCTACAAAAAGAGTGTTTCCAAACTGCTCTTTCAAAAGGAAGGTTCAAGTCTGTGAGTTGAGTGCCCTCATCACAAAGAAGTTTCTGAGAATACTTCTGTCTAGTTTTTATATGAAGGTCTTTCCTCTTCCAACATAGTCCTCAAAGCGCTCCAAATAAACACTTGCAGATTCTACAAAAGGAGTGTTTCAAAACAGTTCTATCAAAAGGAACGTTCAAGTCTGTGAGTAGAATGCATTCATCACACAGAAGTTTCTGAGAATGCTTCTGTCTACTTTTTAGGTGAAGATATTGCTTTTCCCAGCCTAGACCTCAAAGCGCTCCAAGTATCCACTTGCAGATTCTACAAAAAGAGAGCTTCATAGCTGCTCTTTCAAAAGGAAGGTTCAAGTCTGTGTGTTGAATGCACTCATCACAGAGAAGTTTCTGAGAATGCTTCTGTCTAGTTCTTACGTGAAGATATCTCCTTTTCCAGCTAAGCTTCAAAGCGCTCCAAATAAACACTTACAAATTCTACTAAAGGAGTGTTTCAAAACAGTTCTTTCAAAAGGAACGTTCAAGTCTGTGAGTTGAATGCACTCAACGAACAGAAGTTTCTTAGAGTGCTTCTGTATAGTTTTCATGTGAAGATATTTCCTTTTCCAGCTTAGGCCTCAAAGCGCTCCAAATAAACACTTGGAAATTCTACTAAAGGAGTGTTTCAAAACAGTTCTTTCAAAAGGAACGTTCAAGTCTGTGAGTTGAATGCACTCAACGAACAGAAGTTTCTTAGAGTGCTTCTGTATAGTTTTCATGTGAAGATATTTCCTTTTCCAGCATAGGCCTCAAAGCGCTCCAAATATCCACTTGCCGATTCTACAAAAACAGTGTTTCAAAACTGTTCTATCAAAAGGAAGGTTCAACGCTATGAGTAGAATGCACTCATCACAATGGAGTTGCTGAGAATGCTTCTCTCTAGTTTTTATGTGAAGATATTTCCTTTTCTAGCATAGGCCTCAAAGCGCTCCAAATAGCCACTTGCAGATTCTACAAAAAGAGGGTTTCAAATCTCTTCTATCAAAAGAAAGGTTCAACTCTGTGAGTTGAATGCACTCATCAGAAAGAAGTTTCTGAGAATGATTCTATCTAGTTTTCATCTGCATGTATTTCCTTTTCCACTAGATGCCGCAATCGCACCAAATATCCACTTGCAGTTTCCACAAAAAGAGTGCTGCAGAACTGCTCCATGAAAAGGAATGTTCAACTCTGTGAGTTCAATCCCCTGATGACATAGAAGTTTCTGAAAATGCTTCTGTCTAGTTGGTATAGGAAGATATTTCCTTTTCCAGCATAAGCCTCAAAGAGCTCCAAACATCCACTTGCGGATTCTGCAAAAACAGTGTTTCAAAACTGGTCGATCAAAAGGAACGTTCAACTCTGTGAGTTGAATGCACTCATCACACAGAAGTTTCTGAGAATGTTTCCGTCTAGTTCTTACGTGAAGATATTTCCTTTTCCAGCTTAGGCCTCAAAGCGCTCCAAATAAACACTTGCAGATTCTACAGAAGGAGTGTTTCAAAACTGCTCTATCAAAAGGAAGGTTCAAGTCTGTGAGTTGAATGCACTCATCACAAAGAGGTTTCTGAGAATGCTACTGTCTAGTTTTTATGTGAAGATATTTCCTTTTCCTCGCATAGACCTCAAATCGCTCCAGATATCCACTTGCAGATTTTACAGAAAGGGTGTTTCCAGACTGCTCTATCTAAAGGCACGTTCAACTCTGTGAGTTGAATGCACGCATTGCGAAGAACTTTCTGAGAATGCTTCTCTCTAGCTTTTAGGTGAAGATATTCCATTTCACAGCGTAGGCCTCAAAGTGCTCCAAATAACCACTTGCAGATTTTACAAAAAGAATGTTTCAAAACTGCTCTTTCTAGAGGAAGGTTAAAGTCTGTGAGTTGAATGCACTCAACACAAAGAAGTTTCTGAGAATGCTTCTGTCCAGTTTTCATGTGAAGATATTTCCTTTTCCAGCATAGGCCCCAAACCGCTCCAAATAATCACTTGCAGAGTCTACAAAAAGAGTGTTTCCAAACTTGTCTATCAACTGGTAGGTACAACTCCGTGAGTTGAATGCCCTCATCACGAAGAAGTTTCTGAGAATGCTTCCCTCTTGTTTTGATGGGAAGATATTTCCTTTTCCAACATAGGCCTCAAGGTGCTCCGAATAAACACTTGCAGATTCTACAAACTTAGTGTTTCAAAACTGTTCTATCAAAAGGAACGTTCAAGTCTGGGAGTTGAATGAACTCATCACAAAGAAGTTTCTCAGAATGCTTCTGTCTAGTTTTTAGGTGAAGATATTTCATTTCCCAGCATAGGCCCGAAAGCGCTCCAAATATCCACTTGCAGATTCTACAAAAAGAGTGTTTCCAAACTGCTCTTACAAAAGGAAAGTTCAAGTCTGTGAGCTGAACGAACTCATCACAAAGAAGTTTCTGAGAATGCGTCTGTCTAGTTTTTATGTGTAGAAATTTCGTTTGCCAGCATAGGCCTCAAATCGCTCCAAACATCCACTAGCAAATTCTACAAAAGGAGTGTTTCAAAAGTGCGCTATCAAAAGAAAGAGTCCACTATGTGAGTTGAATGCATAAAGCACACGGAAGTTTCTGAGAATGCTTCTGTCTAGTTTTTAGGTGAAGATATTTCATTTCCCAGCATAGGCCACAAAGCGCTCCAAATAGCCACTTGCAGATTCTACAAAAAGAGTGTTTCCAAACTGCTCTTTCAAAAGGAAGGTTCAAGTCTGTGAATTGAGTGCCCTCATCACAAAGGAGTTTCTGAGAATGCTTCTGTCTAGTTTTTATATGAAGGTCTTTCCTTTTCCAACATAGTCCTCAAAGCGCTCCAAATAAACACTTGCAGATTCTACAAAAGGAGTGTTTCAAAACAGTTCTATCAAAAGGAACGTTCAAGTCTGTGGGTTGAATGCATTCATCACACAGAAGTTTCTGAGAATGCTTCTGTCTAGTTTTTAGGTGAAGATATTGCTTTTCCCAGCCTAGGCCTCAAAGCGCTCCAAGTATCCACTTGCAGATTCTACAAAAAGAGAGCTTCATAGCTGCTCTTTCAAAAGGAAGGTTCAAGTCTGTGGGTTGAATGCACTCATCACAAAGAAGTTTCTGAGAATGCTTCTGTCTAGTTCTTACGTGAAGATATTTCCTTTTCCAGCTAAGCTTCAAAGCGCTCCAAATAAACACTTGCAAATTCTACTAAAGGAGTGTTTCAAAACAGTTCTTTCAAAAGGAACGTTCAAGTCTGTGAGTTGAATGCACTCAACGAACAGAAGTTTCTTAGAGTGCTTCTGTATAGTTTTCATGTGAAGATATTTCCTTTTCCAGCATAGGCCTCAAAGCGCTCCAAATATCCACTTGCCGATTCTACAAAAACAGTGTTTCAAAACTGTTCTATCAAAAGGAAGGTTCAACGCTATGAGTAGAATGCACTCATCACAATGGAGTTGCTGAGAATGCTTCTCTCTAGTTTTTATGTGAAGATATTTCCTTTTCTAGCATAGGCCTCAAAGCGCTCCAAATAGCCACTTGCAGATTCTACAAAAAGAGGGTTTCAAATCTCTTCTATCAAAAGAAAGGTTCAACTCTGTGAGTTGAATGCACTCATCAGAAAGAAGTTTCTGAGAATGATTCTATCTAGTTTTCATCTGCATGTATTTCCTTTTCCACTAGATGCCGCAATCGCACCAAATATCCACTTGCAGTTTCCACAAAAAGAGTGCTGCAGAACTGCTCCATGAAAAGGAATGTTCAACTCTGTGAGTTCAATCCCCTGATGACATAGAAGTTTCTGAAAATGCTTCTGTCTAGTTGGTATAGGAAGATATTTCCTTTTCCAGCATAAGCCTCAAAGAGCTCCAAACATCCACTTGCGGATTCTGCAAAAACAGTGTTTCAAAACTGGTCGATCAAAAGGAACGTTCAACTCTGTGAGTTGAATGCACTCATCACACAGAAGTTTCTGAGAATGCTTCCGTCTAGTTCTTACGTGAAGATATTTCCTTTTCCAGCTTAGGCCTCAAAGCGCTCCAAATAAACACTTGCAGATTCTACAAAAGGAGTGTTTCAAAACTGCTCTATCAAAAGGAAGGTTCAAGTCTGTGAGTTGAATGCACTCATCACAAAGAGGTTTCTGAGAATGCTGCTGTCTAGTTTTTATGTGAAGATATTTCCTTTTCCTCGCATAGACCTCAAATCGCTCCAGATATCCACTTGCAGATTTTACAGAAAGGGTGTTTCCAGACTGCTCTATCTAAAGGCACGTTCAACTCTGTGAGTTGAATGCACGCATTGCGAAGAACTTTCTGAGAATGCTTCTCTCTAGCTTTTAGGTGAAGATATTCCATTTCACAGCATAGGCCTCAAAGTGCTCCAAATAACCACTTGCAGATTTTACAAAAAGAATGTTTCAAAACTGCTCTTTCTAGAGGAAGGTTCAAGTCTGTGAGTTGAATGCACTCAACACAAAGAAGTTTCTGAGAATGCTTCTGTCCAGTTTCCATGTGAAGATATTTCCTTTCCAGCATAGGCCCCAAACCGCTCCAAATAATCACTTGCAGAGTCTACAAAAAGAGTGTTTCCAAACTTCTCTATCAACTGGTAGGTACAACTCCGTGAGTTGAATGCCCTCATCACGAAGAAGTTTCTGAGAATGCTTCCCTCTTGTTTTGATGGGAAGATATTTCCTTTTCCAGCTTAGGCCTCAAAGCGCTCCAAATAAACACTTGCAGATTCTACAGAAGGAGTGTTTCAAAACTGCTCTATCAAAAGGAAGGTTCAAGTCTGTGAGTTGAATGCACTCATCACAAAGAGGTTTCTGAGAATGCTGCTGTCTAGTTTTTATGTGAAGATATTTCCTTTTCCTCGCATAGACCTCAAATCGCTCCAGATATCCACTTGCAGATTTTACAGAAAGGGTGTTTCCAGACTGCTCTATCTAAAGGCACGTTCAACTCTGTGAGTTGAATGCACGCATTGCGAAGAACTTTCTGACAATGCTTCTCTCTAGCTTTTAGGTGAAGATATTCCATTTCACAGCATAGGCCTCAAAGTGCTCCAAATAACCACTTGCAGATTTTACAAAAAGAATGTTTCAAAACTGCTCTTTCTAGAGGAAGGTTCAAGTCTGTGAGTTGAATGCACTCAACACAAAGAAGTTTCTGAGAATGCTTCTGTCCAGTTTTCATGTGAAGATATTTCCTTTTCCAGCATAGGCCCCAAACCGCTCCAAATAATCACTTGCAGAGTCTACAAAAAGAGTGTTTCCAAACTTCTCTATCAACTGGTATTTACAACTCCGTGAGTTGAATGCCCTCATCACGAAGAAGTTTCTGAGAATGCTTCCCTCTTGTTTTGATGGGAAGATATTTCCTTTTCCAACATAGGCCTCAAGGTGCTCCGAATAAACACTTGCAGATTCTACAAACTTAGTGTTTCAAAACTGTTCTATCAAAAGGAACGTTCAAGTCTGGGAGTTGAATGAACTCATCACAAAGAAGTTTCTCAGAATGCTTCTGTCTAGTTTTTAGGTGAAGATATTTCATTTCCCAGCATAGGCCCGAAAGCGCTCCAAATATCCACTTGCAGATTCTACAAAAAGAGTGTTTCCAAACTGCTCTTACAAAAGGAAAGTTCAAGTCTGTGAGCTGAAAGAACTCATCACAAAGAAGTTTCTGAGAATGCGTCTGTCTAGTTTTTATGTGTAGAAATTTCGTTTGCCAGCATAGGCCTCAAATCGCTCCAAACATCCACTAGCAAATTCTACAAAAGGAGTGTTTCAAAAGTGCGCTATCAAAAGAAAGAGTCCACTATGTGAGTTGAATGCATAAAGCACACGGAAGTTTCTGAGAAAGCTTCTGTCTAGTTTTTAGGTGAAGATATTTCATTTCCCAGCATAGGCCACAAAGCGCTCCAAATAGCCACTTGCAGATTCTACAAAAAGAGTGTTTTCAAACTGCTCTTTCAAAAGGAAGGTTCAAGTCTGTGAGCTGAACGAACTCATCACAAAGAAGTTTCTGAGAATGCGTCTGTCTAGTTTTTATGTGTAGAAATTTCGTTTGCCAGCATAGGCCTCAAATCGCTCCAAACATCCACTAGCAAATTCTACAAAAGGAGTGTTTCAAAAGTGCGCTATCAAAAGAAAGAATCCGCTATGTGAGTTGAATGCATAAAGCACACGGAAGTTTCTGAGAATGCTTCTGTCTAGTTATTAGGTGAAGATATTACATTTCCCAGCATAGGCCACAAAGCGCTCCAAATAGCCACTTGCAGATTCTACAAAAAGAGTGTTTCCAAACTGCTCTTTCAAAAGGAAGGTTCAAGTCTGTGAGTTGAGTGCCCTCATCACAAAGAAGTTTCTGAGAATGCTTCTGTCTAGTTTTTATATGAAGGTCTTTCCTCTTCCAACATAGTCCTCAAAGCGCTCCAAATAAACACTTGCAGATTCTACAAAAGGAGTGTTTCAAAACAGTTCTATCAAAAGGAACGTTCAAGTCTGTGAGTAGAATGCATTCATCACACAGAAGTTTCTGAGAATGCTTCTGTCTACTTTTTAGGTGAAGATATTGCTTTTCCCAGCCTAGACCTCAAAGCGCTCCAAGTATCCACTTGCAGATTCTACAAAAAGAGAGCTTCATAGCTGCTCTTTCAAAAGGAAGGTTCAAGTCTGTGTGTTGAATGCACTCATCACAAAGAAGTTTCTGAGAATGCTTCTGTCTAGTTCTTACGTGAAGATATCTCCTTTTCCAGCTAAGCTTCAAAGCGCTCCAAGTAAACACTTGCAAATTCTACTAAAGGAGTGTTTCAAAACAGTTCTTTCAAAAGGAACGTTCAAGTCTGTGAGTTGAATGCACTCAACGAACAGAAGTTTCTTAGAGTGCTTCTGTATAGTTTTCATGTGAAGATATTTCCTTTTCCAGCTTAGGCCTCAAAGCGCTCCAAATAAACACTTGGAAATTCTACTAAAGGAGTGTTTCAAAACAGTTCTTTCAAAAGGAACGTTCAAGTCTGTGAGTTGAATGCACTCAACGAACAGAAGTTTCTTAGAGTGCTTCTGTATAGTTTTCATGTGAAGATATTTCCTTTTCCAGCATAGGCCTCAAAGCGCTCCAAATATCCACTTGCCGATTCTACAAAAACAGTGTTTCAAAACTGTTCTATCAAAAGGAAGGTTCAACGCTATGAGTAGAATGCACTCATCACAATGGAGTTGCTGAGAATGCTTCTCTCTAGTTTTTATGTGAAGATATTTCCTTTTCTAGCATAGGCCTCAAAGCGCTCCAGATAGCCACTTGCAGATTCTACAAAAAGAGGGTTTCAAATCTCTTCTATCAAAAGAAAGGTTCAACTCTGTGAGTTGAATGCACTCATCAGAAAGAAGTTTCTGAGAATGATTCTATCTAGTTTTCATCTGCATGTATTTCCTTTTCCACTAGATGCCGCAATCGCACCAAATATCCACTTGCAGTTTCCACGAAAAGAGTGCTGCAGAACTGCTCCATGAAAAGGAATGTTCAACTCTGTGAGTTCAATCCCCTGATGACATAGAAGTTTCTGAAAATGCTTCTGTCTAGTTGGTATAGGAAGATATTTCCTTTTCCAGCATAAGCCTCAAAGAGCTCCAAACATCCACTTGCGGATTCTGCAAAAACAGTGTTTCAAAACTGGTCGATCAAAAGGAACGTTCAACTCTGTGAGTTGAATGCACTCATCACACAGAAGTTTCTGAGAATGCTTCCGTCTAGTTCTTACGTGAAGATATTTCCTTTTCCAGCTTAGGCCTCAAAGCGCTCCAAATAAACACTTGCAGATTCTACAGAAGGAGTGTTTCAAAACTGCTCTATCAAAAGGAAGGTTCAAGTCTGTGAGTTGAATGCACTCATCACAAAGAGGTTTCTGAGAATGCTGCTGTCTAGTTTTTATGTGAAGATATTTCCTTTTCCTCGCATAGACCTCAAATCGCTCCAGATATCCACTTGCAGATTTTACAGAAAGGGTGTTTCCAGACTGCTCTATCTAAAGGCACGTTCAACTCTGTGAGTTGAATGCACGCATTGCGAAGAACTTTCTGAGAATGCTTCTCTCTAGCTTTTAGGTGAAGATATTCCATTTCACAGCATAGGCCTCAAAGTGCTCCAAATAACCACTTGCAGATTTTACAAAAAGAATGTTTCAAAACTGCTCTTTCTAGAGGAAGGTTCAAGTCTGTGAGTTGAATGCACTCAACACAAAGAAGTTTCTGAGAATGCTTCTGTCCAGTTTTCATGTGAAGATATTTCCTTTTCCAGCATAGGCCCCAAACCGCTCCAAATAATCACTTGCAGAGTCTACAAAAAGAGTGTTTCCAAACTTCTCTATCAACTGGTAGGTACAACTCCGTGAGTTGAATGCCCTCATCACGAAGAAGTTTCTGAGAATGCTTCCCTCTTGTTTTGATGGGAAGATATTTCCTTTTCCAACATAGGCCTCAAGGTGCTCCGAATAAACACTTGCAGATTCTACAAACTTAGTGTTTCAAAACTGTTCTATCAAAAGGAACGTTCAAGTCTGGGAGTTGAATGAACTCATCACAAAGAAGTTTCTCAGAATGCTTCTGTCTAGTTTTTAGGTGAAGATATTTCATTTCCCAGCATAGGCCTGAAAGCGCTCCAAATATCCACTTGCAGATTCTACAAAAAGAGTGTTTCCAAACTGCTCTTACAAAAGGAAAGTTCAAGTCTGTGAGCTGAACGAACTCATCACAAAGAAGTTTCTGAGAATGCGTCTGTCTAGTTTTTATGTGTAGAAATTTCGTTTGCCAGCATAGGCCTCAAATCGCTCCAAACATCCACTAGCAAATTCTACAAAAGGAGTGTTTCAAAAGTGCGCTATCAAAAGAAAGAGTCCACTATGTGAGTTGAATGCATAAAGCACACGGAAGTTTCTGAGAATGCTTCTGTCTAGTTTTTAGGTGAAGATATTTCATTTCCCAGCATAGGCCACAAAGCGCTCCAAGTAGCCACTTGCAGATTCTACAAAAAGAGTGTTTCCAAACTGCTCTTTCAAAAGGAAGGTTCAAGTCTGTGAGTTGAGTGCCCTCATCACAAAGAAGTTTCTGAGAATGCTTCTGTCTAGTTTTTATATGAAGGTCTTTCCTTTTCCAACATAGTCCTCAAAGCGCTCCAAATAAACACTTGCAGATTCTACAAAAGGAGTGTTTCAAAACAGTTCTATCAAAAGGAACGTTCAAGTCTGTGAGTAGAATGCATTCATCACACAGAAGTTTCTGAGAATGCTTCTGTCTAGTTTTTAGGTGAAGATATTGCTTTTCCCAGCCTAGGCCTCAAAGCGCTCCAAGTATCCACTTGCAGATTCTACAAAAAGAGAGCTTCATAGCTGCTCTTTCAAAAGGAAGGTTCAAGTCTGTGTGTTGAATGCACTCATCACAAAGAAGTTTCTGAGAATGCTTCTGTCTAGTTCTTACGTGAAGATATTTCCTTTTCCAGCTAAGCTTCAAAGCGCTCCAAATAAGCACTTGGAAATTCTACTAAAGGAGTGTTTCAAAACAGTTCTTTCAAAAGGAACGTTCAAGTCTGTGAGTTGAATGCACTCAACGAACAGAAGTTTCTTAGAGTGCTTCTGTATAGTTTTCATGTGAAGATATTTCCTTTTCCAGCATAGGCCTCAAAGCGCTCCAAATATCCACTTGCCGATTCTACAAAAACAGTGTTTCAAAACTGTTCTATCAAAAGGAAGGTTCAACGCTATGAGTAGAATGCACTCATCACAATGGAGTTGCTGAGAATGCTTCTCTCTAGTTTTTATGTGAAGATATTTCCTTTTCTAGCATAGGCCTCAAAGCGCTCCAAATAGCCACTTGCAGATTCTACAAAAAGAGGGTTTCAAATCTCTTCTATCAAAAGAAAGGTTCAACTCTGTGAGTTGAATGCACTCATCAGAAAGTAGTTTCTGAGAATGATTCTATCTAGTTTTCATCTGCATGTATTTCCCTTTCCACTACATGCCGCAATCGCACGAAATATCCACTTGCAGTTTCCACAAAAAGAGTGCTGCAGAACTGCTCCATGAAAAGGAATGTTCAACTCTGTGAGTTCAATCCCCTGATGACATAGAAGTTTCTGAAAATGCTTCTGTCTAGTTGGTATAGGAAGATATTTCCTTTTCCAGCATAAGCCTCAAAGAGCTCCAAATATCCACTTGCGGATTCTGCAAAAACAGTGTTTCAAAACTGGTCGATCAAAAGGAACGTTCAACTCTGTGAGTTGAATGCACTCATCACACAGAAGTTTCTGAGAATGCTTCCGTCTAGTTCTTACGTGAAGATATTTCCTTTTCCAGCTTAGGCCTCAAAGCGCTCCAAATAAACACTTGCAGATTCTACAAAAGGAGTGTTTCAAAACTGCTCTATCAAAAGGAAGGTTCAAGTCTGTGAGTTGAATGCACTCATCACAAAGAGGTTTCTGAGAATGCTGCTGTCTAGTTTTTATGTGAAGATATTTCCTTTTCCTCGCATAGACCTCAAATCGCTCCAGATATCCACTTGCAGATTTTACAGAAAGGGTGTTTCCAGACTGCTCTATCTAAAGGCACGTTCAACTCTGTGAGTTGAATGCACGTATTGCGAAGAACTTTCTGAGAATGCTTCTCTCTAGCTTTTAGGTGAAGATATTCCATTTCACAGCATAGGCCTCAAAGTGCTCCAAATAACCACATGCAGATTTTACAAAAAGAATGTTTCAAAACTGCTCTTTCTAGAGGAAGGTTCAAGTCTGTGAGTTGAATGCACTCAACACAAAGAAGTTTCTGAGAATGCTTCCGTCCAGTTTTCATGTGAAGATATTTCCTTTTCCAGCGTAGGCCCCAAACCGCTCCAAATAATCACTTGCAGAGTCTACAAAAAGAGTGTTTCCAAACTTCTCTATCAACTGGTAGGTACAACTCCGTGAGTTGAATGCCCTCATCACGAAGAAGTTTCTGAGAATGCTTCCCTCTTATTTTGATGGGAAGATATTTCCTTTTCCAACATAGGCCTCAAGGTGCTCCGAATAAACACTTGCAGATTCTACAAACTTAGTGTTTCAAAACTGTTCTATCAAAAGGAACGTTCAAGTCTGGGAGTTGAATGAACTCATCACAAAGAAGTTTCTCAGAATGCTTCTGTCTAGTTTTTAGGTGAAGATATTTCATTTCCCAGCATAGGCCCGAAAGCGCTCCAAATATCCACTTGCAGATTCTACAAAAAGAGTGTTTCCAAACTGCTCTTACAAAAGGAAAGTTCAAGTCTGTGAGCTGAACGAACTCATCACAAAGAAGTTTCTGAGAATGCGTCTGTCTAGTTTTTATGTGTAGAAATTTCGTTTGCCAGCATAGGCCTCAAATCGCTCCAAACATCCACTAGCAAATTCTACAAAAGGAGTGTTTCAAAAGTGCGCTATCAAAAGAAAGAGTCCACTATGTGAGTTGAATGCATAAAGCACACGGAAGTTTCTGAGAATGCTTCTGTCTAGTTTTTAGGTGAAGATATTTCATTTCCCAGCATAGGCCACAAAGCGCTCCAAATAGCCACTTGCAGATTCTACAAAAAGAGTGTTTCCAAACTGCTCTTTCAAAAGGAAGGTTCAAGTCTGTGAGTTGAGTGCCCTCATCACAAAGAAGTTTCTGAGAATGCTTCTGTCTAGTTTTTATATGAAGGTCTTTCCTTTTCCAACATAGTCCTCAAAGCGCTCCAAATAAACACTTGCAGATTCTACAAAAGGAGTGTTTCAAAACAGTTCTATCAAAAGGAACGTTCAAGTCTGTGAGTTGAATGCATTCTTCACAAAGAAGTTTCTGAGAATGCTTCTGTCTAGTTTTTAGTTGAAGATATTGCTTTTCCCAGCCTAGGCCTCAAAGCGCTCCAAGTATCCACTTGCAGATTCTACAAAAAGAGAGCTTCATAGCTGCTCTTTCAAAAGGAAGGTTCAAGTCTGTGTGTTGAATGCACTCATCACAAAGAAGTTTCTGAGAATGCTTCTGTCTAGTTCTTACGTGAAGATATTTCCTTTTCCAGCTAAGCTTCAAAGCGCTCCAAATAAACACTTGCAAATTCTACTAAAGGAGTGTTTCAAAACAGTTCTTTCAAAAGGAACGTTCAAGTCTGTGAGTTGAATGCACTCAACGAACAGAAGTTTCTTAGAGTGCTTCTGTATAGTTTTCATGTGAAGATATTTCCTTTTCCAGCTTAGGCCTCAAAGCGCTCCAAATAAACACTTGGAAATTCTACTAAAGGAGTGTTTCAAAACAGTTCTTTCAAAAGGAACGTTCAAGTCTGTGAGTTGAATGCACTCAACGAACAGAAGTTTCTTAGAGTGCTTCTGTATAGTTTTCATGTGAAGATATTTCCTTTTCCAGCATAGGCCTCAAAGCGCTCCAAATATCCACTTGCCGATTCTACAAAAACAGTGTTTCAAAACTGTTCTATCAAAAGGAAGGTTCAACGCTATGAGTAGAATGCACTCATCACAATGGAGTTGCTGAGAATGCTTCTCTCTAGTTTTTATGTGAAGATATTTCCTTTTCTAGCATAGGCCTCAAAGCGCTCCAAATAGCCACTTGCAGATTCTACAAAAAGAGGGTTTCGAATCTCTTCTATCAAAAGAAAGGTTCAACTCTGTGAGTTGAATGCACTCATCAGAAAGAAGTTTCTGAGAATGATTCTATCTAGTTTTCATCTGCATGTATTTCGTTTTCCACTAGATGCCGCAATCGCACCAAATATCCACTTTCAGTTTCCACAAAAAGAGTGCTGCAGAACTGCTCCATGAAAAGGAATGTTCAACTCTGTGAGTTCAATCCCCTGATGACATAGAAGTTTCTGAAAATGCTTCTGTCTAGTTGGTATAGGAAGATATTTCCTTTTCCAGCATAAGCCTCAAAGAGCTCCAAATATCCACTTGCGGATTCTGCAAAAACAGTGTTTCAAAACTGGTCGATCAAAAGGAACGTTCAACTCTGTGAGTTGAATGCACTCATCACACAGAAGTTTCTGAGAATGCTTCCGTCTAGTTCTTACGTGAAGATATTTCCTTTTCCAGCTTAGGCCTCAAAGCGCTCCAAATAAACACTTGCAGAGTCTACAAAAGGAGTGTTTCAAAACTGCTCTATCAAAAGGAAGGTTCAAGTCTGTGAGTTGAATACACTCATCACAAAGAGGTTTCTGATAATGCTGCTGTCTAGTTTTTATGTGAAGATATTTCCTTTTCCTCGCATAGACCTCAAATCGCTCCAGATATCCACTTGCAGATTTTACAGAAAGGGTGTTTCCAGACTGCTCTATCTAAAGGCACGTTCAACTCTGTGAGTTGAATGCACGCATTGCGAAGAACTTTCTGAGAATATTCTCTCTAGCTTTTAGGTGAAGATATTACATTTCACAGCATAGGCCTCAAAGTGCTCCAAATAACCACTTGCAGATTTTACAAAAAGAATGTTTCAAAACTGCTCTTTCTAGAGGAAGGTTCAAGTCTGTGAGTTGAATGCACTCAACACAAAGAAGTTTCTGAGAATGCTTCCGTCCAGTTTTCATGTGAAGATATTTCCTTTTCCAGCATAGGCCCCAAACCGCTCCAAATAATCACTTGCAGAGTCTACAAAAAGAGTGTTTCCAAACTTCTCTATCAACTGGTAGGTACAACTCCGTGAGTTGAATGCCCTCATCACGAAGAAGTTTCTGAGAATGCTTCCCTCTTGTTTTGATGGGAAGATATTTCCTTTTCCAACATAGGCCTCAAGGAGCTCCGAATAAACACTTGCAGATTCTACAAACTTAGTGTTTCAAAACTGTTCTATCAAAAGGAACGTTCAAGTCTGGGAGTTGAATGAACTCATCACAAAGAAGTTTCTCAGAATGCTTCTGTCTAGTTTTTAGGTGAAGATATTTCATTTCCCAGCATAGGCCTGAAAGCGCTCCAAATATCCACTTGCAGATTCTACAAAAAGAGTGTTTCCAAACTGCTCTTACAAAAGGAAAGTTCAAGTCTGTGAGCTGAACGAACTCATCACAAAGAAGTTTCTGAGAATGCGTCTGTCTAGTTTTTATGTGTAGAAATTTCGTTTGCCAGCATAGGCCTCAAATCGCTCCAAACATCCACTAGCAAATTCTACAAAAGGAGTGTTTCAAAAGTGCGCTATCAAAAGAAAGAGTCCACTATGTGAGTTGAATGCATAAAGCACACGGAAGTTTCTGAGAATGCTTCTGTCTAGTTTTTAGGTGAAGATATTTCATTTCCCAGCATAGGCCACAAAGCGCTCCAAGTAGCCACTTGCAGATTCTACAAAAAGTGTGTTTCCAAACTGCTCTTTCAAAAGGAAGGTTCAAGTCTGTGAGTTGAGTGCCCTCATCACAAAGAAGTTTCTGAGAATGCTTCTGTCTAGTTTTTATATGAAGGTCTTTCCTTTTCCAACATAGTCCTCAAAGCGCTCCAAATAAACACTTGCAGATTCTACAAAAGGAGTGTTTCAAAACAGTTCTATCAAAAGGAACGTTCAAGTCTGTGAGTAGAATGCATTCATCACACAGAAGTTTCTGAGAATGCTTCTGTCTAGTTTTTAGGTGAAGATATTGCTTTTCCCAGCCTAGGCCTCAAAGCGCTCCAAGTATCCACTTGCAGATTCTACAAAAAGAGAGCTTCATAGCTGCTCTTTCAAAAGGAAGGTTCAAGTCTGTGTGTTGAATGCACTCATCACAAAGAAGTTTCTGAGAATGCTTCTGTCTAGTTCTTACGTGAAGATATTTCCTTTTCCAGCTAAGCTTCAAAGCGCTCCAAATAAGCACTTGCAAATTCTACTAAAGGAGTGTTTCAAAACAGTTCTTTCAAAAGGAACGTTCAAGTCTGTGAGTTGAATGCACTCAACGAACAGAAGTTTCTTAGAGTGCTTCTGTATAGTTTTCATGTGAAGATATTTCCTTTTCCAGCATAGGCCTCAAAGCGCTCCAAATATCCACTTGCCGATTCTACAAAAACAGTGTTTCAAAACTGTTCTATCAAAAGGAAGGTTCAACGCTATGAGTAGAATGCACTCATCACAATGGAGTTGCTGAGAATGCTTCTCTCTAGTTTTTATGTGAAGATATTTCCTTTTCTAGCATAGGCCTCAAAGCGCTCCAAATAGCCACTTGCAGATTCTACAAAAAGAGGGTTTCAAATCTCTTCTATCAAAAGAAAGGTTCAACTCTGTGAGTTGAATGCACTCATCAGAAAGAAGTTTCTGAGAATGATTCTATCTAGTTTTCATCTGCATGTATTTCCTTTTCCACTAGATGCCGCAATCGCACCAAATATCCACTTGCGGTTTCCACAAAAAGAGTGCTGCAGAACTGCTCCATGAAAAGGAATGTTCAACTCTGTGAGTTCAATCCCCTGATGACATAGAAGTTTCTGAAAATGCTTCTGTCTAGTTGGTATAGGAAGATATTTCCTTTTCCAGCATAAGCCTCAAAGAGCTCCAAATATCCACTTGCGGATTCTGCAAAAACAGTGTTTCAAAACTGGTCGATCAAAAGGAACGTTCAACTCTGTGAGTTGAATGCACTCATCACACAGAAGTTTCTGAGAATGCTTCCGTCTAGTTCTTACGTGAAGATATTTCCTTTTCCAGCTTAGGCCTCAAAGCGCTCCAAATAAACACTTGCAGATTCTACAAAAGGAGTGTTTCAAAACTGCTCTATCAAAAGGAAGGTTCAAGTCTGTGAGTTGAATGCACTCATCACAAAGAGGTTTCTGAGAATGCTGCTGTCTAGTTTTTATGTGAAGATATTTCCTTTTCCTCGCATAGACCTCAAATCGCTCCAGATATCCACTTGCAGATTTTACAGAAAGGGTGTTTCCAGACTGCTCTATCTAAAGGCACGTTCAACTCTGTGAGTTGAATGCACGCATTGCGAAGAACTTTCTGAGAATGCTTCTCTCTAGCTTTTAGGTGAAGATATTCCATTTCACAGCATAGGCCTCAAAGTGCTCCAAATAACCACTTGCAGATTTTACAAAAAGAATGTTTCAAAACTGCTCTTTCTAGAGGAAGGTTCAAGTCTGTGAGTTGAATGCACTCAACACAAAGAAGTTTCTGAGAATGCTTCCGTCCAGTTTTCATGTGAAGATATTTCCTTTTCCAGCATAGGCCCCAAACCGCTCCAAATAATCACTTGCAGAGTCTACAAAAAGAGTGTTTCCAAACTTCTCTATCAACTGGTAGGTACAACTCCGTGAGTTGAATGCCCTCATCACGAAGAAGTTTCTGAGAATGCTTCCCTCTTATTTTGATGGGAAGATATTTCCTTTTCCAACATAGGCCTCAAGGTGCTCCGAATAAACACTTGCAGATTCTACAAACTTAGTGTTTCAAAACTGTTCTATCAAAAGGAACGTTCAAGTCTGGGAGTTGAATGAACTCATCACAAAGAAGTTTCTCAGAATGCTTCTGTCTAGTTTTTAGGTGAAGATATTTCATTTCCCAGCATAGGCCCGAAAGCGCTCCAAATATCCACTTGCAGATTCTACAAAAAGAGTGTTTCCAAACTGCTCTTACAAAAGGAAAGTTCAAGTCTGTGAGCTGAACGAACTCATCACAAAGAAGTTTCTGAGAATGCGTCTGTCTAGTTTTTATGTGTAGAAATTTCGTTTGCCAGCATAGGCCTCAAATCGCTCCAAACATCCACTAGCAAATTCTACAAAAGGAGTGTTTCAAAAGTGCGCTATCAAAAGAAAGAGTCCACTATGTGAGTTGAATGCATAAAGCACACGGAAGTTTCTGAGAATGCTTCTGTCTAGTTTTTAGGTGAAGATATTTCATTTCCCAGCATAGGCCACAAAGCGCTCCAAATAGCCACTTGCAGATTCTACAAAAAGAGTGTTTCCAAACTGCTCTTTCAAAAGGAAGGTTCAAGTCTGTGAGTTGAGTGCCCTCATCACAAAGAAGTTTCTGAGAATGCTTCTGTCTAGTTTTTATATGAAGGTCTTTCCTTTTCCAACATAGTCCTCAAAGCGCTCCAAATAAACACTTGCAGATTCTACAAAAGGAGTGTTTCAAAACAGTTCTATCAAAAGGAACGTTCAAGTCTGTGAGTTGAATGCATTCATCACAAAGAAGTTTCTGAGAATGCTTCTGTCTAGTTTTTAGGTGAAGATATTGCTTTTCCCAGCCTAGGCCTCAAAGCGCTCCAAGTATCCACTTGCAGATTCTACAAAAAGAGAGCTTCATAGCTGCTCTTTCAAAAGGAAGGTTCAAGTCTGTGTGTTGAATGCACTCATCACAAAGAAGTTTCTGAGAATGCTTCTGTCTAGTTCTTACGTGAAGATATTTCCTTTTCCAGCTAAGCTTCAAAGCGCTCCAAATAAACACTTGCAAATTCTACTAAAGGAGTGTTTCAAAACAGTTCTTTCAAAAGGAACGTTCAAGTCTGTGAGTTGAATGCACTCAACGAACAGAAGTTTCTTAGAGTGCTTCTGTATAGTTTTCATGTGAAGATATTTCCTTTTCAAGCTTAGGCCTCAAAGCGCTCCAAATAAACACTTGGAAATTCTACTAAAGGAGTGTTTCAAAACAGTTCTTTCAAAAGGAACGTTCAAGTCTGTGAGTTGAATGCACTCAACGAACAGAAGTTTCTTAGAGTGCTTCTGTATAGTTTTCATGTGAAGATATTTCCTTTTCCAGCATAGGCCTCAAATCGCTCCAAATATCCACTTGCCGATTCTACAAAAACAGTGTTTCAAAACTGTTCTATCAAAAGGAAGGTTCAACGCTATGAGTAGAATGCACTCATCACAATGGAGTTGCTGAGAATGCTTCTCTCTAGTTTTTATGTGAAGATATTTCCTTTTCTAGCATAGGCCTCAAAGCGCTCCAGATAGCCACTTGCAGATTCTACAAAAAGAGGGTTTCAAATCTCTTCTATCAAAAGAAAGGTTCAACTCTGTGAGTTGAATGCACTCATCAGAAAGAAGTTTCTGAGAATGATTCTATCTAGTTTTCATCTGCATGTATTTCCTTTTCCACTAGATGCCGCAATCGCACCAAATATCCACTTGCAGTTTCCACAAAAAGAGTGCTGCAGAACTGCTCCATGAAAAGGAATGTTCAACTCTGTGAGTTCAATCCCCTGATGACATAGAAGTTTCTGAAAATGCTTCTGTCTAGTTGGTATAGGAAGATATTTCCTTTTCCAGCATAAGCCTCAAAGAGCTCCAAACATCCACTTGCGGATTCTGCAAAAACAGTGTTTCAAAACTGGTCGATCAAAAGGAACGTTCAACTCTGTGAGTTGAATGCACTCATCACACAGAAGTTTTGAGAATGCTTCCGTCTAGTTCTTACGTGAAGATATTTCCTTTTCCAGCTTAGGCCTCAAAGCGCTCCAAATAAACACTTGCAGATTCTACAAAAGGAGTGTTTCAAAACTGCTCTATCAAAAGGAAGGTTCAAGTCTGTGAGTTGAATGCACTCATCACAAAGAGGTTTCTGAGAATGCTGCTGTCTAGTTTTTATGTGAAGATATTTCCTTTTCCTCGCATAGACCTCAAATCGCTCCAGATATCCACTTGCAGATTTTACAGAAAGGGTGTTTCCAGACTGCTCTATCTAAAGGCACGTTCAACTCTGTGAGTTGAATGCACGCATTGCGAAGAACTTTCTGACAATGCTTCTCTCTAGCTTTTAGGTGAAGATATTCCATTTCACAGCATAGGCCTCAAAGTGCTCCAAATAACCACATGCAGATTTTACAAAAAGAATGTTTCAAAACTGCTCTTTCTAAAGGAAGGTTCAAGTCTGTGAGTTGAATGCACTCAACACAAAGAAGTTTCTGAGAATGCTTCTGTCCAGTTTTCATGTGAAGATATTTCCTTTTCCAGCATAGGCCCCAAACCGCTCCAAATAATCACTTGCAGAGTCTACAAAAAGAGTGTTTCCAAACTTCTCTATCAACTGGTAGGTACAACTCCGTGGGTTGAATGCCCTCATCACGAAGAAGTTTCTGAGAATGCTTCCCTCTTGTTTTGATGGGAAGATATTTCCTTTTCCAACATAGGCCTCAAGGTGCTCCGAATAAACACTTGCAGATTCTACAAACTTAGTGTTTCAAAACTGTTCTATCAAAAGGAACGTTCAAGTCTGGGAGTTGAATGAACTCATCACAAAGAAGTTTCTCAGAATGCTTCTGTCTAGTTTTTAGGTGAAGATATTTCATTTCCCAGCATAGGCCTGAAAGCGCTCCAAATATCCACTTGCAGATTCTACAAAAAGAGTGTTTCCAAACTGCTCTTACAAAAGGAAAGTTCAAGTCTGTGAGCTGAACGAACTCATCACAAAGAAGTTTCTGAGAATGCGTCTGTCTAGTTTTTAAGTGTAGAAATTTCGTTTGCCAGCATAGGCCTCAAATCGCTCCAAACATCCACTAGCAAATTCTACAAAAGGAGTGTTTCAAAAGTGCGCTATCAAAAGAAAGAGTCCACTATGTGAGTTGAATGCATAAAGCACACGGAAGTTTCTGAGAATGCTTCTGTCTAGTTTTTAGGTGAAGATATTTCATTTCCCAGCATAGGCCACAAAGCGCTCCAAGTAGCCACTTGCAGATTCTACAAAAAGAGTGTTTCCAAACTGCTCTTTCAAAAGGAAGGTTCAAGTCTGTGAGTTGAGTGCCCTCATCACAAAGAAGTTTCTGAGAATGCTTCTGTCTAGTTTTTATATGAAGGTCTTTCCTTTTCCAACATAGTCTTCAAAGCTCTCCAAATAAACACTTGCAGATTCTACAAAAGGAGTGTTTCAAAACAGTTCTATCAAAAGGAACGTTCAAGTCTGTGAGTTGAATGCATTCATCACACAGAAGTTTCTGAGAATGCTTCTGTCTAGTTTTTAGGTGAAGATATTGCTTTTCCCAGCCTAGGCCTCAAAGCGCTCCAACTATCCACTTGCAGATTCTACAAAAAGAGAGCTTCATAGCTGCTCTTTCAAAAGGAAGGTTCAAGTCTGTGGGTTGAATGCACTCATCACAAAGAAGTTTCTGAGAATGCTTCTGTCTAGTTCTTACGTGAAGATATTTCCTTTTCCAGCTAAGCTTCAAAGCGCTCCAAATAAACACTTGCAAATTCTACTAAAGGAGTGTTTCAAAACAGTTCTTTCAAAAGGAACGTTCAAGTCTGTGAGTTGAATGCACTCAACGAACAGAAGTTTCTTAGAGTGCTTCTGTATAGTTTTCATGTGCAGATATTTCCTTTTCCAGCATAGGCCTCAAAGCGCTCCAAATATCCACTTGCCGATTCTACAAAAACAGTGTTTCAAAACTGTTCTATCAAAAGGAAGGTTCAACGCTATGAGTAGAATGCACTCATCAGAATGGAGTTGCTGAGAATGCTTCTCTCTAGTTTTTATGTGAAGATATTTCCTTTTCTAGCATAGGCCTCAAAGCGCTCCAAATAGCCACTTACAGATTCTACAAAAAGAGGGTTTCAAATCTCTTCTATCAAAAGAAAGGTTCAACTCTGTGAGTTGAATGCACTCATCAGAAAGAAGTTTCTGAGAATGATTCTATCTAGTTTTCATCTGCATGTATTTCCTTTTCCACTAGATGCCGCAATCGCACCAAATATCCACTTGCAGTTTCCACAAAAAGAGTGCTGCAGAACTGCTCCATGAAAAGGAATGTTCAACTCTGTGAGTTCAATCCCCTGATGACATAGAAGTTTCTGAAAATGCTTCTGTCTAGTTGGTATAGGAAGATATTTCCTTTTCCAGCATAAGCCTCAAAGAGCTCCAAACATCCACTTGCGGATTCTGCAAAAACAGTGTTTCAAAACTGGTCGATCAAAAGGAACGTTCAACTCTGTGAGTTGAATGCACTCATCACACAGAAGTTTCTGAGAATGCTTCCGTCTAGTTCTTACGTGAAGATATTTCCTTTTCCAGCTTAGGCCTCAAAGCGCTCCAAATAAACACTTGCAGATTCTACAAAAGGAGTGTTTCAAAACTGCTCTATCAAAAGGAAGGTTCAAGTCTGTGAGTTGAATGCACTCATCACAAAGAGGTTTCTGAGAATGCTGCTGTCTAGTTTTTATGTGAAGATATTTCCTTTTCCTCGCATAGACCTCAAATCGCTCCAGATATCCACTTGCAGATTTTACAGAAAGGGTGTTTCCAGACTGCTCTATCTAAAGGCACGTTCAACTCTGTGAGTTGAATGCACGCATTGCGAAGAACTTTCTGAGAATGCTTCTCTCTAGCTTTTAGGTGAAGATATTCCATTTCACAGCATAGGCCTCAAAGTGCTCCAAATAACCACTTGCAGATTTTACAAAAAGAATGTTTCAAAACTGCTCTTTCTAGAGGAAGGTTCAAGTCTGTGAGTTGAATGCACTCAACACAAAGAAGTTTCTGAGAATGCTTCTGTCCAGTTTCCATGTGAAGATATTTCCTTTCCAGCATAGGCCCCAAACCGCTCCAAATAATCACTTGCAGAGTCTACAAAAAGAGTGTTTCCAAACTTCTCTATCAACTGGTAGGTACAACTCCGTGAGTTGAATGCCCTCATCACGAAGAAGTTTCTGAGAATGCTTCCCTCTTGTTTTGATGGGAAGATATTTCCTTTTCCAGCTTAGGCCTCAAAGCGCTCCAAATAAACACTTGCAGATTCTACAGAAGGAGTGTTTCAAAACTGCTCTATCAAAAGGAAGGTTCAAGTCTGTGAGTTGAATGCACTCATCACAAAGAGGTTTCTGAGAATGCTGCTGTCTAGTTTTTATGTGAAGATATTTCCTTTTCCTCGCATAGACCTCAAATCGCTCCAGATATCCACTTGCAGATTTTACAGAAAGGGTGTTTCCAGACTGCTCTATCTAAAGGCACGTTCAACTCTGTGAGTTGAATGCACGCATTGCGAAGAACTTTCTGAGAATGCTTCTCTCTAGCTTTTAGGTGAAGATATTCCATTTCACAGCATAGGCCTCAAAGTGCTCCAAATAACCACTTGCAGATTTTACAAAAAGAATGTTTCAAAACTGCTCTTTCTAGAGGAAGGTTCAAGTCTGTGAGTTGAATGCACTCAACACAAAGAAGTTTCTGAGAATGCTTCTGTCCAGTTTTCATGTGAAGATATTTCCTTTTCCAGCATAGGCCCCAAACCGCTCCAAATAATCACTTGCAGAGTCTACAAAAAGAGTGTTTCCAAACTTCTCTATCAACTGGTAGGTACAACTCCGTGAGTTGAATGCCCTCATCACGAAGAAGTTTCTGAGAATGCTTCCCTCTTGTTTTGATGGGAAGATATTTCCTTTTCCAACATAGGCCTCAAGGTGCTCCGAATAAACACTTGCAGATTCTACAAACTTAGTGTTTCAAAACTGTTCTATCAAAAGGAACGTTCAAGTCTGGGAGTTGAATGAACTCATCACAAAGAAGTTTCTCAGAATGCTTCTGTCTAGTTTTTAGGTGAAGATATTTCATTTCCCAGCATAGGCCCGAAAGCGCTCCAAATATCCACTTGCAGATTCTACAAAAAGAGTGTTTCCAAACTGCTCTTACAAAAGGAAAGTTCAAGTCTGTGAGCTGAACGAACTCATCACAAAGAAGTTTCTGAGAATGCGTCTGTCTAGTTTTTATGTGTAGAAATTTCGTTTGCCAGCATAGGCCTCAAATCGCTCCAAACATCCACTAGCAAATTCTACAAAAGGAGTGTTTCAAAAGTGCGCTATCAAAAGAAAGAGTCCACTATGTGAGTTGAATGCATAAAGCACACGGAAGTTTCTGAGAATGCTTCTGTCTAGTTTTTAGGTGAAGATATTTCATTTCCCAGCATAGGCCACAAAGCGCTCCAAATAGCCACTTGCAGATTCTACAAAAAGAGTGTTTCCAAAGTGCTCTTTCAAAAGGAAGGTTCAAGTCTGTGAGTTGAGTGCCCTCATCACAAAGAAGTTTCTGAGAATGCTTCTGTCTAGTTTTTATATGAAGGTCTTTCCTTTTCCAACATAGTCCTCAAAGCGCTCCAAATAAACACTTGCAGATTCTACAAAAGGAGTGTTTCAAAACAGTTCTATCAAAAGGAACGTTCAAGTCTGTGGGTTGAATGCATTCATCACACAGAAGTTTCTGAGAATGCTTCTGTCTAGTTTTTAGGTGAAGATATTGCTTTTCCCAGCCTAGGCCTCAAAGCGCTCCAAGTATCCACTTGCAGATTCTACAAAAAGAGAGCTTCATAGCTGCTCTTTCAAAAGGAAGGTTCAAGTCTGTGGGTTGAATGCACTCATCACAAAGAAGTTTCTGAGAATGCTTCTGTCTAGTTCTTACGTGAAGATATTTCCTTTTCCAGCTAAGCTTCAAAGCGCTCCAAATAAACACTTGCAAATTCTACTAAAGGAGTGTTTCAAAACAGTTCTTTCAAAAGGAACGTTCAAGTCTGTGAGTTGAATGCACTCAACGAACAGAAGTTTCTTAGAGTGCTTCTGTATAGTTTTCATGTGAAGATATTTCCTTTTCCAGCATAGGCCTCAAAGCGCTCCAAATATCCACTTGCCGATTCTACAAAAACAGTGTTTCAAAACTGTTCTATCAAAAGGAAGGTTCAACGCTATGAGTAGAATGCACTCATCACAATGGAGTTCCTGAGAATGCTTCTCTCTAGTTTTTATGTGAAGATATTTCCTTTTCTAGCATAGGCCTCAAAGCGCTCCAAATAGCCACTTGCAGATTCTACAAAAAGAGGGTTTCAAATCTCTTCTATCAAAAGAAAGGTTCAACTCTGTGAGTTGAATGCACTCATCAGAAAGAAGTTTCTGAGAATGATTCTATCTAGTTTTCATCTGCATGTATTTCCTTTTCCACTAGATGCCGCAATCGCACCAAATATCCACTTGCAGTTTCCACAAAAAGAGTGCTGCAGAACTGCTCCATGAAAAGGAATGTTCAACTCTGTGAGTTCAATCCCCTGATGACATAGAAGTTTCTGAAAATGCTTCTGTCTAGTTGGTATAGGAAGATATTTCCTTTTCCAGCATAAGCCTCAAAGAGCTCCAAACATCCACTTGCGGATTCTGCAAAAACAGTGTTTCAAAACTGGTCGATCAAAAGGAACGTTCAACTCTGTGAGTTGAATGCACTCATCACACAGAAGTTTCTGAGAATGCTTCCGTCTAGTTCTTACGTGAAGATATTTCCTTTTCCAGCTTAGGCCTCAAAGCGCTCCAAATAAACACTTGCAGATTCTACAAAAGTAGTGTTTCAAAACTGCTCTATCAAAAGGAAGGTTCAAGTCTGTGAGTTGAATGCACTCATCACAAAGAGGTTTCTGAGAATGCTGCTGTCTAGTTTTTATGTGAAGATATTTCCTTTTCCTCGCATAGACCTCAAATCGCTCCAGATATCCACTTGCAGATTTTACAGAAAGGGTGTTTCCAGACTGCTCTATCTAAAGGCACGTTCAACTCTGTGAGTTGAATGCACGCATTGCGAAGAACTTTCTGAGAATGCTTCTCTCTAGCTTTTAGGTGAAGATATTCCATTTCACAGCATAGGCCTCAAAGTGCTCCAAATAACCACTTGCAGATTTTACAAAAAGAATGTTTCAAAACTGCTCTTTCTAGAGGAAGGTTCAAGTCTGTGAGTTGAATGCACTCAACACAAAGAAGTTTCTGAGAATGCTTCTGTCCAGTTTCCATGTGAAGATATTTCCTTTCCAGCATAGGCCCCAAACCGCTCCAAATAATCACTTGCAGAGTCTACAAAAAGAGTGTTTCCAAACTTCTCTATCAACTGGTAGGTACAACTCCGTGAGTTGAATGCCCTCATCACGAAGAAGTTTCTGAGAATGCTTCCCTCTTGTTTTGATGGGAAGATATTTCCTTTTCCAACATAGGCCTCAAGGTGCTCCGAATAAACACTTGCAGATTCTACAAACTTAGTGTTTCAAAACTGTTCTATCAAAAGGAACGTTCAAGTCTGGGAGTTGAATGAACTCATCACAAAGAAGTTTCTCAGAATGCTTCTGTCTAGTTTTTAGGTGAAGGTATTTCATTTCCCAGCATAGGCCTGAAAGAGCTCCAAATATCCACTTGCAGATTCTACAAAAAGAGTGTTTCCAAACTGCTCTTACAAAAGGGAAAGTTCAAGTCTGTGAGCTGAACGAACTCATCACAAAGAAGTTTCTGAGAATGCGTCTGTCTAGTTTTTATGTGTAGAAATTTCGTTTGCCAGCATAGGCCTCAAATCGCTCCAAACATCCACTAGCAAATTCTACAAAAGGAGTGTTTCAAAAGTGCGCTATCAAAAGAAAGAGTCCACTATGTGAGTTGAATGCATAAAGCACACGGAAGTTTCTGAGAAAGCTTCTGTCTAGTTTTTAGGTGAAGATATTTCATTTCCCAGCATAGGCCACAAAGCGCTCCAAATAGCCACTTGCAGATTCTACAAAAAGAGTGTTTCCAAACTGCTCTTTCAAAAGGAAGGTTCAAGTCTGTGAGCTGAACGAACTCATCACAAAGAAGTTTCTGAGAATGCGTCTGTCTAGTTTTTATGTGTAGAAATTTCGTTTGCCAGCATAGGTCTCAAATCGCTCCAAACATCCACTAGCAAATTCTACAAAAGGAGTGTTTCAAAAGTGCGCTATCAAAAGAAAGAGTCCGCTATGTGAGTTGAATGCATAAAGCACACGGAAGTTTCTGAGAATGCTTCTGTCTAGTTATTAGGTGAAGATATTACATTTCCCAGCATAGGCCACAAAGCGCTCCAAATAGCCACTTGCAGATTCTACAAAAAGAGTGTTTCCAAACTGCTCTTTCAAAAGGAAGGTTCAAGTCTGTGAGTTGAGTGCCCTCATCACAAAGAAGTTTCTGAGAATGCTTCTGTCTAGTTTTTATATGAAGGTCTTTCCTCTTCCAACATAGTCCTCAAAGCGCTCCAAATAAACACTTGCAGATTCTACAAAAGGAGTGTTTCAAAACAGTTCTATCAAAAGGAACGTTCAAGTCTGTGAGTAGAATGCATTCATCACACAGAAGTTTCTGAGAATGCTTCTGTCTACTTTTTAGGTGAAGATATTGCTTTTCCCAGCCTAGACCTCAAAGCGCTCCAAGTATCCACTTGCAGATTCTACAAAAAGAGAGCTTCATAGCTGCTCTTTCAAAAGGAAGGTTCAAGTCTGTGTGTTGAATGCACTCATCACAAAGAAGTTTCTGAGAATGCTTCTGTCTAGTTCTTACGTGAAGATATCTCCTTTTCCAGCTAAGCTTCAAAGCGCTCCAAATAAACACTTGCAAATTCTACTAAAGGAGTGTTTCAAAACAGTTCTTTCAAAAGGAACGTTCAAGTCTGTGAGTTGAATGCACTCAACGAACAGAAGTTTCTTAGAGTGCTTCTGTATAGTTTTCATGTGAAGATATTTCCTTTTCCAGCTTAGGCCTCAAAGCGCTCCAAATAAACACTTGGAAATTCTACTAAAGGAGTGTTTCAAAACAGTTCTTTCAAAAGGAACTTTCAAGTCTGTGAGTTGAATGCACTCAACGAACAGAAGTTTCTTAGAGTGCTTCTGTATAGTTTTCATGTGAAGATATTTCCTTTTCCAGCATAGGCCTCAAAGCGCTCCAAATATCCACTTGCCGATTCTACAAAAACAGTGTTTCAAAACTGTTCTATCAAAAGGAAGGTTCAACGCTATGAGTAGAATGCACTCATCACAATGGAGTTGCTGAGAATGCTTCTCTCTAGTTTTTATGTGAAGATATTTCCTTTTCTAGCATAGGCCTCAAAGCGCTCCAAATAGCCACTTGCAGATTCTACAAAAAGAGGGTTTCAAATCTCTTCTATCAAAAGAAAGGTTCAACTCTGTGAGTTGAATGCACTCATCAGAAAGAAGTTTCTGAGAATGATTCTATCTAGTTTTCATCTGCATGTATTTCCTTTTCCACTAGATGCCGCAATCGCACCAAATATCCACTTGCAGTTTCCACAAAAAGAGTGCTGCAGAACTGCTCCATGAAAAGGAATGTTCAACTCTGTGAGTTCAATCCCCTGATGACATAGAAGTTTCTGAAAATGCTTCTGTCTAGTTGGTATAGGAAGATATTTCCTTTTCCAGCATAAGCCTCAAAGAGCTCCAAACATCCACTTGCGGATTCTGCAAAAACAGTGTTTCAAAACTGGTCGATCAAAAGGAACGTTCAACTCTGTGAGTTGAATGCACTCATCACACAGAAGTTTCTGAGAATGTTTCCGTCTAGTTCTTACGTGAAGATATTTCCTTTTCCAGCTTAGGCCTCAAAGCGCTCCAAATAAACACTTGCAGATTCTACAGAAGGAGTGTTTCAAAACTGCTCTATCAAAAGGAAGGTTCAAGTCTGTGAGTTGAATGCACTCATCACAAAGAGGTTTCTGAGAATGCTACTGTCTAGTTTTTATGTGAAGATATTTCCTTTTCCTCGCATAGACCTCAAATCGCTCCAGATATCCACTTGCAGATTTTACAGAAAGGGTGTTTCCAGACTGCTCTATCTAAAGGCACGTTCAACTCTGTGAGTTGAATGCACGCATTGCGAAGAACTTTCTGAGAATGCTTCTCTCTAGCTTTTAGGTGAAGATATTCCATTTCACAGCATAGGCCTCAAAGTGCTCCAAATAACCACTTGCAGATTTTACAAAAAGAATGTTTCAAAACTGCTCTTTCTAGAGGAAGGTTCAAGTCTGTGAGTTGAATGCACTCAACACAAAGAAGTTTCTGAGAATGCTTCTGTCCAGTTTTCATGTGAAGATATTTCCTTTTCCAGCATAGGCCCCAAACCGCTCCAAATAATCACTTGCAGAGTCTACAAAAAGAGTGTTTCCAAACTTGTCTATCAACTGGTAGGTACAACTCCGTGAGTTGAATGCCCTCATCACGAAGAAGTTTCTGAGAATGCTTCCCTCTTGTTTTGATGGGAAGATATTTCCTTTTCCAACATAGGCCTCAAGGTGCTCCGAATAAACACTTGCAGATTCTACAAACTTAGTGTTTCAAAACTGTTCTATCAAAAGGAACGTTCAAGTCTGGGAGTTGAATGAACTCATCACAAAGAAGTTTCTCAGAATGCTTCTGTCTAGTTTTTAGGTGAAGATATTTCATTTCCCAGCATAGGCCCGAAAGCGCTCCAAATATCCACTTGCAGATTCTACAAAAAGAGTGTTTCCAAACTGCTCTTACAAAAGGAAAGTTCAAGTCTGTGAGCTGAACGAACTCATCACAAAGAAGTTTCTGAGAATGCGTCTGTCTAGTTTTTATGTGTAGAAATTTCGTTTGCCAGCATAGGCCTCAAATCGCTCCAAACATCCACTAGCAAATTCTACAAAAGGAGTGTTTCAAAAGTGCGCTATCAAAAGAAAGAGTCCACTATGTGAGTTGAATGCATAAAGCACACGGAAGTTTCTGAGAATGCTTCTGTCTAGTTTTTAGGTGAAGATATTTCATTTCCCAGCATAGGCCACAAAGCGCTCCAAATAGCCACTTGCAGATTCTACAAAAAGAGTGTTTCCAAACTGCTCTTTCAAAAGGAAGGTTCAAGTCTGTGAGTTGAGTGCCCTCATCACAAAGAAGTTTCTGAGAATGCTTCTGTCTAGTTTTTATATGAAGGTCTTTCCTTTTCCAACATAGTCCTCAAAGCGCTCCAAATAAACACTTGCAGATTCTACAAAAGGAGTGTTTCAAAACAGTTCTATCAAAAGGAACGTTCAAGTCTGTGGGTTGAATGCATTCATCACACAGAAGTTTCTGAGAATGCTTCTGTCTAGTTTTTAGGTGAAGATATTGCTTTTCCCAGCCTAGGCCTCAAAGCGCTCCAAGTATCCACTTGCAGATTCTACAAAAAGAGAGCTTCATAGCTGCTCTTTCAAAAGGAAGGTTCAAGTCTGTGGGTTGAATGCACTCATCACAAAGAAGTTTCTGAGAATGCTTCTGTCTAGTTCTTACGTGAAGATATTTCCTTTTCCAGCTAAGCTTCAAAGCGCTCCAAATAAACACTTGCAAATTCTACTAAAGGAGTGTTTCAAAACAGTTCTTTCAAAAGGAACGTTCAAGTCTGTGAGTTGAATGCACTCAACGAACAGAAGTTTCTTAGAGTGCTTCTGTATAGTTTTCATGTGCAGATATTTCCTTTTCCAGCATAGGCCTCAAAGCGCTCCAAATATCCACTTGCCGATTCTACAAAAACAGTGTTTCAAAACTGTTCTATCAAAAGGAAGGTTCAACGCTATGAGTAGAATGCACTCATCACAATGGAGTTGCTGAGAATGCTTCTCTCTAGTTTTTATGTGAAGATATTTCCTTTTCTAGCATAGGCCTCAAAGCGCTCCAAATAGCCACTTGCAGATTCTACAAAAAGAGGGTTTCAAATCTCTTCTATCAAAAGAAAGGTTCAACTCTGTGAGTTGAATGCACTCATCAGAAAGAAGTTTCTGAGAATGATTCTATCTAGTTTTCATCTGCATGTATTTCCTTTTCCACTAGATGCCGCAATCGCACCAAATATCCACTTGCAGTTTCCACAAAAAGAGTGCTGCAGAACTGCTCCATGAAAAGGAATGTTCAACTCTGTGAGTTCAATCCCCTGATGACATAGAAGTTTCTGAAAATGCTTCTGTCTAGTTGGTATAGGAAGATATTTCCTTTTCCAGCATAAGCCTCAAAGAGCTCCAAACATCCACTTGCGGATTCTGCAAAAACAGTGTTTCAAAACTGGTCGATCAAAAGGAACGTTCAACTCTGTGAGTTGAATGCACTCATCACACAGAAGTTTCTGAGAATGCTTCCGTCTAGTTCTTACGTGAAGATATTTCCTTTTCCAGCTTAGGCCTCAAAGCGCTCCAAATAAACACTTGCAGATTCTACAAAAGGAGTGTTTCAAAACTGCTCTATCAAAAGGAAGGTTCAAGTCTGTGAGTTGAATGCACTCATCACAAAGAGGTTTCTGAGAATGCTGCTGTCTAGTTTTTATGTGAAGATATTTCCTTTTCCTCGCATAGACCTCAAATCGCTCCAGATATCCACTTGCAGATTTTACAGAAAGGGTGTTTCCAGACTGCTCTATCTAAAGGCACGTTCAACTCTGTGAGTTGAATGCACACATTGCGAAGAACTTTCTGAGAATGCTTCTCTCTAGCTTTTAGGTGAAGATATTCCATTTCACAGCATAGGCCTCAAAGTGCTCCAAATAACCACTTGCAGATTTTACAAAAAGAATGTTTCAAAACTGCTCTTTCTAGAGGAAGGTTCAAGTCTGTGAGTTGAATGCACTCAACACAAAGAAGTTTCTGAGAATGCTTCTGTCCAGTTTCCATGTGAAGATATTTCCTTTCCAGCATAGGCCCCAAACCGCTCCAAATAATCACTTGCAGAGTCTACAAAAAGAGTGTTTCCAAACTTCTCTATCAACTGGTAGGTACAACTCCGTGAGTTGAATGCCCTCATCACGAAGAAGTTTCTGAGAATGCTTCCCTCTTGTTTTGATGGGAAGATATTTCCTTTTCCAGCTTAGGCCTCAAAGCGCTCCAAATAAACACTTGCAGATTCTACAGAAGGAGTGTTTCAAAACTGCTCTATCAAAAGGAAGGTTCAAGTCTGTGAGTTGAATGCACTCATCACAAAGAGGTTTCTGAGAATGCTGCTGTCTAGTTTTTATGTGAAGATATTTCCTTTTCCTCGCATAGACCTCAAATCGCTCCAGATATCCACTTGCAGATTTTACAGAAAGGGTGTTTCCAGACTGCTCTATCTAAAGGCACGTTCAACTCTGTGAGTTGAATGCACGCATTGCGAAGAACTTTCTGACAATGCTTCTCTCTAGCTTTTAGGTGAAGATATTCCATTTCACAGCATAGGCCTCAAAGTGCTCCAAATAACCACTTGCAGATTTTACAAAAAGAATGTTTCAAAACTGCTCTTTCTAGAGGAAGGTTCAAGTCTGTGAGTTGAATGCACTCAACACAAAGAAGTTTCTGAGAATGCTTCTGTCCAGTTTTCATGTGAAGATATTTCCTTTTCCAGCATAGGCCCCAAACCGCTCCAAATAATCACTTGCAGAGTCTACAAAAAGAGTGTTTCCAAACTTCTCTATCAACTGGTATTTACAACTCCGTGAGTTGAATGCCCTCATCACGAAGAAGTTTCTGAGAATGCTTCCCTCTTGTTTTGATGGGAAGATATTTCCTTTTCCAACATAGGCCTCAAGGTGCTCCGAATAAACACTTGCAGATTCTACAAACTTAGTGTTTCAAAACTGTTCTATCAAAAGGAACGTTCAAGTCTGGGAGTTGAATGAACTCATCACAAAGAAGTTTCTCAGAATGCTTCTGTCTAGTTTTTAGGTGAAGATATTTCATTTCCCAGCATAGGCCCGAAAGCGCTCCAAATATCCACTTGCAGATTCTACAAAAAGAGTGTTTCCAAACTGCTCTTACAAAAGGAAAGTTCAAGTCTGTGAGCTGAACGAACTCATCACAAAGAAGTTTCTGAGAATGCGTCTGTCTAGTTTTTATGTGTAGAAATTTCGTTTGCCAGCATAGGCCTCAAATCGCTCCAAACATCCACTAGCAAATTCTACAAAAGGAGTGTTTCAAAAGTGCGCTATCAAAAGAAAGAGTCCACTATGTGAGTTGAATGCATAAAGCACACGGAAGTTTCTGAGAAAGCTTCTGTCTAGTTTTTAGGTGAAGATATTTCATTTCCCAGCATAGGCCACAAAGCGCTCCAAATAGCCACTTGCAGATTCTACAAAAAGAGTGTTTTCAAACTGCTCTTTCAAAAGGAAGGTTCAAGTCTGTGAGCTGAACGAACTCATCACAAAGAAGTTTCTGAGAATGCGTCTGTCTAGTTTTTATGTGTAGAAATTTCGTTTGCCAGCATAGGCCTCAAATCGCTCCAAACATCCACTAGCAAATTCTACAAAAGGAGTGTTTCAAAAGTGCGCTATCAAAAGAAAGAATCCGCTATGTGAGTTGAATGCATAAAGCACACGGAAGTTTCTGAGAATGCTTCTGTCTAGTTATTAGGTGAAGATATTACATTTCCCAGCATAGGCCACAAAGCGCTCCAAATAGCCACTTGCAGATTCTACAAAAAGAGTGTTTCCAAACTGCTCTTTCAAAAGGAAGGTTCAAGTCTGTGAGTTGAGTGCCCTCATCACAAAGAAGTTTCTGAGAATGCTTCTGTCTAGTTTTTATATGAAGGTCTTTCCTCTTCCAACATAGTCCTCAAAGCGCTCCAAATAAACACTTGCAGATTCTACAAAAGGAGTGTTTCAAAACAGTTCTATCAAAAGGAACGTTCAAGTCTGTGAGTAGAATGCATTCATCACACAGAAGTTTCTGAGAATGCTTCTGTCTACTTTTTAGGTGAAGATATTGCTTTTCCCAGCCTAGACCTCAAAGCGCTCCAAGTATCCACTTGCAGATTCTACAAAAAGAGAGCTTCATAGCTGCTCTTTCAAAAGGAAGGTTCAAGTCTGTGTGTTGAATGCACTCATCACAAAGAAGTTTCTGAGAATGCTTCTGTCTAGTTCTTACGTGAAGATATCTCCTTTTCCAGCTAAGCTTCAAAGCGCTCCAAGTAAACACTTGCAAATTCTACTAAAGGAGTGTTTCAAAACAGTTCTTTCAAAAGGAACGTTCAAGTCTGTGAGTTGAATGCACTCAACGAACAGAAGTTTCTTAGAGTGCTTCTGTATAGTTTTCATGTGAAGATATTTCCTTTTCCAGCTTAGGCCTCAAAGCGCTCCAAATAAACACTTGGAAATTCTACTAAAGGAGTGTTTCAAAACAGTTCTTTCAAAAGGAACGTTCAAGTCTGTGAGTTGAATGCACTCAACGAACAGAAGTTTCTTAGAGTGCTTCTGTATAGTTTTCATGTGAAGATATTTCCTTTTCCAGCATAGGCCTCAAAGCGCTCCAAATATCCACTTGCCGATTCTACAAAAACAGTGTTTCAAAACTGTTCTATCAAAAGGAAGGTTCAACGCTATGAGTAGAATGCACTCATCACAATGGAGTTGCTGAGAATGCTTCTCTCTAGTTTTTATGTGAAGATATTTCCTTTTCTAGCATAGGCCTCAAAGCGCTCCAGATAGCCACTTGCAGATTCTACAAAAAGAGGGTTTCAAATCTCTTCTATCAAAAGAAAGGTTCAACTCTGTGAGTTGAATGCACTCATCAGAAAGAAGTTTCTGAGAATGATTCTATCTAGTTTTCATCTGCATGTATTTCCTTTTCCACTAGATGCCGCAATCGCACCAAATATCCACTTGCAGTTTCCACGAAAAGAGTGCTGCAGAACTGCTCCATGAAAAGGAATGTTCAACTCTGTGAGTTCAATCCCCTGATGACATAGAAGTTTCTGAAAATGCTTCTGTCTAGTTGGTATAGGAAGATATTTCCTTTTCCAGCATAAGCCTCAAAGAGCTCCAAACATCCACTTGCGGATTCTGCAAAAACAGTGTTTCAAAACTGGTCGATCAAAAGGAACGTTCAACTCTGTGAGTTGAATGCACTCATCACACAGAAGTTTCTGAGAATGCTTCCGTCTAGTTCTTACGTGAAGATATTTCCTTTTCCAGCTTAGGCCTCAAAGCGCTCCAAATAAACACTTGCAGATTCTACAGAAGGAGTGTTTCAAAACTGCTCTATCAAAAGGAAGGTTCAAGTCTGTGAGTTGAATGCACTCATCACAAAGAGGTTTCTGAGAATGCTGCTGTCTAGTTTTTATGTGAAGATATTTCCTTTTCCTCGCATAGACCTCAAATCGCTCCAGATATCCACTTGCAGATTTTACAGAAAGGGTGTTTCCAGACTGCTCTATCTAAAGGCACGTTCAACTCTGTGAGTTGAATGCACGCATTGCGAAGAACTTTCTGAGAATGCTTCTCTCTAGCTTTTAGGTGAAGATATTCCATTTCACAGCATAGGCCTCAAAGTGCTCCAAATAACCACTTGCAGATTTTACAAAAAGAATGTTTCAAAACTGCTCTTTCTAGAGGAAGGTTCAAGTCTGTGAGTTGAATGCACTCAACACAAAGAAGTTTCTGAGAATGCTTCTGTCCAGTTTTCATGTGAAGATATTTCCTTTTCCAGCATAGGCCCCAAACCGCTCCAAATAATCACTTGCAGAGTCTACAAAAAGAGTGTTTCCAAACTTCTCTATCAACTGGTAGGTACAACTCCGTGAGTTGAATGCCCTCATCACGAAGAAGTTTCTGAGAATGCTTCCCTCTTGTTTTGATGGGAAGATATTTCCTTTTCCAACATAGGCCTCAAGGTGCTCCGAATAAACACTTGCAGATTCTACAAACTTAGTGTTTCAAAACTGTTCTATCAAAAGGAACGTTCAAGTCTGGGAGTTGAATGAACTCATCACAAAGAAGTTTCTCAGAATGCTTCTGTCTAGTTTTTAGGTGAAGATATTTCATTTCCCAGCATAGGCCTGAAAGCGCTCCAAATATCCACTTGCAGATTCTACAAAAAGAGTGTTTCCAAACTGCTCTTACAAAAGGAAAGTTCAAGTCTGTGAGCTGAACGAACTCATCACAAAGAAGTTTCTGAGAATGCGTCTGTCTAGTTTTTATGTGTAGAAATTTCGTTTGCCAGCATAGGCCTCAAATCGCTCCAAACATCCACTAGCAAATTCTACAAAAGGAGTGTTTCAAAAGTGCGCTATCAAAAGAAAGAGTCCACTATGTGAGTTGAATGCATAAAGCACACGGAAGTTTCTGAGAATGCTTCTGTCTAGTTTTTAGGTGAAGATATTTCATTTCCCAGCATAGGCCACAAAGCGCTCCAAGTAGCCACTTGCAGATTCTACAAAAAGAGTGTTTCCAAACTGCTCTTTCAAAAGGAAGGTTCAAGTCTGTGAGTTGAGTGCCCTCATCACAAAGAAGTTTCTGAGAATGCTTCTGTCTAGTTTTTATATGAAGGTCTTTCCTTTTCCAACATAGTCCTCAAAGCGCTCCAAATAAACACTTGCAGATTCTACAAAAGGAGTGTTTCAAAACAGTTCTATCAAAAGGAACGTTCAAGTCTGTGAGTAGAATGCATTCATCACACAGAAGTTTCTGAGAATGCTTCTGTCTAGTTTTTAGGTGAAGATATTGCTTTTCCCAGCCTAGGCCTCAAAGCGCTCCAAGTATCCACTTGCAGATTCTACAAAAAGAGAGCTTCATAGCTGCTCTTTCAAAAGGAAGGTTCAAGTCTGTGTGTTGAATGCACTCATCACAAAGAAGTTTCTGAGAATGCTTCTGTCTAGTTCTTACGTGAAGATATTTCCTTTTCCAGCTAAGCTTCAAAGCGCTCCAAATAAGCACTTGGAAATTCTACTAAAGGAGTGTTTCAAAACAGTTCTTTCAAAAGGAACGTTCAAGTCTGTGAGTTGAATGCACTCAACGAACAGAAGTTTCTTAGAGTGCTTCTGTATAGTTTTCATGTGAAGATATTTCCTTTTCCAGCATAGGCCTCAAAGCGCTCCAAATATCCACTTGCCGATTCTACAAAAACAGTGTTTCAAAACTGTTCTATCAAAAGGAAGGTTCAACGCTATGAGTAGAATGCACTCATCACAATGGAGTTGCTGAGAATGCTTCTCTCTAGTTTTTATGTGAAGATATTTCCTTTTCTAGCATAGGCCTCAAAGCGCTCCAAATAGCCACTTGCAGATTCTACAAAAAGAGGGTTTCAAATCTCTTCTATCAAAAGAAAGGTTCAACTCTGTGAGTTGAATGCACTCATCAGAAAGTAGTTTCTGAGAATGATTCTATCTAGTTTTCATCTGCATGTATTTCCCTTTCCACTACATGCCGCAATCGCACGAAATATCCACTTGCAGTTTCCACAAAAAGAGTGCTGCAGAACTGCTCCATGAAAAGGAATGTTCAACTCTGTGAGTTCAATCCCCTGATGACATAGAAGTTTCTGAAAATGCTTCTGTCTAGTTGGTATAGAAAGATATTTCCTTTTCCAGCATAAGCCTCAAAGAGCTCCAAATATCCACTTGCGGATTCTGCAAAAACAGTGTTTCAAAACTGGTCGATCAAAAGGAACGTTCAACTCTGTGAGTTGAATGCACTCATCACACAGAAGTTTCTGAGAATGCTTCCGTCTAGTTCTTACGTGAAGATATTTCCTTTTCCAGCTTAGGCCTCAAAGCGCTCCAAATAAACACTTGCAGATTCTACAAAAGGAGTGTTTCAAAACTGCTCTATCAAAAGGAAGGTTCAAGTCTGTGAGTTGAATGCACTCATCACAAAGAGGTTTCTGAGAATGCTGCTGTCTAGTTTTTATGTGAAGATATTTCCTTTTCCTCGCATAGACCTCAAATCGCTCCAGATATCCACTTGCAGATTTTACAGAAAGGGTGTTTCCAGACTGCTCTATCTAAAGGCACGTTCAACTCTGTGAGTTGAATGCACGTATTGCGAAGAACTTTCTGAGAATGCTTCTCTCTAGCTTTTAGGTGAAGATATTCCATTTCACAGCATAGGCCTCAAAGTGCTCCAAATAACCACATGCAGATTTTACAAAAAGAATGTTTCAAAACTGCTCTTTCTAGAGGAAGGTTCAAGTCTGTGAGTTGAATACACTCAACACAAAGAAGTTTCTGAGAATGCTTCCGTCCAGTTTTCATGTGAAGATATTTCCTTTTCCAGCATAGGCCCCAAACCGCTCCAAATAATCACTTGCAGAGTCTACAAAAAGAGTGTTTCCAAACTTCTCTATCAACTGGTAGGTACAACTCCGTGAGTTGAATGCCCTCATCACGAAGAAGTTTCTGAGAATGCTTCCCTCTTATTTTGATGGGAAGATATTTCCTTTTCCAACATAGGCCTCAAGGTGCTCCGAATAAACACTTGCAGATTCTACAAACTTAGTGTTTCAAAACTGTTCTATCAAAAGGAACGTTCAAGTCTGGGAGTTGAATGAACTCATCACAAAGAAGTTTCTCAGAATGCTTCTGTCTAGTTTTTAGGTGAAGATATTTCATTTCCCAGCATAGGCCCGAAAGCGCTCCAAATATCCACTTGCAGATTCTACAAAAAGAGTGTTTCCAAACTGCTCTTACAAAAGGAAAGTTCAAGTCTGTGAGCTGAACGAACTCATCACAAAGAAGTTTCTGAGAATGCGTCTGTCTAGTTTTTATGTGTAGAAATTTCGTTTGCCAGCATAGGCCTCAAATCGCTCCAAACATCCACTAGCAAATTCTACAAAAGGAGTGTTTCAAAAGTGCGCTATCAAAAGAAAGAGTCCACTATGTGAGTTGAATGCATAAAGCACACGGAAGTTTCTGAGAATGCTTCTGTCTAGTTTTTAGGTGAAGATATTTCATTTCCCAGCATAGGCCACAAAGCGCTCCAAATAGCCACTTGCAGATTCTACAAAAAGAGTGTTTCCAAACTGCTCTTTCAAAAGGAAGGTTCAAGTCTGTGAGTTGAGTGCCCTCATCACAAAGAAGTTTCTGAGAATGCTTCTGTCTAGTTTTTATATGAAGGTCTTTCCTTTTCCAACATAGTCCTCAAAGCGCTCCAAATAAACACTTGCAGATTCTACAAAAGGAGTGTTTCAAAACAGTTCTATCAAAAGGAACGTTCAAGTCTGTGAGTTGAATGCATTCTTCACAAAGAAGTTTCTGAGAATGCTTCTGTCTAGTTTTTAGGTGAAGATATTGCTTTTCCCAGCCTAGGCCTCAAAGCGCTCCAAGTATCCACTTGCAGATTCTACAAAAAGAGAGCTTCATAGCTGCTCTTTCAAAAGGAAGGTTCAAGTCTGTGTGTTGAATGCACTCATCACAAAGAAGTTTCTGAGAATGCTTCTGTCTAGTTCTTACGTGAAGATATTTCCTTTTCCAGCTAAGCTTCAAAGCGCTCCAAATAAACACTTGCAAATTCTACTAAAGGAGTGTTTCAAAACAGTTCTTTCAAAAGGAACGTTCAAGTCTGTGAGTTGAATGCACTCAACGAACAGAAGTTTCTTAGAGTGCTTCTGTATAGTTTTCATGTGAAGATATTTCCTTTTCCAGCTTAGGCCTCAAAGCGCTCCAAATAAACACTTGGAAATTCTACTAAAGGAGTGTTTCAAAACAGTTCTTTCAAAAGGAACGTTCAAGTCTGTGAGTTGAATGCACTCAACGAACAGAAGTTTCTTAGAGTGCTTCTGTATAGTTTTCATGTGAAGATATTTCCTTTTCCAGCATAGGCCTCAAAGCGCTCCAAATATCCACTTGCCGATTCTACAAAAACAGTGTTTCAAAACTGTTCTATCAAAAGGAAGGTTCAACGCTATGAGTAGAATGCACTTATCACAATGGAGTTGCTGAGAATGCTTCTCTCTAGTTTTTATGTGAAGATATTTCCTTTTCTAGCATAGGCCTCAAAGCGCTCCAAATAGCCACTTGCAGATTCTACAAAAAGAGGGTTTCGCATCTCTTCTATCAAAAGAAAGGTTCAACTCTGTGAGTTGAATGCACTCATCAGAAAGAAGTTTCTGAGAATGATTCTATCTAGTTTTCATCTGCATGTATTTCCTTTTCCACTAGATGCCGCAATCGCACCAAATATCCACTTTCAGTTTCCACAAAAAGAGTGCTGCAGAACTGCTCCATGAAAAGGAATGTTCAACTCTGTGAGTTCAATCCCCTGATGACATAGAAGTTTCTGAAAATGCTTCTGTCTAGTTGGTATAGGAAGATATTTCCTTTTCCAGCATAAGCCTCAAAGAGCTCCAAATATCCACTTGCGGATTCTGCAAAAACAGTGTTTCAAAACTGGTCGATCAAAAGGAACGTTCAACTCTGTGAGTTGAATGCACTCATCACACAGAAGTTTCTGAGAATGCTTCCGTCTAGTTCTTACGTGAAGATATTTCCTTTTCCAGCTTAGGCCTCAAAGCGCTCCAAATAAACACTTGCAGAGTCTACAAAAGGAGTGTTTCAAAACTGCTCTATCAAAAGGAAGGTTCAAGTCTGTGAGTTGAATGCACTCATCACAAAGAGGTTTCTGAGAATGCTGCTGTCTAGTTTTTATGTGAAGATATTTCCTTTTCCTCGCATAGACCTCAAATCGCTCCAGATATCCACTTGCAGATTTTACAGAAAGGGTGTTTCCAGACTGCTCTATCTAAAGGCACGTTCAACTCTGTGAGTTGAATGCACGCATTGCGAAGAACTTTCTGAGAATGCTTCTCTCTAGCTTTTAGGTGAAGATATTCCATTTCACAGCATAGGCCTCAAAGTGCTCCAAATAACCACTTGCAGATTTTACAAAAAGAATGTTTCAAAACTGCTCTTTCTAGAGGAAGGTTCAAGTCTGTGAGTTGAATGCACTCAACACAAAGAAGTTTCTGAGAATGCTTCTGTCCAGTTTCCATGTGAAGATATTTCCTTTCCAGCATAGGCCCCAAACCGCTCCAAATAATCACTTGCAGAGTCTACAAAAAGAGTGTTTCCAAACTTCTCTATCAACTGGTAGGTACAACTCCGTGAGTTGAATGCCCTCATCACGAAGAAGTTTCTGAGAATGCTTCCCTCTTGTTTTGATGGGAAGATATTTCCTTTTCCAGCTTAGGCCTCAAAGCGCTCCAAATAAACACTTGCAGATTCTACAGAAGGAGTGTTTCAAAACTGCTCTATCAAAAGGAAGGTTCAAGTCTGTGAGTTGAATGCACTCATCACAAAGAGGTTTCTGAGAATGCTGCTGTCTAGTTTTTATGTGAAGATATTTCCTTTTCCTCGCATAGACCTCAAATCGCTCCAGATATCCACTTGCAGATTTTACAGAAAGGGTGTTTCCAGACTGCTCTATCTAAAGGCACGTTCAACTCTGTGAGTTGAATGCACGCATTGCGAAGAACTTTCTGAGAATGCTTCTCTCTAGCTTTTAGGTGAAGATATTCCATTTCACAGCATAGGCCTCAAAGTGCTCCAAATAACCACTTGCAGATTTTACAAAAAGAATGTTTCAAAACTGCTCTTTCTAGAGGAAGGTTCAAGTCTGTGAGTTGAATGCACTCAACACAAAGAAGTTTCTGAGAATGCTTCTGTCCAGTTTTCATGTGAAGATATTTCCTTTTCCAGCATAGGCCCCAAACCGCTCCAAATAATCACTTGCAGAGTCTACAAAAAGAGTGTTTCCAAACTTCTCTATCAACTGGTAGGTACAACTCCGTGAGTTGAATGCCCTCATCACGAAGAAGTTTCTGAGAATGCTTCCCTCTTGTTTTGATGGGAAGATATTTCCTTTTCCAACATAGGCCTCAAGGTGCTCCGAATAAACACTTGCAGATTCTACAAACTTAGTGTTTCAAAACTGTTCTATCAAAAGGAACGTTCAAGTCTGGGAGTTGAATGAACTCATCACAAAGAAGTTTCTCAGAATGCTTCTGTCTAGTTTTTAGGTGAAGATATTTCATTTCCCAGCATAGGCCCGAAAGCGCTCCAAATATCCACTTGCAGATTCTACAAAAAGAGTGTTTCCAAACTGCTCTTACAAAAGGAAAGTTCAAGTCTGTGAGCTGAACGAACTCATCACAAAGAAGTTTCTGAGAATGCGTCTGTCTAGTTTTTATGTGTAGAAATTTCGTTTGCCAGCATAGGCCTCAAATCGCTCCAAACATCCACTAGCAAATTCTACAAAAGGAGTGTTTCAAAAGTGCGCTATCAAAAGAAAGAGTCCACTATGTGAGTTGAATGCATAAAGCACACGGAAGTTTCTGAGAATGCTTCTGTCTAGTTTTTAGGTGAAGATATTTCATTTCCCAGCATAGGCCACAAAGCGCTCCAAATAGCCACTTGCAGATTCTACAAAAAGAGTGTTTCCAAACTGCTCTTTCAAAAGGAAGTTTCAAGTCTGTGAGTTGAGTGCCCTCATCACAAAGAAGTTTCTGAGAATGCTTCTGTCTAGTTTTTATATGAAGGTCTTTCCTTTTCCAACATAGTCCTCAAAGCGCTCCAAATAAACACTTGCAGATTCTACAAAAGGAGTGTTTCAAAACAGTTCTATCAAAAGGAACGTTCAAGTCTGTGGGTTGAATGCATTCATCACACAGAAGTTTCTGAGAATGCTTCTGTCTAGTTTTTAGGTGAAGATATTGCTTTTCCCAGCCTAGGCCTCAAAGCGCTCCAAGTATCCACTTGCAGATTCTACAAAAAGAGAGCTTCATAGCTGCTCTTTCAAAAGGAAGGTTCAAGTCTGTGGGTTGAATGCACTCATCACAAAGAAGTTTCTGAGAATGCTTCTGTCTAGTTCTTACGTGAAGATATTTCCTTTTCCAGCTAAGCTTCAAAGCGCTCCAAATAAACACTTGCAAATTCTACTAAAGGAGTGTTTCAAAACAGTTCTTTCAAAAGGAACGTTCAAGTCTGTGAGTTGAATGCACTCAACGAACAGAAGTTTCTTAGAGTGCTTCTGTATAGTTTTCATGTGAAGATATTTCCTTTTCCAGCATAGGCCTCAAAGCGCTCCAAATATCCACTTGCCGATTCTACAAAAACAGTGTTTCAAAACTGTTCTATCAAAAGGAAGGTTCAACGCTATGAGTAGAATGCACTCATCACAATGGAGTTCCTGAGAATGCTTCTCTCTAGTTTTTATGTGAAGATATTTCCTTTTCTAGCATAGGCCTCAAAGCGCTCCAAATAGCCACTTGCAGATTCTACAAAAAGAGGGTTTCAAATCTCTTCTATCAAAAGAAAGGTTCAACTCTGTGAGTTGAATGCACTCATCAGAAAGAAGTTTCTGAGAATGATTCTATCTAGTTTTCATCTGCATGTATTTCCTTTTCCACTAGATGCCGCAATCGCACCAAATATCCACTTGCAGTTTCCACAAAAAGAGTGCTGCAGAACTGCTCCATGAAAAGGAATGTTCAACTCTGTGAGTTCAATCCCCTGATGACATAGAAGTTTCTGAAAATGCTTCTGTCTAGTTGGTATAGGAAGATATTTCCTTTTCCAGCATAAGCCTCAAAGAGCTCCAAACATCCACTTGCGGATTCTGCAAAAACAGTGTTTCAAAACTGGTCGATCAAAAGGAACGTTCAACTCTGTGAGTTGAATGCACTCATCACACAGAAGTTTCTGAGAATGCTTCCGTCTAGTTCTTACGTGAAGATATTTCCTTTTCCAGCTTAGGCCTCAAAGCGCTCCAAATAAACACTTGCAGATTCTACAAAAGGAGTGTTTCAAAACTGCTCTATCAAAAGGAAGGTTCAAGTCTGTGAGTTGAATGCACTCATCACAAAGAGGTTTCTGAGAATGCTGCTGTCTAGTTTTTATGTGAAGATATTTCCTTTTCCTCGCATAGACCTCAAATCGCTCCAGATATCCACTTGCAGATTTTACAGAAAGGGTGTTTCCAGACTGCTCTATCTAAAGGCACGTTCAACTCTGTGAGTTGAATGCACGCATTGCGAAGAACTTTCTGAGAATGCTTCTCTCTAGCTTTTAGGTGAAGATATTCCATTTCACAGCATAGGCCTCAAAGTGCTCCAAATAACCACTTGCAGATTTTACAAAAAGAATGTTTCAAAACTGCTCTTTCTAGAGGAAGGTTCAAGTCTGTGAGTTGAATGCACTCAACACAAAGAAGTTTCTGAGAATGCTTCTGTCCAGTTTCCATGTGAAGATATTTCCTTTCCAGCATAGGCCCCAAACCGCTCCAAATAATCACTTGCAGAGTCTACAAAAAGAGTGTTTCCAAACTTCTCTATCAACTGGTAGGTACAACTCCGTGAGTTGAATGCCCTCATCACGAAGAAGTTTCTGAGAATGCTTCCCTCTTGTTTTGATGGGAAGATATTTCCTTTTCCAACATAGGCCTCAAGGTGCTCCGAATAAACACTTGCAGATTCTACAAACTTAGTGTTTCAAAACTGTTCTATCAAAAGGAACGTTCAAGTCTGGGAGTTGAATGAACTCATCACAAAGAAGTTTCTCAGAATGCTTCTGTCTAGTTTTTAGGTGAAGATATTTCATTTCCCAGCATAGGCCCGAAAGCGCTCCAAATATCCACTTGCAGATTCTACAAAAAGAGTGTTTCCAAACTGCTCTTACAAAAGGAAAGTTCAAGTCTGTGAGCTGAACGAACTCATCACAAAGAAGTTTCTGAGAATGCGTCTGTCTAGTTTTTATGTGTAGAAATTTCGTTTGCCAGCATAGGCCTCAAATCGCTCCAAACATCCACTAGCAAATTCTACAAAAGGAGTGTTTCAAAAGTGCGCTATCAAAAGAAAGAGTCCACTATGTGAGTTGAATGCATAAAGCACACGGAAGTTTCTGAGAATGCTTCTGTCTAGTTTTTAGGTGAAGATATTTCATTTCCCAGCATAGGCCACAAAGCGCTCCAAATAGCCACTTGCAGATTCTACAAAAAGAGTGTTTCCAAACTGCTCTTTCAAAAGGAAGGTTCAAGTCTGTGAGTTGAGTGCCCTCATCACAAAGAAGTTTCTGAGAATGCTTCTGTCTAGTTTTTATATGAAGGTCTTTCCTTTTCCAACATAGTCCTCAAAGCGCTCCAAATAAACACTTGCAGATTCTACAAAAGGAGTGTTTCAAAACAGTTCTATCAAAAGGAACGTTCAAGTCTGTGGGTTGAATGCATTCATCACACAGAAGTTTCTGAGAATGCTTCTGTCTAGTTTTTAGGTGAAGATATTGCTTTTCCCAGCCTAGGCCTCAAAGCGCTCCAAGTATCCACTTGCAGATTCTACAAAAAGAGAGCTTCATAGCTGCTCTTTCAAAAGGAAGGTTCAAGTCTGTGGGTTGAATGCACTCATCACAAAGAAGTTTCTGAGAATGCTTCTGTCTAGTTCTTACGTGAAGATATTTCCTTTTCCAGCTAAGCTTCAAAGCGCTCCAAATAAACACTTGCAAATTCTACTAAAGGAGTGTTTCAAAACAGTTCTTTCAAAAGGAACGTTCAAGTCTGTGAGTTGAATGCACTCAACGAACAGAAGTTTCTTAGAGTGCTTCTGTATAGTTTTCATGTGCAGATATTTCCTTTTCCAGCATAGGCCTCAAAGCGCTCCAAATATCCACTTGCCGATTCTACAAAAACAGTGTTTCAAAACTGTTCTATCAAAAGGAAGGTTCAACGCTATGAGTAGAATGCACTCATCACAATGGAGTTGCTGAGAATGCTTCTCTCTAGTTTTTATGTGAAGATATTTCCTTTTCTAGCATAGGCCTCAAAGCGCTCCAAATAGCCACTTGCAGATTCTACAAAAAGAGGGTTTCAAATCTCTTCTATCAAAAGAAAGGTTCAACTCTGTGAGTTGAATGCACTCATCAGAAAGAAGTTTCTGAGAATGATTCTATCTAGTTTTCATCTGCATGTATTTCCTTTTCCACTAGATGCCGCAATCGCACCAAATATCCACTTGCAGTTTCCACAAAAAGAGTGCTGCAGAACTGCTCCATGAAAAGGAATGTTCAACTCTGTGAGTTCAATCCCCTGATGACATAGAAGTTTCTGAAAATGCTTCTGTCTAGTTGGTATAGGAAGATATTTCCTTTTCCAGCATAAGCCTCAAAGAGCTCCAAACATCCACTTGCGGATTCTGCAAAAACAGTGTTTCAAAACTGGTCGATCAAAAGGAACGTTCAACTCTGTGAGTTGAATGCACTCATCACACAGAAGTTTCTGAGAATGCTTCCGTCTAGTTCTTACGTGAAGATATTTCCTTTTCCAGCTTAGGCCTCAAAGCGCTCCAAATAAACACTTGCAGATTCTACAAAAGGAGTGTTTCAAAACTGCTCTATCAAAAGGAAGGTTCAAGTCTGTGAGTTGAATGCACTCATCACAAAGAGGTTTCTGAGAATGCTGCTGTCTAGTTTTTATGTGAAGATATTTCCTTTTCCTCGCATAGACCTCAAATCGCTCCAGATATCCACTTGCAGATTTTACAGAAAGGGTGTTTCCAGACTGCTCTATCTAAAGGCACGTTCAACTCTGTGAGTTGAATGCACGCATTGCGAAGAACTTTCTGAGAATGCTTCTCTCTAGCTTTTAGGTGAAGATATTCCATTTCACAGCATAGGCCTCAAAGTGCTCCAAATAACCACTTGCAGATTTTACAAAAAGAATGTTTCAAAACTGCTCTTTCTAGAGGAAGGTTCAAGTCTGTGAGTTGAATGCACTCAACACAAAGAAGTTTCTGAGAATGCTTCTGTCCAGTTTCCATGTGAAGATATTTCCTTTCCAGCATAGGCCCCAAACCGCTCCAAATAATCACTTGCAGAGTCTACAAAAAGAGTGTTTCCAAACTTCTCTATCAACTGGTAGGTACAACACCGTGAGTTGAATGCCCTCATCACGAAGAAGTTTCTGAGAATGCTTCCCTCTTGTTTTGATGGGAAGATATTTCCTTTTCCAGCTTAGGCCTCAAAGCGCTCCAAATAAACACTTGCAGATTCTACAGAAGGAGTGTTTCAAAACTGCTCTATCAAAAGGAAGGTTCAAGTCTGTGAGTTGAATGCACTCATCACAAAGAGGTTTCTGAGAATGCTGCTGTCTAGTTTTTATGTGAAGATATTTCCTTTTCCTCGCATAGACCTCAAATCGCTCCAGATATCCACTTGCAGATTTTACAGAAAGGGTGTTTCCAGACTGCTCTATCTAAAGGCACGTTCAACTCTGTGAGTTGAATGCACGCATTGCGAAGAACTTTCTGAGAATGCTTCTCTCTAGCTTTTAGGTGAAGATATTCCATTTCACAGCATAGGCCTCAAAGTGCTCCAAATAACCACTTGCAGATTTTACAAAAAGAATGTTTCAAAACTGCTCTTTCTAGAGGAAGGTTCAAGTCTGTGAGTTGAATGCACTCAACACAAAGAAGTTTCTGAGAATGCTTCTGTCCAGTTTTCATGTGAAGATATTTCCTTTTCCAGCATAGGCCCCAAACCGCTCCAAATAATCACTTGCAGAGTCTACAAAAAGAGTGTTTCCAAACTTCTCTATCAACTGGTAGGTACAACTCCGTGAGTTGAATGCCCTCATCACGAAGAAGTTTCTGAGAATGCTTCCCTCTTGTTTTGATGGGAAGATATTTCCTTTTCCAACATAGGCCTCAAGGTGCTCCGAATAAACACTTGCAGATTCTACAAACTTAGTGTTTCAAAACTGTTCTATCAAAAGGAACGTTCAAGTCTGGGAGTTGAATGAACTCATCACAAAGAAGTTTCTCAGAATGCTTCTGTCTAGTTTTTAGGTGAAGATATTTCATTTCCCAGCATAGGCCCGAAAGCGCTCCAAATATCCACTTGCAGATTCTACAAAAAGAGTGTTTCCAAACTGCTCTTACAAAAGGAAAGTTCAAGTCTGTGAGCTGAACGAACTCATCACAAAGAAGTTTCTGAGAATGCGTCTGTCTAGTTTTTATGTGTAGAAATTTCGTTTGCCAGCATAGGCCTCAAATCGCTCCAAACATCCACTAGCAAATTCTACAAAAGGAGTGTTTCAAAAGTGCGCTATCAAAAGAAAGAGTCCACTATGTGAGTTGAATGCATAAAGCACACGGAAGTTTCTGAGAATGCTTCTGTCTAGTTTTTAGGTGAAGATATTTCATTTCCCAGCATAGGCCACAAAGCGCTCCAAATAGCCACTTGCAGATTCTACAAAAAGAGTGTTTCCAAACTGCTCTTTCAAAAGGAAGGTTCAAGTCTGTGAGTTGAGTGCCCTCATCACAAAGAAGTTTCTGAGAATGCTTCTGTCTAGTTTTTATATGAAGGTCTTTCCTTTTCCAACATAGTCCTCAAAGCGCTCCAAATAAACACTTGCAGATTCTACAAAAGGAGTGTTTCAAAACAGTTCTATCAAAAGGAACGTTCAAGTCTGTGGGTTGAATGCATTCATCACACAGAAGTTTCTGAGAATGCTTCTGTCTAGTTTTTAGGTGAAGATATTGCTTTTCCCAGCCTAGGCCTCAAAGCGCTCCAAGTATCCACTTGCAGATTCTACAAAAAGAGAGCTTCATAGCTGCTCTTTCAAAAGGAAGGTTCAAGTCTGTGGGTTGAATGCACTCATCACAAAGAAGTTTCTGAGAATGCTTCTGTCTAGTTCTTACGTGAAGATATTTCCTTTTCCAGCTAAGCTTCAAAGCGCTCCAAATAAACACTTGCAAATTCTACTAAAGGAGTGTTTCAAAACAGTTCTTTCAAAAGGAACGTTCAAGTCTGTGAGTTGAATGCACTCAACGAACAGAAGTTTCTTAGAGTGCTTCTGTATAGTTTTCATGTGCAGATATTTCCTTTTCCAGCATAGGCCTCAAAGCGCTCCAAATATCCACTTGCCGATTCTACAAAAACAGTGTTTCAAAACTGTTCTATCAAAAGGAAGGTTCAACGCTATGAGTAGAATGCACTCATCACAATGGAGTTGCTGAGAATGCTTCTCTCTAGTTTTTATGTGAAGATATTTCCTTTTCTAGCATAGGCCTCAAAGCGCTCCAAATAGCCACTTGCAGATTCTACAAAAAGAGGGTTTCAAATCTCTTCTATCAAAAGAAAGGTTCAACTCTGTGAGTTGAATGCACTCATCAGAAAGAAGTTTCTGAGAATGATTCTATCTAGTTTTCATCTGCATGTATTTCCTTTTCCACTAGATGCCGCAATCGCACCAAATATCCACTTGCAGTTTCCACAAAAAGAGTGCTGCAGAACTGCTCCATGAAAAGGAATGTTCAACTCTGTGAGTTCAATCCCCTGATGACATAGAAGTTTCTGAAAATGCTTCTGTCTAGTTGGTATAGGAAGATATTTCCTTTTCCAGCATAAGCCTCAAAGAGCTCCAAACATCCACTTGCGGATTCTGCAAAAACAGTGTTTCAAAACTGGTCGATCAAAAGGAACGTTCAACTCTGTGAGTTGAATGCACTCATCACACAGAAGTTTCTGAGAATGCTTCCGTCTAGTTCTTACGTGAAGATATTTCCTTTTCCAGCTTAGGCCTCAAAGCGCTCCAAATAAACACTTGCAGATTCTACAAAAGGAGTGTTTCAAAACTGCTCTATCAAAAGGAAGGTTCAAGTCTGTGAGTTGAATGCACTCATCACAAAGAGGTTTCTGAGAATGCTGCTGTCTAGTTTTTATGTGAAGATATTTCCTTTTCCTCGCATAGACCTCAAATCGCTCCAGATATCCACTTGCAGATTTTACAGAAAGGGTGTTTCCAGACTGCTCTATCTAAAGGCACGTTCAACTATGTGAGTTGAATGCACGCATTGCGAAGAACTTTCTGACAATGCTTCTCTCTAGCTTTTAGGTGAAGATATTCCATTTCACAGCATAGGCCTCAAAGTGCTCCAAATAACCACTTGCAGATTTTACAAAAAGAATGTTTCAAAACTGCTCTTTCTAGAGGAAGGTTCAAGTCTGTGAGTTGAATGCACTCAACACAAAGAAGTTTCTGAGAATGCTTCTGTCCAGTTTTCATGTGAAGATATTTCCTTTTCCAGCATAGGCCCCAAACCGCTCCAAATAATCACTTGCAGAGTCTACAAAAAGAGTGTTTCCAAACTTCTCTATCAACTAGTAGGTACAACTCCGTGAGTTGAATGCCCTCATCACGAAGAAGTTTCTGAGAATGCTTCCCTCTTGTTTTGATGGGAAGATATTTCCTTTTCCAACATAGGCCTCAAGGTGCTCCGAATAAACACTTGCAGATTCTACAAACTTAGTGTTTCAAAACTGTTCTATCAAAAGGAACGTTCAAGTCTGGGAGTTGAATGAACTCATCACAAAGAAGTTTCTCAGAATGCTTCTGTCTAGTTTTTAGGTGAAGATATTACATTTCCCAGCATAGGCCCGAAAGCGCTCCAAATATCCACTTGCAGATTCTACAAAAAGAGTGTTTCCAAACTGCTCTTACAAAAGGAAAGTTCAAGTCTGTGAGCTGAACGAACTCATCACAAAGAAGTTTCTGAGAATGCGTCTGTCTAGTTTTTATGTGTAGAAATTTCGTTTGCCAGCATAGGCCTCAAATCGCTCCAAACATCCACTAGCAAATTCTACAAAAGGAGTGTTTCAAAAGTGCGCTATCAAAAGAAAGAGTCCACTATGTGAGTTGAATGCATAAAGCACACGGAAGTTTCTGAGAATGCTTCTGTCTAGTTTTTAGGTGAAGATATTTCATTTCCCAGCATAGGCCACAAAGCGCTCCAAATAGCCACTTGCAGATTCTACAAAAAGAGTGTTTCCAAACTGCTCTTTCAAAAGGAAGGTTCAAGTCTGTGAGTTGAGTGCCCTCATCACAAAGAAGTTTCTGAGAATGCTTCTGTCTAGTTTTTATATGAAGGTCTTTCCTGTTCCAACATAGTCCTCAAAGCGCTCCAAATAAACACTTGCAGATTCTACAAAAGGAGTGTTTCAAAACAGTTCTATCAAAAGGAACGTTCAAGTCTGTGGGTTGAATGCATTCATCACACAGAAGTTTCTGAGAATGCTTCTGTCTAGTTTTTAGGTGAAGATATTGCTTTTCCCAGCCTAGGCCTCAAAGCGCTCCAAGTATCCACTTGCAGATTCTACAAAAAGAGAGCTTCATAGCTGCTCTTTCAAAAGGAAGGTTAAAGTCTGTGTGTTGAATGCACTCATCACAAAGAAGTTTCTGAGAATGCTTCTGTCTAGTTCTTACGTGAAGATATTTCCTTTTCCAGCTAAGCTTCAAAGCGCTCCAAATAAACACTTGCAAATTCTACTAAAGGAGTGTTTCAAAACAGTTCTTTCAAAAGGAACGTTCAAGTCTGTGAGTTGAATGCACTCAACGAACAGAAGTTTCTTAGAGTGCTTCTGTATAGTTTTCATGTGAAGATATTTCCTTTTCCAGCATAGGCCTCAAAGCGCTCCAAATATCCACTTGCCGATTCTACAAAAACAGTGTTTCAAAACTGTTCTATCAAAAGGAAGGTTCAACGCTATGAGTAGAATGCACTCATCACAATGGAGTTGCTGAGAATGCTTCTCTCTAGTTTTTATGTGAAGATATTTCCTTTTCTAGCATAGGCCTCAAAGCGCTCCAGATAGCCACTTGCAGATTCTACAAAAAGAGGGTTTCAAATCTCTTCTATCAAAAGAAAGGTTCAACTCTGTGAGTTGAATGCACTCATCAGAAAGAAGTTTCTGAGAATGATTCTATCTAGTTTTCATCTGCATGTATTTCCTTTTCCACTAGATGCCGCAATCGCACCAAATATCCACTTGCAGTTTCCACAAAAAGAGTGCTGCAGAACTGCTCCATGAAAAGGAATGTTCAACTCTGTGAGTTCAATCCCCTGATGACATAGAAGTTTCTGAAAATGCTTCTGTCTAGTTGGTATAGGAAGATATTTCCTTTTCCAGCATAAGCCTCAAAGAGCTCCAAACATCCACTTGCGGATTCTGCAAAAACAGTGTTTCAAAACTGGTCGATCAAAAGGAACGTTCAACTCTGTGAGTTGAATGCACTCATCACACAGAAGTTTCTGAGAATGCTTCCGTCTAGTTCTTACGTGAAGATATTTCCTTTTCCAGCTTAGGCCTCAAAGCGCTCCAAATAAACACTTGCAGATTCTACAAAAGGAGTGTTTCAAAACTGCTCTATCAAAAGGAAGGTTCAAGTCTGTGAGTTGAATGCACTCATCACAAAGAGGTTTCTGAGAATGCTGCTGTCTAGTTTTTATGTGAAGATATTTCCTTTTCCTCGCATAGACCTCAAATCGCTCCAGATATCCACTTGCAGATTTTACAGAAAGGGTGTTTCCAGACTGCTCTATCTAAAGGCACGTTCAACTCTGTGAGTTGAATGCACGCATTGCGAAGAACTTTCTGACAATGCTTCTCTCTAGCTTTTAGGTGAAGATATTCCATTTCACAGCATAGGCCTCAAAGTGCTCCAAATAACCACTTGCAGATTTTACAAAAAGAATGTTTCAAAACTGCTCTTTCTAGAGGAAGGTTCAAGTCTGTGAGTTGAATGCACTCAACACAAAGAAGTTTCTGAGAATGCTTCTGTCCAGTTTTCATGTGAAGATATTTCCTTTTCCAGCATAGGCCCCAAACCGCTCCAAATAATCACTTGCAGAGTCTACAAAAAGAGTGTTTCCAAACTTCTCTATCAACTGGTAGGTACAACTCCGTGAGTTGAATGCCCTCATCACGAAGAAGTTTCTGAGAATGCTTCCCTCTTGTTTTGATGGGAAGATATTTCCTTTTCCAACATAGGCCTCAAGGTGCTCCGAATAAACACTTGCAGATTCTACAAACTTAGTGTTTCAAAACTGTTCTATCAAAAGGAACGTTCAAGTCTGGGAGTTGAATGAACTCATCACAAAGAAGTTTCTCAGAATGCTTCTGTCTAGTTTTTAGGTGAAGATATTTCATTTCCCAGCATAGGCCCGAAAGCGCTCCAAATATCCACTTGCAGATTCTACAAAAAGAGTGTTTCCAAACTGCTCTTACAAAAGGAAAGTTCAAGTCTGTGAGCTGAACGAACTCATCACAAAGAAGTTTCTGAGAATGCGTCTGTCTAGTTTTTATGTGTAGAAATTTCGTTTGCCAGCATAGGCCTCAAATCGCTCCAAACATCCACTAGCAAATTCTACAAAAGGAGTGTTTCAAAAGTGCGCTATCAAAAGAAAGAGTCCACTATGTGAGTTGAATGCATAAAGCACACGGAAGTTTCTGAGAATGCTTCTGTCTAGTTTTTAGGTGAAGATATTTCATTTCCCAGCATAGGCCACAAAGCGCTCCAAATAGCCACTTGCAGATTCTACAAAAAGAGTGTTTCCAAACTGCTCTTTCAAAAGGAAGGTTCAAGTCTGTGAGTTGAGTGCCCTCATCACAAAGAAGTTTCTGAGAATGCTTCTGTCTAGTTTTTATATGAAGGTCTTTCCTTTTCCAACATAGTCCTCAAAGCGCTCCAAATAAACACTTGCAGATTCTACAAAAGGAGTGTTTCAAAACAGTTCTATCAAAAGGAACGTTCAAGTCTGTGGGTTGAATGCATTCATCACACAGAAGTTTCTGAGAATGCTTCTGTCTAGTTTTTAGGTGAAGATATTGCTTTTCCCAGCCTAGGCCTCAAAGCGCTCCAAGTATCCACTTGCAGATTCTACAAAAAGAGAGCTTCATAGCTGCTCTTTCAAAAGGAAGGTTCAAGTCTGTGGGTTGAATGCACTCATCACAAAGAAGTTTCTGAGAATGCTTCTGTCTAGTTCTTACGTGAAGATATTTCCTTTTCCAGCTAAGCTTCAAAGCGCTCCAAATAAACACTTGCAAATTCTACTAAAGGAGTGTTTCAAAACAGTTCTTTCAAAAGGAACGTTCAAGTCTGTGAGTTGAATGCACTCAACGAACAGAAGTTTCTTAGAGTGCTTCTGTATAGTTTTCATGTGAAGATATTTCCTTTTCCAGCATAGGCCTCAAAGCGCTCCAAATATCCACTTGCCGATTCTACAAAAACAGTGTTTCAAAACTGTTCTATCAAAAGGAAGGTTCAACGCTATGAGTAGAATGCACTCATCACAATGGAGTTGCTGAGAATGCTTCTCTCTAGTTTTTATGTGAAGATATTTCCTTTTCTAGCATAGGCCTCAAAGCGCTCCAAATAGCCACTTGCAGATTCTACAAAAAGAGGGTTTCAAATCTCTTCTATCAAAAGAAAGGTTCAACTCTGTGAGTTGAATGCACTCATCAGAAAGAAGTTTCTGAGAATGATTCTATCTAGTTTTCATCTGCATGTATTTCCTTTTCCACTAGATGCCGCAATCGCACCAAATATCCACTTGCAGTTTCCACGAAAAGAGTGCTGCAGAACTGCTCCATGAAAAGGAATGTTCAACTCTGTGAGTTCAATCCCCTGATGACATAGAAGTTTCTGAAAATGCTTCTGTCTAGTTGGTATAAGAAGATATTTCCTTTTCCAGCATAAGCCTCAAAGAGCTCCAAACATCCACTTGCGGATTCTGCAAAAACAGTGTTTCAAAACTGGTCGATCAAAAGGAACGTTCAACTCTGTGAGTTGAATGCACTCATCACACAGAAGTTTCTGAGAATGCTTCCGTCTAGTTCTTACGTGAAGATATTTCCTTTTCCAGCTTAGGCCTCAAAGCGCTCCAAATAAACACTTGCAGATTCTACAGAAGGAGTGTTTCAAAACTGCTCTATCAAAAGGAAGGTTCAAGTCTGTGAGTTGAATGCACTCATCACAAAGAGGTTTCTGAGAATGCTGCTGTCTAGTTTTTATGTGAAGATATTTCCTTTTCCTCGCATAGACCTCAAATCGCTCCAGATATCCACTTGCAGATTTTACAGAAAGGGTGTTTCCAGACTGCTCTATCTAAAGGCACGTTCAACTCTGTGAGTTGAATGCACGCATTGCGAAGAACTTTCTGAGAATGCTTCTCTCTAGCTTTTAGGTGAAGATATTCCATTTCACAGCATAGGCCTCAAAGTGCTCCAAATAACCACTTGCAGATTTTACAAAAAGAATGTTTCAAAACTGCTCTTTCTAGAGGAAGGTTCAAGTCTGTGAGTTGAATGCACTCAACACAAAGAAGTTTCTGAGAATGCTTCTGTCCAGTTTTCATGTGAAGATATTTCCTTTTCCAGCATAGGCCCCAAACCGCTCCAAATAATCACTTGCAGAGTCTACAAAAAGAGTGTTTCCAAACTTCTCTATCAACTGGTAGGTACAACTCCGTGAGTTGAATGCCCTCATCACGAAGAAGTTTCTGAGAATGCTTCCCTCTTGTTTTGATGGGAAGATATTTCCTTTTCCAACATAGGCCTCAAGGTGCTCCGAATAAACACTTGCAGATTCTACAAACTTAGTGTTTCAAAACTGTTCTATCAAAAGGAACGTTCAAGTCTGGGAGTTGAATGAACTCATCACAAAGAAGTTTCTCAGAATGCTTCTGTCTAGTTTTTAGGTGAAGATATTTCATTTCCCAGCATAGGCCCGAAAGCGCTCCAAATATCCACTTGCAGATTCTACAAAAAGACTGTTTCCAAACTGCTCTTACAAAAGGAAAGTTCAAGTCTGTGAGCTGAACGAACTCATCACAAAGAAGTTTCTGAGAATGCGTCTGTCTAGTTTTTATGTGTAGAAATTTCGTTTGCCAGCATAGGCCTCAAATCGCTCCAAACATCCACTAGCAAATTCTACAAAAGGAGTGTTTCAAAAGTGCGCTATCAAAAGAAAGAGTCCACTATGTGAGTTGAATGCATAAAGCACACGGAAGTTTCTGAGAATGCTTCTGTCTAGTTTTTAGGTGAAGATATTTCATTTCCCAGCATAGGCCACAAAGCGCTCCAAATAGCCACTTGCAGATTCTACAAAAAGAGTGTTTCCAAAGTGCTCTTTCAAAAGGAAGGTTCAAGTCTGTGAGTTGAGTGCCCTCATCACAAAGAAGTTTCTGAGAATGCTTCTGTCTAGTTTTTATATGAAGGTCTTTCCTTTTCCAACATAGTCCTCAAAGCGCTCCAAATAAACACTTGCAGATTCTACAAAAGGAGTGTTTCAAAACAGTTCTATCAAAAGGAACGTTCAAGTCTGTGGGTTGAATGCATTCATCACACAGAAGTTTCTGAGAATGCTTCTGTCTAGTTTTTAGGTGAAGATATTGCTTTTCCCAGCCTAGGCCTCAAAGCGCTCCAAGTATCCACTTGCAGATTCTACAAAAAGAGAGCTTCATAGCTGCTCTTTCAAAAGGAAGGTTCAAGTCTGTGGGTTGAATGCACTCATCACAAAGAAGTTTCTGAGAATGCTTCTGTCTAGTTCTTACGTGAAGATATTTCCTTTTCCAGCTAAGCTTCAAAGCGCTCCAAATAAACACTTGCAAATTCTACTAAAGGAGTGTTTCAAAACAGTTCTTTCAAAAGGAACGTTCAAGTCTGTGAGTTGAATGCACTCAACGAACAGAAGTTTCTTAGAGTGCTTCTGTATAGTTTTCATGTGAAGATATTTCCTTTTCCAGCATAGGCCTCAAAGCGCTCCAAATATCCACTTGCCGATTCTACAAAAACAGTGTTTCAAAACTGTTCTATCAAAAGGAAGGTTCAACGCTATGAGTAGAATGCACTCATCACAATGGAGTTGCTGAGAATGCTTCTCTCTAGTTTTTATGTGAAGATATTTCCTTTTCTAGCATAGGCCTCAAAGCGCTCCAAATAGCCACTTGCAGATTCTACAAAAAGAGGGTTTCAAATCTCTTCTATCAAAAGAAAGGTTCAACTCTGTGAGTTGAATGCACTCATCAGAAAGAAGTTTCTGAGAATGATTCTATCTAGTTTTCATCTGCATGTATTTCCTTTTCCACTAGATGCCGCAATCGCACCAAATATCCACTTGCAGTTTCCACGAAAAGAGTGCTGCAGAACTGCTCCATGAAAAGGAATGTTCAACTCTGTGAGTTCAATCCCCTGATGACATAGAAGTTTCTGAAAATGCTTCTGTCTAGTTGGTATAGGAAGATATTTCCTTTTCCAGCATAAGCCTCAAAGAGCTCCAAACATCCACTTGCGGATTCTGCAAAAACAGTGTTTCAAAACTGGTCGATCAAAAGGAACGTTCAACTCTGTGAGTTGAATGCACTCATCACACAGAAGTTTCTGAGAATGCTTCCGTCTAGTTCTTACGTGAAGATATTTCCTTTTCCAGCTTAGGCCTCAAAGCGCTCCAAATAAACACTTGCAGATTCTACAAAAGGAGTGTTTCAAAACTGCTCTATCAAAAGGAAGGTTCAAGTCTGTGAGTTGAATGCACTCATCACAAAGAGGTTTCTGAGAATGCTGCTGTCTAGTTTTTATGTGAAGATATTTCCTTTTCCTCGCATAGACCTCAAATCGCTCCAGATATCCACTTGCAGATTTTACAGAAAGGGTGTTTCCAGACTGCTCTATCTAAAGGCACGTTCAACTCTGTGAGTTGAATGCACGCATTGCGAAGAACTTTCTGAGAATGCTTCTCTCTAGCTTTTAGGTGAAGATATTCCATTTCACAGCATAGGCCTCAAAGTGCTCCAAATAACCACTTGCAGATTTTACAAAAAGAATGTTTCAAAACTGCTCTTTCTAGAGGAAGGTTCAAGTCTGTGAGTTGAATGCACTCAACACAAAGAAGTTTCTGAGAATGCTTCTGTCCAGTTTTCATGTGAAGATATTTCCTTTTCCAGCATAGGCCCCAAACCGCTCCAAATAATCACTTGCAGAGTCTACAAAAAGAGTGTTTCCAAACTTCTCTATCAACTGGTAGGTACAACTCCGTGAGTTGAATGCCCTCATCACGAAGAAGTTTCTGAGAATGCTTCCCTCTTGTTTTGATGGGAAGATATTTCCTTTTCCAACATAGGCCTCAAGGTGCTCCGAATAAACACTTGCAGATTCTACAAACTTAGTGTTTCAAAACTGTTCTATCAAAAGGAACGTTCAAGTCTGGGAGTTGAATGAACTCATCACAAAGAAGTTTCTCAGAATGCTTCTGTCTAGTTTTTAGGTGAAGATATTTCATTTCCCAGCATAGGCCCGAAAGCGCTCCAAATATCCACTTGCAGATTCTACAAAAAGACTGTTTCCAAACTGCTCTTACAAAAGGAAAGTTCAAGTCTGTGAGCTGAACGAACTCATCACAAAGAAGTTTCTGAGAATGCGTCTGTCTAGTTTTTATGTGTAGAAATTTCGTTTGCCAGCATAGGCCTCAAATCGCTCCAAACATCCACTAGCAAATTCTACAAAAGGAGTGTTTCAAAAGTGCGCTATCAAAAGAAAGAGTCCACTATGTGAGTTGAATGCATAAAGCACACGGAAGTTTCTGAGAATGCTTCTGTCTAGTTTTTAGGTGAAGATATTTCATTTCCCAGCATAGGCCACAAAGCGCTCCAAATAGCCACTTGCAGATTCTACAAAAAGAGTGTTTCCAAAGTGCTCTTTCAAAAGGAAGGTTCAAGTCTGTGAGTTGAGTGCCCTCATCACAAAGAAGTTTCTGAGAATGCTTCTGTCTAGTTTTTATATGAAGGTCTTTCCTTTTCCAACATAGTCCTCAAAGCGCTCCAAATAAACACTTGCAGATTCTACAAAAGGAGTGTTTCAAAACAGTTCTATCAAAAGGAACGTTCAAGTCTGTGGGTTGAATGCATTCATCACACAGAAGTTTCTGAGAATGCTTCTGTCTAGTTTTTAGGTGAAGATATTGCTTTTCCCAGCCTAGGCCTCAAAGCGCTCCAAGTATCCACTTGCAGATTCTACAAAAAGAGAGCTTCATAGCTGCTCTTTCAAAAGGAAGGTTCAAGTCTGTGGGTTGAATGCACTCATCACAAAGAAGTTTCTGAGAATGCTTCTGTCTAGTTCTTACGTGAAGATATTTCCTTTTCCAGCTAAGCTTCAAAGCGCTCCAAATAAACACTTGCAAATTCTACTAAAGGAGTGTTTCAAAACAGTTCTTTCAAAAGGAACGTTCAAGTCTGTGAGTTGAATGCACTCAACGAACAGAAGTTTCTTAGAGTGCTTCTGTATAGTTTTCATGTGAAGATATTTCCTTTTCCAGCATAGGCCTCAAAGCGCTCCAAATATCCACTTGCCGATTCTACAAAAACAGTGTTTCAAAACTGTTCTATCAAAAGGAAGGTTCAACGCTATGAGTAGAATGCACTCATCACAATGGAGTTGCTGAGAATGCTTCTCTCTAGTTTTTATGTGAAGATATTTCCTTTTCTAGCATAGGCCTCAAAGCGCTCCAAATAGCCACTTGCAGATTCTACAAAAAGAGGGTTTCAAATCTCTTCTATCAAAAGAAAGGTTCAACTCTGTGAGTTGAATGCACTCATCAGAAAGAAGTTTCTGAGAATGATTCTATCTAGTTTTCATCTGCATGTATTTCCTTTTCCACTAGATGCCGCAATCGCACCAAATATCCACTTGCAGTTTCCACGAAAAGAGTGCTGCAGAACTGCTCCATGAAAAGGAATGTTCAACTCTGTGAGTTCAATCCCCTGATGACATAGAAGTTTCTGAAAATGCTTCTGTCTAGTTGGTATAGGAAGATATTTCCTTTTCCAGCATAAGCCTCAAAGAGCTCCAAACATCCACTTGCGGATTCTGCAAAAACAGTGTTTCAAAACTGGTCGATCAAAAGGAACGTTCAACTCTGTGAGTTGAATGCACTCATCACACAGAAGTTTCTGAGAATGCTTCCGTCTAGTTCTTACGTGAAGATATTTCCTTTTCCAGCTTAGGCCTCAAAGCGCTCCAAATAAACACTTGCAGATTCTACAAAAGGAGTGTTTCAAAACTGCTCTATCAAAAGGAAGGTTCAAGTCTGTGAGTTGAATGCACTCATCACAAAGAGGTTTCTGAGAATGCTGCTGTCTAGTTTTTATGTGAAGATATTTCCTTTTCCTCGCATAGACCTCAAATCGCTCCAGATATCCACTTGCAGATTTTACAGAAAGGGTGTTTCCAGACTGCTCTATCTAAAGGCACGTTCAACTATGTGAGTTGAATGCACGCATTGCGAAGAACTTTCTGACAATGCTTCTCTCTAGCTTTTAGGTGAAGATATTCCATTTCACAGCATAGGCCTCAAAGTGCTCCAAATAACCACTTGCAGATTTTACAAAAAGAATGTTTCAAAACTGCTCTTTCTAGAGGAAGGTTCAAGTCTGTGAGTTGAATGCACTCAACACAAAGAAGTTTCTGAGAATGCTTCTGTCCAGTTTTCATGTGAAGATATTTCCTTTTCCAGCATAGGCCCCAAACCGCTCCAAATAATCACTTGCAGAGTCTACAAAAAGAGTGTTTCCAAACTTCTCTATCAACTAGTAGGTACAACTCCGTGAGTTGAATGCCCTCATCACGAAGAAGTTTCTGAGAATGCTTCCCTCTTGTTTTGATGGGAAGATATTTCCTTTTCCAACATAGGCCTCAAGGTGCTCCGAATAAACACTTGCAGATTCTACAAACTTAGTGTTTCAAAACTGTTCTATCAAAAGGAACGTTCAAGTCTGGGAGTTGAATGAACTCATCACAAAGAAGTTTCTCAGAATGCTTCTGTCTAGTTTTTAGGTGAAGATATTACATTTCCCAGCATAGGCCCGAAAGCGCTCCAAATATCCACTTGCAGATTCTACAAAAAGAGTGTTTCCAAACTGCTCTTACAAAAGGAAAGTTCAAGTCTGTGAGCTGAACGAACTCATCACAAAGAAGTTTCTGAGAATGCGTCTGTCTAGTTTTTATGTGTAGAAATTTCGTTTGCCAGCATAGGCCTCAAATCGCTCCAAACATCCACTAGCAAATTCTACAAAAGGAGTGTTTCAAAAGTGCGCTATCAAAAGAAAGAGTCCACTATGTGAGTTGAATGCATAAAGCACACGGAAGTTTCTGAGAATGCTTCTGTCTAGTTTTTAGGTGAAGATATTTCATTTCCCAGCATAGGCCACAAAGCGCTCCAAATAGCCACTTGCAGATTCTACAAAAAGAGTGTTTCCAAACTGCTCTTTCAAAAGGAAGGTTCAAGTCTGTGAGTTGAGTGCCCTCATCACAAAGAAGTTTCTGAGAATGCTTCTGTCTAGTTTTTATATGAAGGTCTTTCCTGTTCCAACATAGTCCTCAAAGCGCTCCAAATAAACACTTGCAGATTCTACAAAAGGAGTGTTTCAAAACAGTTCTATCAAAAGGAACGTTCAAGTCTGTGGGTTGAATGCATTCATCACACAGAAGTTTCTGAGAATGCTTCTGTCTAGTTTTTAGGTGAAGATATTGCTTTTCCCAGCCTAGGCCTCAAAGCGCTCCAAGTATCCACTTGCAGATTCTACAAAAAGAGAGCTTCATAGCTGCTCTTTCAAAAGGAAGGTTCAAGTCTGTGGGTTGAATGCACTCATCACAAAGAAGTTTCTGAGAATGCTTCTGTCTAGTTCTTACGTGAAGATATTTCCTTTTCCAGCTAAGCTTCAAAGCGCTCCAAATAAACACTTGCAAATTCTACTAAAGGAGTGTTTCAAAACAGTTCTTTCAAAAGGAACGTTCAAGTCTGTGAGTTGAATGCACTCAACGAACAGAAGTTTCTTAGAGTGCTTCTGTATAGTTTTCATGTGAAGATATTTCCTTTTCCAGCATAGGCCTCAAAGCGCTCCAAATATCCACTTGCCGATTCTACAAAAACAGTGTTTCAAAACTGTTCTATCAAAAGGAAGGTTCAACGCTATGAGTAGAATGCACTCATCACAATGGAGTTGCTGAGAATGCTTCTCTCTAGTTTTTATGTGAAGATATTTCCTTTTCTAGCATAGGCCTCAAAGCGCTCCAGATAGCCACTTGCAGATTCTACAAAAAGAGGGTTTCAAATCTCTTCTATCAAAAGAAAGGTTCAACTCTGTGAGTTGAATGCACTCATCAGAAAGAAGTTTCTGAGAATGATTCTATCTAGTTTTCATCTGCATGTATTTCCTTTTCCACTAGATGCCGCAATCGCACCAAATATCCACTTGCAGTTTCCACAAAAAGAGTGCTGCAGAACTGCTCCATGAAAAGGAATGTTCAACTCTGTGAGTTCAATCCCCTGATGACATAGAAGTTTCTGAAAATGCTTCTGTCTAGTTGGTATAGGAAGATATTTCCTTTTCCAGCATAAGCCTCAAAGAGCTCCAAACATCCACTTGCGGATTCTGCAAAAACAGTGTTTCAAAACTGGTCGATCAAAAGGAACGTTCAACTCTGTGAGTTGAATGCACTCATCACACAGAAGTTTCTGAGAATGCTTCCGTCTAGTTCTTACGTGAAGATATTTCCTTTTCCAGCTTAGGCCTCAAAGCGCTCCAAATAAACACTTGCAGATTCTACAAAAGGAGTGTTTCAAAACTGCTCTATCAAAAGGAAGGTTCAAGTCTGTGAGTTGAATGCACTCATCACAAAGAGGTTTCTGAGAATGCTGCTGTCTAGTTTTTATGTGAAGATATTTCCTTTTCCTCGCATAGACCTCAAATCGCTCCAGATATCCACTTGCAGATTTTACAGAAAGGGTGTTTCCAGACTGCTCTATCTAAAGGCACGTTCAACTCTGTGAGTTGAATGCACGCATTGCGAAGAACTTTCTGAGAATGCTTCTCTCTAGCTTTTAGGTGAAGATATTCCATTTCACAGCATAGGCCTCAAAGTGCTCCAAATAACCACTTGCAGATTTTACAAAAAGAATGTTTCAAAACTGCTCTTTCTAGAGGAAGGTTCAAGTCTGTGAGTTGAATGCACTCAACACAAAGAAGTTTCTGAGAATGCTTCTGTCCAGTTTTCATGTGAAGATATTTCCTTTTCCAGCATAGGCCCCAAACCGCTCCAAATAATCACTTGCAGAGTCTACAAAAAGAGTGTTTCCTAACTTCTCTATCAACTGGTAGGTACAACTCCGTGAGTTGAATGCCCTCATCACGAAGAAGTTTCTGAGAATGCTTCCCTCTTGTTTTGATGGGAAGATATTTCCTTTTCCAACATAGGCCTCAAGGTGCTCCGAATAAACACTTGCAGATTCTACAAACTTAGTGTTTCAAAACTGTTCTATCAAAAGGAACGTTCAAGTCTGGGAGTTGAATGAACTCATCACAAAGAAGTTTCTCAGAATGCTTCTGTCTAGTTTTTAGGTGAAGATATTTCATTTCCCAGCATAGGCCCGAAAGCGCTCCAAATATCCACTTGCAGATTCTACAAAAAGAGTGTTTCCAAACTGCTCTTACAAAAGGAAAGTTCAAGTCTGTGAGCTGAACGAACTCATCACAAAGAAGTTTCTGAGAATGCGTCTGTCTAGTTTTTATGTGTAGAAATTTCGTTTGCCAGCATAGGCCTCAAATCGCTCCAAACATCCACTAGCAAATTCTACAAAAGGAGTGTTTCAAAAGTGCGCTATCAAAAGAAAGAGTCCACTATGTGAGTTGAATGCATAAAGCACACGGAAGTTTCTGAGAATGCTTCTGTCTAGTTTTTAGGTGAAGATATTTCATTTCCCAGCATAGGCCACAAAGCGCTCCAAATAGCCACTTGCAGATTCTACAAAAAGAGTGTTTCCAAACTGCTCTTTCAAAAGGAAGGTTCAAGTCTGTGAGTTGAGTGCCCTCATCACAAAGAAGTTTCTGAGAATGCTTCTGTCTTGTTTTTATATGAAGGTCTTTCCTTTTCCAACATAGTCCTCAAAGCGCTCCAAATAAACACTTGCAGATTCTACAAAAGGAGTGTTTCAAAACAGTTCTATCAAAAGGAACGTTCAAGTCTGTGGGTTGAATGCATTCATCACACAGAAGTTTCTGAGAATGCTTCTGTCTAGTTTTTAGGTGAAGATATTGCTTTTCCCAGCCTAGGCCTCAAAGCGCTCCAAGTATCCACTTGCAGATTCTACAAAAAGAGAGCTTCATAGCTGCTCTTTCAAAAGGAAGGTTCAAGTCTGTGGGTTGAATGCACTCATCACAAAGAAGTTTCTGAGAATGCTTCTGTCTAGTTCTTACGTGAAGATATTTCCTTTTCCAGCTAAGCTTCAAAGCGCTCCAAATAAACACTTGCAAATTCTACTAAAGGAGTGTTTCAAAACAGTTCTTTCAAAAGGAACGTTCAAGTCTGTGAGTTGAATGCACTCAACGAACAGAAGTTTCTTAGAGTGCTTCTGTATAGTTTTCATGTGAAGATATTTCCTTTTCCAGCATAGGCCTCAAAGCGCTCCAAATATCCACTTGCCGATTCTACAAAAACAGTGTTTCAAAACTGTTCTATCAAAAGGAAGGTTCAACGCTATGAGTAGAATGCACTCATCACAATGGAGTTGCTGAGAATGCTTCTCTCTAGTTTTTATGTGAAGATATTTCCTTTTCTAGCATAGGCCTCAAAGCGCTCCAAATAGCCACTTGCAGATTCTACAAAAAGAGGGTTTCAAATCTCTTCTATCAAAAGAAAGGTTCAACTCTGTGAGTTGAATGCACTCATCAGAAAGAAGTTTCTGAGAATGATTCTATCTAGTTTTCATCTGCATGTATTTCCTTTTCCACTAGATGCCGCAATCGCACCAAATATCCACTTGCAGTTTCCACGAAAAGAGTGCTGCAGAACTGCTCCATGAAAAGGAATGTTCAACTCTGTGAGTTCAATCCCCTGATGACATAGAAGTTTCTGAAAATGCTTCTGTCTAGTTGGTATAGGAAGATATTTCCTTTTCCAGCATAAGCCTCAAAGAGCTCCAAACATCCACTTGCGGATTCTGCAAAAACAGTGTTTCAAAACTGGTCGATCAAAAGGAACGTTCAACTCTGTGAGTTGAATGCACTCATCACACAGAAGTTTCTGAGAATGCTTCCGTCTAGTTCTTACGTGAAGATATTTCCTTTTCCAGCTTAGGCCTCAAAGCGCTCCAAATAAACACTTGCAGATTCTACAGAAGGAGTGTTTCAAAACTGCTCTATCAAAAGGAAGGTTCAAGTCTGTGAGTTGAATGCACTCATCACAAAGAGGTTTCTGAGAATGCTGCTGTCTAGTTTTTATGTGAAGATATTTCCTTTTCCTCGCATAGACCTCAAATCGCTCCAGATATCCACTTGCAGATTTTACAGAAAGGGTGTTTCCAGACTGCTCTATCTAAAGGCACGTTCAACTCTGTGAGTTGAATGCACGCATTGCGAAGAACTTTCTGAGAATGCTTCTCTCTAGCTTTTAGGTGAAGATATTCCATTTCACAGCATAGGCCTCAAAGTGCTCCAAATAACCACTTGCAGATTTTACAAAAAGAATGTTTCAAAACTGCTCTTTCTAGAGGAAGGTTCAAGTCTGTGAGTTGAATGCACTCAACACAAAGAAGTTTCTGAGAATGCTTCTGTCCAGTTTTCATGTGAAGATATTTCCTTTTCCAGCATAGGCCCCAAACCGCTCCAAATAATCACTTGCAGAGTCTACAAAAAGAGTGTTTCCAAACTTCTCTATCAACTGGTAGGTACAACTCCGTGAGTTGAATGCCCTCATCACGAAGAAGTTTCTGAGAATGCTTCCCTCTTGTTTTGATGGGAAGATATTTCCTTTTCCAACATAGGCCTCAAGGTGCTCCGAATAAACACTTGCAGATTCTACAAACTTAGTGTTTCAAAACTGTTCTATCAAAAGGAACGTTCAAGTCTGGGAGTTGAATGAACTCATCACAAAGAAGTTTCTCAGAATGCTTCTGTCTAGTTTTTAGGTGAAGATATTTCATTTCCCAGCATAGGCCCGAAAGCGCTCCAAATATCCACTTGCAGATTCTACAAAAAGACTGTTTCCAAACTGCTCTTACAAAAGGAAAGTTCAAGTCTGTGAGCTGAACGAACTCATCACAAAGAAGTTTCTGAGAATGCGTCTGTCTAGTTTTTATGTGTAGAAATTTCGTTTGCCAGCATAGGCCTCAAATCGCTCCAAACATCCACTAGCAAATTCTACAAAAGGAGTGTTTCAAAAGTGCGCTATCAAAAGAAAGAGTCCACTATGTGAGTTGAATGCATAAAGCACACGGAAGTTTCTGAGAATGCTTCTGTCTAGTTTTTAGGTGAAGATATTTCATTTCCCAGCATAGGCCACAAAGCGCTCCAAATAGCCACTTGCAGATTCTACAAAAAGAGTGTTTCCAAAGTGCTCTTTCAAAAGGAAGGTTCAAGTCTGTGAGTTGAGTGCCCTCATCACAAAGAAGTTTCTGAGAATGCTTCTGTCTAGTTTTTATATGAAGGTCTTTCCTTTTCCAACATAGTCCTCAAAGCGCTCCAAATAAACACTTGCAGATTCTACAAAAGGAGTGTTTCAAAACAGTTCTATCAAAAGGAACGTTCAAGTCTGTGGGTTGAATGCATTCATCACACAGAAGTTTCTGAGAATGCTTCTGTCTAGTTTTTAGGTGAAGATATTGCTTTTCCCAGCCTAGGCCTCAAAGCGCTCCAAGTATCCACTTGCAGATTCTACAAAAAGAGAGCTTCATAGCTGCTCTTTCAAAAGGAAGGTTCAAGTCTGTGGGTTGAATGCACTCATCACAAAGAAGTTTCTGAGAATGCTTCTGTCTAGTTCTTACGTGAAGATATTTCCTTTTCCAGCTAAGCTTCAAAGCGCTCCAAATAAACACTTGCAAATTCTACTAAAGGAGTGTTTCAAAACAGTTCTTTCAAAAGGAACGTTCAAGTCTGTGAGTTGAATGCACTCAACGAACAGAAGTTTCTTAGAGTGCTTCTGTATAGTTTTCATGTGAAGATATTTCCTTTTCCAGCATAGGCCTCAAAGCGCTCCAAATATCCACTTGCCGATTCTACAAAAACAGTGTTTCAAAACTGTTCTATCAAAAGGAAGGTTCAACGCTATGAGTAGAATGCACTCATCACAATGGAGTTGCTGAGAATGCTTCTCTCTAGTTTTTATGTGAAGATATTTCCTTTTCTAGCATAGGCCTCAAAGCGCTCCAAATAGCCACTTGCAGATTCTACAAAAAGAGGGTTTCAAATCTCTTCTATCAAAAGAAAGGTTCAACTCTGTGAGTTGAATGCACTCATCAGAAAGAAGTTTCTGAGAATGATTCTATCTAGTTTTCATCTGCATGTATTTCCTTTTCCACTAGATGCCGCAATCGCACCAAATATCCACTTGCAGTTTCCACGAAAAGAGTGCTGCAGAACTGCTCCATGAAAAGGAATGTTCAACTCTGTGAGTTCAATCCCCTGATGACATAGAAGTTTCTGAAAATGCTTCTGTCTAGTTGGTATAGGAAGATATTTCCTTTTCCAGCATAAGCCTCAAAGAGCTCCAAACATCCACTTGCGGATTCTGCAAAAACAGTGTTTCAAAACTGGTCGATCAAAAGGAACGTTCAACTCTGTGAGTTGAATGCACTCATCACACAGAAGTTTCTGAGAATGCTTCCGTCTAGTTCTTACGTGAAGATATTTCCTTTTCCAGCTTAGGCCTCAAAGCGCTCCAAATAAACACTTGCAGATTCTACAGAAGGAGTGTTTCAAAACTGCTCTATCAAAAGGAAGGTTCAAGTCTGTGAGTTGAATGCACTCATCACAAAGAGGTTTCTGAGAATGCTGCTGTCTAGTTTTTATGTGAAGATATTTCCTTTTCCTCGCATAGACCTCAAATCGCTCCAGATATCCACTTGCAGATTTTACAGAAAGGGTGTTTCCAGACTGCTCTATCTAAAGGCACGTTCAACTCTGTGAGTTGAATGCACGCATTGCGAAGAACTTTCTGAGAATGCTTCTCTCTAGCTTTTAGGTGAAGATATTCCATTTCACAGCATAGGCCTCAAAGTGCTCCAAATAACCACTTGCAGATTTTACAAAAAGAATGTTTCAAAACTGCTCTTTCTAGAGGAAGGTTCAAGTCTGTGAGTTGAATGCACTCAACACAAAGAAGTTTCTGAGAATGCTTCTGTCCAGTTTTCATGTGAAGATATTTCCTTTTCCAGCATAGGCCCCAAACCGCTCCAAATAATCACTTGCAGAGTCTACAAAAAGAGTGTTTCCAAACTTCTCTATCAACTGGTAGGTACAACTCCGTGAGTTGAATGCCCTCATCACGAAGAAGTTTCTGAGAATGCTTCCCTCTTGTTTTGATGGGAAGATATTTCCTTTTCCAACATAGGCCTCAAGGTGCTCCGAATAAACACTTGCAGATTCTACAAACTTAGTGTTTCAAAACTGTTCTATCAAAAGGAACGTTCAAGTCTGGGAGTTGAATGAACTCATCACAAAGAAGTTTCTCAGAATGCTTCTGTCTAGTTTTTAGGTGAAGATATTTCATTTCCCAGCATAGGCCCGAAAGCGCTCCAAATATCCACTTGCAGATTCTACAAAAAGAGTGTTTCCAAACTGCTCTTACAAAAGGAAAGTTCAAGTCTGTGAGCTGAACGAACTCATCACAAAGAAGTTTCTGAGAATGCGTCTGTCTAGTTTTTATGTGTAGAAATTTCGTTTGCCAGCATAGGCCTCAAATCGCTCCAAACATCCACTAGCAAATTCTACAAAAGGAGTGTTTCAAAAGTGCGCTATCAAAAGAAAGAGTCCACTATGTGAGTTGAATGCATAAAGCACACGGAAGTTTCTGAGAATGCTTCTGTCTAGTTTTTAGGTGAAGATATTTCATTTCCCAGCATAGGCCACAAAGCGCTCCAAATAGCCACTTGCAGATTCTACAAAAAGAGTGTTTCCAAACTGCTCTTTCAAAAGGAAGGTTCAAGTCTGTGAGTTGAGTGCCCTCATCACAAAGAAGTTTCTGAGAATGCTTCTGTCTAGTTTTTATATGAAGGTCTTTCCTTTTCCAACATAGTCCTCAAAGCGCTCCAAATAAACACTTGCAGATTCTACAAAAGGAGTGTTTCAAAACAGTTCTATCAAAAGGAACGTTCAAGTCTGTGGGTTGAATGCATTCATCACACAGAAGTTTCTGAGAATGCTTCTGTCTAGTTTTTAGGTGAAGATATTGCTTTTCCCAGCCTAGGCCTCAAAGCGCTCCAAGTATCCACTTGCAGATTCTACAAAAAGAGAGCTTCATAGCTGCTCTTTCAAAAGGAAGGTTCAAGTCTGTGGGTTGAATGCACTCATCACAAAGAAGTTTCTGAGAATGCTTCTGTCTAGTTCTTACGTGAAGATATTTCCTTTTCCAGCTAAGCTTCAAAGCGCTCCAAATAAACACTTGCAAATTCTACTAAAGGAGTGTTTCAAAACAGTTCTTTCAAAAGGAACGTTCAAGTCTGTGAGTTGAATGCACTCAACGAACAGAAGTTTCTTAGAGTGCTTCTGTATAGTTTTCATGTGAAGATATTTCCTTTTCCAGCATAGGCCTCAAAGCGCTCCAAATATCCACTTGCCGATTCTACAAAAACAGTGTTTCAAAACTGTTCTATCAAAAGGAAGGTTCAACGCTATGAGTAGAATGCACTCATCACAATGGAGTTGCTGAGAATGCTTCTCTCTAGTTTTTATGTGAAGATATTTCCTTTTCTAGCATAGGCCTCAAAGCGCTCCAGATAGCCACTTGCAGATTCTACAAAAAGATGGTTTCAAATCTCTTCTATCAAAAGAAAGGTTCAACTCTGTGAGTTGAATGCACTCATCAGAAAGAAGTTTCTGAGAATGATTCTATCTAGTTTTCATCTGCATGTATTTCCTTTTCCACTAGATGCCGCAATCGCACCAAATATCCACTTGCAGTTTCCACGAAAAGAGTGCTGCAGAACTGCTCCATGAAAAGGAATGTTCAACTCTGTGAGTTCAATCCCCTGATGACATAGAAGTTTCTGAAAATGCTTCTGTCTAGTTGGTATAGGAAGATATTTCCTTTTCCAGCATAAGCCTCAAAGAGCTCCAAACATCCACTTGCGGATTCTGCAAAAACAGTGTTTCAAAACTGGTCGATCAAAAGGAACGTTCAACTCTGTGAGTTGAATGCACTCATCACACAGAAGTTTCTGAGAATGCTTCCGTCTAGTTCTTACGTGAAGATATTTCCTTTTCCAGCTTAGGCCTCAAAGCGCTCCAAATAAACACTTGCAGATTCTACAGAAGGAGTGTTTCAAAACTGCTCTATCAAAAGGAAGGTTCAAGTCTGTGAGTTGAATGCACTCATCACAAAGAGGTTTCTGAGAATGCTGCTGTCTAGTTTTTATGTGAAGATATTTCCTTTTCCTCGCATAGACCTCAAATCGCTCCAGATATCCACTTGCAGATTTTACAGAAAGGGTGTTTCCAGACTGCTCTATCTAAAGGCACGTTCAACTCTGTGAGTTGAATGCACGCATTGCGAAGAACTTTCTGACAATGCTTCTCTCTAGCTTTTAGGTGAAGATATTCCATTTCACAGCATAGGCCTCAAAGTGCTCCAAATAACCACTTGCAGATTTTACAAAAAGAATGTTTCAAAACTGCTCTTTCTAGAGGAAGGTTCAAGTCTGTGAGTTGAATGCACTCAACACAAAGAAGTTTCTGAGAATGCTTCTGTCCAGTTTTCATGTGAAGATATTTCCTTTTCCAGCATAGGCCCCAAACCGCTCCAAATAATCACTTGCAGAGTCTACAAAAAGAGTGTTTCCAAACTTCTCTATCAACTGGTAGGTACAACTCCGTGAGTTGAATGCCCTCATCACGAAGAAGTTTCTGAGAATGCTTCCCTCTTGTTTTGATGGGAAGATATTTCCTTTTCCAACATAGGCCTCAAGGTGCTCCGAATAAACACTTGCAGATTCTACAAACTTAGTGTTTCAAAACTGTTCTATCAAAAGGAACGTTCAAGTCTGGGAGTTGAATGAACTCATCACAAAGAAGTTTCTCAGAATGCTTCTGTCTAGTTTTTAGGTGAAGATATTTCATTTCCCAGCATAGGCCCGAAAGCGCTCCAAATATCCACTTGCAGATTCTACAAAAAGAGTGTTTCCAAACTGCTCTTACAAAAGGAAAGTTCAAGTCTGTGAGCTGAACGAACTCATCACAAAGAAGTTTCTGAGAATGCGTCTGTCTAGTTTTTATGTGTAGAAATTTCGTTTGCCAGCATAGGCCTCAAATCGCTCCAAACATCCACTAGCAAATTCTACAAAAGGAGTGTTTCAAAAGTGCGCTATCAAAAGAAAGAGTCCACTATGTGAGTTGAATGCATAAAGCACACGGAAGTTTCTGAGAATGCTTCTGTCTAGTTTTTAGGTGAAGATATTTCATTTCCCAGCATAGGCCACAAAGCGCTCCAAATAGCCACTTGCAGATTCTACAAAAAGAGTGTTTCCAAACTGCTCTTTCAAAAGGAAGGTTCAAGTCTGTGAGTTGAGTGCCCTCATCACAAAGAAGTTTCTGAGAATGCTTCTGTCTAGTTTTTATATGAAGGTCTTTCCTTTTCCAACATAGTCCTCAAAGCGCTCCAAATAAACACTTGCAGATTCTACAAAAGGAGTGTTTCAAAACAGTTCTATCAAAAGGAACGTTCAAGTCTGTGGGTTGAATGCATTCATCACACAGAAGTTTCTGAGAATGCTTCTGTCTAGTTTTTAGGTGAAGATATTGCTTTTCCCAGCCTAGGCCTCAAAGCGCTCCAAGTATCCACTTGCAGATTCTACAAAAAGAGAGCTTCATAGCTGCTCTTTCAAAAGGAAGGTTCAAGTCTGTGGGTTGAATGCACTCATCACAAAGAAGTTTCTGAGAATGCTTCTGTCTAGTTCTTACGTGAAGATATTTCCTTTTCCAGCTAAGCTTCAAAGCGCTCCAAATAAACACTTGCAAATTCTACTAAAGGAGTGTTTCAAAACAGTTCTTTCAAAAGGAACGTTCAAGTCTGTGAGTTGAATGCACTCAACGAACAGAAGTTTCTTAGAGTGCTTCTGTATAGTTTTCATGTGAAGATATTTCCTTTTCCAGCATAGGCCTCAAAGCGCTCCAAATATCCACTTGCCGATTCTACAAAAACAGTGTTTCAAAACTGTTCTATCAAAAGGAAGGTTCAACGCTATGAGTAGAATGCACTCATCACAATGGAGTTGCTGAGAATGCTTCTCTCTAGTTTTTATGTGAAGATATTTCCTTTTCTAGCATAGGCCTCAAAGCGCTCCAAATAGCCACTTGCAGATTCTACAAAAAGAGGGTTTCAAATCTCTTCTATCAAAAGAAAGGTTCAACTCTGTGAGTTGAATGCACTCATCAGAAAGAAGTTTCTGAGAATGATTCTATCTAGTTTTCATCTGCATGTATTTCCTTTTCCACTAGATGCCGCAATCGCACCAAATATCCACTTGCAGTTTCCACAAAAAGAGTGCTGCAGAACTGCTCCATGAAAAGGAATGTTCAACTCTGTGAGTTCAATCCCCTGATGACATAGAAGTTTCTGAAAATGCTTCTGTCTAGTTGGTATAGGAAGATATTTCCTTTTCCAGCATAAGCCTCAAAGAGCTCCAAACATCCACTTGCGGATTCTGCAAAAACAGTGTTTCAAAACTGGTCGATCAAAAGGAACGTTCAACTCTGTGAGTTGAATGCACTCATCACACAGAAGTTTCTGAGAATGCTTCCGTCTAGTTCTTACGTGAAGATATTTCCTTTTCCAGCTTAGGCCTCAAAGCGCTCCAAATAAACACTTGCAGATTCTACAAAAGGAGTGTTTCAAAACTGCTCTATCAAAAGGAAGGTTCAAGTCTGTGAGTTGAATGCACTCATCACAAAGAGGTTTCTGAGAATGCTGCTGTCTAGTTTTTATGTGAAGATATTTCCTTTTCCTCGCATAGACCTCAAATCGCTCCAGATATCCACTTGCAGATTTTACAGAAAGGGTGTTTCCAGACTGCTCTATCTAAAGGCACGTTCAACTCTGTGAGTTGAATGCACGCATTGCGAAGAACTTTCTGAGAATGCTTCTCTCTAGCTTTTAGGTGAAGATATTCCATTTCACAGCATAGGCCTCAAAGTGCTCCAAATAACCACTTGCAGATTTTACAAAAAGAATGTTTCAAAACTGCTCTTTCTAGAGGAAGGTTCAAGTCTGTGAGTTGAATGCACTCAACACAAAGAAGTTTCTGAGAATGCTTCTGTCCAGTTTTCATGTGAAGATATTTCCTTTTCCAGCATAGGCCCCAAACCGCTCCAAATAATCACTTGCAGAGTCTACAAAAAGAGTGTTTCCAAACTTCTCTATCAACTGGTAGGTACAACTCCGTGAGTTGAATGCCCTCATCACGAAGAAGTTTCTGAGAATGCTTCCCTCTTGTTTTGATGGGAAGATATTTCCTTTTCCAACATAGGCCTCAAGGTGCTCCGAATAAACACTTGCAGATTCTACAAACTTAGTGTTTCAAAACTGTTCTATCAAAAGGAACGTTCAAGTCTGGGAGTTGAATGAACTCATCACAAAGAAGTTTCTCAGAATGCTTCTGTCTAGTTTTTAGGTGAAGATATTTCATTTCCCAGCATAGGCCCGAAAGCGCTCCAAATATCCACTTGCAGATTCTACAAAAAGAGTGTTTCCAAACTGCTCTTACAAAAGGAAAGTTCAAGTCTGTGAGCTGAACGAACTCATCACAAAGAAGTTTCTGAGAATGCGTCTGTCTAGTTTTTATGTGTAGAAATTTCGTTTGCCAGCATAGGCCTCAAATCGCTCCAAACATCCACTAGCAAATTCTACAAAAGGAGTGTTTCAAAAGTGCGCTATCAAAAGAAAGAGTCCACTATGTGAGTTGAATGCATAAAGCACACGGAAGTTTCTGAGAATGCTTCTGTCTAGTTTTTAGGTGAAGATATTTCATTTCCCAGCATAGGCCACAAAGCGCTCCAAATAGCCACTTGCAGATTCTACAAAAAGAGTGTTTCCAAAGTGCTCTTTCAAAAGGAAGGTTCAAGTCTGTGAGTTGAGTGCCCTCATCACAAAGAAGTTTCTGAGAATGCTTCTGTCTAGTTTTTATATGAAGGTCTTTCCTTTTCCAACATAGTCCTCAAAGCGCTCCAAATAAACACTTGCAGATTCTACAAAAGGAGTGTTTCAAAACAGTTCTATCAAAAGGAACGTTCAAGTCTGTGGGTTGAATGCATTCATCACACAGAAGTTTCTGAGAATGCTTCTGTCTAGTTTTTAGGTGAAGATATTGCTTTTCCCAGCCTAGGCCTCAAAGCGCTCCAAGTATCCACTTGCAGATTCTACAAAAAGAGAGCTTCATAGCTGCTCTTTCAAAAGGAAGGTTCAAGTCTGTGGGTTGAATGCACTCATCACAAAGAAGTTTCTGAGAATGCTTCTGTCTAGTTCTTACGTGAAGATATTTCCTTTTCCAGCTAAGCTTCAAAGCGCTCCAAATAAACACTTGCAAATTCTACTAAAGGAGTGTTTCAAAACTGTTCTTTCAAAAGGAACGTTCAAGTCTGTGAGTTGAATGCACTCAACGAACAGAAGTTTCTTAGAGTGCTTCTGTATAGTTTTCATGTGAAGATATTTCCTTTTCCAGCATAGGCCTCAAAGCGCTCCAAATATCCACTTACCGATTCTACAAAAACAGTGTTTCAAAACTGTTCTATCAAAAGGAAGGTTCAACGCTATGAGTAGAATGCACTCATCACAATGGAGTTGCTGAGAATGCTTCTCTCTAGTTTTTATGTGAAGATATTTCCTTTTCTAGCATAGGCCTCAAAGCGCTCCAAATAGCCACTTGCAGATTCTACAAAAAGAGGGTTTCAAATCTCTTCTATCAAAAGAAAGGTTCAACTCTGTGAGTTGAATGCACTCATCAGAAAGAAGTTTCTGAGAATGATTCTATCTAGTTTTCATCTGCATGTATTTCCTTTTCCACTAGATGCCGCAATCGCACCAAATATCCACCTGCAGTTCCCACAAAAAGAGTGCTGCAGAACTGCTCCATGAAAAGGAATGTTCAACTCTGTGAGTTCAATCCCCTGATGACATAGAAGTTTCTGAAAATGCTTCTGTCTAGTTGGTATAGGAAGATATTTCCTTTTCCAGCATAAGCCTCAAAGAGCTCCAAATATCCACTTGCGGATTCTGCAAAAACAGTGTTTCAAAACTGGTCGATCAAAAGGAACGTTCAACTCTGTGAGTTGAATGCACTCATCACACAGAAGTTTCTGAGAATGCTTCCGTCTAGTTCTTACGTGAAGATATTTCCTTTTCCAGCTTAGGCCTCAAAGCGCTCCAAATAAACACTTGCAGATTCTACAAAAGGAGTGTTTCAAAACTGCTCTATCAAAAGGAAGGTTCAAGTCTGTGAGTTGAATGCACTCATCACAAAGAGGTTTCTGAGAATGCTGCTGTCTAGTTTTTATGTGAAGATATTTCCTTTTCCTCGCATAGACCTCAAATCGCTCCAGATATCCACTTGCAGATTTTACAGAAAGGGTGTTTCCAGACTGCTCTATCTAAAGGCACGTTCAACTCTGTGAGTTGAATGCACGCATTGCGAAGAACTTTCTGAGAATGCTTCTCTCTAGCTTTTAGGTGAAGATATTCCATTTCACAGCATAGGCCTCAAAGTGCTCCAAATAACCACTTGCAGATTTTACAAAAAGAATGTTTCAAAACTGCTCTTTCTAGAAGAAGGTTCAAGTCTGTGAGTTGAATGCACTCAACACAAAGAAGTTTCTGAGAATGCTTCTGTCCAGTTTTCATGTGAAGATATTTCCTTTTCCAGCATAGGCCCCAAACCGCTCCAAATAATCACTTGCAGAGTCTACAAAAAGAGTGTTTCCAAACTTCTCTATCAACTGGTAGGTACAACTCCGTGAGTTGAATGCCCTCATCACGAAGAAGTTTCTGAGAATGCTTCCCTCTTGTTTTGATGGGAAGATATTTCCTTTTCCAACATAGGCCTCAAGGTGCTCCGAATAAACACTTGCAGATTCTACAAACTTAGTGTTTCAAAACTGTTCTATCAAAAGGAACGTTCAAGTCTGGGAGTTGAATGAACTCATCACAAAGAAGTTTCTCAGAATGCTTCTGTCTAGTTTTTCGGTGAAGATATTTCATTTCCCAGCATAGGCCCGAAAGCGCTCCAAATATCCACTTGCAGATTCTACAAAAAGAGTGTTTCCAAACTGCTCTTACAAAAGGAAAGTTCAAGTCTGTGAGCTGAACGAACTCATCACAAAGAAGTTTCTGAGAATGCGTCTGTCTAGTTTTTATGTGTAGAAATTTCGTTTGCCAGCAAGGCCTCAAATCGCTCCAAACATCCACTAGCAAATTCTACAAAAGGAGTGTTTCAAAAGTGCGCTATCAAAAGAAAGAGTCCACTATGTGAGTTGAATGCATAAAGCACACGGAAGTTTCTGAGAATGCTTCTGTCTAGTTTTTAGGTGAAGATATTTCATTTCCCAGCATAGGCCACAAAGCGCTCCAAATAGCCACTTGCAGATTCTACAAAAAGAGTGTTTCCAAACTGCTCTTTCAAAAGGAAGGTTCAAGTCTGTGAGTTGAGTGCCCTCATCACAAAGAAGTTTCTGAGAATGCTTCTGTCTAGTTTTTATATGAAGGTCTTTCCTTTTCCAACATAGTCCTCAAAGCGCTCCAAATAAACACTTGCAGATTCTACAAAAGGAGTGTTTCAAAACAGTTCTATCAAAAGGAACGTTCAAGTCTGTGGGTTGAATGCATTCATCACACAGAAGTTTCTGAGAATGCTTCTGTCTAGTTTTTAGGTGAAGATATTGCTTTTCCCAGCCTAGGCCTCAAAGCGCTCCAAGTATCCACTTGCAGATTCTACAAAAAGAGAGCTTCATAGCTGCTCTTTCAAAAGGAAGGTTCAAGTCTGTGGGTTGAATGCACTCATCACAAAGAAGTTTCTGAGAATGCTTCTGTCTAGTTCTTACGTGAAGATATTTCCTTTTCCAGCTAAGCTTCAAAGCGCTCCAAATAAACACTTGCAAATTCTACTAAAGGAGTGTTTCAAAACAGTTCTTTCAAAAGGAACGTTCAAGTCTGTGAGTTGAATGCACTCAACGAACAGAAGTTTCTTAGAGTGCTTCTGTATAGTTTTCATGTGAAGATATTTCCTTTTCCAGCATAGGCCTCAAAGCGCTCCAAATATCCACTTGCCGATTCTACAAAAACAGTGTTTCAAAACTGTTCTATCAAAAGGAAGGTTCAACGCTATGAGTAGAATGCACTCATCACAATGGAGTTGCTGAGAATGCTTCTCTCTAGTTTTTATGTGAAGATATTTCCTTTTCTAGCATAGGCCTCAAAGCGCTCCAAATAGCCACTTGCAGATTCTACAAAAAGAGGGTTTCAAATCTCTTCTATCAAAAGAAAGGTTCAACTCTGTGAGTTGAATGCACTCATCAGAAAGAAGTTTCTGAGAATGATTCTATCTAGTTTTCATCTGCATGTATTTCCTTTTCCACTAGATGCCGCAATCGCACCAAATATCCACTTGCAGTTTCCACAAAAAGAGTGCTGCAGAACTGCTCCATGAAAAGGAATGTTCAACTCTGTGAGTTCAATCCCCTGATGACATAGAAGTTTCTGAAAATGCTTCTGTCTAGTTGGTATAGGAAGATATTTCCTTTTCCAGCATAAGCCTCAAAGAGCTCCAAACATCCACTTGCGGATTCTGCAAAAACAGTGTTTCAAAACTGGTCGATCAAAAGGAACGTTCAACTCTGTGAGTTGAATGCACTCATCACACAGAAGTTTCTGAGAATGCTTCCGTCTAGTTCTTACGTGAAGATATTTCCTTTTCCAGCTTAGGCCTCAAAGCGCTCCAAATAAACACTTGCAGATTCTACAAAAGGAGTGTTTCAAAACTGCTCTATCAAAAGGAAGGTTCAAGTCTGTGAGTTGAATGCACTCATCACAAAGAGGTTTCTGAGAATGCTGCTGTCTAGTTTTTATGTGAAGATATTTCCTTTTCCTCGCATAGACCTCAAATCGCTCCAGATATCCACTTGCAGATTTTACAGAAAGGGTGTTTCCAGACTGCTCTATCTAAAGGCACGTTCAACTCTGTGAGTTGAATGCACGCATTGCGAAGAACTTTCTGAGAATGCTTCTCTCTAGCTTTTAGGTGAAGATATTCCATTTCACAGCATAGGCCTCAAAGTGCTCCAAATAACCACTTGCAGATTTTACAAAAAGAATGTTTCAAAACTGCTCTTTCTAGAGGAAGGTTCAAGTCTGTGAGTTGAATGCACTCAACACAAAGAAGTTTCTGAGAATGCTTCTGTCCAGTTTTCATGTGAAGATATTTCCTTTTCCAGCATAGGCCCCAAACCGCTCCAAATAATCACTTGCAGAGTCTACAAAAAGAGTGTTTCCAAACTTGTCTATCAACTGGTAGGTACAACTCCGTGAGTTGAATGCCCTCATCACGAAGAAGTTTCTGAGAATGCTTCCCTCTTGTTTTGATGGGAAGATATTTCCTTTTCCAACATAGGCCTCAAGGTGCTCCGAATAAACACTTGCAGATTCTACAAACTTAGTGTTTCAAAACTGTTCTATCAAAAGGAACGTTCAAGTCTGGGAGTTGAATGAACTCATCACAAAGAAGTTTCTCAGAATGCTTCTGTCTAGTTTTTAGGTGAAGATATTTCATTTCCCAGCATAGGCCCGAAAGCGCTCCAAATATCCACTTGCAGATTCTACAAAAAGAGTGTTTCCAAACTGCTCTTACAAAAGGAAAGTTCAAGTCTGTGAGCTGAACGAACTCATCACAAAGAAGTTTCTGAGAATGCGTCTGTCTAGTTTTTATGTGTAGAAATTTCGTTTGCCAGCATAGGCCTCAAATCGCTCCAAACATCCACTAGCAAATTCTACAAAAGGAGTGTTTCAAAAGTGCGCTATCAAAAGAAAGAGTCCGCTATGTGAGTTGAATGCATAAAGCACACGGAAGTTTCTGAGAATGCTTCTGTCTAGTTTTTAGGTGAAGATATTTCATTTCCCAGCACAGGCCACAAAGCGCTCCAAATAGCCACTTGCAGATTCTACAAAAAGAGTGTTTCCAAACTGCTCTTTCAAAAGGAAGGTTCAAGTCTGTGAGTTGAGTGCCCTCATCACAAAGAAGTTTCTGAGAATGCTTCTGTCTAGTTTTTATATGAAGGTCTTTCCTTTTCCAACATAGTCCTCAAAGCGCTCCAAATAAACACTTGCAGATTCTACAAAAGGAGTGTTTCAAAACAGTTCTATCAAAAGGAACGTTCAAGTCTGTGGGTTGAATGCATTCATCACACAGAAGTTTCTGAGAATGCTTCTGTCTGGTTTTTAGGTGAAGATATTGCTTTTCCCAGCCTAGGCCTCAAAGCGCTCCAAGTATCCACTTGCAGATTCTACAAAAAGAGAGCTTCATAGCTGCTCTTTCAAAAGGAAGGTTCAAGTCTGTGTGTTGAATGCACTCATCACAAAGAAGTTTCTGAGAATGCTTCTGTCTAGTTCTTACGGGAAGATATTTCCTTTTCCAGCTAAGCTTCAAAGCGCTCCAAATAAACACTTGCAAATTCTACTAAAGGAGTGTTTCAAAACAGTTCTTTCAAAAGGAACGTTCAAGTCTGTGAGTTGAATGCACTCAACGAACAGAAGTTTCTTAGAGTGCTTCTGTATAGTTTTCATGTGAAGATATTTCCTTTTCCAGCATAGGCCTCAAAGCGCTCCAAATATCCACTTACCGATTCTACAAAAACAGTGTTTCAAAACTGTTCTATCAAAAGGAAGGTTCAACGCTATGAGTAGAATGCACTCATCACAATGGAGTTGCTGAGAATGCTTCTCTCTAGTTTTTATGTGAAGATATTTCCTTTTCTAGCATAGGCCTCAAAGCGCTCCAAATAGCCACTTGCAGATTCTACAAAAAGAGGGTTTCAAATCTCTTCTATCAAAAGAAAGGTTCAACTCTGTGAGTTGAATGCACTCATCAGAAAGAAGTTTCTGAGAATGATTCTATCTAGTTTTCATCTGCATGTATTTCCTTTTCCACTAGATGCCGCAATCGCACCAAATATCCACTTGCAGTTCCCACAAAAAGAGTGCTGCAGAACTGCTCCATGAAAAGGAATGTTCAACTCTGTGAGTTCAATCCCCTGATGACATAGAAGTTTCTGAAAATGCTTCTGTCTAGTTGGTATAGGAAGATATTTCCTTTTCCAGCATAAGCCTCAAAGAGCTCCAAATATCCACTTGCGGATTCTGCAAAAACAGTGTTTCAAAACTGGTCCATCAAAAGGAACGTTCAACTCTGTGAGTTGAATGCACTCATCACACAGAAGTTTCTGAGAATGCTTCCGTCTAGTTCTTACGTGAAGATATTTCCTTTTCCAGCTTAGGCCTCAAAGCGCTCCAAATAAACACTTGCAGATTCTACAAAAGGAGTGTTTCAAAACTGCTCTATCAAAAGGAAGGTTCAAGTCTGTGAGTTGAATGCACTCATCACAAAGAGGTTTCTGAGAATGCTGCTGTCTAGTTTTTATGTGAAGATATTTCCTTTTCCTCGCATAGACCTCAAATCGCTCCAGATATCCACTTGCAGATTTTACAGAAAGGGTGTTTCCAGACTGCTCTATCTAAAGGCACGTTCAACTCTGTGAGTTGAATGCACGCATTGCGAAGAACTTTCTGAGAATGCTTCTCTCTAGCTTTTAGGTGAAGATATTCCATTTCACAGCATAGGCCTCAAAGTGCTCCAAATAACCACTTGCAGATTTTACAAAAAGAATGTTTCAAAACTGCTCTTTCTAGAAGAAGGTTCAAGTCTGTGAGTTGAATGCACTCAACACAAAGAAGTTTCTGAGAATGCTTCTGTCCAGTTTTCATGTGAAGATATTTCCTTTTCCAGCATAGGCCCCAAACCGCTCCAAATAATCACTTGCAGAGTCTACAAAAAGAGTGTTTCCAAACTTCTCTATCAACTGGTAGGTACAACTCCGTGAGTTGAATGCCCTCATCACGAAGAAGTTTCTGAGAATGCTTCCCTCTTGTTTTGATGGGAAGATATTTCCTTTTCCAACATAGGCCTCAAGGTGCTCCGAATAAACACTTGCAGATTCTACAAACTTAGTGTTTCAAAACTGTTCTATCAAAAGGAACGTTCAAGTCTGGGAGTTGAATGAACTCATCACAAAGAAGTTTCTCAGAATGCTTCTGTCTAGTTTTTCGGTGAAGATATTTCATTTCCCAGCATAGGCCCGAAAGCGCTCCAAATATCCACTTGCAGATTCTACAAAAAGAGTGTTTCCAAACTGCTCTTACAAAAGGAAAGTTCAAGTCTGTGAGCTGAACGAACTCATCACAAAGAAGTTTCTGAGAATGCGTCTGTCTAGTTTTTATGTGTAGAAATTTCGTTTGCCAGCATAGGCCTCAAATCGCTCCAAACATCCACTAGCAAATTCTACAAAAGGAGTGTTTCAAAAGTGCGCTATCAAAAGAAAGAGTCCACTATGTGAGTTGAATGCATAAAGCACACGGAAGTTTCTGAGAATGCTTCTGTCTAGTTTTTAGGTGAAGATATTTCATTTCCCAGCATAGGCCACAAAGCGCTCCAAATAGCCACTTGCAGATTCTACAAAAAGAGTGTTTCCAAACTGCTCTTTCAAAAGGAAGGTTCAAGTCTGTGAGTTGAGTGCCCTCATCACAAAGAAGTTTCTGAGAATGCTTCTGTCTAGTTTTTATATGAAGGTCTTTCCTTTTCCAACATAGTCCTCAAAGCGCTCCAAATAAACACTTGCAGATTCTACAAAAGGAGTGTTTCAAAACAGTTCTATCAAAAGGAACGTTCAAGTCTGTGGGTTGAATGCATTCATCACACAGAAGTTTCTGAGAATGCTTCTGTCTAGTTTTTAGGTGAAGATATTGCTTTTCCCAGCCTAGGCCTCAAAGCGCTCCAAGTATCCACTTGCAGATTCTACAAAAAGAGAGCTTCATAGCTGCTCTTTCAAAAGGAAGGTTCAAGTCTGTGGGTTGAATGCACTCATCACAAAGAAGTTTCTGAGAATGCTTCTGTCTAGTTCTTACGTGAAGATATTTCCTTTTCCAGCTAAGCTTCAAAGCGCTCCAAATAAACACTTGCAAATTCTACTAAAGGAGTGTTTCAAAACAGTTCTTTCAAAAGGAACGTTCAAGTCTGTGAGTTGAATGCACTCAACGAACAGAAGTTTCTTAGAGTGCTTCTGTATAGTTTTCATGTGAAGATATTTCCTTTTCCAGCATAGGCCTCAAAGCGCTCCAAATATCCACTTGCCGATTCTACAAAAACAGTGTTTCAAAACTGTTCTATCAAAAGGAAGGTTCAACGCTATGAGTAGAATGCACTCATCACAATGGAGTTGCTGAGAATGCTTCTCTCTAGTTTTTATGTGAAGATATTTCCTTTTCTAGCATAGGCCTCAAAGCGCTCCAAATAGCCACTTGCAGATTCTACAAAAAGAGGGTTTCAAATCTCTTCTATCAAAAGAAAGGTTCAACTCTGTGAGTTGAATGCACTCATCAGAAAGAAGTTTCTGAGAATGATTCTATCTAGTTTTCATCTGCATGTATTTCCTTTTCCACTAGATGCCGCAATCGCACCAAATATCCACTTGCAGTTTCCACAAAAAGAGTGCTGCAGAACTGCTCCATGAAAAGGAATGTTCAACTCTGTGAGTTCAATCCCCTGATGACATAGAAGTTTCTGAAAATGCTTCTGTCTAGTTGGTATAGGAAGATATTTCCTTTTCCAGCATAAGCCTCAAAGAGCTCCAAACATCCACTTGCGGATTCTGCAAAAACAGTGTTTCAAAACTGGTCGATCAAAAGGAACGTTCAACTCTGTGAGTTGAATGCACTCATCACACAGAAGTTTCTGAGAATGCTTCCGTCTAGTTCTTACGTGAAGATATTTCCTTTTCCAGCTTAGGCCTCAAAGCGCTCCAAATAAACACTTGCAGATTCTACAAAAGGAGTGTTTCAAAACTGCTCTATCAAAAGGAAGGTTCAAGTCTGTGAGTTGAATGCACTCATCACAAAGAGGTTTCTGAGAATGCTGCTGTCTAGTTTTTATGTGAAGATATTTCCTTTTCCTCGCATAGACCTCAAATCGCTCCAGATATCCACTTGCAGATTTTACAGAAAGGGTGTTTCCAGACTGCTCTATCTAAAGGCACGTTCAACTCTGTGAGTTGAATGCACGCATTGCGAAGAACTTTCTGAGAATGCTTCTCTCTAGCTTTTAGGTGAAGATATTCCATTTCACAGCATAGGCCTCAAAGTGCTCCAAATAACCACTTGCAGATTTTACAAAAAGAATGTTTCAAAACTGCTCTTTCTAGAGGAAGGTTCAAGTCTGTGAGTTGAATGCACTCAACACAAAGAAGTTTCTGAGAATGCTTCTGTCCAGTTTTCATGTGAAGATATTTCCTTTTCCAGCATAGGCCCCAAACCGCTCCAAATAATCACTTGCAGAGTCTACAAAAAGAGTGTTTCCAAACTTCTCTATCAACTGGTAGGTACAACTCCGTGAGTTGAATGCCCTCATCACGAAGAAGTTTCTGAGAATGCTTCCCTCTTGTTTTGATGGGAAGATATTTCCTTTTCCAACATAGGCCTCAAGGTGCTCCGAATAAACACTTGCAGATTCTACAAACTTAGTGTTTCAAAACTGTTCTATCAAAAGGAACGTTCAAGTCTGGGAGTTGAATGAACTCATCACAAAGAAGTTTCTCAGAATGCTTCTGTCTAGTTTTTCGGTGAAGATATTTCATTTCCCAGCATAGGCCCGAAAGCGCTCCAAATATCCACTTGCAGATTCTACAAAAAGAGTGTTTCCAAACTGCTCTTACAAAAGGAAAGTTCAAGTCTGTGAGCTGAACGAACTCATCACAAAGAAGTTTCTGAGAATGGGTCTGTCTAGTTTTTATGTGTAGAAATTTTGTTTGCCAGCATAGGCCTCAAATCGCTCCAAACATCCACTAGCAAATTCTACAAAAGGAGTGTTTCAAAAGTGCGCTATCAAAAGAAAGAGTCCACTATGTGAGTTGAATGCATAAAGCACACGGAAGTTTCTGAGAATGCTTCTGTCTAGTTTTTAGGTGAAGATATTTCATTTCCCAGCATAGGCCACAAAGCGCTCCAAATAGCCACTTGCAGATTCTACAAAAAGAGTGTTTCCAAACTGCTCTTTCAAAAGGAAGGTTCAAGTCTGTGAGTTGAGTGCCCTCATCACAAAGAAGTTTCTGAGAATGCTTCTGTCTAGTTTTTATATGAAGGTCTTTCCTTTTCCAACATAGTCCTCAAAGCGCTCCAAATAAACACTTGCAGATTCTACAAAAGGAGTGTTTCAAAACAGTTCTATCAAAAGGAACGTTCAAGTCTGTGGGTTGAATGCATTCATCACACAGAAGTTTCTGAGAATGCTTCTGTCTAGTTTTTAGGTGAAGATATTGCTTTTCCCAGCCTAGGCCTCAAAGCGCTCCAAGTATCCACTTGCAGATTCTACAAAAAGAGAGCTTCATAGCTGCTCTTTCAAAAGGAAGGTTCAAGTCTGTGGGTTGAATGCACTCATCACAAAGAAGTTTCTGAGAATGCTTCTGTCTAGTTCTTACGTGAAGATATTTCCTTTTCCAGCTAAGCTTCAAAGCGCTCCAAATAAACACTTGCAAATTCTACTAAAGGAGTGTTTCAAAACAGTTCTTTCAAAAGGAACGTTCAAGTCTGTGAGTTGAATGCACTCAACGAACAGAAGTTTCTTAGAGTGCTTCTGTATAGTTTTCATGTGAAGATATTTCCTTTTCCAGCATAGGCCTCAAAGCGCTCCAAATATCCACTTGCCGATTCTACAAAAACAGTGTTTCAAAACTGTTCTATCAAAAGGAAGGTTCAACGCTATGAGTAGAATGCACTCATCACAATGGAGTTGCTGAGAATGCTTCTCTCTAGTTTTTATGTGAAGATATTTCCTTTTCTAGCATAGGCCTCAAAGCGCTCCAAATAGCCACTTGCAGATTCTACAAAAAGAGGGTTTCAAATCTCTTCTATCAAAAGAAAGGTTCAACTCTGTGAGTTGAATGCACTCATCAGAAAGAAGTTTCTGAGAATGATTCTATCTAGTTTTCATCTGCATGTATTTCCTTTTCCACTAGATGCCGCAATCGCACCAAATATCCACTTGCAGTTTCCACGAAAAGAGTGCTGCAGAACTGCTCCATGAAAAGGAATGTTCAACTCTGTGAGTTCAATCCCCTGATGACATAGAAGTTTCTGAAAATGCTTCTGTCTAGTTGGTATAGGAAGATATTTCCTTTTCCAGCATAAGCCTCAAAGAGCTCCAAACATCCACTTGCGGATTCTGCAAAAACAGTGTTTCAAAACTGGTCGATCAAAAGGAACGTTCAACTCTGTGAGTTGAATGCACTCATCACACAGAAGTTTCTGAGAATGCTTCCGTCTAGTTCTTACGTGAAGATATTTCCTTTTCCAGCTTAGGCCTCAAAGCGCTCCAAATAAACACTTGCAGATTCTACAAAAGGAGTGTTTCAAAACTGCTCTATCAAAAGGAAGGTTCAAGTCTGTGAGTTGAATGCACTCATCACAAAGAGGTTTCTGAGAATGCTGCTGTCTAGTTTTTATGTGAAGATATTTCCTTTTCCTCGCATAGACCTCAAATCGCTCCAGATATCCACTTGCAGATTTTACAGAAAGGGTGTTTCCAGACTGCTCTATCTAAAGGCACGTTCAACTCTGTGAGTTGAATGCACGCATTGCGAAGAACTTTCTGACAATGCTTCTCTCTAGCTTTTAGGTGAAGATATTCCATTTCACAGCATAGGCCTCAAAGTGCTCCAAATAACCACTTGCAGATTTTACAAAAAGAATGTTTCAAAACTGCTCTTTCTAGAGGAAGGTTCAAGTCTGTGAGTTGAATGCACTCAACACAAAGAAGTTTCTGAGAATGCTTCTGTCCAGTTTTCATGTGAAGATATTTCCTTTTCCAGCATAGGCCCCAAACCGCTCCAAATAATCACTTGCAGAGTCTACAAAAAGAGTGTTTCCAAACTTCTCTATCAACTGGTAGGTACAACTCCGTGAGTTGAATGCCCTCATCACGAAGAAGTTTCTGAGAATGCTTCCCTCTTGTTTTGATGGGAAGATATTTCCTTTTCCAACATAGGCCTCAAGGTGCTCCGAATAAACACTTGCAGATTCTACAAACTTAGTGTTTCAAAACTGTTCTATCAAAAGGAACGTTCAAGTCTGGGAGTTGAATGAACTCATCACAAAGAAGTTTCTCAGAATGCTTCTGTCTAGTTTTTAGGTGAAGATATTTCATTTCCCAGCATAGGCCCGAAAGCGCTCCAAATATCCACTTGCAGATTCTACAAAAAGAGTGTTTCCAAACTGCTCTTACAAAAGGAAAGTTCAAGTCTGTGAGCTGAACGAACTCATCACAAAGAAGTTTCTGAGAATGCGTCTGTCTAGTTTTTATGTGTAGAAATTTCGTTTGCCAGCATAGGCCTCAAATCGCTCCAAACATCCACTAGCAAATTCTACAAAAGGAGTGTTTCAAAAGTGCGCTATCAAAAGAAAGAGTCCACTATGTGAGTTGAATGCATAAAGCACACGGAAGTTTCTGAGAATGCTTCTGTCTAGTTTTTAGGTGAAGATATTTCATTTCCCAGCATAGGCCACAAAGCGCTCCAAATAGCCACTTGCAGATTCTACAAAAAGAGTGTTTCCAAAGTGCTCTTTCAAAAGGAAGGTTCAAGTCTGTGAGTTGAGTGCCCTCATCACAAAGAAGTTTCTGAGAATGCTTCTGTCTAGTTTTTATATGAAGGTCTTTCCTTTTCCAACATAGTCCTCAAAGCGCTCCAAATAAACACTTGCAGATTCTACAAAAGGAGTGTTTCAAAACAGTTCTATCAAAAGGAACGTTCAAGTCTGTGGGTTGAATGCATTCATCACACAGAAGTTTCTGAGAATGCTTCTGTCTAGTTTTTAGGTGAAGATATTGCTTTTCCCAGCCTAGGCCTCAAAGCGCTCCAAGTATCCACTTGCAGATTCTACAAAAAGAGAGCTTCATAGCTGCTCTTTCAAAAGGAAGGTTCAAGTCTGTGGGTTGAATGCACTCATCACAAAGAAGTTTCTGAGAATGCTTCTGTCTAGTTCTTACGTGAAGATATTTCCTTTTCCAGCTAAGCTTCAAAGCGCTCCAAATAAACACTTGCAAATTCTACTAAAGGAGTGTTTCAAAACTGTTCTTTCAAAAGGAACGTTCAAGTCTGTGAGTTGAATGCACTCAACGAACAGAAGTTTCTTAGAGTGCTTCTGTATAGTTTTCATGTGAAGATATTTCCTTTTCCAGCATAGGCCTCAAAGCGCTCCAAATATCCACTTGCCGATTCTACAAAAACAGTGTTTCAAAACTGTTCTATCAAGAGGAAGGTTCAACGCTATGAGTAGAATGCACTCATCACAATGGAGTTGCTGAGAATGCTTCTCTCTAGTTTTTATGTGAAGATATTTCCTTTTCTAGCATAGGCCTCAAAGCGCTCCAAATAGCCACTTGCAGATTCTACAAAAAGAGGGTTTCAAATCTCTTCTATCAAAAGAAAGGTTCAACTCTGTGAGTTGAATGCACTCATCAGAAAGAAGTTTCTGAGAATGATTCTATCTAGTTTTCATCTGCATGTATTTCCTTTTCCACTAGATGCCGCAATCGCACCAAATATCCAATTGCAGTTTCCACAAAAAGAGTGCTGCAGAACTGCTCCATGAAAAGGAATGTTCAACTCTGTGAGTTCAATCCCCTGATGACATAGAAGTGTCTGAAAATGCTTCTGTCTAGTTGGTATAGGAAGATATTTCCTTTTCCAGCATAAGCCTCAAAGAGCTCCAAACATCCACTTGCGGATTCTGCAAAAACAGTGTTTCAAAACTGGTCGATCAAAAGGAACGTTCAACTCTGTGAGTTGAATGCACTCATCACACAGAAGTTTCTGAGAATGCTTCCGTCTAGTTCTTACGTGAAGATATTTCCTTTTCCAGCTTAGGCCTCAAAGCGCTCCAAATAAACACTTGCAGATGCTACAAAAGGAGTGTTTCAAAACTGCTCTATCAAAAGGAAGGTTCAAGTCTGTGAGTTGAATGCACTCATCACAAAGAGGTTTCTGAGAATGCTGCTGTCTAGTTTTTATGTGAAGATATTTCCTTTTCCTCGCATAGACCTCAAATCGCTCCAGATATCCACTTGCAGATTTTACAGAAAGGGTGTTTCCAGACTGCTCTATCTAAAGGCACGTTCAACTCTGTGAGTTGAATGCACGCATTGCGAAGAACTTTCTGACAATGCTTCTCTCTAGCTTTTAGGTGAAGATATTCCATTTCACAGCATAGGCCTCAAAGTGCTCCAAATAACCACTTGCAGATTTTACAAAAAGAATGTTTCAAAACTGCTCTTTCTAGAGGAAGGTTCAAGTCTGTGAGTTGAATGCACTCAACACAAAGAAGTTTCTGAGAATGCTTCTGTCCAGTTTTCATGTGAAGATATTTCCTTTTCCAGCATAGGCCCCAAACCGCTCCAAATAATCACTTGCAGAGTCTACAAAAAGAGTGTTTCCAAACTTGTCTATCAACTGGTAGGTACAACTCCGTGAGTTGAATGCCCTCATCACGAAGAAGTTTCTGAGAATGCTTCCCTCTTGTTTTGATGGGAAGATATTTCCTTTTCCAACATAGGCCTCAAGGTGCTCCGAATAAACAGTTGCAGATTCTACAAACTTAGTGTTTCAAAACTGTTCTATCAAAAGGAACGTTCAAGTCTGGGAGTTGAATGAACTCATCACAAAGAAGTTTCTCAGAATGCTTCTGTCTAGTTTTTAGGTGAAGATATTTCATTTCCCAGCATAGGCCCGAAAGCGCTCCAAATATCCACTTGCAGATTCTACAAAAAGAGTGTTTCCAAACTGCTCTTACAAAAGGAAAGTTCAAGTCTGTGAGCTGAACGAACTCATCACAAAGAAGTTTCTGAGAATGCGTCTGTCTAGTTTTTATGTGTAGAAATTTCGTTTGCCAGCATAGGCCTCAAATCGCTCCAAACATCCACTAGCAAATTCTACAAAAGGAGTGTTTCAAAAGTGCGCTATCAAAAGAAAGAGTCCGCTATGTGAGTTGAATGCATAAAGCACACGGAAGTTTCTGAGAATGCTTCTGTCTAGTTTTTAGGTGAAGATATTTCATTTCCCAGCACAGGCCACAAAGCGCTCCAAATAGCCACTTGCAGATTCTACAAAAAGAGTGTTTCCAAACTGCTCTTTCAAAAGGAAGGTTCAAGTCTGTGAGTTGAGTGCCCTCATCACAAAGAAGTTTCTGAGAATGCTTCTGTCTAGTTTTTATATGAAGGTCTTTCCTTTTCCAACATAGTCCTCAAAGCGCTCCAAATAAACACTTGCAGATTCTACAAAAGGAGTGTTTCAAAACAGTTCTATCAAAAGGAACGTTCAAGTCTGTGGGTTGAATGCATTCATCACACAGAAGTTTCTGAGAATGCTTCTGTCTGGTTTTTAGGTGAAGATATTGCTTTTCCCAGCCTAGGCCTCAAAGCGCTCCAAGTATCCACTTGCAGATTCTACAAAAAGAGAGCTTCATAGCTGCTCTTTCAAAAGGAAGGTTCAAGTCTGTGTGTTGAATGCACTCATCACAAAGAAGTTTCTGAGAATGCTTCTGTCTAGTTCTTACGTGAAGATATTTCCTTTTCCAGCTAAGCTTCAAAGCGCTCCAAATAAACACTTGCAAATTCTACTAAAGGAGTGTTTCAAAACAGTTCTTTCAAAAGGAACGTTCAAGTCTGTGAGTTGAATGCACTCAACGAACAGAAGTTTCTTAGAGTGCTTCTGTATAGTTTTCATGTGAAGATATTTCCTTTTCCAGCATAGGCCTCAAAGCGCTCCAAATATCCACTTACCGATTCTACAAAAACAGTGTTTCAAAACTGTTCTATCAAAAGGAAGGTTCAACGCTATGAGTAGAATGCACTCATCACAATGGAGTTGCTGAGAATGCTTCTCTCTAGTTTTTATGTGAAGATATTTCCTTTTCTAGCATAGGCCTCAAAGCGCTCCAAATAGCCACTTGCAGATTCTACAAAAAGAGGGTTTCAAATCTCTTCTATCAAAAGAAAGGTTCAACTCTGTGAGTTGAATGCACTCATCAGAAAGAAGTTTCTGAGAATGATTCTATCTAGTTTTCATCTGCATGTATTTCCTTTTCCACTAGATGCCGCAATCGCACCAAATATCCACTTGCAGTTCCCACAAAAAGAGTGCTGCAGAACTGCTCCATGAAAAGGAATGTTCAACTCTGTGAGTTCAATCCCCTGATGACATAGAAGTTTCTGAAAATGCTTCTGTCTAGTTGGTATAGGAAGATATTTCCTTTTCCAGCATAAGCCTCAAAGAGCTCCAAATATCCACTTGCGGATTCTGCAAAAACAGTGTTTCAAAACTGGTCGATCAAAAGGAACGTTCAACTCTGTGAGTTGAATGCACTCATCACACAGAAGTTTCTGAGAATGCTTCCGTCTAGTTCTTACGTGAAGATATTTCCTTTTCCAGCTTAGGCCTCAAAGCGCTCCAAATAAACACTTGCAGATTCTACAAAAGGAGTGTTTCAAAACTGCTCTATCAAAAGGAAGGTTCAAGTCTGTGAGTTGAATGCACTCATCACAAAGAGGTTTCTGAGAATGCTGCTGTCTAGTTTTTATGTGAAGATATTTCCTTTTCCTCGCATAGACCTCAAATCGCTCCAGATATCCACTTGCAGATTTTACAGAAAGGGTGTTTCCAGACTGCTCTATCTAAAGGCACGTTCAACTCTGTGAGTTGAATGCACGCATTGCGAAGAACTTTCTGAGAATGCTTCTCTCTAGCTTTTAGGTGAAGATATTCCATTTCACAGCATAGGCCTCAAAGTGCTCCAAATAACCACTTGCAGATTTTACAAAAAGAATGTTTCAAAACTGCTCTTTCTAGAAGAAGGTTCAAGTCTGTGAGTTGAATGCACTCAACACAAAGAAGTTTCTGAGAATGCTTCTGTCCAGTTTTCATGTGAAGATATTTCCTTTTCCAGCATAGGCCCCAAACCGCTCCAAATAATCACTTGCAGAGTCTACAAAAAGAGTGTTTCCAAACTTCTCTATCAACTGGTAGGTACAACTCCGTGAGTTGAATGCCCTCATCACGAAGAAGTTTCTGAGAATGCTTCCCTCTTGTTTTGATGGGAAGATATTTCCTTTTCCAACATAGGCCTCAAGGTGCTCCGAATAAACACTTGCAGATTCTACAAACTTAGTGTTTCAAAACTGTTCTATCAAAAGGAACGTTCAAGTCTGGGAGTTGAATGAACTCATCACAAAGAAGTTTCTCAGAATGCTTCTGTCTAGTTTTTCGGTGAAGATATTTCATTTCCCAGCATAGGCCCGAAAGCGCTCCAAATATCCACTTGCAGATTCTACAAAAAGAGTGTTTCCAAACTGCTCTTACAAAAGGAAAGTTCAAGTCTGTGAGCTGAACGAACTCATCACAAAGAAGTTTCTGAGAATGCGTCTGTCTAGTTTTTATGTGTAGAAATATCGTTTGCCAGCATAGGCCTCAAATCGCTCCAAACATCCACTAGCAAATTCTACAAAAGGAGTGTTTCAAAAGTGCGCTATCAAAAGAAAGAGTCCACTATGTGAGTTGAATGCATAAAGCACACGGAAGTTTCTGAGAATGCTTCTGTCTAGTTTTTAGGTGAAGATATTTCATTTCCCAGCATAGGCCACAAAGCGCTCCAAATAGCCACTTGCAGATTCTACAAAAAGAGTGTTTCCAAACTGCTCTTTCAAAAGGAAGGTTCAAGTCTGTGAGTTGAGTGCCCTCATCACAAAGAAGTTTCTGAGAATGCTTCTGTCTAGTTTTTATATGAAGGTCTTTCCTTTTCCAACATAGTCCTCAAAGCGCTCCAAATAAACACTTGCAGATTCTACAAAAGGAGTGTTTCAAAACAGTTCTATCAAAAGGAACGTTCAAGTCTGTGAGTTGAATGCATTCATCACACAGAAGTTTCTGAGAATGCTTCTGTCTAGTTTTTAGGTGAAGATATTGCTTTTCCCAGCCTAGGCCTCAAAGCGCTCCAAGTATCCACTTGCAGATTCTACAAAAAGAGAGCTTCATAGCTGCTCTTTCAAAAGGAAGGTTCAAGTCTGTGTGTTGAATGCACTCATCACAAAGAAGTTTCTGAGAATGCTTCTGTCTAGTTCTTACGTGAAGATATTTCCTTTTCCAGCTAAGCTTCAAAGCGCTCCAAATAAACACTTGCAAATTCTACTAAAGGAGTGTTTCAAAAGAGTTCTTTCAAAAGGAACGTTCAAGTCTGTGAGTTGAATGCACTCAACGAACAGAAGTTTCTTAGAGTGCTTCTGTATAGTTTTCATGTGAAGATATTTCCTTTTCCAGTATAGGCCTCAAAGCGCTCCAAATATCCACTTGCCGATTCTACAAAAACAGTGTTTCAAAACTGTTCTATCAAAAGGAAGGTTCAACGCTATGAGTAGAATGCACTCATCACAATGGAGTTGCTGAGAATGCTTCTCTCTAGTTTTTATGTGAAGATATTTCCTTTTCTAGCATAGGCCTCAAAGCGCTCCAAATAGCCACTTGCAGATTCTACAAAAAGAGGGTTTCAAATCTCTTCTATCAAAAGAAAGGTTCAACTCTGTGAGTTGAATGCACTCATCAGAAAGAAGTTTCTGAGAATGATTCTATCTAGTTTTCATCTGCATGTATTTCCTTTTCCACTAGATGCCGCAATCGCACCAAATATCCACTTGCAGTTTCCACAAAAAGAGTGCTGCAGAACTGCTCCATGAAAAGGAATGTTCAACTCTGTGAGTTCAATCCCCTGATGACATAGAAGTTTCTGAAAATGCTTCTGTCTAGTTGGTATAGGAAGATATTTCCTTTTCCAGCATAAGCCTCAAAGAGCTCCAAATATCCACTTGCGGATTCTGCAAAAACAGTGTTTCAAAACTGGTCGATCAAAAGGAACGTTCAACTCTGTGGGTTGAATGCACTCATCACGCAGAAGTTTCTGAGAATGCTTCCGTCTAGTTCTTACGTGAAGATATTTCCTTTTCCAGCTTAGGCCTCAAAGCGCTCCAAATAAACACTTGCAGATTCTACAAAAGGAGTGTTTCAAAACTGCTCTATCAAAAGGAAGGTTCAAGTCTGTGAGTTGAATGCACTCATCACAAAGAGGTTTCTGAGAATGCTGCTGTCTAGTTTTTATGTGAAGATATTTCCTTTTCCTCGCATAGACCTCAAATCGCTCCAGATATCCACTTGCAGATTTTACAGAAAGGGTGTTTCCAGACTGCTCTATCTAAAGGCACGTTCAACTCTGTGAGTTGAATGCACGCATTGCGAAGAACTTTCTGAGAATGCTTCTCTCTAGCTTTTAGGTGAAGATATTCCATTTCACAGCATAGGCCTCAAAGTGCTCCAAATAACCACTTGCAGATTTTACAAAAAGAATGTTTCAAAACTGCTCTTTCTAGAGGAAGGTTCAAGTCTGTGGGTTGAATGCACTCAACACAAAGAAGTTTCTGAGAATGCTTCTGTCCAGTTTTCATGTGAAGATATTTCCTTTTCCAGCATAGGCCCCAAACCGCTCCAAATAATCACTTGCAGAGTCTACAAAAAGAGTGTTTCCAAACTTCTCTATCAACTGGTAGGTACAACTCCGTGAGTTGAATGCCCTCATCACGAAGAAGTTTCTGAGAATGCTTCCCTCTTGTTTTGATGGGAAGATATTTCCTTTTCCAACATAGGCCTCAAGGTGCTCCGAATAAACACTTGCAGATTCTACAAACTTAGTGTTTCAAAACTGTTCTATCAAAAGGAACGTTCAAGTCTGGGAGTTGAATGAACTCATCACAAAGAAGTTTCTCAGAATGCTTCTGTCTAGTTTTTAGGTGAAGATATTTCATTTCCCAGCATAGGCCCGAAAGCGCTCCAAATATCCACTTGCAGATTCTACAAAAAGACTGTTTCCAAACTGCTCTTACAAAAGGAAAGTTCAAGTCTGTGAGCTGAACGAACTCATCACAAAGAAGTTTCTGAGAATGCGTCTGTCTAGCTTTTATGTGTAGAAATTTCGTTTGCCAGCATAGGCCTCAAATCGCTCCAAACATCCACTAGCAAATTCTACAAAAGGAGTGTTTCAAAAGTGCGCTATCAAAAGAAAGAGTCCACTATGTGAGTTGAATGCATAAAGCACACGGAAGTTTCTGAGAATGCTTCTGTCTAGTTTTTAGGTGAAGATATTTCATTTCCCAGCATAGGCCACAAAGCGCTCCAAATAGCCACTTGCAGATTCTACAAAAAGAGTGTTTCCAAACTGCTCTTTCAAAAGGAAGGTTCAAGTCTGTGAGTTGAGTGCCCTCATCACAAAGAAGTTTCTGAGAATGCTTCTGTCTAGTTTTTATATGAAGGTCTTTCCTTTTCCAACATAGTCCTCAAAGCGCTCCAAATAAACACTTGCAGATTCTATAAAAGGAGTGTTTCAAAACAGTTCTATCAAAAGGAACGTTCAAGTCTGTGAGTTGAATGCATTCATCACACAGAAGTTTCTGAGAATGCTTCTGTCTAGTTTTTAGGTGAAGATATTGCTTTTCCCAGCCTAGGCCTCAAAGCGCTCCAAGTATCCACTTGCAGATTCTACAAAAAGAGAGCTTCATAGCTGCTCTTTCAAAAGGAAGGTTCAAGTCTGTGTGTTGAATGCACTCATCACAAAGAAGTTTCTGAGAATGCTTCTGTCTAGTTCTTACGTGAAGATATTTCCTTTTCCAGCTAAGCTTCAAAGCGCTCCAAATAAACACTTGCAAATTCTACTAAAGGAGTGTTTCAAAAGAGTTCTTTCAAAAGGAACGTTCAAGTCTGTGAGTTGAATGCACTCAACGAACAGAAGTTTCTTAGAGTGCTTCTGTATAGTTTTCATGTGAAGATATTTCCTTTTCCAGCATAGGCCTCAAAGCGCTCCAAATATCCACTTGCCGATTCTACAAAAACAGTGTTTCAAAACTGTTCTATCAAAAGGAAGGTTCAACGCTATGAGTAGAATGCACTCATCACAATGGAGTTGCTGAGAATGCTTCTCTCTAGTTTTTATGTGAAGATATTTCCTTTTCTAGCATAGGCCTCAAAGCGCTCCAAATAGCCACTTGCAGATTCTACAAAAAGAGGGTTTCAAATCTCTTCTATCAAAAGAAAGGTTCAACTCTGTGAGTTGAATGCACTCATCAGAAAGAAGTTTCTGAGAATGATTCTATCTAGTTTTCATCTGCATGTATTTCCTTTTCCACTAGATGCCGCAATCGCACCAAATATCCACTTGCAGTTTCCACAAAAAGAGTGCTGCAGAACTGCTCCATGAAAAGGAATGTTCAACTCTGTGAGTTCAATCCCCTGATGACATAGAAGTTTCTGAAAATGCTTCTGTCTAGTTGGTATAGGAAGATATTTCCTTTTCCAGCATAAGCCTCAAAGAGCTCCAAATATCCACTTGCGGATTCTGCAAAAACAGTGTTTCAAAACTGGTCGATCAAAAGGAACGTTCAACTCTGTGGGTTGAATGCACTCATCACACAGAAGTTTCTGAGAATGCTTCCGTCTAGTTCTTACGTGAAGATATTTCCTTTTCCAGCTTAGGCCTCAAAGCGCTCCAAATAAACACTTGCAGATTCTACAAAAGGAGTGTTTCAAAACTGCTCTATCAAAAGGAAGGTTCAAGTCTGTGAGTTGAATGCACTCATCACAAAGAGGTTTCTGAGAATGCTGCTGTCTAGTTTTTATGTGAAGATATTTCCTTTTCCTCGCATAGACCTCAAATCGCTCCAGATATCCACTTGCAGATTTTACAGAAAGGGTGTTTCCAGACTGCTCTATCTAAAGGCACGTTCAACTCTGTGAGTTGAATGCACGCATTGCGAAGAACTTTCTGAGAATGCTTCTCTCTAGCTTTTAGGTGAAGATATCCCATTTCACAGCATAGGCCTCAAAGTGCTCCAAATAACCACTTGCAGATTTTACAAAAAGAACGTTTCAAAACTGCTCTTTCTAGAGGAAGGTTCAAGTCTGTGGGTTGAATGCACTCAACACAAAGAAGTTTCTGAGAATGCTTCTGTCCAGTTTTCATGTGAAGATATTTCCTTTTCCAGCATAGGCCCCAAACCGCTCCAAATAATCACTTGCAGAGTCTACAAAAAGAGTGTTTCCAAACTTCTCTATCAACTGGTAGGTACAACTCCGTGAGTTGAATGCCCTCATCACGAAGAAGTTTCTGAGAATGCTTCCCTCTTGTTTTGATGGGAAGATATTTCCTTTTCCAACATAGGCCTCAAGGTGCTCCGAATAAACACTTGCAGATTCTACAAACTTAGTGTTTCAAAACTGTTCTATCAAAAGGAACGTTCAAGTCTGGGAGTTGAATGAACTCATCACAAAGAAGTTTCTCAGAATGCTTCTGTCTAGTTTTTAGGTGAAGATATTTCATTTCCCAGCATAGGCCTGAAAGCGCTCCAAATATCCACTTGCAGATTCTACAAAAAGACTGTTTCCAAACTGCTCTTACAAAAGGAAAGTTCAAGTCTGTGAGCTGAACGAACTCATCACAAAGAAGTTTCTGAGAATGCGTCTGTCTAGTTTTTATGTGTAGAAATTTCGTTTGCCAGCATAGGCCTCAAATCGCTCCAAACATCCACTAGCAAATTCTACAAAAGGAGTGTTTCAAAAGTGCGCTATCAAAAGAAAGAGTCCACTATGTGAGTTGAATGCATAAAGCACACGGAAGTTTCTGAGAATGCTTCTGTCTAGTTTTTAGGTGAAGATATTTCATTTCCCAGCATAGGCCACAAAGCGCTCCAAATAGCCACTTGCAGATTCTACAAAAAGAGTGTTTCCAAACTGCTCTTTCAAAAGGAAGGTTCAAGTCTGTGAGTTGAGTGCCCTCATCACAAAGAAGTTTCTGAGAATGCTTCTGTCTAGTTTTTATATGAAGGTCTTTCCTTTTCCAACATAGTCCTCAAAGCGCTCCAAATAAACACTTGCAGATTCTATAAAAGGAGTGTTTCAAAACAGTTCTATCAAAAGGAACGTTCAAGTCTGTGAGTTGAATGCATTCATCACACAGAAGTTTCTGAGAATGCTTCTGTCTAGTTTTTAGGTGAAGATATTGCTTTTCCCAGCCTAGGCCTCAAAGCGCTCTAAGTATCCACTTGCAGATTCTACAAAAAGAGAGCTTCATAGCTGCTCTTTCAAAAGGAAGGTTCAAGTCTGTGTGTTGAATGCACTCATCACAAAGAAGTTTCTGAGAATGCTTCTGTCTAGTTCTTACGTGAAGATATTTCCTTTTCCAGCTAAGCTTCAAAGCGCTCCAAATAAACACTTGCAAATTCTACTAAAGGAGTGTTTCAAAACAGTTCTTTCAAAAGGAACGTTCAAGTCTGTGAGTTGAATGCACTCAACGAACAGAAGTTTCTTAGAGTGCTTCTGTATAGTTTTCATGTGAAGATATTTCCTTTTCCAGCATAGGCCTCAAAGCGCTCCAAATATCCACTTGCCGATTCTACAAAAACAGTGTTTCAAAACTGTTCTATCAAAAGGAAGGTTCAACGCTATGAGTAGAATGCACTCATCACAATGGAGTTGCTGAGAATGCTTCTCTCTAGTTTTTATGTGAAGATATTTCCTTTTCTAGCATAGGCCTCAAAGCGCTCCAAATAGCCACTTGCAGATTCTACAAAAAGAGGGTTTCAAATCTCTTCTATCAAAAGAAAGGTTCAACTCTGTGAGTTGAATGCACTCATCAGAAAGAAGTTTCTGAGAATGATTCTATCTAGTTTTCATCTGCATGTATTTCCTTTTCCACTAGATGCCGCAATCGCACCAAATATCCACTTGCAGTTTCCGCAAAAAGAGTGCTGCAGAACTGCTCCATGAAAAGGAATGTTCAACTCTGTGAGTTCAATCCCCTGATGACATAGAAGTTTCTGAAAATGCTTCTGTCTAGTTGGTATAGGAAGATATTTCCTTTTCCAGCATAAGCCTCAAAGAGCTCCAAATATCCACTTGCGGATTCTGCAAAAACAGTGTTTCAAAACTGGTCGATCAAAAGGAACGTTCAACTCTGTGGGTTGAATTCACTCATCACACAGAAGTTTCTGAGAATGCTTCCGTCTAGTTCTTACGTGAAGATATTTCCTTTTCCAGCTTAGGCCTCAAAGCGCTCCAAATAAACACTTGCAGATTCTACAAAAGGAGTGTTTCAAAACTGCTCTATCAAAAGGAAGGTTCAAGTCTGTGAGTTGAATGCACTCATCACAAAGAGGTTTCTGAGAATGCTGCTGTCTAGTTTTTATGTGAAGATATTTCCTTTTCCTCGCATAGACCTCAAATCGCTCCAGATATCCACTTGCAGATTTTACAGAAAGGGTGTTTCCAGACTGCTCTATCTAAAGGCACGTTCAACTCTGTGAGTTGAATGCACGCATTGCGAAGAACTTTCTGAGAATGCTTCTCTCTAGCTTTTAGGTGAAGATATCCCATTTCACAGCATAGGCCTCAAAGTGCTCCAAATAACCACTTGCAGATTTTACAAAAAGAATGTTTCAAAACTGCTCTTTCTAGAGGAAGGTTCAAGTCTGTGGGTTGAATGCACTCAACACAAAGAAGTTTCTGAGAATGCTTCTGTCCAGTTTTCATGTGAAGATATTTCCTTTTCCAGCATAGGCCCCAAACCGCTCCAAATAATCACTTGCAGAGTCTACAAAAAGAGTGTTTCCAAACTTCTCTATCAACTGGTAGGTACAACTCCGTGAGTTGAATGCCCTCATCACGAAGAAGTTTCTGAGAATGCTTCCCTCTTGTTTTGATGGGAAGATATTTCCTTTTCCAACATAGGCCTCAAGGTGCTCCGAATAAACACTTGCAGATTCTACAAACTTAGTGTTTCAAAACTGTTCTATCAAAAGGAACGTTCAAGTCTGGGAGTTGAATGAACTCATCACAAAGAAGTTTCTCAGAATGCTTCTGACTAGTTTTTAGGTGAAGATATTTCATTTCACAGCATAGGCCTGAAAGCGCTCCAAATATCCACTTGCAGATTCTACAAAAAGACTGTTTCCAAACTGCTCTTACAAAAGGAAAGTTCAAGTCTGTGAGCTGAACGAACTCATCACAAAGAAGTTTCTGAGAATGCGTCTGTCTAGTTTTTATGTGTAGAAATATCGTTTGCCAGCATAGGCCTCAAATCGCTCCAAACATCCACTAGCAAATTCTACAAAAGGAGTGTTTCAAAAGTGCGCTATCAAAAGAAAGAGTCCACTATGTGAGTTGAATGCATAAAGCACACGGAAGTTTCTGAGAATGCTTCTGTCTAGTTTTTAGGTGAAGATATTTCATTTCCCAGCATAGGCCACAAAGCGCTCCAAGTAGCCACTTGCAGATTCTACAAAAAGAGTGTTTCCAAACTGCTCTTTCAAAAGGAAGGTTCAAGTCTGTGAGTTGAGTGCCCTCATCACAAAGAAGTTTCTGAGAATGCTTCTGTCTAGTTTTTATATGAAGGTCTTTCCTTTTCCAACATAGTCCTCAAAGCGCTCCAAATAAACACTTGCAGATTCTACAAAAGGAGTGTTTCAAAACAGTTCTATCAAAAGGAACGTTCAAGTCTGTGAGTTGAATGCATTCATCACACAGAAGTTTCTGAGAATGCTTCTGTCTAGTTTTTAGGTGAAGATATTGCTTTTCCCAGCCTAGGCCTCAAAGCGCTCCAAGTATCCACTTGCAGATTCTACAAAAAGAGAGCTTCATAGCTGCTCTTTCAAAAGGAAGGTTCAAGTCTGTGTGTTGAATGCACTCATCACAAAGAAGTTTCTGAGAATGCTTCTGTCTAGTTCTTACGTGAAGATATTTCCTTTTCCAGCTAAGCTTCAAAGCGCTCCAAATAAACACTTGCAAATTCTACTAAAGGAGTGTTTCAAAACAGTTCTTTCAAAAGGAACGTTCAAGTCTGTGAGTTGAATGCACTCAACGAACAGAAGTTTCTTAGAGTGCTTCTGTATAGTTTTCATGTGAAGATATTTCCTTTTCCAGCATAGGCCTCAAAGCGCTCCAAATATCCACTTGCCGATTCTACAAAAACAGTGTTTCAAAACTGTTCTATCAAAAGGAAGGTTCAACGCTATGAGTAGAATGCACTCATCACAATGGAGTTGCTGAGAATGCTTCTCTCTAGTTTTTATGTGAAGATATTTCCTTTTCTAGCATAGGCCTCAAAGCGCTCCAGATAGCCACTTGCAGATTCTACAAAAAGAGGGTTTCAAATCTCTTCTATCAAAAGAAAGGTTCAACTCTGTGAGTTGAATGCACTCATCAGAAAGAAGTTTCTGAGAATGATTCTATCTAGTTTTCATCTGCATGTATTTCCTTTTCCACTAGATGCCGCAATCGCACCAAATATCCACTTGCAGTTTCCACAAAAAGAGTGCTGCAGAACTGCTCCATGAAAATTAATGTTCAACTCTGTGAGTTCAATCCCCTGATGACATAGAAGTTTCTGAAAATGCTTCTGTCTAGTTGGTATAGGAAGATATTTCCTTTTCCAGCATAAGCCTCAAAGAGCTCCAAACATCCACTTGCGGATTCTGCAAAAACAGTGTTTCAAAACTGGTCGATCAAAAGGAACGTTCAACTCTGTGAGTTGAATGCACTCATCACACAGAAGTTTCTGAGAATGCTTCCGTCTAGTTCTTACGTGAAGATATTTCCTTTTCCAGCTTAGGCCTCAAAGCGCTCCAAATAAACACTTGCAGATTCTACAAAAGGAGTGTTTCAAAACTGCTCTATCAAAAGGAAGGTTCAAGTCTGTGAGTTGAATGCACTCATCTCAAAGAGGTTTCTGAGAATGCTGCTGTCTAGTTTTTATGTGAAGATATTTCCTTTTCCTCGCATAGACCTCAAATCGCTCCAGATATCCACTTGCAGATTTTACAGAAAGGGTGTTTCCAGACTGCTCTATCTAAAGGCACGTTCAACTCTGTGAGTTCAATGCACGCATTGCGAAGAACTTTCTGAGAATGCTTCTCTCTAGCTTTTAGGTGAAGATATTCCATTTCACAGCATAGGCCTCAAAGTGCTCCAAATAACCACTTGCAGATTTTACAAAAAGAATGTTTCAAAACTGCTCTTTCTAGAGGAAGATTCAAGTCTGTGAGTTGAATGCACTCAACACAAAGAAGTTTCTGAGAATGCTTCTGTCCAGTTTTCATGTGAAGATATTTCCTTTTCCAGCATAGGCCCCAAACCGCCCCAAATAATCACTTGCAGAGTCTACAAAAAGAGTGTTTCCAAACTTCTCTATCAACTGGTAGGTACAACTCCGTGAGTTGAATGCCCTCATCACGAAGAAGTTTCTGAGAATGCTTCCCTCTTGTTTTGATGGGAAGATATTTCCTTTTCCAACATAGGCCTCAAGGTGCTCCGAATAAACAGTTGCAGATTCTACAAACTTAGTGTTTCAAAACTGTTCTATCAAAAGGAACGTTCAAGTCTGGGAGTTGAATGAACTCATCACAAAGAAGTTTCTCAGAATGCTTCTGTCTAGTTTTTAGGTGAAGATATTTCATTTCCCAGCATAGGCCCGAAAGCGCTCCAAATATCCACTTGCAGATTCTACAAAAAGAGTGTTTCCAAACTGCTCTTACAAAAGGAAAGTTCAAGTCTGTGAGCTGAACGAACTCATCACAAAGAAGTTTCTGAGAATGCGTCTGTCTAGTTTTTATGTGTAGAAATTTCGTTTGCCAGCATAGGCCTCAAATCGCTCCAAACATCCACTAGCAAATTCTACAAAAGGAGTGTTTCAAAAGTGCGCTATCAAAAGAAAGAGTCCGCTATGTGAGTTGAATGCATAAAGCACACGGAAGTTTCTGAGAATGCTTCTGTCTAGTTTTTAGGTGAAGATATTTCATTTCCCAGCACAGGCCACAAAGCGCTCCAAATAGCCACTTGCAGATTCTACAAAAAGAGTGTTTCCAAACTGCTCTTTCAAAAGGAAGGTTCAAGTCTGTGAGTTGAGTGCCCTCATCACAAAGAAGTTTCTGAGAATGCTTCTGTCTAGTTTTTATATGAAGGTCTTTCCTTTTCCAACATAGTCCTCAAAGCGCTCCAAATAAACACTTGCAGATTCTACAAAAGGAGTGTTTCAAAACAGTTCTATCAAAAGGAACGTTCAAGTCTGTGGGTTGAATGCATTCATCACACAGAAGTTTCTGAGAATGCTTCTGTCTAGTTTTTAGGTGAAGATATTGCTTTTCCCAGCCTAGGCCTCAAAGCGCTCCAAGTATCCACTTGCAGATTCTACAAAAAGAGAGCTTCATAGCTGCTCTTTCAAAAGGAAGGTTCAAGTCTGTGTGTTGAATGCACTCATCACAAAGAAGTTTCTGAGAATGCTTCTGTCTAGTTCTTACGTGAAGATATTTCCTTTTCCAGCTAAGCTTCAAAGCGCTCCAAATAAACACTTGCAAATTCTACTAAAGGAGTGTTTCAAAACAGTTCTTTCAAAAGGAACGTTCAAGTCTGTGAGTTGAATGCACTCAACGAACAGAAGTTTCTTAGAGTGCTTCTGTATAGTTTTCATGTGAAGATATTTCCTTTTCCAGCATAGGCCTCAAAGCGCTCCAAATATCCACTTACCGATTCTACAAAAACAGTGTTTCAAAACTGTTCTATCAAAAGGAAGGTTCAACGCTATGAGTAGAATGCACTCATCACAATGGAGTTGCTGAGAATGCTTCTCTCTAGTTTTTATGTGAAGATATTTCCTTTTCTAGCATAGGCCTCAAAGCGCTCCAAATAGCCACTTGCAGATTCTACAAAAAGAGGGTTTCAAATCTCTTCTATCAAAAGAAAGGTTCAACTCTGTGAGTTGAATGCACTCATCAGAAAGAAGTTTCTGAGAATGATTCTATCTAGTTTTCATCTGCATGTATTTCCTTTTCCACTAGATGCCGCAATCGCACCAAATATCCACTTGCAGTTCCCACAAAAAGAGTGCTGCAGAACTGCTCCATGAAAAGGAATGTTCAACTCTGTGAGTTCAATCCCCTGATGACATAGAAGTTTCTGAAAATGCTTCTGTCTAGTTGGTATAGGAAGATATTTCCTTTTCCAGCATAAGCCTCAAAGAGCTCCAAATATCCACTTGCGGATTCTGCAAAAACAGTGTTTCAAAACTGGTCGATCAAAAGGAACGTTCAACTCTGTGAGTTGAATGCACTCATCACACAGAAGTTTCTGAGAATGCTTCCGTCTAGTTCTTACGTGAAGATATTTCCTTTTCCAGCTTAGGCCTCAAAGCGCTCCAAATAAACACTTGCAGATTCTACAAAAGGAGTGTTTCAAAACTGCTCTATCAAAAGGAAGGTTCAAGTCTGTGAGTTGAATGCACTCATCACAAAGAGGTTTCTGAGAATGCTGCTGTCTAGTTTTTATGTGAAGATATTTCCTTTTCCTCGCATAGACCTCAAATCGCTCCAGATATCCACTTGCAGATTTTACAGAAAGGGTGTTTCCAGACTGCTCTATCTAAAGGCACGTTCAACTCTGTGAGTTGAATGCACGCATTGCGAAGAACTTTCTGAGAATGCTTCTCTCTAGCTTTTAGGTGAAGATATTCCATTTCACAGCATAGGCCTCAAAGTGCTCCAAATAACCACTTGCAGATTTTACAAAAAGAATGTTTCAAAACTGCTCTTTCTAGAAGAAGGTTCAAGTCTGTGAGTTGAATGCACTCAACACAAAGAAGTTTCTGAGAATGCTTCTGTCCAGTTTTCATGTGAAGATATTTCCTTTTCCAGCATAGGCCCCAAACCGCTCCAAATAATCACTTGCAGAGTCTACAAAAAGAGTGTTTCCAAACTTCTCTATCAACTGGTAGGTACAACTCCGTGAGTTGAATGCCCTCATCACGAAGAAGTTTCTGAGAATGCTTCCCTCTTGTTTTGATGGGAAGATATTTCCTTTTCCAACATAGGCCTCAAGGTGCTCCGAATAAACACTTGCAGATTCTACAAACTTAGTGTTTCAAAACTGTTCTATCAAAAGGAACGTTCAAGTCTGGGAGTTGAATGAACTCATCACAAAGAAGTTTCTCAGAATGCTTCTGACTAGTTTTTAGGTGAAGATATTTCATTTCCCAGCATAGGCCTGAAAGCGCTCCAAATATCCACTTGCAGATTCTACAAAAAGACTGTTTCCAAACTGCTCTTACAAAAGGAAAGTTCAAGTCTGTGAGCTGAACGAACTCATCACAAAGAAGTTTCTGAGAATGCGTCTGTCTAGTTTTTATGTGTAGAAATATCGTTTGCCAGCATAGGCCTCAAATCGCTCCAAACATCCACTAGCAAATTCTACAAAAGGAGTGTTTCAAAAGTGCGCTATCAAAAGAAAGAGTCCACTATGTGAGTTGAATGCATAAAGCACACGGAAGTTTCTGAGAATGCTTCTGTCTAGTTTTTAGGTGAAGATATTTCATTTCCCAGCATAGGCCACAAAGCGCTCCAAGTAGCCACTTGCAGATTCTACAAAAAGAGTGTTTCCAAACTGCTCTTTCAAAAGGAAGGTTCAAGTCTGTGAGTTGAGTGCCCTCATCACAAAGAAGTTTCTGAGAATGCTTCTGTCTAGTTTTTATATGAAGGTCTTTCCTTTTCCAACATAGTCCTCAAAGCGCTCCAAATAAACACTTGCAGATTCTACAAAAGGAGTGTTTCAAAACAGTTCTATCAAAAGGAACGTTCAAGTCTGTGAGTTGAATGCATTCATCACACAGAAGTTTCTGAGAATGCTTCTGTCTAGTTTTTAGGTGAAGATATTGCTTTTCCCAGCCTAGGCCTCAAAGCGCTCCAAGTATCCACTTGCAGATTCTACAAAAAGAGAGCTTCATAGCTGCTCTTTCAAAAGGAAGGTTCAAGTCTGTGTGTTGAATGCACTCATCACAAAGAAGTTTCTGAGAATGCTTCTGTCTAGTTCTTACGTGAAGATATTTCCTTTTCCAGCTAAGCTTCAAAGCGCTCCAAATAAACACTTGCAAATTCTACTAAAGGAGTGTTTCAAAACAGTTCTTTCAAAAGGAACGTTCAAGTCTGTGAGTTGAATGCACTCAACGAACAGAAGTTTCTTAGAGTGCTTCTGTATAGTTTTCATGTGAAGATATTTCCTTTTCCAGCATAGGCCTCAAAGCGCTCCAAATATCCACTTGCCGATTCTACAAAAACAGTGTTTCAAAACTGTTCTATCAAAAGGAAGGTTCAACGCTATGAGTAGAATGCACTCATCACAATGGAGTTGCTGAGAATGCTTCTCTCTAGTTTTTATGTGAAGATATTTCCTTTTCTAGCATAGGCCTCAAAGCGCTCCAGATAGCCACTTGCAGATTCTACAAAAAGAGGGTTTCAAATCTCTTCTATCAAAAGAAAGGTTCAACTCTGTGAGTTGAATGCACTCATCAGAAAGAAGTTTCTGAGAATGATTCTATCTAGTTTTCATCTGCATGTATTTCCTTTTCCACTAGATGCCGCAATCGCACCAAATATCCACTTGCAGTTTCCACAAAAAGAGTGCTGCAGAACTGCTCCATGAAAATTAATGTTCAACTCTGTGAGTTCAATCCCCTGATGACATAGAAGTTTCTGAAAATGCTTCTGTCTAGTTGGTATAGGAAGATATTTCCTTTTCCAGCATAAGCCTCAAAGAGCTCCAAACATCCACTTGCGGATTCTGCAAAAACAGTGTTTCAAAACTGGTCGATCAAAAGGAACGTTCAACTCTGTGAGTTGAATGCACTCATCACACAGAAGTTTCTGAGAATGCTTCCGTCTAGTTCTTACGTGAAGATATTTCCTTTTCCAGCTTAGGCCTCAAAGCGCTCCAAATAAACACTTGCAGATTCTACAAAAGGAGTGTTTCAAAACTGCTCTATCAAAAGGAAGGTTCAAGTCTGTGAGTTGAATGCACTCATCTCAAAGAGGTTTCTGAGAATGCTGCTGTCTAGTTTTTATGTGAAGATATTTCCTTTTCCTCGCATAGACCTCAAATCGCTCCAGATATCCACTTGCAGATTTTACAGAAAGGGTGTTTCCAGACTGCTCTATCTAAAGGCACGTTCAACTCTGTGAGTTCAATGCACGCATTGCGAAGAACTTTCTGAGAATGCTTCTCTCTAGCTTTTAGGTGAAGATATTCCATTTCACAGCATAGGCCTCAAAGTGCTCCAAATAACCACTTGCAGATTTTACAAAAAGAATGTTTCAAAACTGCTCTTTCTAGAGGAAGATTCAAGTCTGTGAGTTGAATGCACTCAACACAAAGAAGTTTCTGAGAATGCTTCTGTCCAGTTTTCATGTGAAGATATTTCCTTTTCCAGCATAGGCCCCAAACCGCCCCAAATAATCACTTGCAGAGTCTACAAAAAGAGTGTTTCCAAACTTCTCTATCAACTGGTAGGTACAACTCCGTGAGTTGAATGCCCTCATCACGAAGAAGTTTCTGAGAATGCTTCCCTCTTGTTTTGATGGGAAGATATTTCCTTTTCCAACATAGGCCTCAAGGTGCTCCGAATAAACAGTTGCAGATTCTACAAACTTAGTGTTTCAAAACTGTTCTATCAAAAGGAACGTTCAAGTCTGGGAGTTGAATGAACTCATCACAAAGAAGTTTCTCAGAATGCTTCTGTCTAGTTTTTAGGTGAAGATATTTCATTTCCCAGCATAGGCCCGAAAGCGCTCCAAATATCCACTTGCAGATTCTACAAAAAGAGTGTTTCCAAACTGCTCTTACAAAAGGAAAGTTCAAGTCTGTGAGCTGAACGAACTCATCACAAAGAAGTTTCTGAGAATGCGTCTGTCTAGTTTTTATGTGTAGAAATTTCGTTTGCCAGCATAGGCCTCAAATCGCTCCAAACATCCACTAGCAAATTCTACAAAAGGAGTGTTTCAAAAGTGCGCTATCAAAAGAAAGAGTCCGCTATGTGAGTTGAATGCATAAAGCACACGGAAGTTTCTGAGAATGCTTCTGTCTAGTTTTTAGGTGAAGATATTTCATTTCCCAGCACAGGCCACAAAGCGCTCCAAATAGCCACTTGCAGATTCTACAAAAAGAGTGTTTCCAAACTGCTCTTTCAAAAGGAAGGTTCAAGTCTGTGAGTTGAGTGCCCTCATCACAAAGAAGTTTCTGAGAATGCTTCTGTCTAGTTTTTATATGAAGGTCTTTCCTTTTCCAACATAGTCCTCAAAGCGCTCCAAATAAACACTTGCAGATTCTACAAAAGGAGTGTTTCAAAACAGTTCTATCAAAAGGAACGTTCAAGTCTGTGGGTTGAATGCATTCATCACACAGAAGTTTCTGAGAATGCTTCTGTCTAGTTTTTAGGTGAAGATATTGCTTTTCCCAGCCTAGGCCTCAAAGCGCTCCAAGTATCCACTTGCAGATTCTACAAAAAGAGAGCTTCATAGCTGCTCTTTCAAAAGGAAGGTTCAAGTCTGTGTGTTGAATGCACTCATCACAAAGAAGTTTCTGAGAATGCTTCTGTCTAGTTCTTACGTGAAGATATTTCCTTTTCCAGCTAAGCTTCAAAGCGCTCCAAATAAACACTTGCAAATTCTACTAAAGGAGTGTTTCAAAACAGTTCTTTCAAAAGGAACGTTCAAGTCTGTGAGTTGAATGCACTCAACGAACAGAAGTTTCTTAGAGTGCTTCTGTATAGTTTTCATGTGAAGATATTTCCTTTTCCAGCATAGGCCTCAAAGCGCTCCAAATATCCACTTACCGATTCTACAAAAACAGTGTTTCAAAACTGTTCTATCAAAAGGAAGGTTCAACGCTATGAGTAGAATGCACTCATCACAATGGAGTTGCTGAGAATGCTTCTCTCTAGTTTTTATGTGAAGATATTTCCTTTTCTAGCCTAGGCCTCAAAGCGCTCCAAATAGCCACTTGCAGATTCTACAAAAAGAGGGTTTCAAATCTCTTCTATCAAAAGAAAGGTTCAACTCTGTGAGTTGAATGCACTCATCAGAAAGAAGTTTCTGAGAATGATTCTATCTAGTTTTCATCTGCATGTATTTCCTTTTCCACTAGATGCCGCAATCGCACCAAATATCCACTTGCAGTTCCCACAAAAAGAGTGCTGCAGAACTGCTCCATGAAAAGGAATGTTCAACTCTGTGAGTTCAATCCCCTGATGACATAGAAGTTTCTGAAAATGCTTCTGTCTAGTTGGTATAGGAAGATATTTCCTTTTCCAGCATAAGCCTCAAAGAGCTCCAAATATCCACTTGCGGATTCTGCAAAAACAGTGTTTCAAAACTGGTCGATCAAAAGGAACGTTCAACTCTGTGAGTTGAATGCACTCATCACACAGAAGTTTCTGAGAATGCTTCCGTCTAGTTCTTACGTGAAGATATTTCCTTTTCCAGCTTAGGCCTCAAAGCGCTCCAAATAAACACTTGCAGATTCTACAAAAGGAGTGTTTCAAAACTGCTCTATCAAAAGGAAGGTTCAAGTCTGTGAGTTGAATGCACTCATCACAAAGAGGTTTCTGAGAATGCTGCTGTCTAGTTTTTATGTGAAGATATTTCCTTTTCCTCGCATAGACCTCAAATCGCTCCAGATATCCACTTGCAGATTTTACAGAAAGGGTGTTTCCAGACTGCTCTATCTAAAGGCACGTTCAACTCTGTGAGGTGAATGCACGCATTGCGAAGAACTTTCTGAGAATGCTTCTCTCTAGCTTTTAGGTGAAGATATTCCATTTCACAGCATAGGCCTCAAAGTGCTCCAAATAACCACTTGCAGATTTTACAAAAAGAATGTTTCAAAACTGCTCTTTCTAGAAGAAGGTTCAAGTCTGTGAGTTGAATGCACTCAACACAAAGAAGTTTCTGAGAATGCTTCTGTCCAGTTTTCATGTGAAGATATTTCCTTTTCCAGCATAGGCCCCAAACCGCTCCAAATAATCACTTGCAGAGTCTACAAAAAGAGTGTTTCCAAACTTCTCTATCAACTGGTAGGTACAACTCCGTGAGTTGAATGCCCTCATCACGAAGAAGTTTCTGAGAATGCTTCCCTCTTGTTTTGATGGGAAGATATTTCCTTTTCCAACATAGGCCTCAAGGTGCTCCGAATAAACACTTGCAGATTCTACAAACTTAGTGTTTCAAAACTGTTCTATCAAAAGGAACGTTCAAGTCTGGGAGTTGAATGAACTCATCACAAAGAAGTTTCTCAGAATGCTTCTGTCTAGTTTTTCGGTGAAGATATTTCATTTCCCAGCATAGGCCCGAAAGCGCTCCAAATATCCACTTGCAGATTCTACAAAAAGAGTGTTTCCAAACTGCTCTTACAAAAGGAAAGTTCAAGTCTGTGAGCTGAACGAACTCATCACAAAGAAGTTTCTGAGAATGCGTCTGTCTAGTTTTTATGTGTAGAAATTTCGTTTGCCAGCATAGGCCTCAAATCGCTCCAAACATCCACTAGCAAATTCTACAAAAGGAGTGTTTCAAAAGTGCGCTATCAAAAGAAAGAGTCCGCTATGTGAGTTGAATGCATAAAGCACACGGAAGTTTCTGAGAATGCTTCTGTCTAGTTTTTAGGTGAAGATATTTCATTTCCCAGCACAGGCCACAAAGCGCTCCAAATAGCCACTTGCAGATTCTACAAAAAGAGTGTTTCCAAACTGCTCTTTCAAAAGGAAGGTTCAAGTCTGTGAGTTGAGTGCCCTCATCACAAAGAAGTTTCTGAGAATGCTTCTGTCTAGTTTTTATATGAAGGTCTTTCCTTTTCCAACATAGTCCTCAAAGCGCTCCAAATAAACACTTGCAGATTCTACAAAAGGAGTGTTTCAAAACAGTTCTATCAAAAGGAACGTTCAAGTCTGTGGGTTGAATGCATTCATCACACAGAAGTTTCTGAGAATGCTTCTGTCTAGTTTTTAGGTGAAGATATTGCTTTTCCCAGCCTAGGCCTCAAAGCGCTCCAAGTATCCACTTGCAGATTCTACAAAAAGAGAGCTTCATAGCTGCTCTTTCAAAAGGAAGGTTCAAGTCTGTGTGTTGAATGCACTCATCACAAAGAAGTTTCTGAGAATGCTTCTGTCTAGTTCTTACGTGAAGATATTTCCTTTTCCAGCTAAGCTTCAAAGCGCTCCAAATAAACACTTGCAAATTCTACTAAAGGAGTGTTTCAAAACAGTTCTTTCAAAAGGAACGTTCAAGTCTGTGAGTTGAATGCACTCAACGAACAGAAGTTTCTTAGAGTGCTTCTGTATAGTTTTCATGTGAAGATATTTCCTTTTCCAGCATAGGCCTCAAAGCGCTCCAAATATCCACTTACCGATTCTACAAAAACAGTGTTTCAAAACTGTTCTATCAAAAGGAAGGTTCAACGCTATGAGTAGAATGCACTCATCACAATGGAGTTGCTGAGAATGCTTCTCTCTAGTTTTTATGTGAAGATATTTCCTTTTCTAGCATAGGCCTCAAAGCGCTCCAAATAGCCACTTGCAGATTCTACAAAAAGAGGGTTTCAAATCTCTTCTATCAAAAGAAAGGTTCAACTCTGTGAGTTGAATGCACTCATCAGAAAGAAGTTTCTGAGAATGATTCTATCTAGTTTTCATCTGCATGTATTTCCTTTTCCAGTAGATGCCGCAATCGCACCAAATATCCACTTGCAGTTCCCACAAAAAGAGTGCTGCAGAACTGCTCCATGAAAAGGAATGTTCAACTCTGTGAGTTCAATCCCCTGATGACATAGAAGTTTCTGAAAATGCTTCTGTCTAGTTGGTATAGGAAGATATTTCCTTTTCCAGCATAAGCCTCAAAGAGCTCCAAATATCCACTTGCGGATTCTGCAAAAACAGTGTTTCAAAACTGGTCGATCAAAAGGAACGTTCAACTCTGTGAGTTGAATGCACTCATCACACAGAAGTTTCTGAGAATGCTTCCGTCTAGTTCTTACGTGAAGATATTTCCTTTTCCAGCTTAGGCCTCAAAGCGCTCCAAATAAACACTTGCAGATTCTACAAAAGGAGTGTTTCAAAACTGCTCTATCAAAAGGAAGGTTCAAGTCTGTGAGTTGAATGCACTCATCACAAAGAGGTTTCTGAGAATGCTGCTGTCTAGTTTTTATGTGAAGATATTTCCTTTTCCTCGCATAGACCTCAAATCGCTCCAGATATCCACTTGCAGATTTTACAGAAAGGGTGTTTCCAGACTGCTCTATCTAAAGGCACGTTCAACTCTGTGAGTTGAATGCACGCATTGCGAAGAACTTTCTGAGAATGCTTCTCTCTAGCTTTTAGGTGAAGATATTCCATTTCACAGCATAGGCCTCAAAGTGCTCCAAATAACCACTTGCAGATTTTACAAAAAGAATGTTTCAAAACTGCTCTTTCTAGAAGAAGGTTCAAGTCTGTGAGTTGAATGCACTCAACACAAAGAAGTTTCTGAGAATGCTTCTGTCCAGTTTTCATGTGAAGATATTTCCATTTCCAGCATAGGCCCCAAACCGCTCCAAATAATCACTTGCAGAGTCTACAAAAAGAGTGTTTCCAAACTTCTCTATCAACTGGTAGGTACAACTCCGTGAGTTGAATGCCCTCATCACGAAGAAGTTTCTGAGAATGCTTCCCTCTTGTTTTGATGGGAAGATATTTCCTTTTCCAACATAGGCCTCAAGGTGCTCCGAATAAACACTTGCAGATTCTACAAACTTAGTGTTTCAAAACTGTTCTATCAAAAGGAACGTTCAAGTCTGGGAGTTGAATGAACTCATCACAAAGAAGTTTCTCAGAATGCTTCTGACTAGTTTTTAGGTGAAGATATTTCATTTCCCAGCATAGGCCTGAAAGCGCTCCAAATATCCACTTGCAGATTCTACAAAAAGACTGTTTCCAAACTGCTCTTACAAAAGGAAAGTTCAAGTCTGTGAGCTGAACGAACTCATCACAAAGAAGTTTCTGAGAATGCGTCTGTCTAGTTTTTATGTGTAGAAATATCGTTTGCCAGCATAGGCCTCAAATCGCTCCAAACATCCACTAGCAAATTCTACAAAAGGAGTGTTTCAAAAGTGCGCTATCAAAAGAAAGAGTCCACTATGTGAGTTGAATGCATAAAGCACACGGAAGTTTCTGAGAAAGCTTCTGTCTAGTTTTTAGGTGAAGATATTTCATTTCCCAGCATAGGCCACAAAGCGCTCCAAATAGCCACTTGCAGATTCTACAAAAAGAGTGTTTCCAAACTGCTCTTTCAAAAGGAAGGTTCAAGTCTGTGAGTTGAGTGCCCTCATCACAAAGAAGTTTCTGAGAATGCTTCTGTCTAGTTTTTATATGAAGGTCTTTCCTTTTCCAACATAGTCCTCAAAGCGCTCCAAATAAACACTTGCAGATTCTACAAAAGGAGTGTTTCAAAACAGTTCTATCAAAAGGAACGTTCAAGTCTGTGAGTTGAATGCATTCATCACACAGAAGTTTCTGAGAATGCTTCTGTCTAGTTTTTAGGTGAAGATATTGCTTTTCCCAGCCTAGGCCTCAAAGCGCTCCAAGTATCCACTTGCAGATTCTACAAAAAGAGAGCTTCATAGCTGCTCTTTCAAAAGGAAGGTTCAAGTCTGTGTGTTGAATGCACTCATCACAAAGAAGTTTCTGAGAATGCTTCTGTCTAGTTCTTACGTGAAGATATTTCCTTTTCCAGCTAAGCTTCAAAGCGCTCCAAATAAACACTTGCAAATTCTACTAAAGGAGTGTTTCAAAACAGTTCTTTCAAAAGGAACGTTCAAGTCTGTGAGTTGAATGCACTCAACGAACAGAAGTTTCTTAGAGTGCTTCTGTATAGTTTTCATGTGAAGATATTTCCTTTTCCAGCATAGGCCTCAAAGCGCTCCAAATATCCACTTGCCGATTCTACAAAAACAGTGTTTCAAAACTGTTCTATCAAAAGGAAGGTTCAACGCTATGAGTAGAATGCACTCATCACAATGGAGTTGCTGAGAATGCTTCTCTCTAGTTTTTATGTGAAGATATTTCCTTTTCTAGCATAGGCCTCAAAGCGCTCCAGATAGCCACTTGCAGATTCTACAAAAAGAGGGTTTCAAATCTCTTCTATCAAAAGAAAGGTTCAACTCTGTGAGTTGAATGCACTCATCAGAAAGAAGTTTCTGAGAATGATTCTATCTAGTTTTCATCTGCATGTATTTCCTTTTCCACTAGATGCCGCAATCGCACCAAATATCCACTTGCAGTTTCCACAAAAAGAGTGCTGCAGAACTGCTCCATGAAAACTAATGTTCAACTCTGTGAGTTCAATCCCCTGATGACATAGAAGTTTCTGAAAATGCTTCTGTCTAGTTGGTATAGGAAGATATTTCCTTTTCCAGCATAAGCCTCAAAGAGCTCCAAACATCCACTTGCGGATTCTGCAAAAACAGTGTTTCAAAACTGGTCGATCAAAAGGAACGTTCAACTCTGTGAGTTGAATGCACTCATCACACAGAAGTTTCTGAGAATGCTTCCGTCTAGTTCTTACGTGAAGATATTTCCTTTTCCAGCTTAGGCCTCAAAGCGCTCCAAATAAACACTTGCAGATTCTACAAAAGGAGTGTTTCAAAACTGCTCTATCAAAAGGAAGGTTCAAGTCTGTGAGTTGAATGCACTCATCACAAAGAGGTTTCTGAGAATGCTGCTGTCTAGTTTTTATGTGAAGATATTTCCTTTTCCTCGCATAGACCTCAAATCGCTCCAGATATCCACTTGCAGATTTTACAGAAAGGGTGTTTCCAGACTGCTCTATCTAAAGGCACGTTCAACTCTGTGAGTTGAATGCACGCATTGCGAAGAACTTTCTGAGAATGCTTCTCTCTAGCTTTTAGGTGAAGATATTCCATTTCACAGCATAGGCCTCAAAGTGCTCCAAATAACCACTTGCAGATTTTACAAAAAGAATGTTTCAAAACTGCTCTTTCTAGAAGAAGGTTCAAGTCTGTGAGTTGAATGCACTCAACACAAAGAAGTTTCTGAGAATGCTTCTGTCCAGTTTTCATGTGAAGATATTTCCATTTCCAGCATAGGCCCCAAACCGCTCCAAATAATCACTTGCAGAGTCTACAAAAAGAGTGTTTCCAAACTTCTCTATCAACTGGTAGGTACAACTCCGTGAGTTGAATGCCCTCATCACGAAGAAGTTTCTGAGAATGCTTCCCTCTTGTTTTGATGGGAAGATATTTCCTTTTCCAACATAGGCCTCAAGGTGCTCCGAATAAACACTTGCAGATTCTACAAACTTAGTGTTTCAAAACTGTTCTATCAAAAGGAACGTTCAAGTCTGGGAGTTGAATGAACTCATCACAAAGAAGTTTCTCAGAATGCTTCTGACTAGTTTTTAGGTGAAGATATTTCATTTCCCAGCATAGGCCTGAAAGCGCTCCAAATATCCACTTGCAGATTCTACAAAAAGACTGTTTCCAAACTGCTCTTACAAAAGGAAAGTTCAAGTCTGTGAGCTGAACGAACTCATCACAAAGAAGTTTCTGAGAATGCGTCTGTCTAGTTTTTATGTGTAGAAATATCGTTTGCCAGCATAGGCCTCAAATCGCTCCAAACATCCACTAGCAAATTCTACAAAAGGAGTGTTTCAAAAGTGCGCTATCAAAAGAAAGAGTCCACTATGTGAGTTGAATGCATAAAGCACACGGAAGTTTCTGAGAAAGCTTCTGTCTAGTTTTTAGGTGAAGATATTTCATTTCCCAGCATAGGCCACAAAGCGCTCCAAATAGCCACTTGCAGATTCTACAAAAAGAGTGTTTCCAAACTGCTCTTTCAAAAGGAAGGTTCAAGTCTGTGAGTTGAGTGCCCTCATCACAAAGAAGTTTCTGAGAATGCTTCTGTCTAGTTTTTATATGAAGGTCTTTCCTTTTCCAACATAGTCCTCAAAGCGCTCCAAATAAACACTTGCAGATTCTACAAAAGGAGTGTTTCAAAACAGTTCTATCAAAAGGAACGTTCAAGTCTGTGAGTTGAATGCATTCATCACACAGAAGTTTCTGAGAATGCTTCTGTCTAGTTTTTAGGTGAAGATATTGCTTTTCCCAGCCTAGGCCTCAAAGCGCTCCAAGTATCCACTTGCAGATTCTACAAAAAGAGAGCTTCATAGCTGCTCTTTCAAAAGGAAGGTTCAAGTCTGTGTGTTGAATGCACTCATCACAAAGAAGTTTCTGAGAATGCTTCTGTCTAGTTCTTACGTGAAGATATTTCCTTTTCCAGCTAAGCTTCAAAGCGCTCCAAATAAACACTTGCAAATTCTACTAAAGGAGTGTTTCAAAACAGTTCTTTCAAAAGGAACGTTCAAGTCTGTGAGTTGAATGCACTCAACGAACAGAAGTTTCTTAGAGTGCTTCTGTATAGTTTTCATGTGAAGATATTTCCTTTTCCAGCATAGGCCTCAAAGCGCTCCAAATATCCACTTGCCGATTCTACAAAAACAGTGTTTCAAAACTGTTCTATCAAAAGGAAGGTTCAACGCTATGAGTAGAATGCACTCATCACAATGGAGTTGCTGAGAATGCTTCTCTCTAGTTTTTATGTGAAGATATTTCCTTTTCTAGCATAGGCCTCAAAGCGCTCCAGATAGCCACTTGCAGATTCTACAAAAAGAGGGTTTCAAATCTCTTCTATCAAAAGAAAGGTTCAACTCTGTGAGTTGAATGCACTCATCAGAAAGAAGTTTCTGAGAATGATTCTATCTAGTTTTCATCTGCATGTATTTCCTTTTCCACTAGATGCCGCAATCGCACCAAATATCCACTTGCAGTTTCCACAAAAAGAGTGCTGCAGAACTGCTCCATGAAAACTAATGTTCAACTCTGTGAGTTCAATCCCCTGATGACATAGAAGTTTCTGAAAATGCTTCTGTCTAGTTGGTATAGGAAGATATTTCCTTTTCCAGCATAAGCCTCAAAGAGCTCCAAACATCCACTTGCGGATTCTGCAAAAACAGTGTTTCAAAACTGGTCGATCAAAAGGAACGTTCAACTCTGTGAGTTGAATGCACTCATCACACAGAAGTTTCTGAGAATGCTTCCGTCTAGTTCTTACGTGAAGATATTTCCTTTTCCAGCTTAGGCCTCAAAGCGCTCCAAATAAACACTTGCAGATTCTACAAAAGGAGTGTTTCAAAACTGCTCTATCAAAAGGAAGGTTCAAGTCTGTGAGTTGAATGCACTCATCTCAAAGAGGTTTCTGAGAATGCTGCTGTCTAGTTTTTATGTGAAGATATTTCCTTTTCCTCGCATAGACCTCAAATCGCTCCAGATATCCACTTGCAGATTTTACAGAAAGGGTGTTTCCAGACTGCTCTATCTAAAGGCACGTTCAACTCTGTGAGTTCAATGCACGCATTGCGAAGAACTTTCTGAGAATGCTTCTCTCTAGCTTTTAGGTGAAGATATTCCATTTCACAGCATAGGCCTCAAAGTGCTCCAAATAACCACTTGCAGATTTTACAAAAAGAATGTTTCAAAACTGCTCTTTCTAGAGGAAGATTCAAGTCTGTGAGTTGAATGCACTCAACACAAAGAAGTTTCTGAGAATGCTTCTGTCCAGTTTTCATGTGAAGATATTTCCTTTTCCAGCATAGGCCCCAAACCGCCCCAAATAATCACTTGCAGAGTCTACAAAAAGAGTGTTTCCAAACTTCTCTATCAACTGGTAGGTACAACTCCGTGAGTTGAATGCCCTCATCACGAAGAAGTTTCTGAGAATGCTTCCCTCTTGTTTTGATGGGAAGATATTTCCTTTTCCAACATAGGCCTCAAGGTGCTCCGAATAAACAGTTGCAGATTCTACAAACTTAGTGTTTCAAAACTGTTCTATCAAAAGGAACGTTCAAGTCTGGGAGTTGAATGAACTCATCACAAAGAAGTTTCTCAGAATGCTTCTGTCTAGTTTTTAGGTGAAGATATTTCATTTCCCAGCATAGGCCCGAAAGCGCTCCAAATATCCACTTGCAGATTCTACAAAAAGAGTGTTTCCAAACTGCTCTTACAAAAGGAAAGTTCAAGTCTGTGAGCTGAACGAACTCATCACAAAGAAGTTTCTGAGAATGCGTCTGTCTAGTTTTTATGTGTAGAAATTTCGTTTGCCAGCATAGGCCTCAAATCGCTCCAAACATCCACTAGCAAATTCTACAAAAGGAGTGTTTCAAAAGTGCGCTATCAAAAGAAAGAGTCCGCTATGTGAGTTGAATGCATAAAGCACACGGAAGTTTCTGAGAATGCTTCTGTCTAGTTTTTAGGTGAAGATATTTCATTTCCCAGCACAGGCCACAAAGCGCTCCAAATAGCCACTTGCAGATTCTACAAAAAGAGTGTTTCCAAACTGCTCTTTCAAAAGGAAGGTTCAAGTCTGTGAGTTGAGTGCCCTCATCACAAAGAAGTTTCTGAGAATGCTTCTGTCTAGTTTTTATATGAAGGTCTTTCCTTTTCCAACATAGTCCTCAAAGCGCTCCAAATAAACACTTGCAGATTCTACAAAAGGAGTGTTTCAAAACAGTTCTATCAAAAGGAACGTTCAAGTCTGTTGGTTGAATGCATTCATCACACAGAAGTTTCTGAGAATGCTTCTGTCTAGTTTTTAGGTGAAGATATTGCTTTTCCCAGCCTAGGCCTCAAAGCGCTCCAAGTATCCACTTGCAGATTCTACAAAAAGAGAGCTTCATAGCTGCTCTTTCAAAAGGAAGGTTCAAGTCTGTGTGTTGAATGCACTCATCACAAAGAAGTTTCTGAGAATGCTTCTGTCTAGTTCTTACGTGAAGATATTTCCTTTTCCAGCTAAGCTTCAAAGCGCTCCAAATAAACACTTGCAAATTCTACTAAAGGAGTGTTTCAAAACAGTTCTTTCAAAAGGAACGTTCAAGTCTGTGAGTTGAATGCACTCAACGAACAGAAGTTTCTTAGAGTGCTTCTGTATAGTTTTCATGTGAAGATATTTCCTTTTCCAGCATAGGCCTCAAAGCGCTCCAAATATCCACTTACCGATTCTACAAAAACAGTGTTTCAAAACTGTTCTATCAAAAGGAAGGTTCAACGCTATGAGTAGAATGCACTCATCACAATGGAGTTGCTGAGAATGCTTCTCTCTAGTTTTTATGTGAAGATATTTCCTTTTCTAGCATAGGCCTCAAAGCGCTCCAAATAGCCACTTGCAGATTCTACAAAAAGAGGGTTTCAAATCTCTTCTATCAAAAGAAAGGTTCAACTCTGTGAGTTGAATGCACTCATCAGAAAGAAGTTTCTGAGAATGATTCTATCTAGTTTTCATCTGCATGTATTTCCTTTTCCACTAGATGCCGCAATCGCACCAAATATCCACTTGCAGTTCCCACAAAAAGAGTGCTGCAGAACTGCTCCATGAAAAGGAATGTTCAACTCTGTGAGTTCAATCCCCTGATGACATAGAAGTTTCTGAAAATGCTTCTGTCTAGTTGGTATAGGAAGATATTTCCTTTTCCAGCATAAGCCTCAAAGAGCTCCAAATATCCACTTGCGGATTCTGCAAAAACAGTGTTTCAAAACTGGTCGATCAAAAGGAACGTTCAACTCTGTGAGTTGAATGCACTCATCACACAGAAGTTTCTGAGAATGCTTCCGTCTAGTTCTTACGTGAAGATATTTCCTTTTCCAGCTTAGGCCTCAAAGCGCTCCAAATAAACACTTGCAGATTCTACAAAAGGAGTGTTTCAAAACTGCTCTATCAAAAGGAAGGTTCAAGTCTGTGAGTTGAATGCACTCATCACAAAGAGGTTTCTGAGAATGCTGCTGTCTAGTTTTTATGTGAAGATATTTCCTTTTCCTCGCATAGACCTCAAATCGCTCCAGATATCCACTTGCAGATTTTACAGAAAGGGTGTTTCCAGACTGCTCTATCTAAAGGCACGTTCAACTCTGTGAGTTGAATGCACGCATTGCGAAGAACTTTCTGAGAATGCTTCTCTCTAGCTTTTAGGTGAAGATATTCCATTTCACAGCATAGGCCTCAAAGTGCTCCAAATAACCACTTGCAGATTTTACAAAAAGAATGTTTCAAAACTGCTCTTTCTAGAAGAAGGTTCAAGTCTGTGAGTTGAATGCACTCAACACAAAGAAGTTTCTGAGAATGCTTCTGTCCAGTTTTCATGTGAAGATATTTCCTTTTCCAGCATAGGCCCCAAACCGCTCCAAATAATCACTTGCAGAGTCTACAAAAAGAGTGTTTCCAAACTTCTCTATCAACTGGTAGGTACAACTCCGTGAGTTGAATGCCCTCATCACGAAGAAGTTTCTGAGAATGCTTCCCTCTTGTTTTGATGGGAAGATATTTCCTTTTCCAACATAGGCCTCAAGGTGCTCCGAATAAACACTTGCAGATTCTACAAACTTAGTGTTTCAAAACTGTTCTATCAAAAGGAACGTTCAAGTCTGGGAGTTGAATGAACTCATCACAAAGAAGTTTCTCAGAATGCTTCTGACTAGTTTTTAGGTGAAGATATTTCATTTCCCAGCATAGGCCTGAAAGCGCTCCAAATATCCACTTGCAGATTCTACAAAAAGACTGTTTCCAAACTGCTCTTACAAAAGGAAAGTTCAAGTCTGTGAGCTGAACGAACTCATCACAAAGAAGTTTCTGAGAATGCGTCTGTCTAGTTTTTATGTGTAGAAATATCGTTTGCCAGCATAGGCCTCAAATCGCTCCAAACATCCACTAGCAAATTCTACAAAAGGAGTGTTTCAAAAGTGCGCTATCAAAAGAAAGAGTCCACTATGTGAGTTGAATGCATAAAGCACACGGAAGTTTCTGAGAATGCTTCTGTCTAGTTTTTAGGTGAAGATATTTCATTTCCCAGCATAGGCCACAAAGCGCTCCAAGTAGCCACTTGCAGATTCTACAAAAAGAGTGTTTCCAAACTGCTCTTTCAAAAGGAAGGTTCAAGTCTGTGAGTTGAGTGCCCTCATCACAAAGAAGTTTCTGGGAATGCTTCTGTCTAGTTTTTATATGAAGGTCTTTCCTTTTCCAACATAGTCCTCAAAGCGCTCCAAATAAACACTTGCAGATTCTACAAAAGGAGTGTTTCAAAACAGTTCTATCAAAAGGAACGTTCAAGTCTGTGAGTTGAATGCATTCATCACACAGAAGTTTCTGAGAATGCTTCTGTCTAGTTTTTAGGTGAAGATATTGCTTTTCCCAGCCTAGGCCTCAAAGCGCTCCAAGTATCCACTTGCAGATTCTACAAAAAGAGAGCTTCATAGCTGCTCTTTCAAAAGGAAGGTTCAAGTCTGTGTGTTGAATGCACTCATCACAAAGAAGTTTCTGAGAATGCTTCTGTCTAGTTCTTACGTGAAGATATTTCCTTTTCCAGCTAAGCTTCAAAGCGCTCCAAATAAACACTTGCAAATTCTACTAAAGGAGTGTTTCAAAACAGTTCTTTCAAAAGGAACGTTCAAGTCTGTGAGTTGAATGCACTCAACGAACAGAAGTTTCTTAGAGTGCTTCTGTATAGTTTTCATGTGAAGATATTTCCTTTTCCAGCATAGGCCTCAAAGCGCTCCAAATATCCACTTGCCGATTCTACAAAAACAGTGTTTCAAAACTGTTCTATCAAAAGGAAGGTTCAACGCTATGAGTAGAATGCACTCATCACAATGGAGTTGCTGAGAATGCTTCTCTCTAGTTTTTATGTGAAGATATTTCCTTTTCTAGCATAGGCCTCAAAGCGCTCCAGATAGCCACTTGCAGATTCTACAAAAAGAGGGTTTCAAATCTCTTCTATCAAAAGAAAGGTTCAACTCTGTGAGTTGAATGCACTCATCAGAAAGAAGTTTCTGAGAATGATTCTATCTAGTTTTCATCTGCATGTATTTCCTTTTCCACTAGATGCCGCAATCGCACCAAATATCCACTTGCAGTTTCCACAAAAAGAGTGCTGCAGAACTGCTCCATGAAAATTAATGTTCAACTCTGTGAGTTCAATCCCCTGATGACATAGAAGTTTCTGAAAATGCTTCTGTCTAGTTGGTATAGGAAGATATTTCCTTTTCCAGCATAAGCCTCAAAGAGCTCCAAACATCCACTTGCGGATTCTGCAAAAACAGTGTTTCAAAACTGGTCGATCAAAAGGAACGTTCAACTCTGTGAGTTGAATGCACTCATCACACAGAAGTTTCTGAGAATGCTTCCGTCTAGTTCTTACGTGAAGATATTTCCTTTTCCAGCTTAGGCCTCAAAGCGCTCCAAATAAACACTTGCAGATTCTACAAAAGGAGTGTTTCAAAACTGCTCTATCAAAAGGAAGGTTCAAGTCTGTGAGTTGAATGCACTCATCTCAAAGAGGTTTCTGAGAATGCTGCTGTCTAGTTTTTATGTGAAGATATTTCCTTTTCCTCGCATAGACCTCAAATCGCTCCAGATATCCACTTGCAGATTTTACAGAAAGGGTGTTTCCAGACTGCTCTATCTAAAGGCACGTTCAACTCTGTGAGTTCAATGCACGCATTGCGAAGAACTTTCTGAGAATGCTTCTCTCTAGCTTTTAGGTGAAGATATTCCATTTCACAGCATAGGCCTCAAAGTGCTCCAAATAACCACTTGCAGATTTTACAAAAAGAATGTTTCAAAACTGCTCTTTCTAGAGGAAGATTCAAGTCTGTGAGTTGAATGCACTCAACACAAAGAAGTTTCTGAGAATGCTTCTGTCCAGTTTTCATGTGAAGATATTTCCTTTTCCAGCATAGGCCCCAAACCGCCCCAAATAATCACTTGCAGAGTCTACAAAAAGAGTGTTTCCAAACTTCTCTATCAACTGGTAGGTACAACTCCGTGAGTTGAATGCCCTCATCACGAAGAAGTTTCTGAGAATGCTTCCCTCTTGTTTTGATGGGAAGATATTTCCTTTTCCAACATAGGCCTCAAGGTGCTCCGAATAAACAGTTGCAGATTCTACAAACTTAGTGTTTCAAAACTGTTCTATCAAAAGGAACGTTCAAGTCTGGGAGTTGAATGAACTCATCACAAAGAAGTTTCTCAGAATGCTTCTGTCTAGTTTTTAGGTGAAGATATTTCATTTCCCAGCATAGGCCCGAAAGCGCTCCAAATATCCACTTGCAGATTCTACAAAAAGAGTGTTTCCAAACTGCTCTTACAAAAGGAAAGTTCAAGTCTGTGAGCTGAACGAACTCATCACAAAGAAGTTTCTGAGAATGCGTCTGTCTAGTTTTTATGTGTAGAAATTTCGTTTGCCAGCATAGGCCTCAAATCGCTCCAAACATCCACTAGCAAATTCTACAAAAGGAGTGTTTCAAAAGTGCGCTATCAAAAGAAAGAGTCCGCTATGTGAGTTGAATGCATAAAGCACACGGAAGTTTCTGAGAATGCTTCTGTCTAGTTTTTAGGTGAAGATATTTCATTTCCCAGCACAGGCCACAAAGCGCTCCAAATAGCCACTTGCAGATTCTACAAAAAGAGTGTTTCCAAACTGCTCTTTCAAAAGGAAGGTTCAAGTCTGTGAGTTGAGTGCCCTCATCACAAAGAAGTTTCTGAGAATGCTTCTGTCTAGTTTTTATATGAAGGTCTTTCCTTTTCCAACATAGTCCTCAAAGCGCTCCAAATAAACACTTGCAGATTCTACAAAAGGAGTGTTTCAAAACAGTTCTATCAAAAGGAACGTTCAAGTCTGTGGGTTGAATGCATTCATCACACAGAAGTTTCTGAGAATGCTTCTGTCTAGTTTTTAGGTGAAGATATTGCTTTTCCCAGCCTAGGCCTCAAAGCGCTCCAAGTATCCACTTGCAGATTCTACAAAAAGAGAGCTTCATAGCTGCTCTTTCAAAAGGAAGGTTCAAGTCTGTGTGTTGAATGCACTCATCACAAAGAAGTTTCTGAGAATGCTTCTGTCTAGTTCTTACGTGAAGATATTTCCTTTTCCAGCTAAGCTTCAAAGCGCTCCAAATAAACACTTGCAAATTCTACTAAAGGAGTGTTTCAAAACAGTTCTTTCAAAAGGAACGTTCAAGTCTGTGAGTTGAATGCACTCAACGAACAGAAGTTTCTTAGAGTGCTTCTGTATAGTTTTCATGTGAAGATATTTCCTTTTCCAGCATAGGCCTCAAAGCGCTCCAAATATCCACTTACCGATTCTACAAAAACAGTGTTTCAAAACTGTTCTATCAAAAGGAAGGTTCAACGCTATGAGTAGAATGCACTCATCACAATGGAGTTGCTGAGAATGCTTCTCTCTAGTTTTTATGTGAAGATATTTCCTTTTCTAGCCTAGGCCTCAAAGCGCTCCAAATAGCCACTTGCAGATTCTACAAAAAGAGGGTTTCAAATCTCTTCTATCAAAAGAAAGGTTCAACTCTGTGAGTTGAATGCACTCATCAGAAAGAAGTTTCTGAGAATGATTCTATCTAGTTTTCATCTGCATGTATTTCCTTTTCCACTAGATGCCGCAATCGCACCAAATATCCACTTGCAGTTCCCACAAAAAGAGTGCTGCAGAACTGCTCCATGAAAAGGAATGTTCAACTCTGTGAGTTCAATCCCCTGATGACATAGAAGTTTCTGAAAATGCTTCTGTCTAGTTGGTATAGGAAGATATTTCCTTTTCCAGCATAAGCCTCAAAGAGCTCCAAATATCCACTTGCGGATTCTGCAAAAACAGTGTTTCAAAACTGGTCGATCAAAAGGAACGTTCAACTCTGTGAGTTGAATGCACTCATCACACAGAAGTTTCTGAGAATGCTTCCGTCTAGTTCTTACGTGAAGATATTTCCTTTTCCAGCTTAGGCCTCAAAGCGCTCCAAATAAACACTTGCAGATTCTACAAAAGGAGTGTTTCAAAACTGCTCTATCAAAAGGAAGGTTCAAGTCTGTGAGTTGAATGCACTCATCACAAAGAGGTTTCTGAGAATGCTGCTGTCTAGTTTTTATGTGAAGATATTTCCTTTTCCTCGCATAGACCTCAAATCGCTCCAGATATCCACTTGCAGATTTTACAGAAAGGGTGTTTCCAGACTGCTCTATCTAAAGGCACGTTCAACTCTGTGAGGTGAATGCACGCATTGCGAAGAACTTTCTGAGAATGCTTCTCTCTAGCTTTTAGGTGAAGATATTCCATTTCACAGCATAGGCCTCAAAGTGCTCCAAATAACCACTTGCAGATTTTACAAAAAGAATGTTTCAAAACTGCTCTTTCTAGAAGAAGGTTCAAGTCTGTGAGTTGAATGCACTCAACACAAAGAAGTTTCTGAGAATGCTTCTGTCCAGTTTTCATGTGAAGATATTTCCTTTTCCAGCATAGGCCCCAAACCGCTCCAAATAATCACTTGCAGAGTCTACAAAAAGAGTGTTTCCAAACTTCTCTATCAACTGGTAGGTACAACTCCGTGAGTTGAATGCCCTCATCACGAAGAAGTTTCTGAGAATGCTTCCCTCTTGTTTTGATGGGAAGATATTTCCTTTTCCAACATAGGCCTCAAGGTGCTCCGAATAAACACTTGCAGATTCTACAAACTTAGTGTTTCAAAACTGTTCTATCAAAAGGAACGTTCAAGTCTGGGAGTTGAATGAACTCATCACAAAGAAGTTTCTCAGAATGCTTCTGTCTAGTTTTTCGGTGAAGATATTTCATTTCCCAGCATAGGCCCGAAAGCGCTCCAAATATCCACTTGCAGATTCTACAAAAAGAGTGTTTCCAAACTGCTCTTACAAAAGGAAAGTTCAAGTCTGTGAGCTGAACGAACTCATCACAAAGAAGTTTCTGAGAATGCGTCTGTCTAGTTTTTATGTGTAGAAATTTCGTTTGCCAGCATAGGCCTCAAATCGCTCCAAACATCCACTAGCAAATTCTACAAAAGGAGTGTTTCAAAAGTGCGCTATCAAAAGAAAGAGTCCGCTATGTGAGTTGAATGCATAAAGCACACGGAAGTTTCTGAGAATGCTTCTGTCTAGTTTTTAGGTGAAGATATTTCATTTCCCAGCACAGGCCACAAAGCGCTCCAAATAGCCACTTGCAGATTCTACAAAAAGAGTGTTTCCAAACTGCTCTTTCAAAAGGAAGGTTCAAGTCTGTGAGTTGAGTGCCCTCATCACAAAGAAGTTTCTGAGAATGCTTCTGTCTAGTTTTTATATGAAGGTCTTTCCTTTTCCAACATAGTCCTCAAAGCGCTCCAAATAAACACTTGCAGATTCTACAAAAGGAGTGTTTCAAAACAGTTCTATCAAAAGGAACGTTCAAGTCTGTGGGTTGAATGCATTCATCACACAGAAGTTTCTGAGAATGCTTCTGTCTAGTTTTTAGGTGAAGATATTGCTTTTCCCAGCCTAGGCCTCAAAGCGCTCCAAGTATCCACTTGCAGATTCTACAAAAAGAGAGCTTCATAGCTGCTCTTTCAAAAGGAAGGTTCAAGTCTGTGTGTTGAATGCACTCATCACAAAGAAGTTTCTGAGAATGCTTCTGTCTAGTTCTTACGTGAAGATATTTCCTTTTCCAGCTAAGCTTCAAAGCGCTCCAAATAAACACTTGCAAATTCTACTAAAGGAGTGTTTCAAAACAGTTCTTTCAAAAGGAACGTTCAAGTCTGTGAGTTGAATGCACTCAACGAACAGAAGTTTCTTAGAGTGCTTCTGTATAGTTTTCATGTGAAGATATTTCCTTTTCCAGCATAGGCCTCAAAGCGCTCCAAATATCCACTTACCGATTCTACAAAAACAGTGTTTCAAAACTGTTCTATCAAAAGGAAGGTTCAACGCTATGAGTAGAATGCACTCATCACAATGGAGTTGCTGAGAATGCTTCTCTCTAGTTTTTATGTGAAGATATTTCCTTTTCTAGCATAGGCCTCAAAGCGCTCCAAATAGCCACTTGCAGATTCTACAAAAAGAGGGTTTCAAATCTCTTCTATCAAAAGAAAGGTTCAACTCTGTGAGTTGAATGCACTCATCAGAAAGAAGTTTCTGAGAATGATTCTATCTAGTTTTCATCTGCATGTATTTCCTTTTCCACTAGATGCCGCAATCGCACCAAATATCCACTTGCAGTTCCCACAAAAAGAGTGCTGCAGAACTGCTCCATGAAAAGGAATGTTCAACTCTGTGAGTTCAATCCCCTGATGACATAGAAGTTTCTGAAAATGCTTCTGTCTAGTTGGTATAGGAAGATATTTCCTTTTCCAGCATAAGCCTCAAAGAGCTCCAAATATCCACTTGCGGATTCTGCAAAAACAGTGTTTCAAAACTGGTCGATCAAAAGGAACGTTCAACTCTGTGAGTTGAATGCACTCATCACACAGACGTTTCTGAGAATGCTTCCGTCTAGTTCTTACGTGAAGATATTTCCTTTTCCAGCTTAGGCCTCAAAGCGCTCCAAATAAACACTTGCAGATTCTACAAAAGGAGTGTTTCAAAACTGCTCTATCAAAAGGAAGGTTCAAGTCTGTGAGTTGAATGCACTCATCACAAAGAGGTTTCTGAGAATGCTGCTGTCTAGTTTTTATGTGAAGATATTTCCTTTTCCTCGCATAGACCTCAAATCGCTCCAGATATCCACTTGCAGATTTTACAGAAAGGGTGTTTCCAGACTGCTCTATCTAAAGGCACGTTCAACTCTGTGAGTTGAATGCACGCATTGCGAAGAACTTTCTGAGAATGCTTCTCTCTAGCTTTTAGGTGAAGATATTCCATTTCACAGCATAGGCCTCAAAGTGCTCCAAATAACCACTTGCAGATTTTACAAAAAGAATGTTTCAAAACTGCTCTTTCTAGAAGAAGGTTCAAGTCTGTGAGTTGAATGCACTCAACACAAAGAAGTTTCTGAGAATGCTTCTGTCCAGTTTTCATGTGAAGATATTTCCTTTTCCAGCATAGGCCCCAAACCGCTCCAAATAATCACTTGCAGAGTCTACAAAAAGAGTGTTTCCAAACTTCTCTATCAACTGGTAGGTACAACTCCGTGAGTTGAATGCCCTCATCACGAAGAAGTTTCTGAGAATGCTTCCCTCTTGTTTTGATGGGAAGATATTTCCTTTTCCAACATAGGCCTCAAGGTGCTCCGAATAAACACTTGCAGATTCTACAAACTTAGTGTTTCAAAACTGTTCTATCAAAAGGAACGTTCAAGTCTGGGAGTTGAATGAACTCATCACAAAGAAGTTTCTCAGAATGCTTCTGACTAGTTTTTAGGTGAAGATATTTCATTTCCCAGCATAGGCCTGAAAGCGCTCCAAATATCCACTTGCAGATTCTACAAAAAGACTGTTTCCAAACTGCTCTTACAAAATGAAAGTTCAAGTCTGTGAGCTGAACGAACTCATCACAAAGAAGTTTCTGAGAATGCGTCTGTCTAGTTTTTATGTGTAGAAATATCGTTTGCCAGCATAGGCCTCAAATCGCTCCAAACATCCACTAGCAAATTCTACAAAAGGAGTGTTTCAAAAGTGCGCTATCAAAAGAAAGAGTCCACTATGTGAGTTGAATGCATAAAGCACACGGAAGTTTCTGAGAAAGCTTCTGTCTAGTTTTTAGGTGAAGATATTTCATTTCCCAGCATAGGCCACAAAGCGCTCCAAATAGCCACTTGCAGATTCTACAAAAAGAGTGTTTCCAAACTGCTCTTTCAAAAGGAAGGTTCAAGTCTGTGAGTTGAGTGCCCTCATCACAAAGAAGTTTCTGAGAATGCTTCTGTCTAGTTTTTATATGAAGGTCTTTCCTTTTCCAACATAGTCCTCAAAGCGCTCCAAATAAACACTTGCAGATTCTACAAAAGGAGTGTTTCAAAACAGTTCTATCAAAAGGAACGTTCAAGTCTGTGAGTTGAATGCATTCATCACACAGAAGTTTCTGAGAATGCTTCTGTCTAGTTTTTAGGTGAAGATATTGCTTTTCCCAGCCTAGGCCTCAAAGCGCTCCAAGTATCCACTTGCAGATTCTACAAAAAGAGAGCTTCATAGCTGCTCTTTCAAAAGGAAGGTTCAAGTCTGTGTGTTGAATGCACTCATCACAAAGAAGTTTCTGAGAATGCTTCTGTCTAGTTCTTACGTGAAGATATTTCCTTTTCCAGCTAAGCTTCAAAGCGCTCCAAATAAACACTTGCAAATTCTACTAAAGGAGTGTTTCAAAAGAGTTCTTTCAAAAGGAACGTTCAAGTCTGTGAGTTGAATGCACTCAACGAACAGAAGTTTCTTAGAGTGCTTCTGTATAGTTTTCATGTGAAGATATTTCCTTTTCCAGTATAGGCCTCAAAGTGCTCCAAATATCCACTTGCCGATTCTACAAAAACAGTGTTTCAAAACTGTTCTATCAAAAGGAAGGTTCAACGCTATGAGTAGAATGCACTCATCACAATGGAGTTGCTGAGAATGCTTCTCTCTAGTTTTTATGTGAAGATATTTCCTTTTCTAGCATAGGCCTCAAAGCGCTCCAAATAGCCACTTGCAGATTCTACAAAAAGAGGGTTTCAAATCTCTTCTATCAAAAGAAAGGTTCAACTCTGTGAGTTGAATGCACTCATCAGAAAGAAGTTTCTGAGAATTATTCTATCTAGTTTTCATCTGCATGTATTTCCTTTTCCACTAGATGCCGCAATCGCACCAAATATCCACTTGCAGTTTCCACAAAAAGAGTGCTGCAGAACTGCTCCATGAAAAGGAATGTTCAACTCTGTGAGTTCAATCCCCTGATGACATAGAAGTTTCTGAAAATGCTTCTGTCTAGTTGGTATAGGAAGATATTTCCTTTTCCAGCATAAGCCTCAAAGAGCTCCAAATATCCACTTGCGGATTCTGCAAAAACAGTGTTTCAAAACTGGTCGATCAAAAGGAACGTTCAACTCTGTGGGTTGAATGCACTCATCACACAGAAGTTTCTGAGAATGCTTCCGTCTAGTTCTTACGTGAAGATATTTCCTTTTCCAGCTTAGGCCTCAAAGCGCTCCAAATAAACACTTGCAGATTCTACAAAAGGAGTGTTTCAAAACTGCTCTATCAAAAGGAAGGTTCAAGTCTGTGAGTTGAATGCACTCATCACAAAGAGGTTTCTGAGAATGCTGCTGTCTAGTTTTTATGTGAAGATATTTCCTTTTCCTCGCATAGACCTCAAATCGCTCCAGATATCCACTTGCAGATTTTACAGAAAGGGTGTTTCCAGACTGCTCTATCTAAAGGCACGTTCAACTCTGTGAGTTGAATGCACGCATTGCGAAGAACTTTCTGAGAATGCTTCTCTCTAGCTTTTAGGTGAAGATATTCCATTTCACAGCATAGGCCTCAAAGTGCTCCAAATAACCACTTGCAGATTTTACAAAAAGAATGTTTCAAAACTGCTCTTTCTAGAGGAAGGTTCAAGTCTGTGGGTTGAATGCACTCAACACAAAGAAGTTTCTGAGAATGCTTCTGTCCAGTTTTCATGTGAAGATATTTCCTTTTCCAGCATAGGCCCCAAACCGCTCCAAATAATCACTTGCAGAGTCTACAAAAAGAGTGTTTCCAAACTTCTCTATCAACTGGTAGGTACAACTCCGTGAGTTGAATGCCCTCATCACGAAGAAGTTTCTGAGAATGCTTCCCTCTTGTTTTGATGGGAAGATATTTCCTTTTCCAACATAGGCCTCAAGGTGCTCCGAATAAACACTTGCAGATTCTACAAACTTAGTGTTTCAAAACTGTTCTATCAAAAGGAACGTTCAAGTCTGGGAGTTGAATGAACTCATCACAAAGAAGTTTCTCAGAATGCTTCTGTCTAGTTTTTAGGTGAAGATATTTCATTTCCCAGCATAGGCCCGAAAGCGCTCCAAATATCCACTTGCAGATTCTACAAAAAGACTGTTTCCAAACTGCTCTTACAAAAGGAAAGTTCAAGTCTGTGAGCTGAACGAACTCATCACAAAGAAGTTTCTGAGAATGCGTCTGTCTAGCTTTTATGTGTAGAAATTTCGTTTGCCAGCATAGGCCTCAAATCGCTCCAAACATCCACTAGCAAATTCTACAAAAGGAGTGTTTCAAAAGTGCGCTATCAAAAGAAAGAGTCCACTATGTGAGTTGAATGCATAAAGCACACGGAAGTTTCTGAGAATGCTTCTGTCTAGTTTTTAGGTGAAGATATTTCATTTCCCAGCATAGGCCAAAAAGCGCTCCAAATAGCCACTTGCAGATTCTACAAAAAGAGTGTTTCCAAACTGCTCTTTCAAAAGGAAGGTTCAAGTCTGTGAGTTGAGTGCCCTCATCACAAAGAAGTTTCTGAGAATGCTTCTGTCTAGTTTTTATATGAAGGTCTTTCCTTTTCCAACATAGTCCTCAAAGCGCTCCAAATAAACACTTGCAGATTCTATAAAAGGAGTGTTTCAAAACAGTTCTATCAAAAGGAACGTTCAAGTCTGTGAGTTGAATGCATTCATCACACAGAAGTTTCTGAGAATGCTTCTGTCTAGTTTTTAGGTGAAGATATTGCTTTTCCCAGCCTAGGCCTCAAAGCGCTCCAAGTATCCACTTGCAGATTCTACAAAAAGAGAGCTTCATAGCTGCTCTTTCAAAAGGAAGGTTCAAGTCTGTGTGTTGAATGCACTCATCACAAAGAAGTTTCTGAGAATGCTTCTGTCTAGTTCTTACGTGAAGATATTTCCTTTTCCAGCTAAGCTTCAAAGCGCTCCAAATAAACACTTGCAAATTCTACTAAAGGAGTGTTTCAAAAGAGTTCTTTCAAAAGGAACGTTCAAGTCTGTGAGTTGAATGCACTCAACGAACAGAAGTTTCTTAGAGTGCTTCTGTATAGTTTTCATGTGAAGATATTTCCTTTTCCAGCATAGGCCTCAAAGCGCTCCAAATATCCACTTGCCGATTCTACAAAAACAGTGTTTCAAAACTGTTCTATCAAAAGGAAGGTTCAACGCTATGAGTAGAATGCACTCATCACAATGGAGTTGCTGAGAATGCTTCTCTCTAGTTTTTATGTGAAGATATTTCCTTTTCTAGCATAGGCCTCAAAGCGCTCCAAATAGCCACTTGCAGATTCTACAAAAAGAGGGTTTCAAATCTCTTCTATCAAAAGAAAGGTTCAACTCTGTGAGTTGAATGCACTCATCAGAAAGAAGTTTCTGAGAATGATTCTATCTAGTTTTCATCTGCATGTATTTCCTTTTCCACTAGATGCCGCAATCGCACCAAATATCCACTTGCAGTTCCCACAAAAAGAGTGCTGCAGAACTGCTCCATGAAAAGGAATGTTCAACTCTGTGAGTTCAATCCCCTGATGACATAGAAGTTTCTGAAAATGCTTCTGTCTAGTTGGTATAGGAAGATATTTCCTTTTCCAGCATAAGCCTCAAAGAGCTCCAAATATCCACTTGCGGATTCTGCAAAAACAGTGTTTCAAAACTGGTCGATCAAAAGGAACGTTCAACTCTGTGGGTTGAATGCACTCATCACACAGAAGTTTCTGAGAATGCTTCCGTCTAGTTCTTACGTGAAGATATTTCCTTTTCCAGCTTAGGCCTCAAAGCGCTCCAAATAAACACTTGCAGATTCTACAAAAGGAGTGTTTCAAAACTGCTCTATCAAAAGGAAGGTTCAAGTCTGTGAGTTGAATGCACTCATCACAAAGAGGTTTCTGAGAATGCTGCTGTCTAGTTTTTATGTGAAGATATTTCCTTTTCCTCGCATAGACCTCAAATCGCTCCAGATATCCACTTGCAGATTTTACAGAAAGGGTGTTTCCAGACTGCTCTATCTAAAGGCACGTTCAACTCTGTGAGTTGAATGCACGCATTGCGAAGAACTTTCTGAGAATGCTTCTCTCTAGCTTTTAGGTGAAGATATCCCATTTCACAGCATAGGCCTCAAAGTGCTCCAAATAACCACTTGCAGATTTTACAAAAAGAATGTTTCAAAACTGCTCTTTCTAGAGGAAGGTTCAAGTCTGTGGGTTGAATGCACTCAACACAAAGAAGTTTCTGAGAATGCTTCTGTCCAGTTTTCATGTGAAGATATTTCCTTTTCCAGCATAGGCCCCAAACCGCTCCAAATAATCACTTGCAGAGTCTACAAAAAGAGTGTTTCCAAACTTCTCTATCAACTGGTAGGTACAACTCCGTGAGTTGAATGCCCTCATCACGAAGAAGTTTCTGAGAATGCTTCCCTCTTGTTTTGATGGGAAGATATTTCCTTTTCCAACATAGGCCTCAAGGTGCTCCGAATAAACACTTGCAGATTCTACAAACTTAGTGTTTCAAAACTGTTCTATCAAAAGGAACGTTCAAGTCTGGGAGTTGAATGAACTCATCACAAAGAAGTTTCTCAGAATGCTTCTGTCTAGTTTTTAGGTGAAGATATTTCATTTCCCAGCATAGGCCCGAAAGCGCTCCAAATATCCACTTGCAGATTCTACAAAAAGACTGTTTCCAAACTGCTCTTACAAAAGGAAAGTTCAAGTCTGTGAGCTGAACGAACTCATCACAAAGAAGTTTCTGAGAATGCGTCTGTCTAGTTTTTATGTGTAGAAATTTCGTTTGCCAGCATAGGCCTCAAATCGCTCCAAACATCCACTAGCAAATTCTACAAAAGGAGTGTTTCAAAAGTGCGCTATCAAAAGAAAGAGTCCACTATGTGAGTTGAATGCATAAAGCACACGGAAGTTTCTGAGAATGCTTCTGTCTAGTTTTTAGGTGAAGATATTTCATTTCCCAGCATAGGCCACAAAGCGCTCCAAATAGCCACTTGCAGATTCTACAAAAAGAGTGTTTCCAAACTGCTCTTTCAAAAGGAAGGTTCAAGTCTGTGAGTTGAGTGCCCTCATCACAAAGAAGTTTCTGAGAATGCTTCTGTCTAGTTTTTGTATGAAGGTCTTTCCTTTTCCAACATAGTCCTCAAAGCGCTCCAAATAAACACTTGCAGATTCTACAAAAGGAGTGTTTCAAAACAGTTCTATCAAAAGGAACGTTCAAGTCTGTGGGTTGAATGCATTCATCACACAGAAGTTTCTGAGAATGCTTCTGTCTAGTTTTTAGGTGAAGATATTGCTTTTCCCAGCCTAGGCCTCAAAGCGCTCCAAGTATCCACTTGCAGATTCTACAAAAAGAGAGCTTCATAGCTGCTCTTTCAAAAGGAAGGTTCAAGTCTGTGTGTTGAATGCACTCATCACAAAGAAGTTTCTGAGAATGCTTCTGTCTAGTTCTTACGTGAAGATATTTCCTTTTCCAGCTAAGCTTCAAAGCGCTCCAAATAAACACTTGCAAATTCTACTAAAGGAGTGTTTCAAAAGAGTTCTTTCAAAAGGAACGTTCAAGTCTGTGAGTTGAATGCACTCAACGAACAGAAGTTTCTTAGAGTGCTTCTGTATAGTTTTCATGTGAAGATATTTCCTTTTCCAGCATAGGCCTCAAAGCGCTCCAAATATCCACTTACCGATTCTACAAAAACAGTGTTTCAAAACTGTTCTATCAAAAGGAAGGTTCAACGCTATGAGTAGAATGCACTCATCACAATGGAGTTGCTGAGAATGCTTCTCTCTAGTTTTTATGTGAAGATATTTCCTTTTCTAGCATAGGCCTCAAAGCGCTCCAAATAGCCACTTGCAGATTCTACAAAAAGAGGGTTTCAAATCTCTTCTATCAAAAGAAAGGTTCAACTCTGTGAGTTGAATGCACTCATCAGAAAGAAGTTTCTGAGAATGATTCTATCTAGTTTTCATCTGCATGTATTTCCTTTTCCACTAGATGCCGCAATCGCACCAAATATCCACTTGCAGTTTCCACAAAAAGAGTGCTGCAGAACTGCTCCATGAAAAGGAATGTTCAACTCTGTGAGTTCAATCCCCTGATGACATAGAAGTTTCTGAAAATGCTTCTGTCTAGTTGGTATAGGAAGATATTTCCTTTTCCAGCATAAGCCTCAAAGAGCTCCAAATATCCACTTGCGGATTCTGCAAAAACAGTGTTTCAAAACTGGTCGATCAAAAGGAACGTTCAACTCTGTGAGTTGAATGCACTCATCACACAGAAGTTTCTGAGAATGCTTCCGTCTAGTTCTTACGTGAAGATATTTCCTTTTCCAGCTTAGGCCTCAAAGCGCTCCAAATAAACACTTGCAGATTCTACAAAAGGAGTGTTTCAAAACTGCTCTATCAAAAGGAAGGTTCAAGTCTGTGAGTTGAATGCACTCATCACAAAGAGGTTTCTGAGAATGCTGCTGTCTAGTTTTTATGTGAAGATATTTCCTTTTCCTCGCATAGACCTCAAATCGCTCCAGATATCCACTTGCAGATTTTACAGAAAGGGTGTTTCCAGACTGCTCTATCTAAAGGCACGTTCAACTCTGTGAGTTGAATGCACGCATTGCGAAGAACTTTCTGAGAATGCTTCTCTCTAGCTTTTAGGTGAAGATATTCCATTTCACAGCATAGGCCTCAAAGTGCTCCAAATAACCACTTGCAGATTTTACAAAAAGAATGTTTCAAAACTGCTCTTTCTAGAGGAAGGTTCAAGTCTGTGAGTTGAATGCACTCAACACAAAGAAGTTTCTGAGAATGCTTCTGTCCAGTTTTCATGTGAAGATATTTCCTTTTCCAGCATAGGCCCCAAACCGCTCCAAATAATCACTTGCAGAGTCTACAAAAAGAGTGTTTCCAAACTTCTCTATCAACTGGTAGGTACAACTCCGTGAGTTGAATGCCCTCATCACGAAGAAGTTTCTGAGAATGCTTCCCTCTTGTTTTGATGGGAAGATATTTCCTTTTCCAACATAGGCCTCAAGGTGCTCCGAATAAACACTTGCAGATTCTACAAACTTAGTGTTTCAAAACTGTTCTATCAAAAGGAACGTTCAAGTCTGGGAGTTGAATGAACTCATCACAAAGAAGTTTCTCAGAATGCTTCTGTCTAGTTTTTAGGTGAAGATATTTCATTTCCCAGCATAGGCCCGAAAGCGCTCCAAATATCCACTTGCAGATTCTACAAAAAGAGTGTTTCCAAACTGCTCTTACAAAAGGAAAGTTCAAGTCTGTGAGCTGAACGAACTCATCACAAAGAAGTTTCTGAGAATGCGTCTGTCTAGTTTTTATGTGTAGAAATTTCGTTTGCCAGCATAGGCCTCAAATCGCTCCAAACATCCACTAGCAAATTCTACAAAAGGAGTGTTTCAAAAGTGCGCTATCAAAAGAAAGAGTCCACTATGTGAGTTGAATGCATAAAGCACACGGAAGTTTCTGAGAATGCTTCTGTCTAGTTTTTAGGTGAAGATATTTCATTTCCCAGCATAGGCCACAAAGCGCTCCAAATAGCCACTTGCAGATTCTACAAAAAGAGTGTTTCCAAACTGCTCTTTCAAAAGGAAGGTTCAAGTCTGTGAGTTGAGTGCCCTCATCACAAAGAAGTTTCTGAGAATGCTTCTGTCTAGTTTTTATATGAAGGTCTTTCCTTTTCCAACATAGTCCTCAAAGCGCTCCAAATAAACACTTGCAGATTCTACAAAAGGAGTGTTTCAAAACAGTTCTATCAAAAGGAACGTTCAAGTCTGTGGGTTGAATGCATTCATCACACAGAAGTTTCTGAGAATGCTTCTGTCTAGTTTTTAGGTGAAGATATTGCTTTTCCCAGCCTAGGCCTCAAAGCGCTCCAAGTATCCACTTGCAGATTCTACAAAAAGAGAGCTTCATAGCTGCTCTTTCAAAAGGAAGGTTCAAGTCTGTGTGTTGAATGCACTCATCACAAAGAAGTTTCTGAGAATGCTTCTGTCTAGTTCTTACGTGAAGATATTTCCTTTTCCAGCTAAGCTTCAAAGCGCTCCAAATAAACACTTGCAAATTCTACTAAAGGAGTGTTTCAAAACAGTTCTTTCAAAAGGAACGTTCAAGTCTGTGAGTTGAATGCACTCAACGAACAGAAGTTTCTTAGAGTGCTTCTGTATAGTTTTCATGTGAAGATATTTCCTTTTCCAGCATAGGCCTCAAAGCGCTCCAAATATCCACTTGCCGATTCTACAAAAACAGTGTTTCAAAACTGTTCTATCAAAAGGAAGGTTCAACGCTATGAGTAGAATGCACTCATCACAATGGAGTTGCTGAGAATGCTTCTCTCTAGTTTTTATGTGAAGATATTTCCTTTTCTAGCATAGGCCTCAAAGCGCTCCAAATAGCCACTTGCAGATTCTACAAAAAGAGGGTTTCAAATCTCTTCTATCAAAAGAAAGGTTCAACTCTGTGAGTTGAATGCACTCATCAGAAAGAAGTTTCTGAGAATGATTCTATCTAGTTTTCATCTGCATGTATTTCCTTTTCCACTAGATGCCGCAATCGCACCAAATATCCACTTGCAGTTTCCACAAAAAGAGTGCTGCAGAACTGCTCCATGAAAAGGAATGTTCAACTCTGTGAGTTCAATCCCCTGATGACATAGAAGTTTCTGAAAATGCTTCTGTCTAGTTGGTATAGGAAGATATTTCCTTTTCCAGCATAAGCCTCAAAGAGCTCCAAATATCCACTTGCGGATTCTGCAAAAACAGTGTTTCAAAACTGGTCGATCAAAAGGAACGTTCAACTCTGTGAGTTGAATGCACTCATCACACAGAAGTTTCTGAGAATGCTTCCGTCTAGTTCTTACGTGAAGATATTTCCTTTTCCAGCTTAGGCCTCAAAGCGCTCCAAATAAACACTTGCAGATTCTACAAAAGGAGTGTTTCAAAACTGCTCTATCAAAAGGAAGGTTCAAGTCTGTGAGTTGAATGCACTCATCACAAAGAGGTTTCTGAGAATGCTGCTGTCTAGTTTTTATGTGAAGATATTTCCTTTTCCTCGCATAGACCTCAAATCGCTCCAGATATCCACTTGCAGATTTTACAGAAAGGGTGTTTCCAGACTGCTCTATCTAAAGGCACGTTCAACTCTGTGAGTTGAATGCACGCATTGCGAAGAACTTTCTGACAATGCTTCTCTCTAGCTTTTAGGTGAAGATATTCCATTTCACAGCATAGGCCTCAAAGTGCTCCAAATAACCACTTGCAGATTTTACAAAAAGAATGTTTCAAAACTGCTCTTTCTAGAGGAAGGTTCAAGTCTGTGAGTTGAATGCACTCAACACAAAGAAGTTTCTGAGAATGCTTCTGTCCAGTTTTCATGTGAAGATATTTCCTTTTCCAGCATAGGCCCCAAACCGCTCCAAATAATCACTTGCAGAGTCTACAAAAAGAGTGTTTCCAAACTTCTCTATCAACTGGTAGGTACAACTCCGTGAGTTGAATGCCCTCATCACGAAGAAGTTTCTGAGAATGCTTCCCTCTTGTTTTGATGGGAAGATATTTCCTTTTCCAACATAGGCCTCAAGGTGCTCCGAATAAACACTTGCAGATTCTACAAACTTAGTGTTTCAAAACTGTTCTATCAAAAGGAACGTTCAAGTCTGGGAGTTGAATGAACTCATCACAAAGAAGTTTCTCAGAATGCTTCTGTCTAGTTTTTAGGTGAAGATATTTCATTTCCCAGCATAGGCCCGAAAGCGCTCCAAATATCCACTTGCAGATTCTACAAAAAGAGTGTTTCCAAACTGCTCTTACAAAAGCAAAGTTCAAGTCTGTGAGCTGAACGAACTCATCACAAAGAAGTTTCTGAGAATGCGTCTGTCTAGTTTTTATGTGTAGAAATTTCGTTTGCCAGCATAGGCCTCAAATCGCTCCAAACATCCACTAGCAAATTCTACAAAAGGAGTGTTTCAAAAGTGCGCTATCAAAAGAAAGAGTCCACTATGTGAGTTGAATGCATAAAGCACACGGAAGTTTCTGAGAATGCTTCTGTCTAGTTTTTAGGTGAAGATATTTCATTTCCCAGCATAGGCCACAAAGCGCTCCAAATAGCCACTTGCAGATTCTACAAAAAGAGTGTTTCCAAACTGCTCTTTCAAAAGGAAGGTTCAAGTCTGTGAGTTGAGTGCCCTCATCACAAAGAAGTTTCTGAGAATGCTTCTGTCTAGTTTTTACATGAAGGTCTTTCCTTTTCCAACATAGTCCTCAAAGCGCTCCAAATAAACACTTGCAGATTCTACAAAAGGAGTGTTTCAAAACAGTTCTATCAAAAGGAACGTTCAAGTCTGTGGGTTGAATGCATTCATCACACAGAAGTTTCTGAGAATGCTTCTGTCTAGTTTTTAGGTGAAGATATTGCTTTTCCCAGCCTAGGCCTCAAAGCGCTCCAAGTATCCACTTGCAGATTCTACAAAAAGAGAGCTTCATAGCTGCTCTTTCAAAAGGAAGGTTCAAGTCTGTGTGTTGAATGCACTCATCACAAAGAAGTTTCTGAGAATGCTTCTGTCTAGTTCTTACGTGAAGATATTTCCTTTTCCAGCTAAGCTTCAAAGCGCTCCAAATAAACACTTGCAAATTCTACTAAAGGAGTGTTTCAAAACAGTTCTTTCAAAAGGAACGTTCAAGTCTGTGAGTTGAATGCACTCAACGAACAGAAGTTTCTTAGAGTGCTTCTGTATAGTTTTCATGTGAAGATATTTCCTTTTCCAGCATAGGCCTCAAAGCGCTCCAAATATCCACTTGCCGATTCTACAAAAACAGTGTTTCAAAACTGTTCTATCAAAAGGAAGGTTCAACGCTATGAGTAGAATGCACTCATCACAATGGAGTTGCTGAGAATGCTTCTCTCTAGTTTTTATGTGAAGATATTTCCTTTTCTAGCATAGGCCTCAAAGCGCTCCAAATAGCCACTTGCAGATTCTACAAAAAGAGGGTTTCAAATCTCTTCTATCAAAAGAAAGGTTCAACTCTGTGAGTTGAATGCACTCATCAGAAAGAAGTTTCTGAGAATGATTCTATCTAGTTTTCATCTGCATGTATTTCCTTTTCCACTAGATGCCGCAATCGCACCAAATATCCACTTGCAGTTTCCACAAAAAGAGTGCTGCAGAACTGCTCCATGAAAAGGAATGTTCAACTCTGTGAGTTCAATCCCCTGATGACATAGAAGTTTCTGAAAATGCTTCTGTCTAGTTGGTATAGGAAGATATTTCCTTTTCCAGCATAAGCCTCAAAGAGCTCCAAACATCCACTTGCGGATTCTGCAAAAACAGTGTTTCAAAACTGGTCGATCAAAAGGATCGTTCAACTCTGTGAGTTGAATGCACTCATCACACAGAAGTTTCTGAGAATGCTTCCGTCTAGTTCTTACGTGAAGATATTTCCTTTTCCAGCTTAGGCCTCAAAGCGCTCCAAATAAACACTTGCAGATTCTACAAAAGGAGTGTTTCAAAACTGCTCTATCAAAAGGAAGGTTCAAGTCTGTGAGTTGAATGCACTCATCACAAAGAGGTTTCTGAGAATGCTGCTGTCTAGTTTTTATGTGAAGATATTTCCTTTTCCTCCCATAGACCTCAAATCGCTCCAGATATCCACTTGCAGATTTTACAGAAAGGGTGTTTCCAGACTGCTCTATCTAAAGGCACGTTCAACTCTGTGAGTTGAATGCACGCATTGCGAAGAACTTTCTGAGAATGCTTCTCTCTAGCTTTTAGGTGAAGATATTCCATTTCACAGCATAGGCCTCAAAGTGCTCCAAATAACCACTTGCAGATTTTACAAAAAGAATGTTTCAAAACTGCTCTTTCTAGAGGAAGGTTCAAGTCTGTGAGTTGAATGCACTCAACACAAAGAAGTTTCTGAGAATGCTTCTGTCCAGTTTTCATGTGAAGATATTTCCTTTTCCAGCATAGGCCCCAAACCGCTCCAAATAATCACTTGCAGAGTCTACAAAAAGAGTGTTTCCAAACTTCTCTATCAACTGGTAGGTACAACTCCGTGAGTTGAATGCCCTCATCACGAAGAAGTTTCTGAGAATGCTTCCCTCTTGTTTTGATGGGAAGATATTTCCTTTTCCAACATAGGCCTCAAGGTGCTCCGAATAAACACTTGCAGATTCTACAAACTTAGTGTTTCAAAACTGTTCTATCAAAAGGAACGTTCAAGTCTGGGAGTTGAATGAACTCATCACAAAGAAGTTTCTCAGAATGCTTCTGTCTAGTTTTTAGGTGAAGATATTTCATTTCCCAGCATAGGCCCGAAAGCGCTCCAAATATCCACTTGCAGATTCTACAAAAAGAGTGTTTCCAAACTGCTCTTACAAAAGCAAAGTTCAAGTCTGTGAGCTGAACGAACTCATCACAAAGAAGTTTCTGAGAATGCGTCTGTCTAGTTTTTATGTGTAGAAATTTCGTTTGCCAGCATAGGCCTCAAATCGCTCCAAACATCCACTAGCAAATTCTACAAAAGGAGTGTTTCAAAAGTGCGCTATCAAAAGAAAGAGTCCACTATGTGAGTTGAATGCATAAAGCACACGGAAGTTTCTGAGAATGCTTCTGTCTAGTTTTTAGGTGAAGATATTTCATTTCCCAGCATAGGCCACAAAGCGCTCCAAATAGCCACTTGCAGATTCTACAAAAAGAGTGTTTCCAAACTGCTCTTTCAAAAGGAAGGTTCAAGTCTGTGAGTTGAGTGCCCTCATCACAAAGAAGTTTCTGAGAATGCTTCTGTCTAGTTTTTATATGAAGGTCTTTCCTTTTCCAACATAGTCCTCAAAGCGCTCCAAATAAACACTTGCAGATTCTACAAAAGGAGTGTTTCAAAACAGTTCTATCAAAAGGAACGTTCAAGTCTGTGGGTTGAATGCATTCATCACACAGAAGTTTCTGAGAATGCTTCTGTCTAGTTTTTAGGTGAAGATATTGCTTTTCCCAGCCTAGGCCTCAAAGCGCTCCAAGTATCCACTTGCAGATTCTACAAAAAGAGAGCTTCATAGCTGCTCTTTCAAAAGGAAGGTTCAAGTCTGTGGGTTGAATGCACTCATCACAAAGAAGTTTCTGAGAATGCTTCTGTCTAGTTCTTACGTGAAGATATTTCCTTTTCCAGCTAAGCTTCAAAGCGCTCCAAATAAACACTTGCAAATTCTACTAAAGGAGTGTTTCAAAACAGTTCTTTCAAAAGGAACGTTCAAGTCTGTGAGTTGAATGCACTCAACGAACAGAAGTTTCTTAGAGTGCTTCTGTATAGTTTTCATGTGAAGATATTTCCTTTTCCAGCATAGGCCTCAAAGCGCTCCAAATATCCACTTGCCGATTCTACAAAAACAGTGTTTCAAAACTGTTCTATCAAGAGGAAGGTTCAACGCTATGAGTAGAATGCACTCATCACAATGGAGTTGCTGAGAATGCTTCTCTCTAGTTTTTATGTGAAGATATTTCCTTTTCTAGCATAGGCCTCAAAGCGCTCCAAATAGCCACTTGCAGATTCTACAAAAAGAGGGTTTCAAATCTCTTCTATCAAAAGAAAGGTTCAACTCTGTGAGTTGAATGCACTCATCAGAAAGAAGTTTCTGAGAATGATTCTATCTAGTTTTCATCTGCATGTATTTCCTTTCCCACTAGATGCCGCAATCGCACCAAATATCCACTTGCAGTTTCCACAAAAAGAGTGCTGCAGAACTGCTCCATGAAAAGGAATGTTCAACTCTGTGAGTTCAATCCCCTGATGACATAGAAGTTTCTGAAAATGCTTCTGTCTAGTTGGTATAGGAAGATATTTCCTTTTCCAGCATAAGCCTCAAAGAGCTCCAAACATCCACTTGCGGATTCTGCAAAAACAGTGTTTCAAAACTGGTCGATCAAAAGGAACGTTCAACTCTGTGAGTTGAATGCACTCATCACACAGAAGTTTCTGAGAATGCTTCCGTCTAGTTCTTACGTGAAGATATTTCCTTTTCCAGCTTAGGCCTCAAAGCGCTCCAAATAAACACTTGCAGATTCTACAAAAGGAGTGTTTCAAAACTGCTCTATCAAAAGGAAGGTTCAAGTCTGTGAGTTGAATGCACTCATCACAAAGAGGTTTCTGAGAATGCTGCTGTCTAGTTTTTATGTGAAGATATTTCCTTTTCCTCGCATAGACCTCAAATCGCTCCAGATATCCACTTGCAGATTTTACAGAAAGGGTGTTTCCAGACTGCTCTATCTAAAGGCACGTTCAACTCTGTGAGTTGAATGCACGCATTGCGAAGAACTTTCTGAGAATGCTTCTCTCTAGCTTTTAGGTGAAGATATTCCATTTCACAGCATAGGCCTCAAAGTGCTCCAAATAACCACTTGCAGATTTTACAAAAAGAATGTTTCAAAACTGCTCTTTCTAGAGGAAGGTTCAAGTCTGTGAGTTGAATGCACTCAACACAAAGAAGTTTCTGAGAATGCTTCTGTCCAGTTTTCATGTGAAGATATTTCCTTTTCCAGCATAGGCCCCAAACCGCTCCAAATAATCACTTGCAGAGTCTACAAAAAGAGTGTTTCCAAACTTCTCTATCAACTGGTAGGTACAACTCCGTGAGTTGAATGCCCTCATCACGAAGAAGTTTCTGAGAATGCTTCCCTCTTGTTTTGATGGGAAGATATTTCCTTTTCCAACATAGGCCTCAAGGTGCTCCGAATAAACACTTGCAGATTCTACAAACTTAGTGTTTCAAAACTGTTCTATCAAAAGGAACGTTCAAGTCTGGGAGTTGAATGAACTCATCACAAAGAAGTTTCTCAGAATGCTTCTGTCTAGTTTTTAGGTGAAGATATTTCATTTCCCAGCATAGGCCCGAAAGCGCTCCAAATATCCACTTGCAGATTCTACAAAAAGAGTGTTTCCAAACTGCTCTTACAAAAGGAAAGTTCAAGTCTGTGAGCTGAACGAACTCATCACAAAGAAGTTTCTGAGAATGCGTCTGTCTAGTTTTTATGTGTAGAAATTTTGTTTGCCAGCATAGGCCTCAAATCGCTCCAAACATCCACTAGCAAATTCTACAAAAGGAGTGTTTCAAAAGTGCGCTATCAAAAGAAAGAGTCCACTATGTGAGTTGAATGCATAAAGCACACGGAAGTTTCTGAGAATGCTTCTGTCTAGTTTTTAGGTGAAGATATTTCATTTCCCAGCATAGGCCACAAAGCGCTCCAAATAGCCACTTGCAGATTCTACAAAAAGAGTGTTTCCAAACTGCTCTTTCAAAAGGAAGGTTCAAGTCTGTGAGTTGAGTGCCCTCATCACAAAGAAGTTTCTGAGAATGCTTCTGTCTAGTTTTTATATGAAGGTCTTTCCTTTTCCAACATAGTCCTCAAAGCGCTCCAAATAAACACTTGCAGATTCTACAAAAGGAGTGTTTCAAAACAGTTCTATCAAAAGGAACGTTCAAGTCTGTGGGTTGAATGCATTCATCACACAGAAGTTTCTGAGAATGCTTCTGTCTAGTTTTTAGGTGAAGATATTGCTTTTCCCAGCCTAGGCCTCAAAGCGCTCCAAGTATCCACTTGCAGATTCTACAAAAAGAGAGCTTCATAGCTGCTCTTTCAAAAGGAAGGTTCAAGTCTGTGGGTTGAATGCACTCATCACAAAGAAGTTTCTGAGAATGCTTCTGTCTAGTTTTACGTGAAGATATTTCCTTTTCCAGCTAAGCTTCAAAGCGCTCCAAATAAACACTTGCAAATTCTACTAAAGGAGTGTTTCAAAAGAGTTCTTTCAAAAGGAACGTTCAAGTCTGTGAGTTGAATGCACTCAACGAACAGAAGTTTCTTAGAGTGCTTCTGTATAGTTTTCATGTGAAGATATTTCCTTTTCCAGCATAGGCCTCAAAGCGCTCCAAATATCCACTTGCCGATTCTACAAAAACAGTGTTTCAAAACTGTTCTATCAAGAGGAAGGTTCAACGCTATGAGTAGAATGCACTCATCACAATGGAGTTGCTGAGAATGCTTCTCTCTAGTTTTTATGTGAAGATATTTCCTTTTCTAGCATAGGCCTCAAAGCGCTCCAAATAGCCACTTGCAGATTCTACAAAAAGAGGGTTTCAAATCTCTTCTATCAAAAGAAAGGTTCAACTCTGTGAGTTGAATGCACTCATCAGAAAGAAGTTTCTGAGAATGATTCTATCTAGTTTTCATCTGCATGTATTTCCTTTCCCACTAGATGCCGCAATCGCACCAAATATCCACTTGCAGTTTCCACAAAAAGAGTGCTGCAGAACTGCTCCATGAAAAGGAATGTTCAACTCTGTGAGTTCAATCCCCTGATGACATAGAAGTTTCTGAAAATGCTTCTGTCTAGTTGGTATAGGAAGATATTTCCTTTTCCAGCATAAGCCTCAAAGAGCTCCAAATATCCACTTGCGGATTCTGCAAAAACAGTGTTTCAAAACTGGTCGATCAAAAGGAACGTTCAACTCTGTGGGTTGAATGCACTCATCACACAGAAGTTTCTGAGAATGCTTCCGTCTAGTTCTTACGTGAAGATATTTCCTTTTCCAGCTTAGGCCTCAAAGCGCTCCAAATAAACACTTGCAGATTCTACAAAAGGAGTGTTTCAAAACTGCTCTATCAAAAGGAAGGTTCAAGTCTGTGAGTTGAATGCACTCATCACAAAGAGGTTTCTGAGAATGCTGCTGTCTAGTTTTTATGTGAAGATATTTCCTTTTCCTCGCATAGACCTCAAATCGCTCCAGATATCCACTTGCAGATTTTACAGAAAGGGTGTTTCCAGACTGCTCTATCTAAAGGCACGTTCAACTCTGTGAGTTGAATGCACGCATTGCGAAGAACTTTCTGAGAATGCTTCTCTCTAGCTTTTAGGTGAAGATATCCCATTTCACAGCATAGGCCTCAAAGTGCTCCAAATAACCACTTGCAGATTTTACAAAAAGAATGTTTCAAAACTGCTCTTTCTAGAGGAAGGTTCAAGTCTGTGGGTTGAATGCACTCAACACAAAGAAGTTTCTGAGAATGCTTCTGTCCAGTTTTCATGTGAAGATATTTCCTTTTCCAGCATAGGCCCCAAACCGCTCCAAATAATCACTTGCAGAGTCTACAAAAAGAGTGTTTCCAAACTTCTCTATCAACTGGTAGGTACAACTCCGTGAGTTGAATGCCCTCATCACGAAGAAGTTTCTGAGAATGCTTCCCTCTTGTTTTGATGGGAAGATATTTCCTTTTCCAACATAGGCCTCAAGGTGCTCCGAATAAACACTTGCAGATTCTACAAACTTAGTGTTTCAAAACTGTTCTATCAAAAGGAACGTTCAAGTCTGGGAGTTGAATGAACTCATCACAAAGAAGTTTCTCAGAATGCTTCTGTCTAGTTTTTAGGTGAAGATATTTCATTTCCCAGCATAGGCCCGAAAGCGCTCCAAATATCCACTTGCAGATTCTACAAAAAGACTGTTTCCAAACTGCTCTTACAAAAGGAAAGTTCAAGTCTGTGAGCTGAACGAACTCATCACAAAGAAGTTTCTGAGAATGCGTCTGTCTAGTTTTTATGTGTAGAAATTTCGTTTGCCAGCATAGGCCTCAAATCGCTCCAAACATCCACTAGCAAATTCTACAAAAGGAGTGTTTCAAAAGTGCGCTATCAAAAGAAAGAGTCCACTATGTGAGTTGAATGCATAAAGCACACGGAAGTTTCTGAGAATGCTTCTGTCTAGTTTTTAGGTGAAGATATTTCATTTCCCAGCATAGGCCACAAAGCGCTCCAAATAGCCACTTGCAGATTCTACAAAAAGAGTGTTTCCAAACTGCTCTTTCAAAAGGAAGGTTCAAGTCTGTGAGTTGAGTGCCCTCATCACAAAGAAGTTTCTGAGAATGCTTCTGTCTAGTTTTTATATGAAGGTCTTTCCTTTTCCAACATAGTCCTCAAAGCGCTCCAAATAAACACTTGCAGATTCTACAAAAGGAGTGTTTCAAAACAGTTCTATCAAAAGGAACGTTCAAGTCTGTGGGTTGAATGCATTCATCACACAGAAGTTTCTGAGAATGCTTCTGTCTAGTTTTTAGGTGAAGATATTGCTTTTCCCAGCCTAGGCCTCAAAGCGCTCCAAGTATCCACTTGCAGATTCTACAAAAAGAGAGCTTCATAGCTGCTCTTTCAAAAGGAAGGTTCAAGTCTGTGGGTTGAATGCACTCATCACAAAGAAGTTTCTGAGAATGCTTCTGTCTAGTTCTTACGTGAAGATATTTCCTTTTCCAGCTAAGCTTCAAAGCGCTCCAAATAAACACTTGCAAATTCTACTAAAGGAGTGTTTCAAAACAGTTCTTTCAAAAGGAACGTTCAAGTCTGTGAGTTGAATGCACTCAACGAACAGAAGTTTCTTAGAGTGCTTCTGTATAGTTTTCATGTGAAGATATTTCCTTTTCCAGCATAGGCCTCAAAGCGCTCCAAATATCCACTTGCCGATTCTACAAAAACAGTGTTTCAAAACTGTTCTATCAAAAGGAAGGTTCAACGCTATGAGTAGAATGCACTCATCACAATGGAGTTGCTGAGAATGCTTCTCTCTAGTTTTTATGTGAAGATATTTCCTTTTCTAGCATAGGCCTCAAAGCGCTCCAAATAGCCACTTGCAGATTCTACAAAAAGAGGGTTTCAAATCTCTTCTATCAAAAGAAAGGTTCAACTCTGTGAGTTGAATGCACTCATCAGAAAGAAGTTTCTGAGAATGATTCTATCTAGTTTTCATCTGCATGTATTTCCTTTTCCACTAGATGCCGCAATCGCACCAAATATCCACTTGCAGTTTCCACAAAAAGAGTGTTGCAGAACTGCTCCATGAAAAGGAATGTTCAACTCTGTGTGTTCAATCCCCTGATGACATAGAAGTTTCTGAAAATGCTTCTGTCTAGTTGGTATAGGAAGATATTTCCTTTTCCAGCATAAGCCTCAAAGAGCTCCAAATATCCACTTGCGGATTCTGCAAAAACAGTGTTTCAAAACTGGTCGATCAAAAGGAACGTTCAACTCTGTGGGTTGAATGCACTCATCACACAGAAGTTTCTGAGAATGCTTCCGTCTAGTTCTTACGTGAAGATATTTCCTTTTCCAGCTTAGGCCTCAAAGCGCTCCAAATAAACACTTGCAGATTCTACAAAAGGAGTGTTTCAAAACTGCTCTATCAAAAGGAAGGTTCAAGTCTGTGAGTTGAATGCACTCATCACAAAGAGGTTTCTGAGAATGCTGCTGTCTAGTTTTTATGTGAAGATATTTCCTTTTCCTCGCATAGACCTCAAATCGCTCCAGATATCCACTTGCAGATTTTACAGAAAGGGTGTTTCCAGACTGCTCTATCTAAAGGCACGTTCAACTCTGTGAGTTGAATGCACGCATTGCGAAGAACTTTCTGAGAATGCTTCTCTCTAGCTTTTAGGTGAAGATATCCCATTTCACAGCATAGGCCTCAAAGTGCTCCAAATAACCACTTGCAGATTTTACAAAAAGAATGTTTCAAAACTGCTCTTTCTAGAGGAAGGTTCAAGTCTGTGGGTTGAATGCACTCAACACAAAGAAGTTTCTGAGAATGCTTCTGTCCAGTTTTCATGTGAAGATATTTCCTTTTCCAGCATAGGCCCCAAACCGCTCCAAATAATCACTTGCAGAGTCTACAAAAAGAGTGTTTCCAAACTTCTCTATCAACTGGTAGGTACAACTCCGTGAGTTGAATGCCCTCATCACGAAGAAGTTTCTGAGAATGCTTCCCTCTTGTTTTGATGGGAAGATATTTCCTTTTCCAACATAGGCCTCAAGGTGCTCCGAATAAACACTTGCAGATTCTACAAACTTAGTGTTTCAAAACTGTTCTATCAAAAGGAACGTTCAAGTCTGGGAGTTGAATGAACTCATCACAAAGAAGTTTCTCAGAATGCTTCTGTCTAGTTTTTAGGTGAAGATATTTCATTTCCCAGCATAGGCCCGAAAGCGCTCCAAATATCCACTTGCAGATTCTACAAAAAGAGTGTTTCCAAACTGCTCTTACAAAAGGAAAGTTCAAGTCTGTGAGCTGAACGAACTCATCACAAAGAAGTTTCTGAGAATGCGTCTGTCTAGTTTTTATGTGTAGAAATTTCGTTTGCCAGCATAGGCCTCAAATCGCTCCAAACATCCACTAGCAAATTCTACAAAAGGAGTGTTTCAAAAGTGCGCTATCAAAAGAAAGAGTCCACTATGTGAGTTGAATGCATAAAGCACACGGAAGTTTCTGAGAATGCTTCTGTCTAGTTTTTAGGTGAAGATATTTCATTTCCCAGCATAGGCCACAAAGCGCTCCAAGTAGCCACTTGCAGATTCTACAAAAAGAGTGTTTCCAAACTGCTCTTTCAAAAGGAAGGTTCAAGTCTGTGAGTTGAGTGCCCTCATCACAAAGAAGTTTCTGAGAATGCTTCTGTCTAGTTTTTATATGAAGGTCTTTCCTTTTCCAACATAGTCCTCAAAGCGCTCCAAATAAACACTTGCAGATTCTACAAAAGGAGTGTTTCAAAACAGTTCTATCAAAAGGAACGTTCAAGTCTGTGGGTTGAATGGATTCATCACACAGAAGTTTCTGAGAATGCTTCTGTCTAGTTTTTAGGTGAAGATATTGCTTTTCCCAGCCTAGGCCTCAAAGCGCTCCAAGTATCCACTTGCAGATTCTACAAAAAGAGAGCTTCATAGCTGCTCTTTCAAAAGGAAGGTTCAAGTCTGTGTGTTGAATGCACTCATCACAAAGAAGTTTCTGAGAATGCTTCTGTCTAGTTCTTACGTGAAGATATTTCCTTTTCCAGCTAAGCTTCAAAGCGCTCCAAATAAACACTTGCAAATTCTACTAAAGGAGTGTTTCAAAACAGTTCTTTCAAAAGGAACGTTCAAGTCTGTGAGTTGAATGCACTCAACGAACAGAAGTTTCTTAGAGTGCTTCTGTATAGTTTTCATGTGAAGATATTTCCTTTTCCAGCATAGGCCTCAAAGCGCTCCAAATATCCACTTACCGATTCTACAAAAACAGTGTTTCAAAACTGTTCTATCAAAAGGAAGGTTCAACGCTATGAGTAGAATGCACTCATCACAATGGAGTTGCTGAGAATGCTTCTCTCTAGTTTTTATGTGAAGATATTTCCTTTTCTAGCATAGGCCTCATAGCGCTCCAGATAGCCACTTGCAGATTCTACAAAAAGAGGGTTTCAAATCTCTTCTATCAAAAGAAAGGTTCAACTCTGTGAGTTGAATGCACTCATCAGAAAGAAGTTTCTGAGAATGATTCTATCTAGTTTTCATCTGCATGTATTTCCTTTTCCACTAGATGCCGCAATCGCACCAAATATCCACTTGCAGTTTCCACAAAAAGAGTGCTGCAGAACTGCTCCATGAAAAGGAATGTTCAACTCTGTGAGTTCAATCCCCTGATGACATAGAAGTTTCTGAAAATGCTTCTGTCTAGTTGGTATAGGAAGATATTTCCTTTTCCAGCATAAGCCTCAAAGAGCTCCAAATATCCACTTGCGGATTCTGCAAAAACAGTGTTTCAAAACTGGTCGATCAAAAGGAACGTTCAACTCTGTGAGTTGAATGCACTCATCACACAGAAGTTTCTGAGAATGCTTCCGTCTAGTTCTTACGTGAAGATATTTCCTTTTCCAGCTTAGGCCTCAAAGCGCTCCAAATAAACACTTGCAGATTCTACAAAAGGAGTGTTTCAAAACTGCTCTATCAAAAGGAAGGTTCAAGTCTGTGAGTTGAATGCACTCATCACAAAGAGGTTTCTGAGAATGCTGCTGTCTAGTTTTTATGTGAAGATATTTCCTTTTCCTCGCATAGACCTCAAATCGCTCCAGATATCCACTTGCAGATTTTACAGAAAGGGTGTTTCCAGACTGCTCTATCTAAAGGCACGTTCAACTCTGTGAGTTGAATGCACGCATTGCGAAGAACTTTCTGACAATGCTTCTCTCTAGCTTTTAGGTGAAGATATTCCATTTCACAGCATAGGCCTCAAAGTGCTCCAAATAACCACTTGCAGATTTTACAAAAAGAATGTTTCAAAACTGCTCTTTCTAGAGGAAGGTTCAAGTCTGTGAGTTGAATGCACTCAACACAAAGAAGTTTCTGAGAATGCTTCTGTCCAGTTTTCATGTGAAGATATTTCCTTTTCCAGCATAGGCCCCAAACCGCTCCAAATAATCACTTGCAGAGTCTACAAAAAGAGTGTTTCCAAACTTCTCTATCAACTGGTAGGTAAAACTCCGTGAGTTGAATGCCCTCATCACGAAGAAGTTTCTGAGAATGCTTCCCTCTTGTTTTGATGGGAAAATATTTCCTTTTCCAACATAGGCCTCAAGGTGCTCCGAATAAACACTTGCAGATTCTACAAACTTAGTGTTTCAAAACTGTTCTATCAAAAGGAACGTTCAAGTCTGGGAGTTGAATGAACTCATCACAAAGAAGTTTCTCAGAATGCTTATGTCTAGTTTTTAGGTGAAGATATTTCATTTCCCAGCATAGGCCCGAAAGCGCTCCAAATATCCACTTGCAGATTCTACAAAAAGAGTGTTTCCAAACTGCTCTTACAAAAGGAAAGTTCAAGTCTGTGAGCTGAACGAACTCATCACAAAGAAGTTTCTGAGAATGCGTCTGTCTAGTTTTTATGTGTAGAAATTTCGTTTGCCAGCATAGGCCTCAAATCGCTCCAAACATACACTAGCAAATTCTACAAAAGGAGTGTTTCAAAAGTGCGCTATCAAAAGAAAGAGTCCACTATGTGAGTTGAATGCATAAAGCACACGGAAGTTTCTGAGAATGCTTCTGTCTAGTTTTTAGGTGAAGATATTTCATTTCCCAGCATAGGCCACAAAGCGCTCCAAATAGCCACTTGCAGATTCTACAAAAAGAGTGTTTCCAAACTGCTCTTTCAAAAGGAAGGTTCAAGTCTGTGAGTTGAGTGCCCTCATCACAAAGAAGTTTCTGAGAATGCTTCTGTCTAGTTTTTATATGAAGGTCTTTCCTTTTCCAACATAGTCCTCAAAGCGCTCCAAATAAACACTTGCAGATTCTACAAAAGGAGTGTTTCAAAACAGTTCTATCAAAAGGAACGTTCAAGTCTGTGGGTTGAATGGATTCATCACACAGAAGTTTCTGAGAATGCTTCTGTCTAGTTTTTAGGTGAAGATATTGCTTTTCCCAGCCTAGGCCTCAAAGCGCTCCAAGTATCCACTTGCAGATTCTACAAAAAGAGAGCTTCATAGCTGCTCTTTCAAAAGGAAGGTTCAAGTCTGTGTGTTGAATGCACTCATCACAAAGAAGTTTCTGAGAATGCTTCTGTCTAGTTCTTACGTGAAGATATTTCCTTTTCCAGCTAAGCTTCAAAGCGCTCCAAATAAACACTTGCAAATTCTACTAAAGGAGTGTTTCAAAAGAGTTCTTTCAAAAGGAACGTTCAAGTCTGTGAGTTGAATGCACTCAACGAACAGAAGTTTCTTAGAGTGCTTCTGTATAGTTTTCATGTGAAGATATTTCCTTTTCCAGCATAGGCCTCAAAGCGCTCCAAATATCCACTTACCGATTCTACAAAAACAGTGTTTCAAAACTGTTCTATCAAAAGGAAGGTTCAACGCTATGAGTAGAATGCACTCATCACAATGGAGTTGCTGAGAATGCTTCTCTCTAGTTTTTATGTGAAGATATTTCCTTTTCTAGCATAGGCCTCAAAGCGCTCCAAATAGCCACTTGCAGATTCTACAAAAAGAGGGTTTCAAATCTCTTCTATCAAAAGAAAGGTTCAACTCTGTGAGTTGAATGCACTCATCAGAAAGAAGTTTCTGAGAATGATTCTATCTAGTTTTCATCTGCATGTATTTCCTTTTCCACTAGATGCCGCAATCGCACCAAATATCCACTTGCAGTTTCCACAAAAAGAGTGCTGCAGAACTGCTCCATGAAAAGGAATGTTCAACTCTGTGAGTTCAATCCCCTGATGACATAGAAGTTTCTGAAAATGCTTCTGTCTAGTTGGTATAGGAAGATATTTCCTTTTCCAGCATAAGCCTCAAAGAGCTCCAAATATCCACTTGCGGATTCTGCAAAAACAGTGTTTCAAAACTGGTCGATCAAAAGGAACGTTCAACTCTGTGAGTTGAATGCACTCATCACACAGAAGTTTCTGAGAATGCTTCCGTCTAGTTCTTACGTGAAGATATTTCCTTTTCCAGCTTAGGCCTCAAAGCGCTCCAAATAAACACTTGCAGATTCTACAAAAGGAGTGTTTCAAAACTGCTCTATCAAAAGGAAGGTTCAAGTCTGTGAGTTGAATGCACTCATCACAAAGAGGTTTCTGAGAATGCTGCTGTCTAGTTTTTATGTGAAGATATTTCCTTTTCCTCGCATAGACCTCAAATCGCTCCAGATATCCACTTGCAGATTTTACAGAAAGGGTGTTTCCAGACTGCTCTATCTAAAGGCACGTTCAACTCTGTGAGTTGAATGCACGCATTGCGAAGAACTTTCTGAGAATGCTTCTCTCTAGCTTTTAGGTGAAGATATTCCATTTCACAGCATAGGCCTCAAAGTGCTCCAAATAACCACTTGCAGATTTTACAAAAAGAATGTTTCAAAACTGCTCTTTCTAGAGGAAGGTTCAAGTCTGTGAGTTGAATGCACTCAACACAAAGAAGTTTCTGAGAATGCTTCTGTCCAGTTTTCATGTGAAGATATTTCCTTTTCCAGCATAGGCCCCAAACCGCTCCAAATAATCACTTGCAGAGTCTACAAAAAGAGTGTTTCCAAACTTCTCTATCAACTGGTAGGTACAACTCCGTGAGTTGAATGCCCTCATCACGAAGAAGTTTCTGAGAATGCTTCCCTCTTGTTTTGATGGGAAGATATTTCCTTTTCCAACATAGGCCTCAAGGTGCTCCGAATAAACACTTGCAGATTCTACAAACTTAGTGTTTCAAAACTGTTCTATCAAAAGGAACGTTCAAGTCTGGGAGTTGAATGAACTCATCACAAAGAAGTTTCTCAGAATGCTTCTGTCTAGTTTTTAGGTGAAGATATTTCATTTCCCAGCATAGGCCCGAAAGCGCTCCAAATATCCACTTGCAGATTCTACAAAAAGAGTGTTTCCAAACTGCTCTTACAAAAGGAAAGTTCAAGTCTGTGAGCTGAACGAACTCATCACAAAGAAGTTTCTGAGAATGCGTCTGTCTAGTTTTTATGTGTAGAAATTTCGTTTGCCAGCATAGGCCTCAAATCGCTCCAAACATCCACTAGCAAATTCTACAAAAGGAGTGTTTCAAAAGTGCGCTATCAAAAGAAAGAGTCCACTATGTGAGTTGAATGCATAAAGCACACGGAAGTTTCTGAGAATGCTTCTGTCTAGTTTTTAGGTGAAGATATTTCATTTCCCAGCATAGGCCACAAAGCGCTCCAAATAGCCACTTGCAGATTCTACAAAAAGAGTGTTTCCAAACTGCTCTTTCAAAAGGAAGGTTCAAGTCTGTGAGTTGAGTGCCCTCATCACAAAGAAGTTTCTGAGAATGCTTCTGTCTAGTTTTTATATGAAGGTCTTTCCTTTTCCAACATAGTCCTCAAAGCGCTCCAAGTAAACACTTGCAGATTCTACAAAAGGAGTGTTTCAAAACAGTTCTATCAAAAGGAACGTTCAAGTCTGTGGGTTGAATGCATTCATCACACAGAAGTTTCTGAGAATGCTTCTGTCTAGTTTTTAGGTGAAGATATTGCTTTACCCAGCCTAGGCCTCAAAGCGCTCCAAGTATCCACTTGCAGATTCTACAAAAAGAGAGCTTCATAGCTGCTCTTTCAAAAGGAAGGTTCAAGTCTGTGGGTTGAATGCACTCATCACAAAGAAGTTTCTGAGAATGCTTCTGTCTAGTTCTTACGTGAAGATATTTCCTTTTCCAGCTAAGCTTCAAAGCGCTCCAAATAAACACTTGCAAATTCTACTAAAGGAGTGTTTCAAAAGAGTTCTTTCAAAAGGAACGTTCAAGTCTGTGAGTTGAATGCACTCAACGAACAGAAGTTTCTTAGAGTGCTTCTGTATAGTTTTCATGTGAAGATATTTCCTTTTCCAGCATAGGCCTCAAAGCGCTCCAAATATCCACTTGCCGATTCTACAAAAACAGTGTTTCAAAACTGTTCTATCAAAAGGAAGGTTCAACGCTATGAGTAGAATGCACTCATCACAATGCAGTTGCTGAGAATGCTTCTCTCTAGTTTTTATGTGAAGATATTTCCTTTTCTAGCATAGGCCTCAAAGCGCTCCAAATAGCCACTTGCAGATTCTACAAAAAGAGGGTTTCAAATCTCTTCTATCAAAAGAAAGGTTCAACTCTCTGAGTTGAATGCACTCATCAGAAAGAAGTTTCTGAGAATGATTCTATCTAGTTTTCATCTGCATGTATTTCCTTTTCCACTAGATGCCGCAATCGCACCAAATATCCACTTGCAGTTTCCACAAAAAGAGTGCTGCAGAACTGCTCCATGAAAAGGAATGTTCAACTCTGTGAGTTCAATCCCCTGATGACATAGAAGTTTCTGAAAATGCTTCTGTCTAGTTGGTATAGGAAGATATTTCCTTTTCCAGCATAAGCCTCAAAGAGCTCCAAATATCCACTTGCGGATTCTGCAAAAACAGTGTTTCAAAACTGGTCGATCAAAAGGAATGTTCAACTCTGTGGGTTGAATGCACTCATCACACAGAAGTTTCTGAGAATGCTTCCGTCTAGTTCTTACGTGAAGATATTTCCTTTTCCAGCTTAGGCCTCAAAGCGCTCCAAATAAACACTTGCAGATTCTACAAAAGGAGTGTTTCAAAACTGCTCTATCAAAAGGAAGGTTCAAGTCTGTGAGTTGAATGCACTCATCACAAAGAGGTTTCTGAGAATGCTGCTGTCTAGTTTTTATGTGAAGATATTTCCTTTTCCTCGCATAGACCTCAAATCGCTCCAGATATCCACTTGCAGATTTTACAGAAAGGGTGTTTCCAGACTGCTCTATCTAAAGGCACGTTCAACTCTGTGAGTTGAATGCACGCATTGCGAAGAACTTTCTGAGAATGCTTCTCTCTAGCTTTTAGGTGAAGATATCCCATTTCACAGCATAGGCCTCAAAGTGCTCCAAATAACCACTTGCAGATTTTACAAAAAGAATGTTTCAAAACTGCTCTTTCTAGAGGAAGGTTCAAGTCTGTGGGTTGAATGCACTCAACACAAAGAAGTTTCTGAGAATGCTTCTGTCCAGTTTTCATGTGAAGATATTTCCTTTTCCAGCATAGGCCCCAAACCGCTCCAAATAATCACTTGCAGAGTCTACAAAAAGAGTGTTTCCAAACTTCTCTATCAACTGGTAGGTACAACTCCGTGAGTTGAATGCCCTCATCACGAAGAAGTTTCTGAGAATGCTTCCCTCTTGTTTTGATGGGAAGATATTTCCTTTTCCAACATAGGCCTCAAGGTGCTCCGAATAAACACTTGCAGATTCTACAAACTTAGTGTTTCAAAACTGTTCTATCAAAAGGAACGTTCAAGTCTGGGAGTTGAATGAACTCATCACAAAGAAGTTTCTCAGAATGCTTCTGTCTAGTTTTTAGGTGAAGATATTTCATTTCCCAGCATAGGCCTGAAAGCGCTCCAAATATCCACTTGCAGATTCTACAAAAAGACTGTTTCCAAACTGCTCTTACAAAAGAAAAGTTCAAGTCTGTGAGCTGAACGAACTCATCACAAAGAAGTTTCTGAGAATGCGTCTGTCTAGCTTTTATGTGTAGAAATTTCGTTTGCCAGCATAGGCCTCAAATCGCTCCAAACATCCACTAGCAAATTCTACAAAAGGAGTGTTTCAAAAGTGCGCTATCAAAAGAAAGAGTCCACTATGTGAGTTGAATGCATAAAGCACACGGAAGTTTCTGAGAATGCTTCTGTCTAGTTTTTAGGTGAAGATATTTCATTTCCCAGCATAGGCCACAAAGCGCTCCAAATATCCACTTGCAGATTCTACAAAAAGAGTGTTTCCAAACTGCTCTTTCAAAAGGAAGGTTCAAGTCTGTGAGTTGAGTGCCCTCATCACAAAGAAGTTTCTGAGAATGCTTCTGTCTAGTTTTTATATGAAGGTCTTTCCTTTTCCAACATAGTCCTCAAAGCGCTCCAAATAAACACTTGCAGATTCTATAAAAGGAGTGTTTCAAAACAGTTCTATCAAAAGGAGCGTTCAAGTCTGTGAGTTGAATGCATTCATCACACAGAAGTTTCTGAGAATGCTTCTGTCTAGTTTTTAGGTGAAGATATTTCTTTTCCCAGCCTAGGCCTCAAAGCGCTCCAAGTATCCACTTGCAGATTCTACAAAAAGAGAGCTTCATAGCTGCTCTTTCAAAAGGAAGGTTCAAGTCTGTGTGTTGAATGCACTCATCACAAAGAAGTTTCTGAGAATGCTTCTGTCTAGTTCTTACGTGAAGATATTTCCTTTTCCAGCTAAGCTTCAAAGCGCTCCAAATAAACACTTGCAAATTCTACTAAAGGAGTGTTTCAAAAGAGTTCTTTCAAAAGGAACGTTCAAGTCTGTGAGTTGAATGCACTCAACGAACAGAAGTTTCTTAGAGTGCTTCTGTATAGTTTTCATGTGAAGATATTTCCTTTTCCAGCATAGGCCTCAAAGCGCTCCAAATATCCACTTGCCGATTCTACAAAAACAGTGTTTCAAAACTGTTCTATCAAAAGGAAGGTTCAACGCTATGAGTAGAATGCACTCATCACAATGGAGTTGCTGAGAATGCTTCTCTCTAGTTTTTATGTGAAGATATTTCCTTTTCTAGCATAGGCCTCAAAGCGCTCCAAATAGCCACTTGCAGATTCTACAAAAAGAGGGTTTCAAATCTCTTCTATCAAAAGAAAGGTTCAACTCTGTGAGTTGAATGCACTCATCAGAAAGAAGTTTCTGAGAATGATTCTATCTAGTTTTCATCTGCATGTATTTCCTTTTCCACTAGATGCCGCAATCGCACCAAATATCCACTTGCAGTTTCCACAAAAAGAGTGCTGCAGAACTGCTCCATGAAAAGGAATGTTCAACTCTGTGAGTTCAATCCCCTGATGACATAGAAGTTTCTGAAAATGCTTCTGTCTAGTTGGTATAGGAAGATATTTCCTTTTCCAGCATAAGCCTCAAAGAGCTCCAAATATCCACTTGCGGATTCTGCAAAAACAGTGTTTCAAAACTGGTCGATCAAAAGGAACGTTCAACTCTGTGGGTTGAATGCACTCATCACACAGAAGTTTCTGAGAATGCTTCCGTCTAGTTCTTACGTGAAGATATTTCCTTTTCCAGCTTAGGCCTCAAAGCGCTCCAAATAAACACTTGCAGATTCTACAAAAGGAGTGTTTCAAAACTGCTCTATCAAAAGGAAGGTTCAAGTCTGTGAGTTGAATGCACTCATCACAAAGAGGTTTCTGAGAATGCTGCTGTCTAGTTTTTATGTGAAGATATTTCCTTTTCCTCGCATAGACCTCAAATCGCTCCAGATATCCACTTGCAGATTTTACAGAAAGGGTGTTTCCAGACTGCTCTATCTAAAGGCACGTTCAACCCTGTGAGTTGAATGCACGCATTGCGAAGAACTTTCTGAGAATGCTTCTCTCTAGCTTTTAGGTGAAGATATCCCATTTCACAGCATAGGCCTCAAAGTGCTCCAAATAACCACTTGCAGATTTTAGAAAAAGAATGTTTCAAAACTGCTCTTTCTAGAGGAAGGTTCAAGTCTGTGGGTTGAATGCACTCAACACAAAGAAGTTTCTGAGAATGCTTCTGTCCAGTTTTCATGTGAAGATATTTCCTTTTCCAGCATAGGCCCCAAACCGCTCCAAATAATCACTTGCAGAGTCTACAAAAAGAGTGTTTCCAAACTTCTCTATCAACTGGTAGGTACAACTCCGTGAGTTGAATGCCCTCATCACGAAGAAGTTTCTGAGAATGCTTCCCTCTTGTTTTGATGGGAAGATATTTCCTTTTCCAACATAGGCCTCAAGGTGCTCCGAATAAACACTTGCAGATTCTACAAACTTAGTGTTTCAAAACTGTTCTATCAAAAGGAACGTTCAAGTCTGGGAGTTGAATGAACTCATCACAAAGAAGTTTCTCAGAATGCTTCTGTCTAGTTTTTAGGTGAAGATATTTCATTTCCCAGCATAGGCCTGAAAGCGCTCCAAATATCCACTTGCAGATTCTACAAAAAGACTGTTTCCAAACTGCTCTTACAAAAGGAAAGTTCAAGTCTGTGAGCTGAACGAACTCATCACAAAGAAGTTTCTGAGAATCCGTCTGTCTAGCTTTTATGTGTAGAAATTTCGTTTGCCAGCATAGGCCTCAAATCGCTCCAAACATCCACTAGCAAATTCTACAAAAGGAGTGTTTCAAAAGTGCGCTATCAAAAGAAAGAGTCCACTATGTGAGTTGAATGCATAAAGCACACGGAAGTTTCTGAGAATGCTTCTGTCTAGTTTTTAGGTGAAGTTATTTCATTTCCCAGCATAGGCCACAAAGCGCTCCAAATAGCCACTTGCAGATTCTACAAAAAGAGTGTTTCCAAACTGCTCTTTCAAAAGGAAGGTTCAAGTCTGTGAGTTGAGTGCCCTCATCACAAAGAAGTTTCTGAGAATGCTTCTGTCTAGTTTTTATATGAAGGTCTTTCCTTTTCCAACATAGTCCTCAAAGCGCTCCAAATAAACACTTGCAGATTCTATAAAAGGAGTGTTTCAAAACAGTTCTATCAAAAGGAACGTTCAAGTCTGTGAGTTGAATGCATTCATCACACAGAAGTTTCTGAGAATGCTTCTGTCTAGTTTTTAGGTGAAGATATTGCTTTTCCCAGCCTAGGCCTCAAAGCGCTCCAAGTATCCACTTGCAGATTCTACAAAAAGAGAGCTTCATAGCTGCTCTTTCAAAAGGAAGGTTCAAGTCTGTGTGTTGAATGCACTCATCACAAAGAAGTTTCTGAGAATGCTTCTGTCTAGTTCTTACGTGAAGATATTTCCTTTTCCAGCTAAGCTTCAAAGCGCTCCAAATAAACACTTGCAAATTCTACTAAAGGAGTGTTTCAAAAGAGTTCTTTCAAAAGGAACGTTCAAGTCTGTGAGTTGAATGCACTCAACGAACAGAAGTTTCTTAGAGTGCTTCTGTATAGTTTTCATTTGAAGATATTTCCTTTTCCAGCATAGGCCTCAAAGCGCTCCAAATATCCACTTGCCGATTCTACAAAAACAGTGTTTCAAAACTGTTCTATCAAAAGGAAGGTTCAACGCTATGAGTAGAATGCACTCATCACAATGGAGTTGCTGAGAATGCTTCTCTCTAGTTTTTATGTGAAGATATTTCCTTTTCTAGCATAGGCCTCAAAGCGCTCCAAATAGCCACTTGCAGATTCTACAAAAAGAGGGTTTCAAATCTCTTCTATCAAAAGAAAGGTTCAACTCTGTGAGTTGAATGCACTCATCAGAAAGAAGTTTCTGAGAATGATTCTATCTAGTTTTCATCTGCATGTATTTCCTTTTCCACTAGATGCCGCAATCGCACCAAATATCCACTTGCAGTTTCCGCAAAAAGAGTGCTGCAGAACTGCTCCATGAAAAGGAATGTTCAACTCTGTGAGTTCAATCCCCTGATGACATAGAAGTTTCTGAAAATGCTTCTGTCTAGTTGGTATAGGAAGATATTTCCTTTTCCAGCATAAGCCTCAAAGAGCTCCAAATATCCACTTGCGGATTCTGCAAAAACAGTGTTTCAAAACTGGTCGATCAAAAGGAACGTTCAACTCTGTGGGTTGAATGCACTCATCACACAGAAGTTTCTGAGAATGCTTCCGTCTAGTTCTTACGTGAAGATATTTCCTTTTCCAGCTTAGGCCTCAAAGCGCTCCAAATAAACACTTGCAGATTGTACAAAAGGAGTGTTTCAAAACTGCTCTATCAAAAGGAAGGTTCAAGTCTGTGAGTTGAATGCACTCATCACAAAGAGGTTTCTGAGAATGCTGCTGTCTAGTTTTTATGTGAAGATATTTCCTTTTCCTCGCATAGACCTCAAATCGCTCCAGATATCCACTTGCAGATTTTACAGAAAGGGTGTTTCCAGACTGCTCTATCTAAAGGCACGTTCAACCCTGTGAGTTGAATGCACGCATTGCGAAGAACTTTCTGAGAATGCTTCTCTCTAGCTTTTAGGTGAAGATATCCCATTTCACAGCATAGGCCTCAAAGTGCTCCAAATAACCACTTGCAGATTTTAGAAAAAGAATGTTTCAAAACTGCTCTTTCTAGAGGAAGGTTCAAGTCTGTGGGTTGAATGCACTCAACACAAAGAAGTTTCTGAGAATGCTTCTGTCCAGTTTTCATGTGAAGATATTTCCTTTTCCAGCATAGGCCCCAAACCGCTCCAAATAATCACTTGCAGAGTCTACAAAAAGAGTGTTTCCAAACTTCTCTATCAACTGGTAGGTACAACTCCGTGAGTTGAATGCCCTCATCACGAAGAAGTTTCTGAGAACGCTTCCCTCTTGTTTTGATGGGAAGATATTTCCTTTTCGAACATAGGCCTCAAGGTGCTCCGAATAAACACTTGCAGATTCTACAAACTTAGTGTTTCAAAACTGTTCTATCAAAAGGAACGTTCAAGTCTGGGAGTTGAATGAACTCATCACAAAGAAGTTTCTCAGAATGCTTCTGTCTAGTTTTTAGGTGAAGATATTTCATTTCCCAGCATAGGCCTGAAAGCGCTCCAAATATCCACTTGCAGATTCTACAAAAAGACTGTTTCCAAACTGCTCTTACAAAAGGAAAGTTCAAGTCTGTGAGCTGAACGAACTCATCACAAAGAAGTTTCTGAGAATGCGTCTGTCTAGCTTTTATGTGTAGAAATTTCGTTTGCCAGCATAGGCCTCAAATCGCTCCAAACATCCACTAGCAAATTCTACAAAAGGAGTGTTTCAAAAGTGCGCTATCAAAAGAAAGAGTCCACTATGTGAGTTGAATGCATAAAGCACACGGAAGTTTCTGAGAATGCTTCTGTCTAGTTTTTAGGTGAAGATATTTCATTTCCCAGCATAGGCCACAAAGCGCTCCAAATAGCCACTTGCAGATTCTACAAAAAGAGTGTTTCCAAACTGCTCTTTCAAAAGGAAGGTTCAAGTCTGTGAGTTGAGTGCCCTCATCACAAAGAAGTTTCTGAGAATGCTTCTGTCTAGTTTTTATATGAAGGTCTTTCCTTTTCCAACATAGTCCTCAAAGCGCTCCAAATAAACACTTGCAGATTCTATAAAAGGAGTGTTTCAAAACAGTTCTATCAAAAGGAGCGTTCAAGTCTGTGAGTTGAATGCATTCATCACACAGAAGTTTCTGAGAATGCTTCTGTCTAGTTTTTAGGTGAAGATATTGCTTTTCCCAGCCTAGGCCTCAAAGCGCTCCAAGTATCCACTTGCAGATTCTACAAAAAGAGAGCTTCATAGCTGCTCTTTCAAAAGGAAGGTTCAAGTCTGTGTGTTGAATGCACTCATCACAAAGAAGTTTCTGAGAATGCTTCTCTCTAGTTCTTACGTGAAGATATTTCCTTTTCCAGCTAAGCTTCAAAGCGCTCCAAATAAACACTTGCAAATTCTACTAAAGGAGTGTTTCAAAAGAGTTCTTTCAAAAGGAACGTTCAAGTCTGTGAGTTGAATGCACTCAACGAACAGAAGTTTCTTAGAGTGCTTCTGTATAGTTTTCATGTGAAGATATTTCCTTTTCCAGCATAGGCCTCAAAGCGCTCCAAATATCCACTTGCCGATTCTACAAAAACAGTGTTTCAAAACTGTTCTATCAAAAGGAAGGTTCAACGCTATGAGTAGAATGCACTCATCACAATGGAGTTGCTGAGAATGCTTCTCTCTAGTTTTTATGTGAAGATATTTCCTTTTCTAGCATAGGCCTCAAAGCGCTCCAAATAGCCACTTGCAGATTCTACAAAAAGAGGGTTTCAAATCTCTTCTATCAAAAGAAAGGTTCAACTCTGTGAGTTGAATGCACTCATCAGAAAGAAGTTTCTGAGAATGATTCTATCTAGTTTTCATCTGCATGTATTTCCTTTTCCACTAGATGCCGCAATCGCACCAAATATCCACTTGCAGTTTCCGCAAAAAGAGTGCTGCAGAACTGCTCCATGAAAAGGAATGTTCAACTCTGTGAGTTCAATCCCCTGATGACATAGAAGTTTCTGAAAATGCTTCTGTCTAGTTGGTATAGGAAGATATTTCCTTTTCCAGCATAAGCCTCAAAGAGCTCCAAATATCCACTTGCGGATTCTGCAAAAACAGTGTTTCAAAACTGGTCGATCAAAAGGAACGTTCAACTCTGTGAGTTGAATGCACTCATCACACAGAAGTTTCTGAGAATGCTTCCGTCTAGTTCTTACGTGAAGATATTTCCTTTTCCAGCTTAGGCCTCAAAGCGCTCCAAATAAACACTTGCAGATTCTACAAAAGGAGTGTTTCAAAACTGCTCTATCAAAAGGAAGGTTCAAGTCTGTGAGTTGAATGCACTCATCACAAAGAGGTTTCTGAGAATGCTGCTGTCTAGTTTTTATGTGAAGATATTTCCTTTTCCTCGCATAGACCTCAAATCGCTCCAGATATCCACTTGCAGATTTTACAGAAAGGGTGTTTCCAGACTGCTCTATCTAAAGGCACGTTCAACCCTGTGAGTTGAATGCACGCATTGCGAAGAACTTTCTGAGAATGCTTCTCTCTAGCTTTTAGGTGAAGATATCCCATTTCACAGCATAGGCCTCAAAGTGCTCCAAATAACCACTTGCAGATTTTAGAAAAAGAATGTTTCAAAACTGCTCTTTCTAGAGGAAGGTTCAAGTCTGTGGGTTGAATGCACTCAACACAAAGAAGTTTCTGAGAATGCTTCTGTCCAGTTTTCATGTGAAGATATTTCCTTTTCCAGCATAGGCCCCAAACCGCTCCAAATAATCACTTGCAGAGTCTACAAAAAGAGTGTTTCCAAACTTCTCTATCAACTGGTAGGTACAACTCCGTGAGTTGAATGCCCTCATCACGAAGAAGTTTCTGACAACGCTTCCCTCTTGTTTTGATGGGAAGATATTTCCTTTTCCAACATAGGCCTCAAGGTGCTCCGAATAAACACTTGCAGATTCTACAAACTTAGTGTTTCAAAACTGTTCTATCAAAAGGAACGTTCAAGTCTGGGAGTTGAATGAACTCATCACAAAGAAGTTTCTCAGAATGCTTCTGTCTAGTTTTTAGGTGAAGATATTTCATTTCCCAGCATAGGCCTGAAAGCGCTCCAAATATCCACTTGCAGATTCCACAAAAAGACTGTTTCCAAACTGCTCTTACAAAAGGAAAGTTCAAGTCTGTGAGCTGAACGAACTCATCACAAAGAAGTTTCTGAGAATGCGTCTGTCTAGTTTTTATGTGTAGAAATTTCGTTTGCCAGCATAGGCCTCAAATCGCTCCAAACATCCACTAGCAAATTCTACAAAAGGAGTGTTTCAAAAGTGCGCTATCAAAAGAAAGAGTCCACTATGTGAGTTGAATGCATAAAGCACACGGAAGTTTCTGAGAATGCTTCTGTCTAGTTTTTAGGTGAAGATATTTCATTTCCCAGCATAGGCCACAAAGCGCTCCAAATATCCACTTGCAGATTCTACAAAAAGAGTGTTTCCAAACTGCTCTTTCAAAAGGAAGGTTCAAGTCTGTGAGTTGAGTGCCCTCATCACAAAGAAGTTTCTGAGAATGCTTCTGTCTAGTTTTTATATGAAGGTCTTTCCTTTTCCAACATAGTCCTCAAAGCGCTCCAAATAAACACTTGCAGATTCTATAAAAGGAGTGTTTCAAAACAGTTCTATCAAAAGGAACGTTCAAGTCTGTGAGTTGAATGCATTCATCACACAGAAGTTTCTGAGAATGCTTCTGTCTAGTTTTTAGGTGAAGATATTGCTTTTCCCAGCCTAGGCCTCAAAGCGCTCCAAGTATCCACTTGCAGATTCTACAAAAAGAGAGCTTCATAGCTGCTCTTTCAAAAGGAAGGTTCAAGTCTGTGTGTTGAATGCACTCATCACAAAGAAGTTTCTGAGAATGCTTCTGTCTAGTTCTTACGTGAAGATATTTCCTTTTCCAGCTAAGCTTCAAAGCGCTCCAAATAAACACTTGCAAATTCTACTAAAGGAGTGTTTCAAAAGAGTTCTTTCAAAAGGAACGTTCAAGTCTGTGAGTTGAATGCACTCAACGAACAGAAGTTTCTTAGAGTGCTTCTGTATAGTTTTCATGTGAAGATATTTCCTTTTCCAGCATAGGCCTCAAAGCGCTCCAAATATCCACTTGCCGATTCTACAAAAACAGTGTTTCAAAACTGTTCTATCAAAAGGAAGGTTCAACGCTATGAGTAGAATGCACTCATCACAATGGAGTTGCTGAGAATGCTTCTCTCTAGTTTTTATGTGAAGATATTTCCTTTTCTAGCATAGGCCTCAAAGCGCTCCAAATAGCCACTTGCAGATTCTACAAAAAGAGGGTTTCAAATCTCTTCTATCAAAAGAAAGGTTCAACTCTGTGAGTTGAATGCACTCATCAGAAAGAAGTTTCTGAGAATGATTCTATCTAGTTTTCATCTGCATGTATTTCCTTTTCCACTAGATGCCGCAATCGCACCAAATATCCACTTGCAGTTTCCACAAAAAGAGTGCTGCAGAACTGCTCCATGAAAAGGAATGTTCAACTCTGTGAGTTCAATCCCCTGATGACATAGAAGTTTCTGAAAATGCTTCTGTCTAGTTGGTATAGGAAGATATTTCCTTTTCCAGCATAAGCCTCAAAGAGCTCCAAATATCCACTTGCGGATTCTGCAAAAACAGTGTTTCAAAACTGGTCGATCAAAAGGAACGTTCAACTCTGTGGGTTGAATGCACTCATCACACAGAAGTTTCTGAGAATGCTTCCGTCTAGTTCTTACGTGAAGATATTTCCTTTTCCAGCTTAGGCCTCAAAGCGCTCCAAATAAACACTTGCAGATTCTACAAAAGGAGTGTTTCAAAACTGCTCTATCAAAAGGAAGGTTCAAGTCTGTGAGTTGAATGCACTCATCACAAAGAGGTTTCTGAGAATGCTGCTGTCTAGTTTTTATGTGAAGATATTTCCTTTTCCTCGCATAGACCTCAAATCGCTCCAGATATCCACTTGCAGATTTTACAGAAAGGGTGTTTCCAGACTGCTCTATCTAAAGGCACGTTCAACTCTGTGAGTTGAATGCACGCATTGCGAAGAACTTTCTGAGAATGCTTCTCTCTAGCTTTTAGGTGAAGATATCCCATTTCACAGCATAGGCCTCAAAGTGCTCCAAATAACCACTTGCAGATTTTACAAAAAGAATGTTTCAAAACTGCTCTTTCTAGAGGAAGGTTCAAGTCTGTGGGTTGAATGCACTCAACACAAAGAAGTTTCTGAGAATGCTTCTGTCCAGTTTTCATGTGAAGATATTTCCTTTTCCAGCATAGGCCCCAAACCGCTCCAAATAATCACTTGCAGAGTCTACAAAAAGAGTGTTTCCAAACTTCTCTATCAAGTGGTAGGTACAACTCCGTGAGTTGAATGCCCTCATCACGAAGAAGTTTCTGAGAATGCTTCCCTCTTGTTTTGATGGGAAGATATTTCCTTTTCCAACATAGGCCTCAAGGTGCTCCGAATAAACACTTGCAGATTCTACAAACTTAGTGTTTCAAAACTGTTCTATCAAAAGGAACGTTCAAGTCTGGGAGTTGAATGAACTCATCACAAAGAAGTTTCTCAGAATGCTTCTGTCTAGTTTTTAGGTGAAGATATTTCATTTCCCAGCATAGGCCTGAAAGCGCTCCAAATATCCACTTGCAGATTCTACAAAAAGACTGTTTCCAAACTGCTCTTACAAAAGGAAAGTTCAAGTCTGTGAGCTGAACGAACTCATCACAAAGAAGTTTCTGAGAATGCGTCTGTCTAGTTTTTATGTGTAGAAATTTCGTTTGCCAGCATAGGCCTCAAATCGCTCCAAACATCCACTAGCAAATTCTACAAAAGGAGTGTTTCAAAAGTGCGCTATCAAAAGAAAGAGTCCACTATGTGAGTTGAATGCATAAAGCACACGGAAGTTTCTGAGAATGCTTCTGTCTAGTTTTTAGGTGAAGATATTTCATTTTCCAGCATAGGCCACAAAGCGCTCCAAATAGCCACTTGCAGATTCTACAAAAAGAGTGTTTCCAAACTGCTCTTTCAAAAGGAAGGTTCAAGTCTGTGAGTTGAGTGCCCTCATCACAAAGAAGTTTCTGAGAATGCTTCTGTCTAGTTTTTATATGAAGGTCTTTCCTTTTCCAACATAGTCCTCAAAGCGCTCCAAATAAACACTTGCAGATTCTATAAAAGGAGTGTTTCAAAACAGTTCTATCAAAAGGAACGTTCAAGTCTGTGAGTTGAATGCATTCATCACACAGAAGTTTCTGAGAATGCTTCTGTCTAGTTTTTAGGTGAAGATATTGCTTTTCCCAGCCTAGGCCTCAAAGCGCTCCAAGTATCCACTTGCAGATTCTACAAAAAGAGAGCTTCATAGCTGCTCTTTCAAAAGGAAGGTTCAAGTCTGTGTGTTGAATGCACTCATCACAAAGAAGTTTCTGAGAATGCTTCTGTCTAGTTCTTACGTGAAGATATTTCCTTTTCCAGCTAAGCTTCAAAGCGCTCCAAATAAACACTTGCAAATTCTACTAAAGGAGTGTTTCAAAACAGTTCTTTCAAAAGGAACGTTCAAGTCTGTGAGTTGAATGCACTCAACGAACAGAAGTTTCTTAGAGTGCTTCTGTATAGTTTTCATGTGAAGATATTTCCTTTTCCAGCATAGGCCTCAAAGCGCTCCAAATATCCACTTGCCGATTCTACAAAAACAGTGTTTCAAAACTGTTCTATCAAAAGGAAGGTTCAACGCCATGAGTAGAATGCACTCATCACAATGGAGTTGCTGAGAATGCTTCTCTCTAGTTTTTATGTGAAGATATTTCCTTTTCTAGCATAGGCCTCAAAGCGCTCCAAATAGCCACTTGCAGATTCTACAAAAAGAGGGTTTCAAATCTCTTCTATCAAAAGAAAGGTTCAACTCTGTGAGTTGAATGCACTCATCAGAAAGAAGTTTCTGAGAATGATTCTATCTAGTTTTCATCTGCATGTATTTCCTTTTCCCCTAGATGCCGCAATCGCACCAAATATCCACTTGCAGTTTCCACAAAAAGAGTGCTGCAGAACTGCTCCATGAAAAGGAATGTTCAACTCTGTGAGTTCAATCCCCTGATGACATAGAAGTTTCTGAAAATGCTTCTGTCTAGTTGGTATAGGAAGATATTTCCTTTTCCAGCATAAGCCTCAAAGAGCTCCAAATATCCACTTGCGGATTCTGCAAAAACAGTGTTTCAAAACTGGTCGATCAAAAGGAACGTTCAACTCTGTGGGTTGAATGCACTCATCACACAGAAGTTTCTGAGAATGCTTCCGTCTAGTTCTTACGTGAAGATATTTCCTTTTCCAGCTTAGGCCTCAAAGCGCTCCAAATAAACACTTGCAGATTCTACAAAAGGAGTGTTTCAAAACTGCTCTATCAAAAGGAAGGTTCAAGTCTGTGAGTTGAATGCACTCATCACAAAGAGGTTTCTGAGAATGCTGCTGTCTAGTTTTTATGTGAAGATATTTCCTTTTCCTCGCATAGACCTCAAATCGCTCCAGATATCCACTTGCAGATTTTACAGAAAGGGTGTTTCCAGACTGCTCTATCTAAAGGCACGTTCAACTCTGTGAGTTGAATGCACGCATTGCGAAGAACTTTCTGAGAATGCTTCTCTCTAGCTTTTAGGTGAAGATATCCCATTTCACAGCATAGGCCTCAAAGTGCTCCAAATAACCACTTGCAGATTTTACAAAAAGAATGTTTCAAAACTGCTCTTTCTAGAGGAAGGTTCAAGTCTGTGGGTTGAATGCACTCAACACAAAGAAGTTTCTGAGAATGCTTCTGTCCAGTTTTCATGTGAAGATATTTCCTTTTCCAGCATAGGCCCCAAACCGCTCCAAATAATCACTTGCAGAGTCTACAAAAAGAGTGTTTCCAAACTTCTCTATCAACTGGTAGGTACAACTCCGTGAGTTGAATGCCCTCATCACGAAGAAGTTTCTGAGAATGCTTCCCTCTTGTTTTGATGGGAAGATATTTCCTTTTCCAACATAGGCCTCAAGGTGCTCCGAATAAACACTTGCAGATTCTACAAACTTAGTGTTTCAAAACTGTTCTATCAAAAGGAACGTTCAAGTCTGGGAGTTGAATGAACTCATCACAAAGAAGTTTCTCAGAATGCTTCTGTCTAGTTTTTAGGTGAAGATATTTCATTTCCCAGCATAGGCCTGAAAGCGCTCCAAATATCCACTTGCAGATTCTACAAAAAGAGTGTTTCCAAACTGCTCTTACAAAAGGAAAGTTCAAGTCTGTGAGCTGAACGAACTCATCACAAAGAAGTTTCTGAGAATGCGTCTGTCTAGTTTTTATGTGTAGAAATTTCGTTTGCCAGCATAGGCCTCAAATCGCTCCAAACATCCACTAGCAAATTCTACAAAAGGAGTGTTTCAAAAGTGCGCTATCAAAAGAAAGAGTCCACTATGTGAGTTGAATGCATAAAGCACACGGAAGTTTCTGAGAATGCTTCTGTCTAGTTTTTAGGTGAAGATATTTCATTTCCCAGCATAGGCCACAAAGCGCTCCAAGTAGCCACTTGCAGATTCTACAAAAAGAGTGTTTCCAAACTGCTCTTTCAAAAGGAAGGTTCAAGTCTGTGAGTTGAGTGCCCTCATCACAAAGAAGTTTCTGAGAATGCTTCTGTCTAGTTTTTATATGAAGGTCTTTCCTTTTCCAACATAGTCCTCAAAGCGCTCCAAATAAACACTTGCAGATTCTATAAAAGGAGTGTTTCAAAACAGTTCTATCAAAAGGAACGTTCAAGTCTGTGAGTTGAATGCATTCATCACACAGAAGTTTCTGAGAATGCTTCTGTCTAGTTTTTAGGTGAAGATATTGCTTTTCCCAGCCTAGGCCTCAAAGCGCTCCAAGTATCCACTTGCAGATTCTACAAAAAGAGAGCTTCATACCTGCTCTTTCAAAAGGAAGGTTCAAGTCTGTGTGTTGAATGCACTCATCACAAAGAAGTTTCTGAGAATGCTTCTGTCTAGTTCTTACGTGAAGATATTTCCTTTTCCAGCTAAGCTTCAAAGCGCTCCAAATAAACACTTGCAAATTCTACTAAAGGAGTGTTTCAAAAGAGTTCTTTCAAAAGGAACGTTCAAGTCTGTGAGTTGAATGCACTCAACGAACAGAAGTTTCTTAGAGTGCTTCTGTATAGTTTTCATGTGAAGATATTTCCTTTTCCAGCATAGGCCTCAAAGCGCTCCAAATATCCACTTGCCGATTCTACAAAAACAGTGTTTCAAAACTGTTCTATCAAAAGGAAGGTTCAACGCTATGAGTAGAATGCACTCATCACAATGGAGTTGCTGAGAATGCTTCTCTCTAGTTTTTATGTGAAGATATTTCCTTTTCTAGCATAGGCCTCAAAGCGCTCCAAATAGCCACTTGCAGATTCTACAAAAAGAGGGTTTCAAATCTCTTCTATCAAAAGAAAGGTTCAACTCTGTGAGTTGAATGCACTCATCAGAAAGAAGTTTCTGAGAATGATTCTATCTAGTTTTCATCTGCATGTATTTCCTTTTCCACTAGATGCCGCAATCGCACCAAATATCCACTTGCAGTTTCCGCAAAAAGAGTGCTGCAGAACTGCTCCATGAAAAGGAATGTTCAACTCTGTGAGTTCAATCCCCTGATGACATAGAAGTTTCTGAAAATGCTTCTGTCTAGTTGGTATAGGAAGATATTTCCTTTTCCAGCATAAGCCTCAAAGAGCTCCAAATATCCACTTGCGGATTCTGCAAAAACAGTGTTTCAAAACTGGTCGATCAAAAGGAACGTTCAACTCTGTGGGTTGAATGCACTCATCACACAGAAGTTTCTGAGAATGCTTCCGTCTAGTTCTTACGTGAAGATATTTCCTTTTCCAGCTTAGGCCTCAAAGCGCTCCAAATAAACACTTGCAGATTCTACAAAAGGAGTGTTTCAAAACTGCTCTATCAAAAGGAAGGTTCAAGTCTGTGAGTTGAATGCACTCATCACAAAGAGGTTTCTGAGAATGCTGCTGTCTAGTTTTTATGTGAAGATATTTCCTTTTCCTCGCATAGACCTCAAATCGCTCCAGATATCCACTTGCAGATTTTACAGAAAGGGTGTTTCCAGACTGCTCTATCTAAAGGCACGTTCAACTCTGTGAGTTGAATGCACGCATTGCGAAGAACTTTCTGAGAATGCTTCTCTCTAGCTTTTAGGTGAAGATATTCCATTTCACAGCATAGGCCTCAAAGTGCTCCAAATAACCACTTGCAGATTTTACAAAAAGAATGTTTCAAAACTGCTCTTTCTAGAGGAAGGTTCAAGTCTGTGAGTTGAATGCACTCAACACAAAGAAGTTTCTGAGAATGCTTCTGTCCAGTTTTCATGTGAAGATATTTCCTTTTCCAGCATAGGCCCCAAACCGCTCCAAATAATCACTTGCAGAGTCTACAAAAAGAGTGTTTCCAAACTTCTCTATCAACTGGTAGGTACAAATCCGTGAGTTGAATGCTCTCATCACGAAGAAGTTTCTGAGAATGCTTCCCTCTTGTTTTGATGGGAAGATATTTCCTTTTCCAACATAGGCCTCAAGGTGCTCCGAATAAACACTTGCAGATTCTACAAACTTAGTGTTTCAAAACTGTTCTATCAAAAGGAACGTTCAAGTCTGGGAGTTGAATGAACTCATCACAAAGAAGTTTCTCAGAATGCTTCTGTCTAGTTTTTAGGTGAAGATATTTCATTTCCCAGCATAGGCCTGAAAGCGCTCCAAATATCCACTTGCAGATTCTACAAAAAGAGTGTTTCCAAACTGCTCTTACAAAAGGAAAGTTCAAGTCTGTGAGCTGAACGAACTCATCACAAAGAAGTTTCTGAGAATGCGTCTGTCTAGTTTTTATGTGTAGAAATTTCGTTTGCCAGCATAGGCCTCAAATCGCTCCAAACATCCACTAGCAAATTCTACAAAAGGAGTGTTTCAAAAGTGCGCTATCAAAAGAAAGAGTCCACTATGTGAGTTGAATGCATAAAGCACACGGAAGTTTCTGAGAATGCTTCTGTCTAGTTTTTAGGTGAAGATATTTCATTTCCCAGCATAGGCCACAAAGCGCTCCAAGTAGCCACTTGCAGATTCTACAAAAAGAGTGTTTCCAAACTGCTCTTTCAAAAGGAAGGTTCAAGTCTGTGAGTTGAGTGCCCTCATCACAAAGAAGTTTCTGAGAATGCTTCTGTCTAGTTTTTATATGAAGGTCTTTCCTTTTCCAACATAGTCCTCAAAGCGCTCCAAATAAACACTTGCAGATTCTACAAAAGGAGTGTTTCAAAACAGTTCTATCAAAAGGAACGTTCAACTCTGCGAGTTGAATGCGTTCATCACACAGAAGTTTCTGAGAATGCTTCTGTCTAGTTCTTGCGTGAAGATATTTCCTTTTCCAGCTAAGCTTCAAAGCGCTCCAAATAAACACTTGCAAATTCTACTAAAGGAGTGTTTCAAAACAGTTCTTTCAAAAGGAACGTTCAAGTCTGTGAGTTGAATGCACTCAACGAACAGAAGTTTCTTAGAGTGCTTCTGTATAGTTTTCATGTGAAGATATTTCCTTTTCCAGCATAGGCCTCAAAGCGCTCCAAATATCCACTTGCCGATTCTACAAAAAGAGTGTTTCAAAACTGTTCTATCAAAAGGAAGGTTCAACGCTATGAGTAGAATGCACTCATCACAATGGAGTTGCTGAGAATGCTTCTCTCTAGTTTTTATGTGAAGATATTTCCTTTTCTAGCATAGGCCTCAAAGCGCTCCAAATAGCTACTTGCAGATTCTACAAAAAGAGGGTTTCAAATCTCTTCTATCAAAGGAAAGGTTCAACTCTGTGAGTTGAATGCACTCATCAGAAAGAAGTTTCTGAGAATGATTCTATCTAGTTTTCATCTGCATATATTTCCTTTTCCACTAGATGCCGCAATCGCACCAAATATCCACTTGCAGTTTCCACAAAAAGAGTGCTGCAGAACTGCTCCATGAAAAGGAATGTTCAACTCTGTGAGTTCAATCCCCTGATGACATAGAAGTTTCTGAAAATGCTTCTGTCTAGTTGGTATAGGAAGATATTTCCTTTTCCAGCATAAGCCTCAAAGAGCTCCAAATATCCACTTGCGGATTCTGCAAAAACAGTGTTTCAAAACTGGTCGATCAAAAGGAACGTTCAACTCTGTGAGTTGAATGCACTCATCACACAGAAGTTTCTGAGAATGCTTCCGTCTAGTTCTTACGTGAAGATATTTCCTTTTCCAGCTTAGGCCTCAAAGCGCTCCAAATAAACACTTGCAGATTCTACAAAAGGAGTGTTTCAAAACTGCTCTATCAAAAGGAAGGTTCAAGTCTGTGAGTTGAATGCACTCATCACAAAGAGGTTTCTGAGAATGCTGCTGTCTAGTTTTTATGTGAAGATATTTCCTTTTCCTCGCATAGACCTCAAATCGCTCCAGATATCCACTTGCAGATTTTACAGAAAGGGTGTTTCCAGACTGCTCTATCTAAAGGCACGTTCAACTCTGTGAGTTGAATGCACGCATTGCGAAGAACTTTCTGACAATGCTTCTCTCTAGCTTTTAGGTGAAGATATTCCATTTCACAGCATAGGCCTCAAAGTGCTCCAAATAACCACATGCAGATTTTACAAAAAGAATGTTTCAAAACTGCTCTTTCTAGAGGAAGGTTCAAGTCTGTGAGTTGAATGCACTCAACACAAAGAAGTTTCTGAGAATGCTTCTGTCCAGTTTTCATGTGAAGATATTTCCTTTTCCAGCATAGGCCCCAAACCGCTCCAAATAATCACTTGCAGAGTCTACAAAAAGAGTGTTTCCAAACTTCTCTATCAACTGGTAGGTACAACTCCGTGAGTTGAATGCCCTCATCACGAAGAAGTTTCTGAGAATGCTTCCCTCTTGTTTTGATGGGAAGATATTTCCTTTTCCAACATAGGCCTCAAGGTGCTCCGAATAAACACTTGCAGATTCTACAAACTTAGTGTTTCAAAACTGTTCTATCAAAAGGAACGTTCAAGTCTGGGAGTTGAATGAACTCATCACAGAGAAGTTTCTCAGAATGCTTCTGTCTAGTTTTTAGGTGAAGATATTTCATTTCCCAGCATAGGCCTGAAAGCGCTCCAAATATCCACTTGCAGATTCTACAAAAAGAGTGTTTCCAAACTGCTCTTACAAAAGGAAAGTTCAAGTCTGTGAGCTGAACGAACTCATCACAAAGAAGTTTCTGAGAATGCGTCTGTCTAGTTTTTATGTGTAGAAATTTCGTTTGCCAGCATAGGCCTCAAATCGCTCCAAACATCCACTAGCAAATTCTACAAAAGGAGTGTTTCAAAAGTGCGCTATCAAAAGAAAGAGTCCACTATGTGAGTTGAATGCATAAAGCACACGGAAGTTTCTGAGAATGCTTCTGTCTAGTTTTTAGGTGAAGATATTTCATTTCCCAGCATAGGCCACAAAGCGCTCCAAATAGCCACTTGCAGATTCTACAAAAAGAGTGTTTCCAAACTGCTCTTTCAAAAGGAAGGTTCAAGTCTGTGAGTTGAGTGCCCTCATCACAAAGAAGTTTCTGAGAATGCTTCTGTCTAGTTTTTATATGAAGGTCTTTCCTTTTCCAACATAGTCCTCAAAGCGCTCCAAATAAACACTTGCAGATTCTACAAAAGGAGTGTTTCAAAACAGTTCTATCAAAAGGAACGTTCAAGTCTGTGAGTTGAATGCATTCATCACACAGAAGTTTCTGAGAATGCTTCTGTCTAGTTTTTAGGTGAAGATATTGCTTTTCCCAGCCTAGGCCTCAAAGCGCTCCAAGTATCCACTTGCAGATTCTACAAAAAGAGAGCTTCATAGCTGCTCTTTCAAAAGGAAGGTTCAAGTCTGTGTGTTGAATGCACTCATCACAAAGAAGTTTCTGAGAATGCTTCTGTCTAGTTCTTACGTGAAGATATTTCCTTTTCCAGCTAAGCTTCAAAGCGCTCCCAATAAACACTTGCAAATTCTACTAAAGGAGTGTTTCAAAAGAGTTCTTTCAAAAGGAACGTTCAAGTCTGTGAGTTGAATGCACTCAACGAACAGAAGTTTCTTAGAGTGCTTCTGTATAGTTTTCATGTGAAGATATTTCCTTTTCCAGCATAGGCCTCAAAGCGCTCCAAATATCCACTTGCCGATTCTACAAAAACAGTGTTTCAAAACTGTTCTATCAAAAGGAAGGTTCAACGCCATGAGTAGAATGCACTCATCACAATGGAGTTGCTGAGAATGCTTCTCTCTAGTTTTTATGTGAAGATATTTCCTTTTCTAGCATAGGCCTCAAAGAGCTCCAAATAGCCACTTACAGATTCTACAAAAAGAGGGTTTCAAATCTCTTCTATCAAAAGAAAGGTTCAACTCTGTGAGTTGAATGCACTCATCAGAAAGAAGTTTCTGAGAATGATTCTATCTAGTTTTCATCTGCATGTATTTCCTTTTCCCCTAGATGCCGCAATCGCACCAAATATCCACTTGCAGTTTCCACAAAAAGAGTGCTGCAGAACTGCTCCATGAAAAGGAATGTTCAACTCTGTGAGTTCAATCCCCTGATGACATAGAAGTTTCTGAAAATGCTTCTGTCTAGTTGGTATAGGAAGATATTTCCTTTTCCAGCATAAGCCTCAAAGAGCTCCAAATATCCACTTGCGGATTCTGCAAAAACAGTGTTTCAAAACTGGTCGATCAAAAGGAACGTTAAACTCTGTGGGTTGAATGCACTCATCACACAGAAGTTTCTGAGAATGCTTCCGTCTAGTTCTTACGTGAAGATATTTCCTTTTCCAGCTTAGGCCTCAAAGCGCTCCAAATAAACACTTGCAGATTCTACAAAAGGAGTGTTTCAAAACTGCTCTATCAAAAGGAAGGTTCAAGTCTGTGAGTTGAATGCACTCATCACAAAGAGGTTTCTGAGAATGCTGCTGTCTAGTTTTTATGTGAACATATTTCCTTTTCCTCGCATAGACCTCAAATCGCTCCAGATATCCACTTGCAGATTTTACAGAAAGGGTGTTTCCAGACTGCTCTATCTAAAGGCACGTTCAACTCTGTGAGTTCAATGCACGCATTGCGAAGAACTTTCTGAGAATGCTTCTCTCTAGCTTTTAGGTGAAGATATTCCATTTCACAGCATAGGCCTCAAAGTGCTCCAAATAACCACTTGCAGATTTTACAAAAAGAATGTTTCAAAACTGCTCTTTCTAGAGGAAGGTGCAAGTCTGTGAGTTGAATGCACTCAACACAAAGAAGTTTCTGAGAATGCTTCTGTCCAGTTTTCATGTGAAGATATTTCCTTTTCCAGCATAGGCCCCAAACCGCTCCAAATAATCACTTGCAGAGTCTACAAAAAGAGTGTTTCCAAACTTCTCTATCAACTGGTAGGTACAAATCCGTGAGTTGAATGCTCTCATCACGAAGAAGTTTCTGAGAATGCTTCCCTCTTGTTTTGATGGGAAGATATTTCCTTTTCCAACATAGGCCTCAAGGTGCTCCGAATAAACACTTGCAGATTCTACAAACTTAGTGTTTCAAAACTGTTCTATCAAAAGGAACGTTCAAGTCTGGGAGTTGAATGAACTCATCACAAAGAAGTTTCTCAGAATGCTTCTGTCTAGTTTTTAGGTGAAGATATTTCATTTCCCAGCATAGGCCTGAAAGCGCTCCAAATATCCACTTGCCGATTCTACAAAAACAGTGTTTCAAAACTGTTCTACCAAAAGGAAGGTTCAACACTATGAGTAGAATGCACTCATCACAATGGAGTTGCTGAGAATGCTTCCCTCTAGTTTTTATGTGAAGATATTTCCTTTTCTAGCATAGGCCTCAAAGCGCTCCAAATAGCCACTTACAGATTCTACAAAAAGAGGGTTTCAAATCTCTTCTATCAAAAGAAAGGTTCAACTCTGTGAGTTGAATGCACTCATCAGAAAGAAGTTTCTGAGAATGATTCTATCTAGTTTTCATCTGCATGTATTTCCTTTTCCACTAGATGCCGCAATCGCACCAAATATCCACTTGCAGTTTCCGCAAAAAGAGTGCTGCAGAACTGCTCCATGAAAAGGAATGTTCAACTCTGTGAGTTCAATCCCCTGATGACATAGAAGTTTCTGAAAATGCTTCTGTCTAGTTGGTATAGGAAGATATTTCCTTTTCCAGCATAAGCCTCAAAGAGCTCCAAATATCCACTTGCGGATTCTGCAAAAACAGTGTTTCAAAACTGGTCGATCAAAAGGAACGTTCAACTCTGTGGGTTGAATGCACTCATCACACAGAAGTTTCTGAGAATGCTTCCGTCTAGTTCTTACGTGAAGATATTTCCTTTTCCAGCTTAGGCCTCAAAGCGCTCCAAATAAACACTTGCAGATTCTACAAAAGGAGTGTTTCAAAACTGCTCTATCAAAAGGAAGGTTCAAGTCTGTGAGTTGAATGCACTCATCACAAAGAGGTTTCTGAGAATGCTGCTGTCTAGTTTTTATGTGAAGATATTTCCTTTTCCTCGCATAGACCTCAAATCGCTCCAGATATCCACTTGCAGATTTTACAGAAAGGGTGTTTCCAGACTGCTCTATCTAAAGGCACGTTCAACTCTGTGAGTTGAATGCACGCATTGCGAAGAACTTTCTGAGAATGCTTCTCTCTAGCTTTTAGGTGAAGATATCCCATTTCACAGCATAGGCCTCAAAGTGCTCCAAATAACCACTTGCAGATTTTACAAAAAGAATGTTTCAAAACTGCTCTTTCTAGAGGAAGGTTCAAGTCTGTGGGTTGAATGCACTCAACACAAAGAAGTTTCTGAGAATGCTTCTGTCCAGTTTTCATGTGAAGATATTTCCTTTTCCAGCATAGGCCCCAAACCGCTCCAAATAATCACTTGCAGAGTCTACAAAAAGAGTGTTTCCAAACTTCTCTATCAACTGGTAGGTACAACTCCGTGAGTTGAATGCCCTCATCACGAAGAAGTTTCTGAGAATGCTTCCCTCTTGTTTTGATGGGAAGATATTTCCTTTTCCAACATAGGCCTCAAGGTGCTCCGAATAAACACTTGCAGATTCTACAAACTTAGTGTTTCAAAACTGTTCTATCAAAAGGAACGTTCAAGTCTGGGAGTTGAATGAACTCATCACAAAGAAGTTTCTCAGAATGCTTCTGTCTAGTTTTTAGGTGAAGATATTTCATTTCCCAGCATAGGCCTGAAAGCGCTCCAAATATCCACTTGCAGATTCTACAAAAAGACTGTTTCCAAACTGGTCTTACAAAAGGAAAGTTCAAGTCTGTGAGCTGAACGAACTCATCACAAAGAAGTTTCTGAGAATGCGTCTGTCTAGTTTTTATGTGTAGAAATTTCGTTTGCCAGCATAGGCCTCAAATCGCTCCAAACATCCACTAGCAAATTCTACAAAAGGAGTGTTTCAAAAGTGCGCTATCAAAAGAAAGAGTCCACTATGTGAGTTGAATGCATAAAGCACACGGAAGTTTCTGAGAATGCTTCTGTCTAGTTTTTAGGTGAAGATATTTCATTTTCCAGCATAGGCCACAAAGCGCTCCAAATAGCCACTTGCAGATTCTACAAAAAGAGTGTTTCCAAACTGCTCTTTCAAAAGGAAGGTTCAAGTCTGTGAGTTGAGTGCCCTCATCACAAAGAAGTTTCTGAGAATGCTTCTGTCTAGTTTTTATATGAAGGTCTTTCCTTTTCCAACATAGTCCTCAAAGCGCTCCAAATAAACACTTGCAGATTCTATAAAAGGAGTGTTTCAAAACAGTTCTATCAAAAGGAACGTTCAAGTCTGTGAGTTGAATGCATTCATCACACAGAAGTTTCTGAGAATGCTTCTGTCTAGTTTTTAGGTGAAGATATTGCTTTTCCCAGCCTAGGCCTCAAAGCGCTCCAAGTATCCACTTGCAGATTCTACAAAAAGAGAGCTTCATAGCTGCTCTTTCAAAAGGAAGGTTCAAGTCTGTGTGTTGAATGCACTCATCACAAAGAAGTTTCTGAGAATGCTTCTGTCTAGTTCTTACGTGAAGATATTTCCTTTTCCAGCTAAGCTTCAAAGCGCTCCAAATAAACACTTGCAAATTCTACTAAAGGAGTGTTTCAAAAGAGTTCTTTCAAAAGGAACTTTCAAGTCTGTGAGTTGAATGCACTCAACGAACAGAAGTTTCTTAGAGTGCTTCTGTATAGTTTTCATGTGAAGATATTTCCTTTTCCAGCATAGGCCTCAAAGCGCTCCAAATATCCACTTGCCGATTCTACAAAAACAGTGTTTCAAAACTGTTCTATCAAAAGGAAGGTTCAACGCTATGAGTAGAATGCACTCATCACAATGGAGTTGCTGAGAATGCTTCTCTCTAGTTTTTATGTGAAGATATTTCCTTTTCTAGCATAGGCCTCAAAGCGCTCCAAATAGCCACTTGCAGATTCTACAAAAAGAGGGTTTCAAATCTCTTCTATCAAAAGAAAGGTTCAACTCTGTGAGTTGAATGCACTCATCAGAAAGAAGTTTCTGAGAATGATTCTATCTAGTTTTCATCTGCATGTATTTCCTTTTCCACTAGATGCCGCAATCGCACCAAATATCCACTTGCAGTTTCCACAAAAAGAGTGCTGCAGAACTGCTCCATGAAAAGGAATGTTCAACTCTGTGAGTTCAATCCCCTGATGACATAGAAGTTTCTGAAAATGCTTCTGTCTAGTTGGTATAGGAAGATATTTCCTTTTCCAGCATAAGCCTCAAAGAGCTCCAAATATCCACTTGCGGATTCTGCAAAAACAGTGTTTCAAAACTGGTCGATCAAAAGGAACGTTCAACTCTGTGGGTTGAATGCACTCATCACACAGAAGTTTCTGAGAATGCTTCCGTCTAGTTCTTACGTGAAGATATTTCCTTTTCCAGCTTAGGCCTCAAAGCGCTCCAAATAAACACTTGCAGATTGTACAAAAGGAGTGTTTCAAAACTGCTCTATCAAAAGGAAGGTTCAAGTCTGTGAGTTGAATGCACTCATCACAAAGAGGTTTCTGAGAATGCTGCTGTCTAGTTTTTATGTGAAGATATTTCCTTTTCCTCGCATAGACCTCAAATCGCTCCAGATATCCACTTGCAGATTTTACAGAAAGGGTGTTTCCAGACTGCTCTATCTAAAGGCACGTTCAACTCTGTGAGTTGAATGCACGCATTGCGAAGAACTTTCTGAGAATGCTTCTCTCTAGCTTTTAGGTGAAGATATCCCATTTCACAGCATAGGCCTCAAAGTGCTCCAAATAACCACTTGCAGATTTTACAAAAAGAATGTTTCAAAACTGCTCTTTCTAGAGGAAGGTTCAAGTCTGTGGGTTGAATGCACTCAACACAAAGAAGTTTCTGAGAATGCTTCTGTCCAGTTTTCATGTGAAGATATTTCCTTTTCCAGCATAGGCCCCAAACCGCTCCAAATAATCACTTGCAGAGTCTACAAAAAGAGTGTTTCCAAACTTCTCTATCAACTGGTAGGTACAACTCCGTGAGTTGAATGCCCTCATCACGAAGAAGTTTCTGAGAATGCTTCCCTCTTGTTTTGATGGGAAGATATTTCCTTTTCCAACATAGGCCTCAAGGTGCTCCGAATAAACACTTGCAGATTCTACAAACTTAGTGTTTCAAAACTGTTCTATCAAAAGGAACGTTCAAGTCTGGGAGTTGAATGAACTCATCACAAAGAAGTTTCTCAGAATGCTTCTGTCTAGTTTTTAGGTGAAGATATTTCATTTCCCAGCATAGGCCTGAAAGCGCTCCAAATATCCACTTGCAGATTCTACAAAAAGACTGTTTCCAAACTGCTCTTACAAAAGGAAAGTTCAAGTCTGTGAGCTGAACGAACTCATCACAAAGAAGTTTCTGAGAATGCGTCTGTCTAGTTTTTATGTGTAGAAATTTCGTTTGCCAGCATAGGCCTCAAATCGCTCCAAACATCCACTAGCAAATTCTACAAAAGGAGTGTTTCAAAAGTGCGCTATCAAAAGAAAGAGTCCACTATGTGAGTTGAATGCATAAAGCACACGGAAGTTTCTGAGAATGCTTCTGTCTAGTTTTTAGGTGAAGATATTTCATTTTCCAGCATAGGCCACAAAGCGCTCCAAATAGCCACTTGCAGATTCTACAAAAAGAGTGTTTCCAAACTGCTCTTTCAAAAGGAAGGTTCAAGTCTGTGAGTTGAGTGCCCTCATCACAAAGAAGTTTCTGAGAATGCTTCTGTCTAGTTTTTATATGAAGGTCTTTCCTTTTCCAACATAGTCCTCAAAGCGCTCCAAATAAACACTTGCAGATTCTACAAAAGGAGTGTTTCAAAACAGTTCTATCAAAAGGAACGTTCAAGTCTGTGAGTTGAATGCATTCATCACACAGAAGTTTCTGAGAATGCTTCTGTCTAGTTTTTAGGTGAAGATATTGCTTTTCCCAGCCTAGGCCTCAAAGCGCTCCAAGTATCCACTTGCAGATTCTACAAAAAGAGAGCTTCATAGCTGCTCTTTCAAAAGGAAGGTTCAAGTCTGTGTGTTGAATGCACTCATCACAAAGAAGTTTCTGAGAATGCTTCTGTCTAGTTCTTACGTGAAGATATTTCCTTTTCCAGCTAAGCTTCAAAGCGCTCCCAATAAACACTTGCAAATTCTACTAAAGGAGTGTTTCAAAAGAGTTCTTTCAAAAGGAACGTTCAAGTCTGTGAGTTGAATGCACTCAACGAACAGAAGTTTCTTAGAGTGCTTCTGTATAGTTTTCATGTGAAGATATTTCCTTTTCCAGCATAGGCCTCAAAGCGCTCCAAATATCCACTTGCCGATTCTACAAAAACAGTGTTTCAAAACTGTTCTATCAAAAGGAAGGTTCAACGCCATGAGTAGAATGCACTCATCACAATGGAGTTGCTGAGAATGCTTCTCTCTAGTTTTTATGTGAAGATATTTCCTTTTCTAGCATAGGCCTCAAAGAGCTCCAAATAGCCACTTACAGATTCTACAAAAAGAGGGTTTCAAATCTCTTCTATCAAAAGAAAGGTTCAACTCTGTGAGTTGAATGCACTCATCAGAAAGAAGTTTCTGAGAATGATTCTATCTAGTTTTCATCTGCATGTATTTCCTTTTCCCCTAGATGCCGCAATCGCACCAAATATCCACTTGCAGTTTCCACAAAAAGAGTGCTGCAGAACTGCTCCATGAAAAGGAATGTTCAACTCTGTGAGTTCAATCCCCTGATGACATAGAAGTTTCTGAAAATGCTTCTGTCTAGTTGGTATAGGAAGATATTTCCTTTTCCAGCATAAGCCTCAAAGAGCTCCAAATATCCACTTGCGGATTCTGCAAAAACAGTGTTTCAAAACTGGTCGATCAAAAGGAACGTTAAACTCTGTGGGTTGAATGCACTCATCACACAGAAGTTTCTGAGAATGCTTCCGTCTAGTTCTTACGTGAAGATATTTCCTTTTCCAGCTTAGGCCTCAAAGCGCTCCAAATAAACACTTGCAGATTCTACAAAAGGAGTGTTTCAAAACTGCTCTATCAAAAGGAAGGTTCAAGTCTGTGAGTTGAATGCACTCATCACAAAGAGGTTTCTGAGAATGCTGCTGTCTAGTTTTTATGTGAACATATTTCCTTTTCCTCGCATAGACCTCAAATCGCTCCAGATATCCACTTGCAGATTTTACAGAAAGGGTGTTTCCAGACTGCTCTATCTAAAGGCACGTTCAACTCTGTGAGTTCAATGCACGCATTGCGAAGAACTTTCTGAGAATGCTTCTCTCTAGCTTTTAGGTGAAGATATTCCATTTCACAGCATAGGCCTCAAAGTGCTCCAAATAACCACTTGCAGATTTTACAAAAAGAATGTTTCAAAACTGCTCTTTCTAGAGGAAGGTGCAAGTCTGTGAGTTGAATGCACTCAACACAAAGAAGTTTCTGAGAATGCTTCTGTCCAGTTTTCATGTGAAGATATTTCCTTTTCCAGCATAGGCCCCAAACCGCTCCAAATAATCACTTGCAGAGTCTACAAAAAGAGTGTTTCCAAACTTCTCTATCAACTGGTAGGTACAAATCCGTGAGTTGAATGCTCTCATCACGAAGAAGTTTCTGAGAATGCTTCCCTCTTGTTTTGATGGGAAGATATTTCCTTTTCCAACATAGGCCTCAAGGTGCTCCGAATAAACACTTGCAGATTCTACAAACTTAGTGTTTCAAAACTGTTCTATCAAAAGGAACGTTCAAGTCTGGGAGTTGAATGAACTCATCACAAAGAAGTTTCTCAGAATGCTTCTGTCTAGTTTTTAGGTGAAGATATTTCATTTCCCAGCATAGGCCTGAAAGCGCTCCAAATATCCACTTGCCGATTCTACAAAAACAGTGTTTCAAAACTGTTCTACCAAAAGGAAGGTTCAACACTATGAGTAGAATGCACTCATCACAATGGAGTTGCTGAGAATGCTTCCCTCTAGTTTTTATGTGAAGATATTTCCTTTTCTAGCATAGGCCTCAAAGCGCTCCAAATAGCCACTTACAGATTCTACAAAAAGAGGGTTTCAAATCTCTTCTATCAAAAGAAAGGTTCAACTCTGTGAGTTGAATGCACTCATCAGAAAGAAGTTTCTGAGAATGATTCTATCTAGTTTTCATCTGCATGTATTTCCTTTTCCACTAGATGCCGCAATCGCACCAAATATCCACTTGCAGTTTCCGCAAAAAGAGTGCTGCAGAACTGCTCCATGAAAAGGAATGTTCAACTCTGTGAGTTCAATCCCCTGATGACATAGAAGTTTCTGAAAATGCTTCTGTCTAGTTGGTATAGGAAGATATTTCCTTTTCCAGCATAAGCCTCAAAGAGCTCCAAATATCCACTTGCGGATTCTGCAAAAACAGTGTTTCAAAACTGGTCGATCAAAAGGAACGTTCAACTCTGTGGGTTGAATGCACTCATCACACAGAAGTTTCTGAGAATGCTTCCGTCTAGTTCTTACGTGAAGATATTTCCTTTTCCAGCTTAGGCCTCAAAGCGCTCCAAATAAACACTTGCAGATTCTACAAAAGGAGTGTTTCAAAACTGCTCTATCAAAAGGAAGGTTCAAGTCTGTGAGTTGAATGCACTCATCACAAAGAGGTTTCTGAGAATGCTGCTGTCTAGTTTTTATGTGAAGATATTTCCTTTTCCTCGCATAGACCTCAAATCGCTCCAGATATCCACTTGCAGATTTTACAGAAAGGGTGTTTCCAGACTGCTCTATCTAAAGGCACGTTCAACTCTGTGAGTTGAATGCACGCATTGCGAAGAACTTTCTGAGAATGCTTCTCTCTAGCTTTTAGGTGAAGATATCCCATTTCACAGCATAGGCCTCAAAGTGCTCCAAATAACCACTTGCAGATTTTACAAAAAGAATGTTTCAAAACTGCTCTTTCTAGAGGAAGGTTCAAGTCTGTGGGTTGAATGCACTCAACACAAAGAAGTTTCTGAGAATGCTTCTGTCCAGTTTTCATGTGAAGATATTTCCTTTTCCAGCATAGGCCCCAAACCGCTCCAAATAATCACTTGCAGAGTCTACAAAAAGAGTGTTTCCAAACTTCTCTATCAACTGGTAGGTACAACTCCGTGAGTTGAATGCCCTCATCACGAAGAAGTTTCTGAGAATGCTTCCCTCTTGTTTTGATGGGAAGATATTTCCTTTTCCAACATAGGCCTCAAGGTGCTCCGAATAAACACTTGCAGATTCTACAAACTTAGTGTTTCAAAACTGTTCTATCAAAAGGAACGTTCAAGTCTGGGAGTTGAATGAACTCATCACAAAGAAGTTTCTCAGAATGCTTCTGTCTAGTTTTTAGGTGAAGATATTTCATTTCCCAGCATAGGCCTGAAAGCGCTCCAAATATCCACTTGCAGATTCTACAAAAAGACTGTTTCCAAACTGGTCTTACAAAAGGAAAGTTCAAGTCTGTGAGCTGAACGAACTCATCACAAAGAAGTTTCTGAGAATGCGTCTGTCTAGTTTTTATGTGTAGAAATTTCGTTTGCCAGCATAGGCCTCAAATCGCTCCAAACATCCACTAGCAAATTCTACAAAAGGAGTGTTTCAAAAGTGCGCTATCAAAAGAAAGAGTCCACTATGTGAGTTGAATGCATAAAGCACACGGAAGTTTCTGAGAATGCTTCTGTCTAGTTTTTAGGTGAAGATATTTCATTTTCCAGCATAGGCCACAAAGCGCTCCAAATAGCCACTTGCAGATTCTACAAAAAGAGTGTTTCCAAACTGCTCTTTCAAAAGGAAGGTTCAAGTCTGTGAGTTGAGTGCCCTCATCACAAAGAAGTTTCTGAGAATGCTTCTGTCTAGTTTTTATATGAAGGTCTTTCCTTTTCCAACATAGTCCTCAAAGCGCTCCAAATAAACACTTGCAGATTCTATAAAAGGAGTGTTTCAAAACAGTTCTATCAAAAGGAACGTTCAAGTCTGTGAGTTGAATGCATTCATCACACAGAAGTTTCTGAGAATGCTTCTGTCTAGTTTTTAGGTGAAGATATTGCTTTTCCCAGCCTAGGCCTCAAAGCGCTCCAAGTATCCACTTGCAGATTCTACAAAAAGAGAGCTTCATAGCTGCTCTTTCAAAAGGAAGGTTCAAGTCTGTGTGTTGAATGCACTCATCACAAAGAAGTTTCTGAGAATGCTTCTGTCTAGTTCTTACGTGAAGATATTTCCTTTTCCAGCTAAGCTTCAAAGCGCTCCAAATAAACACTTGCAAATTCTACTAAAGGAGTGTTTCAAAAGAGTTCTTTCAAAAGGAACTTTCAAGTCTGTGAGTTGAATGCACTCAACGAACAGAAGTTTCTTAGAGTGCTTCTGTATAGTTTTCATGTGAAGATATTTCCTTTTCCAGCATAGGCCTCAAAGCGCTCCAAATATCCACTTGCCGATTCTACAAAAACAGTGTTTCAAAACTGTTCTATCAAAAGGAAGGTTCAACGCTATGAGTAGAATGCACTCATCACAATGGAGTTGCTGAGAATGCTTCTCTCTAGTTTTTATGTGAAGATATTTCCTTTTCTAGCATAGGCCTCAAAGCGCTCCAAATAGCCACTTGCAGATTCTACAAAAAGAGGGTTTCAAATCTCTTCTATCAAAAGAAAGGTTCAACTCTGTGAGTTGAATGCACTCATCAGAAAGAAGTTTCTGAGAATGATTCTATCTAGTTTTCATCTGCATGTATTTCCTTTTCCACTAGATGCCGCAATCGCACCAAATATCCACTTGCAGTTTCCACAAAAAGAGTGCTGCAGAACTGCTCCATGAAAAGGAATGTTCAACTCTGTGAGTTCAATCCCCTGATGACATAGAAGTTTCTGAAAATGCTTCTGTCTAGTTGGTATAGGAAGATATTTCCTTTTCCAGCATAAGCCTCAAAGAGCTCCAAATATCCACTTGCGGATTCTGCAAAAACAGTGTTTCAAAACTGGTCGATCAAAAGGAACGTTCAACTCTGTGGGTTGAATGCACTCATCACACAGAAGTTTCTGAGAATGCTTCCGTCTAGTTCTTACGTGAAGATATTTCCTTTTCCAGCTTAGGCCTCAAAGCGCTCCAAATAAACACTTGCAGATTGTACAAAAGGAGTGTTTCAAAACTGCTCTATCAAAAGGAAGGTTCAAGTCTGTGAGTTGAATGCACTCATCACAAAGAGGTTTCTGAGAATGCTGCTGTCTAGTTTTTATGTGAAGATATTTCCTTTTCCTCGCATAGACCTCAAATCGCTCCAGATATCCACTTGCAGATTTTACAGAAAGGGTGTTTCCAGACTGCTCTATCTAAAGGCACGTTCAACTCTGTGAGTTGAATGCACGCATTGCGAAGAACTTTCTGAGAATGCTTCTCTCTAGCTTTTAGGTGAAGATATCCCATTTCACAGCATAGGCCTCAAAGTGCTCCAAATAACCACTTGCAGATTTTACAAAAAGAATGTTTCAAAACTGCTCTTTCTAGAGGAAGGTTCAAGTCTGTGGGTTGAATGCACTCAACACAAAGAAGTTTCTGAGAATGCTTCTGTCCAGTTTTCATGTGAAGATATTTCCTTTTCCAGCATAGGCCCCAAACCGCTCCAAATAATCACTTGCAGAGTCTACAAAAAGAGTGTTTCCAAACTTCTCTATCAACTGGTAGGTACAACTCCGTGAGTTGAATGCCCTCATCACGAAGAAGTTTCTGAGAATGCTTCCCTCTTGTTTTGATGGGAAGATATTTCCTTTTCCAACATAGGCCTCAAGGTGCTCCGAATAAACACTTGCAGATTCTACAAACTTAGTGTTTCAAAACTGTTCTATCAAAAGGAACGTTCAAGTCTGGGAGTTGAATGAACTCATCACAAAGAAGTTTCTCAGAATGCTTCTGTCTAGTTTTTAGGTGAAGATATTTCATTTCCCAGCATAGGCCTGAAAGCGCTCCAAATATCCACTTGCAGATTCTACAAAAAGACTGTTTCCAAACTGCTCTTACAAAAGGAAAGTTCAAGTCTGTGAGCTGAACGAACTCATCACAAAGAAGTTTCTGAGAATGCGTCTGTCTAGTTTTTATGTGTAGAAATTTCGTTTGCCAGCATAGGCCTCAAATCGCTCCAAACATCCACTAGCAAATTCTACAAAAGGAGTGTTTCAAAAGTGCGCTATCAAAAGAAAGAGTCCACTATGTGAGTTGAATGCATAAAGCACACGGAAGTTTCTGAGAATGCTTCTGTCTAGTTTTTAGGTGAAGATATTTCATTTTCCAGCATAGGCCACAAAGCGCTCCAAATAGCCACTTGCAGATTCTACAAAAAGAGTGTTTCCAAACTGCTCTTTCAAAAGGAAGGTTCAAGTCTGTGAGTTGAGTGCCCTCATCACAAAGAAGTTTCTGAGAATGCTTCTGTCTAGTTTTTATATGAAGGTCTTTCCTTTTCCAACATAGTCCTCAAAGCGCTCCAAATAAACACTTGCAGATTCTATAAAAGGAGTGTTTCAAAACAGTTCTATCAAAAGGAACGTTCAAGTCTGTGAGTTGAATGCATTCATCACACAGAAGTTTCTGAGAATGCTTCTGTCTAGTTTTTAGGTGAAGATATTGCTTTTCCCAGCCTAGGCCTCAAAGCGCTCCAAGTATCCACTTGCAGATTCTACAAAAAGAGAGCTTCATAGCTGCTCTTTCAAAAGGAAGGTTCAAGTCTGTGTGTTGAATGCACTCATCACAAAGAAGTTTCTGAGAATGCTTCTGTCTAGTTCTTACGTGAAGATATTTCCTTTTCCAGCTAAGCTTCAAAGCGCTCCAAATAAACACTTGCAAATTCTACTAAAGGAGTGTTTCAAAAGAGTTCTTTCAAAAGGAACGTTCAAGTCTGTGAGTTGAATGCACTCAACGAACAGAAGTTTCTTAGAGTGCTTCTGTATAGTTTTCATGTGAAGATATTTCCTTTTCCAGCATAGGCCTCAAAGCGCTCCAAATATCCACTTGCCGATTCTACAAAAACAGTGTTTCAAAACTGTTCTATCAAAAGGAAGGTTCAACGCTATGAGTAGAATGCACTCATCACAATGGAGTTGCTGAGAATGCTTCTCTCTAGTTTTTATGTGAAGATATTTCCTTTTCTAGCATAGGCCTCAAAGCGCTCCAAATAGCCACTTGCAGATTCTACAAAAAGAGGGTTTCAAATCTCTTCTATCAAAAGAAAGGTTCAACTCTGTGAGTTGAATGCACTCATCAGAAAGAAGTTTCTGAGAATGATTCTATCTAGTTTTCATCTGCATGTATTTCCTTTTCCACTAGATGCCGCAATCGCACCAAATATCCACTTGCAGTTTCCGCAAAAAGAGTGCTGCAGAACTGCTCCATGAAAAGGAATGTTCAACTCTGTGAGTTCAATCCCCTGATGACATAGAAGTTTCTGAAAATGCTTCTGTCTAGTTGGTATAGGAAGATATTTCCTTTTCCAGCATAAGCCTCAAAGAGCTCCAAATATCCACTTGCGGATTCTGCAAAAACAGTGTTTCAAAACTGGTCGATCAAAAGGAACGTTCAACTCTGTGGGTTGAATGCACTCATCACACAGAAGTTTCTGAGAATGCTTCCGTCTAGTTCTTACGTGAAGATATTTCCTTTTCCAGCTTAGGCCTCAAAGCGCTCCAAATAAACACTTGCAGATTCTACAAAAGGAGTGTTTCAAAACTGCTCTATCAAAAGGAAGGTTCAAGTCTGTGAGTTGAATGCACTCATCACAAAGAGGTTTCTGAGAATGCTGCTGTCTAGTTTTTATGTGAAGATATTTCCTTTTCCTCGCATAGACCTCAAATCGCTCCAGATATCCACTTGCAGATTTTACAGAAAGGGTGTTTCCAGACTGCTCTATCTAAAGGCACGTTCAACTCTGTGAGTTGAATGCACGCATTGCGAAGAACTTTCTGAGAATGCTTCTCTCTAGCTTTTAGGTGAAGATATCCCATTTCACAGCATAGGCCTCAAAGTGCTCCAAATAACCACTTGCAGATTTTACAAAAAGAATGTTTCAAAACTGCTCTTTCTAGAGGAAGGTTCAAGTCTGTGGGTTGAATGCACTCAACACAAAGAAGTTTCTGAGAATGCTTCTGTCCAGTTTTCATGTGAAGATATTTCCTTTTCCAGCATAGGCCCCAAACCGCTCCAAATAATCACTTGCAGAGTCTACAAAAAGAGTGTTTCCAAACTTCTCTATCAACTGGTAGGTACAACTCCGTGAGTTGAATGCCCTCATCACGAAGAAGTTTCTGAGAATGCTTCCCTCTTGTTTTGATGGGAAGATATTTCCTTTTCCAACATAGGCCTCAAGGTGCTCCGAATAAACACTTGCAGATTCTACAAACTTAGTGTTTCAAAACTGTTCTATCAAAAGGAACGTTCAAGTCTGGGAGTTGAATGAACTCATCACAAAGAAGTTTCTCAGAATGCTTCTGTCTAGTTTTTAGGTGAAGATATTTCATTTCCCAGCATAGGCCTGAAAGCGCTCCAAATATCCACTTGCAGATTCTACAAAAAGACTGTTTCCAAACTGCTCTTACAAAAGGAAAGTTCAAGTCTGTGAGCTGAACGAACTCATCACAAAGAAGTTTCTGAGAATGCGTCTGTCTAGTTTTTATGTGTAGAAATTTCGTTTGCCAGCATATGCCTCAAATCGCTCCAAACATCCACTAGCAAATTCTACAAAAGGAGTGTTTCAAAAGTGCGCTATCAAAAGAAAGAGTCCACTATGTGAGTTGAATGCATAAAGCACACGGAAGTTTCTGAGAATGCTTCTGTCTAGTTTTTAGGTGAAGATATTTCATTTTCCAGCATAGGCCACAAAGCGCTCCAAATAGCCACTTGCAGATTCTACAAAAAGAGTGTTTCCAAACTGCTCTTTCAAAAGGAAGGTTCAAGTCTGTGAGTTGAGTGCCCTCATCACAAAGAAGTTTCTGAGAATGCTTCTGTCTAGTTTTTATATGAAGGTCTTTCCTTTTCCAACATAGTCCTCAAAGCGCTCCAAATAAACACTTGCAGATTCTATAAAAGGAGTGTTTCAAAACAGTTCTATCAAAAGGAACGTTCAAGTCTGTGAGTTGAATGCATTCATCACACAGAAGTTTCTGAGAATGCTTCTGTCTAGTTTTTAGGTGAAGATATTGCTTTTCCCAGCCTAGGCCTCAAAGCGCTCCAAGTATCCACTTGCAGATTCTACAAAAAGAGAGCTTCATAGCTGCTCTTTCAAAAGGAAGGTTCAAGTCTGTGTGTTGAATGCACTCATCACAAAGAAGTTTCTGAGAATGCTTCTGTCTAGTTCTTACGTGAAGATATTTCCTTTTCCAGCTAAGCTTCAAAGCGCTCCAAATAAACACTTGCAAATTCTACTAAAGGAGTGTTTCAAAAGAGTTCTTTCAAAAGGAACGTTCAAGTCTGTGAGTTGAATGCACTCAACGAACAGAAGTTTCTTAGAGTGCTTCTGTATAGTTTTCATGTGAAGATATTTCCTTTTCCAGCATAGGCCTCAAAGCGCTCCAAATATCCACTTGCCGATTCTACAAAAACAGTGTTTCAAAACTGTTCTATCAAAAGGAAGGTTCAACGCTATGAGTAGAATGCACTCATCACAATGGAGTTGCTGAGAATGCTTCTCTCTAGTTTTTATGTGAAGATATTTCCTTTTCTAGCATAGGCCTCAAAGCGCTCCAAATAGACACTTGCAGATTCTACAAAAAGAGGGTTTCAAATCTCTTCTATCAAAAGAAAGGTTCAACTCTGTGAGTTGAATGCACTCATCAGAAAGAAGTTTCTGAGAATGATTCTATCTAGTTTTCATCTGCATGTATTTCCTTTTCCACTAGATGCCGCAATCGCACCAAATATCCACTTGCAGTTTCCGCAAAAAGAGTGCTGCAGAACTGCTCCATGAAAAGGAATGTTCAACTCTGTGAGTTCAATCCCCTGATGACATAGAAGTTTCTGAAAATGCTTCTGTCTAGTTGGTATAGGAAGATATTTCCTTTTCCAGCATAAGCCTCAAAGAGCTCCAAATATCCACTTGCGGATTCTGCAAAAACAGTGTTTCAAAACTGGTCGATCAAAAGGAACGTTCAACTCTGTGGGTTGAATGCACTCATCACACAGAAGTTTCTGAGAATGCTTCCGTCTAGTTCTTACGTGAAGATATTTCCTTTTCCAGCTTAGGCCTCAAAGCGCTCCAAATAAACACTTGCAGATTCTACAAAAGGAGTGTTTCAAAACTGCTCTATCAAAAGGAAGGTTCAAGTCTGTGAGTTGAATGCACTCATCACAAAGAGGTTTCTGAGAATGCTGCTGTCTAGTTTTTATGTGAAGATATTTCCTTTTCCTCGCATAGACCTCAAATCGCTCCAGATATCCACTTGCAGATTTTACAGAAAGGGTGTTTCCAGACTGCTCTATCTAAAGGCACGTTCAACTCTGTGAGTTGAATGCACGCATTGCGAAGAACTTTCTGAGAATGCTTCTCTCTAGCTTTTAGGTGAAGATATCCCATTTCACAGCATAGGCCTCAAAGTGCTCCAAATAACCACTTGCAGATTTTACAAAAAGAATGTTTCAAAACTGCTCTTTCTAGAGGAAGGTTCAAGTCTGTGGGTTGAATGCACTCAACACAAAGAAGTTTCTGAGAATGCTTCTGTCCAGTTTTCATGTGAAGATATTTCCTTTTCCAGCATAGGCCCCAAACCGCTCCAAATAATCACTTGCAGAGTCTACAAAAAGAGTGTTTCCAAACTTCTCTATCAACTGGTAGGTACAACTCCGTGAGTTGAATGCCCTCATCACGAAGAAGTTTCTGAGAATGCTTCCCTCTTGTTTTGATGGGAAGATATTTCCTTTTCCAACATAGGCCTCAAGGTGCTCCGAATAAACACTTGCAGATTCTACAAACTTAGTGTTTCAAAACTGTTCTATCAAAAGGAACGTTCAAGTCTGGGAGTTGAATGAACTCATCACAAAGAAGTTTCTCAGAATGCTTCTGTCTAGTTTTTAGGTGAAGATATTTCATTTCCCAGCATAGGCCTGAAAGCGCTCCAAATATCCACTTGCAGATTCTACAAAAAGACTGTTTCCAAACTGCTCTTACAAAAGGAAAGTTCAAGTCTGTGAGCTGAACGAACTCATCACAAAGAAGTTTCTGAGAATGCGTCTGTCTAGTTTTTATGTGTAGAAATTTCGTTTGCCAGCATAGGCCTCAAATCGCTCCAAACATCCACTAGCAAATTCTACAAAAGGAGTGTTTCAAAAGTGCGCTATCAAAAGAAAGAGTCCACTATGTGAGTTGAATGCATAAAGCACACGGAAGTTTCTGAGAATGCTTCTGTCTAGTTTTTAGGTGAAGATATTTCATTTTCCAGCATAGGCCACAAAGCGCTCCAAATAGCCACTTGCAGATTCTACAAAAAGAGTGTTTCCAAACTGCTCTTTCAAAAGGAAGGTTCAAGTCTGTGAGTTGAGTGCCCTCATCACAAAGAAGTTTCTGAGAATGCTTCTGTCTAGTTTTTATATGAAGGTCTTTCCTTTTCCAACATAGTCCTCAAAGCGCTCCAAATAAACACTTGCAGATTCTATAAAAGGAGTGTTTCAAAACAGTTCTATCAAAAGGAACGTTCAAGTCTGTGAGTTGAATGCATTCATCACACAGAAGTTTCTGAGAATGCTTCTGTCTAGTTTTTAGGTGAAGATATTGCTTTTCCCAGCCTAGGCCTCAAAGCGCTCCAAGTATCCACTTGCAGATTCTACAAAAAGAGAGCTTCATAGCTGCTCTTTCAAAAGGAAGGTTCAAGTCTGTGTGTTGAATGCACTCATCACAAAGAAGTTTCTGAGAATGCTTCTGTCTAGTTCTTACGTGAAGATATTTCCTTTTCCAGCTAAGCTTCAAAGCGCTCCAAATAAACACTTGCAAATTCTACTAAAGGAGTGTTTCAAAAGAGTTCTTTCAAAAGGAACGTTCAAGTCTATGAGTTGAATGCACTCAACGAACAGAAGTTTCTTAGAGTGCTTCTGTATAGTTTTCATGTGAAGATATTTCCTTTTCCAGCATAGGCCTCAAAGCGCTCCAAATATCCACTTGCCGATTCTACAAAAACAGTGTTTCAAAACTGTTCTATCAAAAGAAAGGTTCAACGCTATGAGTAGAATGCACTCATCACAATGGAGTTGCTGAGAATGCTTCTCTCTAGTTTTTATGTGAAGATATTTCCTTTTCTAGCATAGGCCTCAAAGCGCTCCAAATAGCCACTTGCAGATTCTACAAAAAGAGGGTTTCAAATCTCTTCTATCAAAAGAAAGGTTCAACTCTGTGAGTTGAATGCACTCATCAGAAAGAAGTTTCTGAGAATGATTCTATCTAGTTTTCATCTGCATGTATTTCCTTTTCCACTAGATGCCGCAATCGCACCAAATATCCACTTGCAGTTTCCGCAGAAAGAGTGCTGCAGAACTGCTCCATGAAAAGGAATGTTCAACTCTGTGAGTTCAATCCCCTGATGACATAGAAGTTTCTGAAAATGCTTCTGTCTAGTTGGTATAGGAAGATATTTCCTTTTCCAGCATAAGCCTCAAAGAGCTCCAAATATCCACTTGCGGATTCTGCAAAAACAGTGTTTCAAAACTGGTCGATCAAAAGGAACGTTCAACTCTGTGGGTTGAATGCACTCATCACACAGAAGTTTCTGAGAATGCTTCCGTCTAGTTCTTACGTGAAGATATTTCCTTTTCCAGCTTAGGCCTCAAAGCGCTCCAAATAAACACTTGCAGATTCTACAAAAGGAGTGTTTCAAAACTGCTCTATCAAAAGGAAGGTTCAAGTCTGTGAGTTGAATGCACTCATCACAAAGAGGTTTCTGAGAATGCTGCTGTCTAGTTTTTATGTGAAGATATTTCCTTTTCCTCGCATAGACCTCAAATCGCTCCAGATATCCACTTGCAGATTTTACAGAAAGGGTGTTTCCAGACTGCTCTATCTAAAGGCACGTTCAACTCTGTGAGTTGAATGCACGCATTGCGAAGAACTTTCTGAGAATGCTTCTCTCTAGCTTTTAGGTGAAGATATCCCATTTCACAGCATAGGCCTCAAAGTGCTCCAAATAACCACTTGCAGATTTTACAAAAGGAATGTTTCAAAACTGCTCTTTCTAGAGGAAGGTTCAAGTCTGTGGGTTGAATGCACTCAACACAAAGAAGTTTCTGAGAATGCTTCTGTCCAGTTTTCATGTGAAGATATTTCCTTTTCCAGCATAGGCCCCAAACCGCTCCAAATAATCACTTGCAGAGTCTACAAAAAGAGTGTTTCCAAACTTCTCTATCAACTGGTAGGTACAACTCCGTGAGTTGAATGCCCTCATCACGAAGAAGTTTCTGAGAATGCTTCCCTCTTGTTTTGATGGGAAGATATTTCCTTTTCCAACATAGGCCTCAAGGTGCTCCGAATAAACACTTGCAGATTCTACAAACTTAGTGTTTCAAAACTGTTCTATCAAAAGGAACGTTCAAGTCTGGGAGTTGAATGAACTCATCACAGAGAAGTTTCTCAGAATGCTTCTGTCTAGTTTTTAGGTGAAGATATTTCATTTCCCAGCATAGGCCTGAAAGCGCTCCAAATATCCACTTGCAGATTCTACAAAAAGACTGTTTCCAAACTGGTCTTACAAAAGGAAAGTTCAAGTCTGTGAGCTGAACGAACTCATCACAAAGAAGTTTCTGAGAATGCGTCTGTCTAGTTTTTATGTGTAGAAATTTCGTTTGCCAGCATAGGCCTCAAATCGCTCCAAACATCCACTAGCAAATTCTACAAAAGGAGTGTTTCAAAAGTGCGCTATCAAAAGAAAGAGTCCACTATGTGAGTTGAATGCATAAAGCACACGGAAGTTTCTGAGAATGCTTCTGTCTAGTTTTTAGGTGAAGATATTTCATTTTCCAGCATAGGCCACAAAGCGCTCCAAATAGCCACTTGCAGATTCTACAAAAAGAGTGTTTCCAAACTGCTCTTTCAAAAGGAAGGTTCAAGTCTGTGAGTTGAGTGCCCTCATCACAAAGAAGTTTCTGAGAATGCTTCTGTCTAGTTTTTATATGAAGGTCTTTCCTTTTCCAACATAGTCCTCAAAGCGCTCCAAATAAACACTTGCAGATTCTATAAAAGGAGTGTTTCAAAACAGTTCTATCAAAAGGAACGTTCAAGTCTGTGAGTTGAATGCATTCATCACACAGAAGTTTCTGAGAATGCTTCTGTCTAGTTTTTAGGTGAAGATATTGCTTTTCCCAGCCTAGGCCTCAAAGCGCTCCAAGTATCCACTTGCAGATTCTACAAAAAGAGAGCTTCATAGCTGCTCTTTCAAAAGGAAGGTTCAAGTCTGTGTGTTGAATGCACTCATCACAAAGAAGTTTCTGAGAATGCTTCTGTCTAGTTCTTACGTGAAGATATTTCCTTTTCCAGCTAAGCTTCAAAGCGCTCCAAATAAACACTTGCAAATTCTACTAAAGGAGTGTTTCAAAAGAGTTCTTTCAAAAGGAACGTTCAAGTCTATGAGTTGAATGCACTCAACGAACAGAAGTTTCTTAGAGTGCTTCTGTATAGTTTTCATGTGAAGATATTTCCTTTTCCAGCATAGGCCTCAAAGCGCTCCAAATATCCACTTGCCGATTCTACAAAAACAGTGTTTCAAAACTGTTCTATCAAAAGGAAGGTTCAACGCTATGAGTAGAATGCACTCATCACAATGGAGTTGCTGAGAATGCTTCTCTCTAGTTTTTATGTGAAGATATTTCCTTTTCTAGCATAGGCCTCAAAGCGCTCCAAATAGCCACTTGCAGATTCTACAAAAAGAGGGTTTCAAATCTCTTCTATCAAAAGAAAGGTTCAACTCTGTGAGTTGAATGCACTCATCAGAAAGAAGTTTCTGAGAATGATTCTATCTAGTTTTCATCTGCATGTATTTCCTTTTCCACTAGATGCCGCAATCGCACCAAATATCCACTTGCAGTTTCCGCAAAAAGAGTGCTGCAGAACTGCTCCATGAAAAGGAATGTTCAACTCTGTGAGTTCAATCCCCTGATGACATAGAAGTTTCTGAAAATGCTTCTGTCTAGTTGGTATAGGAAGATATTTCCTTTTCCAGCATAAGCCTCAAAGAGCTCCAAATATCCACTTGCGGATTCTGCAAAAACAGTGTTTCAAAACTGGTCGATCAAAAGGAACGTTCAACTCTGTGGGTTGAATGCACTCATCACACAGAAGTTTCTGAGAATGCTTCCGTCTAGTTCTTACGTGAAGATATTTCCTTTTCCAGCTTAGGCCTCAAAGCGCTCCAAATAAACACTTGCAGATTGTACAAAAGGAGTGTTTCAAAACTGCTCTATCAAAAGGAAGGTTCAAGTCTGTGAGTTGAATGCACTCATCACAAAGAGGTTTCTGAGAATGCTGCTGTCTAGTTTTTATGTGAAGATATTTCCTTTTCCTCGCATAGACCTCAAATCGCTCCAGATATCCACTTGCAGATTTTACAGAAAGGGTGTTTCCAGACTGCTCTATCTAAAGGCACGTTCAACTCTGTGAGTTGAATGCACGCATTGCGAAGAACTTTCTGAGAATGCTTCTCTCTAGCTTTTAGGTGAAGATATCCCATTTCACAGCATAGGCCTCAAAGTGCTCCAAATAACCACTTGCAGATTTTACAAAAGGAATGTTTCAAAACTGCTCTTTCTAGAGGAAGGTTCAAGTCTGTGGGTTGAATGCACTCAACACAAAGAAGTTTCTGAGAATGCTTCTGTCCAGTTTTCATGTGAAGATATTTCCTTTTCCAGCATAGGCCCCAAACCGCTCCAAATAATCACTTGCAGAGTCTACAAAAAGAGTGTTTCCAAACTTCTCTATCAACTGGTAGGTACAACTCCGTGAGTTGAATGCCCTCATCACGAAGAAGTTTCTGAGAATGCTTCCCTCTTGTTTTGATGGGAAGATATTTCCTTTTCCAACATAGGCCTCAAGGTGCTCCGAATAAACACTTGCAGATTCTACAAACTTAGTGTTTCAAAACTGTTCTATCAAAAGGAACGTTCAAGTCTGGGAGTTGAATGAACTCATCACAGAGAAGTTTCTCAGAATGCTTCTGTCTAGTTTTTAGGTGAAGATATTTCATTTCCCAGCATAGGCCTGAAAGCGCTCCAAATATCCACTTGCAGATTCTACAAAAAGACTGTTTCCAAACTGGTCTTACAAAAGGAAAGTTCAAGTCTGTGAGCTGAACGAACTCATCACAAAGAAGTTTCTGAGAATGCGTCTGTCTAGTTTTTATGTGTAGAAATTTCGTTTGCCAGCATAGGCCTCAAATCGCTCCAAACATCCACTAGCAAATTCTACAAAAGGAGTGTTTCAAAAGTGCGCTATCAAAAGAAAGAGTCCACTATGTGAGTTGAATGCATAAAGCACACGGAAGTTTCTGAGAATGCTTCTGTCTAGTTTTTAGGTGAAGATATTTCATTTTCCAGCATAGGCCACAAAGCGCTCCAAATAGCCACTTGCAGATTCTACAAAAAGAGTGTTTCCAAACTGCTCTTTCAAAAGGAAGGTTCAAGTCTGTGAGTTGAGTGCCCTCATCACAAAGAAGTTTCTGAGAATGCTTCTGTCTAGTTTTTATATGAAGGTCTTTCCTTTTCCAACATAGTCCTCAAAGCGCTCCAAATAAACACTTGCAGATTCTATAAAAGGAGTGTTTCAAAACAGTTCTATCAAAAGGAACGTTCAGGTCTGTGAGTTGAATGCATTCATCACACAGAAGTTTCTGAGAATGCTTCTGTCTAGTTTTTAGGTGAAGATATTGCTTTTCCCAGCCTAGGCCTCAAAGCGCTCCAAGTATCCACTTGCAGATTCTACAAAAAGAGAGCTTCATAGCTGCTCTTTCAAAAGGAAGGTTCAAGTCTGTGTGTTGAATGCACTCATCACAAAGAAGTTTCTGAGAATGCTTCTGTCTAGTTCTTACGTGAAGATATTTCCTTTTCCAGCTAAGCTTCAAAGCGCTCCAAATAAACACTTGCAAATTCTACTAAAGGAGTGTTTCAAAAGAGTTCTTTCAAAAGGAACTTTCAAGTCTGTGAGTTGAATGCACTCAACGAACAGAAGTTTCTTAGAGTGCTTCTGTATAGTTTTCATGTGAAGATATTTCCTTTTCCAGCATAGGCCTCAAAGCGCTCCAAATATCCACTTGCCGATTCTACAAAAACAGTGTTTCAAAACTGTTCTATCAAAAGGAAGGTTCAACGCTATGAGTAGAATGCACTCATCACAATGGAGTTGCTGAGAATGCTTCTCTCTAGTTTTTATGTGAAGATATTTCCTTTTCTAGCATAGGCCTCAAAGCGCTCCAAATAGCCACTTGCAGATTCTACAAAAAGAGGGTTTCAAATCTCTTCTATCAAAAGAAAGGTTCAACTCTGTGAGTTGAATGCACTCATCAGAAAGAAGTTTCTGAGAATGATTCTATCTAGTTTTCATCTGCATGTATTTCCTTTTCCACTAGATGCCGCAATCGCACCAAATATCCACTTGCAGTTTCCGCAAAAAGAGTGCTGCAGAACTGCTCCATGAAAAGGAATGTTCAACTCTGTGAGTTCAATCCCCTGATGACATAGAAGTTTCTGAAAATGCTTCTGTCTAGTTGGTATAGGAAGATATTTCCTTTTCCAGCATAAGCCTCAAAGAGCTCCAAATATCCACTTGCGGATTCTGCAAAAACAGTGTTTCAAAACTGGTCGATCAAAAGGAACGTTCAACTCTGTGGGTTGAATGCACTCATCACACAGAAGTTTCTGAGAATGCTTCCGTCTAGTTCTTACGTGAAGATATTTCCTTTTCCAGCTTAGGCCTCAAAGCGCTCCAAATAAACACTTGCAGATTCTACAAAAGGAGTGTTTCAAAACTGCTCTATCAAAAGGAAGGTTCAAGTCTGTGAGTTGAATGCACTCATCACAAAGAGGTTTCTGAGAATGCTGCTGTCTAGTTTTTATGTGAAGATATTTCCTTTTCCTCGCATAGACCTCAAATCGCTCCAGATATCCACTTGCAGATTTTACAGAAAGGGTGTTTCCAGACTGCTCTATCTAAAGGCACGTTCAACTCTGTGAGTTGAATGCACGCATTGCGAAGAACTTTCTGAGAATGCTTCTCTCTAGCTTTTAGGTGAAGATATCCCATTTCACAGCATAGGCCTCAAAGTGCTCCAAATAACCACATGCAGATTTTACAAAAAGAATGTTTCAAAACTGCTCTTTCTAGAGGAAGGTTCAAGTCTGTGGGTTGAATGCACTCAACACAAAGAAGTTTCTGAGAATGCTTCTGTCCAGTTGTCATGTGAAGATATTTCCTTTTCCAGCATAGGCCCCAAACCGCTCCAAATAATCACTTGCAGAGTCTACAAAAAGAGTGTTTCCAAACTTCTCTATCAACTGGTAGGTACAACTCCGTGAGTTGAATGCCCTCATCACGAAGAAGTTTCTGAGAATGCTTCCCTCTTGTTTTGATGGGAAGATATTTCCTTTTCCAACATAGGCCTCAAGGTGCTCCGAATAAACACTTGCAGATTCTACAAACTTAGTGTTTCAAAACTGTTCTATCAAAAGGAACGTTCAAGTCTGGGAGTTGAATGAACTCATCACAGAGAAGTTTCTCAGAATGCTTCTGTCTAGTTTTTAGGTGAAGATATTTCATTTCCCAGCATAGGCCTGAAAGCGCTCCAAATATCCACTTGCAGATTCTACAAAAAGACTGTTTCCAAACTGGTCTTACAAAAGGAAAGTTCAAGTCTGTGAGCTGAACGAACTCATCACAAAGAAGTTTCTGAGAATGCGTCTGTCTAGTTTTTATGTGTAGAAATTTCGTTTGCCAGCATAGGCCTCAAATCGCTCCAAACATCCACTAGCAAATTCTACAAAAGGAGTGTTTCAAAAGTGCGCTATCAAAAGAAAGAGTCCACTATGTGAGTTGAATGCATAAAGCACACGGAAGTTTCTGAGAATGCTTCTGTCTAGTTTTTAGGTGAAGATATTTCATTTCCCAGCATAGGCCACAAAGCGCTCCAAATAGCCACTTGCAGATTCTACAAAAAGAGTGTTTCCAAACTGCTCTTTCAAAAGGAAGGTTCAAGTCTGTGAGTTGAGTGCCCTCATCACAAAGAAGTTTCTGAGAATGCTTCTGTCTAGTTTTTATATGAAGGTCTTTCCTTTTCCAACATAGTCCTCAAAGCGCTCCAAATAAACACTTGCAGATTCTACAAAAGGAGTGTTTCAAAACAGTTCTATCAAAAGGAACGTTCAAGTCTGTGAGTTGAATGCATTCATCACACAGAAGTTTCTGAGAATGCTTCTGTCTAGTTTTTAGGTGAAGATATTGCTTTTCCCAGCCTAGGCCTCAAAGCGCTCCAAGTATCCACTTGCAGATTCTACAAAAAGAGAGCTTCATAGCTGCTCTTTCAAAAGGAAGGTTCAAGTCTGTGTGTTGAATGCACTCATCACAAAGAAGTTTCTGAGAATGCTTCTGTCTAGTTCTTACGTGAAGATATTTCCTTTTCCAGCTAAGCTTCAAAGCGCTCCAAATAAACACTTGCAAATTCTACTAAAGGAGTGTTTCAAAAGAGTTCTTTCAAAAGGAACGTTCAAGTCTGTGAGTTGAATGCACTCAACGAACAGAAGTTTCTTAGAGTGCTTCTGTATAGTTTTCATGTGAAGATATTTCCTTTTCCAGCATAGGCCTCAAAGCGCTCCAAATATCCACTTGCCGATTCTACAAAAACAGTGTTTCAAAACTGTTCTATCAAAAGGAAGGTTCAACGCTATGAGTAGAATGCACTCATCACAATGGAGTTGCTGAGAATGCTTCTCTCTAGTTTTTATGTGAAGATATTTCCTTTTCTAGCATAGGCCTCAAAGCGCTCCAAATAGCCACTTGCAGATTCTACAAAAAGAGGGTTTCAAATCTCTTCTATCAAAAGAAAGGTTCAACTCTGTGAGTTGAATGCACTCATCAGAAAGAAGTTTCTGAGAATGATTCTATCTAGTTTTCATCTGCATGTATTTCCTTTTCCACTAGATGCCGCAATCGCACCAAATATCCACTTGCAGTTTCCACAAAAAGAGTGCTGCAGAACTGCTCCATGAAAAGGAATGTTCAACTCTGTGAGTTCAATCCCCTGATGACATAGAAGTTTCTGAAAATGCTTCTGTCTAGTTGGTATAGGAAGATATTTCCTTTTCCAGCATAAGCCTCAAAGAGCTCCAAATATCCACTTGCGGATTCTGCAAAAACAGTGTTTCAAAACTGGTCGATCAAAAGGAACGTTCAACTCTGTGGGTTGAATGCACTCATCACACAGAAGTTTCTGAGAATGCTTCCGTCTAGTTCTTACGTGAAGATATTTCCTTTTCCAGCTTAGGCCTCAAAGCGCTCCAAATAAACACTTGCAGATTGTACAAAAGGAGTGTTTCAAAACTGCTCTATCAAAAGGAAGGTTCAAGTCTGTGAGTTGAATGCACTCATCACAAAGAGGTTTCTGAGAATGCTGCTGTCTAGTTTTTATGTGAAGATATTTCCTTTTCCTCGCATAGACCTCAAATCGCTCCAGATATCCACTTGCAGATTTTACAGAAAGGGTGTTTCCAGACTGCTCTATCTAAAGGCACGTTCAACTCTGTGAGTTGAATGCACGCATTGTGAAGAACTTTCTGAGAATGCTTCTCTCTAGCTTTTAGGTGAAGATATTCCATTTCACAGCATAGGCCTCAAAGTGCTCCAAATAACCACTTGCAGATTTTACAAAAAGAATGTTTCAAAACTGCTCTTTCTAGAGGAAGGTTCAAGTCTGTGAGTTGAATGCACTCAACACAAAGAAGTTTCTGAGAATGCTTCTGTCCAGTTTTCATGTGAAGATATTTCCTTTTCCAGCATAGGCCCCAAACCGCTCCAAATAATCACTTGCAGAGTCTACAAAAAGAGTGTTTCCAAACTTCTCTATCAACTGGTAGGTACAAATCCGTGAGTTGAATGCTCTCATCACGAAGAAGTTTCTGAGAATGCTTCCCTCTTGTTTTGATGGGAAGATATTTCCTTTTCCAACATAGGCCTCAAGGTGCTCCGAATAAACACTTGCAGATTCTACAAACTTAGTGTTTCAAAACTGTTCTATCAAAAGGAACGTTCAAGTCTGGGAGTTGAATGAACTCATCACAAAGAAGTTTCTCAGAATGCTTCTGTCTAGTTTTTAGGTGAAGATATTTCATTTCCCAGCATAGGCCTGAAAGCGCTCCAAATATCCACTTGCAGATTCTACAAAAAGAGTGTTTCCAAACTGCTCTTACAAAAGGAAAGTTCAAGTCTGTGAGCTGAACGAACTCATCACAAAGAAGTTTCTGAGAATGCGTCTGTCTAGTTTTTATGTGTAGAAATTTCGTTTGCCAGCATAGGCCTCAAATCGCTCCAAACATCCACTAGCAAATTCTACAAAAGGAGTGTTTCAAAAGTGCGCTATCAAAAGAAAGAGTCCACTATGTGAGTTGAATGCATAAAGCACACGGAAGTTTCTGAGAATGCTTCTGTCTAGTTTTTAGGTGAAGATATTTCATTTCCCAGCATAGGCCACAAAGCGCTCCAAGTAGCCACTTGCAGATTCTACAAAAAGAGTGTTTCCAAACTGCTCTTTCAAAAGGAAGGTTCAAGTCTGTGAGTTGAGTGCCCTCATCACAAAGAAGTTTCTGAGAATGCTTCTGTCTAGTTTTTATATGAAGGTCTTTCCTTTTCCAACATAGTCCTCAAAGCGCTCCAAATAAACACTTGCAGATTCTACAAAAGGAGTGTTTCAAAACAGTTCTATCAAAAGGAACGTTGAAGTCTGCGAGTTGAATGCATTCATCACACAGAAGTTTCTGAGAATGCTTCTGTCTAGTTCTTGCGTGAAGATATTTCCTTTTCCAGCTAAGCTTCAAAGCGCTCCAAATAAACACTTGCAAATTCTACTAAAGGAGTGTTTCAAAACAGTTCTTTCAAAAGGAACGTTCAAGTCTGTGAGTTGAATGCACTCAACGAACAGAAGTTTCTTAGAGTGCTTCTGTATAGTTTTCATGTGAAGATATTTCCTTTTCCAGCATAGGCCTCAAAGCGCTCCAAATATCCACTTGCCGATTCTACAAAAACAGTGTTTCAAAACTGTTCTATCAAAAGGAAGGTTCAACGCTATGAGTAGAATGCACTCATCACAATGGAGTTGCTGAGAATGCTTCTCTCTAGTTTTTATGTGAAGATATTTCCTTTTCTAGCATAGGCCTCAAAGCGCTCCAAATAGCTACTTGCAGATTCTACAAAAAGAGGGTTTCAAATCTCTTCTATCAAAAGAAAGGTTCAACTCTGTGAGTTGAATGCACTCATCAGAAAGAAGTTTCTGAGAATGATTCTATCTAGTTTTCATCTGCATATATTTCCTTTTCCACTAGATGCCGCAATCGCACCAAATATCCACTTGCAGTTTCCACAAAAAGAGTGCTGCAGAACTGCTCCATGAAAAGGAATGTTCAACTCTGTGAGTTCAATCCCCTGATGACATAGAAGTTTCTGAAAATGCTTCTGTCTAGTTGGTATAGGAAGATATTTCCTTTTCCAGCATAAGCCTCAAAGAGCTCCAAATATCCACTTGCGGATTCTGCAAAAACAGTGTTTCAAAACTGGTCGATCAAAAGGAACGTTCAACTCTGTGAGTTGAATGCACTCATCACACAGAAGTTTCTGAGAATGCTTCCGTCTAGTTCTTACGTGAAGATATTTCCTTTTCCAGCTTAGGCCTCAAAGCGCTCCAAATAAACACTTGCAGATTCTACAAAAGGAGTGTTTCAAAACTGCTCTATCAAAAGGAAGGTTCAAGTCTGTGAGTTGAATGCACTCATCACAAAGAGGTTTCTGAGAATGCTGCTGTCTAGTTTTTATGTGAAGATATTTCCTTTTCCTCGCATAGACCTCAAATCGCTCCAGATATCCACTTGCAGATTTTACAGAAAGGGTGTTTCCAGACTGCTCTATCTAAAGGCACGTTCAACTCTGTGAGTTGAATGCACGCATTGCGAAGAACTTTCTGACAATGCTTCTCTCTAGCTTTTAGGTGAAGATATTCCATTTCACAGCATAAGCCTCAAAGTGCTCCAAATAACCACATGCAGATTTTACAAAAAGAATGTTTCAAAACTGCTCTTTCTAGAGGAAGGTTCAAGTCTGTGAGTTGAATGCACTCAACACAAAGAAGTTTCTGAGAATGCTTCTGTCCAGTTTTCATGTGAAGATATTTCCTTTTCCAGCATAGGCCCCAAACCGCTCCAAATAATCACTTGCAGAGTCTACAAAAAGAGTGTTTCCAAACTTCTCTATCAACTGGTAGGTACAACTCCGTGAGTTGAATGCCCTCATCACGAAGAAGTTTCTGAGAATGCTTCCCTCTTGTTTTGATGGGAAGATATTTCCTTTTCCAACATAGGCCTCAAGGTGCTCCGAATAAACACTTGCAGATTCTACAAACTTAGTGTTTCAAAACTGTTCTATCAAAAGGAACGTTCAAGTCTGGGAGTTGAATGAACTCATCACAGAGAAGTTTCTCAGAATGCTTCTGTCTAGTTTTTAGGTGAAGATATTTCATTTCCCAGCATAGGCCTGAAAGCGCTCCAAATATCCACTTGCAGATTCTACAAAAAGAGTGTTTCCAAACTGCTCTTACAAAAGGAAAGTTCAAGTCTGTGAGCTGAACGAACTCATCACAAAGAAGTTTCTGAGAATGCGTCTGTCTAGTTTTTATGTGTAGAAATTTCGTTTGCCAGCATAGGCCTCAAATCGCTCCAAACATCCACTAGCAAATTCTACAAAAGGAGTGTTTCAAAAGTGCGCTATCAAAAGAAAGAGTCCACTATGTGAGTTGAATGCATAAAGCACACGGAAGTTTCTGAGAATGCTTCTGTCTAGTTTTTAGGTGAAGATATTTCATTTCCCAGCATAGGCCACAAAGCGCTCCAAATAGCCACTTGCAGATTCTACAAAAAGAGTGTTTCCAAACTGCTCTTTCAAAAGGAAGGTTCAAGTCTGTGAGTTGAGTGCCCTCATCACAAAGAAGTTTCTGAGAATGCTTCTGTCTAGTTTTTATATGAAGGTCTTTCCTTTTCCAACATAGTCCTCAAAGCGCTCCAAATAAACACTTGCAGATTCTACAAAAGGAGTGTTTCAAAACAGTTCTATCAAAAGGAACGTTCAAGTCTGTGAGTTGAATGCATTCATCACACAGAAGTTTCTGAGAATGCTTCTGTCTAGTTTTTAGGTGAAGATATTGCTTTTCCCAGCCTAGGCCTCAAAGCGCTCCAAGTATCCACTTGCAGATTCTACAAAAAGAGAGCTTCATAGCTGCTCTTTCAAAAGGAAGGTTCAAGTCTGTGTGTTGAATGCACTCATCACAAAGAAGTTTCTGAGAATGCTTCTGTCTAGTTCTTACGTGAAGATATTACCTTTTCCAGCTAAGCTTCAAAGCGCTCCAAATAAACACTTGCAAATTCTACTAAAGGAGTGTTTCAAAAGAGTTCTTTCAAAAGGAACGTTCAAGTCTGTGAGTTGAATGCACTCAACGAACAGAAGTTTCTTAGAGTGCTTCTGTATAGTTTTCACGTGAAGATATTTCCTTTTCCAGCATAGGCCTCAAAGCGCTCCAAATATCCACTTGCCGATTCTACAAAAACAGTGTTTCAAAACTGTTCTATCAAAAGGAAGGTTCAACGCCATGAGTAGAATGCACTCATCACAATGGAGTTGCTGAGAATGCTTCTCTCTAGTTTTTATGTGAAAATATTTCCTTTTCTAGCATAGGCCTCAAGCGCTCCAAATAGCCACTTGCAGATTCTACAAAAAGAGGGTTTCAAATCTCTTCTATCAAAAGAAAGGTTCAACTCTGTGAGTTGAATGCACTCATCAGAAAGAAGTTTCTGAGAGTGATTCTATCTAGTTTTCATCTGCATGTATTTCCTTTTCCCCTAGATGCCGCAATCGCACCAAATATCCACTTGCAGTTTCCACAAAAAGAGTGCTGCCGAACTGCTCCATGAAAAGGAATGTTCAACTCTGTGAGTTCAATCCCCTGATGACATAGAAGTTTCTGAAAATGCTTCTGTCTAGTTGGTATAGGAAGATATTTCCTTTTCCAGCATAAGCCTCAAAGAGCTCCAAATATCCACTTGCGGATTCTGCAAAAACAGTGTTTCAAAACTGGTCGATCAAAAGGAACGTTAAACTCTGTGGGTTGAATGCACTCATCACACAGAAGTTTCTGAGAATGCTTCCGTCTAGTTCTTACGTGAAGATATTTCCTTTTCCAGCTTAGGCCTCAAAGCGCTCCAAATAAACACTTGCAGATTCTACAAAAGGAGTGTTTCAAAACTGCTCTATCAAAAGGAAGGTTCAAGTCTGTGAGTTGAATGCACTCATCACAAAGAGGTTTCTGAGAATGCTGCTGTCTAGTTTTTATGTGAAGATATTTCCTTTTCCTCGCATAGACCTCAAATCGCTCCAGATATCCACTTGCAGATTTTACAGAAAGGGTGTTTCCAGACTGCTCTATCTAAAGGCACGTTCAACTCTGTGAGTTCAATGCACGCATTGCGAAGAACTTTCTGAGAATGCTTCTCTCTAGCTTTTAGGTGAAGATATTCCATTTCACAGCATAGGCCTCAAAGTGCTCCAAATAACCTCTTGCAGATTTTACAAAAAGAATGTTTCAAAACTGCTCTTTCTAGAGGAAGGTTCAAGTCTGTGAGTTGAATGCACTCAACACAAAGAAGTTTCTGAGAATGCTTCTGTCCAGTTTTCATGTGAAGATATTTCCTTTTCCAGCATAGGCCCCAAACCGCTCCAAATAATCACTTGCAGAGTCTACAAAAAGAGTGTTTCCAAACTTCTCTATCAACTGGTAGGTACAAATCCGTGAGTTGAATGCTCTCATCACGAAGAAGTTTCTGAGAATGCTTCCCTCTTGTTTTGATGGGAAGATATTTCCTTTTCCAACATAGGCCTCAAGGTGCTCCGAATAAACACTTGCAGATTCTACAAACTTAGTGTTTCAAAACTGTTCTATCAAAAGGAACGTTCAAGTCTGGGAGTTGAATGAACTCATCACAAAGAAGTTTCTCAGAATGCTTCTGTCTAGTTTTTAGGTGAAGATATTTCATTTCCCAGCATAGGCCTGAAAGCGCTCCAAATATCCACTTGCAGATTCTACAAAAAGAGTGTTTCCAAACTGCTCTTACAAAAGGAAAGTTCAAGTCTGTGAGCTGAACGAACTCATCACAAAGAAGTTTCTGAGAATGCGTCTGTCTAGTTTTTATGTGTAGAAATTTCGTTTGCCAGCATAGGCCTCAAATCGCTCCAAACATCCACTAGCAAATTCTACAAAAGGAGTGTTTCAAAAGTGCGCTATCAAAAGAAAGAGTCCACTATGTGAGTTGAATGCATAAAGCACACGGAAGTTTCTGAGAATGCTTCTGTCTAGTTTTTAGGTGAAGATATTTCATTTCCCAGCATAGGCCACAAAGCGCTCCAAGTAGCCACTTGCAGATTCTACAAAAAGAGTGTTTCCAAACTGCTCTTTCAAAAGGAAGGTTCAAGTCTGTGAGTTGAGTGCCCTCATCACAAAGAAGTTTCTGAGAATGCTTCTGTCTAGTTTTTATATGAAGGTCTTTCCTTTTCCAACATAGTCCTCAAAGCGCTCCAAATAAACACTTGCAGATTCTACAAAAGGAGTGTTTCAAAACAGTTCTATCAAAAGGAACGTTGAAGTCTGCGAGTTGAATGCATTCATCACACAGAAGTTTCTGAGAATGCTTCTGTCTAGTTCTTGCGTGAAGATATTTCCTTTTCCAGCTAAGCTTCAAAGCGCTCCAAATAAACACTTGCAAATTCTACTAAAGGAGTGTTTCAAAACAGTTCTTTCAAAAGGAACGTTCAAGTCTGTGAGTTGAATGCACTCAACGAACAGAAGTTTCTTAGAGTGCTTCTGTATAGTTTTCATGTGAAGATATTTCCTTTTCCAGCATAGGCCTCAAAGCGCTCCAAATATCCACTTGCCGATTCTACAAAAACAGTGTTTCAAAACTGTTCTATCAAAAGGAAGGTTCAACGCTATGAGTAGAATGCACTCATCACAATGGAGTTGCTGAGAATGCTTCTCTCTAGTTTTTATGTGAAGATATTTCCTTTTCTAGCATAGGCCTCAAAGCGCTCCAAATAGCTACTTGCAGATTCTACAAAAAGAGGGTTTCAAATCTCTTCTATCAAAAGAAAGGTTCAACTCTGTGAGTTGAATGCACTCATCAGAAAGAAGTTTCTGAGAATGATTCTATCTAGTTTTCATCTGCATATATTTCCTTTTCCACTAGATGCCGCAATCGCACCAAATATCCACTTGCAGTTTCCACAAAAAGAGTGCTGCAGAACTGCTCCATGAAAAGGAATGTTCAACTCTGTGAGTTCAATCCCCTGATGACATAGAAGTTTCTGAAAATGCTTCTGTCTAGTTGGTATAGGAAGATATTTCCTTTTCCAGCATAAGCCTCAAAGAGCTCCAAATATCCACTTGCGGATTCTGCAAAAACAGTGTTTCAAAACTGGTCGATCAAAAGGAACGTTCAACTCTGTGAGTTGAATGCACTCATCACACAGAAGTTTCTGAGAATGCTTCCGTCTAGTTCTTACGTGAAGATATTTCCTTTTCCAGCTTAGGCCTCAAAGCGCTCCAAATAAACACTTGCAGATTCTACAAAAGGAGTGTTTCAAAACTGCTCTATCAAAAGGAAGGTTCAAGTCTGTGAGTTGAATGCACTCATCACAAAGAGGTTTCTGAGAATGCTGCTGTCTAGTTTTTATGTGAAGATATTTCCTTTTCCTCGCATAGACCTCAAATCGCTCCAGATATCCACTTGCAGATTTTACAGAAAGGGTGTTTCCAGACTGCTCTATCTAAAGGCACGTTCAACTCTGTGAGTTGAATGCACGCATTGCGAAGAACTTTCTGACAATGCTTCTCTCTAGCTTTTAGGTGAAGATATTCCATTTCACAGCATAGGCCTCAAAGTGCTCCAAATAACCACATGCAGATTTTACAAAAAGAATGTTTCAAAACTGCTCTTTCTAGAGGAAGGTTCAAGTCTGTGAGTTGAATGCACTCAACACAAAGAAGTTTCTGAGAATGCTTCTGTCCAGTTTTCATGTGAAGATATTTCCTTTTCCAGCATAGGCCCCAAACCGCTCCAAATAATCACTTGCAGAGTCTACAAAAAGAGTGTTTCCAAACTTCTCTATCAACTGGTAGGTACAACTCCGTGAGTTGAATGCCCTCATCACGAAGAAGTTTCTGAGAATGCTTCCCTCTTGTTTTGATGGGAAGATATTTCCTTTTCCAACATAGGCCTCAAGGTGCTCCGAATAAACACTTGCAGATTCTACAAACTTAGTGTTTCAAAACTGTTCTATCAAAAGGAACGTTCAAGTCTGGGAGTTGAATGAACTCATCACAGAGAAGTTTCTCAGAATGCTTCTGTCTAGTTTTTAGGTGAAGATATTTCATTTCCCAGCATAGGCCTGAAAGCGCTCCAAATATCCACTTGCAGATTCTACAAAAAGAGTGTTTCCAAACTGCTCTTACAAAAGGAAAGTTCAAGTCTGTGAGCTGAACGAACTCATCACAAAGAAGTTTCTGAGAATGCGTCTGTCTAGTTTTTATGTGTAGAAATTTCGTTTGCCAGCATAGGCCTCAAATCGCTCCAAACATCCACTAGCAAATTCTACAAAAGGAGTGTTTCAAAAGTGCGCTATCAAAAGAAAGAGTCCACTATGTGAGTTGAATGCATAAAGCACACGGAAGTTTCTGAGAATGCTTCTGTCTAGTTTTTAGGTGAAGATATTTCATTTCCCAGCATAGGCCACAAAGCGCTCCAAATAGCCACTTGCAGATTCTACAAAAAGAGTGTTTCCAAACTGCTCTTTCAAAAGGAAGGTTCAAGTCTGTGAGTTGAGTGCCCTCATCACAAAGAAGTTTCTGAGAATGCTTCTGTCTAGTTTTTATATGAAGGTCTTTCCTTTTCCAACATAGTCCTCAAAGCGCTCCAAATAAACACTTGCAGATTCTACAAAAGGAGTGTTTCAAAACAGTTCTATCAAAAGGAACGTTCAAGTCTGTGAGTTGAATGCATTCATCACACAGAAGTTTCTGAGAATGCTTCTGTCTAGTTTTTAGGTGAAGATATTGCTTTTCCCAGCCTAGGCCTCAAAGCGCTCCAAGTATCCACTTGCAGATTCTACAAAAAGAGAGCTTCATAGCTGCTCTTTCAAAAGGAAGGTTCAAGTCTGTGTGTTGAATGCACTCATCACAAAGAAGTTTCTGAGAATGCTTCTGTCTAGTTCTTACGTGAAGATATTTCCTTTTCCAGCTAAGCTTCAAAGCGCTCCAAATAAACACTTGCAAATTCTACTAAAGGAGTGTTTCAAAAGAGTTCTTTCAAAAGGAACGTTCAAGTCTGTGAGTTGAATGCACTCAACGAACAGAAGTTTCTTAGAGTGCTTCTGTATAGTTTTCATGTGAAGATATTTCCTTTTCCAGCATAGGCCTCAAAGCGCTCCAAATATCCACTTGCCGATTCTACAAAAACAGTGTTTCAAAACTGTTCTATCAAAAGGAAGGTTCAACGCCATGAGTAGAATGCACTCATCACAATGGAGTTGCTGAGAATGCTTCTCTCTAGTTTTTATGTGAAGATATTTCCTTTTCTAGCATAGGCCTCAAAGAGCTCCAAATAGCCACTTGCAGATTCTACAAAAAGAGGGTTTCAAATCTCTTGTATCAAAAGAAAGGTTCAACTCTGTGAGTTGAATGCACTCATCAGAAAGAAGTTTCTGAGAGTGATTCTATCTAGTTTTCATCTGCATGTATTTCCTTTTCCCCTAGATGCCGCAATCGCACCAAATATCCACTTGCAGTTTCCACAAAAAGAGTGCTGCAGAACTACTCCATGAAAAGGAATGTTCAACTCTGTGAGTTCAATCCCCTGATGACATAGAAGTTTCTGAAAATGCTTCTGTCTAGTTGGTATAGGAAGATATTTCCTTTTCCAGCATAAGCCTCAAAGAGCTCCAAATATCCACTTGCGGATTCTGCAAAAACAGTGTTTCAAAACTGGTCGATCAAAAGGAACGTTCAACTCTGTGGGTTGAATGCACTCATCACACAGAAGTTTCTGAGAATGCTTCCGTCTAGTTCTTACGTGAAGATATTTCCTTTTCCAGCTTAGGCCTCAAAGCGCTCCAAATAAACACTTGCAGATTCTACAAAAGGAGTGTTTCAAAACTGCTCTATCAAAAGGAAGGTTCAAGTCTGTGAGTTGAATGCACTCATCACAAAGAGGTTTCTGAGAATGCTGCTGTCTAGTTTTTATGTGAAGATATTTCCTTTTCCTCGCATAGACCTCAAATCGCTCCAGATATCCACTTGCAGATTTTACAGAAAGGGTGTTTCCAGACTGCTCTATCTAAAGGCACGTTCAACTCTGTGAGTTGAATGCACGCATTGCGAAGAACTTTCTGACAATGCTTCTCTCTAGCTTTTAGGTGAAGATATTCCATTTCACAGCATAGGCCTCAAAGTGCTCCAAATAACCACATGCAGATTTTACAAAAAGAATGTTTCAAAACTGCTCTTTCTAGAGGAAGGTTCAAGTCTGTGAGTTGAATGCACTCAACACAAAGAAGTTTCTGAGAATGCTTCTGTCCAGTTTTCATGTGAAGATATTTCCTTTTCCAGCATAGGCCCCAAACCGCTCCAAATAATCACTTGCAGAGTCTACAAAAAGAGTGTTTCCAAACTTCTCTATCAACTGGTAGGTACAACTCCGTGAGTTGAATGCCCTCATCACGAAGAAGTTTCTGAGAATGCTTCCCTCTTGTTTTGATGGGAAGATATTTCCTTTTCCAACATAGGCCTCAAGGTGCTCCGAATAAACACTTGCAGATTCTACAAACTTAGTGTTTCAAAACTGTTCTATCAAAAGGAACGTTCAAGTCTGGGAGTTGAATGAACTCATCACAGAGAAGTTTCTCAGAATGCTTCTGTCTAGTTTTTAGGTGAAGATATTTCATTTCCCAGCATAGGCCTGAAAGCGCTCCAAATATCCACTTGCAGATTCTACAAAAAGAGTGTTTCCAAACTGCTCTTACAAAAGGAAAGTTCAAGTCTGTGAGCTGAACGAACTCATCACAAAGAAGTTTCTGAGAATGCGTCTGTCTAGTTTTTATGTGTAGAAATTTCGTTTGCCAGCATAGGCCTCAAATCGCTCCAAACATCCACTAGCAAATTCTACAAAAGGAGTGTTTCAAAAGTGCGCTATCAAAAGAAAGAGTCCACTATGTGAGTTGAATGCATAAAGCACACGGAAGTTTCTGAGAATGCTTCTGTCTAGTTTTTAGGTGAAGATATTTCATTTCCCAGCATAGGCCACAAAGCGCTCCAAATAGCCACTTGCAGATTCTACAAAAAGAGTGTTTCCAAACTGCTCTTTCAAAAGGAAGGTTCAAGTCTGTGAGTTGAGTGCCCTCATCACAAAGAAGTTTCTGAGAATGCTTCTGTCTAGTTTTTATATGAAGGTCTTTCCTTTTCCAACATAGTCCTCAAAGCGCTCCAAATAAACACTTGCAGATTCTACAAAAGGAGTGTTTCAAAACAGTTCTATCAAAAGGAACGTTCAAGTCTGTGAGTTGAATGCATTCATCACACAGAAGTTTCTGAGAATGCTTCTGTCTAGTTTTTAGGTGAAGATATTGCTTTTCCCAGCCTAGGCCTCAAAGCGCTCCAAGTATCCACTTGCAGATTCTACAAAAAGAGAGCTTCATAGCTGCTCTTTCAAAAGGAAGGTTCAAGTCTGTGTGTTGAATGCACTCATCACAAAGAAGTTTCTGAGAATGCTTCTGTCTAGTTCTTACGTGAAGATATTACCTTTTCCAGCTAAGCTTCAAAGCGCTCCAAATAAACACTTGCAAATTCTACTAAAGGAGTGTTTCAAAAGAGTTCTTTCAAAAGGAACGTTCAAGTCTGTGAGTTGAATGCACTCAACGAACAGAAGTTTCTTAGAGTGCTTCTGTATAGTTTTCACGTGAAGATATTTCCTTTTCCAGCATAGGCCTCAAAGCGCTCCAAATATCCACTTGCCGATTCTACAAAAACAGTGTTTCAAAACTGTTCTATCAAAAGGAAGGTTCAACGCCATGAGTAGAATGCACTCATCACAATGGAGTTGCTGAGAATGCTTCTCTCTAGTTTTTATGTGAAGATATTTCCTTTTCTAGCATAGGCCTCAAAGCGCTCCAAATAGCCACTTGCAGATTCTACAAAAAGAGGGTTTCAAATCTCTTCTATCAAAAGAAAGGTTCAACTCTGTGAGTTGAATGCACTCATCAGAAAGAAGTTTCTGAGAGTGATTCTATCTAGTTTTCATCTGCATGTATTTCCTTTTCCCCTAGATGCCGCAATCGCACCAAATATCCACTTGCAGTTTCCACAAAAAGAGTGCTGCCGAACTGCTCCATGAAAAGGAATGTTCAACTCTGTGAGTTCAATCCCCTGATGACATAGAAGTTTCTGAAAATGCTTCTGTCTAGTTGGTATAGGAAGATATTTCCTTTTCCAGCATAAGCCTCAAAGAGCTCCAAATATCCACTTGCGGATTCTGCAAAAACAGTGTTTCAAAACTGGTCGATCAAAAGGAACGTTCAACTCTGTGGGTTGAATGCACTCATCACACAGAAGTTTCTGAGAATGCTTCCGTCTAGTTCTTACGTGAAGATATTTCCTTTTCCAGCTTAGGCCTCAAAGCGCTCCAAATAAACACTTGCAGATTCTACAAAAGGAGTGTTTCAAAACTGCTCTATCAAAAGGAAGGTTCAAGTCTGTGAGTTGAATGCACTCATCACAAAGAGGTTTCTGAGAATGCTGCTGTCTAGTTTTTATGTGAAGATATTTCCTTTTCCTCGCATAGACCTCAAATCGCTCCAGATATCCACTTGCAGATTTTACAGAAAGGGTGTTTCCAGACTGCTCTATCTAAAGGCACGTTCAACTCTGTGAGTTCAATGCACGCATTGCGAAGAACTTTCTGAGAATGCTTCTCTCTAGCTTTTAGGTGAAGATATTCCATTTCACAGCATAGGCCTCAAAGTGCTCCAAATAACCTCTTGCAGATTTTACAAAAAGAATGTTTCAAAACTGCTCTTTCTAGAGGAAGGTTCAAGTCTGTGAGTTGAATGCACTCAACACAAAGAAGTTTCTGAGAATGCTTCTGTCCAGTTTTCATGTGAAGATATTTCCTTTTCCAGCATAGGCCCCAAACCGCTCCAAATAATCACTTGCAGAGTCTACAAAAAGAGTGTTTCCAAACTTCTCTATCAACTGGTAGGTACAAATCCGTGAGTTGAATGCTCTCATCACGAAGAAGTTTCTGAGAATGCTTCCCTCTTGTTTTGATGGGAAGATATTTCCTTTTCCAACATAGGCCTCAAGGTGCTCCGAATAAACACTTGCAGATTCTACAAACTTAGTGTTTCAAAACTGTTCTATCAAAAGGAACGTTCAAGTCTGGGAGTTGAATGAACTCATCACAAAGAAGTTTCTCAGAATGCTTCTGTCTAGTTTTTAGGTGAAGATATTTCATTTCCCAGCATAGGCCTGAAAGCGCTCCAAATATCCACTTGCAGATTCTACAAAAAGAGTGTTTCCAAACTGCTCTTACAAAAGGAAAGTTCAAGTCTGTGAGCTGAACGAACTCATCACAAAGAAGTTTCTGAGAATGCGTCTGTCTAGTTTTTATGTGTAGAAATTTCGTTTGCCAGCATAGGCCTCAAATCGCTCCAAACATCCACTAGCAAATTCTACAAAAGGAGTGTTTCAAAAGTGCGCTATCAAAAGAAAGAGTCCACTATGTGAGTTGAATGCATAAAGCACACGGAAGTTTCTGAGAATGCTTCTGTCTAGTTTTTAGGTGAAGATATTTCATTTCCCAGCATAGGCCACAAAGCGCTCCAAGTAGCCACTTGCAGATTCTACAAAAAGAGTGTTTCCAAACTGCTCTTTCAAAAGGAAGGTTCAAGTCTGTGAGTTGAGTGCCCTCATCACAAAGAAGTTTCTGAGAATGCTTCTGTCTAGTTTTTATATGAAGGTCTTTCCTTTTCCAACATAGTCCTCAAAGCGCTCCAAATAAACACTTGCAGATTCTACAAAAGGAGTGTTTCAAAACAGTTCTATCAAAAGGAACGTTGAAGTCTGCGAGTTGAATGCATTCATCACACAGAAGTTTCTGAGAATGCTTCTGTCTAGTTCTTGCGTGAAGATATTTCCTTTTCCAGCTAAGCTTCAAAGCGCTCCAAATAAACACTTGCAAATTCTACTAAAGGAGTGTTTCAAAACAGTTCTTTCAAAAGGAACGTTCAAGTCTGTGAGTTGAATGCACTCAACGAACAGAAGTTTCTTAGAGTGCTTCTGTATAGTTTTCATGTGAAGATATTTCCTTTTCCAGCATAGGCCTCAAAGCGCTCCAAATATCCACTTGCCGATTCTACAAAAACAGTGTTTCAAAACTGTTCTATCAAAAGGAAGGTTCAACGCTATGAGTAGAATGCACTCATCACAATGGAGTTGCTGAGAATGCTTCTCTCTAGTTTTTATGTGAAGATATTTCCTTTTCTAGCATAGGCCTCAAAGCGCTCCAAATAGCTACTTGCAGATTCTACAAAAAGAGGGTTTCAAATCTCTTCTATCAAAAGAAAGGTTCAACTCTGTGAGTTGAATGCACTCATCAGAAAGAAGTTTCTGAGAATGATTCTATCTAGTTTTCATCTGCATATATTTCCTTTTCCACTAGATGCCGCAATCGCACCAAATATCCACTTGCAGTTTCCACAAAAAGAGTGCTGCCGAACTGCTCCATGAAAAGGAATGTTCAACTCTGTGAGTTCAATCCCCTGATGACATAGAAGTTTCTGAAAATGCTTCTGTCTAGTTGGTATAGGAAGATATTTCCTTTTCCAGCATAAGCCTCAAAGAGCTCCAAATATCCACTTGCGGATTCTGCAAAAACAGTGTTTCAAAACTGGTCGATCAAAAGGAACGTTCAACTCTGTGAGTTGAATGCACTCATCACACAGAAGTTTCTGAGAATGCTTCCGTCTAGTTCTTACGTGAAGATATTTCCTTTTCCAGCTTAGGCCTCAAAGCGCTCCAAATAAACACTTGCAGATTCTACAAAAGGAGTGTTTCAAAACTGCTCTATCAAAAGGAAGGTTCAAGTCTGTGAGTTGAATGCACTCATCACAAAGAGGTTTCTGAGAATGCTGCTGTCTAGTTTTTATGTGAAGATATTTCCTTTTCCTCGCATAGACCTCAAATCGCTCCAGATATCCACTTGCAGATTTTACAGAAAGGGTGTTTCCAGACTGCTCTATCTAAAGGCACGTTCAACTCTGTGAGTTGAATGCACGCATTGCGAAGAACTTTCTGAGAATGCTTCTCTCTAGCTTTTAGGTGAAGATATTCCATTTCACAGCATAGGCCTCAAAGTGCTCCAAATAACCACATGCAGATTTTACAAAAAGAATGTTTCAAAACTGCTCTTTCTAGAGGAAGGTTCAAGTCTGTGAGTTGAATGCACTCAACACAAAGAAGTTTCTGAGAATGCTTCTGTCCAGTTTTCATGTGAAGATATTTCCTTTTCCAGCATAGGCCCCAAACCGCTCCAAATAATCACTTGCAGAGTCTACAAAAAGAGTGTTTCCAAACTTCTCTATCAACTGGTAGGTACAACTCCGTGAGTTGAATGCCCTCATCACGAAGAAGTTTCTGAGAATGCTTCCCTCTTGTTTTGATGGGAAGATATTTCCTTTTCCAACATAGGCCTCAAGGTGCTCCGAATAAACACTTGCAGATTCTACAAACTTAGTGTTTCAAAACTGTTCTATCAAAAGGAACGTTCAAGTCTGGGAGTTGAATGAACTCATCACAGAGAAGTTTCTCAGAATGCTTCTGTCTAGTTTTTAGGTGAAGATATTTCATTTCCCAGCATAGGCCTGAAAGCGCTCCAAATATCCACTTGCAGATTCTACAAAAAGAGTGTTTCCAAACTGCTCTTACAAAAGGAAAGTTCAAGTCTGTGAGCTGAACGAACTCATCACAAAGAAGTTTCTGAGAATGCGTCTGTCTAGTTTTTATGTGTAGAAATTTCGTTTGCCAGCATAGGCCTCAAATCGCTCCAAACATCCACTAGCAAATTCTACAAAAGGAGTGTTTCAAAAGTGCGCTATCAAAAGAAAGAGTCCACTATGTGAGTTGAATGCATAAAGCACACGGAAGTTTCTGAGAATGCTTCTGTCTAGTTTTTAGGTGAAGATATTTCATTTCCCAGCATAGGCCACAAAGCGCTCCAAATAGCCACTTGCAGATTCTACAAAAAGAGTGTTTCCAAACTGCTCTTTCAAAAGGAAGGTTCAAGTCTGTGAGTTGAGTGCCCTCATCACAAAGAAGTTTCTGAGAATGCTTCTGTCTAGTTTTTATATGAAGGTCTTTCCTTTTCCAACATAGTCCTCAAAGCGCTCCAAATAAACACTTGCAGATTCTACAAAAGGAGTGTTTCAAAACAGTTCTATCAAAAGGAACGTTCAAGTCTGTGAGTTGAATGCATTCATCACACAGAAGTTTCTGAGAATGCTTCTGTCTAGTTTTTAGGTGAAGATATTGCTTTTCCCAGCCTAGGCCTCAAAGCGCTCCAAGTATCCACTTGCAGATTCTACAAAAAGAGAGCTTCATAGCTGCTCTTTCAAAAGGAAGGTTCAAGTCTGTGTGTTGAATGCACTCATCACAAAGAAGTTTCTGAGAATGCTTCTGTCTAGTTCTTACGTGAAGATATTTCCTTTTCCAGCTAAGCTTCAAAGCGCTCCAAATAAACACTTGCAAATTCTACTAAAGGAGTGTTTCAAAAGAGTTCTTTCAAAAGGAACGTTCAAGTCTGTGAGTTGAATGCACTCAACGAACAGAAGTTTCTTAGAGTGCTTCTGTATAGTTTTCATGTGAAGATATTTCCTTTTCCAGCATAGGCCTCAAAGCGCTCCAAATATCCACTTGCCGATTCTACAAAAACAGTGTTTCAAAACTGTTCTATCAAAAGGAAGGTTCAACGCTATGAGTAGAATGCACTCATCACAATGGAGTTGCTGAGAATGCTTCTCTCTAGTTTTTATGTGAAGATATTTCCTTTTCTAGCATAGGCCTCAAAGCGCTCCAAATAGCTACTTGCAGATTCTACAAAAAGAGGGTTTCAAATCTCTTCTATCAAAAGAAAGGTTCAACTCTGTGAGTTGAATGCACTCATCAGAAAGAAGTTTCTGAGAATGATTCTATCTAGTTTTCATCTGCATATATTTCCTTTTCCACTAGATGCCGCAATCGCACCAAATATCCACTTGCAGTTTCCACAAAAAGAGTGCTGCAGAACTGCTCCATGAAAAGGAATGTTCAACTCTGTGAGTTCAATCCCCTGATGACATAGAAGTTTCTGAAAATGCTTCTGTCTAGTTGGTATAGGAAGATATTTCCTTTTCCAGCATAAGCCTCAAAGAGCTCCAAATATCCACTTGCGGATTCTGCAAAAACAGTGTTTCAAAACTGGTCGATCAAAAGGAACGTTCAACTCTGTGAGTTGAATGCACTCATCACACAGAAGTTTCTGAGAATGCTTCCGTCTAGTTCTTACGTGAAGATATTTCCTTTTCCAGCTTAGGCCTCAAAGCGCTCCAAATAAACACTTGCAGATTCTACAAAAGGAGTGTTTCAAAACTGCTCTATCAAAAGGAAGGTTCAAGTCTGTGAGTTGAATGCACTCATCACAAAGAGGTTTCTGAGAATGCTGCTGTCTAGTTTTTATGTGAAGATATTTCCTTTTCCTCGCATAGACCTCAAATCGCTCCAGATATCCACTTGCAGATTTTACAGAAAGGGTGTTTCCAGACTGCTCTATCTAAAGGCACGTTCAACTCTGTGAGTTGAATGCACGCATTGCGAAGAACTTTCTGAGAATGCTTCTCTCTAGCTTTTAGGTGAAGATATTCCATTTCACAGCATAGGCCTCAAAGTGCTCCAAATAACCACATGCAGATTTTACAAAAAGAATGTTTCAAAACTGCTCTTTCTAGAGGAAGGTTCAAGTCTGTGAGTTGAATGCACTCAACACAAAGAAGTTTCTGAGAATGCTTCTGTCCAGTTTTCATGTGAAGATATTTCCTTTTCCAGCATAGGCCCCAAACCGCTCCAAATAATCACTTGCAGAGTCTACAAAAAGAGTGTTTCCAAACTTCTCTATCAACTGGTAGGTACAACTCCGTGAGTTGAATGCCCTCATCACGAAGAAGTTTCTGAGAATGCTTCCCTCTTGTTTTGATGGGAAGATATTTCCTTTTCCAACATAGGCCTCAAGGTGCTCCGAATAAACACTTGCAGATTCTACAAACTTAGTGTTTCAAAACTGTTCTATCAAAAGGAACGTTCAAGTCTGGGAGTTGAATGAACTCATCACAGAGAAGTTTCTCAGAATGCTTCTGTCTAGTTTTTAGGTGAAGATATTTCATTTCCCAGCATAGGCCTGAAAGCGCTCCAAATATCCACTTGCAGATTCTACAAAAAGAGTGTTTCCAAACTGCTCTTACAAAAGGAAAGTTCAAGTCTGTGAGCTGAACGAACTCATCACAAAGAAGTTTCTGAGAATGCGTCTGTCTAGTTTTTATGTGTAGAAATTTCGTTTGCCAGCATAGGCCTCAAATCGCTCCAAACATCCACTAGCAAATTCTACAAAAGGAGTGTTTCAAAAGTGCGCTATCAAAAGAAAGAGTCCACTATGTGAGTTGAATGCATAAAGCACACGGAAGTTTCTGAGAATGCTTCTGTCTAGTTTTTAGGTGAAGATATTTCATTTCCCAGCATAGGCCACAAAGCGCTCCAAATAGCCACTTGCAGATTCTACAAAAAGAGTGTTTCCAAACTGCTCTTTCAAAAGGAAGGTTCAAGTCTGTGAGTTGAGTGCCCTCATCACAAAGAAGTTTCTGAGAATGCTTCTGTCTAGTTTTTATATGAAGGTCTTTCCTTTTCCAACATAGTCCTCAAAGCGCTCCAAATAAACACTTGCAGATTCTACAAAAGGAGTGTTTCAAAACAGTTCTATCAAAAGGAACGTTCAAGTCTGTGAGTTGAATGCATTCATCACACAGAAGTTTCTGAGAATGCTTCTGTCTAGTTTTTAGGTGAAGATATTGCTTTTCCCAGCCTAGGCCTCAAAGCGCTCCAAGTATCCACTTGCAGATTCTACAAAAAGAGAGCTTCATAGCTGCTCTTTCAAAAGGAAGGTTCAAGTCTGTGTGTTGAATGCACTCATCACAAAGAAGTTTCTGAGAATGCTTCTGTCTAGTTCTTACGTGAAGATATTTCCTTTTCCAGCTAAGCTTCAAAGCGCTCCAAATAAACACTTGCAAATTCTACTAAAGGAGTGTTTCAAAAGAGTTCTTTCAAAAGGAACGTTCAAGTCTGTGAGTTGAATGCACTCAACGAACAGAAGTTTCTTAGAGTGCTTCTGTATAGTTTTCATGTGAAGATATTTCCTTTTCCAGCATAGGCCTCAAAGCGCTCCAAATATCCACTTGCCGATTCTACAAAAACAGTGTTTCAAAACTGTTCTATCAAAAGGAAGGTTCAACGCCATGAGTAGAATGCACTCATCACAATGGAGTTGCTGAGAATGCTTCTCTCTAGTTTTTATGTGAAGATATTTCCTTTTCTAGCATAGGCCTCAAAGAGCTCCAAATAGCCACTTGCAGATTCTACAAAAAGAGGGTTTCAAATCTCTTCTATCAAAAGAAAGGTTCAACTCTGTGAGTTGAATGCACTCATCAGAAAGAAGTTTCTGAGAGTGATTCTATCTAGTTTTCATCTGCATGTATTTCCTTTTCCCCTAGATGCCGCAATCGCACCAAATATCCACTTGCAGTTTCCACAAAAAGAGTGCTGCCGAACTGCTCCATGAAAAGGAATGTTCAACTCTGTGAGTTCAATCCCCTGATGACATAGAAGTTTCTGAAAATGCTTCTGTCTAGTTGGTATAGGAAGATATTTCCTTTTCCAGCATAAGCCTCAAAGAGCTCCAAATATCCACTTGCGGATTCTGCAAAAACAGTGTTTCAAAACTGGTCGATCAAAAGGAACGTTCAACTCTGTGGGTTGAATGCACTCATCACACAGAAGTTTCTGAGAATGCTTCCGTCTAGTTCTTACGTGAAGATATTTCCTTTTCCAGCTTAGGCCTCAAACCGCTCCAAATAAACACTTGCAGATTCTACAAAAGGAGTGTTTCAAAACTGCTCTATCAAAAGGAAGGTTCAAGTCTGTGAGTTGAATGCACTCATCACAAAGAGGTTTCTGAGAATGCTGCTGTCTAGTTTTTATGTGAAGATATTTCCTTTTCCTCGCATAGACCTCAAATCGCTCCAGATATCCACTTGCAGATTTTACAGAAAGGGTGTTTCCAGACTGCTCTATCTAAAGGCACGTTCAACTCTGTGAGTTCAATGCACGCATTGCGAAGAACTTTCTGAGAATGCTTCTCTCTAGCTTTTAGGTGAAGATATTCCATTTCACAGCATAGGCCTCAAAGTGCTCCAAATAACCACTTGCAGATTTTACAAAAAGAATGTTTCAAAACTGCTCTTTCTAGAGGAAGGTTCAAGTCTGTGAGTTGAATGCACTCAACACAAAGAAGTTTCTGAGAATGCTTCTGTCCAGTTTTCATGTGAAGATATTTCCTTTTCCAGCATAGGCCCCAAACCGCTCCAAATAATCACTTGCAGAGTCTACAAAAAGAGTGTTTCCAAACTTCTCTATCAACTGGTAGGTACAAATCCGTGAGTTGAATGCTCTCATCACGAAGAAGTTTCTGAGAATGCTTCCCTCTTGTTTTGATGGGAAGATATTTCCTTTTCCAACATAGGCCTCAAGGTGCTCCGAATAAACACTTGCAGATTCTACAAACTTAGTGTTTCAAAACTGTTCTATCAAAAGGAACGTTCAAGTCTGGGAGTTGAATGAACTCATCACAAAGAAGTTTCTCAGAATGCTTCTGTCTAGTTTTTAGGTGAAGATATTTCATTTCCCAGCATAGGCCTGAAAGCGCTCCAAATATCCACTTGCAGATTCTACAAAAAGAGTGTTTCCAAACTGCTCTTACAAAAGGAAAGTTCAAGTCTGTGAGCTGAACGAACTCATCACAAAGAAGTTTCTGAGAATGCGTCTGTCTAGTTTTTATGTGTAGAAATTTCGTTTGCCAGCATAGGCCTCAAATCGCTCCAAACATCCACTAGCAAATTCTACAAAAGGAGTGTTTCAAAAGTGCGCTATCAAAAGAAAGAGTCCACTATGTGAGTTGAATGCATAAAGCACACGGAAGTTTCTGAGAATGCTTCTGTCTAGTTTTTAGGTGAAGATATTTCATTTCCCAGCATAGGCCACAAAGCGCTCCAAGTAGCCACTTGCAGATTCTACAAAAAGAGTGTTTCCAAACTGCTCTTTCAAAAGGAAGGTTCAAGTCTGTGAGTTGAGTGCCCTCATCACAAAGAAGTTTCTGAGAATGCTTCTGTCTAGTTTTTATATGAAGGTCTTTCCTTTTCCAACATAGTCCTCAAAGCGCTCCAAATAAACACTTGCAGATTCTACAAAAGGAGTGTTTCAAAACAGTTCTATCAAAAGGAACGTTGAAGTCTGCGAGTTGAATGCATTCATCACACAGAAGTTTCTGAGAATGCTTCTGTCTAGTTCTTGCGTGAAGATATTTCCTTTTCCAGCTAAGCTTCAAAGCGCTCCAAATAAACACTTGCAAATTCTACTAAAGGAGTGTTTCAAAACAGTTCTTTCAAAAGGAACGTTCAAGTCTGTGAGTTGAATGCACTCAACGAACAGAAGTTTCTTAGAGTGCTTCTGTATAGTTTTCATGTGAAGATATTTCCTTTTCCAGCATAGGCCTCAAAGCGCTCCAAATATCCACTTGCCGATTCTACAAAAACAGTGTTTCAAAACTGTTCTATCAAAAGGAAGGTTCAACGCTATGAGTAGAATGCACTCATCACAATGGAGTTGCTGAGAATGCTTCTCTCTAGTTTTTATGTGAAGATATTTCCTTTTCTAGCATAGGCCTCAAAGCGCTCCAAATAGCTACTTGCAGATTCTACAAAAAGAGGGTTTCAAATCTCTTCTATCAAAAGAAAGGTTCAACTCTGTGAGTTGAATGCACTCATCAGAAAGAAGTTTCTGAGAATGATTCTATCTAGTTTTCATCTGCATATATTTCCTTTTCCACTAGATGCCGCAATCGCACCAAATATCCACTTGCAGTTTCCACAAAAAGAGTGCTGCAGAACTGCTCCATGAAAAGGAATGTTCAACTCTGTGAGTTCAATCCCCTGATGACATAGAAGTTTCTGAAAATGCTTCTGTCTAGTTGGTATAGGAAGATATTTCCTTTTCCAGCATAAGCCTCAAAGAGCTCCAAATATCCACTTGCGGATTCTGCAAAAACAGTGTTTCAAAACTGGTCGATCAAAAGGAACGTTCAACTCTGTGAGTTGAATGCACTCATCACACAGAAGTTTCTGAGAATGCTTCCGTCTAGTTCTTACGTGAAGATATTTCCTTTTCCAGCTTAGGCCTCAAAGCGCTCCAAATAAACACTTGCAGATTCTACAAAAGGAGTGTTTCAAAACTGCTCTATCAAAAGGAAGGTTCAAGTCTGTGAGTTGAATGCACTCATCACAAAGAGGTTTCTGAGAATGCTGCTGTCTAGTTTTTATGTGAAGATATTTCCTTTTCCTCGCATAGACCTCAAATCGCTCCAGATATCCACTTGCAGATTTTACAGAAAGGGTGTTTCCAGACTGCTCTATCTAAAGGCACGTTCAACTCTGTGAGTTGAATGCACGCATTGCGAAGAACTTTCTGAGAATGCTTCTCTCTAGCTTTTAGGTGAAGATATTCCATTTCACAGCATAGGCCTCAAAGTGCTCCAAATAACCACATGCAGATTTTACAAAAAGAATGTTTCAAAACTGCTCTTTCTAGAGGAAGGTTCAAGTCTGTGAGTTGAATGCACTCAACACAAAGAAGTTTCTGAGAATGCTTCTGTCCAGTTTTCATGTGAAGATATTTCCTTTTCCAGCATAGGCCCCAAACCGCTCCAAATAATCACTTGCAGAGTCTACAAAAAGAGTGTTTCCAAACTTCTCTATCAACTGGTAGGTACAACTCCGTGAGTTGAATGCCCTCATCACGAAGAAGTTTCTGAGAATGCTTCCCTCTTGTTTTGATGGGAAGATATTTCCTTTTCCAACATAGGCCTCAAGGTGCTCCGAATAAACACTTGCAGATTCTACAAACTTAGTGTTTCAAAACTGTTCTATCAAAAGGAACGTTCAAGTCTGGGAGTTGAATGAACTCATCACAGAGAAGTTTCTCAGAATGCTTCTGTCTAGTTTTTAGGTGAAGATATTTCATTTCCCAGCATAGGCCTGAAAGCGCTCCAAATATCCACTTGCAGATTCTACAAAAAGAGTGTTTCCAAACTGCTCTTACAAAAGGAAAGTTCAAGTCTGTGAGCTGAACGAACTCATCACAAAGAAGTTTCTGAGAATGCGTCTGTCTAGTTTTTATGTGTAGAAATTTCGTTTGCCAGCATAGGCCTCAAATCGCTCCAAACATCCACTAGCAAATTCTACAAAAGGAGTGTTTCAAAAGTGCGCTATCAAAAGAAAGAGTCCACTATGTGAGTTGAATGCATAAAGCACACGGAAGTTTCTGAGAATGCTTCTGTCTAGTTTTTAGGTGAAGATATTTCATTTCCCAGCATAGGCCACAAAGCGCTCCAAATAGCCACTTGCAGATTCTACAAAAAGAGTGTTTCCAAACTGCTCTTTCAAAAGGAAGGTTCAAGTCTGTGAGTTGAGTGCCCTCATCACAAAGAAGTTTCTGAGAATGCTTCTGTCTAGTTTTTATATGAAGGTCTTTCCTTTTCCAACATAGTCCTCAAAGCGCTCCAAATAAACACTTGCAGATTCTACAAAAGGAGTGTTTCAAAACAGTTCTATCAAAAGGAACGTTCAAGTCTGTGAGTTGAATGCATTCATCACACAGAAGTTTCTGAGAATGCTTCTGTCTAGTTTTTAGGTGAAGATATTGCTTTTCCCAGCCTAGGCCTCAAAGCGCTCCAAGTATCCACTTGCAGATTCTACAAAAAGAGAGCTTCATAGCTGCTCTTTCAAAAGGAAGGTTCAAGTCTGTGTGTTGAATGCACTCATCACAAAGAAGTTTCTGAGAATGCTTCTGTCTAGTTCTTACGTGAAGATATTTCCTTTTCCAGCTAAGCTTCAAAGCGCTCCAAATAAACACTTGCAAATTCTACTAAAGGAGTGTTTCAAAAGAGTTCTTTCAAAAGGAACGTTCAAGTCTGTGAGTTGAATGCACTCAACGAACAGAAGTTTCTTAGAGTGCTTCTGTATAGTTTTCATGTGAAGATATTTCCTTTTCCAGCATAGGCCTCAAAGCGCTCCAAATATCCACTTGCCGATTCTACAAAAACAGTGTTTCAAAACTGTTCTATCAAAAGGAAGGTTCAACGCCATGAGTAGAATGCACTCATCACAATGGAGTTGCTGAGAATGCTTCTCTCTAGTTTTTATGTGAAGATATTTCCTTTTCTAGCATAGGCCTCAAAGAGCTCCAAATAGCCACTTGCAGATTCTACAAAAAGAGGGTTTCAAATCTCTTCTATCAAAAGAAAGGTTCAACTCTGTGAGTTGAATGCACTCATCAGAAAGAAGTTTCTGAGAGTGATTCTATCTAGTTTTCATCTGCATGTATTTCCTTTTCCCCTAGATGCCGCAATCGCACCAAATATCCACTTGCAGTTTCCACAAAAAGAGTGCTGCCGAACTGCTCCATGAAAAGGAATGTTCAACTCTGTGAGTTCAATCCCCTGATGACATAGAAGTTTCTGAAAATGCTTCTGTCTAGTTGGTATAGGAAGATATTTCCTTTTCCAGCATAAGCCTCAAAGAGCTCCAAATATCCACTTGCGGATTCTGCAAAAACAGTGTTTCAAAACTGGTCGATCAAAAGGAACGTTCAACTCTGTGGGTTGAATGCACTCATCACACAGAAGTTTCTGAGAATGCTTCCGTCTAGTTCTTACGTGAAGATATTTCCTTTTCCAGCTTAGGCCTCAAAGCGCTCCAAATAAACACTTGCAGATTCTACAAAAGGAGTGTTTCAAAACTGCTCTATCAAAAGGAAGGTTCAAGTCTGTGAGTTGAATGCACTCATCACAAAGAGGTTTCTGAGAATGCTGCTGTCTAGTTTTTATGTGAAGATATTTCCTTTTCCTCGCATAGACCTCAAATCGCTCCAGATATCCACTTGCAGATTTTACAGAAAGGGTGTTTCCAGACTGCTCTATCTAAAGGCACGTTCAACTCTGTGAGTTCAATGCACGCATTGCGAAGAACTTTCTGAGAATGCTTCTCTCTAGCTTTTAGGTGAAGATATTCCATTTCACAGCATAGGCCTCAAAGTGCTCCAAATAACCACTTGCAGATTTTACAAAAAGAATGTTTCAAAACTGCTCTTTCTAGAGGAAGGTTCAAGTCTGTGAGTTGAATGCACTCAACACAAAGAAGTTTCTGAGAATGCTTCTGTCCAGTTTTCATGTGAAGATATTTCCTTTTCCAGCATAGGCCCCAAACCGCTCCAAATAATCACTTGCAGAGTCTACAAAAAGAGTGTTTCCAAACTTCTCTATCAACTGGTAGGTACAAATCCGTGAGTTGAATGCTCTCATCACGAAGAAGTTTCTGAGAATGCTTCCCTCTTGTTTTGATGGGAAGATATTTCCTTTTCCAACATAGGCCTCAAGGTGCTCCGAATAAACACTTGCAGATTCTACAAACTTAGTGTTTCAAAACTGTTCTATCAAAAGGAACGTTCAAGTCTGGGAGTTGAATGAACTCATCACAAAGAAGTTTCTCAGAATGCTTCTGTCTAGTTTTTAGGTGAAGATATTTCATTTCCCAGCATAGGCCTGAAAGCGCTCCAAATATCCACTTGCAGATTCTACAAAAAGAGTGTTTCCAAACTGCTCTTACAAAAGGAAAGTTCAAGTCTGTGAGCTGAACGAACTCATCACAAAGAAGTTTCTGAGAATGCGTCTGTCTAGTTTTTATGTGTAGAAATTTCGTTTGCCAGCATAGGCCTCAAATCGCTCCAAACATCCACTAGCAAATTCTACAAAAGGAGTGTTTCAAAAGTGCGCTATCAAAAGAAAGAGTCCACTATGTGAGTTGAATGCATAAAGCACACGGAAGTTTCTGAGAATGCTTCTGTCTAGTTTTTAGGTGAAGATATTTCATTTCCCAGCATAGGCCACAAAGCGCTCCAAGTAGCCACTTGCAGATTCTACAAAAAGAGTGTTTCCAAACTGCTCTTTCAAAAGGAAGGTTCAAGTCTGTGAGTTGAGTGCCCTCATCACAAAGAAGTTTCTGAGAATGCTTCTGTCTAGTTTTTATATGAAGGTCTTTCCTTTTCCAACATAGTCCTCAAAGCGCTCCAAATAAACACTTGCAGATTCTACAAAAGGAGTGTTTCAAAACAGTTCTATCAAAAGGAACGTTGAAGTCTGCGAGTTGAATGCATTCATCACACAGAAGTTTCTGAGAATGCTTCTGTCTAGTTCTTGCGTGAAGATATTTCCTTTTCCAGCTAAGCTTCAAAGCGCTCCAAATAAACACTTGCAAATTCTACTAAAGGAGTGTTTCAAAACAGTTCTTTCAAAAGGAACGTTCAAGTCTGTGAGTTGAATGCACTCAACGAACAGAAGTTTCTTAGAGTGCTTCTGTATAGTTTTCATGTGAAGATATTTCCTTTTCCAGCATAGGCCTCAAAGCGCTCCAAATATCCACTTGCCGATTCTACAAAAACAGTGTTTCAAAACTGTTCTATCAAAAGGAAGGTTCAACGCTATGAGTAGAATGCACTCATCACAATGGAGTTGCTGAGAATGCTTCTCTCTAGTTTTTATGTGAAGATATTTCCTTTTCTAGCATAGGCCTCAAAGCGCTCCAAATAGCTACTTGCAGATTCTACAAAAAGAGGGTTTCAAATCTCTTCTATCAAAAGAAAGGTTCAACTCTGTGAGTTGAATGCACTCATCAGAAAGAAGTTTCTGAGAATGATTCTATCTAGTTTTCATCTGCATATATTTCCTTTTCCACTAGATGCCGCAATCGCACCAAATATCCACTTGCAGTTTCCACAAAAAGAGTGCTGCAGAACTGCTCCATGAAAAGGAATGTTCAACTCTGTGAGTTCAATCCCCTGATGACATAGAAGTTTCTGAAAATGCTTCTGTCTAGTTGGTATAGGAAGATATTTCCTTTTCCAGCATAAGCCTCAAAGAGCTCCAAATATCCACTTGCGGATTCTGCAAAAACAGTGTTTCAAAACTGGTCGATCAAAAGGAACGTTCAACTCTGTGAGTTGAATGCACTCATCACACAGAAGTTTCTGAGAATGCTTCCGTCTAGTTCTTACGTGAAGATATTTCCTTTTCCAGCTTAGGCCTCAAAGCGCTCCAAATAAACACTTGCAGATTCTACAAAAGGAGTGTTTCAAAACTGCTCTATCAAAAGGAAGGTTCAAGTCTGTGAGTTGAATGCACTCATCACAAAGAGGTTTCTGAGAATGCTGCTGTCTAGTTTTTATGTGAAGATATTTCCTTTTCCTCGCATAGACCTCAAATCGCTCCAGATATCCACTTGCAGATTTTACAGAAAGGGTGTTTCCAGACTGCTCTATCTAAAGGCACGTTCAACTCTGTGAGTTGAATGCACGCATTGCGAAGAACTTTCTGACAATGCTTCTCTCTAGCTTTTAGGTGAAGATATTCCATTTCACAGCATAGGCCTCAAAGTGCTCCAAATAACCACATGCAGATTTTACAAAAAGAATGTTTCAAAACTGCTCTTTCTAGAGGAAGGTTCAAGTCTGTGAGTTGAATGCACTCAACACAAAGAAGTTTCTGAGAATGCTTCTGTCCAGTTTTCATGTGAAGATATTTCCTTTTCCAGCATAGGCCCCAAACCGCTCCAAATAATCACTTGCAGAGTCTACAAAAAGAGTGTTTCCAAACTTCTCTATCAACTGGTAGGTACAACTCCGTGAGTTGAATGCCCTCATCACGAAGAAGTTTCTGAGAATGCTTCCCTCTTGTTTTGATGGGAAGATATTTCCTTTTCCAACATAGGCCTCAAGGTGCTCCGAATAAACACTTGCAGATTCTACAAACTTAGTGTTTCAAAACTGTTCTATCAAAAGGAACGTTCAAGTCTGGGAGTTGAATGAACTCATCACAGAGAAGTTTCTCAGAATGCTTCTGTCTAGTTTTTAGGTGAAGATATTTCATTTCCCAGCATAGGCCTGAAAGCGCTCCAAATATCCACTTGCAGATTCTACAAAAAGAGTGTTTCCAAACTGCTCTTACAAAAGGAAAGTTCAAGTCTGTGAGCTGAACGAACTCATCACAAAGAAGTTTCTGAGAATGCGTCTGTCTAGTTTTTATGTGTAGAAATTTCGTTTGCCAGCATAGGCCTCAAATCGCTCCAAACATCCACTAGCAAATTCTACAAAAGGAGTGTTTCAAAAGTGCGCTATCAAAAGAAAGAGTCCACTATGTGAGTTGAATGCATAAAGCACACGGAAGTTTCTGAGAATGCTTCTGTCTAGTTTTTAGGTGAAGATATTTCATTTCCCAGCATAGGCCACAAAGCGCTCCAAATAGCCACTTGCAGATTCTACAAAAAGAGTGTTTCCAAACTGCTCTTTCAAAAGGAAGGTTCAAGTCTGTGAGTTGAGTGCCCTCATCACAAAGAAGTTTCTGAGAATGCTTCTGTCTAGTTTTTATATGAAGGTCTTTCCTTTTCCAACATAGTCCTCAAAGCGCTCCAAATAAACACTTGCAGATTCTACAAAAGGAGTGTTTCAAAACAGTTCTATCAAAAGGAACGTTCAAGTCTGTGAGTTGAATGCATTCATCACACAGAAGTTTCTGAGAATGCTTCTGTCTAGTTTTTAGGTGAAGATATTGCTTTTCCCAGCCTAGGCCTCAAAGCGCTCCAAGTATCCACTTGCAGATTCTACAAAAAGAGAGCTTCATAGCTGCTCTTTCAAAAGGAAGGTTCAAGTCTGTGTGTTGAATGCACTCATCACAAAGAAGTTTCTGAGAATGCTTCTGTCTAGTTCTTACGTGAAGATATTTCCTTTTCCAGCTAAGCTTCAAAGCGCTCCAAATAAACACTTGCAAATTCTACTAAAGGAGTGTTTCAAAAGAGTTCTTTCAAAAGGAACGTTCAAGTCTGTGAGTTGAATGCACTCAACGAACAGAAGTTTCTTAGAGTGCTTCTGTATAGTTTTCATGTGAAGATATTTCCTTTTCCAGCATAGGCCTCAAAGCGCTCCAAATATCCACTTGCCGATTCTACAAAAACAGTGTTTCAAAACTGTTCTATCAAAAGGAAGGTTCAACGCCATGAGTAGAATGCACTCATCACAATGGAGTTGCTGAGAATGCTTCTCTCTAGTTTTTATGTGAAGATATTTCCTTTTCTAGCATAGGCCTCAAAGAGCTCCAAATAGCCACTTGCAGATTCTACAAAAAGAGGGTTTCAAATCTCTTCTATCAAAAGAAAGGTTCAACTCTGTGAGTTGAATGCACTCATCAGAAAGAAGTTTCTGAGAGTGATTCTATCTAGTTTTCATCTGCATGTATTTCCTTTTCCCCTAGATGCCGCAATCGCACCAAATATCCACTTGCAGTTTCCACAAAAAGAGTGCTGCAGAACTACTCCATGAAAAGGAATGTTCAACTCTGTGAGTTCAATCCCCTGATGACATAGAAGTTTCTGAAAATGCTTCTGTCTAGTTGGTATAGGAAGATATTTCCTTTTCCAGCATAAGCCTCAAAGAGCTCCAAATATCCACTTGCGGATTCTGCAAAAACAGTGTTTCAAAACTGGTCGATCAAAAGGAACGTTCAACTCTGTGGGTTGAATGCACTCATCACACAGAAGTTTCTGAGAATGCTTCCGTCTAGTTCTTACGTGAAGATATTTCCTTTTCCAGCTTAGGCCTCAAAGCGCTCCAAATAAACACTTGCAGATTCTACAAAAGGAGTGTTTCAAAACTGCTCTATCAAAAGGAAGGTTCAAGTCTGTGAGTTGAATGCACTCATCACAAAGAGGTTTCTGAGAATGCTGCTGTCTAGTTTTTATGTGAAGATATTTCCTTTTCCTCGCATAGACCTCAAATCGCTCCAGATATCCACTTGCAGATTTTACAGAAAGGGTGTTTCCAGACTGCTCTATCTAAAGGCACGTTCAACTCTGTGAGTTCAATGCACGCATTGCGAAGAACTTTCTGAGAATGCTTCTCTCTAGCTTTTAGGTGAAGATATTCCATTTCACAGCATAGGCCTCAAAGTGCTCCAAATAACCACTTGCAGATTTTACAAAAAGAATGTTTCAAAACTGCTCTTTCTAGAGGAAGGTTCAAGTCTGTGAGTTGAATGCACTCAACACAAAGAAGTTTCTGAGAATGCTTCTGTCCAGTTTTCATGTGAAGATATTTCCTTTTCCAGCATAGGCCCCAAACCGCTCCAAATAATCACTTGCAGAGTCTACAAAAAGAGTGTTTCCAAACTTCTCTATCAACTGGTAGGTACAAATCCGTGAGTTGAATGCTCTCATCACGAAGAAGTTTCTGAGAATGCTTCCCTCTTGTTTTGATGGGAAGATATTTCCTTTTCCAACATAGGCCTCAAGGTGCTCCGAATAAACACTTGCAGATTCTACAAACTTAGTGTTTCAAAACTGTTCTATCAAAAGGAACGTTCAAGTCTGGGAGTTGAATGAACTCATCACAAAGAAGTTTCTCAGAATGCTTCTGTCTAGTTTTTAGGTGAAGATATTTCATTTCCCAGCATAGGCCTGAAAGCGCTCCAAATATCCACTTGCCGATTCTACAAAAACAGTGTTTCAAAACTGTTCTACCAAAAGGAAGGTTCAACACTATGAGTAGAATGCACTCATCACAATGGAGTTGCTGAGAATGCTTCCCTCTAGTTTTTATGTGAAGATATTTCCTTTTCTAGCATAGGCCTCAAAGCGCTCCAAATAGCCACTTACAGATTCTACAAAAAGAGGGTTTCAAATCTCTTCTATCAAAAGAAAGGTTCAACTCTGTGAGTTGAATGCACTCATCAGAAAGAAGTTTCTGAGAATGATTCTATCTAGTTTTCATCTGCATGTATTTCCTTTTCCACTAGATGCCGCAATCGCACCAAATATCCACTTGCAGTTTCCGCAAAAAGAGTGCTGCAGAACTGCTCCATGAAAAGGAATGTTCAACTCTGTGAGTTCAATCCCCTGATGACATAGAAGTTTCTGAAAATGCTTCTGTCTAGTTGGTATAGGAAGATATTTCCTTTTCCAGCATAAGCCTCAAAGAGCTCCAAATATCCACTTGCGGATTCTGCAAAAACAGTGTTTCAAAACTGGTCGATCAAAAGGAACGTTCAACTCTGTGGGTTGAATGCACTCATCACACAGAAGTTTCTGAGAATGCTTCCGTCTAGTTCTTACGTGAAGATATTTCCTTTTCCAGCTTAGGCCTCAAAGCGCTCCAAATAAACACTTGCAGATTCTACAAAAGGAGTGTTTCAAAACTGCTCTATCAAAAGGAAGGTTCAAGTCTGTGAGTTGAATGCACTCATCACAAAGAGGTTTCTGAGAATGCTGCTGTCTAGTTTTTATGTGAAGATATTTCCTTTTCCTCGCATAGACCTCAAATCGCTCCAGATATCCACTTGCAGATTTTACAGAAAGGGTGTTTCCAGACTGCTCTATCTAAAGGCACGTTCAACTCTGTGAGTTGAATGCACGCATTGCGAAGAACTTTCTGAGAATGCTTCTCTCTAGCTTTTAGGTGAAGATATCCCATTTCACAGCATAGGCCTCAAAGTGCTCCAAATAACCACTTGCAGATTTTACAAAAAGAATGTTTCAAAACTGCTCTTTCTAGAGGAAGGTTCAAGTCTGTGGGTTGAATGCACTCAACACAAAGAAGTTTCTGAGAATGCTTCTGTCCAGTTTTCATGTGAAGATATTTCCTTTTCCAGCATAGGCCCCAAACCGCTCCAAATAATCACTTGCAGAGTCTACAAAAAGAGTGTTTCCAAACTTCTCTATCAACTGGTAGGTACAACTCCGTGAGTTGAATGCCCTCATCACGAAGAAGTTTCTGAGAATGCTTCCCTCTTGTTTTGATGGGAAGATATTTCCTTTTCCAACATAGGCCTCAAGGTGCTCCGAATAAACACTTGCAGATTCTACAAACTTAGTGTTTCAAAACTGTTCTATCAAAAGGAACGTTCAAGTCTGGGAGTTGAATGAACTCATCACAAAGAAGTTTCTCAGAATGCTTCTGTCTAGTTTTTAGGTGAAGATATTTCATTTCCCAGCATAGGCCTGAAAGCGCTCCAAATATCCACTTGCCGATTCTACAAAAACAGTGTTTCAAAACTGTTCTACCAAAAGGAAGGTTCAACACTATGAGTAGAATGCACTCATCACAATGGAGTTGCTGAGAATGCTTCCCTCTAGTTTTTATGTGAAGATATTTCCTTTTCTAGCATAGGCCTCAAAGCGCTCCAAATAGCCACTTACAGATTCTACAAAAAGAGGGTTTCAAATCTCTTCTATCAAAAGAAAGGTTCAACTCTGTGAGTTGAATGCACTCATCAGAAAGAAGTTTCTGAGAATGATTCTATCTAGTTTTCATCTGCATGTATTTCCTTTTCCACTAGATGCCGCAATCGCACCAAATATCCAGTTGCAGTTTCCGCAAAAAGAGTGCTGCAGAACTGCTCCATGAAAAGGAATGTTCAACTCTGTGAGTTCAATCCCCTGATGACATAGAAGTTTCTGAAAATGCTTCTGTCTAGTTGGTATAGGAAGATATTTCCTTTTCCAGCATAAGCCTCAAAGAGCTCCAAATATCCACTTGCGGATTCTGCAAAAACAGTGTTTCAAAACTGGTCGATCAAAAGGAACGTTCAACTCTGTGGGTTGAATGCACTCATCACACAGAAGTTTCTGAGAATGCTTCCGTCTAGTTCTTACGTGAAGATATTTCCTTTTCCAGCTTAGGCCTCAAAGCGCTCCAAATAAACACTTGCAGATTCTACAAAAGGAGTGTTTCAAAACTGCTCTATCAAAAGGAAGGTTCAAGTCTGTGAGTTGAATGCACTCATCACAAAGAGGTTTCTGAGAATGCTGCTGTCTAGTTTTTATGTGAAGATATTTCCTTTTCCTCGCATAGACCTCAAATCGCTCCAGATATCCACTTGCAGATTTTACAGAAAGGGTGTTTCCAGACTGCTCTATCTAAAGGCACGTTCAACTCTGTGAGTTGAATGCACGCATTGTGAAGAACTTTCTGAGAATGCTTCTCTCTAGCTTTTAGGTGAAGATATTCCATTTCACAGCATAGGCCTCAAAGTGCTCCAAATAACCACTTGCAGATTTTACAAAAAGAATGTTTCAAAACTGCTCTTTCTAGAGGAAGGTTCAAGTCTGTGAGTTGAATGCACTCAACACAAAGAAGTTTCTGAGAATGCTTCTGTCCAGTTTTCATGTGAAGATATTTCCTTTTCCAGCATAGGCCCCAAACCGCTCCAAATAATCACTTGCAGAGTCTACAAAAAGAGTGTTTCCAAACTTCTCTATCAACTGGTAGGTACAAATCCGTGAGTTGAATGCTCTCATCACGAAGAAGTTTCTGAGAATGCTTCCCTCTTGTTTTGATGGGAAGATATTTCCTTTTCCAACATAGGCCTCAAGGTGCTCCGAATAAACACTTGCAGATTCTACAAACTTAGTGTTTCAAAACTGTTCTATCAAAAGGAACGTTCAAGTCTGGGAGTTGAATGAACTCATCACAAAGAAGTTTCTCAGAATGCTTCTGTCTAGTTTTTAGGTGAAGATATTTCATTTCCCAGCATAGGCCTGAAAGCGCTCCAAATATCCACTTGCCGATTCTACAAAAACAGTGTTTCAAAACTGTTCTACCAAAAGGAAGGTTCAACACTATGAGTAGAATGCACTCATCACAATGGAGTTGCTGAGAATGCTTCCCTCTAGTTTTTATGTGAAGATATTTCCTTTTCTAGCATAGGCCTCAAAGCGCTCCAAATAGCCACTTACAGATTCTACAAAAAGAGGGTTTCAAATCTCTTCTATCAAAAGAAAGGTTCAACTCTGTGAGTTGAATGCACTCATCAGAAAGAAGTTTCTGAGAATGATTCTATCTAGTTTTCATCTGCATGTATTTCCTTTTCCACTAGATGCCGCAATCGCACCAAATATCCACTTGCAGTTTCCGCAAAAAGAGTGCTGCAGAACTGCTCCATGAAAAGGAATGTTCAACTCTGTGAGTTCAATCCCCTGATGACATAGAAGTTTCTGAAAATGCTTCTGTCTAGTTGGTATAGGAAGATATTTCCTTTTCCAGCATAAGCCTCAAAGAGCTCCAAATATCCACTTGCGGATTCTGCAAAAACAGTGTTTCAAAACTGGTCGATCAAAAGGAACGTTCAACTCTGTGGGTTGAATGCACTCATCACACAGAAGTTTCTGAGAATGCTTCCGTCTAGTTCTTACGTGAAGATATTTCCTTTTCCAGCTTAGGCCTCAAAGCGCTCCAAATAAACACTTGCAGATTCTACAAAAGGAGTGTTTCAAAACTGCTCTATCAAAAGGAAGGTTCAAGTCTGTGAGTTGAATGCACTCATCACAAAGAGGTTTCTGAGAATGCTGCTGTCTAGTTTTTATGTGAAGATATTTCCTTTTCCTCGCATAGACCTCAAATCGCTCCAGATATCCACTTGCAGATTTTACAGAAAGGGTGTTTCCAGACTGCTCTATCTAAAGGCACGTTCAACTCTGTGAGTTGAATGCACGCATTGCGAAGAACTTTCTGAGAATGCTTCTCTCTAGCTTTTAGGTGAAGATATCCCATTTCACAGCATAGGCCTCAAAGTGCTCCAAATAACCACTTGCAGATTTTACAAAAAGAATGTTTCAAAACTGCTCTTTCTAGAGGAAGGTTCAAGTCTGTGGGTTGAATGCACTCAACACAAAGAAGTTTCTGAGAATGCTTCTGTCCAGTTTTCATGTGAAGATATTTCCTTTTCCAGCATAGGCCCCAAACCGCTCCAAATAATCACTTGCAGAGTCTACAAAAAGAGTGTTTCCAAACTTCTCTATCAACTGGTAGGTACAACTCCGTGAGTTGAATGCCCTCATCACGAAGAAGTTTCTGAGAATGCTTCCCTCTTGTTTTGATGGGAAGATATTTCCTTTTCCAACATAGGCCTCAAGGTGCTCCGAATAAACACTTGCAGATTCTACAAACTTAGTGTTTCAAAACTGTTCTATCAAAAGGAACGTTCAAGTCTGGGAGTTGAATGAACTCATCACAAAGAAGTTTCTCAGAATGCTTCTGTCTAGTTTTTAGGTGAAGATATTTCATTTCCCAGCATAGGCCTGAAAGCGCTCCAAATATCCACTTGCCGATTCTACAAAAACAGTGTTTCAAAACTGTTCTACCAAAAGGAAGGTTCAACACTATGAGTAGAATGCACTCATCACAATGGAGTTGCTGAGAATGCTTCCCTCTAGTTTTTATGTGAAGATATTTCCTTTTCTAGCATAGGCCTCAAAGCGCTCCAAATAGCCACTTACAGATTCTACAAAAAGAGGGTTTCAAATCTCTTCTATCAAAAGAAAGGTTCAACTCTGTGAGTTGAATGCACTCATCAGAAAGAAGTTTCTGAGAATGATTCTATCTAGTTTTCATCTGCATGTATTTCCTTTTCCACTAGATGCCGCAATCGCACCAAATATCCAGTTGCAGTTTCCGCAAAAAGAGTGCTGCAGAACTGCTCCATGAAAAGGAATGTTCAACTCTGTGAGTTCAATCCCCTGATGACATAGAAGTTTCTGAAAATGCTTCTGTCTAGTTGGTATAGGAAGATATTTCCTTTTCCAGCATAAGCCTCAAAGAGCTCCAAATATCCACTTGCGGATTCTGCAAAAACAGTGTTTCAAAACTGGTCGATCAAAAGGAACGTTCAACTCTGTGGGTTGAATGCACTCATCACACAGAAGTTTCTGAGAATGCTTCCGTCTAGTTCTTACGTGAAGATATTTCCTTTTCCAGCTTAGGCCTCAAAGCGCTCCAAATAAACACTTGCAGATTCTACAAAAGGAGTGTTTCAAAACTGCTCTATCAAAAGGAAGGTTCAAGTCTGTGAGTTGAATGCACTCATCACAAAGAGGTTTCTGAGAATGCTGCTGTCTAGTTTTTATGTGAAGATATTTCCTTTTCCTCGCATAGACCTCAAATCGCTCCAGATATCCACTTGCAGATTTTACAGAAAGGGTGTTTCCAGACTGCTCTATCTAAAGGCACGTTCAACTCTGTGAGTTCAATGCACGCATTGTGAAGAACTTTCTGAGAATGCTTCTCTCTAGCTTTTAGGTGAAGATATTCCATTTCACAGCATAGGCCTCAAAGTGCTCCAAATAACCACTTGCAGATTTTACAAAAAGAATGTTTCAAAACTGCTCTTTCTAGAGGAAGGTTCAAGTCTGTGAGTTGAATGCACTCAACACAAAGAAGTTTCTGAGAATGCTTCTGTCCAGTTTTCATGTGAAGATATTTCCTTTTCCAGCATAGGCCCCAAACCGCTCCAAATAATCACTTGCAGAGTCTACAAAAAGAGTGTTTCCAAACTTCTCTATCAACTGGTAGGTACAAATCCGTGAGTTGAATGCTCTCATCACGAAGAAGTTTCTGAGAATGCTTCTCTCTTGTTTTGATGGGAAGATATTTCCTTTTCCAACATAGGCCTCAAGGTGCTCCGAATAAACACTTGCAGATTCTACAAACTTAGTGTTTCAAAACTGTTCTATCAAAAGGAACGTTCAAGTCTGGGAGTTGAATGAACTCATCACAAAGAAGTTTCTCAGAATGCTTCTGTCTAGTTTTTAGGTGAAGATATTTCATTTCCCAGCATAGGCCTGAAAGCGCTCCAAATATCCACTTGCCGATTCTACAAAAACAGTGTTTCAAAACTGTTCTACCAAAAGGAAGGTTCAACACTATGAGTAGAATGCACTCATCACAATGGAGTTGCTGAGAATGCTTCCCTCTAGTTTTTATGTGAAGATATTTCCTTTTCTAGCATAGGCCTCAAAGCGCTCCAAATAGCCACTTACAGATTCTACAAAAAGAGGGTTTCAAATCTCTTCTATCAAAAGAAAGGTTCAACTCTGTGAGTTGAATGCACTCATCAGAAAGAAGTTTCTGAGAATGATTCTATCTAGTTTTCATCTGCATGTATTTCCTTTTCCACTAGATGCCGCAATCGCACCAAATATCCAGTTGCAGTTTCCGCAAAAAGAGTGCTGCAGAACTGCTCCATGAAAAGGAATGTTCAACTCTGTGAGTTCAATCCCCTGATGACATAGAAGTTTCTGAAAATGCTTCTGTCTAGTTGGTATAGGAAGATATTTCCTTTTCCAGCATAAGCCTCAAAGAGCTCCAAATATCCACTTGCGGATTCTGCAAAAACAGTGTTTCAAAACTGGTCGATCAAAAGGAACGTTCAACTCTGTGGGTTGAATGCACTCATCACACAGAAGTTTCTGAGAATGCTTCCGTCTAGTTCTTACGTGAAGATATTTCCTTTTCCAGCTTAGGCCTCAAAGCGCTCCAAATAAACACTTGCAGATTCTACAAAAGGAGTGTTTCAAAACTGCTCTATCAAAAGGAAGGTTCAAGTCTGTGAGTTGAATGCACTCATCACAAAGAGGTTTCTGAGAATGCTGCTGTCTAGTTTTTATGTGAAGATATTTCCTTTTCCTCGCATAGACCTCAAATCGCTCCAGATATCCACTTGCAGATTTTACAGAAAGGGTGTTTCCAGACTGCTCTATCTAAAGGCACGTTCAACTCTGTGAGTTCAATGCACGCATTGCGAAGAACTTTCTGAGAATGCTTCTCTCTAGCTTTTAGGTGAAGATATTCCATTTCGCAGCATAGGCCTCAAAGTGCTCCAAATAACCACTTGCAGATTTTACAAAAAGAATGTTTCAAAACTGCTCTTTCTAGAGGAAGATTCAAGTCTGTGAGTTGAATGCACTCAACACAAAGAAGTTTCTGAGAATGCTTCTGTCCAGTTTTCATGTGAAGATATTTCCTTTTCCAGCATAGGCCCCAAACCGCCCCAAATAATCACTTGCAGAGTCTACAAAAAGAGTGTTTCCAAACTTCTCTATCAACTGGTAGGTACAACTCCGTGAGTTGAATGCCCTCATCACGAAGAAGTTTCTGAGAATGCTTCCCTCTTGTTTTGATGGGAAGATATTTCCTTTTCCAACATAGGCCTCAAGGTGCTCCGAATAAACACTTGCAGATTCTACAAACTTAGTGTTTCAAAACTGTTCTATCAAAAGGAACGTTCAAGTCTGGGAGTTGAATGAACTCATCACAAAGAAGTTTCTCAGAATGCTTCTGTCTAGTTTTTAGGTGAAGATATTTCATTTCCCAGCATAGGCCTGAAAGCGCTCCAAATATCCACTTGCAGATTCTACAAAAAGAGTGTTTCCAAACTGCTCTTACAAAAGGAAAGTTCAAGTCTGTGAGCTGAACGAACTCATCACAAAGAAGTTTCTGAGAATGCGTCTGTCTAGTTTTTATGTGTAGAAATTTCGTTTGCCAGCACAGGCCTCAAATCGCTCCAAACATCCACTAGCAAATTCTACAAAAGGAGTGTTTCAAAAGTGCGCTATCAAAAGAAAGAGTCCACTATGTGAGTTGAATGCATAAAGCACACGGAAGTTTCTGAGAATGCTTCTGTCTAGTTTTTAGGTGAAGATATTTCATTTCCCAGCATAGGCCACAAAGCGCTCCAAGTAGCCACTTGCAGATTCTACAAAAAGAGTGTTTCCAAACTGCTCTTTCAAAAGGAAGGTTCAAGTCTGTGAGTTGAGTGCCCTCATCACAAAGAAGTTTCTGAGAATGCTTCTGTCTAGTTTTTATATGAAGGTCTTTCCTTTTCCAACATAGTCCTCAAAGCGCTCCAAATAAACACTTGCAGATTCTACAAAAGGAGTGTTTCAAAACAGTTCTATCAAAAGGAACGTTGAAGTCTGCGAGTTGAATGCATTCATCACACAGAAGTTTCTGAGAATGCTTCTGTCTAGTTCTTGCGTGAAGATATTTCCTTTTCCAGCTAAGCTTCAAAGCGCTCCAAATAAACACTTGCAAATTCTACTAAAGGAGTGTTTCAAAACAGTTCTTTCAAAAGGAACGTTCAAGTCTGTGAGTTGAATGCACTCAACGAACAGAAGTTTCTTAGAGTGCTTCTGTATAGTTTTCATGTGAAGATATTTCCTTTTCCAGCATAGGCCTCAAAGCGCTCCAAATATCCACTTGCCGATTCTACAAAAACAGTGTTTCAAAACTGTTCTATCAAAAGGAAGGTTCAACGCTATGAGTAGAATGCACTCATCACAATGGAGTTGCTGAGAATGCTTCTCTCTAGTTTTTATGTGAAGATATTTCCTTTTCTAGCATAGGCCTCAAAGCGCTCCAAATAGCTACTTGCAGATTCTACAAAAAGAGGGTTTCAAATCTCTTCTATCAAAAGAAAGGTTCAACTCTGTGAGTTGAATGCACTCATCAGAAAGAAGTTTCTGAGAATGATTCTATCTAGTTTTCATCTGCATATATTTCCTTTTCCACTAGATGCCGCAATCGCACCAAATATCCACTTGCAGTTTCCACAAAAAGAGTGCTGCAGAACTGCTCCATGAAAAGGAATGTTCAACTCTGTGAGTTCAATCCCCTGATGACATAGAAGTTTCTGAAAATGCTTCTGTCTAGTTGGTATAGGAAGATATTTCCTTTTCCAGCATAAGCCTCAAAGAGCTCCAAATATCCACTTGCGGATTCTGCAAAAACAGTGTTTCAAAACTGGTCGATCAAAAGGAACGTTCAACTCTGTGAGTTGAATGCACTCATCACACAGAAGTTTCTGAGAATGCTTCCGTCTAGTTCTTACGTGAAGATATTTCCTTTTCCAGCTTAGGCCTCAAAGCGCTCCAAATAAACACTTGCAGATTCTACAAAAGGAGTGTTTCAAAACTGCTCTATCAAAAGGAAGGTTCAAGTCTGTGAGTTGAATGCACTCATCACAAAGAGGTTTCTGAGAATGCTGCTGTCTAGTTTTTATGTGAAGATATTTCCTTTTCCTCGCATAGACCTCAAATCGCTCCAGATATCCACTTGCAGATTTTACAGAAAGGGTGTTTCCAGACTGCTCTATCTAAAGGCACGTTCAACTCTGTGAGTTGAATGCACGCATTGCGAAGAACTTTCTGACAATGCTTCTCTCTAGCTTTTAGGTGAAGATATTCCATTTCACAGCATAGGCCTCAAAGTGTTCCAAATAACCACATGCAGATTTTACAAAAAGAATGTTTCAAAACTGCTCTTTCTAGAGGAAGGTTCAAGTCTGTGAGTTGAATGCACTCAACACAAAGAAGTTTCTGAGAATGCTTCTGTCCAGTTTTCATGTGAAGATATTTCCTTTTCCAGCATAGGCCCCAAACCGCTCCAAATAATCACTTGCAGAGTCTACAAAAAGAGTGTTTCCAAACTTCTCTATCAACTGGTAGGTACAACTCCGTGAGTTGAATGCCCTCATCACGAAGAAGTTTCTGAGAATGCTTCCCTCTTGTTTTGATGGGAAGATATTTCCTTTTCCAACATAGGCCTCAAGGTGCTCCGAATAAACACTTGCAGATTCTACAAACTTAGTGTTTCAAAACTGTTCTATCAAAAGGAACGTTCAAGTCTGGGAGTTGAATGAACTCATCACAGAGAAGTTTCTCAGAATGCTTCTGTCTAGTTTTTAGGTGAAGATATTTCATTTCCCAGCATAGGCCTGAAAGCGCTCCAAATATCCACTTGCAGATTCTACAAAAAGACTGTTTCCAAACTGGTCTTACAAAAGGAAAGTTCAAGTCTGTGAGCTGAACGAACTCATCACAAAGAAGTTTCTGAGAATGCGTATGTCTAGTTTTTATGTGTAGAAATTTCGTTTGCCAGCATAGGCCTCAAATCGCTCCAAACATCCACTAGCAAATTCTACAAAAGGAGTGTTTCAAAAGTGCGCTATCAAAAGAAAGAGTCCACTATGTGAGTTGAATGCATAAAGCACACGGAAGTTTCTGAGAATGCTTCTGTCTAGTTTTTAGGTGAAGATATTTCATTTCCCAGCATAGGCCACAAAGCGCTCCAAATAGCCACTTGCAGATTCTACAAAAAGAGTGTTTCCAAACTGCTCTTTCAAAAGGAAGGTTCAAGTCTGTGAGTTGAGTGCCCTCATCACAAAGAAGTTTCTGAGAATGCTTCTGTCTAGTTTTTATATGAAGGTCTTTCCTTTTCCAACATAGTCCTCAAAGCGCTCCAAATAAACACTTGCAGATTCTACAAAAGGAGTGTTTCAAAACAGTTCTATCAAAAGGAACGTTCAAGTCTGTGAGTTGAATGCATTCATCACACAGAAGTTTCTGAGAATGCTTCTGTCTAGTTTTTAGGTGAAGATATTGCTTTTCCCAGCCTAGGCCTCAAAGCGCTCCAAGTATCCACTTGCAGATTCTACAAAAAGAGAGCTTCATAGCTGCTCTTTCAAAAGGAAGGTTCAAGTCTGTGTGTTGAATGCACTCATCACAAAGAAGTTTCTGAGAATGCTTCTGTCTAGTTCTTACGTGAAGATATTTCCTTTTCCAGCTAAGCTTCAAAGCGCTCCAAATAAACACTTGCAAATTCTACTAAAGGAGTGTTTCAAAACAGTTCTTTCAAAAGGAACGTTCAAGTCTGTGAGTTGAATGCACTCAACGAACAGAAGTTTCTTAGAGTGCTTCTGTATAGTTTTCATGTGAAGATATTTCCTTTTCCAGCATAGGCCTCAAAGCGCTCCAAATATCCACTTGCCGATTCTACAAAAACAGTGTTTCAAAACTGTTCTATCAAAAGGAAGGTTCAACGCCATGAGTAGAATGCACTCATCACAATGGAGTTGCTGAGAATGCTTCTCTCTAGTTTTTATGTGAAGATATTTCCTTTTCTAGCATAGGCCTCAAAGCGCTCCAAATAGCCACTTGCAGATTCTACAAAAAGAGGGTTTCAAATCTCTTCTATCAAAAGAAAGGTTCAACTCTGTGAGTTGAATGCACTCATCAGAAAGAAGTTTCTGAGAATGATTCTATCTAGTTTTCATCTGCATGTATTTCCTTTTCCCCTAGATGCCGCAATCGCACCAAATATCCACTTGCAGTTTCCACAAAAAGAGTGCTGCAGAACTGCTCCATGAAAAGGAATGTTCAACTCTGTGAGTTCAATCCCCTGATGACATAGAAGTTTCTGAAAATGCTTCTGTCTAGTTGGTATAGGAAGATATTTCCTTTTCCAACATAAGCCTCAAAGAGCTCCAAATATCCACTTGCGGATTCTGCAAAAACAGTGTTTCAAAACTGGTCGATCAAAAGGAACGTTCAACTCTGTGGGTTGAATGCACTCATCACACAGAAGTTTCTGAGAATGCTTCCGTCTAGTTCTTACGTGAAGATATTTCCTTTTCCAGCTTAGGCCTCAAAGCGCTCCAAATAAACACTTGCAGATTCTACAAAAGGAGTGTTTCAAAACTGCTCTATCAAAAGGAAGGTTCAAGTCTGTGAGTTGAATGCACTCATCACAAAGAGGTTTCTGAGAATGCTGCTGTCTAGTTTTTATGTGAAGATATTTCCTTTTCCTCGCATAGACCTCAAATCGCTCCAGATATCCACTTGCAGATTTTACAGAAAGGGTGTTTCCAGACTGCTCTATCTAAAGGCACGTTCAACTCTGTGAGTTGAATGCACGCATTGCGAAGAACTTTCTGAGAATGCTTCTCTCTAGCTTTTAGGTGAAGATATTCCATTTCACAGCATAGGCCTCAAAGTGCTCCAAATAACCACTTGCAGATTTTACAAAAAGAATGTTTCAAAACTGCTCTTTCTAGAGGAAGGTTCAAGTCTGTGAGTTGAATGCACTCAACACAAAGAAGTTTCTGAGAATGCTTCTGTCCAGTTTTCATGTGAAGATATTTCCTTTTCCAGCATAGGCCCCAAACCGCTCCAAATAATCACTTGCAGAGTCTACAAAAAGAGTGTTTCCAAACTTCTCTATCAACTGGTAGGTACAAATCCGTGAGTTGAATGCTCTCATCACGAAGAAGTTTCTGAGAATGCTTCCCTCTTGTTTTGATGGGAAGATATTTCCTTTTCCAACATAGGCCTCAAGGTGCTCCGAATAAACACTTGCAGATTCTACAAACTTAGTGTTTCAAAACTGTTCTATCAAAAGGAACGTTCAAGTCTGGGAGTTGAATGAACTCATCACAAAGAAGTTTCTCAGAATGCTTCTGTCTAGTTTTTAGGTGAAGATATTTCATTTCCCAGCATAGGCCTGAAAGCGCTACAAATATCCACTTGCAGATTCTACAAAAAGAGTGTTTCCAAACTGCTCTTACAAAAGGAAAGTTCAAGTCTGTGAGCTGAACGAACTCATCACAAAGAAGTTTCTGAGAATGCGTCTGTCTAGTTTTTATGTGTAGAAATTTCGTTTGCCAGCATAGGCCTCAAATCGCTCCAAACATCCACTAGCAAATTCTACAAAAGGAGTGTTTCAAAAGTGCGCTATCAAAAGAAAGAGTCCACTATGTGAGTTGAATGCATAAAGCACACGGAAGTTTCTGAGAATGCTTCTGTCTAGTTTTTAGGTGAAGATATTTCATTTGCCAGCATAGGCCACAAAGCGCTCCAAGTAGCCACTTGCAGATTCTACAAAAAGAGTGTTTCCAAACTGCTCTTTCAAAAGGAAGGTTCAAGTCTGTGAGTTGAGTGCCCTCATCACAAAGAAGTTTCTGAGAATGCTTCTGTCTAGTTTTTATATGAAGGTCTTTCCTTTTCCAACATAGTCCTCAAAGCGCTCCAAATAAACACTTGCAGATTCTACAAAAGGAGTGTTTCAAAACAGTTCTATCAAAAGGAACGTTGAAGTCTGCGAGTTGAATGCATTCATCACACAGAAGTTTCTGAGAATGCTTCTGTCTAGTTCTTGCGTGAAGATATTTCCTTTTCCAGCTAAGCTTCAAAGCGCTCCAAATAAACACTTGCAAATTCTACTAAAGGAGTGTTTCAAAACAGTTCTTTCAAAAGGAACGTTCAAGTCTGTGAGTTGAATGCACTCAACGAACAGAAGTTTCTTAGAGTGCTTCTGTATAGTTTTCATGTGAAGATATTTCCTTTTCCAGCTTAGGCCTCAAAGCGCTCCAAATATCCACTTGCCGATTCTACAAAAACAGTGTTTCAAAACTGTTCTATCAAAAGGAAGGTTCAACGCTATGAGTAGAATGCACTCATCACAATGGAGTTGCTGAGAATGCTTCTCTCTAGTTTTTATGTGAAGATATTTCCTTTTCTAGCATAGGCCTCAAAGCGCTCCAGATAGCTACTTGCAGATTCTACAAAAAGAGGGTTTCAAATCTCTTCTATCAAAAGAAAGGTTCAACTCTGTGAGTTGAATGCACTCATCAGAAAGAAGTTTCTGAGAATGATTCTATCTAGTTTTCATCTGCATATATTTCCTTTTCCACTAGATGCCGCAATCGCACCAAATATCCACTTGCAGTTTCCACAAAAAGAGTGCTGCAGAACTGCTCCATGAAAAGGAATGTTCAACTCTGTGAGTTCAATCCCCTGATGACATAGAAGTTTCTGAAAATGCTTCTGTCTAGTTGGTATAGGAAGATATTTCCTTTTCCAGCATAAGCCTCAAAGAGCTCCAAATATCCACTTGCGGATTCTGCAAAAACAGTGTTTCAAAACTGGTCGATCAAAAGGAACGTTCAACTCTGTGAGTTGAATGCACTCATCACACAGAAGTTTCTGAGAATGCTTCCGTCTAGTTCTTACGTGAAGATATTTCCTTTTCCAGCTTAGGCCTCAAAGCGCTCCAAATAAACACTTGCAGATTCTACAAAAGGAGTGTTTCAAAACTGCTCTATCAAAAGGAAGGTTCAAGTCTGTGAGTTGAATGCACTCATCACAAAGAGGTTTCTGAGAATGCTGCTGTCTAGTTTTTATGTGAAGATATTTCCTTTTCCTCGCATAGACCTCAAATCGCTCCAGATATCCACTTGCAGATTTTACAGAAAGGGTGTTTCCAGACTGCTCTATCTAAAGGCACGTTCAACTCTGTGAGTTGAATGCACGCATTGCGAAGAACTTTCTGACAATGCTTCTCTCTAGCTTTTAGGTGAAGATATTCCATTTCACAGCATAGGCCTCAAAGTGCTCCAAATAACCACATGCAGATTTTACAAAAAGAATGTTTCAAAACTGCTCTTTCTAGAGGAAGGTTCAAGTCTGTGAGTTGAATGCACTCAACACAAAGAAGTTTCTGAGAATGCTTCTGTCCAGTTTTCATGTGAAGATATTTCCTTTTCCAGCATAGGCCCCAAACCGCTCCAAATAATCACTTGCAGAGTCTACAAAAAGAGTGTTTCCAAACTTCTCTATCAACTGGTAGGTACAACTCCGTGAGTTGAATGCCCTCATCACGATGAAGTTTCTGAGAATGCTTCCCTCTTGTTTTGATGGGAAGATATTTCCTTTTCCAACATAGGCCTCAAGGTGCTCCGAATAAACACTTGCAGATTCTACAAACTTAGTGTTTCAAAACTGTTCTATCAAAAGGAACGTTCAAGTCTGGGAGTTGAATGAACTCATCACAGAGAAGTTTCTCAGAATGCTTCTGTCTAGTTTTTAGGTGAAGATATTTCATTTCCCAGCATAGGCCTGAAAGCGCTCCAAATATCCACTTGCAGATTCTACAAAAAGAGTGTTTCCAAACTGCTCTTACAAAAGGAAAGTTCAAGTCTGTGAGCTGAACGAACTCATCACAAAGAAGTTTCTGAGAATGCGTCTGTCTAGTTTTTATGTGTAGAAATTTCGTTTGCCAGCATAGGCCTCAAATCGCTCCAAACATCCACTAGCAAATTCTACAAAAGGAGTGTTTCAAAAGTGCGCTATCAAAAGAAAGAGTCCACTATGTGAGTTGAATGCATAAAGCACACGGAAGTTTCTGAGAATGCTTCTGTCTAGTTTTTAGGTGAAGATATTTCATTTCCCAGCATAGGCCACAAAGCGCTCCAAATAGCCACTTGCAGATTCTACAAAAAGAGTGTTTCCAAACTGCTCTTTCAAAAGGCAGGTTCAAGTCTGTGAGTTGAGTGCCCTCATCACAAAGAAGTTTCTGAGAATGCTTCTGTCTAGTTTTTATATGAAGGTCTTTCCTTTTCCAACATAGTCCTCAAAGCGCTCCAAATAAACACTTGCAGATTCTACAAAAGGAGTGTTTCAAAACAGTTCTATCAAAAGGAACGTTCAAGTCTGTGAGTTGAATGCATTCATCACACAGAAGTTTCTGAGAATGCTTCTGTCTAGTTTTTAGGTGAAGATATTGCTTTTCCCAGCCTAGGCCTCAAAGCGCTCCAAGTATCCACTTGCAGATTCTACAAAAAGAGAGCTTCATAGCTGCTCTTTCAAAAGGAAGGTTCAAGTCTGTGTGTTGAATGCACTCATCACAAAGAAGTTTCTGAGAATGCTTCTGTCTAGTTCTTACGTGAAGATATTTCCTTTTCCAGCTAAGCTTCAAAGCGCTCCAAATAAACACTTGCAAATTCTACTAAAGGAGTGTTTCAAAACAGTTCTTTCAAAAGGAACGTTCAAGTCTGTGAGTTGAATGCACTCAACGAACAGAAGTTTCTTAGAGTGCTTCTGTATAGTTTTCATGTGAAGATATTTCCTTTTCCAGCATAGGCCTCAAAGCGCTCCAAATATCCACTTGCCGATTCTACAAAAACAGTGTTTCAAAACTGTTCTATCAAAAGGAAGGTTCAACGCCATGAGTAGAATGCACTCATCACAATGGAGTTGCTGAGAATGCTTCTCTCTAGTTTTTATGTGAAGATATTTCCTTTTCTAGCATAGGCCTCAAAGAGCTCCAAATAGCCACTTGCAGATTCTACAAAAAGAGGGTTTCAAATCTCTTCTATCAAAAGAAAGGTTCAACTCTGTGAGTTGAATGCACTCATCAGAAAGAAGTTTCTGAGAATGATTCTATCTAGTTTTCATCTGCATGTATTTCCTTTTCCCCTAGATGCCGCAATCGCACCAAATATCCACTTGCAGTTTCCACAAAAAGAGTGCTGCAGAACTGCTCCATGAAAAGGAATGTTCAACTCTGTGAGTTCAATCCCCTGATGACATAGAAGTTTCTGAAAATGCTTCTGTCTAGTTGGTATAGGAAGATATTTCCTTTTCCAGCATAAGCCTCAAAGAGCTCCAAATATCCACTTGCGGATTCTGCAAAAACAGTGTTTCAAAACTGGTCGATCAAAAGGAACGTTAAACTCTGTGGGTTGAATGCACTCATCACACAGAAGTTTCTGAGAATGCTTCCGTCTAGTTCTTACGTGAAGATATTTCCTTTTCCAGCTTAGGCCTCAAAGCGCTCCAAATAAACACTTGCAGATTCTACAAAAGGAGTGTTTCAAAACTGCTCTATCAAAAGGAAGGTTCAAGTCTGTGAGTTGAATGCACTCATCACAAAGAGGTTTCTGAGAATGCTGCTGTCTAGTTTTTATGTGAACATATTTCCTTTTCCTCGCATAGACCTCAAATCGCTCCAGATATCCACTTGCAGATTTTACAGAAAGGGTGTTTCCAGACTGCTCTATCTAAAGGCACGTTCAACTCTGTGAGTTCAATGCACGCATTGCGAAGAACTTTCTGAGAATGCTTCTCTCTAGCTTTTAGGTGGAGATATTCCATTTCACAGCATAGGCCTCAAAGTGCTCCAAATAACCACTTGCAGATTTTACAAAAAGAATGTTTCAAAACTGCTCTTTCTAGAGGAAGGTGCAAGTCTGTGAGTTGAATGCACTCAACACAAAGAAGTTTCTGAGAATGCTTCTGTCCAGTTTTCATGTGAAGATATTTCCTTTTCCAGCATAGGCCCCAAACCGCTCCAAATAATCACTTGCAGAGTCTACAAAAAGAGTGTTTCCAAACTTCTCTATCAACTGGTAGGTACAACTCCGTGAGTTGAATGCCCTCATCACGATGAAGTTTCTGAGAATGCTTCCCTCTTGTTTTGATGGGAAGATATTTCCTTTTCCAACATAGGCCTCAAGGTGCTCCGAATAAACACTTGCAGATTCTACAAACTTAGTGTTTCAAAACTGTTCTATCAAAAGGAACGTTCAAGTCTGGGAGTTGAATGAACTCATCACAGAGAAGTTTCTCAGAATGCTTCTGTCTAGTTTTTAGGTGAAGATATTTCATTTCCCAGCATAGGCCTGAAAGCGCTCCAAATATCCACTTGCAGATTCTACAAAAAGAGTGTTTCCAAACTGCTCTTACAAAAGGAAAGTTCAAGTCTGTGAGCTGAACGAACTCATCACAAAGAAGTTTCTGAGAATGCGTCTGTCTAGTTTTTATGTGTAGAAATTTCGTTTGCCAGCATAGGCCTCAAATCGCTCCAAACATCCACTAGCAAATTCTACAAAAGGAGTGTTTCAAAAGTGCGCTATCAAAAGAAAGAGTCCACTATGTGAGTTGAATGCATAAAGCACACGGAAGTTTCTGAGAATGCTTCTGTCTAGTTTTTAGGTGAAGATATTTCATTTCCCAGCATAGGCCACAAAGCGCTCCAAATAGCCACTTGCAGATTCTACAAAAAGAGTGTTTCCAAACTGCTCTTTCAAAAGGCAGGTTCAAGTCTGTGAGTTGAGTGCCCTCATCACAAAGAAGTTTCTGAGAATGCTTCTGTCTAGTTTTTATATGAAGGTCTTTCCTTTTCCAACATAGTCCTCAAAGCGCTCCAAATAAACACTTGCAGATTCTACAAAAGGAGTGTTTCAAAACAGTTCTATCAAAAGGAACGTTCAAGTCTGTGAGTTGAATGCATTCATCACACAGAAGTTTCTGAGAATGCTTCTGTCTAGTTTTTAGGTGAAGATATTGCTTTTCCCAGCCTAGGCCTCAAAGCGCTCCAAGTATCCACTTGCAGATTCTACAAAAAGAGAGCTTCATAGCTGCTCTTTCAAAAGGAAGGTTCAAGTCTGTGTGTTGAATGCACTCATCACAAAGAAGTTTCTGAGAATGCTTCTGTCTAGTTCTTACGTGAAGATATTTCCTTTTCCAGCTAAGCTTCAAAGCGCTCCAAATAAACACTTGCAAATTCTACTAAAGGAGTGTTTCAAAACAGTTCTTTCAAAAGGAACGTTCAAGTCTGTGAGTTGAATGCACTCAACGAACAGAAGTTTCTTAGAGTGCTTCTGTATAGTTTTCATGTGAAGATATTTCCTTTTCCAGCATAGGCCTCAAAGCGCTCCAAATATCCACTTGCCGATTCTACAAAAACAGTGTTTCAAAACTGTTCTATCAAAAGGAAGGTTCAACGCCATGAGTAGAATGCACTCATCACAATGGAGTTGCTGAGAATGCTTCTCTCTAGTTTTTATGTGAAGATATTTCCTTTTCTAGCATAGGCCTCAAAGAGCTCCAAATAGCCACTTGCAGATTCTACAAAAAGAGGGTTTCAAATCTCTTCTATCAAAAGAAAGGTTCAACTCTGTGAGTTGAATGCACTCATCAGAAAGAAGTTTCTGAGAATGATTCTATCTAGTTTTCATCTGCATGTATTTCCTTTTCCCCTAGATGCCGCAATCGCACCAAATATCCACTTGCAGTTTCCACAAAAAGAGTGCTGCAGAACTGCTCCATGAAAAGGAATGTTCAACTCTGTGAGTTCAATCCCCTGATGACATAGAAGTTTCTGAAAATGCTTCTGTCTAGTTGGTATAGGAAGATATTTCCTTTTCCAGCATAAGCCTCAAAGAGCTCCAAATATCCACTTGCGGATTCTGCAAAAACAGTGTTTCAAAACTGGTCGATCAAAAGGAACGTTAAACTCTGTGGGTTGAATGCACTCATCACACAGAAGTTTCTGAGAATGCTTCCGTCTAGTTCTTACGTGAAGATATTTCCTTTTCCAGCTTAGGCCTCAAAGCGCTCCAAATAAACACTTGCAGATTCTACAAAAGGAGTGTTTCAAAACTGCTCTATCAAAAGGAAGGTTCAAGTCTGTGAGTTGAATGCACTCATCACAAAGAGGTTTCTGAGAATGCTGCTGTCTAGTTTTTATGTGAACATATTTCCTTTTCCTCGCATAGACCTCAAATCGCTCCAGATATCCACTTGCAGATTTTACAGAAAGGGTGTTTCCAGACTGCTCTATCTAAAGGCACGTTCAACTCTGTGAGTTCAATGCACGCATTGCGAAGAACTTTCTGAGAATGCTTCTCTCTAGCTTTTAGGTGGAGATATTCCATTTCACAGCATAGGCCTCAAAGTGCTCCAAATAACCACTTGCAGATTTTACAAAAAGAATGTTTCAAAACTGCTCTTTCTAGAGGAAGGTGCAAGTCTGTGAGTTGAATGCACTCAACACAAAGAAGTTTCTGAGAATGCTTCTGTCCAGTTTTCATGTGAAGATATTTCCTTTTCCAGCATAGGCCCCAAACCGCTCCAAATAATCACTTGCAGAGTCTACAAAAAGAGTGTTTCCAAACTTCTCTATCAACTGGTAGGTACAAATCCGTGAGTTGAATGCTCTCATCACGAAGAAGTTTCTGAGAATGCTTCCCTCTTGTTTTGATGGGAAGATATTTCCTTTTCCAACATAGGCCTCAAGGTGCTCCGAATAAACACTTGCAGATTCTACAAACTTAGTGTTTCAAAACTGTTCTATCAAAAGGAACGTTCAAGTCTGGGAGTTGAATGAACTCATCACAAAGAAGTTTCTCAGAATGCTTCTGTCTAGTTTTTAGGTGAAGATATTTCATTTCCCAGCATAGGCCTGAAAGCGCTCCAAATATCCACTTGCCGATTCTACAAAAACAGTGTTTCAAAACTGTTCTACCAAAAGGAAGGTTCAACACTATGAGTAGAATGCACTCATCACAATGGAGTTGCTGAGAATGCTTCCCTCTAGTTTTTATGTGAAGATATTTCCTTTTCTAGCATAGGCCTCAAAGCGCTCCAAATAGCCACTTACAGATTCTACAAAAAGAGGGTTTCAAATCTCTTCTATCAAAAGAAAGGTTCAACTCTGTGAGTTGAATGCACTCATCAGAAAGAAGTTTCTGAGAATGATTCTATCTAGTTTTCATCTGCATGTATTTCCTTTTCCACTAGATGCCGCAATCGCACCAAATATCCACTTGCAGTTTCCGCAAAAAGAGTGCTGCAGAACTGCTCCATGAAAAGGAATGTTCAACTCTGTGAGTTCAATCCCCTGATGACATAGAAGTTTCTGAAAATGCTTCTGTCTAGTTGGTATAGGAAGATATTTCCTTTTCCAGCATAAGCCTCAAAGAGCTCCAAATATCCACTTGCGGATTCTGCAAAAACAGTGTTTCAAAACTGGTCGATCAAAAGGAACGTTCAACTCTGTGGGTTGAATGCACTCATCACACAGAAGTTTCTGAGAATGCTTCCGTCTAGTTCTTACGTGAAGATATTTCCTTTTCCAGCTTAGGCCTCAAAGCGCTCCAAATAAACACTTGCAGATTCTACAAAAGGAGTGTTTCAAAACTGCTCTATCAAAAGGAAGGTTCAAGTCTGTGAGTTGAATGCACTCATCACAAAGAGGTTTCTGAGAATGCTGCTGTCTAGTTTTTATGTGAAGATATTTCCTTTTCCTCGCATAGACCTCAAATCGCTCCAGATATCCACTTGCAGATTTTACAGAAAGGGTGTTTCCAGACTGCTCTATCTAAAGGCACGTTCAACTCTGTGAGTTGAATGCACGCATTGCGAAGAACTTTCTGAGAATGCTTCTCTCTAGCTTTTAGGTGAAGATATCCCATTTCACAGCATAGGCCTCAAAGTGCTCCAAATAACCACTTGCAGATTTTACAAAAAGAATGTTTCAAAACTGCTCTTTCTAGAGGAAGTTTCAAGTCTGTGGGTTGAATGCACTCAACACAAAGAAGTTTCTGAGAATGCTTCTGTCCAGTTGTCATGTGAAGATATTTCCTTTTCCAGCATAGGCCCCAAACCGCTCCAAATAATCACTTGCAGAGTCTACAAAAAGAGTGTTTCCAAACTTCTCTATCAACTGGTAGGTACAACTCCGTGAGTTGAATGCCCTCATCACGAAGAAGTTTCTGAGAATGCTTCCCTCTTGTTTTGATGGGAAGATATTTCCTTTTCCAACATAGGCCTCAAGGTGCTCCGAATAAACACTTGCAGATTCTACAAACTTAGTGTTTCAAAACTGTTCTATCAAAAGGAACGTTCAAGTCTGGGAGTTGAATGAACTCATCACAAAGAAGTTTCTCAGAATGCTTCTGTCTAGTTTTTAGGTGAAGATATTTCATTTCCCAGCATAGGCCTGAAAGCGCTCCAAATATCCACTTGCAGATTCTACAAAAAGACTGTTTCCAAACTGGTCTTACAAAAGGAAAGTTCAAGTCTGTGAGCTGAACGAACTCATCACAAAGAAGTTTCTGAGAATGCGTCTGTCTAGTTTTTATGTGTAGAAATTTCGTTTGCCAGCATAGGCCTCAAATCGCTCCAAACATCCACTAGCAAATTCTACAAAAGGAGTGTTTCAAAAGTGCGCTATCAAAAGAAAGAGTCCACTATGTGAGTTGAATGCATAAAGCACACGGAAGTTTCTGAGAATGCTTCTGTCTAGTTTTTAGGTGAAGATATTTCATTTTCCAGCATAGGCCACAAAGCGCTCCAAATAGCCACTTGCAGATTCTACAAAAAGAGTGTTTCCAAACTGCTCTTTCAAAAGGAAGGTTCAAGTCTGTGAGTTGAGTGCCCTCATCACAAAGAAGTTTCTGAGAATGCTTCTGTCTAGTTTTTATATGAAGGTCTTTCCTTTTCCAACATAGTCCTCAAAGCGCTCCAAATAAACACTTGCAGATTCTATAAAAGGAGTGTTTCAAAACAGTTCTATCAAAAGGAACGTTCAAGTCTGTGAGTTGAATGCATTCATCACACAGAAGTTTCTGAGAATGCTTCTGTCTAGTTTTTAGGTGAAGATATTGCTTTTCCCAGCCTAGGCCTCAAAGCGCTCCAAGTATCCACTTGCAGATTCTACAAAAAGAGAGCTTCATAGCTGCTCTTTCAAAAGGAAGGTTCAAGTCTGTGTGTTGAATGCACTCATCACAAAGAAGTTTCTGAGAATGCTTCTGTCTAGTTCTTACGTGAAGATATTTCCTTTTCCAGCTAAGCTTCAAAGCGCTCCAAATAAACACTTGCAAATTCTACTAAAGGAGTGTTTCAAAACAGTTCTTTCAAAAGGAACGTTCAAGTCTGTGAGTTGAATGCACTCAACGAACAGAAGTTTCTTAGAGTGCTTCTGTATAGTTTTCATGTGAAGATATTTCCTTTTCCAGCATAGGCCTCAAAGCGCTCCAAATATCCACTTGCCGATTCTACAAAAACAGTGTTTCAAAACTGTTCTATCAAAAGGAAGGTTCAACGCTATGAGTAGAATGCACTCATCACAATGGAGTTGCTGAGAATGCTTCTCTCTAGTTTTTATGTGAAGATATTTCCTTTTCTAGCATAGGCCTCAAAGCGCTCCAAATAGCCACTTGCAGATTCTACAAAAAGAGGGTTTCAAATCTCTTCTATCAAAAGAAAGGTTCAACTCTGTGAGTTGAATGCACTCATCAGAAAGAAGTTTCTGAGAATGATTCTATCTAGTTTTCATCTGCATGTATTTCCTTTTCCACTAGATGCCGCAATCGCACCAAATATCCACTTGCAGTTTCCACAAAAAGAGTGCTGCAGAACTGCTCCATGAAAAGGAATGTTCAACTCTGTGAGTTCAATCCCCTGATGACATAGAAGTTTCTGAAAATGCTTCTGTCTAGTTGGTATAGGAAGATATTTCCTTTTCCAGCATAAGCCTCAAAGAGCTCCAAATATCCACTTGCGGATTCTGCAAAAACAGTGTTTCAAAACTGGTCGATCAAAAGGAACGTTCAACTCTGTGGGTTGAATGCACTCATCACACAGAGGTTTCTGAGAATGCTTCCGTCTAGTTCTTACGTGAAGATATTTCCTTTTCCAGCTTAGGCCTCAAAGCGCTCCAAATAAACACTTGCAGATTCTACAAAAGGAGTGTTTCAAAACTGCTCTATCAAAAGGAAGGTTCAAGTCTGTGAGTTGAATGCACTCATCACAAAGAGGTTTCTGAGAATGCTGCTGTCTAGTTTTTATGTGAAGATATTTCCTTTTCCTCGCATAGACCTCAAATCGCTCCAGATATCCACTTGCAGATTTTACAGAAAGGGTGTTTCCAGACTGCTCTATCTAAAGGCACGTTCAACTCTGTGAGTTGAATGCACGCATTGCGAAGAACTTTCTGAGAATGCTTCTCTCTAGCTTTTAGGTGAAGATATCCCATTTCACAGCATAGGCCTCAAAGTGCTCCAAATAACCACTTGCAGATTTTACAAAAAGAATGTTTCAAAACTGCTCTTTCTAGAGGAAGGTTCAAGTCTGTGGGTTGAATGCACTCAACACAAAGAAGTTTCTGAGAATGCTTCTGTCCAGTTGTCATGTGAAGATATTTCCTTTTCCAGCATAGGCCCCAAACCGCTCCAAATAATCACTTGCAGAGTCTACAAAAAGAGTGTTTCCAAACTTCTCTATCAACTGGTAGGTACAACTCCGTGAGTTGAATGCCCTCATCACGAAGAAGTTTCTGAGAATGCTTCCCTCTTGTTTTGATGGGAAGATATTTCCTTTTCCAACATAGGCCTCAAGGTGCTCCGAATAAACACTTGCAGATTCTACAAACTTAGTGTTTCAAAACTGTTCTATCAAAAGGAACGTTCAAGTCTGGGAGTTGAATGAACTCATCACAGAGAAGTTTCTCAGAATGCTTCTGTCTAGTTTTTAGGTGAAGATATTTCATTTCCCAGCATAGGCCTGAAAGCGCTCCAAATATCCACTTGCAGATTCTACAAAAAGACTGTTTCCAAACTGCTCTTACAAAAGGAAAGTTCAAGTCTGTGAGCTGAACGAACTCATCACAAAGAAGTTTCTGAGAATGCGTCTGTCTAGTTTTTATGTGTAGAAATTTCGTTTGCCAGCATAGGCCTCAAATCGCTCCAAACATCCACTAGCAAATTCTACAAAAGGAGTGTTTCAAAAGTGCGCTATCAAAAGAAAGAGTCCACTATGTGAGTTGAATGCATAAAGCACACGGAAGTTTCTGAGAATGCTTCTGTCTAGTTTTTAGGTGAAGATATTTCATTTCCCAGCATAGGCCACAAAGCGCTCCAAATAGCCACTTGCAGATTCTACAAAAAGAGTGTTTCCAAACTGCTCTTTCAAAAGGAAGGTTCAAGTCTGTGAGTTGAGTGCCCTCATCACAAAGAAGTTTCTGAGAATGCTTCTGTCTAGTTTTTATATGAAGGTCTTTCCTTTTCCAACATAGTCCTCAAAGCGCTCCAAATAAACACTTGCAGATTCTACAAAAGGAGTGTTTCAAAACAGTTCTATCAAAAAGAACGTTCAAGTCTGTGAGTTGAATGCATTCATCACACAGAAGTTTCTGAGAATGCTTCTGTCTAGTTTTTAGGTGAAGATATTGCTTTTCCCAGCCTAGGCCTCAAAGCGCTCCAAGTATCCACTTGCAGATTCTACAAAAAGAGAGCTTCATAGCTGCTCTTTCAAAAGGAAGGTTCAAGTCTGTGTGTTGAATGCACTCATCACAAAGAAGTTTCTGAGAATGCTTCTGTCTAGTTCTTACGTGAAGATATTTCCTTTTCCAGCTAAGCTTCAAAGCGCTCCAAATAAACACTTGCAAATTCTACTAAAGGAGTGTTTCAAAACAGTTCTTTCAAAAGGAACGTTCAAGTCTGTGAGTTGAATGCACTCAACGAACAGAAGTTTCTTAGAGTGCTTCTGTATAGTTTTCATGTGAAGATATTTCCTTTTCCAGCATAGGCCTCAAAGCGCTCCAAATATCCACTTGCCGATTCTACAAAAACAGTGTTTCAAAACTGTTCTATCAAAAGGAAGGTTCAACGCTATGAGTAGAATGCACTCATCACAATGGAGTTGCTGAGAATGCTTCTCTCTAGTTTTTATGTGAAGATATTTCCTTTTCTAGCATAGGCCTCAAAGCGCTCCAAATAGCCACTTACAGATTCTACAAAAAGAGGGTTTCAAATCTCTTCTATCAAAAGAAAGGTTCAACTCTGTGAGTTGAATGCACTCATCAGAAAGAAGTTTCTGAGAATGATTCTATCTAGTTTTCATCTGCATGTATTTCCTTTTCCACTAGATGCCGCAATCGCACCAAATATCCAGTTGCAGTTTCCGCAAAAAGAGTGCTGCAGAACTGCTCCATGAAAAGGAATGTTCAACTCTGTGAGTTCAATCCCCTGATGACATAGAAGTTTCTGAAAATGCTTCTGTCTAGTTGGTATAGGAAGATATTTCCTTTTCCAGCATAAGCCTCAAAGAGCTCCAAATATCCACTTGCGGATTCTGCAAAAACAGTGTTTCAAAACTGGTCGATCAAAAGGAACGTTCAACTCTGTGGGTTGAATGCACTCATCACACAGAAGTTTCTGAGAATGCTTCCGTCTAGTTCTTACGTGAAGATATTTCCTTTTCCAGCTTAGGCCTCAAAGCGCTCCAAATAAACACTTGCAGATTCTACAAAAGGAGTGTTTCAAAACTGCTCTATCAAAAGGAAGGTTCAAGTCTGTGAGTTGAATGCACTCATCACAAAGAGGTTTCTGAGAATGCTGCTGTCTAGTTTTTATGTGAAGATATTTCCTTTTCCTCGCATAGACCTCAAATCGCTCCAGATATCCACTTGCAGATTTTACAGAAAGGGTGTTTCCAGACTGCTCTATCTAAAGGCACGTTCAACTCTGTGAGTTCAATGCACGCATTGCGAAGAACTTTCTGAGAATGCTTCTCTCTAGCTTTTAGGTGAAGATATTCCATTTCACAGCATAGGCCTCAAAGTGCTCCAAATAACCACTTGCAGATTTTACAAAAAGAATGTTTCAAAACTGCTCTTTCTAGAGGAAGATTCAAGTCTGTGAGTTGAATGCACTCAACACAAAGAAGTTTCTGAGAATGCTTCTGTCCAGTTTTCATGTGAAGATATTTCCTTTTCCAGCATAGGCCCCAAACCGCCCCAAATAATCACTTGCAGAGTCTACAAAAAGAGTGTTTCCAAACTTCTCTATCAACTGGTAGGTACAACTCCGTGAGTTGAATGCCCTCATCACGAAGAAGTTTCTGAGAATGCTTCCCTCTTGTTTTGATGGGAAGATATTTCCTTTTCCAACATAGGCCTCAAGGTGCTCCGAATAAACACTTGCAGATTCTACAAACTTAGTGTTTCAAAACTGTTCTATCAAAAGGAACGTTCAAGTCTGGGAGTTGAATGAACTCATCACAGAGAAGTTTCTCAGAATGCTTCTGTCTAGTTTTTAGGTGAAGATATTTCATTTCCCAGCATAGGCCTGAAAGCGCTCCAAATATCCACTTGCAGATTCTACAAAAAGAGTGTTTCCAAACTGCTCTTACAAAAGGAAAGTTCAAGTCTGTGAGCTGAACGAACTCATCACAAAGAAGTTTCTGAGAATGCGTCTGTCTAGTTTTTATGTGTAGAAATTTCGTTTGCCAGCATAGGCCTCAAATCGCTCCAAACATCCACTAGCAAATTCTACAAAAGGAGTGTTTCAAAAGTGCGCTATCAAAAGAAAGAGTCCACTATGTGAGTTGAATGCATAAAGCACACGGAAGTTTCTGAGAATGCTTCTGTCTAGTTTTTAGGTGAAGATATTTCATTTCCCAGCATAGGCCACAAAGCGCTCCAAGTAGCCACTTGCAGATTCTACAAAAAGAGTGTTTCCAAACTGCTCTTTCAAAAGGAAAGTTCAAGTCTGTGAGTTGAGTGCCCTCATCACAAAGAAGTTTCTGAGAATGCTTCTGTCTAGTTTTTATATGAAGGTCTTCCCTTTTCCAACATAGTCCTCAAAGCGCTCCAAATAAACACTTGCAGATTCTACAAAAGGAGTGTTTCAAAACAGTTCTATCAAAAGGAACGTTGAAGTCTGCGAGTTGAATGCATTCATCACACAGAAGTTTCTGAGAATGCTTCTGTCTAGTTCTTGCGTGAAGATATTTCCTTTTCCAGCTAAGCTTCAAAGCGCTCCAAATAAACACTTGCAAATTCTACTAAAGGAGTGTTTCAAAACAGTTCTTTCAAAAGGAACGTTCAAGTCTGTGAGTTGAATGCACTCAACGAACAGAAGTTTCTTAGAGTGCTTCTGTATAGTTTTCATGTGAAGATATTTCCTTTTCCAGCATAGGCCTCAAAGCGCTCCAAATATCCACTTGCCGATTCTACAAAAACAGTGTTTCAAAACTGTTCTATCAAAAGGAAGGTTCAACGCTATGAGTAGAATGCACTCATCACAATGGAGTTGCTGAGAATGCTTCTCTCTAGTTTTTATGTGAAGATATTTCCTTTTCTAGCATAGGCCTCAAAGCGCTCCAAATAGCCACTTGCAGATTCTACAAAAAAAGGGTTTCAAATCTCTTCTATCAAAAGAAAGGTTCAACTCTGTGAGTTGAATGCACTCATCAGAAAGAAGTTTCTGAGAATGATTCTATCTAGTTTTCATCTGCATATATTTCCTTTTCCACTAGATGCCGCAATCGCACCAAATATCCACTTGCAGTTTCCACAAAAAGAGTGCTGCAGAACTGCTCCATGAAAAGGAATGTTCAACTCTGTGAGTTCAATCCCCTGATGACATAGAAGTTTCTGAAAATGCTTCTGTCTAGTTGGTATAGGAAGATATTTCCTTTTCCAGCATAAGCCTCAAAGAGCTCCAAATATCCACTTGCGGATTCTGCAAAAACAGTGTTTCAAAACTGGTCGATCAAAAGGAACGTTCAACTCTGTGAGTTGAATGCACTCATCACACAGAAGTTTCTGAGAATGCTTCCGTCTAGTTCTTACGTGAAGATATTTCCTTTTCCAGCTTAGGCCTCAAAGCGCTCCAAATAAACACTTGCAGATTCTACAAAAGGAGTGTTTCAAAACTGCTCTATCAAAAGGAAGGTTCAAGTCTGTGAGTTGAATGCACTCATCACAAAGAGGTTTCTGAGAATGCTGCTGTCTAGTTTTTATGTGAAGATATTTCCTTTTCCTCGCATAGACCTCAAATCGCTCCAGATATCCACTTGCAGATTTTACAGAAAGGGTGTTTCCAGACTGCTCTATCTAAAGGCACGTTCAACTCTGTGAGTTGAATGCACGCATTGCGAAGAACTTTCTGACAATGCTTCTCTCTAGCTTTTAGGTGAAGATATTCCATTTCACAGCATAGGCCTCAAAGTGCTCCAAATAACCACATGCAGATTTTACAAAAAGAATGTTTCAAAACTGCTCTTTCTAGAGGAAGGTTCAAGTCTGTGAGTTGAATGCACTCAACACAAAGAAGTTTCTGAGAATGCTTCTGTCCAGTTTTCATGTGAAGATATTTCCTTTTCCAGCATAGGCCCCAAACCGCTCCAAATAATCACTTGCAGAGTCTACAAAAAGAGTGTTTCCAAACTTCTCTATCAACTGGTAGGTACAACTCCGTGAGTTGAATGCCCTCATCACGAAGAAGTTTCTGAGAATGCTTCCCTCTTGTTTTGATGGGAAGATATTTCCTTTTCCAACATAGGCCTCAAGGTGCTCCGAATAAACACTTGCAGATTCTACAAACTTAGTGTTTCAAAACTGTTCTATCAAAAGGAACGTTCAAGTCTGGGAGTTGAATGAACTCATCACAAAGAAGTTTCTCAGAATGCTTCTGTCTAGTTTTTAGGTGAAGATATTTCATTTCCCAGCATAGGCCTGAAAGCCCTCCAAATATCCACTTGCAGATTCTACAAAAAGACTGTTTCCAAACTGCTCTTACAAAAGGAAAGTTCAAGTCTGTGAGCTGAACGAACTCATCACAAAGAAGTTTCTGAGAATGCGTCTGTCTAGTTTTTATGTGTAGAAATTTCGTTTGCCAGCATAGGCCTCAAATCGCTCCAAACATCCACTAGCAAATTCTACAAAAGGAGTGTTTCAAAAGTGCGCTATCAAAAGAAAGAGTCCACTATGTGAGTTGAATGCATAAAGCACACGGAAGTTTCTGAGAATGCTTCTGTCTAGTTTTTAGGTGAAGATATTTCATTTTCCAGCATAGGCCACAAAGCGCTCCAAATAGCCACTTGCAGATTCTACAAAAAGAGTGTTTCCAAACTGCTCTTTCAAAAGGAAGGTTCAAGTCTGTGAGTTGAGTGCCCTCATCACAAAGAAGTTTCTGAGAATGCTTCTGTCTAGTTTTTATATGAAGGTCTTTCCTTTTCCAACATAGTCCTCAAAGCGCTCCAAATAAACACTTGCAGATTCTATAAAAGGAGTGTTTCAAAACAGTTCTATCAAAAGGAACGTTCAAGTCTGTGAGTTGAATGCATTCATCACACAGAAGTTTCTGAGAATGCTTCTGTCTAGTTTTTAGGTGAAGATATTGCTTTTCCCAGCCTAGGCCTCAAAGCGCTCCAAGTATCCACTTGCAGATTCTACAAAAAGAGAGCTTCATAGCTGCTCTTTCAAAAGGAAGGTTCAAGTCTGTGTGTTGAATGCACTCATCACAAAGAAGTTTCTGAGAATGCTTCTGTCTAGTTCTTACGTGAAGATATTTCCTTTTCCAGCTAAGCTTCAAAGCGCTCCAAATAAACACTTGCAAATTCTACTAAAGGAGTGTTTCAAAAGAGTTCTTTCAAAAGGAACGTTCAAGTCTGTGAGTTGAATGCACTCAACGAACAGAAGTTTCTTAGAGTGCTTCTGTATAGTTTTCATGTGAAGATATTTCCTTTTCCAGCATAGGCCTCAAAGCGCTCCAAATATCCACTTGCCGATTCTACAAAAACAGTGTTTCAAAACTGTTCTATCAAAAGGAAGGTTCAACGCTATGAGTAGAATGCACTCATCACAATGGAGTTGCTGAGAATGCTTCTCTCTAGTTTTTATGTGAAGATATTTCCTTTTCTAGCATAGGCCTCAAAGCGCTCCAAATAGCCACTTGCAGATTCTACAAAAAGAGGGTTTCAAATCTCTTCTATCAAAAGAAAGGTTCAACTCTGTGAGTTCAATGCACTCATCAGAAAGAAGTTTCTGAGAATGATTCTATCTAGTTTTCATCTGCATGTATTTCCTTTTCCACTAGATGCCGCAATCGCACCAAATATCCACTTGCAGTTTCCACAAAAAGAGTGCTGCAGAACTGCTCCATGAAAAGGAATGTTCAACTCTGTGAGTTCAATCCCCTGATGACATAGAAGTTTCTGAAAATGCTTCTGTCTAGTTGGTATAGGAAGATATTTCCTTTTCCAGCATAAGCCTCAAAGAGCTCCAAATATCCACTTGCGGATTCTGCAAAAACAGTGTTTCAAAACTGGTCGATCAAAAGGAACGTTCAACTCTGTGGGTTGAATGCACTCATCACACAGAAGTTTCTGAGAATGCTTCCGTCTAGTTCTTACGTGAAGATATTTCCTTTTCCAGCTTAGGCCTCAAAGCGCTCCAAATAAACACTTGCAGATTCTACAAAAGGAGTGTTTCAAAACTGCTCTATCAAAAGGAAGGTTCAAGTCTGTGAGTTGAATGCACTCATCACAAAGAGGTTTCTGAGAATGCTGCTGTCTAGTTTTTATGTGAAGATATTTCCTTTTCCTCGCATAGACCTCAAATCGCTCCAGATATCCACTTGCAGATTTTACAGAAAGGGTGTTTCCAGACTGCTCTATCTAAAGGCACGTTCAACTCTGTGAGTTGAATGCACGCATTGCGAAGAACTTTCTGAGAATGCTTCTCTCTAGCTTTTAGGTGAAGATATCCCATTTCACAGCATAGGCCTCAAAGTGCTCCAAATAACCACTTGCAGATTTTACAAAAAGAATGTTTCAAAACTGCTCTTTCTAGAGGAAGGTTCAAGTCTGTGGGTTGAATGCACTCAACACAAAGAAGTTTCTGAGAATGCTTCTGTCCAGTTGTCATGTGAAGATATTTCCTTTTCCAGCATAGGCCCCAAACCGCTCCAAATAATCACTTGCAGAGTCTACAAAAAGAGTGTTTCCAAACTTCTCTATCAACTGGTAGGTACAACTCCGTGAGTTGAATGCCCTCATCACGAAGAAGTTTCTGAGAATGCTTCCCTCTTGTTTTGATGGGAAGATATTTCCTTTTCCAACATAGGCCTCAAGGTGCTCCGAATAAACACTTGCAGATTCTACAAACTTAGTGTTTCAAAACTGTTCTATCAAAAGGAACGTTCAAGTCTGGGAGTTGAATGAACTCATCACAGAGAAGTTTCTCAGAATGCTTCTGTCTAGTTTTTAGGTGAAGATATTTCATTTCCCAGCATAGGCCTGAAAGCGCTCCAAATATCCACTTGCAGATTCTACAAAAAGACTGTTTCCAAACTGCTCTTACAAAAGGAAAGTTCAAGTCTGTTAGCTGAACGAACTCATCACAAAGAAGTTTCTGAGAATGCGTCTGTCTAGTTTTTATGTGTAGAAATTTCGTTTGCCAGCATAGGCCTCAAATCGCTCCAAACATCCACTAGCAAATTCTACAAAAGGAGTGTTTCAAAAGTGCGCTATCAAAAGAAAGAGTCCACTATGTGAGTTGAATGCATAAAGCACACGGAAGTTTCTGAGAATGCTTCTGTCTAGTTTTTAGGTGAAGATATTTCATTTCCCAGCATAGGCCACAAAGCGCTCCAAATAGCCACTTGCAGATTCTACAAAAAGAGTGTTTCCAAACTGCTCTTTCAAAAGGCAGGTTCAAGTCTGTGAGTTGAGTGCCCTCATCACAAAGAAGTTTCTGAGAATGCTTCTGTCTAGTTTTTATATGAAGGTCTTTCCTTTTCCAACATAGTCCTCAAAGCGCTCCAAATAAACACTTGCAGATTCTACAAAAGGAGTGTTTCAAAACAGTTCTATCAAAAGGAACGTTCAAGTCTGTGAGTTGAATGCATTCATCACACAGAAGTTTCTGAGAATGCTTCTGTCTAGTTTTTAGGTGAAGATATTGCTTTTCCCAGCCTAGGCCTCAAAGCGCTCCAAGTATCCACTTGCAGATTCTACAAAAAGAGAGCTTCATAGCTGCTCTTTCAAAAGGAAGGTTCAAGTCTGTGTGTTGAATGCACTCATCACAAAGAAGTTTCTGAGAATGCTTCTGTCTAGTTCTTACGTGAAGATATTTCCTTTTCCAGCTAAGCTTCAAAGCGCTCCAAATAAACACTTGCAAATTCTACTAAAGGAGTGTTTCAAAACAGTTCTTTCAAAAGGAACGTTCAAGTCTGTGAGTTGAATGCACTCAACGAACAGAAGTTTCTTAGAGTGCTTCTGTATAGTTTTCATGTGAAGATATTTCCTTTTCCAGCATAGGCCTCAAAGCGCTCCAAATATCCACTTGCCGATTCTACAAAAACAGTGTTTCAAAACTGTTCTATCAAAAGGAAGGTTCAACGCTATGAGTAGAATGCACTCATCACAATGGAGTTGCTGAGAATGCTTCTCTCTAGTTTTTATGTGAAGATATTTCCTTTTCTAGCATAGGCCTCAAAGCGCTCCAAATAGCCACTTGCAGATTCTACAAAAAGAGGGTTTCAAATCTCTTCTATCAAAAGAAAGGTTCAACTCTGTGAGTTGAATGCACTCATCAGAAAGAAGTTTCTGAGAATGATTCTATCTAGTTTTCATCTGCATGTATTTCCTTTTCCCCTAGATGCCGCAATCGCACCAAATATCCACTTGCAGTTTCCACAAAAAGAGTGCTGCAGAACTGCTCCATGAAAAGGAATGTTCAACTCTGTGAGTTCAATCCCCTGATGACATAGAAGTTTCTGAAAATGCTTCTGTCTAGTTGGTATAGGAAGATATTTCCTTTTCCAGCATAAGCCTCAAAGAGCTCCAAATATCCACTTGCGGATTCTGCAAAAACAGTGTTTCAAAACTGGTCGATCAAAAGGAACGTTCAACTCTGTGGGTTGAATGCACTCATCACACAGAAGTTTCTGAGAATGCTTCCGTCTAGTTCTTACGTGAAGATATTTCCTTTTCCAGCTTAGGCCTCAAAGCGCTCCAAATAAACACTTGCAGATTCTACAAAAGGAGTGTTTCAAAACTGCTCTATCAAAAGGAAGGTTCAAGTCTGTGAGTTGAATGCACTCATCACAAAGAGGTTTCTGAGAATGCTGCTGTCTAGTTTTTATGTGAAGATATTTCCTTTTCCTCGCATAGACCTCAAATCGCTCCAGATATCCACTTGCAGATTTTACAGAAAGGGTGTTTCCAGACTGCTCTATCTAAAGGCACGTTCAACTCTGTGAGTTCAATGCACGCATTGCGAAGAACTTTCTGAGAATGCTTCTCTCTAGCTTTTAGGTGAAGATATTCCATTTCACAGCATAGGCCTCAAAGTGCTCCAAATAACCACTTGCAGATTTTACAAAAAGAATGTTTCAAAACTGCTCTTTCTAGAGGAAGATTCAAGTCTGTGAGTTGAATGCACTCAACACAAAGAAGTTTCTGAGAATGCTTCTGTCCAGTTTTCATGTGAAGATATTTCCTTTTCCAGCATAGGCCCCAAACCGCCCCAAATAATCACTTGCAGAGTCTACAAAAAGAGTGTTTCCAAACTTCTCTATCAACTGGTAGGTACAACTCCGTGAGTTGAATGCCCTCATCACGAAGAAGTTTCTGAGAATGCTTCCCTCTTGTTTTGATGGGAAGATATTTCCTTTTCCAACATAGGCCTCAAGGTGCTCCGAATAAACACTTGCAGATTCTACAAACTTAGTGTTTCAAAACTGTTCTATCAAAAGGAACGTTCAAGTCTGGGAGTTGAATGAACTCATCACAAAGAAGTTTCTCAGAATGCTTCTGTCTAGTTTTTAGGTGAAGATATTTCATTTCCCAGCATAGGCCTGAAAGCGCTCCAAATATCCACTTGCAGATTCTACAAAAAGAGTGTTTCCAAACTGCTCTTACAAAAGGAAAGTTCAAGTCTGTGAGCTGAACGAACTCATCACAAAGAAGTTTCTGAGAATGCGTCTGTCTAGTTTTTATGTGTAGAAATTTCGTTTGCCAGCATAGGCCTCAAATCGCTCCAAACATCCACTAGCAAATTCTACAAAAGGAGTGTTTCAAAAGTGCGCTATCAAAAGAAAGAGTCCACTATGTGAGTTGAATGCATAAAGCACACGGAAGTTTCTGAGAATGCTTCTGTCTAGTTTTTAGGTGAAGATATTTCATTTCCCAGCATAGGCCACAAAGCGCTCCAAGTAGCCACTTGCAGATTCTACAAAAAGAGTGTTTCCAAACTGCTCTTTCAAAAGGAAGGTTCAAGTCTGTGAGTTGAGTGCCCTCATCACAAAGAAGTTTCTGAGAATGCTTCTGTCTAGTTTTTATATGAAGGTCTTCCCTTTTCCAACATAGTCCTCAAAGCGCTCCAAATAAACACTTGCAGATTCTACAAAAGGAGTGTTTCAAAACAGTTCTATCAAAAGGAACGTTGAAGTCTGCGAGTTGAATGCATTCATCACACAGAAGTTTCTGAGAATGCTTCTGTCTAGTTCTTGCGTGAAGATATTTCCTTTTCCAGCTAAGCTTCAAAGCGCTCCAAATAAACACTTGCAAATTCTACTAAAGGAGTGTTTCAAAACAGTTCTTTCAAAAGGAACGTTCAAGTCTGTGAGTTGAATGCACTCAACGAACAGAAGTTTCTTAGAGTGCTTCTGTATAGTTTTCATGTGAAGATATTTCCTTTTCCAGCATAGGCCTCAAAGCGCTCCAAATATCCACTTGCCGATTCTACAAAAACAGTGTTTCAAAACTGTTCTATCAAAAGGAAGGTTCAACGCTATGAGTAGAATGCACTCATCACAATGGAGTTGCTGAGAATGCTTCTCTCTAGTTTTTATGTGAAGATATTTCCTTTTCTAGCATAGGCCTCAAAGCGCTCCAAATAGCTACTTGCAGATTCTACAAAAAGAGGGTTTCAAATCTCTTCTATCAAAAGAAAGGTTCAACTCTGTGAGTTGAATGCACTCATCAGAAAGAAGTTTCTGAGAATGATTCTATCTAGTTTTCATCTGCATATATTTCCTTTTCCACTAGATGCCGCAATCGCACCAAATATCCACTTGCAGTTTCCACAAAAAGAGTGCTGCAGAACTGCTCCATGAAAAGGAATGTTCAACTCTGTGAGTTCAATCCCCTGATGACATAGAAGTTTCTGAAAATGCTTCTGTCTAGTTGGTATAGGAAGATATTTCCTTTTCCAGCATAAGCCTCAAAGAGCTCCAAATATCCACTTGCGGATTCTGCAAAAACAGTGTTTCAAAACTGGTCGATCAAAAGGAACGTTCAACTCTGTGAGTTGAATGCACTCATCACACAGAAGTTTCTGAGAATGCTTCCGTCTAGTTCTTACGTGAAGATATTTCCTTTTCCAGCTTAGGCCTCAAAGCGCTCCAAATAAACACTTGCAGATTCTACAAAAGGAGTGTTTCAAAACTGCTCTATCAAAAGGAAGGTTCAAGTCTGTGAGTTGAATGCACTCATCACAAAGAGGTTTCTGAGAATGCTGCTGTCTAGTTTTTATGTGAAGATATTTCCTTTTCCTCGCATAGACCTCAAATCGCTCCAGATATCCACTTGCAGATTTTACAGAAAGGGTGTTTCCAGACTGCTCTATCTAAAGGCACGTTCAACTCTGTGAGTTGAATGCACGCATTGCGAAGAACTTTCTGACAATGCTTCTCTCTAGCTTTTAGGTGAAGATATTCCATTTCACAGCATAGGCCTCAAAGTGCTCCAAATAACCACATGCAGATTTTACAAAAAGAATGTTTCAAAACTGCTCTTTCTAGAGGAAGGTTCAAGTCTGTGAGTTGAATGCACTCAACACAAAGAAGTTTCTGAGAATGCTTCTGTCCAGTTTTCATGTGAAGATATTTCCTTTTCCAGCATAGGCCCCAAACCGCTCCAAATAATCACTTGCAGAGTCTACAAAAAGAGTGTTTCCAAACTTCTCTATCAACTGGTAGGTACAACTCCGTGAGTTGAATGCCCTCATCACGAAGAAGTTTCTGAGAATGCTTCCCTCTTGTTTTGATGGGAAGATATTTCCTTTTCCAACATAGGCCTCAAGGTGCTCCGAATAAACACTTGCAGATTCTACAAACTTAGTGTTTCAAAACTGTTCTATCAAAAGGAACGTTCAAGTCTGGGAGTTGAATGAACTCATCACAAAGAAGTTTCTCAGAATGCTTCTGTCTAGTTTTTAGGTGAAGATATTTCATTTCCCAGCATAGGCCTGAAAGCCCTCCAAATATCCACTTGCAGATTCTACAAAAAGACTGTTTCCAAACTGCTCTTACAAAAGGAAAGTTCAAGTCTGTGAGCTGAACGAACTCATCACAAAGAAGTTTCTGAGAATGCGTCTGTCTAGTTTTTATGTGTAGAAATTTCGTTTGCCAGCATAGGCCTCAAATCGCTCCAAACATCCACTAGCAAATTCTACAAAAGGAGTGTTTCAAAAGTGCGCTATCAAAAGAAAGAGTCCACTATGTGAGTTGAATGCATAAAGCACACGGAAGTTTCTGAGAATGCTTCTGTCTAGTTTTTAGGTGAAGATATTTCATTTTCCAGCATAGGCCACAAAGCGCTCCAAATAGCCACTTGCAGATTCTACAAAAAGAGTGTTTCCAAACTGCTCTTTCAAAAGGAAGGTTCAAGTCTGTGAGTTGAGTGCCCTCATCACAAAGAAGTTTCTGAGAATGCTTCTGTCTAGTTTTTATATGAAGGTCTTTCCTTTTCCAACATAGTCCTCAAAGCGCTCCAAATAAACACTTGCAGATTCTATAAAAGGAGTGTTTCAAAACAGTTCTATCAAAAGGAACGTTCAAGTCTGTGAGTTGAATGCATTCATCACACAGAAGTTTCTGAGAATGCTTCTGTCTAGTTTTTAGGTGAAGATATTGCTTTTCCCAGCCTAGGCCTCAAAGCGCTCCAAGTATCCACTTGCAGATTCTACAAAAAGAGAGCTTCATAGCTGCTCTTTCAAAAGGAAGGTTCAAGTCTGTGTGTTGAATGCACTCATCACAAAGAAGTTTCTGAGAATGCTTCTGTCTAGTTCTTACGTGAAGATATTTCCTTTTCCAGCTAAGCTTCAAAGCGCTCCAAATAAACACTTGCAAATTCTACTAAAGGAGTGTTTCAAAAGAGTTCTTTCAAAAGGAACGTTCAAGTCTGTGAGTTGAATGCACTCAACGAACAGAAGTTTCTTAGAGTGCTTCTGTATAGTTTTCATGTGAAGATATTTCCTTTTCCAGCATAGGCCTCAAAGCGCTCCAAATATCCACTTGCCGATTCTACAAAAACAGTGTTTCAAAACTGTTCTATCAAAAGGAAGGTTCAACGCTATGAGTAGAATGCACTCATCACAATGGAGTTGCTGAGAATGCTTCTCTCTAGTTTTTATGTGAAGATATTTCCTTTTCTAGCATAGGCCTCAAAGCGCTCCAAATAGCCACTTGCAGATTCTACAAAAAGAGGGTTTCAAATCTCTTCTATCAAAAGAAAGGTTCAACTCTGTGAGTTGAATGCACTCATCAGAAAGAAGTTTCTGAGAATGATTCTATCTAGTTTTCATCTGCATGTATTTCCTTTTCCCCTAGATGCCGCAATCGCACCAAATATCCACTTGCAGTTTCCACAAAAAGAGTGCTGCAGAACTGCTCCATGAAAAGGAATGTTCAACTCTGTGAGTTCAATCCCCTGATGACATAGAAGTTTCTGAAAATGCTTCTGTCTAGTTGGTATAGGAAGATATTTCCTTTTCCAGCATAAGCCTCAAAGAGCTCCAAATATCCACTTGCGGATTCTGCAAAAACAGTGTTTCAAAACTGGTCGATCAAAAGGAACGTTCAACTCTGTGGGTTGAATGCACTCATCACACAGAAGTTTCTGAGAATGCTTCCGTCTAGTTCTTACGTGAAGATATTTCCTTTTCCAGCTTAGGCCTCAAAGCGCTCCAAATAAACACTTGCAGATTCTACAAAAGGAGTGTTTCAAAACTGCTCTATCAAAAGGAAGGTTCAAGTCTGTGAGTTGAATGCACTCATCACAAAGAGGTTTCTGAGAATGCTGCTGTCTAGTTTTTATGTGAAGATATTTCCTTTTCCTCGCATAGACCTCAAATCGCTCCAGATATCCACTTGCAGATTTTACAGAAAGGGTGTTTCCAGACTGCTCTATCTAAAGGCACGTTCAACTCTGTGAGTTGAATGCACGCATTGCGAAGAACTTTCTGAGAATGCTTCTCTCTAGCTTTTAGGTGAAGATATCCCATTTCACAGCATAGGCCTCAAAGTGCTCCAAATAACCACTTGCAGATTTTACAAAAAGAATGTTTCAAAACTGCTCTTTCTAGAGGAAGGTTCAAGTCTGTGGGTTGAATGCACTCAACACAAAGAAGTTTCTGAGAATGCTTCTGTCCAGTTGTCATGTGAAGATATTTCCTTTTCCAGCATAGGCCCCAAACCGCTCCAAATAATCACTTGCAGAGTCTACAAAAAGAGTGTTTCCAAACTTCTCTATCAACTGGTAGGTACAACTCCGTGAGTTGAATGCCCTCATCACGAAGAAGTTTCTGAGAATGCTTCCCTCTTGTTTTGATGGGAAGATATTTCCTTTTCCAACATAGGCCTCAAGGTGCTCCGAATAAACACTTGCAGATTCTACAAACTTAGTGTTTCAAAACTGTTCTATCAAAAGGAACGTTCAAGTCTGGGAGTTGAATGATCTCATCACAGAGAAGTTTCTCAGAATGCTTCTGTCTAGTTTTTAGGTGAAGATATTTCATTTCCCAGCATAGGCCTGAAAGCGCTCCAAATATCCACTTGCAGATTCTACAAAAAGACTGTTTCCAAACTGCTCTTACAAAAGGAAAGTTCAAGTCTGTGAGCTGAACGAACTCATCACAAAGAAGTTTCTGAGAATGCGTCTGTCTAGTTTTTATGTGTAGAAATTTCGTTTGCCAGCATAGGCCTCAAATCGCTCCAAACATCCACTAGCAAATTCTACAAAAGGAGTGTTTCAAAAGTGCGCTATCAAAAGAAAGAGTCCACTATGTGAGTTGAATGCATAAAGCACACGGAAGTTTCTGAGAATGCTTCTGTCTAGTTTTTAGGTGAAGATATTTCATTTCCCAGCATAGGCCACAAAGCGCTCCAAATAGCCACTTGCAGATTCTACAAAAAGAGTGTTTCCAAACTGCTCTTTCAAAAGGAAGGTTCAAGTCTGTGAGTTGAGTGCCCTCATCACAAAGAAGTTTCTGAGAATGCTTCTGTCTAGTTTTTATATGAAGGTCTTTCCTTTTCCAACATAGTCCTCAAAGCGCTCCAAATAAACACTTGCAGATTCTACAAAAGGAGTGTTTCAAAACAGTTCTATCAAAAGGAACGTTCAAGTCTGTGAGTTGAATGCATTCATCACACAGAAGTTTCTGAGAATGCTTCTGTCTAGTTTTTAGGTGAAGATATTGCTTTTCCCAGCCTAGGCCTCAAAGCGCTCCAAGTATCCACTTGCAGATTCTACAAAAAGAGAGCTTCATAGCTGCTCTTTCAAAAGGAAGGTTCAAGTCTGTGTGTTGAATGCACTCATCACAAAGAAGTTTCTGAGAATGCTTCTGTCTAGTTCTTACGTGAAGATATTTCCTTTTCCAGCTAAGCTTCAAAGCGCTCCAAATAAACACTTGCAAATTCTACTAAAGGAGTGTTTCAAAACAGTTCTTTCAAAAGGAACGTTCAAGTCTGTGAGTTGAATGCACTCAACGAACAGAAGTTTCTTAGAGTGCTTCTGTATAGTTTTCATGTGAAGATATTTCCTTTTCCAGCATAGGCCTCAAAGCGCTCCAAATATCCACTTGCCGATTCTACAAAAACAGTGTTTCAAAACTGTTCTATCAAAAGGAAGGTTCAACGCTATGAGTAGAATGCACTCATCACAATGGAGTTGCTGAGAATGCTTCTCTCTAGTTTTTATGTGAAGATATTTCCTTTTCTAGCATAGGCCTCAAAGCGCTCCAAATAGCCACTTGCAGATTCTACAAAAAGAGGGTTTCAAATCTCTTCTATCAAAAGAAAGGTTCAACTCTGTGAGTTCAATGCACTCATCAGAAAGAAGTTTCTGAGAATGATTCTATCTAGTTTTCATCTGCATGTATTTCCTTTTCCACTAGATGCCGCAATCGCACCAAATATCCACTTGCAGTTTCCACAAAAAGAGTGCTGCAGAACTGCTCCATGAAAAGGAATGTTCAACTCTGTGAGTTCAATCCCCTGATGACATAGAAGTTTCTGAAAATGCTTCTGTCTAGTTGGTATAGGAAGATATTTCCTTTTCCAGCATAAGCCTCAAAGAGCTCCAAATATCCACTTGCGGATTCTGCAAAAACAGTGTTTCAAAACTGGTCGATCAAAAGGAACGTTCAACTCTGTGGGTTGAATGCACTCATCACACAGAGGTTTCTGAGAATGCTTCCGTCTAGTTCTTACGTGAAGATATTTCCTTTTCCAGCTTAGGCCTCAAAGCGCTCCAAATAAACACTTGCAGATTCTACAAAAGGAGTGTTTCAAAACTGCTCTATCAAAAGGAAGGTTCAAGTCTGTGAGTTGAATGCACTCATCACAAAGAGGTTTCTGAGAATGCTGCTGTCTAGTTTTTATGTGAAGATATTTCCTTTTCCTCGCATAGACCTCAAATCGCTCCAGATATCCACTTGCAGATTTTACAGAAAGGGTGTTTCCAGACTGCTCTATCTAAAGGCACGTTCAACTCTGTGAGTTGAATGCACGCATTGCGAAGAACTTTCTGAGAATGCTTCTCTCTAGCTTTTAGGTGAAGATATCCCATTTCACAGCATAGGCCTCAAAGTGCTCCAAATAACCACTTGCAGATTTTACAAAAAGAATGTTTCAAAACTGCTCTTTCTAGAGGAAGGTTCAAGTCTGTGGGTTGAATGCACTCAACACAAAGAAGTTTCTGAGAATGCTTCTGTCCAGTTGTCATGTGAAGATATTTCCTTTTCCAGCATAGGCCCCAAACCGCTCCAAATAATCACTTGCAGAGTCTACAAAAAGAGTGTTTCCAAACTTCTCTATCAACTGGTAGGTACAACTCCGTGAGTTGAATGCCCTCATCACGAAGAAGTTTCTGAGAATGCTTCCCTCTTGTTTTGATGGGAAGATATTTCCTTTTCCAACATAGGCCTCAAGGTGCTCCGAATAAACACTTGCAGATTCTACAAACTTAGTGTTTCAAAACTGTTCTATCAAAAGGAACGTTCAAGTCTGGGAGTTGAATGAACTCATCACAGAGAAGTTTCTCAGAATGCTTCTGTCTAGTTTTTAGGTGAAGATATTTCATTTCCCAGCATAGGCCTGAAAGCGCTCCAAATATCCACTTGCAGATTCTACAAAAAGACTGTTTCCAAACTGCTCTTACAAAAGGAAAGTTCAAGTCTGTGAGCTGAACGAACTCATCACAAAGAAGTTTCTGAGAATGCGTCTGTCTAGTTTTTATGTGTAGAAATTTCGTTTGCCAGCATAGGCCTCAAATCGCTCCAAACATCCACTAGCAAATTCTACAAAAGGAGTGTTTCAAAAGTGCGCTATCAAAAGAAAGAGTCCACTATGTGAGTTGAATGCATAAAGCACACGGAAGTTTCTGAGAATGCTTCTGTCTAGTTTTTAGGTGAAGATATTTCATTTCCCAGCATAGGCCACAAAGCGCTCCAAATAGCCACTTGCAGATTCTACAAAAAGAGTGTTTCCAAACTGCTCTTTCAAAAGGAAGGTTCAAGTCTGTGAGTTGAGTGCCCTCACCACAAAGAAGTTTCTGAGAATGCTTCTGTCTAGTTTTTATATGAAGGTCTTTCCTTTTCCAACATAGTCCTCAAAGCGCTCCAAATAAACACTTGCAGATTCTACAAAAGGAGTGTTTCAAAACAGTTCTATCAAAAGGAACGTTCAAGTCTGTGAGTTGAATGCATTCATCACACAGAAGTTTCTGAGAATGCTTCTGTCTAGTTTTTAGGTGAAGATATTGCTTTTCCCAGCCTAGGCCTCAAAGCGCTCCAAGTATCCACTTGCAGATTCTACAAAAAGAGAGCTTCATAGCTGCTCTTTCAAAAGGAAGGTTCAAGTCTGTGTGTTGAATGCACTCATCACAAAGAAGTTTCTGAGAATGCTTCTGTCTAGTTCTTACGTGAAGATATTTCCTTTTCCAGCTAAGCTTCAAAGCGCTCCAAATAAACACTTGCAAATTCTACTAAAGGAGTGTTTCAAAACAGTTCTTTCAAAAGGAACGTTCAAGTCTGTGAGTTGAATGCACTCAACGAACAGAAGTTTCTTAGAGTGCTTCTGTATAGTTTTCATGTGAAGATATTTCCTTTTCCAGCATAGGCCTCAAAGCGCTCCAAATATCCACTTGCCGATTCTACAAAAACAGTGTTTCAAAACTGTTCTATCAAAAGGAAGGTTCAACGCTATGAGTAGAATGCACTCATCACAATGGAGTTGCTGAGAATGCTTCTCTCTAGTTTTTATGTGAAGATATTTCCTTTTCTAGCATAGGCCTCAAAGCGCTCCAAATAGCCACTTGCAGATTCTACAAAAAGAGGGTTTCAAATCTCTTCTATCAAAAGAAAGGTTCAACTCTGTGAGTTCAATGCACTCATCAGAAAGAAGTTTCTGAGAATGATTCTATCTAGTTTTCATCTGCATGTATTTCCTTTTCCACTAGATGCCGCAATCGCACCAAATATCCACTTGCAGTTTCCACAAAAAGAGTGCTGCAGAACTGCTCCATGAAAAGGAATGTTCAACTCTGTGAGTTCAATCCCCTGATGACATAGAAGTTTCTGAAAATGCTTCTGTCTAGTTGGTATAGGAAGATATTTCCTTTTCCAGCATAAGCCTCAAAGAGCTCCAAATATCCACTTGCGGATTCTGCAAAAACAGTGTTTCAAAACTGGTCGATCAAAAGGAACGTTCAACTCTGTGGGTTGAATGCACTCATCACACAGAAGTTTCTGAGAATGCTTCCGTCTAGTTCTTATGTGAAGATATTTCCTTTTCCAGCTTAGGCCTCAAAGCGCTCCAAATAAACACTTGCAGATTCTACAAAAGGAGTGTTTCAAAACTGCTCTATCAAAAGGAAGGTTCAAGTCTGTGAGTTGAATGCACTCATCACAAAGAGGTTTCTGAGAATGCTGCTGTCTAGTTTTTATGTGAAGATATTTCCTTTTCCTCGCATAGACCTCAAATCGCTCCAGATATCCACTTGCAGATTTTACAGAAAGGGTGTTTCCAGACTGCTCTATCTAAAGGCACGTTCAACTCTGTGAGTTGAATGCACTCATTGTGAAGAACTTTCTGAGAATGCTTCTCTCTAGCTTTTAGGTGAAGATATTCCATTTCACAGCATAGGCCTCAAAGTGCTCCAAATAACCACTTGCAGATTTTACAAAAAGAATGTTTCAAAACTGCTCTTTCTAGAGGAAGGTTCAAGTCTGTGAGTTGAATGCACTCAACACAAAGAAGTTTCTGAGAATGCTTCTGTACAGTTTTCATGTGAAGATATTTCCTTTTCCAGCATAGGCCCCAAACCGCTCCAAATAATCACTTGCAGAGTCTACAAAAAGAGTGTTTCCAAACTTCTCTATCAACTGGTAGGTACAAATCCGTGAGTTGAATGCTCTCATCACGAAGAAGTTTCTGAGAATGCTTCCCTCTTGTTTTGATGGGAAGATATTTCCTTTTCCAACATAGGCCTCAAGGTGCTCCGAATAAACACTTGCAGATTCTACAAACTTAGTGTTTCAAAACTGTTCTATCAAAAGGAACGTTCAAGTCTGGGAGTTGAATGAACTCATCACAAAGAAGTTTCTCAGAATGCTTCTGTCTAGTTTTTAGGTGAAGATATTTCATTTCCCAGCATAGGCCTGAAAGCGCTCCAAATATCCACTTGCCGATTCTACAAAAACAGTGTTTCAAAACTGTTCTACCAAAAGGAAGGTTCAACACTATGAGTAGAATGCACTCATCACAATGGAGTTGCTGAGAATGCTTCCCTCTAGTTTTTATGTGAAGATATTTCCTTTTCTAGCATAGGCCTCAAAGCGCTCCAAATAGCCACTTACAGATTCTACAAAAAGAGGGTTTCAAATCTCTTCTATCAAAAGAAAGGTTCAACTCTGTGAGTTGAATGCACTCATCAGAAAGAAGTTTCTGAGAATGATTCTATCTAGTTTTCATCTGCATGTATTTCCTTTTCCACTAGATGCCGCAATCGCACCAAATATCCAGTTGCAGTTTCCGCAAAAAGAGTGCTGCAGAACTGCTCCATGAAAAGGAATGTTCAACTCTGTGAGTTCAATCCCCTGATGACATAGAAGTTTCTGAAAATGCTTCTGTCTAGTTGGTATAGGAAGATATTTCCTTTTCCAGCATAAGCCTCAAAGAGCTCCAAATATCCACTTGCGGATTCTGCAAAAACAGTGTTTCAAAACTGGTCGATCAAAAGGAACGTTCAACTCTGTGGGTTGAATGCACTCATCACACAGAAGTTTCTGAGAATGCTTCCGTCTAGTTCTTACGTGAAGATATTTCCTTTTCCAGCTTAGGCCTCAAAGCGCTCCAAATAAACACTTGCAGATTCTACAAAAGGAGTGTTTCAAAACTGCTCTATCAAAAGGAAGGTTCAAGTCTGTGAGTTGAATGCACTCATCACAAAGAGGTTTCTGAGAATGCTGCTGTCTAGTTTTTATGTGAAGATATTTCCTTTTCCTCGCATAGACCTCAAATCGCTCCAGATATCCACTTGCAGATTTTACAGAAAGGGTGTTTCCAGACTGCTCTATCTAAAGGCACGTTCAACTCTGTGAGTTCAATGCACGCATTGCGAAGAACTTTCTGAGAATGCTTCTCTCTAGCTTTTAGGTGAAGATATTCCATTTCACAGCATAGGCCTCAAAGTGCTCCAAATAACCACTTGCAGATTTTACAAAAAGAATGTTTCAAAACTGCTCTTTCTAGAGGAAGATTCAAGTCTGTGAGTTGAATGCACTCAACACAAAGAAGTTTCTGAGAATGCTTCTGTCCAGTTTTCATGTGAAGATATTTCCTTTTCCAGCATAGGCCCCAAACCGCCCCAAATAATCACTTGCAGAGTCTACAAAAAGAGTGTTTCCAAACTTCTCTATCAACTGGTAGGTACAACTCCGTGAGTTGAATGCCCTCATCACGAAGAAGTTTCTGAGAATGCTTCCCTCTTGTTTTGATGGGAAGATATTTCCTTTTCCAACATAGGCCTCAAGGTGCTCCGAATAAACACTTGCAGATTCTACAAACTTAGTGTTTCAAAACTGTTCTATCAAAAGGAACGTTCAAGTCTGGGAGTTGAATGAACTCATCACAAAGAAGTTTCTCAGAATGCTTCTGTCTAGTTTTTAGGTGAAGATATTTCATTTCCCAGCATAGGCCTGAAAGCGCTCCAAATATCCACTTGCAGATTCTACAAAAAGAGTGTTTCCAAACTGCTCTTACAAAAGGAAAGTTCAAGTCTGTGAGCTGAACGAACTCATCACAAAGAAGTTTCTGAGAATGCGTCTGTCTAGTTTTTATGTGTAGAAATTTCGTTTGCCAGCATAGGCCTCAAATCGCTCCAAACATCCACTAGCAAATTCTACAAAAGGAGTGTTTCAAAAGTGCGCTATCAAAAGAAAGAGTCCACTATGTGAGTTGAATGCATAAAGCACACGGAAGTTTCTGAGAATGCTTCTGTCTAGTTTTTAGGTGAAGATATTTCATTTCCCAGCATAGGCCACAAAGCGCTCCAAGTAGCCACTTGCAGATTCTACAAAAAGAGTGTTTCCAAACTGCTCTTTCAAAAGGAAGGTTCAAGTCTGTGAGTTGAGTGCCCTCATCACAAAGAAGTTTCTGAGAATGCTTCTGTCTAGTTTTTATATGAAGGTCTTTCCTTTTCCAACATAGTCCTCAAAGCGCTCCATATAAACACTTGCAGATTCTACAAAAGGAGTGTTTCAAAACAGTTCTATCAAAAGGAACGTTGAAGTCTGCGAGTTGAATGCATTCATCACACAGAAGTTTCTGAGAATGCTTCTGTCTAGTTCTTGCGTGAAGATATTTCCTTTTCCAGCTAAGCTTCAAAGCGCTCCAAATAAACACTTGCAAATTCTACTAAAGGAGTGTTTCAAAACAGTTCTTTCAAAAGGAACGTTCAAGTCTGTGAGTTGAATGCACTCAACGAACAGAAGTTTCTTAGAGTGCTTCTGTATAGTTTTCATGTGAAGATATTTCCTTTTCCAGCATAGGCCTCAAAGCGCTCCAAATATCCACTTGCCGATTCTACAAAAACAGTGTTTCAAAACTGTTCTATCAAAAGGAAGGTTCAACGCTATGAGTAGAATGCACTCATCACAATGGAGTTGCTGAGAATGCTTCTCTCTAGTTTTTATGTGAAGATATTTCCTTTTCTAGCATAGGCCTCAAAGCGCTCCAAATAGCCACTTGCAGATTCTACAAAAAGAGGGTTTCAAATCTCTTCTATCAAAAGAAAGGTTCAACTCTGTGAGTTGAATGCACTCATCAGAAAGAAGTTTCTGAGAATGATTCTATCTAGTTTTCATCTGCATGTATTTCCTTTTCCACTAGATGCCGCAATCGCACCAAATATCCACTTGCAGTTTCCACAAAAAGAGTGCTGCAGAACTGCTCCATGAAAAGGAATGTTCAACTCTGTGAGTTCAATCCCCTGATGACATAGAAGTTTCTGAAAATGCTTCTGTCTAGTTGGTATAGGAAGATATTTCCTTTTCCAGCATAAGCCTCAAAGAGCTCCAAATATCCACTTGCGGATTCTGCAAAAACAGTGTTTCAAAACTGGTCGATCAAAAGGAACGTTCAACTCTGTGGGTTGAATGCACTCATCACACAGAGGTTTCTGAGAATGCTTCCGTCTAGTTCTTACGTGAAGATATTTCCTTTTCCAGCTTAGGCCTCAAAGCGCTCCAAATAAACACTTGCAGATTCTACAAAAGGAGTGTTTCAAAACTGCTCTATCAAAAGGAAGGTTCAAGTCTGTGAGTTGAATGCACTCATCACAAAGAGGTTTCTGAGAATGCTGCTGTCTAGTTTTTATGTGAAGATATTTCCTTTTCCTCGCATAGACCTCAAATCGCTCCAGATATCCACTTGCAGATTTTACAGAAAGGGTGTTTCCAGACTGCTCTATCTAAAGGCACGTTCAACTCTGTGAGTTGAATGCACGCATTGCGAAGAACTTTCTGAGAATGCTTCTCTCTAGCTTTTAGGTGAAGATATCCCATTTCACAGCATAGGCCTCAAAGTGCTCCAAATAACCACTTGCAGATTTTACAAAAAGAATGTTTCAAAACTGCTCTTTCTAGAGGAAGGTTCAAGTCTGTGGGTTGAATGCACTCAACACAAAGAAGTTTCTGAGAATGCTTCTGTCCAGTTGTCATGTGAAGATATTTCCTTTTCCAGCATAGGCCCCAAACCGCTCCAAATAATCACTTGCAGAGTCTACAAAAAGAGTGTTTCCAAACTTCTCTATCAACTGGTAGGTACAACTCCGTGAGTTGAATGCCCTCATCACGAAGAAGTTTCTGAGAATGCTTCCCTCTTGTTTTGATGGGAAGATATTTCCTTTTCCAACATAGGCCTCAAGGTGCTCCGAATAAACACTTGCAGATTCTACAAACTTAGTGTTTCAAAACTGTTCTATCAAAAGGAACGTTCAAGTCTGGGAGTTGAATGAACTCATCACAGAGAAGTTTCTCAGAATGCTTCTGTCTAGTTTTTAGGTGAAGATATTTCATTTCCCAGCATAGGCCTGAAAGCGCTCCAAATATCCACTTGCAGATTCTACAAAAAGACTGTTTCCAAACTGCTCTTACAAAAGGAAAGTTCAAGTCTGTGAGCTGAACGAACTCATCACAAAGAAGTTTCTGAGAATGCGTCTGTCTAGTTTTTATGTGTAGAAATTTCGTTTGCCAGCATAGGCCTCAAATCGCTCCAAACATCCACTAGCAAATTCTACAAAAGGAGTGTTTCAAAAGTGCGCTATCAAAAGAAAGAGTCCACTATGTGAGTTGAATGCATAAAGCACACGGAAGTTTCTGAGAATGCTTCTGTCTAGTTTTTAGGTGAAGATATTTCATTTCCCAGCATAGGCCACAAAGCGCTCCAAATAGCCACTTGCAGATTCTACAAAAAGAGTGTTTCCAAACTGCTCTTTCAAAAGGAAGGTTCAAGTCTGTGAGTTGAGTGCCCTCACCACAAAGAAGTTTCTGAGAATGCTTCTGTCTAGTTTTTATATGAAGGTCTTTCCTTTTCCAACATAGTCCTCAAAGCGCTCCAAATAAACACTTGCAGATTCTACAAAAGGAGTGTTTCAAAACAGTTCTATCAAAAGGAACGTTCAAGTCTGTGAGTTGAATGCATTCATCACACAGAAGTTTCTGAGAATGCTTCTGTCTAGTTTTTAGGTGAAGATATTGCTTTTCCCAGCCTAGGCCTCAAAGCGCTCCAAGTATCCACTTGCAGATTCTACAAAAAGAGAGCTTCATAGCTGCTCTTTCAAAAGGAAGGTTCAAGTCTGTGTGTTGAATGCACTCATCACAAAGAAGTTTCTGAGAATGCTTCTGTCTAGTTCTTACGTGAAGATATTTCCTTTTCCAGCTAAGCTTCAAAGCGCTCCAAATAAACACTTGCAAATTCTACTAAAGGAGTGTTTCAAAACAGTTCTTTCAAAAGGAACGTTCAAGTCTGTGAGTTGAATGCACTCAACGAACAGAAGTTTCTTAGAGTGCTTCTGTATAGTTTTCATGTGAAGATATTTCCTTTTCCAGCATAGGCCTCAAAGCGCTCCAAATATCCACTTGCCGATTCTACAAAAACAGTGTTTCAAAACTGTTCTATCAAAAGGAAGGTTCAACGCTATGAGTAGAATGCACTCATCACAATGGAGTTGCTGAGAATGCTTCTCTCTAGTTTTTATGTGAAGATATTTCCTTTTCTAGCATAGGCCTCAAAGCGCTCCAAATAGCCACTTGCAGATTCTACAAAAAGAGGGTTTCAAATCTCTTCTATCAAAAGAAAGGTTCAACTCTGTGAGTTCAATGCACTCATCAGAAAGAAGTTTCTGAGAATGATTCTATCTAGTTTTCATCTGCATGTATTTCCTTTTCCACTAGATGCCGCAATCGCACCAAATATCCACTTGCAGTTTCCACAAAAAGAGTGCTGCAGAACTGCTCCATGAAAAGGAATGTTCAACTCTGTGAGTTCAATCCCCTGATGACATAGAAGTTTCTGAAAATGCTTCTGTCTAGTTGGTATAGGAAGATATTTCCTTTTCCAGCATAAGCCTCAAAGAGCTCCAAATATCCACTTGCGGATTCTGCAAAAACAGTGTTTCAAAACTGGTCGATCAAAAGGAACGTTCAACTCTGTGGGTTGAATGCACTCATCACACAGAAGTTTCTGAGAATGCTTCCGTCTAGTTCTTACGTGAAGATATTTCCTTTTCCAGCTTAGGCCTCAAAGCGCTCCAAATAAACACTTGCAGATTCTACAAAAGGAGTGTTTCAAAACTGCTCTATCAAAAGGAAGGTTCAAGTCTGTGAGTTGAATGCACTCATCACAAAGAGGTTTCTGAGAATGCTGCTGTCTAGTTTTTATGTGAAGATATTTCCTTTTCCTCGCATAGACCTCAAATCGCTCCAGATATCCACTTGCAGATTTTACAGAAAGGGTGTTTCCAGACTGCTCTATCTAAAGGCACGTTCAACTCTGTGAGTTGAATGCACTCATTGTGAAGAACTTTCTGAGAATGCTTCTCTCTAGCTTTTAGGTGAAGATATTCCATTTCACAGCATAGGCCTCAAAGTGCTCCAAATAACCACTTGCAGATTTTACAAAAAGAATGTTTCAAAACTGCTCTTTCTAGAGGAAGGTTCAAGTCTGTGAGTTGAATGCACTCAACACAAAGAAGTTTCTGAGAATGCTTCTGTCCAGTTTTCATGTGAAGATATTTCCTTTTCCAGCATAGGCCCCAAACCGCTCCAAATAATCACTTGCAGAGTCTACAAAAAGAGTGTTTCCAAACTTCTCTATCAACTGGTAGGTACAAATCCGTGAGTTGAATGCTCTCATCACGAAGAAGTTTCTGAGAATGCTTCCCTCTTGTTTTGATGGGAAGATATTTCCTTTTCCAACATAGGCCTCAAGGTGCTCCGAATAAACACTTGCAGATTCTACAAACTTAGTGTTTCAAAACTGTTCTATCAAAAGGAACGTTCAAGTCTGGGAGTTGAATGAACTCATCACAAAGAAGTTTCTCAGAATGCTTCTGTCTAGTTTTTAGGTGAAGATATTTCATTTCCCAGCATAGGCCTGAAAGCGCTCCAAATATCCACTTGCCGATTCTACAAAAACAGTGTTTCAAAACTGTTCTACCAAAAGGAAGGTTCAACACTATGAGTAGAATGCACTCATCACAATGGAGTTGCTGAGAATGCTTCCCTCTAGTTTTTATGTGAAGATATTTCCTTTTCTAGCATAGGCCTCAAAGCGCTCCAAATAGCCACTTACAGATTCTACAAAAAGAGGGTTTCAAATCTCTTCTATCAAAAGAAAGGTTCAACTCTGTGAGTTGAATGCACTCATCAGAAAGAAGTTTCTGAGAATGATTCTATCTAGTTTTCATCTGCATGTATTTCCTTTTCCACTAGATGCCGGAATCGCACCAAATATCCAGTTGCAGTTTCCGCAAAAAGAGTGCTGCAGAACTGCTCCATGAAAAGGAATGTTCAACTCTGTGAGTTCAATCCCCTGATGACATAGAAGTTTCTGAAAATGCTTCTGTCTAGTTGGTATAGGAAGATATTTCCTTTTCCAGCATAAGCCTCAAAGAGCTCCAAATATCCACTTGCGGATTCTGCAAAAACAGTGTTTCAAAACTGGTCGATCAAAAGGAACGTTCAACTCTGTGGGTTGAATGCACTCATCACACAGAAGTTTCTGAGAATGCTTCCGTCTAGTTCTTACGTGAAGATATTTCCTTTTCCAGCTTAGGCCTCAAAGCGCTCCAAATAAACACTTGCAGATTCTACAAAAGGAGTGTTTCAAAACTGCTCTATCAAAAGGAAGGTTCAAGTCTGTGAGTTGAATGCACTCATCACAAAGAGGTTTCTGAGAATGCTGCTGTCTAGTTTTTATGTGAAGATATTTCCTTTTCCTCGCATAGACCTCAAATCGCTCCAGATATCCACTTGCAGATTTTACAGAAAGGGTGTTTCCAGACTGCTCTATCTAAAGGCACGTTCAACTCTGTGAGTTCAATGCACGCATTGCGAAGAACTTTCTGAGAATGCTTCTCTCTAGCTTTTAGGTGAAGATATTCCATTTCACAGCATAGGCCTCAAAGTGCTCCAAATAACCACTTGCAGATTTTACAAAAAGAATGTTTCAAAACTGCTCTTTCTAGAGGAAGATTCAAGTCTGTGAGTTGAATGCACTCAACACAAAGAAGTTTCTGAGAATGCTTCTGTCCAGTTTTCATGTGAAGATATTTCCTTTTCCAGCATAGGCCCCAAACCGCCCCAAATAATCACTTGCAGAGTCTACAAAAAGAGTGTTTCCAAACTTCTCTATCAACTGGTAGGTACAACTCCGTGAGTTGAATGCCCTCATCACGAAGAAGTTTCTGAGAATGCTTCCCTCTTGTTTTGATGGGAAGATATTTCCTTTTCCAACATAGGCCTCAAGGTGCTCCGAATAAACACTTGCAGATTCTACAAACTTAGTGTTTCAAAACTGTTCTATCAAAAGGAACGTTCAAGTCTGGGAGTTGAATGAACTCATCACAAAGAAGTTTCTCAGAATGCTTCTGTCTAGTTTTTAGGTGAAGATATTTCATTTCCCAGCATAGGCCTGAAAGCGCTCCAAATATCCACTTGCAGATTCTACAAAAAGAGTGTTTCCAAACTGCTCTTACAAAAGGAAAGTTCAAGTCTGTGAGCTGAACGAACTCATCACAAAGAAGTTTCTGAGAATGCGTCTGTCTAGTTTTTATGTGTAGAAATTTCGTTTGCCAGCATAGGCCTCAAATCGCTCCAAACATCCACTAGCAAATTCTACAAAAGGAGTGTTTCAAAAGTGCGCTATCAAAAGAAAGAGTCCACTATGTGAGTTGAATGCATAAAGCACACGGAAGTTTCTGAGAATGCTTCTGTCTAGTTTTTAGGTGAAGATATTTCATTTCCCAGCATAGGCCACAAAGCGCTCCAAGTAGCCACTTGCAGATTCTACAAAAAGAGTGTTTCCAAACTGCTCTTTCAAAAGGAAGGTTCAAGTCTGTGAGTTGAGTGCCCTCATCACAAAGAAGTTTCTGAGAATGCTTCTGTCTAGTTTTTATATGAAGGTCTTTCCTTTTCCAACATAGTCCTCAAAGCGCTCCAAATAAACACTTGCAGATTCTACAAAAGGAGTGTTTCAAAACAGTTCTATCAAAAGGAACGTTGAAGTCTGCGAGTTGAATGCATTCATCACACAGAAGTTTCTGAGAATGCTTCTGTCTAGTTCTTGCGTGAAGATATTTCCTTTTCCAGCTAAGCTTCAAAGCGCTCCAAATAAACACTTGCAAATTCTACTAAAGGAGTGTTTCAAAACAGTTCTTTCAAAAGGAACGTTCAAGTCTGTGAGTTGAATGCACTCAACGAACAGAAGTTTCTTAGAGTGCTTCTGTATAGTTTTCATGTGAAGATATTTCCTTTTCCAGCATAGGCCTCAAAGCGCTCCAAATATCCACTTGCCGATTCTACAAAAACAGTGTTTCAAAACTGTTCTATCAAAAGGAAGGTTCAACGCTATGAGTAGAATGCACTCATCACAATGGAGTTGCTGAGAATGCTTCTCTCTAGTTTTTATGTGAAGATATTTCCTTTTCTAGCATAGGCCTCAAAGCGCTCCAAATAGCTACTTGCAGATTCTACAAAAAGAGGGTTTCAAATCTCTTCTATCAAAAGAAAGGTTCAACTCTGTGAGTTGAATGCACTCATCAGAAAGAAGTTTCTGAGAATGATTCTATCTAGTTTTCATCTGCATATATTTCCTTTTCCACTAGATGCCGCAATCGCACCAAATATCCACTTGCAGTTTCCACAAAAAGAGTGCTGCAGAACTGCTCCATGAAAAGGAATGTTCAACTCTGTGAGTTCAATCCCCTGATGACATAGAAGTTTCTGAAAATGCTTCTGTCTAGTTGGTATAGGAAGATATTTCCTTTTCCAGCATAAGCCTCAAAGAGCTCCAAATATCCACTTGCGGATTCTGCAAAAACAGTGTTTCAAAACTGGTCGATCAAAAGGAACGTTCAACTCTGTGAGTTGAATGCACTCATCACACAGAAGTTTCTGAGAATGCTTCCGTCTAGTTCTTACGTGAAGATATTTCCTTTTCCAGCTTAGGCCTCAAAGCGCTCCAAATAAACACTTGCAGATTCTACAAAAGGAGTGTTTCAAAACTGCTCTATCAAAAGGAAGGTTCAAGTCTGTGAGTTGAATGCACTCATCACAAAGAGGTTTCTGAGAATGCTGCTGTCTAGTTTTTATGTGAAGATATTTCCTTTTCCTCGCATAGACCTCAAATCGCTCCAGATATCCACTTGCAGATTTTACAGAAAGGGTGTTTCCAGACTGCTCTATCTAAAGGCACGTTCAACTCTGTGAGTTGAATGCACGCATTGCGAAGAACTTTCTGACAATGCTTCTCTCTAGCTTTTAGGTGAAGATATTCCATTTCACAGCATAGGCCTCAAAGTGCTCCAAATAACCACATGCAGATTTTACAAAAAGAATGTTTCAAAACTGCTCTTTCTAGAGGAAGGTTCAAGTCTGTGAGTTGAATGCACTCAACACAAAGAAGTTTCTGAGAATGCTTCTGTCCAGTTTTCATGTGAAGATATTTCCTTTTCCAGCATAGGCCCCAAACCGCTCCAAATAATCACTTGCAGAGTCTACAAAAAGAGTGTTTCCAAACTTCTCTATCAACTGGTAGGTACAACTCCGTGAGTTGAATGCCCTCATCACGAAGAAGTTTCTGAGAATGCTTCCCTCTTGTTTTGATGGGAAGATATTTCCTTTTCCAACATAGGCCTCAAGGTGCTCCGAATAAACACTTGCAGATTCTACAAACTTAGTGTTTCAAAACTGTTCTATCAAAAGGAACGTTCAAGTCTGGGAGTTGAATGAACTCATCACAGAGAAGTTTATCAGAATGCTTCTGTCTAGTTTTTAGGTGAAGATATTTCATTTCCCAGCATAGGCCTGAAAGCGCTCCAAATATCCACTTGCAGATTCTACAAAAAGACTGTTTCCAAACTGCTCTTACAAAAGGAAAGTTCAAGTCTGTGAGCTGAACGAACTCATCACAAAGAAGTTTCTGAGAATGCGTCTGTCTAGTTTTTATGTGTAGAAATTTCGTTTGCCAGCATAGGCCTCAAATCGCTCCAAACATCCACTAGCAAATTCTACAAAAGGAGTGTTTCAAAAGTGCGCTATCAAAAGAAAGAGTCCACTATGTGAGTTGAATGCATAAAGCACACGGAAGTTTCTGAGAATGCTTCTGTCTAGTTTTTAGGTGAAGATATTTCATTTCCCAGCATAGGCCACAAAGCGCTCCAAATAGCCACTTGCAGATTCTACAAAAAGAGTGTTTCCAAACTGCTCTTTCAAAAGGAAGGTTCAAGTCTGTGAGTTGAGTGCCCTCATCACAAAGAAGTTTCTGAGAATGCTTCTGTCTAGTTTTTATATGAAGGTCTTTTCTTTTCCAACATAGTCCTCAAAGCGCTCCAAATAAACACTTGCAGATTCTACAAAAGGAGTGTTTCAAAACAGTTCTATCAAAAGGAACGTTCAAGTCTGTGAGTTGAATGCATTCATCACACAGAAGTTTCTGAGAATGCTTCTGTCTAGTTTTTAGGTGAAGATATTGCTTTTCCCAGCCTAGGCCTCAAAGCGCTCCAAGTATCCACTTGCAGATTCTACAAAAAGAGAGCTTCATAGCTGCTCTTTCAAAAGGAAGGTTCAAGTCTGTGTGTTGAATGCACTCATCACAAAGAAGTTTCTGAGAATGCTTCTGTCTAGTTCTTACGTGAAGATATTTCCTTTTCCAGCTAAGCTTCAAAGCGCTCCAAATAAACACTTGCAAATTCTACTAAAGGAGTGTTTCAAAAGAGTTCTTTCAAAAGGAACGTTCAAGTCTGTGAGTTGAATGCACTCAACGAACAGAAGTTTCTTAGAGTGCTTCTGTATAGTTTTCATGTGAAGATATTTCCTTTTCCAGCATAGGCCTCAAAGCGCTCCAAATATCCACTTGCCGATTCTACAAAAACAGTGTTTCAAAACTGTTCTATCAAAAGGAAGGTTCAACGCCATGAGTAGAATGCACTCATCACAATGGAGTTGCTGAGAATGCTTCTCTCTAGTTTTTATGTGAAGATATTTCCTTTTCTAGCATAGGCCTCAAAGCGCTCCAAATAGCCACTTGCAGATTCTACAAAAAGAGGGTTTCAAATCTCTTCTATCAAAAGAAAGGTTCAACTCTGTGAGTTGAATGCACTCATCAGAAAGAAGTTTCTGAGAATGATTCTATCTAGTTTTCATCTGCATGTATTTCCTTTTCCCCTAGATGCCGCAATCGCACCAAATATCCACTTGCAGTTTCCACAAAAAGAGTGCTGCAGAACTGCTCCATGAAAAGGAATGTTCAACTCTGTGAGTTCAATCCCCTGATGACATAGAAGTTTCTGAAAATGCTTCTGTCTAGTTGGTATAGGAAGATATTTCCTTTTCCAGCATAAGCCTCAAAGAGCTCCAAATATCCACTTGCGGATTCTGCAAAAACAGTGTTTCAAAACTGGTCGATCAAAAGGAACGTTCAACTCTGTGGGTTGAATGCACTCATCACACAGAAGTTTCTGAGAATGCTTCCGTCTAGTTCTTACGTGAAGATATTTCCTTTTCCAGCTTAGGCCTCAAAGCGCTCCAAATAAACACTTGCAGATTCTACAAAAGGAGTGTTTCAAAACTGCTCTATCAAAAGGAAGGTTCAAGTCTGTGAGTTGAATGCACTCATCACAAAGAGGTTTCTGAGAATGCTGCTGTCTAGTTTTTATGTGAAGATATTTCCTTTTCCTCGCATAGACCTCAAATCGCTCCAGATATCCACTTGCAGATTTTACAGAAAGGGTGTTTCCAGACTGCTCTATCTAAAGGCACGTTCAACTCTGTGAGTTGAATGCACGCATTGCGAAGAACTTTCTGACAATGCTTCTCTCTAGCTTTTAGGTGAAGATATTCCATTTCACAGCATAGGCCTCAAAGTGCTCCAAATAACCACTTGCAGATTTTACAAAAAGAATGTTTCAAAACTGCTCTTTCTAGAGGAAGGTTCAAGTCTGTGAGTTGAATGCACTCAACACAAAGAAGTTTCTGAGAATGCTTCTGTCCAGTTTTCATGTGAAGATATTTCCTTTTCCAGCATAGGCCCCAAACCGCTCCAAATAATCACTTGCAGAGTCTACAAAAAGAGTGTTTCCAAACTTCTCTATCAACTGGTAGGTACAAATCCGTGAGTTGAATGCTCTCATCACGAAGAAGTTTCTGAGAATGCTTCCCTCTTGTTTTGATGGGAAGATATTTCCTTTTCCAACATAGGCCTCAAGGTGCTCCGAATAAACACTTGCAGATTCTACAAACTTAGTGTTTCAAAACTGTTCTATCAAAAGGAACGTTCAAGTCTGGGAGTTGAATGAACTCATCACAAAGAAGTTTCTCAGAATGCTTCTGTCTAGTTTTTAGGTGAAGATATTTCATTTCCCAGCATAGGCCTGAAAGCGCTCCAAATATCCACTTGCAGATTCTACAAAAAGAGTGTTTCCAAACTGCTCTTACAAAAGGAAAGTTCAAGTCTGTGAGCTGAACGAACTCATCACAAAGAAGTTTCTGAGAATGCGTCTGTCTAGTTTTTATGTGTAGAAATTTCGTTTGCCAGCATAGGCCTCAAATCGCTCCAAACATCCACTAGCAAATTCTACAAAAGGAGTGCTTCAAAAGTGCGCTATCAAAAGAAAGAGTCCACTATGTGAGTTGAATGCATAAAGCACACGGAAGTTTCTGAGAATGCTTCTGTCTAGTTTTTAGGTGAAGATATTTCATTTCCCAGCATAGGCCACAAAGCGCTCCAAGTAGCCACTTGCAGATTCTACAAAAAGAGTGTTTCCAAACTGCTCTTTCAAAAGGAAGGTTCAAGTCTGTGAGTTGAGTGCCCTCATCACAAAGAAGTTTCTGAGAATGCTTCTGTCTAGTTTTTATATGAAGGTCTTTCCTTTTCCAACATAGTCCTCAAAGCGCTCCAAATAAACACTTGCAGATTCTACAAAAGGAGTGTTTCAAAACAGTTCTATCAAAAGGAACGTTGAAGTCTGCGAGTTGAATGCATTCATCACACAGAAGTTTCTGAGAATGCTTCTGTCTAGTTCTTGCGTGAAGATATTTCCTTTTCCAGCTAAGCTTCAAAGCGCTCCAAATAAACACTTGCAAATTCTACTAAAGGAGTGTTTCAAAACAGTTCTTTCAAAAGGAACGTTCAAGTCTGTGAGTTGAATGCACTCAACGAACAGAAGTTTCTTAGAGTGCTTCTGTATAGTTTTCATGTGAAGATATTTCCTTTTCCAGCATAGGCCTCAAAGCGCTCCAAATATCCACTTGCCGATTCTACAAAAACAGTGTTTCAAAACTGTTCTATCAAAAGGAAGGTTCAACGCTATGAGTAGAATGCACTCATCACAATGGAGTTGCTGAGAATGCTTCTCTCTAGTTTTTATGTGAAGATATTTCCTTTTCTAGCATAGGCCTCAAAGCGCTCCAAATAGCTACTTGCAGATTCTACAAAAAGAGGGTTTCAAATCTCTTCTATCAAAAGAAAGGTTCAACTCTGTGAGTTGAATGCACTCATCAGAAAGAAGTTTCTGAGAATGATTCTCTCTAGTTTTCATCTGCATATATTTCCTTTTCCACTAGATGCCGCAATCGCACCAAATATCCACTTGCAGTTTCCACAAAAAGAGTGCTGCAGAACTGCTCCATGAAAAGGAATGTTCAACTCTGTGAGTTCAATCCCCTGATGACATAGAAGTTTCTGAAAATGCTTCTGTCTAGTTGGTATAGGAAGATATTTCCTTTTCCAGCATAAGCCTCAAAGAGCTCCAAATATCCACTTGCGGATTCTGCAAAAACAGTGTTTCAAAACTGGTCGATCAAAAGGAACGTTCAACTCTGTGAGTTGAATGCACTCATCACACAGAAGTTTCTGAGAATGCTTCCGTCTAGTTCTTACGTGAAGATATTTCCTTTTCCAGCTTAGGCCTCAAAGCGCTCCAAATAAACACTTGCAGATTCTACAAAAGGAGTGTTTCAAAACTGCTCTATCAAAAGGAAGGTTCAAGTCTGTGAGTTGAATGCACTCATCACAAAGAGGTTTCTGAGAATGCTGCTGTCTAGTTTTTATGTGAAGATATTTCCTTTTCCTCGCATAGACCTCAAATCGCTCCAGATATCCACTTGCAGATTTTACAGAAAGGGTGTTTCCAGACTGCTCTATCTAAAGGCACGTTCAACTCTGTGAGTTGAATGCACGCATTGCGAAGAACTTTCTGAGAATGCTTCTCTCTAGCTTTTAGGTGAAGATATTCCATTTCACAGCATAGGCCTCAAAGTGCTCCAAATAACCACATGCAGATTTTACAAAAAGAATGTTTCAAAACTGCTCTTTCTAGAGGAAGGTTCAAGTCTGTGAGTTGAATGCACTCAACACAAAGAAGTTTCTGAGAATGCTTCTGTCCAGTTTTCATGTGAAGATATTTCCTTTTCCAGCATAGGCCCCAAACCGCTCCAAATAATCACTTGCAGAGTCTACAAAAAGAGTGTTTCCAAACTTCTCTATCAACTGGTAGGTACAACTCCGTGAGTTGAATGCTCTCATCACGAAGAAGTTTCTGAGAATGCTTCCCTCTTGTTTTGATGGGAAGATATTTCCTTTTCCAACATAGGCCTCAAGGTGCTCCGAATAAACACTTGCAGATTCTACAAACTTAGTGTTTCAAAACTGTTCTATCAAAAGGAACGTTCAAGTCTGGGAGTTGAATGAACTCATCACAGAGAAGTTTCTCAGAATGCTTCTGTCTAGTTTTTAGGTGAAGATATTTCATTTCCCAGCATAGGCCTGAAAGCGCTCCAAATATCCACTTGCAGATTCTACAAAAAGACTGTTTCCAAACTGCTCTTACAAAAGGAAAGTTCAAGTCTGTGAGCTGAACGAACTCATCACAAAGAAGTTTCTGAGAATGCGTCTGTCTAGTTTTTATGTGTAGAAATTTCGTTTGCCAGAATAGGCCTCAAATCGCTCCAAACATCCACTAGCAAATTCTACAAAAGGAGTGTTTCAAAAGTGCGCTATCAAAAGAAAGAGTCCACTATGTGAGTTGAATGCATAAAGCACACGGAAGTTTCTGAGAATGCTTCTGTCTAGTTTTTAGGTGAAGATATTTCATTTCCCAGCATAGGCCACAAAGCGCTCCAAATAGCCACTTGCAGATTCTACAAAAAGAGTGTTTCCAAACTGCTCTTTCAAAAGGAAGGTTCAAGTCTGTGAGTTGAGTGCCCTCATCACAAAGAAGTTTCTGAGAATGCTTCTGTCTAGTTTTTATATGAAGGTCTTTCCTTTTCCAACATAGTCCTCAAAGCGCTCCAAATAAACACTTGCAGATTCTACAAAAGGAGTGTTTCAAAACAGTTCTATCAAAAGGAACGTTCAAGTCTGTGAGTTGAATGCATTCATCACACAGAAGTTTCTGAGAATGCTTCTGTCTAGTTTTTAGGTGAAGATATTGCTTTTCCCAGCCTAGGCCTCAAAGCGCTCCAAGTATCCACTTGCAGATTCTACAAAAAGAGAGCTTCATAGCTGCTCTTTCAAAAGGAAGGTTCAAGTCTGTGTGTTGAATGCACTCATCACAAAGAAGTTTCTGAGAATGCTTCTGTCTAGTTCTTACGTGAAGATATTTCCTTTTCCAGCTAAGCTTCAAAGCGCTCCAAATAAACACTTGCAAATTCTACTAAAGGAGTGTTTCAAAAGAGTTCTTTCAAAAGGAACGTTCAAGTCTGTGAGTTGAATGCACTCAACGAACAGAAGTTTCTTAGAGTGCTTCTGTATAGTTTTCATGTGAAGATATTTCCTTTTCCAGCATAGGCCTCAAAGCGCTCCAAATATCCACTTGCCGATTCTACAAAAACAGTGTTTCAAAACTGTTCTATCAAAAGGAAGGTTCAACGCCATGAGTAGAATGCACTCATCACAATGGAGTTGCTGAGAATGCTTCTCTCTAGTTTTTATGTGAAGATATTTCCTTTTCTAGCATAGGCCTCAAAGCGCTCCAAATAGCCACTTGCAGATTCTACAAAAAGAGGGTTTCAAATCTCTTCTATCAAAAGAAAGGTTCAACTCTGTGAGTTGAATGCACTCATCAGAAAGAAGTTTCTGAGAATGATTCTATCTAGTTTTCATCTGCATGTATTTCCTTTTCCCCTAGATGCCGCAATCGCACCAAATATCCACTTGCAGTTTCCACAAAAAGAGTGCTGCAGAACTGCTCCATGAAAAGGAATGTTCAACTCTGTGAGTTCAATCCCCTGATGACATAGAAGTTTCTGAAAATGCTTCTGTCTAGTTGGTATAGGAAGATATTTCCTTTTCCAGCATAAGCCTCAAAGAGCTCCAAATATCCACTTGCGGATTCTGCAAAAACAGTGTTTCAAAACTGGTCGATCAAAAGGAACGTTCAACTCTGTGGGTTGAATGCACTCATCACACAGAAGTTTCTGAGAATGCTTCCGTCTAGTTCTTACGTGAAGATATTTCCTTTTCCAGCTTAGGCCTCAAAGCGCTCCAAATAAACACTTGCAGATTCTACAAAAGGAGTGTTTCAAAACTGCTCTATCAAAAGGAAGGTTCAAGTCTGTGAGTTGAATGCACTCATCACAAAGAGGTTTCTGAGAATGCTGCTGTCTAGTTTTTATGTGAAGATATTTCCTTTTCCTCGCATAGACCTCAAATCGCTCCAGATATCCACTTGCAGATTTTACAGAAAGGGTGTTTCCAGACTGCTCTATCTAAAGGCACGTTCAACTCTGTGAGTTCAATGCACGCATTGCGAAGAACTTTCTGAGAATGCTTCTCTCTAGCTTTTAGGTGAAGATATTCCATTTCACAGCATAGGCCTCAAAGTGCTCCAAATAACCACTTGCAGATTTTACAAAAAGAATGTTTCAAAACTGCTCTTTCTAGAGGAAGGTTCAAGTCGTGAGTTGAATGCACTCAACACAAAGAAGTTTCTGAGAATGCTTCTGTCCAGTTTTCATGTGAAGATATTTCCTTTTCCAGCATAGGCCCCAAACCGCTCCAAATAATCACTTGCAGAGTCTACAAAAAGAGTGTTTCCAAACTTCTCTATCAACTGGTAGGTACAAATCCGTGAGTTGAATGCTCTCATCACGAAGAAGTTTCTGAGAATGCTTCCCTCTTGTTTTGATGGGAAGATATTTCCTTTTCCAACATAGGCCTCAAGGTGCTCCGAATAAACACTTGCAGATTCTACAAACTTAGTGTTTCAAAACTGTTCTATCAAAAGGAACGTTCAAGTCTGGGAGTTGAATGAACTCATCACAAAGAAGTTTCTCAGAATGCTTCTGTCTAGTTTTTAGGTGAAGATATTTCATTTCCCAGCATAGGCCTGAAAGCGCTCCAAATATCCACTTGCCGATTCTACAAAAACAGTGTTTCAAAACTGTTCTACCAAAAGGAAGGTTCAACACTATGAGTAGAATGCACTCATCACAATGGAGTTGCTGAGAATGCTTCCCTCTAGTTTTTATGTGAAGATATTTCCTTTTCTAGCATAGGCCTCAAAGCGCTCCAAATAGCCACTTACAGATTCTACAAAAAGAGGGTTTCAAATCTCTTCTATCAAAAGAAAGGTTCAACTCTGTGAGTTGAATGCACTCATCAGAAAGAAGTTTCTGAGAATGATTCTATCTAGTTTTCATCTGCATGTATTTCCTTTTCCACTAGATGCCGCAATCGCACCAAATATCCACTTGCAGTTTCCGCAAAAAGAGTGCTGCAGAACTGCTCCATGAAAAGGAATGTTCAACTCTGTGAGTTCAATCCCCTGATGACATAGAAGTTTCTGAAAATGCTTCTGTCTAGTTGGTATAGGAAGATATTTCCTTTTCCAGCATAAGCCTCAAAGAGCTCCAAATATCCACTTGCGGATTCTGCAAAAACAGTGTTTCAAAACTGGTCGATCAAAAGGAACGTTCAACTCTGTGGGTTGAATGCACTCATCACACAGAAGTTTCTGAGAATGCTTCCGTCTAGTTCTTACGTGAAGATATTTCCTTTTCCAGCTTAGGCCTCAAAGCGCTCCAAATAAACACTTGCAGATTCTACAAAAGGAGTGTTTCAAAACTGCTCTATCAAAAGGAAGGTTCAAGTCTGTGAGTTGAATGCACTCATCACAAAGAGGTTTCTGAGAATGCTGCTGTCTAGTTTTTATGTGAAGATATTTCCTTTTCCTCGCATAGACCTCAAATCGCTCCAGATATCCACTTGCAGATTTTACAGAAAGGGTGTTTCCAGACTGCTCTATCTAAAGGCACGTTCAACTCTGTGAGTTGAATGCACGCATTGCGAAGAACTTTCTGAGAATGCTTCTCTCTAGCTTTTAGGTGAAGATATTCCATTTCACAGCATAGGCCTCAAAGTGCTCCAAATAACCACTTGCAGATTTTACAAAAAGAATGTTTCAAAACTGCTCTTTCTAGAGGAAGATTCAAGTCTGTGAGTTGAATGCACTCAACAAAAAGAAGTTTCTGAGAATGCTTCTGTCCAGTTTTCATGTGAAGATATTTCCTTTCCCAGCATAGGCCCCAAACCGCCCCAAATAATCACTTGCAGAGTCTACAAAAAGAGTGTTTCCAAACTTCTCTATCAACTGGTAGGTACAACTCCGTGAGTTGAATGCCCTCATCACGAAGAAGTTTCTGAGAATGCTTCCCTCTTGTTTTGATGGGAAGATATTTCCTTTTCCAACATAGGCCTCAAGGTGCTCCGAATAAACACTTGCAGATTCTACAAACTTAGTGTTTCAAAACTGTTCTATCAAAAGGAACGTTCAAGTCTGGGAGTTGAATGAACTCATCACAAAGAAGTTTCTCAGAATGCTTCTGTCTAGTTTTTAGGTGAAGATATTTCATTTCCCAGCATAGGCCTGAAAGCGCTCCAAATATCCACTTGCAGATTCTACAAAAAGAGTGTTTCCAAACTGCTCTTACAAAAGGAAAGTTCAAGTCTGTGAGCTGAACGAACTCATCACAAAGAAGTTTCTGAGAATGCGTCTGTCTAGTTTTTATGTGTAGAAATTTCGTTTGCCAGCATAGGCCTCAAATCGCTCCAAACATCCACTAGCAAATTCTACAAAAGGAGTGTTTCAAAAGTGCGCTATCAAAAGAAAGAGTCCGCTATGTGAGTTGAATGCATAAAGCACACGGAAGTTTCTGAGAATGCTTCTGTCTAGTTTTTAGGTGAAGATATTTCATTTCCCAGCATAGGCCACAAAGCGCTCCAAATAGCCACTTGCAGATTCTACAAAAAGAGTGTTTCCAAACTGCTCTTTCAAAAGGAAGGTTCAAGTCTGTGAGTTGAGTGCCCTCATCACAAAGAAGTTTCTGAGAATGCTTCTGTCTAGTTTTTATATGAAGGTCTTTCCTTTTCCAACATAGTCCTCAAAGCGCTCCAAATAAACACTTGCAGATTCTACAAAAGGAGTGTTTCAAAACAGTTCTATCAAAAGGAACGTTCAAGTCTGTGGGTTGAATGCATTCATCACACAGAAGTTTCTGAGAATGCTTCTGTCTAGTTTTTAGGTGAAGATATTGCTTTTCCCAGCCTAGGCCTCAAAGCGCTCCAAGTATCCACTTGCAGATTCTACAAAAAGAGAGCTTCATAGCTGCTCTTTCAAAAGGAAGGTTCAAGTCTGTGTGTTGAATGCACTCATCACAAAGAAGTTTCTGAGAATGCTTCTGTCTAGTTCTTACGTGAAGATATTTCCTTTTCCAGCTAGGCTTCAAAGCGCTCCAAATAAACACTTGCAAATTCTACTAAAGGAGTGTTTCAAAAGAGTTCTTTCAAAAGGAACGTTCAAGTCTGTGAGTTGAATGCACTCAACGAACAGAAGTTTCTTAGAGTGCTTCTGTATAGTTTTCATGTGAAGATATTTCCTTTTCCAGCATAGGCCTCAAAGCGCTCCAAATATCCACTTGCCGATTCTACAAAAACAGTGTTTCAAAACTGTTCTATCAAAAGGAAGGTTCAACGCTATGAGTAGAATGCACTCATCACAATGGAGTTGCTGAGAATGCTTCTCTCTAGTTTTTATGTGAAGATATTTCCTTTTCTAGCTTAGGCCTCAAAGCGCTCCAGATAGCCACTTGCAGATTCTACAAAAAGAGGGTTTCAAATCTCTTCTATCAAAAGAAAGGTTCAACTCTGTGAGTTGAATGCACTCATCAGAAAGAAGTTTCTGAGAATGATTCTATCTAGTTTTCATCTGCATGTATTTCCTTTTCCACTAGATGCCGCAATCGCACCAAATATCCACTTGCAGTTTCCACAAAAAGAGTGCTGCAGAACTGCTCCATGAAAAGGAATGTTCAACTCTGTGAGTTCAATCCCCTGATGACATAGAAGTTTCTGAAAATGCTTCTGTCTAGTTGGTATAGGAAGATATTTCCTTTTCCAGCATAAGCCTCAAAGAGCTCCAAATATCCACTTGCGGATTCTGCAAAAACAGTGTTTCAAAACTGGTCGATCAAAAGGAACGTTCAACTCTGTGAGTTGAATGCACTCATCACACAGAAGTTTCTGAGAATGCTTCCGTCTAGTTCTTACGTGAAGATATTTCCTTTTCCAGCTTAGGCCTCAAAGCGCTCCAAATAAACACTTGCAGATTCTACAAAAGGAGTGTTTCAAAACTGCTCTATCAAAAGGAAGGTTCAAGTCTGTGAGTTGAATGCACTCATCACAAAGAGGTTTCTGAGAATGCTGCTGTCTAGTTTTTATGTGAAGATATTTCCTTTTCCTCGCATAGACCTCAAATCGCTCCAGATATCCACTTGCAGATTTTACAGAAAGGGTGTTTCCAGACTGCTCTATCTAAAGGCACGTTCAACTCTGTGAGTTGAATGCACGCATTGCGAAGAACTTTCTGAGAATGCTTCTCTCTAGCTTTTAGGTGAAGATATTCCATTTCACAGCATAGGCCTCAAAGTGCTCCAATTAACCACTTGCAGATTTTACAAAAAGAATGTTTCAAAACTGCTCTTTCTAGAGGAAGGTTCAAGTCTGTGAGTTGAATGCACTCAACACAAAGAAGTTTCTGAGAATGCTTCTGTCCAGTTTTCATGTGAAGATATTTCCTTTTCCAGCATAGGCCCCAAACCGCTCCAAATAATCACTTGCAGAGTCTACAAAAAGAGTGTTTCCAAACTTCTCTATCAACTGGTAGGTACAACTCCGTGAGTTGAATGCCCTCATCACGAAGAAGTTTCTGAGAATGCTTCCCTCTTGTTTTGATGGGAAGATATTTCCTTTTCCAACATAGGCCTCAAGGTGCTCCGAATAAACACTTGCAGATTCTACAAACTTAGTGTTTCAAAACTGTTCTATCAAAAGGAACGTTCAAGTCTGGGAGTTGAATGAACTCATCACAAAGAAGTTTCTCAGAATGCTTCTGTCTAGTTTTTAGGTGAAGATATTTCATTTCCCAGCATAGGCCCGAAAGCGCTCCAAATATCCACTTGCAGATTCTACAAAAAGACTGTTTCCAAACTGCTCTTACAAAAGGAAAGTTCAAGTCTGTGAGCTGAACGAACTCATCACAAAGAAGTTTCTGAGAATGCGTCTGTCTAGTTTTTATGTGTAGAAATTTCGTTTGCCAGCATAGGCCTCAAATCGCTCCAAACATCCACTAGCAAATTCTACAAAAGGAGTGTTTCAAAAGTGCGCTATCAAAAGAAAGAGTCCACTATGTGAGTTGAATGCATAAAGCACACGGAAGTTTCTGAGAAAGCTTCTGTCTAGTTTTTAGGTGAAGATATTTCATTTCCCAGCATAGGCCACAAAGCGCTCCAAATAGCCACTTGCAGATTCTACAAAAAGAGTGTTTCCAAACTGCTCTTTCAAAAGGAAGGTTCAAGTCTGTGAGCTGAACGAACTCATCACAAAGAAGTTTCTGAGAATGCGTCTGTCTAGTTTTTATGTGTAGAAATTTCGTTTGCCAGCATAGGCGCAAATCGCTCCAAACATCCACTAGCAAATTCTACAAAAGGAGTGTTTCAAAAGTGCGCTATCAAAAGAAAGAGTCCGCTATGTGAGTTGAATGCATAAAGCACACGGAAGTTTCTGAGAATGCTTCTGTCTAGTTTTTAGGTGAAGATATTTCATTTCCCAGCATAGGCCACAAAGCGCTCCAAATAGCCACTTGCAGATTCTACAAAAAGAGTGTTTCCAAACTGCTCTTTCAAAAGGAAGGTTCAAGTCTGTGAGTTGAGTGCCCTCATCACAAAGAAGTTTCTGAGAATGCTTCTGTCTAGTTTTTATATGAAGGTCTTTCCTTTTCCAACATAGTCCTCAAAGCGCTCCAAATAAACACTTGCAGATTCTACAAAAGGAGTGTTTCAAAACAGTTCTATCAAAAGGAACGTTCAAGTCTGTGGGTTGAATGCATTCATCACACAGAAGTTTCTGAGAATGCTTCTGTCTAGTTTTTAGGTGAAGATATTGCTTTTCCCAGCCTAGGCCTCAAAGCGCTCCAAGTATCCACTTGCAGATTCTACAAAAAGAGAGCTTCATAGCTGCTCTTTCAAAAGGAAGGTTCAAGTCTGTGTGTTGAATGCACTCATCACAAAGAAGTTTCTGAGAATGCTTCTGTCTAGTTCTTACGTGAAGATATTTCCTTTTCCAGCTAAGCTTCAAAGCGCTCCAAATAAACACTTGCAAATTCTACTAAAGGAGTGTTTCAAAAGAGTTCTTTCAAAAGGAACGTTCAAGTCTGTGAGTTGAATGCACTCAACGAACAGAAGTTTCTTAGAGTGCTTCTGTATAGTTTTCATGTGAAGATATTTCCTTTTCCAGCATAGGCCTCAAAGCGCTCCAAATATCCACTTGCCGATTCTACAAAAACAGTGTTTCAAAACTGTTCTATCAAAAGGAAGGTTCAACGCTATGAGTAGAATGCACTCATCACAATGGAGTTGCTGAGAATGCTTCTCTCTAGTTTTTATGTGAAGATATTTCCTTTTCTAGCATAGGCCTCAAAGCGCTCCAGATAGCCACTTGCAGATTCTACAAAAAGAGGGTTTCAAATCTCTTCTATCAAAAGAAAGGTTCAACTCTGTGAGTTGAATGCACTCATCAGAAAGAAGTTTCTGAGAATGATTCTATCTAGTTTTCATCTGCATGTATTTCCTTTTCCACTAGATGCCGCAATCGCACCAAATATCCACTTGCAGTTTCCACAAAAAGAGTGCTGCAGAACTGCTCCATGAAAAGGAATGTTCAACTCTGTGAGTTCAATCCCCTGATGACATAGAAGTTTCTGAAAATGCTTCTGTCTAGTTGGTATAGGAAGATATTTCCTTTTCCAGCATAAGCCTCAAAGAGCTCCAAATATCCACTTGCGGATTCTGCAAAAACAGTGTTTCAAAACTGGTCGATCAAAAGGAACGTTCAACTCTGTGAGTTGAATGCACTCATCACACAGAAGTTTCTGAGAATGCTTCCGTCTAGTTCTTACGTGAAGATATTTCCTTTTCCAGCTTAGGCCTCAAAGCGCTCCAAATAAACACTTGCAGATTCTACAAAAGGAGTGTTTCAAAACTGCTCTATCAAAAGGAAGGTTCAAGTCTGTGAGTTGAATGCACTCATCACAAAGAGGTTTCTGAGAATGCTGCTGTCTAGTTTTTATGTGAAGATATTTCCTTTTCCTCGCATAGACCTCAAATCGCTCCAGATATCCACTTGCAGATTTTACAGAAAGGGTGTTTCCAGACTGCTCTATCTAAAGGCACGTTCAACTCTGTGAGTTGAATGCACGCATTGCGAAGAACTTTCTGAGAATGCTTCTCTCTAGCTTTTAGGTGAAGATATTCCATTTCACAGCATAGGCCTCAAAGTGCTCCAATTAACCACTTGCAGATTTTACAAAAAGAATGTTTCAAAACTGCTCTTTCTAGAGGAAGGTTCAAGTCTGTGAGTTGAATGCACTCAACACAAAGAAGTTTCTGAGAATGCTTCTGTCCAGTTTTCATGTGAAGATATTTCCTTTTCCAGCATAGGCCCCAAACCGCTCCAAATAATCACTCGCAGAGTCTACAAAAAGAGTGTTTCCAAACTTCTCTATCAACTGGTAGGTACAACTCCGTGAGTTGAATGCCCTCATCACGAAGAAGTTTCTGAGAATGCTTCCCTCTTGTTTTGATGGGAAGATATTTCCTTTTCCAACATAGGCCTCAAGGTGCTCCGAATAAACACTTGCAGATTCTACAAACTTAGTGTTTCAAAACTGTTCTATCAAAAGGAACGTTCAAGTCTGGGAGTTGAATGAACTCATCACAAAGAAGTTTCTCAGAATGCTTCTGTCTAGTTTTTAGGTGAAGATATTTCATTTCCCAGCATAGGCCTGAAAGCGCTCCAAATATCCACTTGCAGATTCTACAAAAAGAGTGTTTCCAAACTGCTCTTACAAAAGGAAAGTTCAAGTCTGTGAGCTGAACGAACTCATCACAAAGAAGTTTCTGAGAATGCGTCTGTCTAGTTTTTATGTGTAGAAATTTCGTTTGCCAGCATAGGCCTCAAATCGCTCCAAACATCCACTAGCAAATTCTACAAAAGGAGTGTTTCAAAAGTGCGCTATCAAAAGAAAGAGTCCACTATGTGAGTTGAATGCATAAAGCACACGGAAGTTTCTGAGAATGCTTCTGTCTAGTTTTTAGGTGAAGATATTTCATTTCCCAGCATAGGCCACAAAGCACTCCAAATAGCCACTTGCAGATTCTACAAAAAGAGTGTTTCCAAACTGCTCTTTCAAAAGGAAGGTTCAAGTCTGTGAGTTGAGTGCCCTCATCACAAAGAAGTTTCTGAGAATGCTTCTGTCTAGTTTTTATATGAAGGTCTTTCCTTTTCCAACATAGTCCTCAAAGCGCTCCAAATAAACACTTGCAGATTCTACAAAAGGAGTGTTTCAAAACAGTTCTATCAAAACGAACGTTCAAGTATGTGAGTTGAATGCATTCATCACACAGAAGTTTCTGAGAATGCTTCTGTCTAGTTTTTAGGTGAAGATATTGCTTTTCCCAGCCTAGGCCTCAAAGCGCTCCAAGTATCCACTTGCAGATTCTACAAAAAGAGAGCTTCATAGCTGCTCTTTCAAAAGGAAGGTTCAAGTCTGTGTGTTGAATGCACTCATCACAAAGAAGTTTCTGAGAATGCTTCTGTCTAGTTCTTACGTGAAGATATTTCCTTTTCCAGCTAAGCTTCAAAGCCCTCCAAATAAACACTTGCAAATTCTACTAAAGGAGTGTTTCAAAACAGTTCTTTCAAAAGGAACGTTCAAGTCTGTGAGTTGAATGCACTCAACGAACAGAAGTTTCTTAGAGTGCTTTTGTATAGTTTTCATGTGAAGATATTTCCTTTTCCAGCATAGGCCTCAAAGCGCTCCAAATATCCACTTGCCGATTCTACAAAAACAGTGTTTCAAAACTGTTCTATCAAAAGGAAGGTTCAACGCTATGAGTAGAATGCACTCATCACAATGGAGTTGCTGAGAATGCTTCTCTCTAGTTTTTATGTGAAGATATTTCCTTTTCTAGCATAGGCCTCAAAGCGCTCCAAATAGCCACTTGCAGATTCTACAAAAAGAGGGTTTCAAATCTCTTCTATCAAAAGAAAGGTTCAACTCTGTGAGTTGAATGCACTCATCAGAAAGAAGTTTCTGAGAATGATTCTATCTAGTTTTCATCTGCATGTATTTCCTTTTCCACTAGATGCCGCAATCGCACCAAATATCCACTTGCAGTTTCCACAGAAAGAGTGCTGCAGAACTGCTCCATGAAAAGGAATGTTCAACTCTGTGAGTTCAATCCCCTGATGACATAGATGTTTCTGAAAATGCTTCTGTCTAGTTGGTATAGGAAGACATTTCCTTTTCCAGCATAAGCCTCAAAGAGCTCCAAACATCCACTTGCGGATTCTGCAAAAACAGTGTTTCAAAACTGGTCGATCAAAAGGAACGTTCAACTCTGTGAGTTGAATGCACTCATCACACAGAAGTTTCTGAGAATGCTTCCGTCTAGTTCTTACGTGAAGATATCTCCTTTTCCAGCTTAGGCCTCAAAGCGCTCCAAATAAACACTTGCAGATTCTACAGAAGGAGTGTTTCAAAACTGCTCTATCAAAAGGAAGGTTCAAGTCTGTGAGTTGAATGCACTCATCACAAAGAGGTTTCTGAGAATGCTGCTGTCTAGTTTTTATGTGAAGATATTTCCTTTTCCTCGCATAGACCTCAAATCGCTCCAGATATCCACTTGCAGATTTTACAGAAAGGGTGTTTCCAGACTGCTCTATCTAAAGGCACGTTCAACTCTGTGAGTTGAATGCACGCATTGCGAAGAACTTTCTGAGAATGCTTCTCTCTAGCTTTTAGGTGAAGATATTCCATTCACAGCATAGGCCTCAAAGTGCTCCAAATAACCACTTGCAGATTTTACAAAAAGAATGTTTCAAAACTGCTCTTTCTAGAGGAAGGTTCAAGTCTGTGAGTTGAATGCACTCAACACAAAGAAGTTTCTGAGAATGCTTCTGTCCAGTTTTCATGTGAAGATATTTCCTTTTCCAGCATAGGCCCCAAACCGCTCCAAATAATCACTTGCAGAGTCTACAAAAAGAGTGTTTCCAAACTTCTCTATCAACTGGTAGGTACAACTCCGTGAGTTGAATGCCCTCATCACGAAGAAGTTTCTGAGAATGCTTCCCTCTTGTTTTGATGGGAAGATATTTCCTTTTCCAACATAGGCCTCAAGGTGCTCCGAATAAACACTTGCAGATTCTACAAACTTAGTGTTTCAAAACTGTTCTATCAAAAGGAACGTTCAAGTCTGGGAGTTGAATGAACTCATCACAAAGAAGTTTCTCAGAATGCTTCTGTCTAGTTTTTAGGTGAAGATATTTCATTTCCCAGCATAGGCCCGAAAGCGCTCCAAATATCCACTTGCAGATTCTACAAAAAGAGTGTTTCCAAACTGCTCTTACAAAAGGAAAGTTCAAGTCTGTGAGCTGAACGAACTCATCACAAAGAAGTTTCTGAGAATGCGTCTGTCTAGTTTTTATGTGTAGAAATTTCGTTTGCCAGCATAGGCCTCAAATCGCTCCAAACATCCACTAGCAAATTCTACAAAAGGAGTGTTTCAAAAGTGCGCTATCAAAAGAAAGAGTCCACTATGTGAGTTGAATGCATAAAGCACACGGAAGTTTCTGAGAATGCTTCTGTCTAGTTTTTAGGTGAAGATATTTCATTTCCCAGCATAGGCCACAAAGCGCTCCAAATAGCCACTTGCAGATTCTACAAAAAGAGTGTTTCCAAACTGCTCTTTCAAAAGGAAGGTTCAAGTCTGTGAGTTGAGTGCCCTCATCACAAAGAAGTTTCTGAGAATGCTTCTGTCTAGTTTTTATATGAAGGTCTTTCCTTTTCCAACATAGTCCTCAAAGCGCTCCAAATAAACACTTGCAGATTCTACAAAAGGAGTGTTTCAAAACAGTTCTATCAAAAGGAACGTTCAATTCTGTGAGTTGAATGCATTCATCACACAGAAGTTTCTGAGAATGCTTCTGTCTAGTTTTTAGGTGAAGATATTGCTTTTCCCAGCCTAGGCCTCAAAGCGCTCCAAGTATCCACTTGCAGATTCTACAAAAAGAGAGCTTCATAGCTGCTCTTTCAAAAGGAAGTTTCAAGTCTGTGTGTTGAATGCACTCATCACAAAGAAGTTTCTGAGAATGCTTCTGTCTAGTTCTTACGTGAAGATATTTCCTTTTCCAGCTAAGCTTCAAAGCGCTCCAAATAAACACTTGCAAATTCTACTAAAGGGGTGTTTCAAAACAGTTCTTTCAAAAGGAACGTTCAAGTCTGTGAGTTGAATGCACTCAACGAACAGAAGTTTCTTAGAGTGCTTCTGTATAGTTTTCATGTGAAGATATTTCCTTTTCCAGCATAGGCCTCAAAGCGCTCCAAATATCCACTTGCCGATTCTACAAAAACAGTGTTTCAAAACTGTTCTATCAAAAGGAAGGTTCAACGCTATGAGTAGAATGCACTCATCACAATGGAGTTGCTGAGAATGCTTCTCTCTAGTTTTTATGTGAAGATATTTCCTTTTCTAGCATAGGCCTCAAAGCGCTCCAGATAGCCACTTGCAGATTCTACAAAAAGAGGGTTTCAAATCTCTTCTATCAAAAGAAAGGTTCAACTCTGTGAGTTGAATGCACTCATCAGAAAGAAGTTTCTGAGAATGATTCTATCTAGTTTTCATCTGCATGTATTTCCTTTTCCACTAGATGCCGCAATCGCACCAAATATCCACTTGCAGTTTCCACAAAAAGAGTGCTGCAGAACTGCTCCATGAAAAGGAATGTTCAACTCTGTGAGTTCAATCCCCTGATGACATAGAAGTTTCTGAAAATGCTTCTGTCTAGTTGGTATAGGAAGATATTTCCTTTTCCAGCATAAGCCTCAAAGAGCTCCAAATATCCACTTGCGGATTCTGCAAAAACAGTGTTTCAAAACTGGTCGATCAAAAGGAACGTTCAACTCTGTGAGTTGAATGCACTCATCACACAGAAGTTTCTGAGAATGCTTCCGTCTAGTTCTTACGTGAAGATATTTCCTTTTCCAGCTTAGGCCTCAAAGCGCTCCAAATAAACACTTGCAGATTCTACAGAAGGAGTGTTTCAAAACTGCTCTATCAAAAGGAAGGTTCAAGTCTGTGAGTTGAATGCACTCATCACAAAGAGGTTTCTGAGAATGCTGCTGTCTAGTTTTTATGTGAAGATATTTCCTTTTCCTCGCATAGACCTCAAATCGCTCCAGATATCCACTTGCAGATTTTACAGAAAGGGTGTTTCCAGACTGCTCTATCTAAAGGCACGTTCAACTCTGTGAGTTGAATGCACGCATTGCGAAGAACTTTCTGAGAATGCTTCTCTCTAGCTTTTAGGTGAAGATATTCCATTTCACAGCATAGGCCTCAAAGTGCTCCAATTAACCACTTGCAGATTTTACAAAAAGAATGTTTCAAAACTGCTCTTTCTAGAGGAAGGTTCAAGTCTGTGAGTTGAATGCACTCAACACAAAGAAGTTTCTGAGAATGCTTCTGTCCAGTTTTCATGTGAAGATATTTCCTTTTCCAGCATAGGCCCCAAACCGCTCCAAATAATCACTTGCAGAGTCTACAAAAAGAGTGTTTCCAAACTTCTCTATCAACTGGTAGGTACAACTCCGTGAGTTGAATGCCCTCATCACCAAGAAGTTTCTGAGAATGCTTCCCTCTTGTTTTGATGGGAAGATATTTCCTTTTCCAACATAGGCCTCAAGGTGCTCCGAATAAACACTTGCAGATTCTACAAACTTAGTGTTTCAAAACTGTTCTATCAAAAGGAACGTTCAAGTCTGGGAGTTGAATGAACTCATCACAAAGAAGTTTCTCAGAATGCTTCTGTCTAGTTTTTAGGTGAAGATATTTCATTTCCCAGCATAGGCCCGAAAGCGCTCCAAATAGCCACTTGCAGATTCTACAAAAAGAGTGTTTCCAAACTGCTCTTTCAAAAGGAAGGTTCAAGTCTGTGAGCTGAACGAACTCATCACAAAGAAGTTTCTGAGAATGCGTCTGTCTAGTTTTTATGTGTAGAAATTTCGTTTGCCAGCATAGGCCTCAAATCGCTCCAAACATCCACTAGCAAATTCTACAAAAGGAGTGTTTCAAAAGTGCGCTATCAAAAGAAAGAGTCCGCTATGTGAGTTGAATGCATAAAGCACACGGAAGTTTCTGAGAATGCTTCTGTCTAGTTTTTAGGTGAAGATATTTCATTTCCCAGCATAGGCCACAAAGCGCTCCAAATAGCCACTTGCAGATTCTACAAAAAGAGTGTTTCCAAACTGCTCTTTCAAAAGGAAGGTTCAAGTCTGTGAGTTGAGTGCCCTCATCACAAAGAAGTTTCTGAGAATGCTTCTGTCTAGTTTTTATATGAAGGTCTTTCCTTTTCCAACATAGTCCTCAAAGCGCTCCAAATAAACACTTGCAGATTCTACAAAAGGAGTGTTTCAAAACAGTTCTATCAAAAGGAACGTTCAAGTCTGTGGGTTGAATGCATTCATCACACAGAAGTTTCTGAGAATGCTTCTGTCTAGTTTTTAGGTGACGATATTGCTTTTCCCAGCCTAGGCCTCAAAGCCCTCCAAGTATCCACTTGCAGATTCTACAAAAAGAGAGCTTCATAGCTGCTCTTTCAAAAGGAAGGTTCAAGTCTGTGTGTTGAATGCACTCATCACAAAGAAGTTTCTGAGAATGCTTCTGTCTAGTTCTTACGTGAAGATATTTCCTTTTCCAGCTAAGCTTCAAAGCGCTCCAAATAAACACTTGCAAATTCTACTAAAGGAGTGTTTCAAAAGAGTTCTTTCAAAAGGAACGTTCAAGTCTGTGAGTTGAATGCACTCAACGAACAGAAGTTTCTTAGAGTGCTTCTGTATAGTTTTCATGTGAAGATATTTCCTTTTCCAGCATAGGCCTCAAAGCGCTCCAAATATCCACTTGCTGATTCTACAAAAACAGTGTTTCAAAACTGTTCTATCAAAAGGAAGGTTCAACGCTATGAGTAGAATGCACTCATCACAATGGAGTTGCTGAGAATGCTTCTCTCTAGTTTTTATGTGAAGATATTTCCTTTTCTAGCATAGGCCTCAAAGCGCTCCAGATAGCCACTTGCAGATTCTACAAAAAGAGGGTTTCAAATCTCTTCTATCAAAAGAAAGGTTCAACTCTGTGAGTTCAATGCACTCATCAGAAAGAAGTTTCTGAGAATGATTCTATCTAGTTTTCATCTGCATGTATTTCCTTTTCCACTAGATGCCGCAATCGCACCAAATATCCACTTGCAGTTTCCACAAAAAGAGTGCTGCAGAACTGCTCCATGAAAAGGAATGTTCAACTCTGTGAGTTCAATCCCCTGATGACATAGAAGTTTCTGAAAATGCTTCTGTCTAGTTGGTATAGGAAGATATTTCCTTTTCCAGCATAAGCCTCAAAGAGCTCCAAATATCCACTTGCGGATTCTGCAAAAACAGTGTTTCAAAACTGGTCGATCAAAAGGAACGTTCAACTCTGTGAGTTGAATGCACTCATCACACAGAAGTTTCTGAGAATGCTTCCGTCTAGTTCTTACGTGAAGATATTTCCTTTTCCAGCTTAGGCCTCAAAGCGCTCCAAATAAACACTTGCAGATTCTACAAAAGGAGTGTTTCAAAACTGCTCTATCAAAAGGAAGGTTCAAGTCTGTGAGTTGAATGCACTCATCACAAAGAGGTTTCTGAGAATGCTGCTGTCTAGTTTTTATGTGAAGATATTTCCTTTTCCTCGCATAGACCTCAAATCGCTCCAGATATCCACTTGCAGATTTTACAGAAAGGGTGTTTCCAGACTGCTCTATCTAAAGGCACGTTCAACTCTGTGAGTTGAATGCACGCATTGCGAAGAACTTTCTGAGAATGCTTCTCTCTAGCTTTTAGGTGAAGATATTCCATTTCACAGCATAGGCCTCAAAGTGCTCCAATTAACCACTTGCAGATTTTACAAAAAGAATGTTTCAAAACTGCTCTTTCTAGAGGAAGGTTCAAGTCTGTGAGTTGAATGCACTCAACACAAAGAAGTTTCTGAGAATGCTTCTGTCCAGTTTTCATATGAAGATATTTCCTTTTCCAGCATAGGCCCCAAACCGCTCCAAATAATCACTTGCAGAGTCTACAAAAAGAGTGTTTCCAAACTTCTCTATCAACTGGTAGGTACAACTCCGTGAGTTGAATGCCCTCATCACGAAGAAGTTTCTGAGAATGCTTCCCTCTTGTTTTGATGGGAAGATATTTCCTTTTCCAACATAGGCCTCAAGGTGCTCCGAATAAACACTTGCAGATTCTACAAACTTAGTGTTTCAAAACTGTTCTATCAAAAGGAACGTTCAAGTCTGGGAGTTGAATGAACTCATCACAAAGAAGTTTCTCAGAATGCTTCTGTCTAGTTTTTAGGTGAAGATATTTCATTTCCCAGCATAGGCCCGAAAGCGCTCCAAATATCCACTTGCAGATTCTACAAAAAGACTGTTTCCAAACTGCTCTTACAAAAGGAAAGTTCAAGTCTGTGAGCTGAACGAACTCATCACAAAGAAGTTTCTGAGAATGCGTCTGTCTAGTTTTTATGTGTAGAAATTTCGTTTGCCAGCATAGGCCTCAAATCGCTCCAAACATCCACTAGCAAATTCTACAAAAGGAGTGTTTCAAAAGTGCGCTATCAAAAGAAAGAGTCCACTATGTGAGTTGAATGCATAAAGCACACGGAAGTTTCTGAGAAAGCTTCTGTCTAGTTTTTAGGTGAAGATATTTCATTTCCCAGCATAGGCCACAAAGCGCTCCAAATAGCCACTTGCAGATTCTACAAAAAGAGTGTTTCCAAACTGCTCTTTCAAAAGGAAGGTTCAAGTCTGTGAGCTGAACGAACTCATCACAAAGAAGTTTCTGAGAATGCGTCTGTCTAGTTTTTATGTGTAGAAATTTCGTTTGCCAGCATAGGCCTCAAATCGCTCCAAACATCCACTAGCAAATTCTACAAAAGGAGTGTTTCAAAAGTGCGCTATCAAAAGAAAGAGTCCGCTATGTGAGTTGAATGCATAAAGCACACGGAAGTTTCTGAGAATGCTTCTGTCTAGTTTTTAGGTGAAGATATTTCATTTCCCAGCATAGGCCACAAAGCGCTCCAAATAGCCACTTGCAGATTCTACAAAAAGAGTGTTTCCAAACTGCTCTTTCAAAAGGAAGGTTCAAGTCTGTGAGTTGAGTGCCCTCATCACAAAGAAGTTTCTGAGAATGCTTCTGTCTAGTTTTTATATGAAGGTCTTTCCTTTTCCAACATAGTCCTCAAAGCGCTCCAAATAAACACTTGCAGATTCTACAAAAGGAGTGTTTCAAAACAGTTCTATCAAAAGGAACGTTCAAGTCTGTGGGTTGAATGCATTCATCACACAGAAGTTTCTGAGAATGCTTCTGTCTAGTTTTTAGGTGAAGATATTGCTTTTCCCAGCCTAGGCCTCAAAGCGCTCCAAGTATCCACTTGCAGATTCTACAAAAAGAGAGCTTCATAGCTGCTCTTTCAAAAGGAAGGTTCAAGTCTGTGTGTTGAATGCACTCATCACAAAGAAGTTTCTGAGAATGCTTCTGTCTAGTTCTTACGTGAAGATATTTCCTTTTCCAGCTAAGCTTCAAAGCGCTCCAAATAAACACTTGCAAATTCTACTAAAGGAGTGTTTCAAAAGAGTTCTTTCAAAAGGAACGTTCAAGTCTGTGAGTTGAATGCACTCAACGAACAGAAGTTTCTTAGAGTGCTTCTGTATAGTTTTCATGTGAAGATATTTCCTTTTCCAGCATAGGCCTCAAAGCGCTCCAAATATCCACTTGCCGATTCTACAAAAACCGTGTTTCAAAACTGTTCTATCAAAAGGAAGGTTCAACGCTATGAGTAGAATGCACTCATCACAATGGAGTTGCTGAGAATGCTTCTCTCTAGTTTTTATGTGAAGATATTTCCTTTTCTAGCATAGGCCTCAAAGCGCTCCAGATAGTCACTTGCAGATTCTACAAAAAGAGGGTTTCAAATCTCTTCTATCAAAAGAAAGGTTCAACTCTGTGAGTTGAATGCACTCATCAGAAAGAAGTTTCTGAGAATGATTCTATCTAGTTTTCATCTGCATGTATTTCCTTTTCCACTAGATGCCGCAATCGCACCAAATATCCACTTGCAGTTTCCACAAAAAGAGTGCTGCAGAACTGCTCCATGAAAAGGAATGTTCAACTCTGTGAGTTCAATCCCCTGATGACATAGAAGTTTCTGAAAATGCTTCTGTCTAGTTGGTATAGGAAGATATTTCCTTTTCCAGCATAAGCCTCAAAGAGCTCCAAATATCCACTTGCGGATTCTGCAAAAACAGTGTTTCAAAACTGGTCGATCAAAAGGAACGTTCAACTCTGTGAGTTGAATGCACTCATCACACAGAAGTTTCTGAGAATGCTTCCGTCTAGTTCTTACGTGAAGATATTTCCTTTTCCAGCTTAGGCCTCAAAGCGCTCCAAATAAACACTTGCAGATTCTACAAAAGGAGTGTTTCAAAACTGCTCTATCAAAAGGAAGGTTCAAGTCTGTGAGTTGAATGCACTCATCACAAAGAGGTTTCTGAGAATGCTGCTGTCTAGTTTTTATGTGAAGATATTTCCTTTTCCTCGCATAGACCTCAAATCGCTCCAGATATCCACTTGCAGATTTTACAGAAAGGGTGTTTCCAGACTGCTCTATCTAAAGGCACGTTCAACTCTGTGAGTTGAATGCACGCATTGCGAAGAACTTTCTGAGAATGCTTCTCTCTAGCTTTTAGGTGAAGATATTCCATTTCACAGCATAGGCCTCAAAGTGCTCCAATTAACCACTTGCAGATTTTACAAAAAGAATGTTTCAAAACTGCTCTTTCTAGAGGAAGGTTCAAGTCTGTGAGTTGAATGCACTCAACACAAAGAAGTTTCTGAGAATGCTTCTGTCCAGTTTTCATGTGAAGATATTTCCTTTTCCAGCATAGGCCCCAAACCGCTCCAAATAATCACTTGCAGAGTCTACAAAAAGAGTGTTTCCAAACTTCTCTATCAACTGGTAGGTACAACTCCGTGAGTTGAATGCCCTCATCACGAAGAAGTTTCTGAGAATGCTTCCCTCTTGTTTTGATGGGAAGATATTTCCTTTTCCAACATAGGCCTCAAGGTGCTCCGAATAAACACTTGCAGATTCTACAAACTTAGTGTTTCAAAACTGTTCTATCAAAAGGAACGTTCAAGTCTGGGAGTTGAATGAACTCATCACAAAGAAGTTTCTCAGAATGCTTCTGTCTAGTTTTTAGGTGAAGATATTTCATTTCCCAGCATAGGCCCGAAAGCGCTCCAAATATCCACTTGCAGATTCTACAAAAAGACTGTTTCCAAACTGCTCTTACAAAAGGAAAGTTCAAGTCTGTGAGCTGAACGAACTCATCACAAAGAAGTTTCTGAGAATGCGTCTGTCTAGTTTTTATGTGTAGAAATTTCGTTTGCCAGCATAGGCCTCAAATCGCTCCAAACATCCACTAGCAAATTCTACAAAAGGAGTGTTTCAAAAGTGCGCTATCAAAAGAAAGAGTCCACTATGTGAGTTGAATGCATAAAGCACACGGAAGTTTCTGAGAAAGCTTCTGTCTAGTTTTTAGGTGAAGATATTTCATTTCCCAGCATAGGCCACAAAGCGCTCCAAATAGCCACTTGCAGATTCTACAAAAAGAGTGTTTCCAAACTGCTCTTTCAAAAGGAAGGTTCAAGTCTGTGAGCTGAACGAACTCATCACAAAGAAGTTTCTGAGAATGCGTCTGTCTAGTTTTTATGTGTAGAAATTTCGTTTGCCAGCATAGGCCTCAAATCGCTCCAAACATCCACTAGCAAATTCTACAAAAGGAGTGTTTCAAAAGTGCGCTATCAAAAGAAAGAGTCCGCTATGTGAGTTGAATGCATAAAGCACACGGAAGTTTCTGAGAATGCTTCTGTCTAGTTTTTAGGTGAAGATATTTCATTTCCCAGCATAGGCCACAAAGCGCTCCAAATAGCCACTTGCAGATTCTACAAAAAGAGTGTTTCCAAACTGCTCTTTCAAAAGGAAGGTTCAAGTCTGTGAGTTGAGTGCCCTCATCACAAAGAAGTTTCTGAGAATGCTTCTGTCTAGTTTTTATATGAAGGTCTTTCCTTTTCCAACATAGTCCTCAAAGCGCTCCAAATAAACACTTGCAGATTCTACAAAAGGAGTGTTTCAAAACAGTTCTATCAAAAGGAACGTTCAAGTCTGTGGGTTGAATGCATTCATCACACAGAAGTTTCTGAGAATGCTTCTGTCTAGTTTTTAGGTGAAGATATTGCTTTTCCCAGCCTAGGCCTCAAAGCGCTCCAAGTATCCACTTGCAGATTCTACAAAAAGAGAGCTTCATAGCTGCTCTTTCAAAAGGAAGGTTCAAGTCTGTGTGTTGAATGCACTCATCACAAAGAAGTTTCTGAGAATGCTTCTGTCTAGTTCTTACGTGAAGATATTTCCTTTTCCAGCTAAGCTTCAAAGCGCTCCAAATAAACACTTGCAAATTCTACTAAAGGAGTGTTTCAAAAGAGTTCTTTCAAAAGGAACGTTCAAGTCTGTGAGTTGAATGCACTCAACGAACAGAAGTTTCTTAGAGTGCTTCTGTATAGTTTTCATGTGAAGATATTTCCTTTTCCAGCATAGGCCTCAAAGCGCTCCAAATATCCACTTGCCGATTCTACAAAAACCGTGTTTCAAAACTGTTCTATCAAAAGGAAGGTTCAACGCTATGAGTAGAATGCACTCATCACAATGGAGTTGCTGAGAATGCTTCTCTCTAGTTTTTATGTGAAGATATTTCCTTTTCTAGCATAGGCCTCAAAGCGCTCCAGATAGCCACTTGCAGATTCTACAAAAAGAGGGTTTCAAATCTCTTCTATCAAAAGAAAGGTTCAACTCTGTGAGTTGAATGCACTCATCAGAAAGAAGTTTCTGAGAATGATTCTATCTAGTTTTCATCTGCATGTATTTCCTTTTCCACTAGATGCCGCAATCGCACCAAATATCCACTTGCAGTTTCCACAAAAAGAGTGCTGCAGAACTGCTCCATGAAAAGGAATGTTCAACTCTGTGAGTTCAATCCCCTGATGACATAGAAGTTTCTGAAAATGCTTCTGTCTAGTTGGTATAGGAAGATATTTCCTTTTCCAGCATAAGCCTCAAAGAGCTCCAAACATCCACTTGCGGATTCTGCAAAAACAGTGTTTCAAAACTGGTCGATCAAAAGGAACGTTCAACTCTGTGAGTTGAATGCACTCATCACACAGAAGTTTCTGAGAATGCTTCCGTCTAGTTCTTACGTGAAGATATTTCCTTTTCCAGCTTAGGCCTCAAAGCGCTCCAAATAAACACTTGCAGATTCTACAAAAGGAGTGTTTCAAAACTGCTCTATCAAAAGGAAGGTTCAAGTCTGTGAGTTGAATGCACTCATCACAAAGAGGTTTCTGAGAATGCTGCTGTCTAGTTTTTATGTGAAGATATTTCCTTTTCCTCGCATAGACCTCAAATCGCTCCAGATATCCACTTGCAGATTTTACAGAAAGGGTGTTTCCAGACTGCGCTATCTAAAGGCACGTTCAACTCTGTGAGTTGAATGCACGCATTGCGAAGAACTTTCTGAGAATGCTTCTCTCTAGCTTTTAGGTGAAGATATTCCATTTCACAGCATAGGCCTCAAAGTGCTCCAAATAACCACTTGCAGATTTTACAAAAAGAATGTTTCAAAACTGCTCTTTCTAGAGGAAGGTTCAAGTCTGTGAGTTGAATGCACTCAACACAAAGAAGTTTCTGAGAATGCTTCTGTCCAGTTTTCATGTGAAGATATTTCCTTTTCCAGCATAGGCCCCAAACCGCTCCAAATAATCACTTGCAGAGTCTACAAAAAGAGTGTTTCCAAACTTCTCTGTCAACTGGTAGGTACAACTCCGTGAGTTGAATGCCCTCATCACGAAGAAGTTTCTGAGAATGCTTCCCTCTTGTTTTGATGGGAAGATATTTCCTTTTCCAACATAGGCCTCAAGGTGCTCCGAATAAACACTTGCAGATTCTACAAACTTAGTGTTTCAAAACTGTTCTATCAAAAGGAACGTTCAAGTCTGGGAGTTGAATGAACTCATCACAAAGAAGTTTCTCAGAATGCTTCTGTCTAGTTTTTAGGTGAAGATATTTCATTTCCCAGCATAGGCCTGAAAGCGCTCCAAATATCCACTTGCAGATTCTACAAAAAGAGTGTTTCCAAACTGCTCTTACAAAAGGAAAGTTCAAGTCTGTGAGCTGAACGAACTCATCACAAAGAAGTTTCTGAGAATGCGTCTGTCTAGTTTTTATGTGTAGAAATTTCGTTTGCCAGCATAGGCCTCAAATCGCTCCAAACATCCACTAGCAAATTCTACAAAAGGAGTGTTTCAAAAGTGCGCTATCAAAAGAAAGAGTCCACTATGTGAGTTGAATGCATAAAGCACACGGAAGTTTCTGAGAATGCTTCTGTCTAGTTTTTAGGTGAAGATATTTCATTTCCCAGCATAGGCCACAAAGCGCTCCAAGTAGCCACTTGCAGATTCTACAAAAAGAGTGTTTCCAAACTGCTCTTTCAAAAGGAAGGTTCAAGTCTGTGAGTTGAGTGCCCTCATCACTAAGAAGTTTCTGAGAATGCTTCTGTCTAGTTTTTATATGAAGGTCTTTCCTTTTCCAACATAGTCCTCAAAGCGCTCCAAATAAACACTTGCAGATTCTACAAAAGGAGTGTTTCAAAACAGTTCTATCAAAAGGAACGCTCAAGTGTGCGAGTTGAATGCATTCATCACACAGAAGTTTCTGAGAATGCTTCTGTCTAGTTCTTACGTGAAGATATTTCCTTTTCCAGCTAAGCTTCAAAGCGCTCCAAATAAACACTTGCAAATTCTACTAAAGGAGTGTTTCAAAACAGTTCTTTCAAAAGGAACGTTCAAGTCTGTGAGTTGAATGCACTCAACGAACAGAAGTTTCTTAGAGTGCTTCTGTATAGTTTTCATGTGAAGATATTTCCTTTTCCAGCATAGGCCTCAAAGCGCTCCAAATATCCACTTGCCGATTCTACAAAAACAGTGTTTCAAAACTGTTCTACCAAAAGGAAGGTTCAACGCTATGAGTAGAATGCACTCATCACAATGGAGTTGCTGAGAATGCTTCTCTCTAGTTTTTATGTGAAGATATTTCCTTTTCTAGCATAGGCCTCAAAGCGCTCCAAATAGCCACTTGCAGATTCTACAAAAAGAGGGTTTCAAATCTCTTCTATCAAAAGAAAGGTTCAACTCTGTGAGTTGAATGCACTCATCAGAAAGAAGTTTCTGAGAATGATTCTATCTAGTTTTCATCTGCATGTATTTCCTTTTCCACTAGATGCCGCAATCGCACCAAATATCCACTTGCAGTTTCCGCAAAAAGAGTGCTGCAGAACTGCTCCATGAAAAGGAATGTTCAACTCTGTGAGTTCAATCCCCTGATGACATAGAAGTTTCTGAAAATGCTTCTGTCTAGTTGGTATAGGAAGATATTTCCTTTTCCAGCATAAGCCTCAAAGAGCTCCAAATATCCACTTGCGGATTCTGCAAAAACAGTGTTTCAAAACTGGTCGATCAAAAGGAACGTTCAACTCTGTGGGTTGAATGCACTCATCACACAGAAGTTTCTGAGAATGCTTCCGTCTAGTTCTTACGTGAAGATATTTCCTTTTCCAGCTTAGGCCTCAAAGCGCTCCAAATAAACACTTGCAGATTCTACAAAAGGAGTGTTTCAAAACTGCTCTATCAAAAGGAAGGTTCAAGTCTGTGAGTTGAATGCACTCATCACAAAGAGGTTTCTGAGAATGCTGCTGTCTAGTTTTTATGTGAAGATATTTCCTTTTCCTCGCATAGACCTCAAATCGCTCCAGATATCCACTTGCAGATTTTACAGAAAGGGTGTTTCCAGACTGCTCTATCTAAAGGCACGTTCAACTCTGTGAGTTGAATGCACGCATTGCGAAGAACTTTCTGAGAATGCTTCTCTCTAGCTTTTAGGTGAAGATATTCCATTTCACAGCATAGGCCTCAAAGTGCTCCAAATAACCACTTGCAGATTTTACAAAAAGAATGTTTCAAAACTGCTCTTTCTAGAGGAAGGTTCAAGTCTGTGAGTTGAATGCACTCAACACAAAGAAGTTTCTGAGAATGCTTCTGTCCAGTTTTCATGTGAAGATATTTCCTTTTCCAGCATAGGCCCCAAACCGCTCCAAATAATCACTTGCAGAGTCTACAAAAAGAGTGTTTCCAAACTTCTCTATCAACTGGTAGGTACAACTCCGTGAGTTGAATGCCCTCATCACGAAGAAGTTTCTGAGAATGCTTCCCTCTTGTTTTGATGGGAAGATATTTCCTTTTCCAACATAGGCCTCAAGGTGCTCCGAATAAACACTTGCAGATTCTACAAACTTAGTGTTTCAAAACTGTTCTATCAAAAGGAACGTTCAAGTCTGGGAGTTGAATGAACTCATCACAAAGAAGTTTCTCAGAATGCTTCTGTCTAGTTTTTAGGTGAAGATATTTCATTTCCCAGCATAGGCCTGAAAGCGCTCCAAATATCCACTTGCAGATTCTACAAAAAGAGTGTTTGCAAACTGCTCTTACAAAAGGAAAGTTCAAGTCTGTGAGCTGAACGAACTCATCACAAAGAAGTTTCTGAGAATGCGTCTGTCTAGTTTTTATGTGTAGAAATTTCGTTTGCCAGCATAGGCCTCAAATCGCTCCAAACATCCACTAGCAAATTCTACAAAAGGAGTGTTTCAAAAGTGCGCTATCAAAAGAAAGAGTCCACTATGTGAGTTGAATGCATAAAGCACACGGAAGTTTCTGAGAATGCTTCTGTCTAGTTTTTAGGTGAAGATATTTCATTTCCCAGCATAGGCCACAAAGCGCTCCAAATAGCCACTTGCAGATTCTACAAAAAGAGTGTTTCCAAACTGCTCTTTCAAAAGGAAGGTTCAAGTCTGTGAGTTGAGTGCCCTCATCACAAAGAAGTTTCTGAGAATGCTTCTGTCTAGTTTTTATATGAAGGTCTTTCCTTTTCCAACATAGTCCTCAAAGCGCTCCAAATAAACACTTGCAGATTCTACAAAAGGAGTGTTTCAAAACAGTTCTATCAAAAGGAACGTTCAAGTCTGTGAGTTGAATGCATTCATCACACAGAAGTTTCTGAGAATGCTTCTGTCTAGTTTTTAGGTGAAGATATTGCTTTTCCCAGCCTAGGCCTCAAAGCGCTCCAAGTATCCACTTGCAGATTCTACAAAAAGAGAGCTTCATAGCTGCTCTTTCAAAAGGAAGGTTCAAGTCTGTGTGTTGAATGCACTCATCACAAAGAAGTTTCTGAGAATGCTTCTGTCTAGTTCTTACGTGAAGATATTTCCTTTTCCAGCTAAGCTTCAAAGCGCTCCAAATAAACACTTGCAAATTCTACTAAAGGAGTGTTTCAAAACAGTTCTTTCAAAAGGAACGTTCAAGTCTGTGAGTTGAATGCACTCAACGAACAGAAGTTTCTTAGAGTGCTTCTGTATAGTTTTCATGTGAAGATATTTCCTTTTCCAGCATAGGCCTCAAAGCGCTCCAAATATCCACTTGCCGATTCTACAAAAACAGTGTTTCAAAACTGTTCTATCAAAAGGAAGGTTCAACGCTATGAGTAGAATGCACTCATCACAATGGAGTTGCTGAGAATGCTTCTCTCTAGTTTTTATGTGAAGATATTTCCTTTTCTAGCATAGGCCTCAAAGCGCTCCAAATAGCCACTTGCAGATTCTACAAAAAGAGGGTTTCAAATCTCTTCTATCAAAAGAAAGGTTCAACTCTGTGAGTTGAATGCACTCATCAGAAAGAAGTTTCTGAGAATGATTCTATCTAGTTTTCATCTGCATGTATTTCCTTTTCCACTAGATGCCGCAATCGCACCAAATATCCACTTGCAGTTTCCACAAAAAGAGTGCTGCAGAACTGCTCCATGAAAAGGAATGTTCAACTCTGTGAGTTCAATCCCCTGATGGCATAGAAGTTTCTGAAAATGCTTCTGTCTAGTTGGTATAGGAAGATATTTCCTTTTCCAGCATAAGCCTCAAAGAGCTCCAAACATCCACTTGCGGATTCTGCAAAAACAGTGTTTCAAAACTGGTCGATCAAAAGGAACGTTCAACTCTGTGAGTTGAATGCACTCATCACACAGAAGTTTCTGAGAATGCTTCCGTCTAGTTCTTACGTGAAGATATTTCCTTTTCCAGCTTAGGCCTCAAAGCGCTCCAAATAAACACTTGCAGATTCTACAAAAGGAGTGTTTCAAAACTGCTCTATCAAAAGGAAGGTTCAAGTCTGTGAGTTGAATGCACTCATCACAAAGAGGTTTCTGAGAATGCTGCTGTCTAGTTTTTATGTGAAGATATTTCCTTTTCCTCGCATAGACCTCAAATCGCTCCAGATATCCACTTGCAGATTTTACAGAAAGGGTGTTTCCAGACTGCTCTATCTAAAGGCACGTTCAACTCTGTGAGTTGAATGCACGCATTGCGAAGAACTTTCTGAGAATGCTTCTCTCTAGCTTTTAGGTGAAGATATTCCATTTCACAGCATAGGCCTCAAAGTGCTCCAAATAACCACTTGCAGATTTTACAAAAAGAATGTTTCAAAACTGCTCTTTCTAGAGGAAGGTTCAAGTCTGTGAGTTGAATGCACTCAACACAAAGAAGTTTCTGAGAATGCTTCTGTCCAGTTTTCATGTGAAGATATTTCCTTTTCCAGCATAGGCCCCAAACCGCTCCAAATAATCACTTGCAGAGTCTACAAAAAGAGTGTTTCCAAACTTCTCTATCAACTGGTAGGTACAACTCCGTGAGTTGAATGCCCTCATCACGAAGAAGTTTCTGAGAATGCTTCCCTCTTGTTTTGATGGGAAGATATTTCCTTTTCCAACATAGGCCTCAAGGTGCTCCGAATAAACACTTGCAGATTCTACAAACTTAGTGTTTCAAAACTGTTCTATCAAAAGGAACGTTCAAGTCTGGGAGTTGAATGAACTCATCACAAAGGAGTTTCTCAGAATGCTTCTGTCTAGTTTTTAGGTGAAGATATTTCATTTCCCAGCATAGGCCTGAAAGCGCTCCAAATATCCACTTGCAGATTCTACAAAAAGAGTGTTTCCAAACTGCTCTTACAAAAGGAAAGTTCAAGTCTGTGAGCTGAACGAACTCATCACAAAGAAGTTTCTGAGAATGCGTCTGTCTAGTTTTTATGTGTAGAAATTTCGTTTGCCAGCATAGGCCTCAAATCGCTCCAAACATCCACTAGCAAATTCTACAAAAGGAGTGTTTCAAAAGTGTGCTATCAAAAGAAAGAGTCCACTATGTGAGTTGAATGCATAAAGCACACGGAAGTTTCTGAGAATGCTTCTGTCTAGTTTTTAGGTGAAGATATTTCATTTCCCAGCATAGGCCACAAAGCGCTCCAAGTAGCCACTTGCAGATTCTACAAAAAGAGTGTTTCCAAACTGCTCTTTCAAAAGGAAGGTTCAAGTCTGTGAGTTGAGTGCCCTCATCACAAAGAAGTTTCTGAGAATGCTTCTGTCTAGTTTTTATATGAAGGTCTTTCCTTTTCCAACATAGTCCTCAAAGCGCTCCAAATAAACACTTGCAGATTCTACAAAAGGAGTGTTTCAAAACAGTTCTATCAAAAGGAACGTTCAAATCTGTGAGTTGAATGCATTCATCACACAGAAGTTTCTGAGAATGCTTCTGTCTAGTTTTTACGTGAAGATATTCCTTTTCCCAGCCTAGGCCTCAAAGCGCTCCAAGTATCCACTTGCAGATTCTACAAAAAGAGAGCTTCACAGCTGCTCTTTCAAAAGGAAGGTTCAAGTCTGTGTGTTGAATGCACTCATCACAAAGAAGTTTCTGAGAATGCTTCTGTCTAGTTCTTACGTGAAGATATTTCCTTTTCCAGCTAAGCTTCAAAGCGCTCCAAATAAACACTTGCAAATTCTACTAAAGGAGTGTTTCAAAACAGTTCTTTCAAAAGGAACGTTCAAGTCTGTGAGTTGAATGCACTCAACGAACAGAAGTTTCTTAGAGTGCTTCTGTATAGTTTTCATGTGAAGATATTTCCTTTTCCAGCATAGGCCTCAAAGCGCTCCAAATATCCACTTGCCGATTCTACAAAAACAGTGTTTCAAAACTGTTCTACCAAAAGGAAGGTTCAACACTATGAGTAGAATGCACTCATCACAATGGAGTTGCTGAGAATGCTTCTCTCTAGTTTTTATGTGAAGATATTTCCTTTTCTAGCATAGGCCTCAAAGCGCTCCAAATAGCCACTTGCAGATTCTACAAAAAGAGGGTTTCAAATCTCTTCTATCAAAAGAAAGGTTCAACTGTGAGTTGAATGCACTCATCAGAAAGAAGTTTCTGAGAATGATTCTATCTAGTTTTCATCTGCATGTATTTCCTTTTCCACTAGATGCCGCAATCGCACCAAATATCCACTTGCAGTTTCCGCAAAAAGAGTGCTGCAGAACTGCTCCATGAAAAGGAATGTTCAACTCTGTGAGTTCAATCCCCTGATGACATAGAAGTTTCTGAAAATGCTTCTGTCTAGTTGGTATAGGAAGATATTTCCTTTTCCAGCATAAGCCTCAAAGAGCTCCAAATATCCACTTGCGGATTCTGCAAAAACAGTGTTTCAAAACTGGTCGATCAAAAGGAACGTTCAACTCTGTGGGTTGAATGCACTCATCACACAGAAGTTTCTGAGAATGCTTCCGTCTAGTTCTTACGTGAAGATATTTCCTTTTCCAGCTTAGGCCTCAAAGCGCTCCAAATAAACACTTGCAGATTCTACAAAAGGAGTGTTTCAAAACTGCTCTATCGAAAGGAAGGTTCAAGTCTGTGAGTTGAATGCACTCATCACAAAGAGGTTTCTGAGAATGCTGCTGTCTAGTTTTTATGTGAAGATATTTCCTTTTCCTCGCATAGACCTCAAATCGCTCCAGATATCCACTTGCAGATTTTACAGAAAGGGTGTTTCCAGACTGCTCTATCTAAAGGCACGTTCAACTCTGTGAGTTGAATGCACGCATTGCGAAGAACTTTCTGAGAATGCTTCTCTCTAGCTTTTAGGTGAAGATATTCCATTTCACAGCATAGGCCTCAAAGTGCTCCAAATAACCACTTGCAGATTTTACAAAAAGAATGTTTCAAAACTGCTCTTTCTAGAGGAAGGTTCAAGTCTGTGAGTTGAATGCACTCAACACAAAGAAGTTTCTGAGAATGCTTCTGTCCAGTTTTCATGTGAAGATATTTCCTTTTCCAGCATAGGCCCCAAACCGCTCCAAATAATCACTTGCAGAGTCTACAAAAAGAGTGTTTCCAAACTTCTCTATCAACTGGTAGGTACAACTCCGTGAGTTGAATGCCCTCATCACGAAGAAGTTTCTGAGAATGCTTCCCTCTTGTTTTGATGGGAAGATATTTCCTTTTCCAACATAGGCCTGAAGGTGCTCCGAATAAACACTTGCAGATTCTACAAACTTAGTGTTTCAAAACTGTTCTATCAAAAGGAACGTTCAAGTCTGGGAGTTGAATGAACTCATCACAGAGAAGTTTCTCAGAATGCTTCTGTCTAGTTTTTAGGTGAAGATATTTCATTTCCCAGCATAGGCCTGAAAGCGCTCCAAATATCCACTTGCAGATTCTACAAAAAGACTGTTTCCAAACTGCTCTTACAAAAGGAAAGTTCAAGTCTGTGAGCTGAACGAACTCATCACAAAGAAGTTTCTGAGAATGCGTCTGTCTAGTTTTTATGTGTAGAAATTTCGTTTGCCAGCATAGGCCTCAAATCGCTCCAAACATCCACTAGCAAATTCTACAAAAGGAGTGTTTCAAAAGTGCGCTATCAAAAGAAAGAGTCCACTATGTGAGTTGAATGCATAAAGCACACGGAAGTTTCTGAGAATGCTTCTGTCTAGTTTTTAGGTGAAGATATTTCATTTCCCAGCATAGGCCACAAAGCGCTCCAAATAGCCACTTGCAGATTCTACAAAAAGAGTGTTTCCAAACTGCTCTTTCAAAAGGAAGGTTCAAGTCTGTGAGTTGAGTGCCCTCATCACAAAGAAGTTTCTGAGAATGCTTCTGTCTAGTTTTTATATGAAGGTCTTTCCTTTTCCAACATAGTCCTCAAAGCGCTCCAAATAAACACTTGCAGATTCTACAAAAGGAGTGTTTCAAAACAGTTCTATCAAAAGGAACGTTCAAGTCTGTGAGTTGAATGCATTCATCACACAGAAGTTTCTGAGAATGCTTCTGTCTAGTTTTTAGGTGAAGATATTGCTTTTCCCAGCCTAGGCCTCAAAGCGCTCCAAGTATCCACTTGCAGATTCTACAAAAAGAGAGCTTCATAGCTGCTCTTTCAAAAGGAAGGTTCAAGTCTGTGTGTTGAATGCACTCATCACAAAGAAGTTTCTGAGAATGCTTCTGTCTAGTTCTTACGTGAAGATATTTCCTTTTCCAGCTAAGCTTCAAAGCGCTCCAAATAAACACTTGCAAATTCTACTAAAGGAGTGTTTCAAAACAGTTCTTTCAAAAGGAACGTTCAAGTCTGTGAGTTGAATGCACTCAACGAACAGAAGTTTCTTAGAGTGCTTCTGTATAGTTTTCATGTGAAGATATTTCCTTTTCCAGCATAGGCCTCAAAGCGCTCCAAATATCCACTTGCCGATTCTACAAAAACTGTGTTTCAAAACTGTTCTATCTAAAGGAAGGTTCAACGCTATGAGTAGAATGCACTCATCACAATGGAGTTGCTGAGAATGCTTCTCTCTAGTTTTTCTGTGAAGATATTTCCTTTTCTAGCATAGGCCTCAAAGCGCTCCAAATAGCCACTTGCAGATTCTACAAAAAGAGGGTTTCAAATCTCTTCTATCAAAAGAAAGGTTCAACTCTGTGAGTTGAATGCACTCATCAGAAAGAAGTTTCTGAGAATGATTCTATCTAGTTTTCGTCTGCATGTATTTCCTTTTCCACTAGATGCCGCAATCGCACCAAATATCCACTTGCAGTTTCCACAAAAAGAGTGCTGCAGAACTGCTCCATGAAAAGGAATGTTCAACTCTGTGAGTTCAATCCCCTGATGACATAGAAGTTTCTGAAAATGCTTCTGTCTAGTTGGTATAGGAAGATATTTCCTTTTCCAGCATAAGCCTCAAAGAGCTCCAAATATCCACTTGCGGATTCTGCAAAAACAGTGTTTCAAAACTGGTCGATCAAAAGGAACGTTCAACTCTGTGGGTTGAATGCACTCATCACACAGAAGTTTCTGAGAATGCTTCCGTCTAGTTCTTACGTGAAGATATTTCCTTTTCCAGCTTAGGCCTCAAAGCGCTCCAAATAAACACTTGCAGATTCTACAAAAGGAGTGTTTCAAAACTGCTCTATCAAAAGGAAGGTTCAAGTCTGTGAGTTGAATGCACTCATCACAAAGAGGTTTCTGAGAATGCTGCTGTCTAGTTTTTATGTGAAGATATTTCCTTTTCCTCGCATAGACCTCAAATCGCTCCAGATATCCACTTGCAGATTTTACAGAAAGGGTGTTTCCAGACTGCTCTATCTAAAGGCACGTTCAACTCTGTGAGTTGAATGCACGCATTGCGAAGAACTTTCTGAGAATGCTTCTCTCTAGCTTTTAGGTGAAGATATTCCATTTCACAGCATAGGCCTCAAAGTGCTCCAAATAACCACCTGCAGATTTTACAAAAAGAATGTTTCAAAACTGCTCTTTCTAGAGGAAGGTTCAAGTCTGTGAGTTGAATGCACTCAACACAAAGAAGTTTCTGAGAATGCTTCTGTCCAGTTTTCATGTGAAGATATTTCCTTTTCCAGCATAGGCCCCAAACCGCTCCAAATAATCACTTGCAGAGTCTACAAAAAGAGTGTTTCCAAACTTCTCTATCAACTGGTAGGTACAACTCCGTGAGTTGAATGCCCTCATCACGAAGAAGTTTCTGAGAATGCTTCCCTCTTGTTTTGATGGGAAGATATTTCCTTTTCCAACATAGGCCTCAAGGTGCTCTGAATAAACACTTGCAGATTCTACAAACTTAGTGTTTCAAAACTGTTCTATCAAAAGGAACGTTCAAGTCTGGGAGTTGAATGAACTCATCACAAAGAAGTTTCTCAGAATGCTTCTGTCTAGTTTTTAGGTGAAGATATTTCATTTCCCAGCATAGGCCTGAAAGCGCTCCAAATATCCACTTGCAGATTCTACAAAAAGAGTGTTTCCAAACTGCTCTTACAAAAGGAAAGTTCAAGTCTGTGAGCTGAACGAACTCATCACAAAGAAGTTTCTGAGAATGCGTCTGTGTAGTTTTTATGTGTAGAAATTTCGTTTGCCAGCATAGGCCTCAAATCGCTCCAAACTTCCACTAGCAAATTCTACAAAAGGAGTGTTTCAAAAGTGTGCTATCAAAAGAAAGAGTCCACTATGTGAGTTGAATGCATAAAGCACACGGAAGTTTCTGAGAATGCTTCTGTCTAGTTTTTAGTTGAAGATATTTCATTTCCCACCATAGGCCACAAAGCGCTCCAAGTGGCCACTTGCAGATTCTACAAAAAGAGTGTTTCCAAACTGCTCTTTCAAAAGGAAGGTTCAAGTCTGTGAGTTGAGTGCCCTCATCACAAAGAAGTTTCTGAGAATGCTTCTGTCTAGTTTTTATATGAAGGTCTTTCCTTTTCCAACATAGTCCTCAAAGCGCTCCAAATAAACACTTGCAGATTCTACAAAAGGAGTGTTTCAAAACAGTTCTATCAAAAGGAACGTTGAAGTCTGCGAGTTGAATGCATTCATCACACAGAAGTTTCTGAGAATGCTTCTGTCTAGTTTTTAGGTGAAGATATTGCTTTTCCCAGCCTAGGCCTCAAAGCGCTCCAAGTATCCACTTGCAGATTCTACAAAAAGAGAGCTTCATAGCTGCTCTTTCAAAAGGAAGGTTCAAGTCTGTGTGTTGAATGCACTCATCACAAAGAAGTTTCTGAGAATGCTTCTGTCTAGTTCTTACGTGAAGATATTTCCTTTTCCAGCTAAGCTTCAAAGCGCTCCAAATAAACACTTGCAAATTCTACTAAAGGAGTGTTTCAAAACAGTTCTTTCAAAAGGAACGTTCAAGTCTGTGAGTTGAATGCACTCAACGAACAGAAGTTTCTTAGAGTGCTTCTGTATAGTTTTCATGTGAAGATATTTCCTTTTCCAGCATAGGCCTCAAAGCGCTCCAAATATCCACTTGCCGATTCTACAAAAACTGTGTTTCAAAACTGTTCTATCTAAAGGAAGGTTCAACGCTATGAGTAGAATGCACTCATCACAATGGAGTTGCTGAGAATGCTTCTCTCTAGTTTTTCTGTGAAGATATTTCCTTTTCTAGCATAGGCCTCAAAGCGCTCCAAATAGCCACTTGCAGATTCTACAAAAAGAGGGTTTCAAATCTCTTCTATCAAAAGAAAGGTTCAACTCTGTGAGTTGAATGCACTCATCAGAAAGAAGTTTCTGAGAATGATTCTATCTAGTTTTCGTCTGCATGTATTTCCTTTTCCACTAGATGCCGCAATCGCACCAAATATCCACTTGCAGTTTCCACAAAAAGAGTGCTGCAGAACTGCTCCATGAAAAGGAATGTTCAACTCTGTGAGTTCAATCCCCTGATGACATAGAAGTTTCTGAAAATGCTTCTGTCTAGTTGGTATAGGAAGATATTTCCTTTTCCAGCATAAGCCTCAAAGAGCTCCAAATATCCACTTGCGGATTCTGCAAAAACAGTGTTTCAAAACTGGTCGATCAAAAGGAACGTTCAACTCTGTGGGTTGAATGCACTCATCACACAGAAGTTTCTGAGAATGCTTCCGTCTAGTTCTTACGTGAAGATATTTCCTTTTCCAGCTTAGGCCTCAAAGCGCTCCAAATAAACACTTGCAGATTCTACAAAAGGAGTGTTTCAAAACTGCTCTATCAAAAGGAAGGTTCAAGTCTGTGAGTTGAATGCACTCATCACAAAGAGGTTTCTGAGAATGCTGCTGTCTAGTTTTTATGTGAAGATATTTCCTTTTCCTCGCATAGACCTCAAATCGCTCCAGATATCCACTTGCAGATTTTACAGAAAGGGTGTTTCCAGACTGCTCTATCTAAAGGCACGTTCAACTCTGTGAGTTGAATGCACGCATTGCGAAGAACTTTCTGAGAATGCTTCTCTCTAGCTTTTAGGTGAAGATATTCCATTTCACAGCATAGGCCTCAAAGTGCTCCAAATAACCACCTGCAGATTTTACAAAAAGAATGTTTCAAAACTGCTCTTTCTAGAGGAAGGTTCAAGTCTGTGAGTTGAATGCACTCAACACAAAGAAGTTTCTGAGAATGCTTCTGTCCAGTTTTCATGTGAAGATATTTCCTTTTCCAGCATAGGCCCCAAACCGCTCCAAATAATCACTTGCAGAGTCTACAAAAAGAGTGTTTCCAAACTTCTCTATCAACTGGTAGGTACAACTCCGTGAGTTGAATGCCCTCATCACGAAGAAGTTTCTGAGAATGCTTCCCTCTTGTTTTGATGGGAAGATATTTCCTTTTCCAACATAGGCCTCAAGGTGCTCTGAATAAACACTTGCAGATTCTACAAACTTAGTGTTTCAAAACTGTTCTATCAAAAGGAACGTTCAAGTCTGGGAGTTGAATGAACTCATCACAAAGAAGTTTCTCAGAATGCTTCTGTCTAGTTTTTAGGTGAAGATATTTCATTTCCCAGCATAGGCCTGAAAGCGCTCCAAATATCCACTTGCAGATTCTACAAAAAGAGTGTTTCCAAACTGCTCTTACAAAAGGAAAGTTCAAGTCTGTGAGCTGAACGAACTCATCACAAAGAAGTTTCTGAGAATGCGTCTGTGTAGTTTTTATGTGTAGAAATTTCGTTTGCCAGCCTAGGCCTCAAATCGCTCCAAACTTCCACTAGCAAATTCTACAAAAGGAGTGTTTCAAAAGTGTGCTATCAAAAGAAAGAGTCCACTATGTGAGTTGAATGCATAAAGCACACGGAAGTTTCTGAGAATGCTTCTGTCTAGTTTTTAGTTGAAGATATTTCATTTCCCACCATAGGCCACAAAGCGCTCCAAGTGGCCACTTGCAGATTCTACAAAAAGAGTGTTTCCAAACTGCTCTTTCAAAAGGAAGGTTCAAGTCTGTGAGTTGAGTGCCCTCATCACAAAGAAGTTTCTGAGAATGCTTCTGTCTAGTTTTTATATGAAGGTCTTTCCTTTTCCAACATAGTCCTCAAAGCGCTCCAAATAAACACTTGCAGATTCTACAAAAGGAGTGTTTCAAAACAGTTCTATCAAAAGGAACGTTCAAATCTGTGAGTTGAATGCATTCATCACACAGAAGTTTCTGAGAATGCTTCTGTCTAGTTTTTACGTGAAGATATTCCTTTTCCCAGCCTAGGCCTCAAAGCGCTCCAAGTATCCACTTGCAGATTCTACAAAAAGAGAGCTTCATAGCTGCTCTTTCAAAAGGAAGGTTCAAGTCTGTGTGTTGAATGCACTCATCACAAAGAAGTTTCTGAGAATGCTTCTGTCTAGTTCTTACGTGAAGATATTTCCTTTTCCAGCTAAGCTTCAAAGCGCTCCAAATAAACACTTGCAAATTCTACTAAAGGAGTGTTTCAAAACAGTTCTTTCAAAAGGAACGTTCAAGTCTGTGAGTTGAATGCACTCAACGAACAGAAGTTTCTTAGAGTGCTTCTGTATAGTTTTCATGTGAAGATATTTCCTTTTCCAGCATAGGCCTCAAAGCGCTCCAAATATCCACTTGCCGATTCTACAAAAACAGTGTTTCAAAACTGTTCTATCAAAAGGAAGGTTCAACACTATGAGTAGAATGCACTCATCACAATGGAGTTGCTGAGAATGCTTCTCTCTAGTTTTTATGTGAAGATATTTCCTTTTCTAGCATAGGCCTCAAAGCGCTCCAAATAGCCACTTGCAGATTCTACAAAAAGAGGGTTTCAAATCTCTTCTATCAAAAGAAAGGTTCAACTCTGTGAGTTGAATGCACTCATCAGAAAGAAGTTTCTGAGAATGATTCTATCTAGTTTTCATCTGCATGTATTTCCTTTTCCACTAGATGCCGCAATCGCACCAAATATCCACTTGCAGTTTCCACAAAAAGAGTGCTGCAGAACTGCTCCATGAAAAGGAATGTTCAACTCTGTGAGTTCAATCCCCTGATGACATAGAAGTTTCTGAAAATGCTTCTGTCTAGTTGGTATAGGAAGATACTTCCTTTTCCAGCATAAGCCTCAAAGAGCTCCAAACATCCACTTGCGGATTCTGCAAAAACAGTGTTTCAAAACTGGTCGATCAAAAGGAACGTTCAACTCTGTGAGTTGAATGCACTCATCACACAGAAGTTTCTGAGAATGCTTCCGTCTAGTTCTTACGTGAAGATATTTCCTTTTCCAGCTTAGGCCTCAAAGCGCTCCAAATAAACACTTGCAGATTCTACAAAAGGAGTGTTTCAAAACTGCTCTATCAAAAGGAAGGTTCAAGTCTGTGAGTTGAATGCACTCATCACAAAGAGGTTTCTGAGAATGCTGCTGTCTAGTTTTTATGTGAAGATATTTCCTTTTCCTCGCATAGACCTCAAATCGCTCCAGATATCCACTTGCAGATTTTACAGAAAGGGTGTTTCCAGACTGCTCTATCTAAAGGCACGTTCAACTCTGTGAGTTGAATGCACGCATTGCGAAGAACTTTCTGAGAATGCTTCTCTCTAGCTTTTAGGTGAAGATATTCCATTTCACAGCATAGGCCTCAAAGTGCTCCAAATAACCACTTGCAGATTTTACAAAAAGAATGTTTCAAAACTGCTCTTTCTAGAGGAAGGTTCAAGTCTGTGAGTTGAATGCACTCAACACAAAGAAGTTTCTGAGAATGCTTCTGTCCAGTTTTCATGTGAAGATATTTCCTTTTCCAGCATAGGCCCCAAACCGCTCCAAATAATCACTTGCAGAGTCTACAAAAAGAGTGTTTCCAAACTTCTCTATCAACTGGTAGGTACAACTCCGTGAGTTGAATGCCCTCATCACGAAGAAGTTTCTGAGAATGCTTCCCTCTTGTTTTGATGGGAAGATATTTCCTTTTCCAACATAGGCCTCAAGGTGCTCCGAATAAACACTTGCAGATTCTACAAACTTAGTGTTTCAAAACTGTTCTATCAAAAGGAACGTTCAAGTCTGGGAGTTGAATGAACTCATCACAAAGAAGTTTCTCAGAATGCTTCTGTCTAGTTTTTAGGTGAAGATATTTCATTTCCCAGCATAGGCCTGAAAGCGCTCCAAATATCCACTTGCAGATTCTACAAAAAGAGTGTTTCCAAACTGCTCTTACAAAAGGAAAGTTCAAGTCTGTGAGCTGAACGAACTCATCACAAAGAAGTTTCTGAGAATGCGTCTGTCTAGTTTTTATGTGTAGAAATTTCGTTTGCCAGCATAGGCCTCAAATCGCTCCAAACATCCACTAGCAAATGCTACAAAAGGAGTGTTTCAAAAGTGCGCTATCAAAAGAAAGAGTCCACTATGTGAGTTGAATGCATAAAGCACACGGAAGTTTCTGAGAATGCTTCTGTCTAGTTTTTAGGTGAAGATATTTCACTTCCCAGCATAGGCCACAAAGCGCTCCAAATAGCCACTTGCAGATTCTACAAAAAGAGTGTTTCCAAACTGCTCTTTCAAAAGGAAGGTTCAAGTCTGTGAGTTGAGTGCCCTCATCACAAAGAAGTTTCTGAGAATGCTTCTGTCTAGTTTTTATATGAAGGTCTTTCCTTTTCCAACATAGTCCTCAAAGCGCTCCAAATAAACACTTGCAGATTCTACAAAAGGAGTGTTTCAAAACAGTTCTATCAAAAGGAACGTTCAAGTCTGTGAGTTGAATGCATTCATCACACAGAAGTTTCTGAGAATGCTTCTGTCTAGTTTTTAGGTGAAGATATTGCTTTTCCCAGCCTAGGCCTCAAAGCGCTCCAAGTATCCACTTGCAGATTCTACAAAAAGAGAGCTTCATAGCTGCTCTTTCAAAAGGAAGGTTCAAGTCTGTGTGTTGAATGCACTCATCACAAAGAAGTTTCTGAGAATGCTTCTGTCTAGTTCTTACGTGAAGATATTTCCTTTTCCAGCTAAGCTTCAAAGCGCTCCAAATAAACACTTGCAAATTCTACTAAAGGAGTGTTTCAAAACAGTTCTTTCAAAAGGAACGTTCAAGTCTGTGAGTTGAATGCACTCAACGAACAGAAGTTTCTTAGAGTGCTTCTGTATAGTTTTCATGTGAAGATATTTCCTTTTCCAGCATAGACCTCAAAGCGCTCCAAATATCCACTTGCCGATTCTACAAAAACAGTGTTTCAAAACTCTTCTACCAAAAGGAAGGTTCAACACTATGAGTAGAATGCACTCATCACAATGGAGTTGCTGAGAATGCTTCTCTCTAGTTTTTATGTGAAGATATTTCCTTTTCTAGCATAGGCCTCAAAGCGCTCCAAATAGCCACTTGCAGATTCTACAAAAAGAGGGTTTCAAATCTCTTCTATCAAAAGAAAGGTTCAACACTGTGAGTTGAATGCACTCATCAGAAAGAAGTTTCTGAGAATGATTCTATCTAGTTTTCATCTGCATGTATTTCCTTTTCCACTAGATGACGCAATCGCACCAAATATCCACTTGCAGTTTCCGCAAAAAGAGTGCTGCAGAACTGCTCCATGAAAAGGAATGTTCAACTCTGTGAGTTCAATCCCCTGATGACATAGAAGTTTCTGAAAATGCTTCTGTCTAGTTGGTATAGGAAGATATTTCCTTTTCCAGCATAAGCCTCAAAGAGCTCCAAATATCCACTTGCGGATTCTGCAAAAACAGTGTTTCAAAACTGGTCGATCAAAAGGAACGTTCAACTCTGTGGGTTGAATGCACTCATCACACAGAAGTTTCTGAGAATGCTTCCGTCTAGTTCTTACGTGAAGATATTTCCTTTTCCAGCTTAGGCCTCAAAGCGCTCCAAATAAACACTTGCAGATTCTACAAAAGGAGTGTTTCAAAACTGCTCTATCAAAAGGAAGGTTCAAGTCTGTGAGTTGAATGCACTCATCACAAAGAGGTTTCTGAGAATGCTGCTGTCTAGTTTTTATGTGAAGATATTTCCTTTTCCTCGCATAGACCTCAAATCGCTCCAGATATCCACTTGCAGATTTTACAGAAAGGGTGTTTCCAGACTGCTCTATCTAAAGGCACGTTCAACTCTGTGAGTTGAATGCACGCATTGCGAAGAACTTTCTGAGAATGCTTCTCTCTAGTTTTTAGGTGAAGATATTCCATTTCACAGCATAGACCTCAAAGTGCTCCAAATAACCACTTGCAGATTTTACAAAAAGAATGTTTCAAAACTGCTCTTTCTAGAGGAAGGTTCAAGTCTGTGAGTTGAATGCACTCAACACAAAGAAGTTTCTGAGAATGCTTCTGTCCAGTTTTCATGTGAAGATATTTCCTTTTCCAGCATAGGCCCCAAACCGCTCCAAATAATCACTTGCAGAGTCTACAAAAAGAGTGTTTCCAAACTTCTCTATCAACTGGTAGGTACAACTCCGTGAGTTGAATGCCCTCATCACGAAGAAGTTTCTGAGAATGCTTCCCTCTTGTTTTGATGGGAAGATATTTCCTTTTCCAACATAGGCCTCAAGGTGCTCCGAATAAACACTTGCAGATTCTACAAACTTCGTGTTTCAAAACTGTTCTATCAAAAGGAACGTTCAAGTCTGGGAGTTGAATGAACTCATCACAAAGAAGTTTCTCAGAATGCTTCTGTCTAGTTTTTAGGTGAAGATATTTCATTTCCCAGCATAGGCCTCAAGGCGCTCCAAATATCCACTTGCAGATTCTACAAAAAGAGTGTTTCCAAACTGCTCTTACAAAACGAAAGTTCAAGTCTGTGAGCTGAACGAACTCATCACAAAGAAGTTTCTGAGAATGCGTCTGTCTAGTTTTTAAGTGTAGAAATTTCGTTTGCCAGCATAGGCCTCAAATCGCTCCAAACATCCACTAGCAAATTCTACAAAAGGAGTGTTTCAAAAGTGCGCTATCAAAAGAAAGAGTCCACTATGTGAGTTGAATGCATAAAGCACACGGAAGTTTCTGAGAATGCTTCTGTCTAGTTTTTAGGTGAAGATATTTCATTTCCCAGCATAGGCCACAAAGCGCTCCAAATAGCCACTTGCAGATTCTACAAAAAGAGTGTTTCCAAACTGCTCTTTCAAAAGGAAGGTTCAAGTCTGTGAGTTGAGTGCCCTCATCACAAAGAAGTTTCTGAGAATGCTTCTGTCTAGTTTTTATATGAGGGTCCTTCCTTTTCCAACATAGTCCTCAAAGCGCTCCAAATAAACACTTGCAGATTCTACAAAAGGAGTGTTTCAAAACAGTTCTATCAAAAGGAACGTTCAAGTCTGTGAGTTGAATGCATTCATCACACAGAAGTTTCTGAGAATGCTTCTGTCTAGTTTTTAGGTGAAGATATTGCTTTTCCCAGCCTAGGCCTCAAAGCGCTCCAAGTATCCACTTGCAGATTCTACAAAAAGAGAGCTTCATAGCTGCTCTTTCAAAAGGAAGGTTCAAGTCTGTGTGTTGAATGCACTCATCACAAAGAAGTTTCTGGGAATGCTTCTGTCTAGTTCTTACGTGAAGATATTTCCTTTTCCAGCTAAGCTTCAAAGCGCTCCAAATAAACACTTGCAAATTCTACTAAAGGAGTGTTTCAAAACAGTTCTTTCAAAAGGAACGTTCAAGTCTGTGAGTTGAATGCACTCAACGAACAGAAGTTTCTTAGAGTGCTTCTGTATAGTTTTCATGTGAAGATATTTCCTTTTCCAGCATAGGCCTCAAAGCGCTCCAAATATCCACTTGCCGATTCTACAAAAACAGTGTTTCAAAACTGTTCTATCAAAAGGAAGGTTCAACACTATGAGTAGAATGCACTCATCACAATGGAGTTGCTGAGAATGCTTCTCTCTAGTTTTTATGTGAAGATATTTCCTTTTCTAGCCTAGGCCTCAAAGCGCTCCAAATAGCCACTTGCAGATTCTACAAAAAGAGGGTTTCAAATCTCTTCTATCAAAAGAAAGGTTCAACTCTGTGAGTTGAATGCACTCATCAGAAAGAAGTTTCTGAGAATGATTCTATCTAGTTTTCATCTGCATGTATTTCCTTTTCCACTAGATGCCGCAATCGCACCAAATATCCACTTGCAGTTTCCACAAAAAGAGTGCTGCAGAACTGCTCCATGAAAAGGAATGTTCAACTCTGTGAGTTCAATCCCATCATGACATAGAAGTTTCTGGAAATGCTTCTGTCTAGTTGGTATAGGAAGATATTTCCTTTTCCAGCATAAGCCTCAAAGAGCTCCAAATATCCACTTGCGGATTCTGCAAAAACAGTGTTTCAAAACTGGTCGATCAAAAGGAACGTTCAACTCTGTGAGCTGAATGCACTCATCACACAGACGTTTCTGAGAATGCTTCTGTCTAGTTCTTACGTGAAGATATTTCCTTTTCCAGCTTAGGCCTCAAAGCGCTCCCAATAAACACTTGCAGATTCTACAAAAGGAGTGTTTCAAAACTGCTCTATCAAAAGGAAGGTTCAAGTCTGTGAGTTGAATGCACTCATCACAAAGAGGTTTCTGAGAATGCTGCTGTCTAGTTTTTATGTGAAGATATTTCCTTTTCCTCGCATAGACCTCAAATCGCTCCAGATATCCACTTGCAGATTTTACAGAAAGAGTGTTTCCAAACTGCTCTATCTAAAGGCACGTTCAACTCTGTGAGTTGAATGCACGCATTGCGAAGAACTTTCTGAGAATGCTTCTCTCTAGCTTTTAGGTGAAGATATTCCATTTCACAGCATAGGCCTCAAAGTGCTCCAAATAACCACTTGCAGATTTTACAAAAAGAATGTTTCAAAACTGCTCTTTCTAAAGGAAGGTTCAAGTCTGTGAGTTGAATGCACTCAACACAAAGAAGTTTCTGAGAACGCTTCTGTCCAGTTTTCATGTGAAGATATTTCCTTTTCCAGCATAGGCCTCAAACCGCTCCAAATATTCACATGCAGAGTCTACAAAAAGAGTGTTTCCAAACTTCTCTATCAACTGGTAGGTACAACTCCGTGAGTTGAATGCCCTCATCACCAAGAAGTTTCTGAGAATGCTTCTCTCTAGTTTTGATGGGAAGATATTTCCTTTTCCAACATAGGCCTCAAGGTGCTCCGAATAGACACTTGCAGATTCTACAAACTTAGTGTTTCAAAACTGTTCTATCAAAAGGAACGTTCAAGCCTGGGAGTTGAATGAACTCATCACAAAGAAGTTTCTCAGAATGCTTCTGTCTAGTTTTTAGGTGAAGATATTTCATTTCCCAGCATAGGCCTCAAAGCGCTCCAAATATCCACTTGCAGATTCTACAAAAAGCGTGTTTCCAAACTGCTCTTACAAAAGGAAAGTTCAAGTCTGTGAGCTGAACGAACTCATCACAAAGAAGTTTCTGAGAATGCGTCTGTCTAGTTTTTAAGTGTGGAAATTTCGTTTGCCAGCATAGGCCTCAAATCGCTCCAAACATCCACTAGCAAATTCTACAAAAGGAGTGTTTCAAAAGTGCGTTATCAAAAGAAAGAGTCCACTATGTGAGTTGAATGCATAAAGCACACGGAAGTTTCTGAGAATGCTTCTGTCTAGTTTTTAGGTGAAGATATTTCATTTCCCAGCATAGGCCACAAAGCGCTCCAAATAGCCACTTGCAGATTCTACAAAAAGAGTGTTTCCAAACTGCTCTTTCAAAAGGAAGGTTCAAGTCTGTGAGTTGAGTGCCCTCATCACAAAGAAGTTTCTGAGAATGCTTCTGTCTAGTTTTTATATGAGGGTCCTTCCTTTTCCAACATAGTCCTCAAAGCGCTCCAAATAAACACTTGCAGATTCTACAAAAGGAGTGTTTCAAAACAGTTCTATCAAAAGGAACGTTCAAGTCTGTGAGTTGAATGCATTCATCACACAGAAGTTTCTGAGAATTCTTCTGTCTAGTTTTTAGGTGAAGATATTGCTTTTCCCAGCCTAGGCCTCAAAGCGCTCCAAGTATCCACTTGCAGATTCTACAAAAAGAGAGCTTCATAGCTGCTCTTTCAAAAGGAAGGTTCAAGTCTGTGTGTTGAATGCACTCATCACAAAGAAGTTTCTGAGAATGCTTCTGTCTAGTTCTTACGTGAAGATATTTCCTTTTCCAGCTAAGCTTCAAAGCGCTCCAAATAAACACTTGCAAATTCTACTAAAGGAGTGTTTCAAAACAGTTCTTTCAAAACGAACGTTCAAGTCTGTGAGTTGAATGCACTCAACGAACAGAAGTTTCTTAGAGTGCTTCTGTATAGTTTTCATGTGAAGATATTTCCTTTTCCAGCATAGGCCTCAAAGCGCTCCAAATATCCACTTGCCGATTCTACAAAAACAGTGTTTCAAAACTGTTCTATCAAAAGGAAGGTTCAACACTATGAGTAGAATGCACTCATCACAATGGAGTTGCTGAGAATGCTTCTCTCTAGTTTTTATGTGAAGATATTTCCTTTTCTAGCATAGGCCTCAAAGCGCTCCAAATAGCCACTTGCAGATTCTACAAAAAGAGGGTTTCAAATCTCTTCTATCAAAAGAAAGGTTCAACTCTGTGAGTTGAATGCACTCATCAGAAAGAAGTTTCTGAGAATGATTCTATCTAGTTTTCATCTGCATGTATTTCCTTTTCCACTAGATGCCGCAATCGCACCAAATATCCACTTGTAGTTTCCACAAAAAGAGTGCTGCAGAACTGCTCCATGAAAAGGAATGTTCAACTCTGTGAGTTCAATCCCCTGATGACATAGAAGTTTCTGAAAATGCTTCTGTCTAGTTGGTATAGGAAGATATTTCCTTTTCCAGCATAAGCCTCAAAGAGCTCCAAATATCCACTTGCGGATTCTGCAAAAACAGTGTTTCAAAACTGGTCGATCAAAAGGAACGTTCAACTCTGTGAGTTGAATGCACTCATCACACAGAAGTTTCTGAGAATGCTTCCGTCTAGTTCTTACGTGAAGATATTTCCTTTTCCAGCTTAGGCCTCAAAGCGCTCCAAATAAACACTTGCAGATTCTACAAAAGGAGTGTTTCAAAACTGCTCTATCAAAAGGAAGGTTCAAGTCTGTGAGTTGAATGCACTCATCACAAAGAGGTTTCTGAGAATGCTGCTGTCTAGTTTTTATATGAAGATATTTCCTTTTCCTCGCATAGACCTCAAATCGCTCCAGATATCCACTTGCAGATTTTACAGAAAGGGTGTTTCCAGACTGCTCTATCTAAAGGCACGTTCAACTCTGTGAGTTGAATGCACGCATTGCGAAGAACTTTCTGAGAATGCTTCTCTCTAGCTTTTAGGTGAAGATATCCCATTTCACAGCATAGGCCTCAAAGTGCTCCAAATAACCACTTGCAGATTTTACAAAAAGAATGTTTCAAAACTGCTCTTTCTAAAGGAAGGTTCAAGTCTGTGAGTTGAATGCACTCAACACAAAGAAGTTTCTGAGAATGCTTCTGTCCAGGTTTCATGTGAAGATATTTCCTATTCCAGCATAGGCCCCAAACCGCTCCAAATATTCACTTGCAGAGTCTACAAAAAGAGTGTTTCCAAACTTCTCTATCAACTGGTAGGTACAACTCCGTGAGTTGAATGCCCTCATCACCAAGAAGTTTCTGAGAATGCTTCTCTCTAGTTTTGATGGGAAGATATTTCCTTTTCCAACATAGGCCTCAAGGTGCTCCGAATAAACACTTGCAGATTCTACAAACTTAGTGTTTCAAAACTGTTCTATCAAAAGGAACGTTCAAGCCTGGGAGTTGAATGAACTCATCACAAAGAAGTTTCTCAGAATGCTTCTGTCTAGTTTTTAGGTGAAGATATTTCATTTCCCAGCATAGGCCTCAAAGCGCTCCAAATATCCACTTGCAGATTCTACAAAAAGAGTGTTTCCAAACTGCTCTTACAAAAGGAAAGTTCAAGTCTGTGAGCTGAACGAACTCATCACAAAGAAGTTTCTGAGAATGCGTCTGTCTAGTTTTTAAGTGTGGAAATTTCGTTTGCCAGCATAGGCCTCAAATCGCTCCAAACATCCACTAGCAAATTCTACAAAAGGAGTGTTTCAAAAGTGCGCTATCAAAAGGAAGAGTCCACTATGTGAGTTGAATGCATAAAGCACACGGAAGTTTCTGAGAATGCTTCTGTCTAGTTTTTAGGTGAAGATATTTCATTTCCCAGCATAGGCCTCAAAGCGCTCCAAATATCTACTTGCAGATTCTACAAAAAGAGTGTTTCCAAACTGCTCTTTCAAAAGGAAGGTTCAAGTCTGTGAGTTGAATGCACTCAACACAAAGAAGTTTCTGAGAACGCTTCTGTCCAGTTTTCATGTGAAGATATTTCCTTTTCCAGCATAGGCCTCAAAACGCTCCAAATATCCACTTGCCGATTCTACAAAAACAGTGTTTCAAAATTGTTCTATCAAAAGGAAGGTTCAACACTATGAGTAGAATGCACTCATCACAATGGAGTTGCTGAGAATGCTTCTCTCTAGTTTTTATGTGAAGATATTTCCTTTTCTAGCCTAGGCCTCAAAGCGCTCCAAATAGGCACTTGCAGATTCTACAAAAAGAGGGTTTCAAATCTCTTCTATCAAAAGAAAGGTTCAACTCTGTGAGTGGAATGCACTCATCAGAAAGAAGTTTCTGAGAATGATTCTATCTAGTTTTCATCTGCATGTATTTCCTTTTCCACTAGATGCCGCAATCGCACCAAATATCCACTTGCAGTTTCCACAAAAAGAGTGCTGCAGAACTGCTCCATGAAAAGGAATGTTCAACTCTGTGAGTTCAATCCCCTGATGACATAGAAGTTTCTGAAAATGCTTCTGTCTAGTTGGTATAGGAAGATATTTCCTTTTCCAGCATAAGCCTCAAAGAGCTCCAAATATCCACTTGCGGATTCTGCAAAAACAGTGTTTCAAAACTGGTCGATCAAAAGGAACGTTCAACTCTGTGAGTTGAATGCACTCATCACACAGAAGTTTCTGAGAATGCTTCCGTCTAGTTCTTACGTGAAGATATTTCCTTTTCCAGCTTAGTCCTCAAAGCGCTCCAAATAAACACTTGCAGATTCTACAAAAGGAGTGTTTCAAAACTGCTCTATCAAAAGGAAGGTTCAAGTCTGTGAGTTGAATGCACTCATCACAAAGAGGTTTCTGAGAATGCTGCTGTCTAATTTTTATGTGAAGATATTTCCTTTTCCTCGCATAGACCTCAAATCGCTCCAGATATCCACTTGCAGATTTTACAGAAAGGGTGTTTCCAGACTGCTCTATCTAAAGGCACGTTCAACTCTGTGAGTTGAATGCACGCATTGCGAAGAACTTTCTGAGAATGCTTCTCTCTAGCTTTTAGGTGAAGATATTCCATTTCACAGCATAGGCCACAAAGTGCTCCAAATAACCACATGCAGATTTTACAAAAAGAATGTTTCAAAACTGCTCTTTCTAGAGGAAGGTTCAAGTCTGTGAGTTGAATGCACTCAACACAAAGAAGTTTCTGAGAATGCTTCTGTCCAGTTTTCATGTGAAGATATTTCCTTTTCCAGCATAGGCCCCAAACCGCTCCAAATAATCACTTGCAGAGTCTACAAAAAGAGTGTTTCCAAACTTCTCTATCAAGTGGTAGGTACAACTCCGTGAGTTGAATGCCCTCATCACCAAGAAGTTTCTGAGAATGCTTCCCTCTTGTTTTGATGGGAAGATATTTCCTTTTCCAACATAGGCCTCAAGGTGCTCCGAATAAACACTTGCAGATTCTACAAACTTAGTGTTTCAAAACTGTTCTATCAAAAGGAACGTTCAAGTCTGGGAGTTGAATGAACTCATCACAAAGAAGTTTCTCAGAATGCTTCTGTCTAGTTTTTAGGTGAAGATATTTCATTTCCCAGCATAGGCCTGAAAGCGCTCCAAATATCCACTTGCAGATTCTACAAAAAGAGTGTTTCCAAACTGCTCTTACAAAAGGAAAGTTAAAGTCTGTGAGCTGAACGAACTCATCACAAAGAAGTTTCTGAGAATGCGTCTGTCTAGTTTTTATGTGTAGAAATTTCGTTTGCCAGCATAGGCCTCAAATCGCTCCAAACATCCACTAGCAAATGCTACAAAAGGAGTGTTTCAAAAGTGCGCTATCAAAAGAAAGAGTCCACTATGTGAGTTGAATGCATAAAGCACACGGAAGTTTCTGAGAATGCTTCTGTCTAGTTTTTAGGTGAAGATATTTCATTTCCCAGCATAGGCCACAAAGCGCTCCAAATAGCCACTTGCAGATTCTACAAAAAGAGTGTTTCCAAACTGCTCTTTCAAAAGGAAGGTTCAAGTCTGTGAGTTGAGTGCCCTCATCACAAAGAAGTTTCTGAGAATGCTTCTGTCTAGTTTTTATATGAAGGTCTTTCCTTTTCCAACATAGTCCTCAAAGCGCTCCAAATAAACACTTGCAGATTCTACAAAAGGAGTGTTTCAAAACAGTTCTATCAAAAGGAACGTTCAAGTCTGTGAGTTGAATGCATTCATCACACGGAAGTTTCTGAGAATGCTTCTGTCTAGTTTTTAGGTGAAGATATTGCTTTTCCCAGCCTAGGCCTCAAAGCGCTCCAAGTATCCACTTGCAGATTCTACAAAAAGAGAGCTTCATAGCTGCTCTTTCAAAAGGAAGGTTCAAGTCTGTGTGTTGAATGCACTCATCACAAAGAAGTTTCTGAGAATGCTTCTGTCTAGTTCTTACGTGAAGATATTTCCTTTTCCAGCTAAGCTTCAAAGCGCTCCAAATAAACACTTGCAAATTCTACTAAAGGAGTGTTTCAAAACAGTTCTTTCAAAAGGAACGTTCAAGTCTGTGAGTTGAATGCACTCAACGAACAGAAGTTTCTTAGAGTGCTTCTGTATAGTTTTCATGTGAAGATATTTCCTTTTCCAGCATAGACCTCAAAGCGCTCCAAATATCCACTTGCCGATTCTAGAAAAACAGTGTTTCAAAACTGTTCTACCAAAAGGAAGGTTCAACACTATGAGTAGAATGCACTCATCACAATGGAGTTGCTGAGAATGCTTCTCTCTAGTTTTTATGTGAAGATATTTCCTTTTCTAGCATAGGCCTCAAAGCGCTCCAAATAGCCACTTGCAGATTCTACAAAAAGAGGGTTTCAAATCTCTTCTATCAAAAGAAAGGTTCAACACTGTGAGTTGAATGCACTCATCAGAAAGAAGTTTCTGAGAATGATTCTATCTAGTTTTCATCTGCATGTATTTCCTTTTCCACTAGATGCCGCAATCGCACCAAATATCCACTTGCAGTTTCCGCAAAAAGAGTGCTGCAGAACTGCTCCATGAAAAGGAATGTTCAACTCTGTGAGTTCAATCCCCTGATGACATAGAAGTTTCTGAAAATGCTTCTGTCTAGTTGGTATAGGAAGATATTTCCTTTTCCAGCATAAGCCTCAAAGAGCTCCAAATATCCACTTGCGGATTCTGCAAAAACAGTGTTTCAAAACTGGTCGATCAAAAGGAACGTTCAACTCTGTGGGTTGAATGCACTCATCACACAGAAGTTTCTGAGAATGCTTCCGTCTAGTTCTTACGTGAAGATATTTCCTTTTCCAGCTTAGGCCTCAAAGCGCTCCAAATAAACACTTGCAGATTCTACAAAAGGAGTGTTTCAAAACTGCTCTATCAAAAGGAAGGTTCAAGTCTGTGAGTTGAATGCACTCATCACAAAGAGGTTTCTGAGAATGCTGCTGTCTAGTTTTTATGTGAAGATATTTCCTTTTCCTCGCATAGACCTCAAATCGCTCCAGATATCCACTTGCAGATTTTACAGAAAGGGTGTTTCCAGACTGCTCTATCTAAAGGCACGTTCAACTCTGTGAGTTGAATGCACGCATTGCGAAGAACTTTCTGAGAATGCTTCTCTCTAGCTTTTAGGTGAAGATATTCCATTTCACAGCATAGGCCTCAAAGTGCTCCAAATAACCACTTGCAGATTTTACAAAAAGAATGTTTCAAAACTGCTCTTTCTAGAGGAAGGTTCAAGTCTGTGAGTTGAATGCACTCAACACAAAGAAGTTTCTGAGAATGCTTCTGTCCAGTTTTCATGTGAAGATATTTCCTTTTCCAGCATAGGCCCCAAACCGCTCCAAATAATCACTTGCAGAGTCTACAAAAAGAGTGTTTCCAAACTTCTCTATCAACTGGTAGGTACAACTCCGTGAGTTGAATGCCCTCATCACCAAGAAGTTTCTGAGAATGCTTCTCTCTAGTTTTGATGGGAAGATATTTCCTTTTCCAACATAGGCCTCAAGGTGCTCCGAATAAACACTTGCAGATTCTACAAACTTAGTGTTTCAAAACTGTTCTATCAAAAGGAACGTTCAAGCCTGGGAGTTGAATGAACTCATCACAAAGAAGTTTCTCAGAATGCTTCTGTCTAGTTTTTAGGTGAAGATATTTCATTTCCCAGCATAGGCCACAAAGCGCTCCAAATAGCCACTTGCAGATTCTACAAAAAGAGTGTTTCCAAACTGCTCTTTCAAAAGGAAGGTTCAAGTCTGTGAGTTGAGTGCCCTCATCACAAAGAAGTTTCTGAGAATGCTTCTGTCTAGTTTTTATATGAGGGTCCTTCCTTTTCCAACATAGTCCTCAAAGCGCTCCAAATAAACACTTGCAGATTCTACAAAAGGAGTGTTTCAAAACAGTTCTATCAAAAGGAACGTTCAAGTCTGTGAGTTGAATGCATTCATCACACAGAAGTTTCTGAGAATGCTTCTGTCTAGTTTTTAGGTGAAGATATTGCTTTTCCCAGCCTAGGCCTCAAAGCGCTCCAAGTATCCACTTGCAGATTCTACAAAAAGAGAGCTTCATAGCTGCTCTTTCAAAAGGAAGGTTCAAGTCTGTGTGTTGAATGCACTCATCACAAAGAAGTTTCTGAGAATGCTTCTGTCTAGTTCTTACGTGAAGATATTTCCTTTTCCAGCTAAGCTTCAAAGCGCTCCAAATAAACACTTGCAAATTCTACTAAAGGAGTGTTTCAAAACAGTTCTTTCAAAAGGAACGTTCAAGTCTGTGAGTTGAATGCACTCAACGAACAGAAGTTTCTTAGAGTGCTTCTGTATAGTTTTCATGTGAAGATATTTCCTTTTCCAGCATAGGCCTCAAAGCGCTCCAAATATCCACTTGCCGATTCTACAAAAACAGTGTTTCAAAACTGTTCTATCAAAAGGAAGGTTCAACACTATGAGTAGAATGCACTCATCACAATGGAGTTGCTGAGAATGCTTCTCTCTAGTTTTTATGTGAAGATATTTCCTTTTCTAGCCTAGGCCTCAAAGCGCTCCAAATAGCCACTTGCAGATTCTACAAAAAGAGGGTTTCAAATCTCTTCTATCAAAAGAAAGGTTCAACTCTGTGAGTTGAATGCACTCATCAGAAAGAAGTTTCTGAGAATGATTCTATCTAGTTTTCATCTGCATGTATTTCCTTTTCCACTAGATGCCGCAATCGCACCAAATATCCACTTGCAGTTTCCACAAAAAGAGTGCTGCAGAACTGCTCCATGAAAAGGAATGTTCAACTCTGTGAGTTCAATCCCATCATGACATAGAAGTTTCTGGAAATGCTTCTGTCTAGTTGGTATAGGAAGATATTTCCTTTTCCAGCATAAGCCTCAAAGAGCTCCAAATATCCACTTGCGGATTCTGCAAAAACAGTGTTTCAAAACTGGTCGATCAAAAGGAACGTTCAACTCTGTGAGCTGAATGCACTCATCACACAGACGTTTCTGAGAATGCTTCTGTCTAGTTCTTACGTGAAGATATTTCCTTTTCCAGCTTAGGCCTCAAAGCGCTCCCAATAAACACTTGCAGATTCTACAAAAGGAGTGTTTCAAAACTGCTCTATCAAAAGGAAGGTTCAAGTCTGTGAGTTGAATGCACTCATCACAAAGAGGTTTCTGAGAATGCTGCTGTCTAGTTTTTATGTGAAGATATTTCCTTTTCCTCGCATAGACCTCAAATCGCTCCAGATATCCACTTGCAGATTTTACAGAAAGAGTGTTTCCAAACTGCTCTATCTAAAGGCACGTTCAACTCTGTGAGTTGAATGCACGCATTGCGAAGAACTTTCTGAGAATGCTTCTCTCTAGCTTTTAGGTGAAGATATTCCATTTCACAGCATAGGCCTCAAAGTGCTCCAAATAACCACTTGCAGATTTTACAAAAAGAATGTTTCAAAACTGCTCTTTCTAAAGGAAGGTTCAAGTCTGTGAGTTGAATGCACTCAACACAAAGAAGTTTCTGAGAACGCTTCTGTCCAGTTTTCATGTGAAGATATTTCCTTTTCCAGCATAGGCCTCAAACCGCTCCAAATATTCACTTGCAGAGTCTACAAAAAGAGTGTTTCCAAACTTCTCTATCAACTGGTAGGTACAACTCCGTGAGTTGAATGCCCTCATCACCAAGAAGTTTCTGAGAATGCTTCTCTCTAGTTTTGATGGGAAGATATTTCCTTTTCCAACATAGGCCTCAAGGTGCTCCGAATAGACACTTGCAGATTCTACAAACTTAGTGTTTCAAAACTGTTCTATCAAAAGGAACGTTCAAGCCTGGGAGTTGAATGAACTCATCACAAAGAAGTTTCTCAGAATGCTTCTGTCTAGTTTTTAGGTGAAGATATTTCATTTCCCAGCATAGGCCTCAAAGCGCTCCAAATATCCACTTGCAGATTCTACAAAAAGCGTGTTTCCAAACTGCTCTTACAAAAGGAAAGTTCAAGTCTGTGAGCTGAACGAACTCATCACAAAGAAGTTTCTGAGAATGCGTCTGTCTAGTTTTTAAGTGTGGAAATTTCGTTTGCCAGCATAGGCCTCAAATCGCTCCAAACATCCACTAGCAAATTCTACAAAAGGAGTGTTTCAAAAGTGCGTTATCAAAAGAAAGAGTCCACTATGTGAGTTGAATGCATAAAGCACACGGAAGTTTCTGAGAATGCTTCTGTCTAGTTTTTAGGTGAAGATATTTCATTTCCCAGCATAGGCCACAAAGCGCTCCAAATAGCCACTTGCAGATTCTACAAAAAGAGTGTTTCCAAACTGCTCTTTCAAAAGGAAGGTTCAAGTCTGTGAGTTGAGTGCCCTCATCACAAAGAAGTTTCTGAGAATGCTTCTGTCTAGTTTTTATATGAGGGTCCTTCCTTTTCCAACATAGTCCTCAAAGCGCTCCAAATAAACACTTGCAGATTCTACAAAAGGAGTGTTTCAAAACAGTTCTATCAAAAGGAACGTTCAAGTCTGTGAGTTGAATGCATTCATCACACAGAAGTTTCTGAGAATGCTTCTGTCTAGTTTTTAGGTGAAGATATTGCTTTTCCCAGCCTAGGCCTCAAAGCGCTCCAAGTATCCACTTGCAGATTCTACAAAAAGAGAGCTTCATAGCTGCTCTTTCAAAAGGAAGGTTCAAGTCTGTGTGTTGAATGCACTCATCACAAAGAAGTTTCTGAGAATGCTTCTGTCTAGTTCTTACGTGAAGATATTTCCTTTTCCAGCTAAGCTTCAAAGCGCTCCAAATAAACACTTGCAAATTCTACTAAAGGAGTGTTTCAAAACAGTTCTTTCAAAAGGAACGTTCAAGTCTGTGAGTTGAATGCACTCAACGAACAGAAGTTTCTTAGAGTGCTTCTGTATAGTTTTCATGTGAAGATATTTCCTTTTCCAGCATAGGCCTCAAAGCGCTCCAAATATCCACTTGCCGATTCTACAAAAACAGTGTTTCAAAACTGTTCTATCAAAAGGAAGGTTCAACACTATGAGTAGAATGCACTCATCACAATGGAGTTGCTGAGAATGCTTCTCTCTAGTTTTTATGTGAAGATATTTCCTTTTCTAGCATAGGCCTCAAAGCGCTCCAAATAGCCACTTGCAGATTCTACAAAAAGAGGGTTTCAAATCTCTTCTATCAAAAGAAAGGTTCAACTCTGTGAGTTGAATGCACTCATCAGAAAGAAGTTTCTGAGAATGATTCTATCTAGTTTTCATCTGCATGTATTTCCTTTTCCACTAGATGCCGCAATCGCACCAAATATCCACTTGTAGTTTCCACAAAAAGAGTGCTGCAGAACTGCTCCATGAAAAGGAATGTTCAACTCTGTGAGTTCAATCCCCTGATGACATAGAAGTTTCTGAAAATGCTTCTGTCTAGTTGGTATAGGAAGATATTTCCTTTTCCAGCATAAGCCTCAAAGAGCTCCAAATATCCACTTGCGGATTCTGCAAAAACAGTGTTTCAAAACTGGTCGATCAAAAGGAACGTTCAACTCTGTGAGTTGAATGCACTCATCACACAGAAGTTTCTGAGAATGCTTCCGTCTAGTTCTTACGTGAAGATATTTCCTTTTCCAGCTTAGGCCTCAAAGCGCTCCAAATAAACACTTGCAGATTCTACAAAAGGAGTGTTTCAAAACTGCTCTATCAAAAGGAAGGTTCAAGTCTGTGAGTTGAATGCACTCATCACAAAGAGGTTTCTGAGAATGCTGCTGTCTAGTTTTTATATGAAGATATTTCCTTTTCCTCGCATAGACCTCAAATCGCTCCAGATATCCACTTGCAGATTTTACAGAAAGGGTGTTTCCAGACTGCTCTATCTAAAGGCACGTTCAACTCTGTGAGTTGAATGCACGCATTGCGAAGAACTTTCTGAGAATGCTTCTCTCTAGCTTTTAGGTGAAGATATCCCATTTCACAGCATAGGCCTCAAAGTGCTCCAAATAACCACTTGCAGATTTTACAAAAAGAATGTTTCAAAACTGCTCTTTCTAAAGGAAGGTTCAAGTCTGTGAGTTGAATGCACTCAACACAAAGAAGTTTCTGAGAATGCTTCTGTCCAGGTTTCATGTGAAGATATTTCCTATTCCAGCATAGGCCCCAAACCGCTCCAAATATTCACTTGCAGAGTCTACAAAAAGAGTGTTTCCAAACTTCTCTATCAACTGGTAGGTACAACTCCGTGAGTTGAATGCCCTCATCACCAAGAAGTTTCTGAGAATGCTTCTCTCTAGTTTTGATGGGAAGATATTTCCTTTTCCAACATAGGCCTCAAGGTGCTCCGAATAAACACTTGCAGATTCTACAAACATAGTGTTTCAAAACTGTTCTATCAAAAGGAACGTTCAAGCCTGGGAGTTGAATGAACTCATCACAAAGAAGTTTCTCAGAATGCTTCTGTCTAGTTTTTAGGTGAAGATATTTCATTTCCCAGCATAGGCCTCAAAGCGCTCCAAATATCCACTTGCAGATTCTACAAAAAGAGTGTTTCCAAACTGCTCTTACAAAAGGAAAGTTCAAGTCTGTGAGCTGAACGAACTCATCACAAAGAAGTTTCTGAGAATGCGTCTGTCTAGTTTTTAAGTGTGGAAATTTCGTTTGCCAGCATAGGCCTCAAATCGCTCCAAACATCCACTAGCAAATTCTACAAAAGGAGTGTTTCAAAAGTGCGCTATCAAAAGGAAGAGTCCACTATGTGAGTTGAATGCATAAAGCACACGGAAGTTTCTGAGAATGCTTCTGTCTAGTTTTTAGGTGAAGATATTTCATTTCCCAGCATAGGCCTCAAAGCGCTCCAAATATCCACTTGCAGATTCTACAAAAAGAGTGTTTCCAAACTGCTCTTTGAAAAGGAAGGTTCAAGTCTGTGAGTTGAATGCACTCAACACAAAGAAGTTTCTGAGAACGCTTCTGTCCAGTTTTCATGTGAAGATATTTCCTTTTCCAGCATAGGCCTCAAAACGCTCCAAATATCCACTTGCCGATTCTACAAAAACAGTGTTTCAAAATTGTTCTATCAAAAGGAAGGTTCAACACTATGAGTAGAATGCACTCATCACAATGGAGTTGCTGAGAATGCTTCTCTCTAGTTTTTATGTGAAGATATTTCCTTTTCTAGCCTAGGCCTCAAAGCGCTCCAAATAGCCACTTGCAGATTCTACAAAAAGAGGGTTTCAAATCTCTTCTATCAAAAGAAAGGTTCAACTCTGTGAGTGGAATGCACTCATCAGAAAGAAGTTTCTGAGAATGATTCTATCTAGTTTTCATCTGCATGTATTTCCTTTTCCACTAGATGCCGCAATCGCACCAAATATCCACTTGCAGTTTCCACAAAAAGAGTGCTGCAGAACTGCTCCATGAAAAGGAATGTTCAACTCTGTGAGTTCAATCCCCTGATGACATAGAAGTTTCTGAAAATGCTTCTGTCTAGTTGGTATAGGAAGATATTTCCTTTTCCAGCATAAGCCTCAAAGAGCTCCAAATATCCACTTGCGGATTCTGCAAAAACAGTGTTTCAAAACTGGTCGATCAAAAGGAACGTTCAACTCTGTGAGTTGAATGCACTCATCACACAGAAGTTTCTGAGAATGCTTCCGTCTAGTTCTTACGTGAAGATATTTCCTTTTCCAGCTTAGGCCTCAAAGCGCTCCAAATAAACACTTGCAGATTCTACAAAAGGAGTGTTTCAAAACTGCTCTATCAAAAGGAAGGTTCAAGTCTGTGAGTTGAATGCACTCATCACAAAGAGGTTTCTGAGAATGCTGCTGTCTAGTTTTTATGTGAAGATATTTCCTTTTCCTCGCATAGACCTCAAATCGCTCCAGATATCCACTTGCAGATTTTACAGAAAGGGTGTTTCCAGACTGCTCTATCTAAAGGCACGTTCAACTCTGTGAGTTGAATGCACGCATTGCGAAGAACTTTCTGAGAATGCTTCTCTCTAGCTTTTAGGTGAAGATATCCCATTTCACAGCATAGGCCTCAAAGTGCTCCAAATAACCACTTGCAGATTTTACAAAAAGAATGTTTCAAAACTGCTCTTTCTAAAGGAAGGTTCAAGTCTGTGAGTTGAATGCACTCAACACAAAGAAGTTTCTGAGAATGCTTCTGTCCAGGTTTCATGTGAAGATATTTCCTTTTCCAGCATAGGCCCCAAACCGCTCCAAATATTCACTTGCAGAGTCTACAAAAAGAGTGTTTCCAAACTTCTCTATCAACTGGTAGGTACAACTCCGTGAGTTGAATGCCCTCATCACCAAGAAGTTTCTGAGAATGCTTCTCTCTAGTTTTGATGGGAAGATATTTCCTTTTCCAACATAGGCCTCAAGGTGCTCCGAATAAACACTTGCAGATTCTACAAACTTAGTGTTTCAAAACTGTTCTATCAAAAGGAACGTTCAAGCCTGGGAGTTGAATGAACTCATCACAAAGAAGTTTCTCAGAATGCTTCTGTCTAGTTTTTAGGTGAAGATATTTCATTTCCCAGCATAGGCCTCAAAGCGCTCCAAATATCCACTTGCAGATTCTACAAAAAGAGTGTTTCCAAACTGCTCTTACAAAAGGAAAGTTCAAGTCTGTGAGCTGAACGAACTCATCACAAAGAAGTTTCTGAGAATGCGTCTGTCTAGTTTTTAAGTGTGGAAATTTCGTTTGCCAGCATAGGCCTCAAATCGCTCCAAACATCCACTAGCAAATTCTACAAAAGGAGTGTTTCAAAAGTGCGCTATCAAAAGAAAGAGTCCACTATGTGAGTTGAATGCATAAAGCACACGGAAGTTTCTGAGAATGCTTCTGTCTAGTTTTTAGGTGAAGATATTTCATTTCCCAGCATAGGCCACAAAGCGCTCCAAATAGCCACTTGCAGATTCTACAAAAAGAGTGTTTCCAAACTGCTCTTTGAAAAGGAAGGTTCAAGTCTGTGAGTTGAGTGCCCTCATCACAAAGAAGTTTCTCAGAATGCTTCTGTCTAGTTTTTATATGAGGGTCCTTCCTTTTCCAACATAGTCCTCAAAGCGCTCCAAATAAACACTTGCAGATTCTACAAAAGGAGTGTTTCAAAACAGTTCTATCAAAAGGAACGTTCAAGTCTGTGAGTTGAATGCATTCATCACACAGAAGTTTCTGAGAATGCTTCTGTCTAGTTTTTAGGTGAAGATATTGCTTTTCCCAGCATAGGCCACAAAGCGCTCCAAATAGCCACTTGCAGATTCTACAAAAAGAGTGTTTCCAAACTGCTCTTTCAAAAGGAAGGTTCAAGTCTGTGAGTTGAGTGCCCTCATCACAAAGAAGTTTCTCAGAATGCTTCTGTCTAGTTTTTATATGAGGGTCCTTCCTTTTCCAACATAGTCCTCAAAGCGCTCCAAATAAACACTTGCAGATTCTACAAAAGGAGTGTTTCAAAACAGTTCTATCAAAAGGAACGTTCAAGTCTGTGAGTTGAATGCATTCATCACACAGAAGTTTCTGAGAATGCTTCTGTCTAGTTTTTAGGTGAAGATATTGCTTTTCCCAGCCTAGGCCTCAAAGCGCTCCAAGTATCCACTTGCAGATTCTACAAAAAGAGAGCTTCATAGCTGCTCTTTCAAAAGGAAGGTTCAAGTCTGTGTGTTGAATGCACTCATCACAAAGAAGTTTCTGAGAATGCTTCTGTCTAGTTCTTACGTGAAGATATTTCCTTTTCCAGCTAAGCTTCAAAGCGCTCCAAATAAACACTTGCAAATTCTACTAAAGGAGTGTTTCAAAACAGTTCTTTCAAAAGGAACGTTCAAGTCTGTGAGTTGAATGCACTCAACGAACAGAAGTTTCTTAGAGTGCTTCTGTATAATTTTCATGTGAAGATATTTCCTTTTCCAGCATAGGCCTCAAAGCGCTCCAAATATCCACTTGCCGATTCTACAAAAACAGTGTTTCAAAACTGTTCTATCAAAAGGAAGGTTCAACACTATGAGTAGAATGCACTCATCACAATGGAGTTGCTGAGAATGCTTCTCTCTAGTTTTTATGTGAAGATATTTCCTTTTCTAGCCTAGGCCTCAAAGCGCTCCAAATAGCCACTTGCAGATTCTACAAAAAGAGGGTTTCAAATCTCTTCTATCAAAAGAAAGGTTCAACTCTGTGAGTTGAATGCACTCATCAGAAAGAAGTTTCTGAGAATGATTCTATCTAGTTTTCATCTGTATGTATTTCCTTTTCCACTAGATGCCGCAATCGCACCAAATATCCACTTGCAGTTTCCACAAAAAGAGTGCTGCAGAACTGCTCCATGAAAAGGAATGTTCAACTCTGTGAGTTCAATCCCCTGATGACATAGAAGTTTCTGAAAATGCTTCTGTCTAGTTGGTATAGGAAGATATTTCCTTTTCCAGCATAAGCCTCAAAGAGCTCCAAATATCCACTTGCGGATTCTGCAAAAACAGTGTTTCAAAACTGGTCGATCAAAAGGAACGTTCAACTCTGTGAGTTGAATGCACTCATCACACAGAAGTTTCTGAGAATGCTTCCGTCTAGTTCTTACGTGAAGATATTTCCTTTTCCAGCTTAGGCCTCAAAGCGCTCCAAATAAACACTTGCAGATTCTACAAAAGGAGTGTTTCAAAACTGCTCTATCAAAAGGAAGGTTCAAGTCTGTGAGTTGAATGCACTCATCACAAAGAGGTTTCTGAGAATGCTGCTGTCTAGTTTTTATGTGAAGATATTTCCTTTTCCTCGCATAGACCTCAAATCGCTCCAGATATCCACTTGCAGATTTTACAGAAAGGGTGTTTCCAGACTGCTCTATCTAAAGGCACGTTCAACTCTGTGAGTTGAATGCACGCATTGCGAAGAACTTTCTGAGAATGCTTCTCTCTAGCTTTTAGGTGAAGATATCCCATTTCACAGCATAGGCCTCAAAGTGCTCCAAATAACCACTTGCAGGTTTTACAAAAAGAATGTTTCAAAACTGCTCTTTCTAAAGGAAGGTTCAAGTCTGTGAGTTGAATGCACTCAACACAAAGAAGTTTCTGAGAATGCTTCTGTCCAGGTTTCATGTGAATATATTTCCTTTTCCAGCATAGGCCCCAAACCGCTCCAAATATTCACTTGCAGAGTCTACAAAAAGAGTGTTTCCAAACTTCTCTATCAACTGGTAGGTACAACTCCGTGAGTTGAATGCCCTCATCACCAAGAAGTTTCTGAGAATGCTTCTCTCTAGTTTTGATGGGAAGATATTTCCTTTTCCAACATAGGCCTCAAGGTGCTCCGAATAAACACTTGCAGATTCTACAAACTTAGTGTTTCAAAACTGTTCTATCAAAAGGAACGTTCAAGCCTGGGAGTTGAATGAACTCATCACAAAGAAGTTTCTCAGAATGCTTCTGTCTAGTTTTTAGGTGAAGATATTTCATTTCCCAGCATAGGCCTCAAAGCGCTCCAAATATCCACTTGCAGATTCTACAAAAAGAGTGTTTCCAAACTGCTCTTACAAAAGGAAAGTTCAAGTCTGTGAGCTGAACGAACTCATCACAAAGAAGTTTCTGAGAATGCGTCTGTCTAGTTTTTAAGTGTGGAAATTTCGTTTGCCAGCATAGGCCTCAAATCGCTCCAAACATCCACTAGCAAATTCTACAAAAGGAGTGTTTCAAAAGTGCGCTATCAAAAGAAAGAGTCCACTATGTGAGTTGAATGCATAAAGCACACGGAAGTTTCTGAGAATGCTTCTGTCTAGTTTTTAGGTGAAGATATTTCATTTCCCAGCATAGGCCACAAAGCGCTCCAAATAGCCACTTGCAGATTCTACAAAAAGAGTGTTTCCAAACTGCTCTTTCAAAAGGAAGGTTCAAGTCTGTGAGTTGAGTGCCCTCATCACAAAGAAGTTTCTGAGAATGCTTCTGTCTAGTTTTTATATGAGGGTCCTTCCTTTTCCAACATAGTCCTCAAAGCGCTCCAAATAAACACTTGCAGATTCTACAAAAGGAGTGTTTCAAAACAGTTCTATCAAAAGGAACGTTCAAGTCTGTGAGTTGAATGCATTCATCACACAGAAGTTTCTGAGAATGCTTCTGTCTAGTTTTTAGGTGAAGATATTGCTTTTCCCAGCCTAGGCCTCAAAGCGCTCCAAGTATCCACTTGCAGATTCTACAAAAAGAGAGCTTCATAGCTGCTCTTTCAAAAGGAAGGTTCAAGTCTGTGTGTTGAATGCACTCATCACAAAGAAGTTTCTGAGAATGCTTCTGTCTAGTTCTTACGTGAAGATATTTCCTTTTCCAGCTAAGCTTCAAAGCGCTCCAAATAAACACTTGCAAATTCTACTAAAGGAGTGTTTCAAAACAGTTCTTTCAAAAGGAACGTTCAAGTCTGTGAGTTGAATGCACTCAACGAACAGAAGTTTCTTAGAGTGCTTCTGTATAGTTTTCATGTGAAGATATTTCCTTTTCCAGCATAGGCCTCAAAGCGCTCCAAATATCCACTTGCCGATTCTACAAAAACAGTGTTTCAAAACTGTTCTATCAAAAGGAAGGTTCAACACTATGAGTAGAATGCACTCATCACAATGGAGTTGCTGAGAATGCTTCTCTCTAGTTTTTATGTGAAGATATTTCCTTTTCTAGCCTAGGCCTCAAAGCGCTCCAAATAGCCACTTGCAGATTCTACGAAAAGAGGGTTTCAAATCTCTTCTATCAAAAGAAAGGTTCAACTCTGTGAGTTGAATGCACTCATCAGAAAGAAGTTTCTGAGAATGATTCTATCTAGTTTTCATCTGCATGTATTTCCTTTTCCACTAGATGCCGCAATCGCACCAAATATCCACTTGCAGTTTCCACAAAAAGAGTGCTGCAGAACTGCTCCATGAAAAGGAATGTTCAACTCTGTGAGTTCAATCCCCTGATGACATAGAAGTTTCTGAAAATGCTTCTGTCTAGTTGGTATAGGAAGATATTTCCTTTTCCAGCATAAGCCTCAAAGAGCTCCAAATATCCACTTGCGGATTCTGCAAAAACAGTGTTTCAAAACTGGTCGATCGAAAGGAACGTTCAACTATGTGAGTTGAATGCACTCATCACACAGAAGTTTCTGAGAATGCTTCCGTCTAGTTCTTACGTGAAGATATTTCCTTTTCCAGCTTAGGCCTCAAAGCGCTCCCAATAAACACTTGCAGATTCTACAAAAGGAGTGTTTCAAAACTGCTCTATCAAAAGGAAGGTTCAAGTCTGTGAGTTGAATGCACTCATCACAAAGAGGTTTCTGAGAATGCTGCTGTCTAGTTTTTATGTGAAGATATTTCCTTTTCCTCGCATAGACCTCAAATCGCTCCAGATATCCACTTGCAGATTTTACAGAAAGGGTGTTTCCAGACTGCTCTATCTAAAGGCACGTTCAACTCTGTGAGTTGAATGCACGCATTGCGAAGAACTTTCTGAGAATGCTTCTCTCTAGCTTTTAGGTGAAGATATCCCATTTCACAGCATAGGCCTCAAAGTGCTCCAAATAACCACTTGCAGATTTTACAAAAAGAATGTTTCAAAACTGCTCTTTCTAAAGGAAGGTTCAAGTCTGTGAGTTGAATGCACTCAACACAAAGAAGTTTCTGAGAATGCTTCTGTCCAGGTTTCATGTGAAGATATTTCCTTTTCCAGCATAGGCCCCAAACCGCTCCAAATATTCACTTGCAGAGTCTACAAAAAGAGTGTTTCCAAACTTCTCTATCAACTGGTAGGTACAACTCCGTGAGTTGAATGCCCTCATCACCAAGAAGTTTCTGAGAATGCTTCTCTCTAGTTTTGATGGGAAGATATTTCCTTTTCCAACATAGGCCTCAAGGTGCTCCGAATAAACACTTGCAGATTCTACAAACTTAGTGTTTCAAAACTGTTCTATCAAAAGGAACGTTCAAGCCTGGGAGTTGAATGAACTCATCACAAAGAAGTTTCTCAGAATGCTTCTGTCTAGTTTTTAGGTGAAGATATTTCATTTCCCAGCATAGGCCTCAAAGCGCTCCAAATATCCACTTGCAGATTCTACAAAAAGAGTGTTTCCAAACTGCTCTTACAAAAGGAAAGTTCAAGTCTGTGAGCTGAACGAACTCATCACAAAGAAGTTTCTGAGAATGCGTCTGTCTAGTTTTTAAGTGTGGAAATTTCGTTTGCCAGCATAGGCCTCAAATCGCTCCAAACATCCACTAGCAAATTCTACAAAAGGAGTGTTTCAAAAGTGCGCTATCAAAAGAAAGAGTCCACTATGTGAGTTGAATGCATAAAGCACACGGAAGTTTCTGAGAATGCTTCTGTCTAGTTTTTAGGTGAAGATATTTCATTTCCCAGCATAGGCCACAAAGCGCTCCAAATAGCCACTTGCAGATTCTACAAAAAGAGTGTTTCCAAACTGCTCTTTCAAAAGGAAGGTTCAAGTCTGTGAGTTGAGTGCCCTCATCACAAAGAAGTTTCTGAGAATGCTTCTGTCTAGTTTTTATATGAGGGTCCTTCCTTTTCCAACATAGTCCTCAAAGCGCTCCAAATAAACACTTGCAGATTCTACAAAAGGAGTGTTTCAAAACAGTTCTATCAAAAGGAACGTTCAAGTCTGTGAGTTGAATGCATTCATCACACAGAAGTTTCTGAGAATGCTTCTGTCTAGTTTTTAGGTGAAGATATTGCTTTTCCCAGCCTAGGCCTCAAAGCGCTCCAAGTATCCACTTGCAGATTCTACAAAAAGAGAGCTTCATAGCTGCTCTTTCAAAAGGAAGGTTCAAGTCTGTGTGTTGAATGCACTCATCACAAAGAAGTTTCTGAGAATGCTTCTGTCTAGTTCTTACGTGAAGATATTTCCTTTTCCAGCTAAGCTTCAAAGCGCTCCAAATAAACACTTGCAAATTCTACTAAAGGAGTGTTTCAAAACAGTTCTTTCAAAAGGAACGTTCAAGTCTGTGAGTTGAATGCACTCAACGAACAGAAGTTTCTTAGAGTGCTTCTGTATAGTTTTCATGTGAAGATATTTCCTTTTCCAGCATAGGCCTCAAAGCGCTCCAAATATCCACTTGCAGATGCTACAAAAAGAGTGTTTCCAAACTGCTCTCACAAAAGGAAGGTTCAAGTTTTTGAGCTGAACGCACTCATCAAAAAGAAGTTTCTGAGAATGCGTCTGTCTAGTTTTTATGTGAAGATATTTCGTTTGCCCGCATAGGCCTCAAATCGCTCCAAACATCCACTAGCAAATTCTACAAAAGGAGTGTTTCAAAAGTGCGCTATCAAAAGGAAGAGTCCACTATGTGAGTTGAATGCATAAAGCACACGGAAGTTTCTGAGAATACTTCTGTCTAGTTTTTAGGTGAAGATATTTCATTTCCCAGCATAGGCCTCAAAGCGCTCCAAATATCCACTTGCAGATTCTACAAAAAGAGTGTTTCCAAACTGCTCTTTCAAAAGGAAGGTTCAAGTCTGTGAGTTGAGGGCACTCATCACAAAGGAGTTTCTGAGAATGCTTCTGTCTAGTTTTTATATGAAGATCTTTCCTTTTCCAATAGAGGCCTCAAAGCGCTTCAAATAAACACTTGCAGATTCTACAAAAGGAGTGTTTCAAAACAGTTCTACCAAAAGGAACGTTCAAGTCTGTGAGTTGAAGGCATTCATCACACAGAAGTTTCTGAGAATGCTTCTGTCTAGTTTTCAGGTGAAGATATTGCTTTTCCCAGCCTAGGCCTCAAAGCGCTCCAAGTATCCACTTGCAGATTCTACAAAAAGAGAGCTTCATAGCTGCTCTTTCAGAAGGAAGGTTCAAGTCCGTGTGTTGAATGCACTCACCACAAAGAAGTTTCTGAGAATGCATCTGTCTAGTTCTTACGTGAAGATATTTCCTTTTCCAGCTTAGGCTTCAAAGCGCTCCCAATAAACACTTGCAAATTCTACTAAAGGAGTGTTTCAAAACAGTTCTTTCAAAAGGAACGTTCATGTCTGTGAGTTGAGTGCACTCAACGAACAGAAGTTTCTTACCGTGCTTCTGTATAGTTTTCATGTGAGGATATTTCCTTTTCCAGCATAGGCCTCAAAGCGCTCCAAATATCCACTTGCCGATTCTACAAAAACAGTGTTTCAAAACTGTTCTATCAAAAGGAAGGTTCAACACTATGAGTAGAATGCACTCATCACAAAGGAGTTGCTGAGAATGCTTCTCTCTAGTTTTTATATGAAGATATTTCCTTTTGTAGCCTAGGCCTCAAAGCGCTCCAAATAGCCACTTGCAGATTCTACAAAAAGAGGGTTTCAAATCTCTTCTATCAAAAGAAAGGTTCAACTCTGTGAGTGGAATGCACTGATCAGAAAGAAGTTTCTGAGAATGATTCTAGTTTTCATCTGCATGTATTTCCTTTTCCACTAGATGCCGCAATCGCACCAAATATCCACTTGCAGTTTCCACAAAAAGAGTGCTGCAGAACTGCTCCATGAGAAGGAATGTTCAACTCTGTGAGTTCAATCCCCTGATGACATAGAAGTTTCTGGAAATGCTTCTGTCTAGTTGGTATAGGAAGATATTTCCTTTTCCAGCATAAGCCTCAAAGAGCTCCAAATATCCACTTGCGGATTCTGCAAAAACAGTGTTTCAAAACTGGTCGATCCAAAGGATCGTTCAACTCTGTGAGCTGAATGCACTCATCACACAGACGTTTCTGAGAATGCTTCTGTCTAGTTCTTACGTGAAGATATTTCCTTTTCCAGCTTAGGCCTCAAAGCGCTCCCAATAAACACTTGCAGATTCTACAAAAGGAGTGTTTCAAAACTGCTCTATCCAAAGGAAGGTTCAAGTCTGTGAGTTGAATGCACTCATCACAAAGAGGTTTCTGAGAATGCTGCTGTCTAGTTTTTATGTGAAGATATTTCCTTTTCCTCGCATAGACCTCAAATCGCTCCAGATATCCACTTGCAGATTTTACAGAAAGAGTGTTTCCACACTGCTCTATCTAAAGGCACGTTCAACTCTGTGAGTTGAATGCACGCATTCCGAAGAACTTTCTGAGAATGCTTCTCTCTAGCTTTTAGGTGAAGATATTCCATTTCACAGCATAGGCCTCAAAGTGCTCCAAATAACCACTTGCAGATTTTACAAAAAGAATGTTTCAAAACTGCTCTTTCTAAAGGAAGGTTCAAGTCTGTGAGTTGAATGCACTCAACACAAAGAAGTTTCTGAGAACGCTTCTGTCCAGTTTTCATGTGAAGATATTTCCTTTTCCAGCATAGGCCTCAAACCGCTCCAAATATTCACTTGCAGAGTCTACAAAAAGAGTGTTTCCAAACTTCTCTATCAACTGGTAGGTACAACTCCGTGAGTTGAATGCCCTCATCACCAAGAAGTTTCTGAGAATGCTTCTCTCTAGTTTTGATGGGAAGATATTTCCTTTTCCAACATAGGCCTCAAGGTGCTCCGAATAAACACTTGCAGATTCTACAAACTTAGTGTTTCAAAACTGTTCTATCAAAAGGAACGTTCAAGCCTGGGATTTGAATGAACTCATCACAAAGAAGTTTCTCAGAATGCTTCTGTCTAGTTTTTAGGTGAAGATATTTCATTTCCCAGCATAGGCCTCAAAGCGCTCCAAATATCCACTTGCAGATTCTACAAAAAGAGTGTTTCCAAACTGCTCTTACAAAAGGAAAGTTCAAGTCTGTGAGCTGAACGAACTCATCACAAAGAAGTTTCTGAGAATGCGTCTGTCTAGTTTTTAAGTGTGGAAATTTCGTTTGCCAGCATAGGCCTCAAATCGCTCCAAACATCCACTAGCAAATTCTACAAAAGGAGTGTTTCAAAAGTGCGTTATCAAAAGAAAGAGTCCACTATGTGAGTTGAATGCATAAAGCACACGGAAGTTTCTGAGAATGCTTCTGTCTAGTTTTTAGGTGAAGATATTTCATTTCCCAGCATAGGCCACAAAGCGCTCCAAATAGCCACTTGCAGATTCTACAAAAAGAGTGTTTCCAAACTGCTCTTTCAAAAGGAAGGTTCAAGTCTGTGAGTTGAGTGCCCTCATCACAAAGAAGTTTCTGAGAATGCTTCTGTCTAGTTTTTATATGAGGGTCCTTCCTTTTCCAACATAGTCCTCAAAGCGCTCCAAATAAACACTTGCAGATTCTACAAAAGGAGTGTTTCAAAACAGTTCTATCAAAAGGAACGTTCAAGTCTGTGAGTTGAATGCATTCATCACACAGAAGTTTCTGAGAATGCTTCTGTCTAGTTTTTAGGTGAAGATATTGCTTTTCCCAGCCTAGGCCTCAAAGCGCTCCAAGTATCCACTTGCAGATTCTACAAAAAGAGAGCTTCATAGCTGCTCTTTCAAAAGGAAGGTTCAAGTCTGTGTGTTGAATGCACTCATCACAAAGAAGTTTCTGAGAATGCTTCTGTCTAGTTCTTACGTGAAGATATTTCCTTTTCCAGCTAAGCTTCAAAGCGCTCCAAATAAACACTTGCAAATTCTACTAAAGGAGTGTTTCAAAACAGTTCTTTCAAAAGGAACGTTCAAGTCTGTGAGTTGAATGCACTCAACGAACAGAAGTTTCTTAGAGTGCTTCTGTATAGTTTTCATGTGAAGATATTTCCTTTTCCAGCATAGGCCTCAAAGCGCTCCAAATATCCACTTGCCGATTCTACAAAAACAGTGTTTCAAAACTGTTCTATCAAAAGGAAGGTTCAACACTATGAGTAGAATGCACTCATCACAATGGAGTTGCTGAGAATGCTTCTCTCTAGTTTTTATGTGAAGATATTTCCTTTTCTAGCCTAGGCCTCAAAGCGCTCCAAATAGCCACTTGCAGATTCTACAAAAAGAGGATTTCAAATCTCTTCTATCAAAAGAAAGGTTCAACTCTGTGAGTTGAATGCACTCATCAGAAAGAAGTTTCTGAGAATGATTCTATCTAGTTTTCATCTGCATGTATTTCCTTTTCCACTAGATGCCGCAATCGCACCAAATATCCACTTGCAGTTTCCACAAAAAGAGTGCTGCAGAACTGCTCCATGAAAAGGAATGTTCAACTCTGTGAGTTCAATCCCATCATGACATAGAAGTTTCTGGAAATGCTTCTGTCTAGTTGGTATAGGAAGATATTTCCTTTTCCAGCATAAGCCTCAAAGAGCTCCAAATATCCACTTGCGGATTCTGCAAAAACAGTGTTTCAAAACTGGTCGATCAAAAGGAACGTTCAACTCTGTGAGCTGAATGCACTCATCACACAGACGTTTCTGAGAATGCTTCTGTCTAGTTCTTACGTGAAGATATTTCCTTTTCCAGCTTAGGCCTCAAAGCGCTCCAAATAAACACTTGCAGATTCTACAAAAGGAGTGTTTCAAAACTGCTCTATCAAAAGGAAGGTTCAAGTCTGTGAGTTGAATGCACTCATCACAAAGAGGTTTCTGAGAATGCTGCTGTCTAGTTTTTATGTGAAGATATTTCCTTTTCCTCGCATAGACCTCAAATCGCTCCAGATATCCACTTGCAGATTTTACAGAAAGAGTGTTTCCAAACTGCTCTATCTAAAGGCACGTTCAACTCTGTGAGTTGAATGCACGCATTGCGAAGAACTTTCTGAGAATGCTTCTCTCTAGCTTTTAGGTGAAGATATTCCATTTCACAGCATAGGCCTCAAAGTGCTCCAAATAACCACTTGCAGATTTTACAAAAAGAATGTTTCAAAACTGCTCTTTCTAAAGGAAGGTTCAAGTCTGTGAGTTGAATGCACTCAACACAAAGAAGTTTCTGAGAACGCTTCTGTCCAGTTTTCATGTGAAGATATTTCCTTTTCCAGCATAGGCCTCAAACCGCTCCAAATATTCACTTGCAGAGTCTACAAAAAGAGTGTTTCCAAACTTCTCTATCAACTGGTAGGTACAACTCCGTGAGTTGAATGCCCTCATCACCAAGAAGTTTCTGAGAATGCTTCTCTCTAGTTTTGATGGGAAGATATTTCCTTTTCCAACATAGGCCTCAAGGTGCTCCGAATAGACACTTGCAGATTCTACAAACTTAGTGTTTCAAAACTGTTCTATCAAAAGGAACGTTCAAGCCTGGGAGTTGAATGAACTCATCACAAAGAAGTTTCTCAGAATGCTTCTGTCTAGTTTTTAGGTGAAGATATTTCATTTCCCAGCATAGGCCTCAAAGCGCTCCAAATATCCACTTGCAGATTCTACAAAAAGCGTGTTTCCAAACTGCTCTTACAAAAGGAAAGTTCAAGTCTGTGAGCTGAACGAACTCATCACAAAGAAGTTTCTGAGAATGCGTCTGTCTAGTTTTTAAGTGTGGAAATTTCGTTTGCCAGCATAGGCCTCAAATCGCTCCAAACATCCACTAGCAAATTCTACAAAAGGAGTGTTTCAAAAGTGCGTTATCAAAAGAAAGAGTCCACTATGTGAGTTGAATGCATAAAGCACACGGAAGTTTCTGAGAATGCTTCTGTCTAGTTTTTAGGTGAAGATATTTCATTTCCCAGCATAGGCCACAAAGCGCTCCAAATAGCCACTTGCAGATTCTACAAAAAGAGTGTTTCCAAACTGCTCTTTCAAAAGGAAGGTTCAAGTCTGTGAGTTGAGTGCCCTCATCACAAAGAAGTTTCTGAGAATGCTTCTGTCTAGTTTTTATATGAGGGTCCTTCCTTTTCCAACATAGTCCTCAAAGCGCTCCAAATAAACACTTGCAGATTCTACAAAAGGAGTGTTTCAAAACAGTTCTATCAAAAGGAACGTTCAAGTCTGTGAGTTGAATGCATTCATCACACAGAAGTTTCTGAGAATGCTTCTGTCTAGTTTTTAGGTGAAGATATTGCTTTTCCCAGCCTAGGCCTCAAAGCGCTCCAAGTATCCACTTGCAGATTCTACAAAAAGAGAGCTTCATAGCTGCTCTTTCAAAAGGAAGGTTCAAGTCTGTGTGTTGAATGCACTCATCACAAAGAAGTTTCTGAGAATGCTTCTGTCTAGTTCTTACGTGAAGATATTTCCTTTTCCAGCTAAGCTTCAAAGCGCTCCAAATAAACACTTGCAAATTCTACTAAAGGAGTGTTTCAAAACAGTTCTTTCAAAAGGAACGTTCAAGTCTGTGAGTTGAATGCACTCAACGAACAGAAGTTTCTTAGAGTGCTTCTGCATAGTTTTCATGTGAAGATATTTCCTTTTCCAGCATAGGCCTCAAAGCGCTCCAAATATCCACTTGCCGATTCTACAAAAACAGTGTTTCAAAACTGTTCTATCAAAAGGAAGGTTCAACACTATGAGTAGAATGCACTCATCACAATGGAGTTGCTGAGAATGCTTCTCTCTAGTTTTTATGTGAAGATATTTCCTTTTCTAGCCTAGGCCTCAAAGCGCTCCAAATAGCCACTTGCAGATTCTACAAAAAGAGGGTTTCAAATCTCTTCTATCAAAAGAAAGGTTCAACTCTGTGAGTTGAATGCACTCATCAGAAAGAAGTTTCTGAGAATGATTCTATCTAGTTTTCATCTGCATGTATTTCCTTTTCCACTAGATGCCGCAATCGCACCAAATATCCACTTGCAGTTTCCACAAAAAGAGTGCTGCAGAACTGCTCCATGAAAAGGAATGTTCAACTCTGTGAGTTCAATCCCCTGATGACATAGAAGTTTCTGAAAATGCTTCTGTCTAGTTGGTATAGGAAGATATTTCCTTTTCCAGCATAAGCCTCAAAGAGCTCCAAATATCCACTTGCGGATTCTGCAAAAACAGTGTTTCAAAACTGGTCGATCAAAAGGAACGTTCAACTCTGTGAGTTGAATGCACTCATCACACAGAAGTTTCTGAGAATGCTTCCGTCTAGTTCTTACGTGAAGATATTTCCTTTTCCAGCTTAGGCCTCAAAGCGCTCCAAATAAACACTTGCAGATTCTACAAAAGGAGTGTTTCAAAACTGCTCTATCAAAAGGAAGGTTCAAGTCCGTGAGTTGAATGCACTCATCACAAAGAGGTTTCTGAGAATGCTGCTGTCTAGTTTTTATATGAAGATATTTCCTTTTCCTCGCATAGACCTCAAATCGCTCCAGATATCCACTTGCAGATTTTACAGAAAGGGTGTTTCCAGACTGCTCTATCTAAAGGCACGTTCAACTCTGTGAGTTGAATGCACGCATTGCGAAGAACTTTCTGAGAATGCTTCTCTCTAGCTTTTAGGTGAAGATATCCCATTTCACAGCATAGGCCTCAAAGTGCTCCAAATAACCACTTGCAGATTTTACAAAAAGAATGTTTCAAAACTGCTCTTTCTAAAGGAAGGTTCAAGTCTGTGAGTTGAATGCACTCAACACAAAGAAGTTTCTGAGAATGCTTCTGTCCAGGTTTCATGTGAAGATATTTCCTATTCCAGCATAGGCCCCAAACCGCTCCAAATATTCACTTGCAGAGTCTACAAAAAGAGTGTTTCCAAACTTCTCTATCAACTGGTAGGTACAACTCCGTGAGTTGAATGCCCTCATCACCAAGAAGTTTCTGAGAATGCTTCTCTAAAGTTTTGATGGGAAGATATTTCCTTTTCCAACATAGGCCTCAAGGTGCTCCGAATAAACACTTGCAGATTCTACAAACTTAGTGTTTCAAAACTGTTCTATCAAAAGGAACGTTCAAGCCTGGGAGTTGAATGAACTCATCACAAAGAAGTTTCTCAGAATGCTTCTGTCTAGTTTTTAGGTGAAGATATTTCATTTCCCAGCATAGGCCTCAAAGCGCTCCAAATATCCACTTGCAGATTCTACAAAAAGAGTGTTTCCAAACTGCTCTTACAAAAGGAAAGTTCAAGTCTGTGAGCTGAACGAACTCATCACAAAGAAGTTTCTGAGAATGCGTCTGTCTAGTTTTTAAGTGTGGAAATTTCGTTTGCCAGCATAGGCCTCAAATCGCTCCAAACATCCACTAGCAAATTCTACAAAAGGAGTGTTTCAAAAGTGCGCTATCAAAAGGAAGAGTCCACTATGTGAGTTGAATGCATAAAGCACACGGAAGTTTCTGAGAATGCTTCTGTCTAGTTTTTAGGTGAAGATATTTCATTTCCCAGCATAGGCCTCAAAGCGCTCCAAATATCCACTTGCAGATTCTACAAAAAGAGTGTTTCCAAACTGCTCTTTGAAAAGGAAGGTTCAAGTCTGTGAGTTGAATGCACTCAACACAAAGAAGTTTCTGAGAACGCTTCTGTCCAGTTTTCATGTGAAGATATTTCCTTTTCCAGCATAGGCCTCAAAACGCTCCAAATATCCACTTGCCGATTCTACAAAAACAGTGTTTCAAAATTGTTCTATCAAAAGGAAGGTTCAACACTATGAGTAGAATGCACTCATCACAATGGAGTTGCTGAGAATGCTTCTCTCTAGTTTTTATGTGAAGATATTTCCTTTTCTAGCCTAGGCCTCGAAGCGCTCCAAATAGCCACTTGCAGATTCTACAAAAAGAGGGTTTCAAATCTCTTCTATCAAAAGAAAGGTTCAACTCTGTGAGTGGAATGCACTGATCAGAAAGAAGTTTCTGAGAATGATTCTAGTTTTCATCTGCATGTATTTCCTTTTCCACTAGATGCCGCAATCGCACCAAATATCCACTTGCAGTTTCCACAAAAAGAGTGCTGCAGAACTGCTCCATGAGAAGGAATGTTCAACTCTGTGAGTTCAATCCCCTGATGACATAGAAGTTTCTGGAAATGCTTCTGTCTAGTTGGTATAGGAAGATATTTCCTTTTCCAGCATAAGCCTCAAAGAGCTCCAAATATCCACTTGCGGATTCTGCAAAAACAGTGTTTCAAAACTGGTCGATCCAAAGGATCGTTCAACTCTGTGAGCTGAATGCACTCATCACACAGACGTTTCTGAGAATGCTTCTGTCTAGTTCTTACGTGAAGATATTTCCTTTTCCAGCTTAGGCCTCAAAGCGCTCCCAATAAACACTTGCAGATTCTACAAAAGGAGTGTTTCAAAACTGCTCTATCCAAAGGAAGGTTCAAGTCTGTGAGTTGAATGCACTCATCACAAAGAGGTTTCTGAGAATGCTGCTGTCTAGTTTTTATGTGAAGATATTTCCTTTTCCTCGCATAGACCTCAAATCGCTCCAGATATCCACTTGCAGATTTTACAGAAAGAGTGTTTCCACACTGCTCTATCTAAAGGCACGTTCAACTCTGTGAGTTGAATGCACGCATTCCGAAGAACTTTCTGAGAATGCTTCTCTCTAGCTTTTAGGTGAAGATATTCCATTTCACAGCATAGGCCTCAAAGTGCTCCAAATAACCACTTGCAGATTTTACAAAAAGAATGTTTCAAAACTGCTCTTTCTAAAGGAAGGTTCAAGTCTGTGAGTTGAATGCACTCAACACAAAGAAGTTTCTGAGAACGCTTCTGTCCAGTTTTCATGTGAAGATATTTCCTTTTCCAGCATAGGCCTCAAACCGCTCCAAATATTCACTTGCAGAGTCTACAAAAAGAGTGTTTCCAAACTTCTCTATCAACTGGTAGGTACAACTCCGTGAGTTGAATGCCCTCATCACCAAGAAGTTTCTGAGAATGCTTCTCTCTAGTTTTGATGGGAAGATATTTCCTTTTCCAACATAGGCCTCAAGGTGCTCCGAATAAACACTTGCAGATTCTACAAACTTAGTGTTTCAAAACTGTTCTATCAAAAGGAACGTTCAAGCCTGGGAGTTGAATGAACTCATCACAAAGAAGTTTCTCAGAATGCTTCTGTCTAGTTTTTAGGTGAAGATATTTCATTTCCCAGCATAGGCCTCAAAGCGCTCCAAATATCCACTTGCAGATTCTACAAAAAGAGTGTTTCCAAACTGCTCTTACAAAAGGAAAGTTCAAGTCTGTGAGCTGAACGAACTCATCACAAAGAAGTTTCTGAGAATGCGTCTGTCTAGTTTTTAAGTGTGGAAATTTCGTTTGCCAGCATAGGCCTCAAATCGCTCCAAACATCCACTAGCAAATTCTACAAAAGGAGTGTTTCAAAAGTGCGTTATCAAAAGAAAGAGTCCACTATGTGAGTTGAATGCATAAAGCACACGGAAGTTTCTGAGAATGCTTCTGTCTAGTTTTTAGGTGAAGATATTTCATTTCCCAGCATAGGCCACAAAGCGCTCCAAATAGCCACTTGCAGATTCTACAAAAAGAGTGTTTCCAAACTGCTCTTTCAAAAGGAAGGTTCAAGTCTGTGAGTTGAGTGCCCTCATCACAAAGAAGTTTCTGAGAATGCTTCTGTCTAGTTTTTATATGAGGGTCCTTCCTTTTCCAACATAGTCCTCAAAGCGCTCCAAATAAACACTTGCAGATTCTACAAAAGGAGTGTTTCAAAACAGTTCTATCAAAAGGAACGTTCAAGTCTGTGAGTTGAATGCATTCATCACACAGAAGTTTCTGAGAATGCTTCTGTCTAGTTTTTAGGTGAAGATATTGCTTTTCCCAGCCTAGGCCTCAAAGCGCTCCAAGTATCCACTTGCAGATTCTACAAAAAGAGAGCTTCATAGCTGCTCTTTCAAAAGGAAGGTTCAAGTCTGTGTGTTGAATGCACTCATCACAAAGAAGTTTCTGAGAATGCTTCTGTCTAGTTCTTACGTGAAGATATTTCCTTTTCCAGCTAAGCTTCAAAGCGCTCCAAATAAACACTTGCAAATTCTACTAAAGGAGTGTTTCAAAACAGTTCTTTCAAAAGGAACGTTCAAGTCTGTGAGTTGAATGCACTCAACGAACAGAAGTTTCTTAGAGTGCTTCTGTATAGTTTTCATGTGAAGATATTTCCTTTTCCAGCATAGGCCTCAAAGCGCTCCAAATATCCACTTGCCGATTCTACAAAAACAGTGTTTCAAAACTGTTCTATCAAAAGGAAGGTTCAACACTATGAGTAGAATGCACTCATCACAATGGAGTTGCTGAGAATGCTTCTCTCTAGTTTTTATGTGAAGATATTTCCTTTTCTAGCCTAGGCCTCAAAGCGCTCCAAATAGCCACTTGCAGATTCTACAAAAAGAGGGTTTCAAATCTCTTCTATCAAAAGAAAGGTTCAACTCTGTGAGTTGAATGCACTCATCAGAAAGAAGTTTCTGAGAATGATTCTATCTAGTTTTCATCTGCATGTATTTCCTTTTCCACTAGATGCCGCAATCGCACCAAATATCCACTTGCAGTTTCCACAAAAAGAGTGCTGCAGAACTGCTCCATGAAAAGGAATGTTCAACTCTGTGAGTTCAATCCCATCATGACATAGAAGTTTCTGGAAATGCTTCTGTCTAGTTGGTATAGGAAGATATTTCCTTTTCCAGCATAAGCCTCAAAGAGCTCCAAATATCCACTTGCGGATTCTGCAAAAACAGTGTTTCAAAACTGGTCGATCAAAAGGAACGTTCAACTCTGTGAGCTGAATGCACTCATCACACAGACGTTTCTGAGAATGCTTCTGTCTAGTTCTTACGTGAAGATATTTCCTTTTCCAGCTTAGGCCTCAAAGCGCTCCAAATAAACACTTGCAGATTCTACAAAAGGAGTGTTTCAAAACTGCTCTATCAAAAGGAAGGTTCAAGTCTGTGAGTTGAATGCACTCATCACAAAGAGGTTTCTGAGAATGCTGCTGTCTAGTTTTTATGTGAAGATATTTCCTTTTCCTCGCATAGACCTCAAATCGCTCCAGATATCCACTTGCAGATTTTACAGAAAGAGTGTTTCCAAACTGCTCTATCTAAAGGCACGTTCAACTCTGTGAGTTGAATGCACGCATTGCGAAGAACTTTCTGAGAATGCTTCTCTCTAGCTTTTAGGTGAAGATATTCCATTTCACAGCATAGGCCTCAAAGTGCTCCAAATAACCACTTGCAGATTTTACAAAAAGAATGTTTCAAAACTGCTCTTTCTAAAGGAAGGTTCAAGTCTGTGAGTTGAATGCACTCAACACAAAGAAGTTTCTGAGAACGCTTCTGTCCAGTTTTCATGTGAAGATATTTCCTTTTCCAGCATAGGCCTCAAACCGCTCCAAATATTCACTTGCAGAGTCTACAAAAAGAGTGTTTCCAAACTTCTCTATCAACTGGTAGGTACAACTCCGTGAGTTGAATGCCCTCATCACCAAGAAGTTTCTGAGAATGCTTCTCTCTAGTTTTGATGGGAAGATATTTCCTTTTCCAACATAGGCCTCAAGGTGCTCCGAATAGACACTTGCAGATTCTACAAACTTAGTGTTTCAAAACTGTTCTATCAAAAGGAACGTTCAAGCCTGGGAGTTGAATGAACTCATCACAAAGAAGTTTCTCAGAATGCTTCTGTCTAGTTTTTAGGTGAAGATATTTCATTTCCCAGCATAGGCCTCAAAGCGCTCCAAATATCCACTTGCAGATTCTACAAAAAGCGTGTTTCCAAACTGCTCTTACAAAAGGAAAGTTCAAGTCTGTGAGCTGAACGAACTCATCACAAAGAAGTTTCTGAGAATGCGTCTGTCTAGTTTTTAAGTGTGGAAATTTCGTTTGCCAGCATAGGCCTCAAATCGCTCCAAACATCCACTAGCAAATTCTACAAAAGGAGTGTTTCAAAAGTGCGTTATCAAAAGAAAGAGTCCACTATGTGAGTTGAATGCATAAAGCACACGGAAGTTTCTGAGAATGCTTCTGTCTAGTTTTTAGGTGAAGATATTTCATTTCCCAGCATAGGCCACAAAGCGCTCCAAATAGCCACTTGCAGATTCTACAAAAAGAGTGTTTCCAAACTGCTCTTTCAAAAGGAAGGTTCAAGTCTGTGAGTTGAGTGCCCTCATCACAAAGAAGTTTCTGAGAATGCTTCTGTCTAGTTTTTATATGAGGGTCCTTCCTTTTCCAACATAGTCCTCAAAGCGCTCCAAATAAACACTTGCAGATTCTACAAAAGGAGTGTTTCAAAACAGTTCTATCAAAAGGAACGTTCAAGTCTGTGAGTTGAATGCATTCATCACACAGAAGTTTCTGAGAATGCTTCTGTCTAGTTTTTAGGTGAAGATATTGCTTTTCCCAGCCTAGGCCTCAAAGCGCTCCAAGTATCCACTTGCAGATTCTACAAAAAGAGAGCTTCATAGCTGCTCTTTCAAAAGGAAGGTTCAAGTCTGTGTGTTGAATGCACTCATCACAAAGAAGTTTCTGAGAATGCTTCTGTCTAGTTCTTACGTGAAGATATTTCCTTTTCCAGCTAAGCTTCAAAGCGCTCCAAATAAACACTTGCAAATTCTACTAAAGGAGTGTTTCAAAACAGTTCTTTCAAAAGGAACGTTCAAGTCTGTGAGTTGAATGCACTCAACGAACAGAAGTTTCTTAGAGTGCTTCTGTATAGTTTTCATGTGAAGATATTTCCTTTTCCAGCATAGGCCTCAAAGCGCTCCAAATATCCACTTGCCGATTCTACAAAAACAGTGTTTCAAAACTGTTCTATCAAAAGGAAGGTTCAACACTATGAGTAGAATGCACTCATCACAATGGAGTTGCTGAGAATGCTTCTCTCTAGTTTTTATGTGAAGATATTTCCTTTTCTAGCCTAGGCCTCAAAGCGCTCCAAATAGCCACTTGCAGATTCTACAAAAAGAGGGTTTCAAATCTCTTCTATCAAAAGAAAGGTTCAACTCTGTGAGTTGAATGCACTCATCAGAAAGAAGTTTCTGAGAATGATTCTATCTAGTTTTCATCTGCATGTATTTCCTTTTCCACTAGATGCCGCAATCGCACCAAATATCCACTTGCAGTTTCCACAAAAAGAGTGCTGCAGAACTGCTCCATGAAAAGGAATGTTCAACTCTGTGAGTTCAATCCCCTGATGACATAGAAGTTTCTGAAAATGCTTCTGTCTAGTTGGTATAGGAAGATATTTCCTTTTCCAGCATAAGCCTCAAAGAGCTCCAAATATCCACTTGCGGATTCTGCAAAAACAGTGTTTCAAAACTGGTCGATCAAAAGGAACGTTCAACTCTGTGAGTTGAATGCACTCATCACACAGAAGTTTCTGAGAATGCTTCCGTCTAGTTCTTACGTGAAGATATTTCCTTTTCCAGCTTAGGCCTCAAAGCGCTCCAAATAAACACTTGCAGATTCTACAAAAGGAGTGTTTCAAAACTGCTCTATCAAAAGGAAGGTTCAAGTCCGTGAGTTGAATGCACTCATCACAAAGAGGTTTCTGAGAATGCTGCTGTCTAGTTTTTATATGAAGATATTTCCTTTTCCTCGCATAGACCTCAAATCGCTCCAGATATCCACTTGCAGATTTTACAGAAAGGGTGTTTCCAGACTGCTCTATCTAAAGGCACGTTCAACTCTGTGAGTTGAATGCACGCATTGCGAAGAACTTTCTGAGAATGCTTCTCTCTAGCTTTTAGGTGAAGATATCCCATTTCACAGCATAGGCCTCAAAGTGCTCCAAATAACCACTTGCAGATTTTACAAAAAGAATGTTTCAAAACTGCTCTTTCTAAAGGAAGGTTCAAGTCTGTGAGTTGAATGCACTCAACACAAAGAAGTTTCTGAGAATGCTTCTGTCCAGGTTTCATGTGAAGATATTTCCTATTCCAGCATAGGCCCCAAACCGCTCCAAATATTCACTTGCAGAGTCTACAAAAAGAGTGTTTCCAAACTTCTCTATCAACTGGTAGGTACAACTCCGTGAGTTGAATGCCCTCATCACCAAGAAGTTTCTGAGAATGCTTCTCTCTAGTTTTGATGGGAAGATATTTCCTTTTCCAACATAGGCCTCAAGGTGCTCCGAATAAACACTTGCAGATTCTACAAACTTAGTGTTTCAAAACTGTTCTATCAAAAGGAACGTTCAAGCCTGGGAGTTGAATGAACTCATCACAAAGAAGTTTCTCAGAATGCTTCTGTCTAGTTTTTAGGTGAAGATATTTCATTTCCCAGCATAGGCCTCAAAGCGCTCCAAATATCCACTTGCAGATTCTACAAAAAGAGTGTTTCCAAACTGCTCTTACAAAAGGAAAGTTCAAGTCTGTGAGCTGAACGAACTCATCACAAAGAAGTTTCTGAGAATGCGTCTGTCTAGTTTTTAAGTGTGGAAATTTCGTTTGCCAGCATAGGCCTCAAATCGCTCCAAACATCCACTAGCAAATTCTACAAAAGGAGTGTTTCAAAAGTGCGCTATCAAAAGGAAGAGTCCACTATGTGAGTTGAATGCATAAAGCACACGGAAGTTTCTGAGAATGCTTCTGTCTAGTTTTTAGGTGAAGATATTTCATTTCCCAGCATAGGCCTCAAAGCGCTCCAAATATCCACTTGCAGATTCTACAAAAAGAGTGTTTCCAAACTGCTCTTTGAAAAGGAAGGTTCAAGTCTGTGAGTTGAATGCACTCAACACAAAGAAGTTTCTGAGAACGCTTCTGTCCAGTTTTCATGTGAAGATATTTCCTTTTCCAGCATAGGCCTCAAAACGCTCCAAATATCCACTTGCCGATTCTACAAAAACAGTGTTTCAAAATTGTTCTATCAAAAGGAAGGTTCAACACTATGAGTAGAATGCACTCATCACAATGGAGTTGCTGAGAATGCTTCTCTCTAGTTTTTATGTGAAGATATTTCCTTTTCTAGCCTAGGCCTCAAAGCGCTCCAAATAGCCACTTGCAGATTCTACAAAAAGAGGGTTTCAAATCTCTTCTATCAAAAGAAAGGTTCAACTCTGTGAGTGGAATGCACTCATCAGAAAGAAGTTTCTGAGAATGATTCTATCTAGTTTTCATCTGCATGTATTTCCTTTTCCACTAGATGCCGCAATCGCACCAAATATCCACTTGCAGTTTCCACAAAAAGAGTGCTGCAGAACTGCTCCATGAAAAGGAATGTTCAACTCTGTGAGTTCAATCCCCTGATGACATAGAAGTTTCTGAAAATGCTTCTGTCTAGTTGGTATAGGAAGATATTTCCTTTTCCAGCATAAGCCTCAAAGAGCTCCAAATATCCACTTGCGGATTCTGCAAAAACAGTGTTTCAAAACTGGTCGATCAAAAGGAACGTTCAACTCTGTGAGTTGAATGCACTCATCACACAGAAGTTTCTGAGAATGCTTCCGTCTAGTTCTTACGTGAAGATATTTCCTTTTCCAGCTTAGGCCTCAAAGCGCTCCAAATAAACACTTGCAGATTCTACAAAAGGAGTGTTTCAAAACTGCTCTATCAAAAGGAAGGTTCAAGTCTGTGAGTTGAATGCACTCATCACAAAGAGGTTTCTGAGAATGCTGCTGTCTAGTTTTTATGTGAAGATATTTCCTTTTCCTCGCATAGACCTCAAATCGCTCCAGATATCCACTTGCAGATTTTACAGAAAGGGTGTTTCCAGACTGCTCTATCTAAAGGCACGTTCAACTCTGTGAGTTGAATGCACGCATTGCGAAGAACTTTCTGAGAATGCTTCTCTCTAGCTTTTAGGTGAAGATATCCCATTTCACAGCATAGGCCTCAAAGTGCTCCAAATAACCACTTGCAGATTTTACAAAAAGAATGTTTCAAAACTGCTCTTTCTAAAGGAAGGTTCAAGTCTGTGAGTTGAATGCACTCAACACAAAGAAGTTTCTGAGAATGCTTCTGTCCAGGTCTCATGTGAAGATATTTCCTTTTCCAGCATAGGCCCCAAACCGCTCCAAATATTCACTTGCAGAGTCTACAAAAAGAGTGTTTCCAAACTTCTCTATCAACTGGTAGGTACAACTCCGTGAGTTGAATGCCCTCATCACCAAGAAGTTTCTGAGAATGCTTCTCTCTAGTTTTGATGGGAAGATATTTCCTTTTCCAACATAGGCCTCAAGGTGCTCCGAATAAACACTTGCAGATTCTACAAACTTAGTGTTTCAAAACTGTTCTATCAAAAGGAACGTTCAAGCCTGGGAGTTGAATGAACTCATCACAAAGAAGTTTCTCAGAATGCTTCTGTCTAGTTTTTAGGTGAAGATATTTCATTTCCCAGCATAGGCCTCAAAGCGCTCCAAATATCCACTTGCAGATTCTACAAAAAGAGTGTTTCCAAACTGCTCTTACAAAAGGAAAGTTCAAGTCTGTGAGCTGAACGAACTCATCACAAAGAAGTTTCTGAGAATGCGTCTGTCTAGTTTTTAAGTGTGGAAATTTCGTTTGCCAGCATAGGCCTCAAATCGCTCCAAACATCCACTAGCAAATTCTACAAAAGGAGTGTTTCAAAAGTGCGCTATCAAAAGAAAGAGTCCACTATGTGAGTTGAATGCATAAAGCACACGGAAGTTTCTGAGAATGCTTCTGTCTAGTTTTTAGGTGAAGATATTTCATTTCCCAGCATAGGCCACAAAGCGCTCCAAATAGCCACTTGCAGATTCTACAAAAAGAGTGTTTCCAAACTGCTCTTTCAAAAGGAAGGTTCAAGTCTGTGAGTTGAGTGCCCTCATCACAAAGAAGTTTCTCAGAATGCTTCTGTCTAGTTTTTATATGAGGGTCCTTCCTTTTCCAACATAGTCCTCAAAGCGCTCCAAATAAACACTTGCAGATTCTACAAAAGGAGTGTTTCAAAACAGTTCTATCAAAAGGAACGTTCAAGTCTGTGAGTTGAATGCATTCATCACACAGAAGTTTCTGAGAATGCTTCTGTCTAGTTTTTAGGTGAAGATATTGCTTTTCCCAGCATAGGCCACAAAGCGCTCCAAATAGCCACTTGCAGATTCTACAAAAAGAGTGTTTCCAAACTGCTCTTTCAAAAGGAAGGTTCAAGTCTGTGAGTTGAGTGCCCTCATCACAAAGAAGTTTCTCAGAATGCTTCTGTCTAGTTTTTATATGAGGGTCCTTCCTTTTCCAACATAGTCCTCAAAGCGCTCCAAATAAACACTTGCAGATTCTACAAAAGAAGTGTTTCAAAACAGTTCTATCAAAAGGAACGTTCAAGTCTGTGAGTTGAATGCATTCATCACACAGAAGTTTCTGAGAATGCTTCTGTCTAGTTTTTAGGTGAAGATATTGCTTTTCCCAGCCTAGGCCTCAAAGCGCTCCAAGTATCCACTTGCAGATTCTACAAAAAGAGAGCTTCATAGCTGCTCTTTCAAAAGGAAGGTTCAAGTCTGTGTGTTGAATGCACTCATCACAAAGAAGTTTCTGAGAATGCTTCTGTCTAGTTCTTACGTGAAGATATTTCCTTTTCCAGCTAAGCTTCAAAGCGCTCCAAATAAACACTTGCAAATTCTACTAAAGGAGTGTTTCAAAACAGTTCTTTCAAAAGGAACGTTCAAGTCTGTGAGTTGAATGCACTCAACGAACAGAAGTTTCTTAGAGTGCTTCTGTATAGTTTTCATGTGAAGATATTTCCTTTTCCAGCATAGGCCTCAAAGCGCTCCAAATATCCACTTGCAGATGCTACAAAAAGAGTGTTTCCAAACTGCTCTCACAAAAGGAAGGTTCAAGTTTTTGAGCTGAACGCACTCATCACAAAGAAGTTTCTGAGAATGCGTCTGTCTAGTTTTTATGTGAAGATATTTCGTTTGCCCGCATAGGCCTCAAATCGCTCCAAACATCCACTAGCAAATTCTACAAAAGGAGTGTTTCAAAAGTGCGCTATCAAAAGGAAGAGTCCACTATGTGAGTTGAATGCATAAAGCACACGGAAGTTTCTGAGAATACTTCTGTCTAGTTTTTAGGTGAAGATATTTCATTTCCCAGCATAGGCCTCAAAGTGCTCCAAATATCCACTTGCAGATTCTACAAAAAGAGTGTTTCCAAACTGCTCTTTCAAAAGGAAGGTTCAAGTCTGTGAGTTGAGGGCACTCATCACAAAGGAGTTTCTGAGAATGCTTCTGTCTAGTTTTTATATGAAGATCTTTCCTTTTCCAATAGAGGCCTCAAAGCGCTTCAAATAAACACTTGCAGATTCTACAAAAGGAGTGTTTCAAAACAGTTCTACCAAAAGGAACGTTCAAGTCTGTGAGTTGAAGGCATTCATCACACAGAAGTTTCTGAGAATGCTTCTGTCTAGTTTTCAGGTGAAGATATTGCTTTTCCCAGCCTAGGCCTCAAAGCGCTCCAAGTATCCACTTGCAGATTCTACAAAAAGAGAGCTTCATAGCTGCTCTTTCAGAAGGAAGGTTCAAGTCCGTGTGTTGAATGCACTCACCACAAAGAAGTTTCTGAGAATGCATCTGTCTAGTTCTTACGTGAAGATATTTCCTTTTCCAGCTTAGGCTTCAAAGCGCTCCCAATAAACACTTGCAAATTCTACTAAAGGAGTGTTTCAAAACAGTTCTTTCAAAAGGAACGTTCATGTCTGTGAGTTGAGTGCACTCAACGAACAGAAGTTTCTTACCGTGCTTCTGTATAGTTTTCATGTGAGGATATTTCCTTTTCCAGCATAGGCCTCAAAGCGCTCCAAATATCCACTTGCCGATTCTACAAAAACAGTGTTTCAAAACTGTTCTATCAAAAGGAAGGTTCAACACTATGAGTAGAATGCACTCATCACAAAGGAGTTGCTGAGAATGCTTCTCTCTAGTTTTTATATGAAGATATTTCCTTTTGTAGCCTAGGCCTCAAAGCGCTCCAAATAGCCACTTGCAGATTCTACAAAAAGAGGGTTTCAAATCTCTTCTATCAAAAGAAAGGTTCAACTCTGTGAGTGGAATGCACTGATCAGAAAGAAGTTTCTGAGAATGATTCTAGTTTTCATCTGCATGTATTTCCTTTTCCACTAGATGCCGCAATCGCACCAAATATCCACTTGCAGTTTCCACAAAAAGAGTGCTGCAGAACTGCTCCATGAGAAGGAATGTTCAACTCTGTGAGTTAAATCCCCTGATGACATAGAAGTTTCTGGAAATGCTTCTGTCTAGTTGGTATAGGAAGATATTTCCTTTTCCAGCATAAGCCTCAAAGCGCTCCAAATATCCACTTGCAGATTCTACAAAAAGAGTGTTTCCAAACTGCTCTTTCAAAAGGAAGGTTCAAGTCTGTGAGTTGAATGCACTCAACACAAAGAAGTTTCTGAGAACGCTTCTGTCCAGTTTTCATGTGAAGATATTTCCTTTTCCAGCATAGGCCTCAAAACGCTCCAAATATCCACTTGCCGATTCTACAAAAACAGTGTTTCAAAATTGTTCTATCAAAAGGAAGGTTCAACACTATGAGTAGAATGCACTCATCACAATGGAGTTGCTGAGAATGCTTCTCTCTAGTTTTTATGTGAAGATATTTCCTTTTCTAGCCTAGGCCTCAAAGCGCTCCAAATAGCCACTTGCAGATTCTACAAAAAGAGGGTTTCAAATCTCTTCTATCAAAAGAAAGGTTCAACTCTGTGAGTGGAATGCACTCATCAGAAAGAAGTTTCTGAGAATGATTCTATCTAGTTTTCATCTGCATGTATTTCCTTTTCCACTAGATGCCGCAATCGCACCAAATATCCACTTGCAGTTTCCACAAAAAGAGTGCTGCAGAACTGCTCCATGAAAAGGAATGTTCAACTCTGTGAGTTCAATCCCCTGATGACATAGAAGTTTCTGAAAATGCTTCTGTCTAGTTGGTATAGGAAGATATTTCCTTTTCCAGCATAAGCCTCAAAGAGCTCCAAATATCCACTTGCGGATTCTGCAAAAACAGTGTTTCAAAACTGGTCGATCAAAAGGAACGTTCAACTCTGTGAGTTGAATGCACTCATCACACAGAAGTTTCTGAGAATGCTTCCGTCTAGTTCTTACGTGAAGATATTTCCTTTTCCAGCTTAGGCCTCAAAGCGCTCCAAATAAACACTTGCAGATTCTACAAAAGGAGTGTTTCAAAACTGCTCTATCAAAAGGAAGGTTCAAGTCTGTGAGTTGAATGCACTCATCACAAAGAGGTTTCTGAGAATGCTGCTGTCTAGTTTTTATGTGAAGATATTTCCTTTTCCTCGCATAGACCTCAAATCGCTCCAGATATCCACTTGCAGATTTTACAGAAAGGGTGTTTCCAGACTGCTCTATCTAAAGGCACGTTCAACTCTGTGAGTTGAATGCACGCATTGCGAAGAACTTTCTGAGAATGCTTCTCTCTAGCTTTTAGGTGAAGATATCCCATTTCACAGCATAGGCCTCAAAGTGCTCCAAATAACCACTTGCAGATTTTACAAAAAGAATGTTTCAAAACTGCTCTTTCTAAAGGAAGGTTCAAGTCTGTGAGTTGAATGCACTCAACACAAAGAAGTTTCTGAGAATGCTTCTGTCCAGGTTTCATGTGAAGATATTTCCTTTTCCAGCATAGGCCCCAAACCGCTCCAAATATTCACTTGCAGAGTCTACAAAAAGAGTGTTTCCAAACTTCTCTATCAACTGGTAGGTACAACTCCGTGAGTTGAATGCCCTCATCACCAAGAAGTTTCTGAGAATGCTTCTCTCTAGTTTTGATGGGAAGATATTTCCTTTTCCAACATAGGCCTCAAGGTGCTCCGAATAAACACTTGCAGATTCTACAAACTTAGTGTTTCAAAACTGTTCTATCAAAAGGAACGTTCAAGCCTGGGAGTTGAATGAACTCATCACAAAGAAGTTTCTCAGAATGCTTCTGTCTAGTTTTTAGGTGAAGATATTTCATTTCCCAGCATAGGCCTCAAAGCGCTCCAAATATCCACTTGCAGATTCTACAAAAAGAGTGTTTCCAAACTGCTCTTACAAAAGGAAAGTTCAAGTCTGTGAGCTGAACGAACTCATCACAAAGAAGTTTCTGAGAATGCGTCTGTCTAGTTTTTAAGTGTGGAAATTTCGTTTGCCAGCATAGGCCTCAAATCGCTCCAAACATCCACTAGCAAATTCTACAAAAGGAGTGTTTCAAAAGTGCGCTATCAAAAGAAAGAGTCCACTATGTGAGTTGAATGCATAAAGCACGCGGAAGTTTCTGAGAATGCTTCTGTCTAGTTTTTAGGTGAAGATATTTCATTTCCCAGCATAGGCCACAAAGCGCTCCAAATAGCCACTTGCAGATTCTACAAAAAGAGTGTTTCCAAACTGCTCTTACAAAAGGAAAGTTCAAGTCTGTGAGCTGAACGAACTCATCACAAAGAAGTTTCTGAGAATGCGTCTGTCTAGTTTTTAAGTGTGGAAATTTCGTTTGCCAGCATAGGCCTCAAATCGCTCCAAACATCCACTAGCAAATTCTACAAAAGGAGTGTTTCAAAAGTGCGCTATCAAAAGAAAGAGTCCACTATGTGAGTTGAATGCATAAAGCACACGGAAGTTTCTGAGAATGCTTCTGTCTAGTTTTTAGGTGAAGATATTTCATTTCCCAGCATAGGCCACAAAGCGCTCCAAATAGCCACTTGCAGATTCTACAAAAAGAGTGTTTCCAAACTGCTCTTTCAAAAGGAAGGTTCAAGTCTGTGAGTTGAGTGCCCTCATCACAAAGAAGTTTCTCAGAATGCTTCTGTCTAGTTTTTATATGAGGGTCCTTCCTTTTCCAACATAGTCCTCAAAGCGCTCCAAATAAACACTTGCAGATTCTACAAAAGGAGTGTTTCAAAACAGTTCTATCAAAAGGAACGTTCAAGTCTGTGAGTTGAATGCATTCATCACACAGAAGTTTCTGAGAATGCTTCTGTCTAGTTTTTAGGTGAAGATATTGCTTTTCCCAGCATAGGCCACAAAGCGCTCCAAATAGCCACTTGCAGATTCTACAAAAAGAGTGTTTCCAAACTGCTCTTTCAAAAGGAAGGTTCAAGTCTGTGAGTTGAGTGCCCTCATCACAAAGAAGTTTCTGAGAATGCTTCTGTCTAGTTTTTATATGAGGGTCCTTCCTTTTCCAACATAGTCCTCAAAGCGCTCCAAATAAACACTTGCAGATTCTACAAAAGGAGTGTTTCAAAACAGTTCTATCAAAAGGAACGTTCAAGTCTGTGAGTTGAATGCATTCATCACACAGAAGTTTCTGAGAATGCTTCTGTCTAGTTTTTAGGTGAAGATATTGCTTTTCCCAGCCTAGGCCTCAAAGCGCTCCAAGTATCCACTTGCAGATTCTACAAAAAGAGAGCTTCATAGCTGCTCTTTCAAAAGGAAGGTTCAAGTCTGTGTGTTGAATGCACTCATCACAAAGAAGTTTCTGAGAATGCTTCTGTCTAGTTCTTACGTGAAGATATTTCCTTTTCCAGCTAAGCTTCAAAGCGCTCCAAATAAACACTTGCAAATTCTACTAAAGGAGTGTTTCAAAACAGTTCTTTCAAAAGGAACGTTCAAGTCTGTGAGTTGAATGCACTCAACGAACAGAAGTTTCTTAGAGTGCTTCTGTATAGTTTTCATGTGAAGATATTTCCTTTTCCAGCATAGGCCTCAAAGCGCTCCAAATATCCACTTGCAGATGCTACAAAAAGAGTGTTTCCAAACTGCTCTCACAAAAGGAAGGTTCAAGTTTTTGAGCTGAACGCACTCATCAAAAAGAAGTTTCTGAGAATGCGTCTGTCTAGTTTTTATGTGAAGATATTTCGTTTGCCCGCATAGGCCTCAAATCGCTCCAAACATCCACTAGCAAATTCTACAAAAGGAGTGTTTCAAAAGTGCGCTATCAAAAGGAAGAGTCCACTATGTGAGTTGAATGCATAAAGCACACGGAAGTTTCTGAGAATACTTCTGTCTAGTTTTTAGGTGAAGATATTTCATTTCCCAGCATAGGCCTCAAAGCGCTCCAAATATCCACTTGCAGATTCTACAAAAAGAGTGTTTCCAAACTGCTCTTTCAAAAGGAAGGTTCAAGTCTGTGAGTTGAGGGCACTCATCACAAAGGAGTTTCTGAGAATGCTTCTGTCTAGTTTTTATATGAAGATCTTTCCTTTTCCAATAGAGGCCTCAAAGCGCTTCAAATAAACACTTGCAGATTCTACAAAAGGAGTGTTTCAAAACAGTTCTACCAAAAGGAACGTTCAAGTCTGTGAGTTGAAGGCATTCATCACACAGAAGTTTCTGAGAATGCTTCTGTCTAGTTTTCAGGTGAAGATATTGCTTTTCCCAGCCTAGGCCTCAAAGCGCTCCAAGTATCCACTTGCAGATTCTACAAAAAGAGAGCTTCATAGCTGCTCTTTCAGAAGGAAGGTTCAAGTCCGTGTGTTGAATGCACTCACCACAAAGAAGTTTCTGAGAATGCATCTGTCTAGTTCTTACGTGAAGATATTTCCTTTTCCAGCTTAGGCTTCAAAGCGCTCCCAATAAACACTTGCAAATTCTACTAAAGGAGTGTTTCAAAACAGTTCTTTCAAAAGGAACGTTCATGTCTGTGAGTTGAGTGCACTCAACGAACAGAAGTTTCTTACCGTGCTTCTGTATAGTTTTCATGTGAGGATATTTCCTTTTCCAGCATAGGCCTCAAAGCGCTCCAAATATCCACTTGCCGATTCTACAAAAACAGTGTTTCAAAACTGTTCTATCAAAAGGAAGGTTCAACACTATGAGTAGAATGCACTCATCACAAAGGAGTTGCTGAGAATGCTTCTCTCTAGTTTTTATATGAAGATATTTCCTTTTGTAGCCTAGGCCTCAAAGCGCTCCAAATAGCCACTTGCAGATTCTACAAAAAGAGGGTTTCAAATCTCTTCTATCAAAAGAAAGGTTCAACTCTGTGAGTGGAATGCACTGATCAGAAAGAAGTTTCTGAGAATGATTCTAGTTTTCATCTGCATGTATTTCCTTTTCCACTAGATGCCGCAATCGCACCAAATATCCACTAGCAGTTTCCACAAAAAGAGTGCTGCAGAACTGCTCCATGAGAAGGAATGTTCAACTCTGTGAGTTCAATCCCCTCATGACATAGAAGTTTCTGGAAATGCTTCTGTCTAGTTGGTATAGGAAGATATTTCCTTTTCCAGCATAAGCCTCAAAGAGCTCCAAATATCCACTTGCGGATTCTGCAAAAACAGTGTTTCAAAACTGGTCGATCAAAAGGAACGTTCAACTCTGTGAGTTGAATGCACTCATCACACAGACGTTTCTGAGAATGCTTCTGTCTAGTTCTTACGTGAAGATATTTCCTTTTCCAGCTTAGGCCTCAAAGCGCTCCAAATAAACACTTGCAGATTCTACAAAAGGAGTGTTTCAAAACTGCTCTATCAAAAGGAAGGTTCAAGTCTGTGAGTTGAATGCACTCATCACAAAGAGGTTTCTGAGAATGCTGCTGTCTAGTTTTTATGTGAAGATATTTCCTTTTCCTCGCATAGACCTCAAATCGCTCCAGATATCCACTTGCAGATTTTACAGAAAGAGTGTTTCCAAACTGCTCTATCTAAAGGCACGTTCAACTCTGTGAGTTGAATGCACGCATTGCGAAGAACTTTCTGAGAATGCTTCTCTCTAGCTTTTAGGTGAAGATATTCCATTTCACAGCATAGGCCTCAAAGTGCTCCAAATAACCACTTGCAGATTTTACAAAAAGAATGTTTCAAAACTGCTCTTTCTAAAGGAAGGTTCAAGTCTGTGAGTTGAATGCACTCAACACAAAGAAGTTTCTGAGAATGCCTCTGTCCAGTTTTCATGTGAAGATATTTCCTTTTCCAGCATAGGCCCCAAACCGCTCCAAATATTCACTTGCAGAGTCTACAAAAAGAGTGTTTCCAAACTTCTCTATCAACTGGTAGGTACAACTCCGTGAGTTGAATGCCCTCATCACCAAGAAGTTTCTGAGAATGCTTCTCTCTAGTTTTGATGGGAAGATATTTCCTTTTCCAACATAGGTCTCATGGTGCTCCGAATAAACACTTGCAGATTCTACAAACTTAGTGTTTCAAAACTGTTCTATGAAAAGGAACGTTCAAGTCTGGGAGTTGAATGAACTCATCACAAAGACGTTTCTCAGAATGCTTCTGTCTAGTTTTTAGGTGAAGATATTTCATTTCCCAGCATAGGCCTCAAAGCGCTCCTAATATCCACTTGCAGATTCTACAAAAAGAGTGTTTCCAAACTGCTCTTACAAAAGGAAAGTTCAAGTCTGTGAGCTGAACGAACTCATCACAAAGAAGTTTCTGAGAATGCGTCTGTCTAGTTTTTAAGTGTGGAAATTTCGTTTGCCAGCATAGGCCTCAAATCGCTCCAAACATCCACTAGCAAATTCTACAAAAGGAGTGTTTCAAAAGTGCGCTATCAAAAGAAAGAGTCCACTATGTGAGTTGAATGCATAAAGCACACGGAAGTTTCTGAGAATGCTTCTGTCTAGTTTTTAGGTGAAGATATTTCATTTCCCAGCATAGGCCACAAAGCGCTCCAAATAGCCACTTGCAGATTCTACAAAAAGAGTGTTTCCAAACTGCTCTTTCAAAAGGAAGGTTCAAGTCTGTGAGTTGAGTGCCCTCATCACAAAGAAGTTTCTGAGAATGCTTCTGTCTAGTTTTTATATGAGGGTCCTTCCTTTTCCAACATAGTCCTCAAAGCGCTCCAAATAAACACTTGCAGATTCTACAAAAGGAGTGTTTCAAAACAGTTCTATCAAAAGGAACGTTCAAGTCTGTGAGTTGAATGCATTCATCACACAGAAGTTTCTGAGAATGCTTCTGTCTAGTTTTTAGGTGAAGATATTGCTTTTCCCAGCCTAGGCCTCAAAGCGCTCCAAGTATCCACTTGCAGATTCTACAAAAAGAGAGCTTCATAGCTGCTCTTTCAAAAGGAAGGTTCAAGTTTGTGTGTTGAATGCACTCATCACAAAGAAGTTTCTGAGAATGCTTCTGTCTAGTTCTTACGTGAAGATATTTCCTTTTCCAGCTAAGCTTCAAAGCGCTCCAAATAAACACTTGCAAATTCTACTAAAGGAGTGTTTCAAAACAGTTCTTTCAAAAGGAACGTTCAAGTCTGTGAGTTGAATGCACTCAACGAACAGAAGTTTCTTAGAGTGCTTCTGTATAGTTTTCATGTGAAGATATTTCCTTTTCCAGCATAGGCCTCAAAGCGCTCCAAATATCCACTTGCAGATGCTACAAAAAGAGTGTTTCCAAAGTGCTCTCACAAAAGGAAGGTTCAAGTTTTTGAGCTGAACGCACTCATCAAAAAGAAGTTTCTGAGAATGCGTCTGTCTAGTTTTTATGTGAAGATATTTCGTTTGCCCGCATAGGCCTCAAATCGCTCCAAACATCCACTAGCAAATTCTACAAAAGGAGTGTTTCAAAAGTGCGCTATCAAAAGGAAGAGTCCACTATGTGAGTTGAATGCATAAAGCACACGGAAGTTTCTGAGAATACTTCTGTCTAGTTTTTAGGTGAAGATATTTCATTTCCCAGCATAGGCCTCAAAGCGCTCCAAATATCCACTTGCAGATTCTACAAAAAGAGTGTTTCCAAACTGCTCTTTCAAAAGGAAGGTTCAAGTCTGTGAGTTGAGGGCACTCATCACAAAGGAGTTTCTGAGAATGCTTCTGTCTAGTTTTTATATGAAGATCTTTCCTTTTCCAATAGAGGCCTCAAAGCGCTTCAAATAAACACTTGCAGATTCTACAAAAGGAGTGTTTCAAAACAGTTCTACCAAAAGGAACGTTCAAGTCTGTGAGTTGAAGGCATTCATCACACAGAAGTTTCTGAGAATGCTTCTGTCTAGTTTTCAGGTGAAGATATTGCTTTTCCCAGCCTAGGCCTCAAAGCGCTCCAAGTATCCACTTGCAGATTCTACAAAAAGAGAGCTTCATAGCTGCTCTTTCAGAAGGAAGGTTCAAGTCCGTGTGTTGAATGCACTCACCACAAAGAAGTTTCTGAGAATGCATCTGTCTAGTTCTTACGTGAAGATATTTCCTTTTCCAGCTTAGGCTTCAAAGCGCTCCCAATAAACACTTGCAAATTCTACTAAAGGAGTGTTTCAAAACAGTTCTTTCAAAAGGAACGTTCATGTCTGTGAGTTGAGTGCACTCAACGAACAGAAGTTTCTTACCGTGCTTCTGTATAGTTTTCATGTGAGGATATTTCCTTTTCCAGCATAGGCCTCAAAGCGCTCCAAATATCCACTTGCCGATTCTACAAAAACAGTGTTTCAAAACTGTTCTATCAAAAGGAAGGTTCAACACTATGAGTAGAATGCACTCATCACAAAGGAGTTGCTGAGAATGCTTCTCTCTAGTTTTTATATGAAGATATTTCCTTTTGTAGCCTAGGCCTCAAAGCGCTCCAAATAGCCACTTGCAGATTCTACAAAAAGAGGGTTTCAAATCTCTTCTATCAAAAGAAAGGTTCAACTCTGTGAGTGGAATGCACTGATCAGAAAGAAGCTTCTGAGAATGATTCTAGTTTTCATCTGCATGTATTTCCTTTTCCACTAGATGCCGCAATCGCACCAAATATCCACTTGCAGTTTCCACAAAAAGAGTGCTGCAGAACTGCTCCATGAGAAGGAATGTTCAACTCTGTGAGTTCAATCCCCTGATGACATAGAAGTTTCTGGAAATGCTTCTGTCTAGTTGGTATAGGAAGATATTTCCTTTTCCAGCATAAGCCTCAAAGCGCTCCAAATATCCACTTGCAGATTCTACAAAAAGAGTGTTTCCAAACTGCTCTTTCAAAAGGAAGGTTCAAGTCTGTGAGTTGAATGCACTCAACACAAAGAAGTTTCTGAGAACGCTTCTGTCCAGTTTTCATGTGAAGATATTTCCTTTTCCAGCATAGGCCTCAAAACGCTCCAAATATCCACTTGCCGATTCTACAAAAACAGTGTTTCAAAATTGTTCTATCAAAAGGAAGGTTCAACACTATGAGTAGAATGCACTCATCACAATGGAGTTGCTGAGAATGCTTCTCTCTAGTTTTTATGTGAAGATATTTCCTTTTCTAGCCTAGGCCTCAAAGCGCTCCAAATAGCCACTTGCAGATTCTACAAAAAGAGGGTTTCAAATCTCTTCTATCAAAAGAAAGGTTCAACTCTGTGAGTGGAATGCACTCATCAGAAAGAAGTTTCTGAGAATGATTCTATCTAGTTTTCATCTGCATGTATTTCCTTTTCCACTAGATGCCGCAATCGCACCAAATATCCACTTGCAGTTTCCACAAAAAGAGTGCTGCAGAACTGCTCCATGAAAAGGAATGTTCAACTCTGTGAGTTCAATCCCCTGATGACATAGAAGTTTCTGAAAATGCTTCTGTCTAGTTGGTATAGGAAGATATTTCCTTTTCCAGCATAAGCCTCAAAGAGCTCCAAATATCCACTTGCGGATTCTGCAAAAACAGTGTTTCAAAACTGGTCGATCAAAAGGAACGTTCAACTCTGTGAGTTGAATGCACTCATCACACAGAAGTTTCTGAGAATGCTTCCGTCTAGTTCTTACGTGAAGATATTTCCTTTTCCAGCTTAGGCCTCAAAGCGCTCCAAATAAACACTTGCAGATACTACAAAAGGAGTGTTTCAAAACTGCTCTATCAAAAGGAAGGTTCAAGTCTGTGAGTTGAATGCACTCATCACAAAGAGGTTTCTGAGAATGCTGCTGTCTAGTTTTTATGTGAAGATATTTCCTTTTCCTCGCATAGACCTCAAATCGCTCCAGATATCCACTTGCAGATTTTACAGAAAGGGTGTTTCCAGACTGCTCTATCTAAAGGCACGTTCAACTCTGTGAGTTGAATGCACGCATTGCGAAGAACTTTCTGAGAATGCTTCTCTCTAGCTTTTAGGTGAAGATATCCCATTTCACAGCATAGGCCTCAAAGTGCTCCAAATAACCACTTGCAGATTTTACAAAAAGAATGTTTCAAAACTGCTCTTTCTAAAGGAAGGTTCAAGTCTGTGAGTTGAATGCACTCAACACAAAGAAGTTTCTGAGAATGCTTCTGTCCAGGTTTCATGTGAAGATATTTCCTTTTCCAGCATAGGCCCCAAACCGCTCCAAATATTCACTTGCAGAGTCTACAAAAAGAGTGTTTCCAAACTTCTCTATCAACTGGTAGGTACAACTCCGTGAGTTGAATGCCCTCATCACCAAGAAGTTTCTGAGAATGCTTCTCTCTAGTTTTGATGGGAAGATATTTCCTTTTCCAACATAGGCCTCAAGGTGCTCCGAATAAACACTTGCAGATTCTACAAACTTAGTGTTTCAAAACTGTTCTATCAAAAGGAACGTTCAAGCCTGGGAGTTGAATGAACTCATCACAAAGAAGTTTCTCAGAATGCTTCTGTCTAGTTTTTAGGTGAAGATATTTCATTTCCCAGCATAGGCCTCAAAGCGCTCCAAATATCCACTTGCAGATTCTACAAAAAGAGTGTTTCCAAACTGCTCTTACAAAAGGAAAGTTCAAGTCTGTGAGCTGAACGAACTCATCACAAAGAAGTTTCTGAGAATGCGTCTGTCTAGTTTTTAAGTGTGGAAATTTCGTTTCCCAGCATAGGCCTCAAATCGCTCCAAACATCCACTAGCAAATTCTACAAAAGGAGTGTTTCAAAAGTGCGCTATCAAAAGAAAGAGTCCACTATGTGAGTTGAATGCATAAAGCACACGGAAGTTTCTGAGAATGCTTCTGTCTAGTTTTTAGGTGAAGATATTTCATTTCCCAGCATAGGCCACAAAGCGCTCCAAATAGCCACTTGCAGATTCTACAAAAAGAGTGTTTCCAAACTGCTCTTTCAAAAGGAAGGTTCAAGTCTGTGAGTTGAGTGCCCTCATCACAAAGAAGTTTCTCAGAATGCTTCTGTCTAGTTTTTATATGAGGGTCCTTCCTTTTCCAACATAGTCCTCAAAGCGCTCCAAATAAACACTTGCAGATTCTACAAAAGGAGTGTTTCAAAACACTTCTATCAAAAGGAACGTTCAAGTCTGTGAGTTGAATGCATTCATCACACAGAAGTTTCTGAGAATGCTTCTGTCTAGTTTTTAGGTGAAGATATTGCTTTTCCCAGCATAGGCCACAAAGCGCTCCAAATAGCCACTTGCAGATTCTACAAAAAGAGTGTTTCCAAACTGCTCTTTCAAAAGGAAGGTTCAAGTCTGTGAGTTGAGTGCCCTCATCACAAAGAAGTTTCTCAGAATGCTTCTGTCTAGTTTTTATATGAGGGTCCTTCCTTTTCCAACATAGTCCTCAAAGCGCTCCAAATAAACACTTGCAGATTCTACAAAAGGAGTGTTTCAAAACAGTTCTATCAAAAGGAACGTTCAAGTCTGTGAGTTGAATGCATTCATCACACAGAAGTTTCTGAGAATGCTTCTGTCTAGTTTTTAGGTGAAGATATTGCTTTTCCCAGCCTAGGCCTCAAAGCGCTCCAAGTATCCACTTGCAGATTCTACAAAAAGAGAGCTTCATAGCTGCTCTTTCAAAAGGAAGGTTCAAGTCTGTGTGTTGAATGCACTCATCACAAAGAAGTTTCTGAGAATGCTTCTGTCTAGTTCTTACGTGAAGATATTTCCTTTTCCAGCTAAGCTTCAAAGCGCTCCAAATAAACACTTGCAAATTCTACTAAAGGAGTGTTTCAAAACAGTTCTTTCAAAAGGAACGTTCAAGTCTGTGAGTTGAATGCACTCAACGAACAGAAGTTTCTTAGAGTGCTTCTGTATAATTTTCATGTGAAGATATTTCCTTTTCCAGCATAGGCCTCAAAGCGCTCCAAATATCCACTTGCCGATTCTAAAAAAACAGTGTTTCAAAACTGTTCTATCAAAAGGAAGGTTCAACACTATGAGTAGAATGCACTCATCACAATGGAGTTGCTGAGAATGCTTCTCTCTAGTTTTTATGTGAAGATATTTCCTTTTCTAGCCTAGGCCTCAAAGCGCTCCAAATAGCCACTTGCAGATTCTACAAAAAGAGGGTTTCAAATCTCTTCTATCAAAAGAAAGGTTCAACTCTGTGAGTTGAATGCACTCATCAGAAAGAAGTTTCTGAGAATGATTCTATCTAGTTTTCATCTGCATGTATTTCCTTTTCCACTAGATGCCGCAATCGCACCAAATATCCACTTGCAGTTTCCACAAAAAGAGTGCTGCAGAACTGCTCCATGAAAAGGAATGTTCAACTCTGTGAGTTCAATCCCCTGATGACATAGAAGTTTCTGAAAATGCTTCTGTCTAGTTGGTATAGGAAGATATTTCCTTTTCCAGCATAAGCCTCAAAGAGCTCCAAATATCCACTTGCGGATTCTGCAAAAACAGTGTTTCAAAACTGGTCGATCAAAAGGAACGTTCAACTCTGTGAGTTGAATGCACTCATCACACAGAAGTTTCTGAGAATGCTTCCGTCTAGTTCTTACGTGAAGATATTTCCTTTTCCAGCTTAGGCCTCAAAGCGCTCCAAATAAACACTTGCAGATTCTACAAAAGGAGTGTTTCAAAACTGCTCTATCAAAAGGAAGGTTCAAGTCTGTGAGTTGAATGCACTCATCACAAAGAGGTTTCTGAGAATGCTGCTGTCTAGTTTTTATGTGAAGATATTTCCTTTTCCTCGCATAGACCTCAAATCCCTCCAGATATCCACTTGCAGATTTTACAGAAAGGGTGTTTCCAGACTGCTCTATCTAAAGGCACGTTCAACTCTGTGAGTTGAATGCACGCATTGCGAAGAACTTTCTGAGAATGCTTCTCTCTAGCTTTTAGGTGAAGATATCCCATTTCACAGCATAGGCCTCAAAGTGCTCCAAATAACCACTTGCAGGTTTTACAAAAAGAATGTTTCAAAACTGCTCTTTCTAAAGGAAGGTTCAAGTCTGTGAGTTGAATGCACTCAACACAAAGAAGTTTCTGAGAATGCTTCTGTCCAGGTTTCATGTGAATATATTTCCTTTTCCAGCATAGGCCCCAAACCGCTCCAAATATTCACTTGCAGAGTCTACAAAAAGAGTGTTTCCAAACTTCTCTATCAACTGGTAGGTACAACTCCGTGAGTTGAATGCCCTCATCACCAAGAAGTTTCTGAGAATGCTTCTCTCTAGTTTTGATGGGAAGATATTTCCTTTTCCAACATAGGCCTCAAGGTGCTCCGAATAAACACTTGCAGATTCTACAAACTTAGTGTTTCAAAACTGTTCTATCAAAAGGAACGTTCAAGCCTGGGAGTTGAATGAACTCATCACAAAGAAGTTTCTCAGAATGCTTCTGTCTAGTTTTTAGATGAAGATATTTCATTTCCCAGCATAGGCCTCAAAGCGCTCCAAATATCCACTTGCAGATTCTACAAAAAGAGTGTTTCCAAACTGCTCTTACAAAAGGAAAGTTCAAGTCTGTGAGCTGAACGAACTCATCACAAAGAAGTTTCTGAGAATGCGTCTGTCTAGTTTTTAAGTGTGGAAATTTCGTTTGCCAGCATAGGCCTCAAATCGCTCCAAACATCCACTAGCAAATTCTACAAAAGGAGTGTTTCAAAAGTGCGCTATCAAAAGAAAGAGTCCACTATGTGAGTTGAATGCATAAAGCACACGGAAGTTTCTGAGAATGCTTCTGTCTAGTTTTTAGGTGAAGATATTTCATTTCCCAGCATAGGCCACAAAGCGCTCCAAATAGCCACTTGCAGATTCTACAAAAAGAGTGTTTCCAAACTGCTCTTTCAAAAGGAAGGTTCAAGTCTGTGAGTTGAGTGCCCTCATCACAAAGAAGTTTCTGAGAATGCTTCTGTCTAGTTTTTATATGAGGGTCCTTCCTTTTCCAACATAGTCCTCAAAGCGCTCCAAATAAACACTTGCAGATTCTACAAAAGGAGTGTTTCAAAACAGTTCTATCAAAAGGAACGTTCAAGTCTGTGAGTTGAATGCATTCATCACACAGAAGTTTCTGAGAATGCTTCTGTCTAGTTTTTAGGTGAAGATATTGCTTTTCCCAGCCTAGGCCTCAAAGCGCTCCAAGTATCCACTTGCAGATTCTACAAAAAGAGAGCTTCATAGCTGCTCTTTCAAAAGGAAGGTTCAAGTCTGTGTGTTGAATGCACTCATCACAAAGAAGTTTCTGAGAATGCTTCTGTCTAGTTCTTACGTGAAGATATTTCCTTTTCCAGCTAAGCTTCAAAGCGCTCCAAATAAACACTTGCAAATTCTACTAAAGGAGTGTTTCAAAACAGTTCTTTCAAAAGGAACGTTCAAGTCTGTGAGTTGAATGCACTCAACGAACAGAAGTTTCTTATAGTGCTTCTGTATAGTTTTCATGTGAAGATATTTCCTTTTCCAGCATAGGCCTCAAAGCGCTCCAAATATCCACTTGCCGATTCTACAAAAACAGTGTTTCAAAATTGTTCTATCAAAAGGAAGGTTCAACACTATGAGTAGAATGCACTCATCACAATGGAGTTGCTGAGAATGCTTCTCTCTAGTTTTTATGTGAAGATATTTCCTTTTCTAGCCTAGGCCTCAAAGCGCTCCAAATAGCCACTTGCAGATTCTACGAAAAGAGGGTTTCAAATCTCTTCTATCAAAAGAAAGGTTCAACTCTGTGAGTTGAATGCACTCATCAGAAAGAAGTTTCTGAGAATGATTCTATCTAGTTTTCATCTGCATGTATTTCCTTTTCCACTAGATGCCGCAATCGCACCAAATATCCACTTGCAGTTTCCACAAAAAGAGTGCTGCAGAACTGCTCCATGAAAAGGAATGTTCAACTCTGTGAGTTCAATCCCCTGATGACATAGAAGTTTCTGAAAATGCTTCTGTCTAGTTGGTATAGGAAGATATTTCCTTTTCCAGCATAAGCCTCAAAGAGCTCCAAATATCCACTTGCGGATTCTGCAAAAACAGTGTTTCAAAACTGGTCGATCGAAAGGAACGTTCAACTATGTGAGTTGAATGCACTCATCACACAGAAGTTTCTGAGAATGCTTCCGTCTAGTTCTTACGTGAAGATATTTCCTTTTCCAGCTTAGGCCTCAAAGCGCTCCAAATAAACACTTGCAGATTCTACAAAAGGAGTGTTTCAAAACTGCTCTATCAAAAGGAAGGTTCAAGTCTGTGAGTTGAATGCACTCATCACAAAGAGGTTTCTGAGAATGCTGCTGTCTAGTTTTTATGTGAAGATATTTCCTTTTCCTCGCATAGACCTCAAATCGCTCCAGATATCCACTTGCAGATTTTACAGAAAGGGTGTTTCCAGACTGCTCTATCTAAAGGCACGTTCAACTCTGTGAGTTGAATGCACGCATTGCGAAGAACTTTCTGAGAATGATTCTCTCTAGCTTTTAGGTGAAGATATCCCATTTCACAGCATAGGCCTCAAAGTGCTCCAAATAACCACTTGCAGATTTTACAAAAAGAATGTTTCAAAACTGCTCTTTCTAAAGGAAGGTTCAAGTCTGTGAGTTGAATGCACTCAACACAAAGAAGTTTCTGAGAATGCTTCTGTCCAGGTTTCATGTGAAGATATTTCCTTTTCCAGCATAGGCCCCAAACCGCTCCAAATATTCACTTGCAGAGTCTACAAAAAGAGTGTTTCCAAACTTCTCTATCAACTGGTAGGTACAACTCCGTGAGTTGAATGCCCTCATCACCAAGAAGTTTCTGAGAATGCTTCTCTCTAGTTTTGATGGGAAGATATTTCCTTTTCCAACATAGGCCTCAAGGTGCTCCGAATAAACACTTGCAGATTCTACAAACTTAGTGTTTCAAAACTGTTCTATCAAAAGGAACGTTCAAGCCTGGGAGTTGAATGAACTCATCACAAAGAAGTTTCTCAGAATGCTTCTGTCTAGTTTTTAGGTGAAGATATTTCATTTCCCAGCATAGGCCTCAAAGCGCTCCAAATATCCACTTGCAGATTCTACAAAAAGAGTGTTTCCAAACTGCTCTTACAAAAGGAAAGTTCAAGTCTGTGAGCTGAACGAACTCATCACAAAGAAGTTTCTGAGAATGCGTCTGTCTAGTTTTTAAGTGTGGAAATTTCGTTTGCCAGCATAGGCCTCAAATCGCTCCAAACATCCACTAGCAAATTCTACAAAAGGAGTGTTTCAAAAGTGCGCTATCAAAAGAAAGAGTCCACTATGTGAGTTGAATGCATAAAGCACACGGAAGTTTCTGAGAATGCTTCTGTCTAGTTTTTAGGTGAAGATATTTCATTTCCCAGCATAGGCCACAAAGCGCTCCAAATAGCCACTTGCAGATTCTACAAAAAGAGTGTTTCCAAACTGCTCTTTCAAAAGGAAGGTTCAAGTCTGTGAGTTGAGTGCCCTCATCACAAAGAAGTTTCTGAGAATGCTTCTGTCTAGTTTTTATATGAGGGTCCTTCCTTTTCCAACATAGTCCTCAAAGCGCTCCAAATAAACACTTGCAGATTCTACAAAAGGAGTGTTTCAAAACAGTTCTATCAAAAGGAACGTTCAAGTCTGTGAGTTGAATGCATTCATCACACAGAAGTTTCTGAGAATGCTTCTGTCTAGTTTTTAGGTGAAGATATTGCTTTTCCCAGCCTAGGCCTCAAAGCGCTCCAAGTATCCACTTGCAGATTCTACAAAAAGAGAGCTTCATAGCTGCTCTTTCAAAAGGAAGGTTCAAGTCTGTGTGTTGAATGCACTCATCACAAAGAAGTTTCTGAGAATGCTTCTGTCTAGTTCTTACGTGAAGATATTTCCTTTTCCAGCTAAGCTTCAAAGCGCTCCAAATAAACACTTGCAAATTCTACTAAAGGAGTGTTTCAAAACAGTTCTTTCAAAAGGAACGTTCAAGTCTGTGAGTTGAATGCACTCAACGAACAGAAGTTTCTTAGAGTGCTTCTGTATAGTTTTCATGTGAAGATATTTCCTTTTCCAGCATAGGCCTCAAAGCGCTCCAAATATCCACTTGCAGATGCTACAAAAAGAGTGTTTCCAAACTGCTCTCACAAAAGGAAGGTTCAAGTTTTTGAGCTGAACGCACTCATCACAAAGAAGTTTCTGAGAATGCGTCTGTCTAGTTTTTATGTGAAGATATTTCGTTTGCCCGCATAGGCGTCAAATCGCTCCAAACATCCACTAGCAAATTCTACAAAAGGAGTGTTTCAAAAGTGCGCTATCAAAAGGAAGAGTCCACTATGTGAGTTGAATGCATAAAGCACACGGAAGTTTCTGAGAATACTTCTGTCTAGTTTTTAGGTGAAGATATTTCATTTCCCAGCATAGGCCTCAAAGCGCTCCAAATATCCACTTGCAGATTCTACAAAAAGAGTGTTTCCAAACTGCTCTTTCAAAAGGAAGGTTCAAGTCTGTGAGTTGAGGGCACTCATCACAAAGGAGTTTCTGAGAATGCTTCTGTCTAGTTTTTATATGAAGATCTTTCCTTTTCCAATAGAGGCCTCAAAGCGCTTCAAATAAACACTTGCAGATTCTACAAAAGGAGTGTTTCAAAACAGTTCTACCAAAAGGAACGTTCAAGTCTGTGAGTTGAAGGCATTCATCACACAGAAGTTTCTGAGAATGCTTCTGTCTAGTTTTCAGGTGAAGATATTGCTTTTCCCAGCCTAGGCCTCAAAGCGCTCCAAGTATCCACTTGCAGATTCTACAAAAAGAGAGCTTCATAGCTGCTCTTTCAGAAGGAAGGTTCAAGTCCGTGTGTTGAATGCACTCACCACAAAGAAGTTTCTGAGAATGCATCTGTCTAGTTCTTACGTGAAGATATTTCCTTTTCCAGCTTAGGCTTCAAAGCGCTCCCAATAAACCCTTGCAAATTCTACTAAAGGAGTGTTTCAAAACAGTTCTTTCAAAAGGAACGTTCATGTCTGTGAGTTGAGTGCACTCAACGAACAGAAGTTTCTTACCGTGCTTCTGTATAGTTTTCATGTGAGGATATTTCCTTTTCCAGCATAGGCCTCAAAGCGCTCCAAATATCCACTTGCCGATTCTACAAAAACAGTGTTTCAAAACTGTTCTATCAAAAGGAAGGTTCAACACTATGAGTAGAATGCACTCATCACAAAGGAGTTGCTGAGAATGCTTCTCTCTAGTTTTTATATGAAGATATTTCCTTTTGTAGCCTAGGCCTCAAAGCGCTCCAAATAGCCACTTGCAGATTCTACAAAAAGAGGGTTTCAAATCTCTTCTATCAAAAGAAAGGTTCAACTCTGTGAGTGGAATGCACTGATCAGAAAGAAGTTTCTGAGAATGATTCTAGTTTTCATCTGCATGTATTTCCTTTTCCACTAGATGCCGCAATCGCACCAAATATCCACTTGCAGTTTCCACAAAAAGAGTGCTGTAGAACTGCTCCATGAGAAGGAATGTTCAACTCTGTGAGTTCAATCCCCTCATGACATAGAAGTTTCTGGAAATGCTTCTGTCTAGTTGGTATAGGAAGATATTTCCTTTTCCAGCATAAGCCTCAAAGAGCTCCAAATATCCACTTGCGGATTCTGCAAAAACAGTGTTTCAAAACTGGTCGATCGAAAGGAACGTTCAACTCTGTGAGCTGAATGCACTCATCACACAGACGTTTCTGAGAATGCTTCTGTCTAGTTCTTACGTGAAGATATTTCCTTTTCCAGCTTAGGCCTCAAAGCGCTCCCAATAAACACTTGCAGATTCTACAAAAGGAGTGTTTCAAAACTGCTCTATCAAAAGGAAGGTTCAAGTCTGTGAGTTGAATGCACTCATCACAAAGAGGTTTCTGAGAATGCTGCTGTCTAGTTTTTATGTGAAGATATTTCCTTTTCCTCGCATAGACCTCAAATCGGTCCAGATATCCACTTGCAGATTTTACAGAAAGAGTGTTTCCAAACTGCTCTATCTAAAGGCACGTTCAACTCTGTGAGTTGAATGCACGCATTGCGAAGAACTTTCTGAGAATGCTTCTCTCTAGCTTTTAGGTGAAGATATTCCATTTCACAGCATAGGCCTCAAAGTGCTCCAAGTAACCACTTGCAGATTTTACAAAAAGAATGTTTCAAAACTGCTCTTTCTAAAGGAAGGTTCAAGTCTGTGAGTTGAATGCACTCAACACAAAGAAGTTTCTGAGAACGCTTCTGTCCAGTTTTCATGTGAAGATATTTCCTTTTCCAGCATAGGCCTCAAACCGCTCCAAATATTCACTTGCAGAGTCTACAAAAAGAGTGTTTCCAAACTTCTCTATCAACTGGTAGGTACAACTCCGTGAGTTGAATGCCCTCATCACCAAGAAGTTTCTGAGAATGCTTCTCTCTAGTTTTGATGGGAAGATATTTCCTTTTCCAACATAGGCCTCAAGGTGCTCCGAATAGACACTTGCAGATTCTACAAACTTAGTGTTTCAAAACTGTTCTATCAAAAGGAACGTTCAAGCCTGGGAGTTGAATGAACTCATCACAAAGAAGTTTCTCAGAATGCTTCTGTCTAGTTTTTAGGTGAAGATATTTCATTTCCCAGCATAGGCCTCAAAGCGCTCCAAATATCCACTTGCAGATTCTACAAAAAGAGTGTTTCCAAACTGCTCTTACAAAAGGAAAGTTCAAGTCTGTGAGCTGAACGAACTCATCACAAAGAAGTTTCTGAGAATGCGTCTGTCTAGTTTTTAAGTGTGGAAATTTCGTTTGCCAGCATAGGCCTCAAATCGCTCCAAACATCCACTAGCAAATTCTACAAAAGGAGTGTTTCAAAAGTGCGTTATCAAAAGAAAGAGTCCACTATGTGAGTTGAATGCATAAAGCACACGGAAGTTTCTGAGAATGCTTCTGTCTAGTTTTTAGGTGAAGATATTTCATTTCCCAGCATAGGCCACAAAGCGCTCCAAATAGCCACTTGCAGATTCTACAAAAAGAGTGTTTCCAAACTGCTCTTTCAAAAGGAAGGTTCAAGTCTGTGAGTTGAGTGCCCTCATCACAAAGAAGTTTCTGAGAATGCTTCTGTCTAGTTTTTATATGAGGGTCCTTCCTTTTCCAACATAGTCCTCAAAGCGCTCCAAATAAACACTTGCAGATTCTACAAAAGGAGTGTTTCAAAACAGTTCTATCAAAAGGAACGTTCAAGTCTGTGAGTTGAATGCATTCATCACACAGAAGTTTCTGAGAATGCTTCTGTCTAGTTTTTAGGTGAAGATATTGCTTTTCCCAGCCTAGGCCTCAAAGCGCTCCAAGTATCCACTTGCAGATTCTACAAAAAGAGAGCTTCATAGCTGCTCTTTCAAAAGGAAGGTTCAAGTCTGTGTGTTGAATGCACTCATCACAAAGAAGTTTCTGAGAATGCTTCTGTCTAGTTCTTACGTGAAGATATTTCCTTTTCCAGCTAAGCTTCAAAGCGCTCCAAATAAACACTTGCAAATTCTACTAAAGGAGTGTTTCAAAACAGTTCTTTCAAAAGGAACGTTCAAGTCTGTGAGTTGAATGCACTCAACGAACAGAAGTTTCTTAGAGTGCTTCTGTATAGTTTTCATGTGAAGATATTTCCTTTTCCAGCATAGGCCTCAAAGCGCTCCAAATATCCAGTTGCCGATTCTACAAAAACAGTGTTTCAAAACTGTTCTATCAAAAGGAAGGTTCAACACTATGAGTAGAATGCACTCATCACAATGGAGTTGCTGAGAATGCTTCTCTCTAGTTTTTATGTGAAGATATTTCCTTTTCTAGCCTAGGCCTCAAAGCGCTCCAAATAGCCACTTGCAGATTCTACGAAAAGAGGGTTTCAAATCTCTTCTATCAAAAGAAAGGTTCAACTCTGTGAGTTGAATGCACTCATCAGAAAGAAGTTTCTGAGAATGATTCTATCTAGTTTTCATCTGCATGTATTTCCTTTTCCACTAGATGCCGCAATCGCACCAAATATCCACTTGCAGTTTCCACAAAAAGAGTGCTGCAGAACTGCTCCATGAAAAGGAATGTTCAACTCTGTGAGTTCAATCCCCTGATGACATAGAAGTTTCTGAAAATGCTTCTGTCTAGTTGGTAAAGGAAGATATTTCCTTTTCCAGCATAAGCCTCAAAGAGCTCCAAATATCCACTTGCGGATTCTGCAAAAACAGTGTTTCAAAACTGGTCGATCGAAAGGAACGTTCAACTATGTGAGTTGAATGCACTCATCACACAGAAGTTTCTGAGAATGCTTCCGTCTAGTTCTTACGTGAAGATATTTCCTTTTCCAGCTTAGGCCTCAAAGCGCTCCAAATAAACACTTGCAGATTCTACAAAAGGAGTGTTTCAAAACTGCTCTATCAAAAGGAAGGTTCAAGTCTGTGAGTTGAATGCACTCATCACAAAGAGGTTTCTGAGAATGCTGCTGTCTAGTTTTTATGTGAAGATATTTCCTTTTCCTCGCATAGACCTCAAATCGCTCCAGATATCCACTTGCAGATTTTACAGAAAGGGTGTTTCCAGACTGCTCTATCTAAAGGCACGTTCAACTCTGTGAGTTGAATGCACGCATTGCGAAGAACTTTCTGAGAATGCTTCTCTCTAGCTTTTAGGTGAAGATATCCCATTTCACAGCATAGGCCTCAAAGTGCTCCAAATAACCACTTGCAGATTTTACAAAAAGAATGTTTCAAAACTGCTCTTTCTAAAGGAAGGTTCAAGTCTGTGAGTTGAATGCACTCAACACAAAGAAGTTTCTGAGAATGCTTCTGTCCAGGTTTCATGTGAAGATATTTCCTTTTCCAGCATAGGCCCCAAACCGCTCCAAATATTCACTTGCAGAGTCTACAAAAAGAGTGTTTCCAAACTTCTCTATCAACTGGTAGGTACAACTCCGTGAGTTGAATGCCCTCATCACCAAGAAGTTTCTGAGAATGCTTCTCTCTAGTTTTGATGGGAAGATATTTCCTTTTCCAACATAGGCCTCAAGGTGCTCCGAATAAACACTTGCAGATTCTACAAACTTAGTGTTTCAAAACTGTTCTATCAAAAGGAACGTTCAAGCCTGGGAGTTGAATGAACTCATCACAAAGAAGTTTCTCAGAATGCTTCTGTCTAGTTTTTAGGTGAAGATATTTCATTTCCCAGCATAGGCCTCAAAGCGCTCCAAATATCCACTTGCAGATTCTACAAAAAGAGTGTTTCCAAACTGCTCTTACAAAAGGAAAGTTCAAGTCTGTGAGCTGAACGAACTCATCACAAAGAAGTTTCTGAGAATGCGTCTGTCTAGTTTTTAAGTGTGGAAATTTCGTTTGCCAGCATAGGCCTCAAATCGCTCCAAACATCCACTAGCAAATTCTACAAACGGAGTGTTTCAAAAGTGCGCTATCAAAAGAAAGAGTCCACTATGTGAGTTGAATGCATAAAGCACACGGAAGTTTCTGAGAATGCTTCTGTCTAGTTTTTAGGTGAAGATATTTCATTTCCCAGCATAGGCCACAAAGCGCTCCAAATAGCCACTTGCAGATTCTACAAAAAGAGTGTTTCCAAACTGCTCTTTCAAAAGGAAGGTTCAAGTCTGTGAGTTGAGTGCCCTCATCACAAAGAAGTTTCTGAGAATGCTTCTGTCTAGTTTTTATATGAGGGTCCTTCCTTTTCCAACATAGTCCTCAAAGCGCTCCAAATAAACACTTGCAGATTCTACAAAAGGAGTGTTTCAAAACAGTTCTATCAAAAGGAACGTTCAAGTCTGTGAGTTGAATGCATTCATCACACAGAAGTTTCTGAGAATGCTTCTGTCTAGTTTTTAGGTGAAGATATTGCTTTTCCCAGCCTAGGCCTCAAAGCGCTCCAAGTATCCACTTGCAGATTCTACAAAAAGAGAGCTTCATAGCTTCTCTTTCAAAAGGAAGGTTCAAGTCTTTGTGTTGAATGCACTCATCACAAAGAAGTTTCTGAGAATGCTTCTGTCTAGTTCTTACGTGAAGATATTTCCTTTTCCAGCTAAGCTTCAAAGCGCTCCAAATAAACACTTGCAAATTCTACTAAAGGAGTGTTTCAAAACAGTTCTTTCAAAAGGAACGTTCAAGTCTGTGAGTTGAATGCACTCAACGAACAGAAGTTTCTTAGAGTGCTTCTGTATAGTTTTCATGTGAAGATATTTCCTTTTCCAGCATAGGCCTCAAAGCGCTCCAAATATCCACTTGCAGATGCTACAAAAAGAGTGTTTCCAAACTGCTCTCACAAAAGGAAGGTTCAAGTTTTTGAGCTGAACGCACTCATCACAAAGAAGTTTCTGAGAATGCGTCTGTCTAGTTTTTATGTGAAGATATTTCGTTTGCCCGCATAGGCGTCAAATCGCTCCAAACATCCACTAGCAAATTCTACAAAAGGAGTGTTTCAAAAGTGCGCTATCAAAAGGAAGAGTCCACTATGTGAGTTGAATGCATAAAGCACACGGAAGTTTCTGAGAATACTTCTGTCTAGTTTTTAGGTGAAGATATTTCATTTCCCAGCATAGGCCTCAAAGCGCTCCAAATATCCACTTGCAGATTCTACAAAAAGAGTGTTTCCAAACTGCTCTTTCAAAAGGAAGGTTCAAGTCTGTGAGTTGAGGGCACTCATCACAAAGGAGTTTCTGAGAATGCTTCTGTCTAGTTTTTATATGAAGATCTTTCCTTTTCCAATAGAGGCCTCAAAGCGCTTCAAATAAACACTTGCAGATTCTACAAAAGGAGTGTTTCAAAACAGTTCTACCAAAAGGAACGTTCAAGTCTGTGAGTTGAAGGCATTCATCACACAGAAGTTTCTGAGAATGCTTCTGTCTAGTTTTCAGGTGAAGATATTGCTTTTCCCAGCCTAGGCCTCAAAGCGCTCCAAGTATCCACTTGCAGATTCTACAAAAAGAGAGCTTCATAGCTGCTCTTTCAGAAGGAAGGTTCAAGTCCGTGTGTTGAATGCACTCACCACAAAGAAGTTTCTGAGAATGCATCTGTCTAGTTCTTACGTGAAGATATTTCCTTTTCCAGCTTAGGCTTCAAAGCGCTCCCAATAAACACTTGCAAATTCTACTAAAGGAGTGTTTCAAAACAGTTCTTTCAAAAGGAACGTTCATGTCTGTGAGTTGAGTGCACTCAACGAACAGAAGTTTCTTACCGTGCTTCTGTATAGTTTTCATGTGAGGATATTTCCTTTTCCAGCATAGGCCTCAAAGCGCTCCAAATATCCACTTGCCGATTCTACAAAAACAGTGTTTCAAAACTGTTCTATCAAAAGGAAGGTTCAACACTATGAGTAGAATGCACTCATCACAAAGGAGTTGCTGAGAATGCTTCTCTCTAGTTTTTATATGAAGATATTTCCTTTTGTAGCCTAGGCCTCAAAGCGCTCCAAATAGCCACTTGCAGATTCTACAAAAAGAGGGTTTCAAATCTCTTCTATCAAAAGAAAGGTTCAACTCTGTGAGTGGAATGCACTGATCAGAAAGAAGTTTCTGAGAATGATTCTAGTTTTCATCTGCATGTATTTCCTTTTCCACTAGATGCCGCAATCGCACCAAATATCCACTTGCAGTTTCCACAAAAAGAGTGCTGCAGAACTGCTCCATGAGAAGGAATGTTCAACTCTGTGAGTTCAATCCCCTCATGACATAGAAGTTTCTGGAAATGCTTCTGTCTAGTTGGTATAGGAAGATATTTCCTTTTCCAGCATAAGCCTCAAAGAGCTCCAAATATCCACTTGCGGATTCTGCAAAAACAGTGTTTCAAAACTGGTCGATCAAAAGGAACGTTCAACTCTGTGAGTTGAATGCACTCATCACACAGACGTTTCTGAGAATGCTTCTGTCTAGTTCTTACGTGAAGATATTTCCTTTTCCAGCTTAGGCCTCAAAGCGCTCCAAATAAACACTTGCAGATTCTACAAAAGGAGTGTTTCAAAACTGCTCTATCAAAAGGAAGGTTCAAGTCTGTGAGTTGAATGCACTCATCACAAAGAGGTTTCTGAGAATGCTGCTGTCTAGTTTTTATGTGAAGATATTTCCTTTTCCTCGCATAGACCTCAAATCGCTCCAGATATCCACTTGCAGATTTTACAGAAAGAGTGTTTCCAAACTGCTCTATCTAAAGGCACGTTCAACTCTGTGAGTTGAATGCACGCATTGCGAAGAACTTTCTGAGAATGCTTCTCTCTAGCTTTTAGGTGAAGATATTCCATTTCACAGCATAGGCCTCAAAGTGCTCCAAATAACCACTTGCAGATTTTACAAAAAGAATGTTTCAAAACTGCTCTTTCTAAAGGAAGGTTCAAGTCTGTGAGTTGAATGCACTCAACACAAAGAAGTTTCTGAGAATGCCTCTGTCCAGTTTTCATGTGAAGATATTTCCTTTTCCAGCATAGGCCCCAAACCGCTCCAAATATTCACTTGCAGAGTCTACAAAAAGAGTGTTTCCAAACTTCTCTATCAACTGGTAGGTACAACTCCGTGAGTTGAATGCCCTCATCACCAAGAAGTTTCTGAGAATGCTTCTCTCTAGTTTTGATGGGAAGATATTTCCTTTTCCAACATAGGTCTCATGGTGCTCCGAATAAACACTTGCAGATTCTACAAACTTAGTGTTTCAAAACTGTTCTATGAAAAGGAACGTTCAAGTCTGGGAGTTGAATGAACTCATCACAAAGACGTTTCTCAGAATGCTTCTGTCTAGTTTTTAGGTGAAGATATTTCATTTCCCAGCATAGGCCTCAAAGCGCTCCAAATATCCACTTGCAGATTCTACAAAAAGAGTGTTTCCAAACTGCTCTTACAAAAGGAAAGTTCAAGTCTGTGAGCTGAACGAACTCATCACAAAGAAGTTTCTGAGAATGCGTCTGTCTAGTTTTTAAGTGTGGAAATTTCGTTTGCCAGCATAGGCCTCAAATCGCTCCAAACATCCACTAGCAAATTCTACAAAAGGAGTGTTTCAAAAGTGCGCTATCAAAAGAAAGAGTCCACTATGTGAGTTGAATGCATAAAGCACACGGAAGTTTCTGAGAATGCTTCTGTCTAGTTTTTAGGTGAAGATATTTCATTTCCCAGCATAGGCCACAAAGCGCTCCAAATAGCCACTTGCAGATTCTACAAAAAGAGTGTTTCCAAACTGCTCTTTCAAAAGGAAGGTTCAAGTCTGTGAGTTGAGTGCCCTCATCACAAAGAAGTTTCTGAGAATGCTTCTGTCTAGTTTTTATATGAGGGTCCTTCCTTTTCCAACATAGTCCTCAAAGCGCTCCAAATAAACACTTGCAGATTCTACAAAAGGAGTGTTTCAAAACAGTTCTATCAAAAGGAACGTTCAAGTCTGTGAGTTGAATGCATTCATCACACAGAAGTTTCTGAGAATGCTTCTGTCTAGTTTTTAGGTGAAGATATTGCTTTTCCCAGCCTAGGCCTCAAAGCGCTCCAAGTATCCACTTGCAGATTCTACAAAAAGAGAGCTTCATAGCTGCTCTTTCAAAAGGAAGGTTCAAGTTTGTGTGTTGAATGCACTCATCACAAAGAAGTTTCTGAGAATGCTTCTGTCTAGTTCTTACGTGAAGATATTTCCTTTTCCAGCTAAGCTTCAAAGCGCTCCAAATAAACACTTGCAAATTCTACTAAAGGAGTGTTTCAAAACAGTTCTTTCAAAAGGAACGTTCAAGTCTGTGAGTTGAATGCACTCAACGAACAGAAGTTTCTTAGAGTGCTTCTGTATAGTTTTCATGTGAAGATATTTCCTTTTCCAGCATAGGCCTCAAAGCGCTCCAAATATCCACTTGCAGATGCTACAAAAAGAGTGTTTCCAAACTGCTCTCACAAAAGGAAGGTTCAAGTTTTTGAGCTGAACGCACTCATCAAAAAGAAGTTTCTGAGAATGCGTCTGTCTAGTTTTTATGTGAAGATATTTCGTTTGCCCGCCTAGGCCTCAAATCGCTCCAAACATCCACTAGCAAATTCTACAAAAGGAGTGTTTCAAAAGTGCGCTATCAAAAGGAAGAGTCCACTATGTGAGTTGAATGCATAAAGCACACGGAAGTTTCTGAGAATACTTCTGTCTAGTTTTTAGGTGAAGATATTTCATTTCCCAGCATAGGCCTCAAAGCGCTCCAAATATCCACTTGCAGATTCTACAAAAAGAGTGTTTCCAAACTGCTCTTTCAAAAGGAAGGTTCAAGTCTGTGAGTTGAGGGCACTCATCACAAAGGAGTTTCTGAGAATGCTTCTGTCTAGTTTTTATATGAAGATCTTTCCTTTTCCAATAGAGGCCTCAAAGCGCTTCAAATAAACACTTGCAGATTCTACAAAAGGAGTGTTTCAAAACAGTTCTACCAAAAGGAACGTTCAAGTCTGTGAGTTGAAGGCATTCATCACACAGAAGTTTCTGAGAATGCTTCTGTCTAGTTTTCAGGTGAAGATATTGCTTTTCCCAGCCTAGGCCTCAAAGCGCTCCAAGTATCCACTTGCAGATTCTACAAAAAGAGAGCTTCATAGCTGCTCTTTCAGAAGGAAGGTTCAAGTCCGTGTGTTGAATGCACTCACCACAAAGAAGTTTCTGAGAATGCATCTGTCTAGTTCTTACGTGAAGATATTTCCTTTTCCAGCTTAGGCTTCAAAGCGCTCCCAATAAACACTTGCAAATTCTACTAAAGGAGTGTTTCAAAACAGTTCTTTCAAAAGGAACGTTCATGTCTGTGAGTTGAGTGCACTCAACGAACAGAAGTTTCTTACCGTGCTTCTGTATAGTTTTCATGTGAGGATATTTCCTTTTCCAGCATAGGCCTCAAAGCGCTCCAAATATCCACTTGCCGATTCTACAAAAACAGTGTTTCAAAACTGTTCTATCAAAAGGAAGGTTCAACACTATGAGTAGAATGCACTCATCACAAAGGAGTTGCTGAGAATGCTTCTCTCTAGTTTTTATATGAAGATATTTCCTTTTGTAGCCTAGGCCTCAAAGCGCTCCAAATAGCCACTTGCAGATTCTACAAAAAGAGGGTTTCAAATCTCTTCTATCAAAAGAAAGGTTCAACTCTGTGAGTGGAATGCACTGATCAGAAAGAAGTTTCTGAGAATGATTCTAGTTTTCATCTGCATGTATTTCCTTTTCCACTAGATGCCGCAATCGCACCAAATATCCACTTGCAGTTTCCACAAAAAGAGTGCTGCAGAACTGCTCCATGAGAAGGAATGTTCAACTCTGTGAGTTCAATCCCCTGATGACATAGAAGTTTCTGGAAATGCTTCTGTCTAGTTGGTATAGGAAGATATTTCCTTTTCCAGCATAAGCCTCAAAGCGCTCCAAATATCCACTTGCAGATTCTACAAAAAGAGTGTTTCCAAACTGCTCTTTCAAAAGGAAGGTTCAAGTCTGTGAGTTGAATGCACTCAACACAAAGAAGTTTCTGAGAACGCTTCTGTCCAGTTTTCATGTGAAGATATTTCCTTTTCCAGCATAGGCCTCAAAACGCTCCAAATATCCACTTGCCGATACTACAAAAACAGTGTTTCAAAATTGTTCTATCAAAAGGAAGGTTCAACACTATGAGTAGAATGCACTCATCACAATGGAGTTGCTGAGAATGCTTCTCTCTAGTTTTTATGTGAAGATATTTCCTTTTCTAGCCTAGGCCTCAAAGCGCTCCAAATAGCCACTTGCAGATTCTACAAAAAGAGGGTTTCAAATCTCTTCTATCAAAAGAAAGGTTCAACTCTGTGAGTGGAATGCACTCATCAGAAAGAAGTTTCTGAGAATGATTCTATCTAGTTTTCATCTGCATGTATTTCCTTTTCCACTAGATGCCGCAATCGCACCAAATATCCACTTGCAGTTTCCACAAAAAGAGTGCTGCAGAACTGCTCCATGAAAAGGAATGTTCAACTCTGTGAGTTCAATCCCCTGATGACATAGAAGTTTCTGAAAATGCTTCTGTCTAGTTGGTATAGGAAGATATTTCCTTTTCCAGCATAAGCCTCAAAGAGCTCCAAATATCCACTTGCGGATTCTGCAAAAACAGTGTTTCAAAACTGGTCGATCAAAAGGAACGTTCAACTCTGTGAGTTGAATGCACTCATCACACAGAAGTTTCTGAGAATGCTTCCGTCTAGTTCTTACGTGAAGATATTTCCTTTTCCAGCTTAGGCCTCAAAGCGCTCCAAATAAACACTTGCAGATTCTACAAAAGGAGTGTTTCAAAACTGCTCTATCAAAAGGAAGGTTCAAGTCTGTGAGTTGAATGCACTCATCACAAAGAGGTTTCTGAGAATGCTGCTGTCTAGTTTTTATGTGAAGATATTTCCTTTTCCTCGCATAGACCTCAAATCGCTCCAGATATCCACTTGCAGATTTTACAGAAAGGGTGTTTCCAGACTGCTCTATCTAAAGGCACGTTCAACTCTGTGAGTTGAATGCACGCATTGCGAAGAACTTTCTGAGAATGCTTCTCTCTAGCTTTTAGGTGAAGATATCCCATTTCACAGCATAGGCCTCAAAGTGCTCCAAATAACCACTTGCAGATTTTACAAAAAGAATGTTTCAAAACTGCTCTTTCTAAAGGAAGGTTCAAGTCTGTGAGTTGAATGCACTCAACACAAAGAAGTTTCTGAGAATGCTTCTGTCCAGGTTTCATGTGAAGATATTTCCTTTTCCAGCATAGGCCCCAAACCGCTCCAAATATTCACTTGCAGAGTCTACAAAAAGAGTGTTTCCAAACTTCTCTATCAACTGGTAGGTACAACTCCGTGAGTTGAATGCCCTCATCACCAAGAAGTTTCTGAGAATGCTTCTCTCTAGTTTTGATGGGAAGATATTTCCTTTTCCAACATAGGCCTCAAGGTGCTCCGAATAAACACTTGCAGATTCTACAAACTTAGTGTTTCAAAACTGTTCTATCAAAAGGAACGTTCAAGCCTGGGAGTTGAATGAACTCATCACAAAGAAGTTTCTCAGAATGCTTCTGTCTAGTTTTTAGGTGAAGATATTTCATTTCCCAGCATAGGCCTCAAAGCGCTCCAAATATCCACTTGCAGATTCTACAAAAAGAGTGTTTCCAAACTGCTCTTACAAAAGGAAAGTTCAAGTCTGTGAGCTGAACGAACTCATCACAAAGAAGTTTCTGAGAATGCGTCTGTCTAGTTTTTAAGTGTGGAAATTTCGTTTGCCAGCATAGGCCTCAAATCGCTCCAAACATCCACTAGCAAATTCTACAAAAGGAGTGTTTCAAAAGTGCGCTATCAAAAGAAAGAGTCCACTATGTGAGTTGAATGCATAAAGCACACGGAAGTTTCTGAGAATGCTTCTGTCTAGTTTTTAGGTGAAGATATTTCATTTCCCAGCATAGGCCACAAAGCGCTCCAAATAGCCACTTGCAGATTCTACAAAAAGAGTGTTTCCAAACTGCTCTTTCAAAAGGAAGGTTCAAGTCTGTGAGTTGAGTGCCCTCATCACAAAGAAGTTTCTCAGAATGCTTCTGTCTAGTTTTTATATGAGGGTCCTTCCTTTTCCAACATAGTCCTCAAAGCGCTCCAAATAAACACTTGCAGATTCTACAAAAGGAGTGTTTCAAAACAGTTCTCTCAAAAGGAACGTTCAAGTCTGTGAGTTGAATGCATTCATCACACAGAAGTTTCTGAGAATGCTTCTGTCTAGTTTTTAGGTGAAGATATTGCTTTTCCCAGCATAGGCCACAAAGCGCTCCAAATAGCCACTTGCAGATTCTACAAAAAGAGTGTTTCCAAACTGCTCTTTCAAAAGGAAGGTTCAAGTCTGTGAGTTGAGTGCCCTCATCACAAAGAAGTTTCTCAGAATGCTTCTGTCTAGTTTTTATATGAGGGTCCTTCCTTTTCCAACATAGTCCTCAAAGCGCTCCAAATAAACACTTGCAGATTCTACAAAAGGAGTGTTTCAAAACAGTTCTATCAAAAGGAACGTTCAAGTCTGTGAGTTGAATGCATTCATCACACAGAAGTTTCTGAGAATGCTTCTGTCTAGTTTTTAGGTGAAGATATTGCTTTTCCCAGCCTAGGCCTCAAAGCGCTCCAAGTATCCACTTGCAGATTCTACAAAAAGAGAGCTTCATAGCTGCTCTTTCAAAAGGAAGGTTCAAGTCTGTGTGTTGAATGCACTCATCACAAAGAAGTTTCTGAGAATGCTTCTGTCTAGTTCTTACGTGAAGATATTTCCTTTTCCAGCTAAGCTTCAAAGCGCTCCAAATAAACACTTGCAAATTCTACTAAAGGAGTGTTTCAAAACAGTTCTTTCAAAAGGAACGTTCAAGTCTGTGAGTTGAATGCACTCAACGAACAGAAGTTTCTTAGAGTGCTTCTGTATAATTTTCATGTGAAGATATTTCCTTTTCCAGCATAGGCCTCAAAGCGCTCCAAATATCCACTTGCCGATTCTACAAAAACAGTGTTTCAAAACTGTTCTATCAAAAGGAAGGTTCAACACTATGAGTAGAATGCACTCATCACAATGGAGTTGCTGAGAATGCTTCTCTCTAGTTTTTATGTGAAGATATTTCCTTTTCTAGCCTAGGCCTCAAAGCGCTCCAAATAGCCACTTGCAGATTCTACAAAAAGAGGGTTTCAAATCTCTTCTATCAAAAGAAAGGTTCAACTCTGTGAGTTGAATGCACTCATCAGAAAGAAGTTTCTGAGAATGATTCTATCTAGTTTTCATCTGTATGTATTTCCTTTTCCACTAGATGCCGCAATCGCACCAAATATCCACTTGCAGTTTCCACAAAAAGAGTGCTGCAGAACTGCTCCATGAAAAGGAATGTTCAACTCTGTGAGTTCAATCCCCTGATGACATAGAAGTTTCTGAAAATGCTTCTGTCTAGTTGGTATAGGAAGATATTTCCTTTTCCAGCATAAGCCTCAAAGAGCTCCAAATATCCACTTGCGGATTCTGCAAAAACAGTGTTTCAAAACTGGTCGATCAAAAGGAACGTTCAACTCTGTGAGTTGAATGCACTCATCACACAGAAGTTTCTGAGAATGCTTCCGTCTAGTTCTTACGTGAAGATATTTCCTTTTCCAGCTTAGGCCTCAAAGCGCTCCAAATAAACACTTGCAGATTCTACAAAAGGAGTGTTTCAAAACTGCTCTATCAAAAGGAAGGTTCAAGTCTGTGAGTTGAATGCACTCATCACAAAGAGGTTTCTGAGAATGCTGCTGTCTAGTTTTTATGTGAAGATATTTCCTTTTCCTCGCATAGACCTCAAATCGCTCCAGATATCCACTTGCAGATTTTACAGAAAGGGTGTTTCCAGACTGCTCTATCTAAAGGCACGTTCAACTCTGTGAGTTGAATGCACGCATTGCGAAGAACTTTCTGAGAATGCTTCTCTCTAGCTTTTAGGTGAAGATATCCCATTTCACAGCATAGGCCTAAAAGTGCTCCAAATAACCACTTGCAGGTTTTACAAAAAGAATGTTTCAAAACTGCTCTTTCTAAAGGAAGGTTCAAGTCTGTGAGTTGAATGCACTCAACACAAAGAAGTTTCTGAGAATGCTTCTGTCCAGGTTTCATGTGAAGATATTTCCTTTTCCAGCATAGGCCCCAAACCGCTCCAAATATTCACTTGCAGAGTCTACAAAAAGAGTGTTTCCAAACTTCTCTATCAACTGGTAGGTACAACTCCGTGAGTTGAATGCCCTCATCACCAAGAAGTTTCTGAGAATGCTTCTCTCTAGTTTTGATGGGAAGATATTTCCTTTTCCAACATAGGCCTCAAGGTGCTCCGAATAAACACTTGCAGATTCTACAAACTTAGTGTTTCAAAACTGTTCTATGAAAAGGAACGTTCAAGCCTGGGAGTTGAATGAACTCATCACAAAGAAGTTTCTCAGAATGCTTCTGTCTAGTTTTTAGGTGAAGATATTTCATTTCCCAGCATAGGCCTCAAAGCGCTCCAAATATCCACTTGCAGATTCTACAAAAAGAGTGTTTCCAAACTGCTCTTACAAAAGGAAAGTTCAAGTCTGTGAGCTGAACGAACTCATCACAAAGAAGTTTCTGAGAATGCGTCTGTCTAGTTTTTAAGTGTGGAAATTTCGTTTGCCAGCATAGGCCTCAAATCGCTCCAAACATCCACTAGCAAATTCTACAAAAGGAGTGTTTCAAAAGTGCGCTATCAAAAGAAAGAGTCCACTATGTGAGTTGAATGCATAAAGCACACGGAAGTTTCTGAGAATGCTTCTGTCTAGTTTTTAGGTGAAGATATTTCATTTCCCAGCATAGGCCACAAAGCGCTCCAAATAGCCACTTGCAGATTCTACAAAAAGAGTGTTTCCAAACTGCTCTTTCAAAAGGAAGGTTCAAGTCTGTGAGTTGAGTGCCCTCATCACAAAGAAGTTTCTGAGAATGCTTCTGTCTAGTTTTTATATGAGGGTCCTTCCTTTTCCAACATAGTCCTCAAAGCGCTCCAAATAAACACTTGCAGATTCTACAAAAGGAGTGTTTCAAAACAGTTCTATCAAAAGGAACGTTCAAGTCTGTGAGTTGAATGCATTCATCACACAGAAGTTTCTGAGAATGCTTCTGTCTAGTTTTTAGGTGAAGATATTGCTTTTCCCAGCCTAGGCCTCAAAGCGCTCCAAGTATCCACTTGCAGATTCTACAAAAAGAGAGCTTCATAGCTGCTCTTTCAAAAGGAAGGTTCAAGTTTGTGTGTTGAATGCACTCATCACAAAGAAGTTTCTGAGAATGCTTCTGTCTAGTTCTTACGTGAAGATATTTCCTTTTCCAGCTAAGCTTCAAAGCGCTCCAAATAAACACTTGCAAATTCTACTAAAGGAGTGTTTCAAAACAGTTCTTTCAAAAGGAACGTTCAAGTCTGTGAGTTGAATGCACTCAACGAACAGAAGTTTCTTAGAGTGCTTCTGTATAGTTTTCATGTGAAGATATTTCCTTTTCCAGCATAGGCCTCAAAGCGCTCCAAATATCCACTTGCCGATTCTACAAAAACAGTGTTTCAAAACTGTCCTATCAAAAGGAAGGTTCAACACTATGAGTAGAATGCACTCATCACAATGGAGTTGCTGAGAATGCTTCTCTCTAGTTTTTATGTGAAGATATTTCCTTTTCTAGCCTAGGCCTCAAAGCGCTCCAAATAGCCACTTGCAGATTCTACGAAAAGAGGGTTTCAAATCTCTTCTATCAAAAGAAAGGTTCAACTCTGTGAGTTGAATGCACTCATCAGAAAGAAGTTTCTGAGAATGATTCTATCTAGTTTTCATCTGCATGTATTTCCTTTTCCACTAGATGCCGCAATCGCACCAAATATCCACTTGCAGTTTCCACAAAAAGAGTGCTGCAGAACTGCTCCATGAAAAGGAATGTTCAACTCTGTGAGTTCAATCCCCTGATGACATAGAAGTTTCTGAAAATGCTTCTGTCTAGTTGGTATAGGAAGATATTTCCTTTTCCAGCATAAGCCTCAAAGAGCTCCAAATATCCACTTGCGGATTCTGCAAAAACAGTGTTTCAAAACTGGTCGATCGAAAGGAACGTTCAACTATGTGAGTTGAATGCACTCATCACACAGAAGTTTCTGAGAATGCTTCCGTCTAGTTCTTACGTGAAGATATTTCCTTTTCCAGCTTAGGCCTCAAAGCGCTCCAAATAAACACTTGCAGATTCTACAAAAGGAGTGTTTCAAAACTGCTCTATCAAAAGGAAGGTTCAAGTCTGTGAGTTGAATGCACTCATCACAAAGAGGTTTCTGAGAATGCTGCTGTCTAGTTTTTATGTGAAGATATTTCCTTTTCCTCGCATAGACCTCAAATCGCTCCAGATATCCACTTGCAGATTTTACAGAAAGGGTGTTTCCAGACTGCTCTATCTAAAGGCACGTTCAACTCTGTGAGTTGAATGCACGCATTGCGAAGAACTTTCTGAGAATGCTTCTCTCTAGCTTTTAGGTGAAGATATCCCATTTCACAGCATAGGCCTCAAAGTGCTCCAAATAACCACTTGCAGATTTTACAAAAAGAATGTTTCAAAACTGCTCTTTCTAAAGGAAGGTTCAAGTCTGTGAGTTGAATGCACTCAACACAAAGAAGTTTCTGAGAATGCTTCTGTCCAGGTTTCATGTGAAGATATTTCCTTTTCCAGCATAGGCCCCAAACCGCTCCAAATATTCACTTGCAGAGTCTACAAAAAGAGTGTTTCCAAACTTCTCTATCAACTGGTAGGTACAACTCCGTGAGTTGAATGCCCTCATCACCAAGAAGTTTCTGAGAATGCTTCTCTCTAGTTTTGATGGGAAGATATTTCCTTTTCCAACATAGGCCTCAAGGTGCTCCGAATAAACACTTGCAGATTCTACAAACTTAGTGTTTCAAAACTGTTCTATCAAAAGGAACGTTCAAGCCTGGGAGTTGAATGAACTCATCACAAAGAAGTTTCTCAGAATGCTTCTGTCTAGTTTTTAGGTGAAGATATTTCATTTCCCAGCATAGGCCTCAAAGCGCTCCAAATATCCACTTGCAGATTCTACAAAAAGAGTGTTTCCAAACTGCTCTTACAAAAGGAAAGTTCAAGTCTGTGAGCTGAACGAACTCATCACAAAGAAGTTTCTGAGAATGCGTCTGTCTAGTTTTTAAGTGTGGAAATTTCGTTTGCCAGCATAGGCCTCAAATCGCTCCAAACATCCACTAGCAAATTCTACAAAAGGAGTGTTTCAAAAGTGCGCTATCAAAAGAAAGAGTCCACTATGTGAGTTGAATGCATAAAGCACACGGAAGTTTCTGAGAATGCTTCTGTCTAGTTTTTAGGTGAAGATATTTCATTTCCCAGCATAGGCCACAAAGCGCTCCAAATAGCCACTTGCAGATTCTACAAAAAGAGTGTTTCCAAACTGCTCTTTCAAAAGGAAGGTTCAAGTCTGTGAGTTGAGTGCCCTCATCACAAAGAAGTTTCTGAGAATGCTTCTGTCTAGTTTTTATATGAGGGTCCTTCCTTTTCCAACATAGTCCTCAAAGCGCTCCAAATAAACACTTGCAGATTCTACAAAAGGAGTGTTTCAAAACAGTTCTATCAAAAGGAACGTTCAAGTCTGTGAGTTGAATGCATTCATCACACAGAAGTTTCTGAGAATGCTTCTGTCTAGTTTTTAGGTGAAGATATTGCTTTTCCCAGCCTAGGCCTCAAAGCGCTCCAAGTATCCACTTGCAGATTCTACAAAAAGAGAGCTTCATAGCTGCTCTTTCAAAAGGAAGGTTCAAGTCTGTGTGTTGAATGCACTCATCACAAAGAAGTTTCTGAGAATGCTTCTGTCTAGTTCTTACGTGAAGATATTTCCTTTTCCAGCTAAGCTTCAAAGCGCTCCAAATAAACACTTGCAAATTCTACTAAAGGAGTGTTTCAAAACAGTTCTTTCAAAAGGAACGTTCAAGTCTGTGAGTTGAATGCACTCAACGAACAGAAGTTTCTTAGAGTGCTTCTGTATAGTTTTCATGTGAAGATATTTCCTTTTCCAGCATAGGCCTCAAAGCGCTCCAAATATCCACTTGCAGATGCTACAAAAAGAGTGTTTCCAAACTGCTCTCACAAAAGGAAGGTTCAAGTTTTTGAGCTGAACGCACTCATCAAAAAGAAGTTTCTGAGAATGCGTCTGTCTAGTTTTTATGTGAAGATATTTCGTTTGCCCGCATAGGCCTCAAATCGCTCCAAACATCCACTAGCAAATTCTACAAAAGGAGTGTTTCAAAAGTGCGCTATCAAAAGGAAGAGTCCACTATGTGAGTTGAATGCATAAAGCACACGGAAGTTTCTGAGAATACTTCTGTCTAGTTTTTAGGTGAAGATGTTTCATTTCCCAGCATAGGCCTCAAAGCGCTCCAAATATCCACTTGCAGATTCTACAAAAAGAGTGTTTCCAAACTGCTCTTTCAAAAGGAAGGTTCAAGTCTGTGAGTTGAGGGCACTCATCACAAAGGAGTTTCTGAGAATGCTTCTGTCTAGTTTTTATATGAAGATCTTTCCTTTTCCAATAGAGGCCTCAAAGCGCTTCAAATAAACACTTGCAGATTCTACAAAAGGAGTGTTTCAAAACAGTTCTACCAAAAGGAACGTTCAAGTCTGTGAGTTGAAGGCATTCATCACACAGAAGTTTCTGAGAATGCTTCTGTCTAGTTTTCAGGTGAAGATATTGCTTTTCCCAGCCTAGGCCTCAAAGCGCTCCAAGTATCCACTTGCAGATTCTACAAAAAGAGAGCTTCATAGCTGCTCTTTCAGAAGGAAGGTTCAAGTCCGTGTGTTGAATGCACTCACCACAAAGAAGTTTCTGAGAATGCATCTGTCTAGTTCTTACGTGAAGATATTTCCTTTTCCAGCTTAGGCTTCAAAGCGCTCCCAATAAACACTTGCAAATTCTACTAAAGGAGTGTTTCAAAACAGTTCTTTCAAAAGGAACGTTCATGTCTGTGAGTTGAGTGCACTCAACGAACAGAAGTTTCTTACCGTGCTTCTGTATAGTTTTCATGTGAGGATATTTCCTTTTCCAGCATAGGCCTCAAAGCGCTCCAAATATCCACTTGCCGATTCTACAAAAACAGTGTTTCAAAACTGTTCTATCAAAAGGAAGGTTCAACACTATGAGTAGAATGCACTCATCACAAAGGAGTTGCTGAGAATGCTTCTCTCTAGTTTTTATATGAAGAGATTTCCTTTTGTAGCCTAGGCCTCAAAGCGCTCCAAATAGCCACTTGCAGATTCTACAAAAAGAGGGTTTCAAATCTCTTCTATCAAAAGAAAGGTTCAACTCTGTGAGTGGAATGCACTGATCAGAAAGAAGTTTCTGAGAATGATTCTAGTTTTCATCTGCATGTATTTCCTTTTCCACTAGATGCCGCAATCGCACCAAATATCCACTTGCAGTTTCCACAAAAAGAGTGCTGCAGAACTGCTCCATGAGAAGGAATGTTCAACTCTGTGAGTTCAATCCCCTGATGACATAGAAGTTTCTGGAAATGCTTCTGTCTAGTTGGTATAGGAAGATATTTCCTTTTCCAGCATAAGCCTCAAAGAGCTCCAAATATCCACTTGCGGATTCTGCAAAAACAGTGTTTCAAAACTGGTCGATCCAAAGGAACGTTCAACTCTGTGAGCTGAATGCACTCATCACACAGACGTTTCTGAGAATGCTTCTGTCTAGTTCTTACGTGAAGATATTTCCTTTTCCAGCTTAGGCCTCAAAGCGCTCCCAATAAACACTTGCAGATACTACAAAAGGAGTGTTTCAAAACTGCTCTATCAAAAGGAAGGTTCAAGTCTGTGAGTTGAATGCACTCATCACAAAGAGGTTTCTGAGAATGCTGCTGTCTAGTTTTTATGTGAAGATATTTCCTTTTCCTCGCACAGACCTCAAATCGCTCCAGATATCCACTTGCAGATTTTACAGAAAGAGTGTTTCCAAACTGCTCTATCTAAAGGCACGTTCAACTCTGTGAGTTGAATGCACGCATTGCGAAGAACTTTCTGAGAATGCTTCTCTCTAGCTTTTAGGTGAAGATATTCCATTTCACAGCATAGGCCTCAAAGTGATCCAAATAACCACTTGCAGATTTTACAAAAAGAATGTTTCAAAACTGCTCTTTCTAAAGGAAGGTTCAAGTCTGTGAGTTGAATGCACTCAACACAAAGAAGTTTCTGAGAACGCTTCTGTCCAGTTTTCATGTGAAGATATTTCCTTTTCCAGCATAGGCCTCAAACCGCTCCAAATATTCACTTGCAGAGTCTACAAAAAGAGTGTTTCCAAACTTCTCTATCAACTGGTAGGTACAACTCCGTGAGTTGAATGCCCTCATCACCAAGAAGTTTCTGAGAATGCTTCTCTCTAGTTTTGATGGGAAGATATTTCCTTTTCCAACATAGGCCTCAAGGTGCTCCGAATAGACACTTGCAGATTCTACAAACTTAGTGTTTCAAAACTGTTCTATCAAAAGGAACGTTCAAGCCTGGGAGTTGAATGAACTCATCACAAAGAAGTTTCTCAGAATGCTTCTGTCTAGTTTTTAGGTGAAGATATTTCATTTCCCAGCATAGGCCTCAAAGCGCTCCAAATATCCACTTGCAGATTCTACAAAAAGAGTGTTTCCAAACTGCTCTTACAAAAGGAAAGTTCAAGTCTGTGAGCTGAACGAACTCATCACAAAGAAGTTTCTGAGAATGCGTCTGTCTAGTTTTTAAGTGTGGAAATTTCGTTTGCCAGCATAGGCCTCAAATCGCTCCAAACATCCACTAGCAAATTCTACAAAAGGAGTGTTTCAAAAGTGCGTTATCAAAAGAAAGAGTCCACTATGTGAGTTGAATGCATAAAGCACACGGAAGTTTCTGAGAATGCTTCTGTCTAGTTTTTAGGTGAAGATATTTCATTTCCCAGCATAGGCCACAAAGCGCTCCAAATAGCCACTTGCAGATTCTACAAAAAGAGTGTTTCCAAACTGCTCTTTCAAAAGGAAGGTTCAAGTCTGTGAGTTGAGTGCCCTCATCACAAAGAAGTTTCTGAGAATGCTTCTGTCTAGTTTTTATATGAGGGTCCTTCCTTTTCCAACATAGTCCTCAAAGCGCTCCAAATAAACACTTGCAGATTCTACAAAAGGAGTGTTTCAAAACAGTTCTATCAAAAGGAACGTTCAAGTCTGTGAGTTGAATGCATTCATCACACAGAAGTTTCTGAGAATGCTTCTGTCTAGTTTTTAGGTGAAGATATTGCTTTTCCCAGCCTAGGCCTCAAAGCGCTCCAAGTATCCACTTGCAGATTCTACAAAAAGAGAGCTTCATAGCTGCTCTTTCAAAAGGAAGGTTCAAGTCTGTGTGTTGAATGCACTCATCACAAAGAAGTTTCTGAGAATGCTTCTGTCTAGTTCTTACGTGAAGATATTTCCTTTTCCAGCTAAGCTTCAAAGCGCTCCAAATAAACACTTGCAAATTCTACTAAAGGAGTGTTTCAAAACAGTTCTTTCAAAAGGAACGTTCAAGTCTGTGAGTTGAATGCACTCAACGAACAGAAGTTTCTTAGAGTGCTTCTGTATAGTTTTCATGTGAAGATATTTCCTTTTCCAGCATAGGCCTCAAAGCGCTCCAAATATCCACTTGCCGATTCTACAAAAACAGTGTTTCAAAACTGTTCTATCAAAAGGAAGGTTCAACACTATGAGTAGAATGCACTCATCACAATGGAGTTGCTGAGAATGCTTCTCTCTAGTTTTTATGTGAAGATATTTCCTTTTCTAGCCTAGGCCTCAAAGCGCTCCAAATAGCCACTTGCAGATTCTACAAAAAGAGGGTTTCAAATCTCTTCTATCAAAAGAAAGGTTCAACTCTGTGAGTTGAATGCACTCATCAGAAAGAAGTTTCTGAGAATGATTCTATCTAGTTTTCATCTGCATGTATTTCCTTTTCCACTAGATGCCGCAATCGCACCAAATATCCACTTGCAGTTTCCACAAAAAGAGTGCTGCAGAACTGCTCCATGAAAAGGAATGTTCAACTCTGTGAGTTCAATCCCATCATGACATAGAAGTTTCTGGAAATGCTTCTGTCTAGTTGGTATAGGAAGATATTTCCTTTTCCAGCATAAGCCTCAAAGAGCTCCAAATATCCACTTGCGGATTCTGCAAAAACAGTGTTTCAAAACTGGTCGATCAAAAGGAACGTTCAACTCTGTGAGCTGAATGCAATCATCACACAGACGTTTCTGAGAATGCTTCTGTCTAGTTCTTACGTGAAGATATTTCCTTTTCCAGCTTAGGCCTCAAAGCGCTCCCAATAAACACTTGCAGATTCTACAAAAGGAGTGTTTCAAAACTGCTCTATCAAAAGGAAGGTTCAAGTCTGTGAGTTGAATGCACTCATCACAAAGAGGTTTCTGAGAATGCTGCTGTCTAGTTTTTATGTGAAGATATTTCCTTTTCCTCGCATAGACCTCAAATCGCTCCAGATATCCACTTGCAGATTTTACAGAAAGAGTGTTTCCAAACTGCTCTATCTAAAGGCACGTTCAACTCTGTGAGTTGAATGCACGCATTGCGAAGAACTTTCTGAGAATGCTTCTCTCTAGCTTTTAGGTGAAGATATTCCATTTCACAGCATAGGCCTCAAAGTGCTCCAAATAACCACTTGCAGATTTTACAAAAAGAATGTTTCAAAACTGCTCTTTCTAAAGGATGGTTCAAGTCTGTGAGTTGAATGCACTCAACACAAAGAAGTTTCTGAGAACGCTTCTGTCCAGTTTTCATGTGAAGATATTTCCTTTTCCAGCATAGGCCTCAAACCGCTCCAAATATTCACTTGCAGAGTCTACAAAAAGAGTGTTTCCAAACTTCTCTATCAACTGGTAGGTACAACTCCGTGAGTTGAATGCCCTCATCACCAAGAAGTTTCTGAGAATGCTTCTCTCTAGTTTTGATGGGAAGATATTTCCTTTTCCAACATAGGCCTCAAGGTGCTCCGAATAGACACTTGCAGATTCTACAAACTTAGTGTTTCAAAACTGTTCTATCAAAAGGAACGTTCAAGCCTGGGAGTTGAATGAACTCATCACAAAGAAGTTTCTCAGAATGCTTCTGTCTAGTTTTTAGGTGAAGATATTTCATTTCCCAGCATAGGCCTCAAAGCGCTCCAAATATCCACTTGCAGATTCTACAAAAAGCGTGTTTCCAAACTGCTCTTACAAAAGGAAAGTTCAAGTCTGTGAGCTGAACGAACTCATCACAAAGAAGTTTCTGAGAATGCGTCTGTCTAGTTTTTAAGTGTGGAAATTTCGTTTGCCAGCATAGGCCTCAAATCGCTCCAAACATCCACTAGCAAATTCTACAAAAGGAGTGTTTCAAAAGTGCGTTATCAAAAGAAAGAGTCCACTATGTGAGTTGAATGCATAAAGCACACGGAAGTTTCTGAGAATGCTTCTGTCTAGTTTTTAGGTGAAGATATTTCATTTCCCAGCATAGGCCACAAAGCGCTCCAAATAGCCACTTGCAGATTCTACAAAAAGAGTGTTTCCAAACTGCTCTTTCAAAAGGAAGGTTCAAGTCTGTGAGTTGAGTGCCCTCATCACAAAGAAGTTTCTGAGAATGCTTCTGTCTAGTTTTTATATGAGGGTCCTTCCTTTTCCAACATAGTCCTCAAAGCGCTCCAAATAAACACTTGCAGATTCTACAAAAGGAGTGTTTCAAAACAGTTCTATCAAAAGGAACGTTCAAGTCTGTGAGTTGAATGCATTCATCACACAGAAGTTTCTGAGAATGCTTCTGTCTAGTTTTTAGGTGAAGATATTGCTTTTCCCAGCCTAGGCCTCAAAGCGCTCCAAGTATCCACTTGCAGATTCTACAAAAAGAGAGCTTCATAGCTGCTCTTTCAAAAGGAAGGTTCAAGTCTGTGTGTTGAATGCACTCATCACAAAGAAGTTTCTGAGAATGCTTCTGTCTAGTTCTTACGTGAAGATATTTCCTTTTCCAGCTAAGCTTCAAAGCGCTCCAAATAAACACTTGCAAATTCTACTAAAGGAGTGTTTCAAAACAGTTCTTTCAAAAGGAACGTTCAAGTCTGTGAGTTGAATGCACTCAACGAACAGAAGTTTCTTAGAGTGCTTCTGTATAGTTTTCATGTGAAGATATTTCCTTTTCCAGCATAGGCCTCAAAGCGCTCCAAATATCCACTTGCCGATTCTACAAAAACAGTGTTTCAAAACTGTTCTATCAAAAGGAAGGTTCAACACTATGAGTAGAATGCACTCATCACAATGGAGTTGCTGAGAATGCTTCTCTCTAGTTTCTATGTGAAGATATTTCCTTTTCTAGCCTAGGCCTCAAAGCGCTCCAAATAGCCACTTGCAGATTCTACAAAAAGAGGGTTTCAAATCTCTTCTATCAAAAGAAAGGTTCAACTCTGTGAGTTGAATGCACTCATCAGAAAGAAGTTTCTGAGAATGATTCTATCTAGTTTTCATCTGCATGTATTTCCTTTTCCACTAGATGCCGCAATCGCACCAAATATCCACTTGCAGTTTCCACAAAAAGAGTGCTGCAGAACTGCTCCATGAAAAGGAATGTTCAACTCTGTGAGTTCAATCCCCTGATGACATAGAAGTTTCTGAAAATGCTTCTGTCTAGTTGGTATAGGAAGATATTTCCTTTTCCAGCATAAGCCTCAAAGAGCTCCAAATATCCACTTGCGGATTCTGCAAAAACAGTGTTTCAAAACTGGTCGATCAAAAGGAACGTTCAACTCTGTGAGTTGAATGCACTCATCACACAGAAGTTTCTGAGAATGCTTCCGTCTAGTTCTTACGTGAAGATATTTCCTTTTCCAGCTTAGGCCTCAAAGCGCTCCAAATAAACACTTGCAGATTCTACAAAAGGAGTGTTTCAAAACTGCTCTATCAAAAGGAAGGTTCAAGTCTGTGAGTTGAATGCACTCATCACAAAGAGGTTTCTGAGAATGCTGCTGTCTAGTTTTTATGTGAAGATATTTCCTTTTCCTCGCATAGACCTCAAATCGCTCCAGATATCCACTTGCAGATTTTACAGAAAGGGTGTTTCCAGACTGCTCTATCTAAAGGCACGTTCAACTCTGTGAGTTGAATGCACGCATTGCGAAGAACTTTCTGAGAATGCTTCTCTCTAGCTTTTAGGTGAAGATATCCCATTTCACAGCATAGGCCTCAAAGTGCTCCAAATAACCACTTGCAGGTTTTACAAAAAGAATGTTTCAAAACTGCTCTTTCTAAAGGAAGGTTCAAGTCTGTGAGTTGAATGCACTCAACACAAAGAAGTTTCTGAGAATGCTTCTGTCCAGGTTTCATGTGAATATATTTCCTTTTCCAGCATAGGCCCCAAACCGCTCCAAATATTCACTTGCAGAGTCTACAAAAAGAGTGTTTCCAAACTTCTCTATCAACTGGTAGGTACAACTCCGTGAGTTGAATGCCCTCATCACCAAGAAGTTTCTGAGAATGCTTCTCTCTAGTTTTGATGGGAAGATATTTCCTTTTCCAACATAGGCCTCAAGGTGCTCCGAATAAACACTTGCAGATTCTACAAACTTAGTGTTTCAAAACTGTTCTATGAAAAGGAACGTTCAAGCCTGGGAGTTGAATGAACTCATCACAAAGAAGTTTCTCAGAATGCTTCTGTCTAGTTTTTAGGTGAAGATATTTCATTTCCCAGCATAGGCCTCAAAGCGCTCCAAATATCCACTTGCAGATTCTACAAAAAGAGTGTTTCCAAACTGCTCTTACAAAAGGAAAGTTCAAGTCTGTGAGCTGAACGAACTCATCACAAAGAAGTTTCTGAGAATGCGTCTGTCTAGTTTTTAAGTGTGGAAATTTCGTTTGCCAGCATAGGCCTCAAATCGCTCCAAACATCCACTAGCAAATTCTACAAAAGGAGTGTTTCAAAAGTGCGCTATCAAAAGAAAGAGTCCACTATGTGAGTTGAATGCATAAAGCACACGGAAGTTTCTGAGAATGCTTCTGTCTAGTTTTTAGGTGAAGATATTTCATTTCCCAGCATAGGCCACAAAGCGCTCCAAATAGCCACTTGCAGATTCTACAAAAAGAGTGTTTCCAAACTGCTCTTTCAAAAGGAAGGTTCAAGTCTGTGAGTTGAGTGCCCTCATCACAAAGAAGTTTCTGAGAATGCTTCTGTCTAGTTTTTATATGAGGGTCCTTCCTTTTCCAACATAGTCCTCAAAGCGCTCCAAATAAACACTTGCAGATTCTACAAAAGGAGTGTTTCAAAACAGTTCTATCAAAAGGAACGTTCAAGTCTGTGAGTTGAATGCATTCATCACACAGAAGTTTCTGAGAATGCTTCTGTCTAGTTTTTAGGTGAAGATATTGCTTTTCCCAGCCTAGGCCTCAAAGCGCTCCAAGTATCCACTTGCAGATTCTACAAAAAGAGAGCTTCATAGCTGCTCTTTCAAAAGGAAGGTTCAAGTCTGTGTGTTGAATGCACTCATCACAAAGAAGTTTCTGAGAATGCTTCTGTCTAGTTCTTACGTGAAGATATTTCCTTTTCCAGCTAAGCTTCAAAGCGCTCCAAATAAACACTTGCAAATTCTACTAAAGGAGTGTTTCAAAACAGTTCTTTCAAAAGGAACGTTCAAGTCTGTGAGTTGAATGCACTCAACGAACAGAAGTTTCTTAGAGTGCTTCTGTATAGTTTTCATGTGAAGATATTTCCTTTTCCAGCATAGGCCTCAAAGCGCTCCAAATATCCACTTGCCGATTCTACAAAAACAGTGTTTCAAAACTGTTCTATCAAAAGGAAGGTTCAACACTATGAGTAGAATGCACTCATCACAATGGAGTTGCTGAGAATGCTTCTCTCTAGTTTTTATGTGAAGATATTTCCTTTTCTAGCCTAGGCCTCAAAGCGCTCCAAATAGCCACTTGCAGATTCTACGAAAAGAGGGTTTCAAATCTCTTCTATCAAAAGAAAGGTTCAACTCTGTGAGTTGAATGCACTCATCAGAAAGAAGTTTCTGAGAATGATTCTATCTAGTTTTCATCTGCATGTATTTCCTTTTCCACTAGATGCCGCAATCGCACCAAATATCCACTTGCAGTTTCCACAAAAAGAGTGCTGCAGAACTGCTCCATGAAAAGGAATGTTCAACTCTGTGAGTTCAATCCCCTGATGACATAGAAGTTTCTGAAAATGCTTCTGTCTAGTTGGTATAGGAAGATATTTCCTTTTCCAGCATAAGCCTCAAAGAGCTCCAAATATCCACTTGCGGATTCTGCAAAAACAGTGTTTCAAAACTGGTCGATCGAAAGGAACGTTCAACTATGTGAGTTGAATGCACTCATCACACAGAAGTTTCTGAGAATGCTTCCCTCTAGTTCTTACGTGAAGATATTTCCTTTTCCAGCTTAGGCCTCAAAGCGCTCCAAATAAACACTTGCAGATTCTACAAAAGGAGTGTTTCAAAACTGCTCTATCAAAAGGAAGGTTCAAGTCTGTGAGTTGAATGCACTCATCACAAAGAGGTTTCTGAGAATGCTGCTGTCTAGTTTTTATGTGAAGATATTTCCTTTTCCTCGCATAGACCTCAAATCGCTCCAGATATCCACTTGCAGATTTTACAGAAAGGGTGTTTCCAGACTGCTCTATCTAAAGGCACGTTCAACTCTGTGAGTTGAATGCACGCATTGCGAAGAACTTTCTGAGAATGCTTCTCTCTAGCTTTTAGGTGAAGATATCCCATTTCACAGCATAGGCCTCAAAGTGCTCCAAATAACCACTTGCAGATTTTACAAAAAGAATGTTTCAAAACTGCTCTTTCTAAAGGAAGGTTCAAGTCTGTGAGTTGAATGCACTCAACACAAAGAAGTTTCTGAGAATGCTTCTGTCCAGGTTTCATGTGAAGATATTTCCTTTTCCAGCATAGGCCCCAAACCGCTCCAAATATTCACTTGCAGAGTCTACAAAAAGAGTGTTTCCAAACTTCTCTATCAACTGGTAGGTACAACTCCGTGAGTTGAATGCCCTCATCACCAAGAAGTTTCTGAGAATGCTTCTCTCTAGTTTTGATGGGAAGATATTTCCTTTTCCAACATAGGCCTCAAGGTGCTCCGAATAAACACTTGCAGATTCTACAAACTTAGTGTTTCAAAACTGTTCTATCAAAAGGAACGTTCAAGCCTGGGAGTTGAATGAACTCATCAGAAAGAAGTTTCTCAGAATGCTTCTGTCTAGTTTTTAGGTGAAGATATTTCATTTCCCAGCATAGGCCTCAAAGCGCTCCAAATATCCACTTGCAGATTCTACAAAAAGAGTGTTTCCAAACTGCTCTTACAAAAGGAAAGTTCAAGTCTGTGAGCTGAACGAACTCATCACAAAGAAGTTTCTGAGAATGCGTCTGTCTAGTTTTTAAGTGTGGAAATTTCGTTTGCCAGCATAGGCCTCAAATCGCTCCAAACATCCACTAGCAAATTCTACAAACGGAGTGTTTCAAAAGTGCGCTATCAAAAGAAAGAGTCCACTATGTGAGTTGAATGCATAAAGCACACGGAAGTTTCTGAGAATGCTTCTGTCTAGTTTTTAGGTGAAGATATTTCATTTCCCAGCATAGGCCACAAAGCGCTCCAAATAGCCACTTGCAGATTCTACAAAAAGAGTGTTTCCAAACTGCTCTTTCAAAAGGAAGGTTCAAGTCTGTGAGTTGAGTGCCCTCATCACAAAGAAGTTTCTGAGAATGCTTCTGTCTAGTTTTTATATGAGGGTCCTTCCTTTTCCAACATAGTCCTCAAAGCGCTCCAAATAAACACTTGCAGATTCTACAAAAGGAGTGTTTCAAAACAGTTCTATCAAAAGGAACGTTCAAGTCTGTGAGTTGAATGCATTCATCACACAGAAGTTTCTGAGAATGCTTCTGTCTAGTTTTTAGGTGAAGATATTGCTTTTCCCAGCCTAGGCCTCAAAGCGCTCCAAGTATCCACTTGCAGATTCTACAAAAAGAGAGCTTCATAGCTTCTCTTTCAAAAGGAAGGTTCAAGTCTGTGTGTTGAATGCACTCATCACAAAGAAGTTTCTGAGAATGCTTCTGTCTAGTTCTTACGTGAAGATATTTCCTTTTCCAGCTAAGCTTCAAAGCGCTCCAAATAAACACTTGCAAATTCTACTAAAGGAGTGTTTCAAAACAGTTCTTTCAAAAGGAACGTTCAAGTCTGTGAGTTGAATGCACTCAACGAACAGAAGTTTCTTAGAGTGCTTCTGTATAGTTTTCATGTGAAGATATTTCCTTTTCCAGCATAGGCCTCAAAGCGCTCCAAATATCCACTTGCAGATGCTACAAAAAGAGTGTTTCCAAACTGCTCTCACAAAAGGAAGGTTCAAGTTTTTGAGCTGAACGCACTCATCACAAAGAAGTTTCTGAGAATGCGTCTGTCTAGTTTTTATGTGAAGATATTTCGTTTGCCCGCATAGGCGTCAAATCGCTCCAAACATCCACTAGCAAATTCTACAAAAGGAGTGTTTCAAAAGTGCGCTATCAAAAGGAAGAGTCCACTATGTGAGTTGAATGCATAAAGCACACGGAAGTTTCTGAGAATACTTCTGTCTAGTTTTTAGGTGAAGATATTTCATTTCCCAGCATAGGCCTCAAAGCGCTCCAAATATCCACTTGCAGATTCTACAAAAAGAGTGTTTCCAAACTGCTCTTTCAAAAGGAAGGTTCAAGTCTGTGAGTTGAGGGCACTCATCACAAAGGAGTTTCTGAGAATGCTTCTGTCTAGTTTTTATATGAAGATCTTTCCTTTTCCAATAGAGGCCTCAAAGCGCTTCAAATAAACACTTGCAGATTCTACAAAAGGAGTGTTTCAAAACAGTTCTACCAAAAGGAACGTTCAAGTCTGTGAGTTGAAGGCATTCATCACACAGAAGTTTCTGAGAATGCTTCTGTCTAGTTTTCAGGTGAAGATATTGCTTTTCCCAGCCTAGGCCTCAAAGCGCTCCAAGTATCCACTTGCAGATTCTACAAAAAGAGAGCTTCATAGCTGCTCTTTCAGAAGGAAGGTTCAAGTCCGTGTGTTGAATGCACTCACCACAAAGAAGTTTCTGAGAATGCATCTGTCTAGTTCTTACGTGAAGATATTTCCTTTTCCAGCTTAGGCTTCAAAGCGCTCCCAATAAACACTTGCAAATTCTACTAAAGGAGTGTTTCAAAACAGTTCTTTCAAAAGGAACGTTCATGTCTGTGAGTTGAGTGCACTCAACGAACAGAAGTTTCTTACCGTGCTTCTGTATAGTTTTCATGTGAGGATATTTCCTTTTCCAGCATAGGCCTCAAAGCGCTCCAAATATCCACTTGCCGATTCTACAAAAACAGTGTTTCAAAACTGTTCTATCAAAAGGAAGGTTCAACACTATGAGTAGAATGCACTCATCACAAAGGAGTTGCTGAGAATGCTTCTCTCTAGTTTTTATATGAAGATATTTCCTTTTGTAGCCTAGGCCTCAAAGCGCTCCAAATAGCCACTTGCAGATTCTACAAAAAGAGGGTTTCAAATCTCTTCTATCAAAAGAAAGGTTCAACTCTGTGAGTGGAATGCACTGATCAGAAAGAAGTTTCTGAGAATGATTCTAGTTTTCATCTGCATGTATTTCCTTTTCCACTAGATGCCGCAATCGCACCAAATATCCACTTGCAGTTTCCACAAAAAGAGTGCTGCAGAACTGCTCCATGAGAAGGAATGTTCAACTCTGTGAGTTCAATCCCCTCATGACATAGAAGTTTCTGGAAATGCTTCTGTCTAGTTGGTATAGGAAGATATTTCCTTTTCCAGCATAAGCCTCAAAGAGCTCCAAATATCCACTTGCGGATTCTGCAAAAACAGTGTTTCAAAACTGGTCGATCAAAAGGAACGTTCAACTCTGTGAGTTGAATGCACTCATCACACAGACGTTTCTGAGAATGCTTCTGTCTAGTTCTTACGTGAAGATATTTCCTTTTCCAGCTTAGGCCTCAAAGCGCTCCAAATAAACACTTGCAGATTCTACAAAAGGAGTGTTTCAAAACTGCTCTATCAAAAGGAAGGTTCAAGTCTGTGAGTTGAATGCACTCATCACAAAGAGGTTTCTGAGAATGCTGCTGTCTAGTTTTTATGTGAAGATATTTCCTTTTCCTCGCATAGACCTCAAATCGCTCCAGATATCCACTTGCAGATTTTACAGAAAGAGTGTTTCCAAACTGCTCTATCTAAAGGCACGTTCAACTCTGTGAGTTGAATGCACGCATTGCGAAGAACTTTCTGAGAATGCTTCTCTCTAGCTTTTAGGTGAAGATATTCCATTTCACAGCATAGGCCTCAAAGTGCTCCAAATAACCACTTGCAGATTTTACAAAAAGAATGTTTCAAAACTGCTCTTTCTAAAGGAAGGTTCAAGTCTGTGAGTTGAATGCACTCAACACAAAGAAGTTTCTGAGAATGCCTCTGTCCAGTTTTCATGTGAAGATATTTCCTTTTCCAGCATAGGCCCCAAACCGCTCCAAATATTCACTTGCAGAGTCTACAAAAAGAGTGTTTCCAAACTTCTCTATCAACTGGTAGGTACAACTCCGTGAGTTGAATGCCCTCATCACCAAGAAGTTTCTGAGAATGCTTCTCTCTAGTTTTGATGGGAAGATATTTCCTTTTCCAACATAGGTCTCATGGTGCTCCGAATAAACACTTGCAGATTCTACAAACTTAGTGTTTCAAAACTGTTCTATGAAAAGGAACGTTCAAGTCTGGGAGTTGAATGAACTCATCACAAAGACGTTTCTCAGAATGCTTCTGTCTAGTTTTTAGGTGAAGATATTTCATTTCCCAGCATAGGCCTCAAAGCGCTCCAAATATCCACTTGCAGATTCTACAAAAAGAGTGTTTCCAAACTGCTCTTACAAAAGGAAAGTTCAAGTCTGTGAGCTGAACGAACTCATCACAAAGAAGTTTCTGAGAATGCGTCTGTCTAGTTTTTAAGTGTGGAAATTTCGTTTGCCAGCATAGGCCTCAAATCGCTCCAAACATCCACTAGCAAATTCTACAAAAGGAGTGTTTCAAAAGTGCGCTATCAAAAGAAAGAGTCCACTATGTGAGTTGAATGCATAAAGCACACGGAAGTTTCTGAGAATGCTTCTGTCTAGTTTTTAGGTGAAGATATTTCATTTCCCAGCATAGGCCACAAAGCGCTCCAAATAGCCACTTGCAGATTCTACAAAAAGAGTGTTTCCAAACTGCTCTTTCAAAAGGAAGGTTCAAGTCTGTGAGTTGAGTGCCCTCATCACAAAGAAGTTTCTGAGAATGCTTCTGTCTAGTTTTTATATGAGGGTCCTTCCTTTTCCAACATAGTCCTCAAAGCGCTCCAAATAAACACTTGCAGATTCTACAAAAGGAGTGTTTCAAAACAGTTCTATCAAAAGGAACGTTCAAGTCTGTGAGTTGAATGCATTCATCACACAGAAGTTTCTGAGAATGCTTCTGTCTAGTTTTTAGGTGAAGATATTGCTTTTCCCAGCCTAGGCCTCAAAGCGCTCCAAGTATCCACTTGCAGATTCTACAAAAAGAGAGCTTCATAGCTGCTCTTTCAAAAGGAAGGTTCAAGTTTGTGTGTTGAATGCACTCATCACAAAGAAGTTTCTGAGAATGCTTCTGTCTAGTTCTTACGTGAAGATATTTCCTTTTCCAGCTAAGCTTCAAAGCGCTCCAAATAAACACTTGCAAATTCTACTAAAGGAGTGTTTCAAAACAGTTCTTTCAAAAGGAACGTTCAAGTCTGTGAGTTGAATGCACTCAACGAACAGAAGTTTCTTAGAGTGCTTCTGTATAGTTTTCATGTGAAGATATTTCCTTTTCCAGCATAGGCCTCGAAGCGCTCCAAATATCCACTTGCAGATGCTACAAAAAGAGTGTTTCCAAACTGCTCTCACAAAAGGAAGGTTCAAGTTTTTGAGCTGAACGCACTCATCAAAAAGAAGTTTCTGAGAATGCGTCTGTCTAGTTTTTATGTGAAGATATTTCGTTTGCCCGCATAGGCCTCAAATCGCTCCAAACATCCACTAGCAAATTCTACAAAAGGAGTGTTTCAAAAGTGCGCTATCAAAAGGAAGAGTCCACTATGTGAGTTGAATGCATAAAGCACACGGAAGTTTCTGAGAATACTTCTGTCTAGTTTTTAGGTGAAGATATTTCATTTCCCAGCATAGGCCTCAAAGCGCTCCAAATATCCACTTGCAGATTCTACAAAAAGAGTGTTTCCAAACTGCTCTTTCAAAAGGAAGGTTCAAGTCTGTGAGTTGAGGGCACTCATCACAAAGGAGTTTCTGAGAATGCTTCTGTCTAGTTTTTATATGAAGATCTTTCCTTTTCCAATAGAGGCCTCAAAGCGCTTCAAATAAACACTTGCAGATTCTACAAAAGGAGTGTTTCAAAACAGTTCTACCAAAAGGAACGTTCAAGTCTGTGAGTTGAAGGCATTCATCACACAGAAGTTTCTGAGAATGCTTCTGTCTAGTTTTCAGGTGAAGATATTGCTTTTCCCAGCCTAGGCCTCAAAGCGCTCCAAGTATCCACTTGCAGATTCTACAAAAAGAGAGCTTCATAGCTGCTCTTTCAGAAGGAAGGTTCAAGTCCGTGTGTTGAATGCACTCACCACAAAGAAGTTTCTGAGAATGCATCTGTCTAGTTCTTACGTGAAGATATTTCCTTTTCCAGCTTAGGCTTCAAAGCGCTCCCAATAAACACTTGCAAATTCTACTAAAGGAGTGTTTCAAAACAGTTCTTTCAAAAGGAACGTTCATGTCTGTGAGTTGAGTGCACTCAACGAACAGAAGTTTCTTACCGTGCTTCTGTATAGTTTTCATGTGAGGATATTTCCTTTTCCAGCATAGGCCTCAAAGCGCTCCAAATATCCACTTGCCGATTCTACAAAAACAGTGTTTCAAAACTGTTCTATCAAAAGGAAGGTTCAACACTATGAGTAGAATGCACTCATCACAAAGGAGTTGCTGAGAATGCTTCTCTCTAGTTTTTATATGAAGATATTTCCTTTTGTAGCCTAGGCCTCAAAGCGCTCCAAATAGCCACTTGCAGATTCTACAAAAAGAGGGTTTCAAATCTCTTCTATCAAAAGAAAGGTTCAACTCTGTGAGTGGAATGCACTGATCAGAAAGAAGTTTCTGAGAATGATTCTAGTTTTCATCTGCATGTATTTCCTTTTCCACTAGATGCCGCAATCGCACCAAATATCCACTTGCAGTTTCCACAAAAAGAGTGCTGCAGAACTGCTCCATGAGAAGGAATGTTCAACTCTGTGAGTTCAATCCCCTCATGACATAGAAGTTTCTGGAAATGCTTCTGTCTAGTTGGTATAGGAAGATATTTCCTTTTCCAGCATAAGCCTCAAAGAGCTCCAAATATCCACTTGCGGATTCTGCAAAAACAGTGTTTCAAAACTGGTCGATCAAAAGGAACGTTCAACTCTGTGAGTTGAATGCACTCATCACACAGACGTTTCTGAGAATGCTTCTGTCTAGTTCTTACGTGAAGATATTTCCTTTTCCAGCTTAGGCCTCAAAGCGCTCCAAATAAACACTTGCAGATTCTACAAAAGGAGTGTTTCAAAACTGCTCTATCAAAAGGAAGGTTCAAGTCTGTGAGTTGAATGCACTCATCACAAAGAGGTTTCTGAGAATGCTGCTGTCTAGTTTTTATGTGAAGATATTTCCTTTTCCTCGCATAGACCTCAAATCGCTCCAGATATCCACTTGCAGATTTTACAGAAAGAGTGTTTCCAAACTGCTCTATCTAAAGGCACGTTCAACTCTGTGAGTTGAATGCACGCATTGCGAAGAACTTTCTGAGAATGCTTCTCTCTAGCTTTTAGGTGAAGATATTCCATTTCACAGCATAGGCCTCAAAGTGCTCCAAATAACCACTTGCAGATTTTACAAAAAGAATGTTTCAAAACTGCTCTTTCTAAAGGAAGGTTCAAGTCTGTGAGTTGAATGCACTCAACACAAAGAAGTTTCTGAGAATGCCTCTGTCCAGTTTTCATGTGAAGATATTTCCTTTTCCAGCATAGGCCCCAAACCGCTCCAAATATTCACTTGCAGAGTCTACAAAAAGAGTGTTTCCAAACTTCTCTATCAACTGGTAGGTACAACTCCGTGAGTTGAATGCCCTCATCACCAAGAAGTTTCTGAGAATGCTTCTCTCTAGTTTTGATGGGAAGATATTTCCTTTTCCAACATAGGTCTCATGGTGCTCCGAATAAACACTTGCAGATTCTACAAACTTAGTGTTTCAAAACTGTTCTATGAAAAGGAACGTTCAAGTCTGGGAGTTGAATGAACTCATCACAAAGACGTTTCTCAGAATGCTTCTGTCTAGTTTTTAGGTGAAGATATTTCATTTCCCAGCATAGGCCTCAAAGCGCTCCAAATATCCACTTGCAGATTCTACAAAAAGAGTGTTTCCAAACTGCTCTTACAAAAGGAAAGTTCAAGTCTGTGAGCTGAACGAACTCATCACAAAGAAGTTTCTGAGAATGCGTCTGTCTAGTTTTTAAGTGTGGAAATTTCGTTTGCCAGCATAGGCCTCAAATCGCTCCAAACTTCCACTAGCAAATTCTACAAAAGGAGTGTTTCAAAAGTGCGTTATCAAAAGAAAGAGTCCACTATGTGAGTTGAATGCATAAAGCACACGGAAGTTTCTGAGAATGCTTCTGTCTAGTTTTTAGGTGAAGATATTTCATTTCCCAGCATAGGCCACAAAGCGCTCCAAATAGCCACTTGCAGATTCTACAAAAAGAGTGTTTCCAAACTGCTCTTTCAAAAGGAAGGTTCAAGTCTGTGAGTTGAGTGCCCTCATCACAAAGAAGTTTCTGAGAATGCTTCTGTCTAGTTTTTATATGAGGGTCCTTCCTTTTCCAACATAGTCCTCAAAGCGCTCCAAATAAACACTTGCAGATTCTACAAAAGGAGTGTTTCAAAACAGTTCTATCAAAAGGAACGTTCAAGTCTGTGAGTTGAATGCATTCATCACACAGAAGTTTCTGAGAATGCTTCTGTCTAGTTTTTAGGTGAAGATATTGCTTTTCCCAGCCTAGGCCCCAAAGCGCTCCAAGTATCCACTTGCAGATTCTACAAAAAGAGAGCTTCATAGCTGCTCTTTCAAAAGGAAGGTTCAAGTTTGTGTGTTGAATGCACTCATCACAAAGAAGTTTCTGAGAATGCTTCTGTCTAGTTCTTACGTGAAGATATTTCCTTTTCCAGCTAAGCTTCAAAGCGCTCCAAATAAACACTTGCAAATTCTACTAAAGGAGTGTTTCAAAACAGTTCTTTCAAAAGGAACGTTCAAGTCTGTGAGTTGAATGCACTCAACGAACAGAAGTTTCTTAGAGTGCTTCTGTATAGTTTTCATGTGAAGATATTTCCTTTTCCAGCATAGGCCTCAAAGCGCTCCAAATATCCACTTGCAGATGCTACAAAAAGAGTGTTTCCAAACTGCTCTCACAAAAGGAAGGTTCAAGTTTTTGAGCTGAACGCACTCATCAAAAAGAAGTTTCTGAGAATGCGTCTGTCTAGTTTTTATGTGAAGATATTTCGTTTGCCCGCATAGGCCTCAAATCGCTCCAAACATCCACTAGCAAATTCTACAAAAGGAGTGTTTCAAAAGTGCGCTATCAAAAGGAAGAGTCCACTATGTGAGTTGAATGCATAAAGCACACGGAAGTTTCTGAGAATACTTCTGTCTAGTTTTTAGGTGAAGATATTTCATTTCCCAGCATAGGCCTCAAAGCGCTCCAAATATCCACTTGCAGATTCTACAAAAAGAGTGTTTCCAAACTGCTCTTTCAAAAGGAAGGTTCAAGTCTGTGAGTTGAGGGCACTCATCACAAAGGAGTTTCTGAGAATGCTTCTGTCTAGTTTTTATATGAAGATCTTTCCTTTTCCAATAGAGGCCTCAAAGCGCTTCAAATAAACACTTGCAGATTCTACAAAAGGAGTGTTTCAAAACAGTTCTACCAAAAGGAACGTTCAAGTCTGTGAGTTGAAGGCATTCATCACACAGAAGTTTCTGAGAATGCTTCTGTCTAGTTTTCAGGTGAAGATATTGCTTTTCCCAGCCTAGGCCTCAAAGCGCTCCAAGTATCCACTTGCAGATTCTACAAAAAGAGAGCTTCATAGCTGCTCTTTCAGAAGGAAGGTTCAAGTCCGTGTGTTGAATGCACTCACCACAAAGAAGTTTCTGAGAATGCATCTGTCTAGTTCTTACGTGAAGATATTTCCTTTTCCAGCTTAGGCTTCAAAGCGCTCCCAATAAACACTTGCAAATTCTACTAAAGGAGTGTTTCAAAACAGTTCTTTCAAAAGGAACGTTCATGTCTGTGAGTTGAGTGCACTCAACGAACAGAAGTTTCTTACCGTGCTTCTGTATAGTTTTCATGTGAGGATATTTCCTTTTCCAGCATAGGCCTCAAAGCGCTCCAAATATCCACTTGCCGATTCTACAAAAACAGTGTTTCAAAACTGTTCTATCAAAAGGAAGGTTCAACACTATGAGTAGAATGCACTCATCACAAAGGAGTTGCTGAGAATGCTTCTCTCTAGTTTTTATATGAAGATATTTCCTTTTGTAGCCTAGGCCTCAAAGCGCTCCAAATAGCCACTTGCAGATTCTACAAAAAGAGGGTTTCAAATCTCTTCTATCAAAAGAAAGGTTCAACTCTGTGAGTGGAATGCACTGATCAGAAAGAAGTTTCTGAGAATGATTCTAGTTTTCATCTGCATGTATTTCCTTTTCCACTAGATGCCGCAATCGCACCAAATATCCACTTGCAGTTTCCACAAAAAGAGTGCTGCAGAACTGCTCCATGAGAAGGAATGTTCAACTCTGTGAGTTCAATCCCCTGATGACATAGAAGTTTCTGGAAATGCTTCTGTCTAGTTGGTATAGGAAGATATTTCCTTTTCCAGCATAAGCCTCAAAGCGCTCCAAATATCCACTTGCAGATTCTACAAAAAGAGTGTTTCCAAACTGCTCTTTCAAAAGGAAGGTTCAAGTCTGTGAGTTGAATGCACTCAACACAAAGAAGTTTCTGAGAACGCTTCTGTCCAGTTTTCATGTGAAGATATTTCCTTTTCCAGCATAGGCCTCAAAACGCTCCAAATATCCACTTGCCGATTCTACAAAAACAGTGTTTCAAAATTGTTCTATCAAAAGGAAGGTTCAACACTATGAGTAGAATGCACTCATCACAATGGAGTTGCTGAGAATGCTTCTCTCTAGTTTTTATGTGAAGATATTTCCTTTTCTAGCCTAGGCCTCAAAGCGCTCCAAATAGCCACTTGCAGATTCTACAAAAAGAGGGTTTCAAATCTCTTCTATCAAAAGAAAGGTTCAACTCTGTGAGTGGAATGCACTCATCAGAAAGAAGTTTCTGAGAATGATTCTATCTAGTTTTCATCTGCATGTATTTCCTTTTCCACTAGATGCCGCAATCGCACCAAATATCCACTTGCAGTTTCCACAAAAAGAGTGCTGCAGAACTGCTCCATGAAAAGGAATGTTCAACTCTGTGAGTTCAATCCCCTGATGACATAGAAGTTTCTGAAAATGCTTCTGTCTAGTTGGTATAGGAAGATATTTCCTTTTCCAGCATAAGCCTCAAAGAGCTCCAAATATCCACTTGCGGATTCTGCAAAAACAGTGTTTCAAAACTGGTCGATCAAAAGGAACGTTCAACTCTGTGAGTTGAATGCACTCATCACACAGAAGTTTCTGAGAATGCTTCCGTCTAGTTCTTACGTGAAGATATTTCCTTTTCCAGCTTAGGCCTCAAAGCGCTCCAAATAAACACTTGCAGATTCTACAAAAGGAGTGTTTCAAAACTGCTCTATCAAAAGGAAGGTTCAAGTCTGTGAGTTGAATGCACTCATCACAAAGAGGTTTCTGAGAATGCTGCTGTCTAGTTTTTATGTGAAGATATTTCCTTTTCCTCGCATAGACCTCAAATCGCTCCAGATATCCACTTGCAGATTTTACAGAAAGGGTGTTTCCAGACTGCTCTATCTAAAGGCACGTTCAACTCTGTGAGTTGAATGCACGCATTGCGAAGAACTTTCTGAGAATGCTTCTCTCTAGCTTTTAGGTGAAGATATCCCATTTCACAGCATAGGCCTCAAAGTGCTCCAAATAACCACTTGCAGATTTTACAAAAAGAATGTTTCAAAACTGCTCTTTCTAAAGGAAGGTTCAAGTCTGTGAGTTGAATGCACTCAACACAAAGAAGTTTCTGAGAATGCTTCTGTCCAGGTTTCATGTGAAGATATTTCCTTTTCCAGCATAGGCCCCAAACCGCTCCAAATATTCACTTGCAGAGTCTACAAAAAGAGTGTTTCCAAACTTCTCTATCAACTGGTAGGTACAACTCCGTGAGTTGAATGCCCTCATCACCAAGAAGTTTCTGAGAATGCTTCTCTCTAGTTTTGATGGGAAGATATTTCCTTTTCCAACATAGGCCTCAAGGTGCTCCGAATAAACACTTGCAGATTCTACAAACTTAGTGTTTCAAAACTGTTCTATCAAAAGGAACGTTCAAGCCTGGGAGTTGAATGAACTCATCACAAAGAAGTTTCTCAGAATGCTTCTGTCTAGTTTTTAGGTGAAGATATTTCATTTCCCAGCATAGGCCTCAAAGCGCTCCAAATATCCACTTGCAGATTCTACAAAAAGAGTGTTTCCAAACTGCTCTTACAAAAGGAAAGTTCAAGTCTGTGAGCTGAACGAACTCATCACAAAGAAGTTTCTGAGAATGCGTCTGTCTAGTTTTTAAGTGTGGAAATTTCGTTTGCCAGCATAGGCCTCAAATCGCTCCAAACATCCACTAGCAAATTCTACAAAAGGAGTGTTTCAAAAGTGCGCTATCAAAAGAAAGAGTCCACTATGTGAGTTGAATGCATAAAGCACACGGAAGTTTCTGAGAATGCTTCTGTCTAGTTTTTAGGTGAAGATATTTCATTTCCCAGCATAGGCCACAAAGCGCTCCAAATAGCCACTTGCAGATTCTACAAAAAGAGTGTTTCCAAACTGCTCTTTCAAAAGGAAGGTTCAAGTCTGTGAGTTGAGTGCCCTCATCACAAAGAAGTTTCTCAGAATGCTTCTGTCTAGTTTTTATATGAGGGTCCTTCCTTTTCCAACATAGTCCTCAAAGCGCTCCAAATAAACACTTGCAGATTCTACAAAAGGAGTGTTTCAAAACAGTTCTCTCAAAAGGAACGTTCAAGTCTGTGAGTTGAATGCATTCATCACACAGAAGTTTCTGAGAATGCTTCTGTCTAGTTTTTAGGTGAAGATATTGCTTTTCCCAGCATAGGCCACAAAGCGCTCCAAATAGCCACTTGCAGATTCTACAAAAAGAGTGTTTCCAAACTGCTCTTTCAAAAGGAAGGTTCAAGTCTGTGAGTTGAGTGCCCTCATCACAAAGAAGTTTCTCAGAATGCTTCTGTCTAGTTTTTATATGAGGGTCCTTCCTTTTCCAACATAGTCCTCAAAGCGCTCCAAATAAACACTTGCAGATTCTACAAAAGGAGTGTTTCAAAACAGTTCTATCAAAAGGAACGTTCAAGTCTGTGAGTTGAATGCATTCATCACACAGAAGTTTCTGAGAATGCTTCTGTCTAGTTTTTAGGTGAAGATATTGCTTTTCCCAGCCTAGGCCTCAAAGCGCTCCAAGTATCCACTTGCAGATTCTACAAAAAGAGAGCTTCATAGCTGCTCTTTCAAAAGGAAGGTTCAAGTCTGTGTGTTGAATGCACTCATCACAAAGAAGTTTCTGAGAATGCTTCTGTCTAGTTCTTACGTGAAGATATTTCCTTTTCCAGCTAAGCTTCAAAGCGCTCCAAATAAACACTTGCAAATTCTACTAAAGGAGTGTTTCAAAACAGTTCTTTCAAAAGGAACGTTCAAGTCTGTGAGTTGAATGCACTCAACGAACAGAAGTTTCTTAGAGTGCTTCTGTATAATTTTCATGTGAAGATATTTCCTTTTCCAGCATAGGCCTCAAAGCGCTCCAAATATCCACTTGCCGATTCTACAAAAACAGTGTTTCAAAACTGTTCTATCAAAAGGAAGGTTCAACACTATGAGTAGAATGCACTCATCACAATGGAGTTGCTGAGAATGCTTCTCTCTAGTTTTTATGTGAAGATATTTCCTTTTCTAGCCTAGGCCTCAAAGCGCTCCAAATAGCCACTTGCAGATTCTACAAAAAGAGGGTTTCAAATCTCTTCTATCAAAAGAAAGGTTCAACTCTGTGAGTTGAATGCACTCATCAGAAAGAAGTTTCTGAGAATGATTCTATCTAGTTTTCATCTGTATGTATTTCCTTTTCCACTAGATGCCGCAATCGCACCAAATATCCACTTGCAGTTTCCACAAAAAGAGTGCTGCAGAACTGCTCCATGAAAAGGAATGTTCAACTCTGTGAGTTCAATCCCCTGATGACATAGAAGTTTCTGAAAATGCTTCTGTCTAGTTGGTATAGGAAGATATTTCCTTTTCCAGCATAAGCCTCAAAGAGCTCCAAATATCCACTTGCGGATTCTGCAAAAACAGTGTTTCAAAACTGGTCGATCAAAAGGAACGTTCAACTCTGTGAGTTGAATGCACTCATCACACAGAAGTTTCTGAGAATGCTTCCGTCTAGTTCTTACGTGAAGATATTTCCTTTTCCAGCTTAGGCCTCAAAGCGCTCCAAATAAACACTTGCAGATTCTACAAAAGGAGTGTTTCAAAACTGCTCTATCAAAAGGAAGGTTCAAGTCTGTGAGTTGAATGCACTCATCACAAAGAGGTTTCTGAGAATGCTGCTGTCTAGTTTTTATGTGAAGATATTTCCTTTTCCTCGCATAGACCTCAAATCGCTCCAGATATCCACTTGCAGATTTTACAGAAAGGGTGTTTCCAGACTGCTCTATCTAAAGGCACGTTCAACTCTGTGAGTTGAATGCACGCATTGCGAAGAACTTTCTGAGAATGCTTCTCTCTAGCTTTTAGGTGAAGATATCCCATTTCACAGCATAGGCCTCAAAGTGCTCCAAATAACCACTTGCAGGTTTTACAAAAAGAATGTTTCAAAACTGCTCTTTCTAAAGGAAGGTTCAAGTCTGTGAGTTGAATGCACTCAACACAAAGAAGTTTCTGAGAATGCTTCTGTCCAGGTTTCATGTGAAGATATTTCCTTTTCCAGCATAGGCCCCAAACCGCTCCAAATATTCACTTGCAGAGTCTACAAAAAGAGTGTTTCCAAACTTCTCTATCAACTGGTAGGTACAACTCCGTGAGTTGAATGCCCTCATCACCAAGAAGTTTCTGAGAATGCTTCTCTCTAGTTTTGATGGGAAGATATTTCCTTTTCCAACATAGGCCTCAAGGTGCTCCGAATAAACACTTGCAGATTCTACAAACTTAGTGTTTCAAAACTGTTCTATCAAAAGGAACGTTCAAGCCTGGGAGTTGAATGAACTCATCACAAAGAAGTTTCTCAGAATGCTTCTGTCTAGTTTTTAGGTGAAGATATTTCATTTCCCAGCATAGGCCTCAAAGCGCTCCAAATATCCACTTGCAGATTCTACAAAAAGAGTGTTTCCAAACTGCTCTTACAAAAGGAAAGTTCAAGTCTGTGAGCTGAACGAACTCATCACAAAGAAGTTTCTGAGAATGCGTCTGTCTAGTTTTTAAGTGTGGAAATTTCGTTTGCCAGCATAGGCCTCAAATCGCTCCAAACATCCACTAGCAAATTCTACAAAAGGAGTGTTTCAAAAGTGCGCTATCAAAAGAAAGAGTCCACTATGTGAGTTGAATGCATAAAGCACACGGAAGTTTCTGAGAATGCTTCTGTCTAGTTTTTAGGTGAAGATATTTCATTTCCCAGCATAGGCCACAAAGCGCTCCAAATAGCCACTTGCAGATTCTACAAAAAGAGTGTTTCCAAACTGCTCTTTCAAAAGGAAGGTTCAAGTCTGTGAGTTGAGTGCCCTCATCACAAAGAAGTTTCTGAGAATGCTTCTGTCTAGTTTTTATATGAGGGTCCTTCCTTTTCCAACATAGTCCTCAAAGCGCTCCAAATAAACACTTGCAGATTCTACAAAAGGAGTGTTTCAAAACAGTTCTATCAAAAGGAACGTTCAAGTCTGTGAGTTGAATGCATTCATCACACAGAAGTTTCTGAGAATGCTTCTGTCTAGTTTTTAGGTGAAGATATTGCTTTTCCCAGCCTAGGCCTCAAAGCGCTCCAAGTATCCACTTGCAGATTCTACAAAAAGAGAGCTTCATAGCTGCTCTTTCAAAAGGAAGGTTCAAGTCTGTGTGTTGAATGCACTCATCACAAAGAAGTTTCTGAGAATGCTTCTGTCTAGTTCTTACGTGAAGATATTTCCTTTTCCAGCTAAGCTTCAAAGCGCTCCAAATAAACACTTGCAAATTCTACTAAAGGAGTGTTTCAAAACAGTTCTTTCAAAAGGAACGTTCAAGTCTGTGAGTTGAATGCACTCAACGAACAGAAGTTTCTTAGAGTGCTTCTGTATAGTTTTCATGTGAAGATATTTCCTTTTCCAGCATAGGCCTCAAAGCGCTCCAAATATCCACTTGCCGATTCTACAAAAACAGTGTTTCAAAACTGTTCTATCAAAAGGAAGGTTCAACACTATGAGTAGAATGCACTCATCACAATGGAGTTGCTGAGAATGCTTCTCTCTAGTTTTTATGTGAAGATATTTCCTTTTCTAGCCTAGGCCTCAAAGCGCTCCAAATAGCCACTTGCAGATTCTACGAAAAGAGGGTTTCAAATCTCTTCTATCAAAAGAAAGGTTCAACTCTGTGAGTTGAATGCACTCATCAGAAAGAAGTTTCTGAGAATGATTCTATCTAGTTTTCATCTGCATGTATTTCCTTTTCCACTAGATGCCGCAATCGCACCAAATATCCACTTGCAGTTTCCACAAAAAGAGTGCTGCAGAACTGCTCCATGAAAAGGAATGTTCAACTCTGTGAGTTCAATCCCCTGATGACATAGAAGTTTCTGAAAATGCTTCTGTCTAGTTGGTATAGGAAGATATTTCCTTTTCCAGCATAAGCCTCAAAGAGCTCCAAATATCCACTTGCGGATTCTGCAAAAACAGTGTTTCAAAACTGGTCGATCGAAAGGAACGTTCAACTATGTGAGTTGAATGCACTCATCACACAGAAGTTTCTGAGAATGCTTCCGTCTAGTTCTTACGTGAAGATATTTCCTTTTCCAGCTTAGGCCTCAAAGCGCTCCAAATAAACACTTGCAGATTCTACAAAAGGAGTGTTTCAAAACTGCTCTATCAAAAGGAAGGTTCAAGTCTGTGAGTTGAATGCACTCATCACAAAGAGGTTTCTGAGAATGCTGCTGTCTAGTTTTTATGTGAAGATATTTCCTTTTCCTCGCATAGACCTCAAATCGCTCCAGATATCCACTTGCAGATTTTACAGAAAGGGTGTTTCCAGACTGCTCTATCTAAAGGCACGTTCAACTCTGTGAGTTGAATGCACGCATTGCGAAGAACTTTCTGAGAATGATTCTCTCTAGCTTTTAGGTGAAGATATCCCATTTCACAGCATAGGCCTCAAAGTGCTCCAAATAACCACTTGCAGATTTTACAAAAAGAATGTTTCAAAACTGCTCTTTCTAAAGGAAGGTTCAAGTCTGTGAGTTGAATGCACTCAACACAAAGAAGTTTCTGAGAATGCTTCTGTCCAGGTTTCATGTGAAGATATTTCCTTTTCCAGCATAGGCCCCAAACCGCTCCAAATATTCACTTGCAGAGTCTACAAAAAGAGTGTTTCCAAACTTCTCTATCAACTGGTAGGTACAACTCCGTGAGTTGAATGCCCTCATCACCAAGAAGTTTCTGAGAATGCTTCTCTCTAGTTTTGATGGGAAGATATTTCCTTTTCCAACATAGGCCTCAAGGTGCTCCGAATAAACACTTGCAGATTCTACAAACTTAGTGTTTCAAAACTGTTCTATCAAAAGGAACGTTCAAGCCTGGGAGTTGAATGAACTCATCACAAAGAAGTTTCTCAGAATGCTTCTGTCTAGTTTTTAGGTGAAGATATTTCATTTCCCAGCATAGGCCTCAAAGCGCTCCAAATATCCACTTGCAGATTCTACAAAAAGAGTGTTTCCAAACTGCTCTTACAAAAGGAAAGTTCAAGTCTGTGAGCTGAACGAACTCATCACAAAGAAGTTTCTGAGAATGCGTCTGTCTAGTTTTTAAGTGTGGAAATTTCGTTTGCCAGCATAGGCCTCAAATCGCTCCAAACATCCACTAGCAAATTCTACAAAAGGAGTGTTTCAAAAGTGCGCTATCAAAAGAAAGAGTCCACTATGTGAGTTGAATGCATAAAGCACACGGAAGTTTCTGAGAATGCTTCTGTCTAGTTTTTAGGTGAAGATATTTCATTTCCCAGCATAGGCCACAAAGCGCTCCAAATAGCCACTTGCAGATTCTACAAAAAGAGTGTTTCCAAACTGCTCTTTCAAAAGGAAGGTTCAAGTCTGTGAGTTGAGTGCCCTCATCACAAAGAAGTTTCTGAGAATGCTTCTGTCTAGTTTTTATATGAGGGTCCTTCCTTTTCCAACATAGTCCTCAAAGCGCTCCAAATAAACACTTGCAGATTCTACAAAAGGAGTGTTTCAAAACAGTTCTATCAAAAGGAACGTTCAAGTCTGTGAGTTGAATGCATTCATCACACAGAAGTTTCTGAGAATGCTTCTGTCTAGTTTTTAGGTGAAGATATTGCTTTTCCCAGCCTAGGCCTCAAAGCGCTCCAAGTATCCACTTGCAGATTCTACAAAAAGAGAGCTTCATAGCTGCTCTTTCAAAAGGAAGGTTCAAGTCTGTGTGTTGAATGCACTCATCACAAAGAAGTTTCTGAGAATGCTTCTGTCTAGTTCTTACGTGAAGATATTTCCTTTTCCAGCTAAGCTTCAAAGCGCTCCAAATAAACACTTGCAAATTCTACTAAAGGAGTGTTTCAAAACAGTTCTTTCAAAAGGAACGTTCAAGTCTGTGAGTTGAATGCACTCAACGAACAGAAGTTTCTTAGAGTGCTTCTGTATAGTTTTCATGTGAAGATATTTCCTTTTCCAGCATAGGCCTCAAAGCGCTCCAAATATCCACTTGCAGATGCTACAAAAAGAGTGTTTCCAAACTGCTCTCACAAAAGGAAGGTTCAAGTTTTTGAGCTGAACGCACTCATCAAAAAGAAGTTTCTGAGAATGTGTCTGTCTAGTTTTTATGTGAAGATATTTCGTTTGCCCGCATAGGCCTCAAATCGCTCCAAACATCCACTAGCAAATTCTACAAAAGGAGTGTTTCAAAAGTGCGCTATCAAAAGGAAGAGTCCACTATGTGAGTTGAATGCATAAAGCACACGGAAGTTTCTGAGAATACTTCTGTCTAGTTTTTAGGTGAAGATGTTTCATTTCCCAGCATAGGCCTCAAAGCGCTCCAAATATCCACTTGCAGATTCTACAAAAAGAGTGTTTCCAAACTGCTCTTTCAAAAGGAAGGTTCAAGTCTGTGAGTTGAGGGCACTCATCACAAAGGAGTTTCTGAGAATGCTTCTGTCTAGTTTTTATATGAAGATCTTTCCTTTTCCAATAGAGGCCTCAAAGCGCTTCAAATAAACACTTGCAGATTCTACAAAAGGAGTGTTTCAAAACAGTTCTACCAAAAGGAACGTTCAAGTCTGTGAGTTGAAGGCATTCATCACACAGAAGTTTCTGAGAATGCTTCTGTCTAGTTTTCAGGTGAAGATATTGCTTTTCCCAGCCTAGGCCTCAAAGCGCTCCAAGTATCCACTTGCAGATTCTACAAAAAGAGAGCTTCATAGCTGCTCTTTCAGAAGGAAGGTTCAAGTCCGTGTGTTGAATGCACTCACCACAAAGAAGTTTCTGAGAATGCATCTGTCTAGTTCTTACGTGAAGATATTTCCTTTTCCAGCTTAGGCTTCAAAGCGCTCCCAATAAACACTTGCAAATTCTACTAAAGGAGTGTTTCAAAACAGTTCTTTCAAAAGGAACGTTCATGTCTGTGAGTTGAGTGCACTCAACGAACAGAAGTTTCTTACCGTGCTTCTGTATAGTTTTCATGTGAGGATATTTCCTTTTCCAGCATAGGCCTCAAAGCGCTCCAAATATCCACTTGCCGATTCTACAAAAACAGTGTTTCAAAACTGTTCTATCAAAAGGAAGGTTCAACACTATGAGTAGAATGCACTCATCACAAAGGAGTTGCTGAGAATGCTTCTCTCTAGTTTTTATATGAAGATATTTCCTTTTGTAGCCTAGGCCTCAAAGCGCTCCAAATAGCCACTTGCAGATTCTACAAAAAGAGGGTTTCAAATCTCTTCTATCAAAAGAAAGGTTCAACTCTGTGAGTGGAATGCACTGATCAGAAAGAAGTTTCTGAGAATGATTCTAGTTTTCATCTGCATGTATTTCCTTTTCCACTAGATGCCGCAATCGCACCAAATATCCACTTGCAGTTTCCACAAAAAGAGTGCTGCAGAACTGCTCCATGAGAAGGAATGTTCAACTCTGTGAGTTCAATCCCCTGATGACATAGAAGTTTCTGGAAATGCTTCTGTCTAGTTGGTATAGGAAGATATTTCCTTTTCCAGCATAAGCCTCAAAGAGCTCCAAATATCCACTTGCGGATTCTGCAAAAACAGTGTTTCAAAACTGGTCGATCCAAAGGAACGTTCAACTCTGTGAGCTGAATGCACTCATCACACAGACGTTTCTGAGAATGCTTCTGTCTAGTTCTTACGTGAAGATATTTCCTTTTCCAGCTTAGGCCTCAAAGCGCTCCCAATAAACACTTGCAGATACTACAAAAGGAGTGTTTCAAAACTGCTCTATCAAAAGGAAGGTTCAAGTCTGTGAGTTGAATGCACTCATCACAAAGAGGTTTCTGAGAATGCTGCTGTCTAGTTTTTATGTGAAGATATTTCCTTTTCCTCGCATAGACCTCAAATCGCTCCAGATATCCACTTGCAGATTTTACAGAAAGGGTGTTTCCAGACTGCTCTATCTAAAGGCACGTTCAACTCTGTGAGTTGAATGCACGCATTGCGAAGAACTTTCTGAGAATGCTTCTCTCTAGCTTTTAGGTGAAGATATCCCATTTCACAGCATAGGCCTCAAAGTGCTCCAAATAACCACTTGCAGGTTTTACAAAAAGAATGTTTCAAAACTGCTCTTTCTAAAGGAAGGTTCAAGTCTGTGAGTTGAATGCACTCAACACAAAGAAGTTTCTGAGAATGCTTCTGTCCAGGTTTCATGTGAAGATATTTCCTTTTCCAGCATAGGCCCCAAACCGCTCCAAATATTCACTTGCAGAGTCTACAAAAAGAGTGTTTCCAAACTTCTCTATCAACTGGTAGGTACAACTCCGTGAGTTGAATGCCCTCATCACCAAGAAGTTTCTGAGAATGCTTCTCTCTAGTTTTGATGGGAAGATATTTCCTTTTCCAACATAGGCCTCAAGGTGCTCCGAATAAACACTTGCAGATTCTACAAACTTAGTGTTTCAAAACTGTTCTATCAAAAGGAACGTTCAAGCCTGGGAGTTGAATGAACTCATCACAAAGAAGTTTCTCAGAATGCTTCTGTCTAGTTTTTAGGTGAAGATATTTCATTTCCCAGCATAGGCCTCAAAGCGCTCCAAATATCCACTTGCAGATTCTACAAAAAGAGTGTTTCCAAACTGCTCTTACAAAAGGAAAGTTCAAGTCTGTGAGCTGAACGAACTCATCACAAAGAAGTTTCTGAGAATGCGTCTGTCTAGTTTTTAAGTGTGGAAATTTCGTTTGCCAGCATAGGCCTCAAATCGCTCCAAACATCCACTAGCAAATTCTACAAAAGGAGTGTTTCAAAAGTGCGCTATCAAAAGAAAGAGTCCACTATGTGAGTTGAATGCATAAAGCACACGGAAGTTTCTGAGAATGCTTCTGTCTAGTTTTTAGGTGAAGATATTTCATTTCCCAGCATAGGCCACAAAGCGCTCCAAATAGCCACTTGCAGATTCTACAAAAAGAGTGTTTCCAAACTGCTCTTTCAAAAGGAAGGTTCAAGTCTGTGAGTTGAGTGCCCTCATCACAAAGAAGTTTCTGAGAATGCTTCTGTCTAGTTTTTATATGAGGGTCCTTCCTTTTCCAACATAGTCCTCAAAGCGCTCCAAATAAACACTTGCAGATTCTACAAAAGGAGTGTTTCAAAACAGTTCTATCAAAAGGAACGTTCAAGTCTGTGAGTTGAATGCATTCATCACACAGAAGTTTCTGAGAATGCTTCTGTCTAGTTTTTAGGTGAAGATATTGCTTTTCCCAGCCTAGGCCTCAAAGCGCTCCAAGTATCCACTTGCAGATTCTACAAAAAGAGAGCTTCATAGCTGCTCTTTCAAAAGGAAGGTTCAAGTCTGTGTGTTGAATGCACTCATCACAAAGAAGTTTCTGAGAATGCTTCTGTCTAGTTCTTACGTGAAGATATTTCCTTTTCCAGCTAAGCTTCAAAGCGCTCCAAATAAACACTTGCAAATTCTACTAAAGGAGTGTTTCAAAACAGTTCTTTCAAAAGGAACGTTCAAGTCTGTGAGTTGAATGCACTCAACGAACAGAAGTTTCTTAGAGTGCTTCTGTATAGTTTTCATGTGAAGATATTTCCTTTTCCAGCATAGGCCTCAAAGCGCTCCAAATATCCACTTGCCGATACTACAAAAACAGTGTTTCAAAATTGTTCTATCAAAAGGAAGGTTCAACACTATGAGTAGAATGCACTCATCACAATGGAGTTGCTGAGAATGCTTCTCTCTAGTTTTTATGTGAAGATATTTCCTTTTCTAGCCTAGGCCTCAAAGCGCTCCAAATAGCCACTTGCAGATTCTACAAAAAGAGGGTTTCAAATCTCTTCTATCAAAAGAAAGGTTCAACTCTGTGAGTGGAATGCACTCATCAGAAAGAAGTTTCTGAGAATGATTCTATCTAGTTTTCATCTGCATGTATTTCCTTTTCCACTAGATGCCGCAATCGCACCAAATATCCACTTGCAGTTTCCACAAAAAGAGTGCTGCAGAACTGCTCCATGAAAAGGAATGTTCAACTCTGTGAGTTCAATCCCCTGATGACATAGAAGTTTCTGGAAATGCTTCTGTCTAGTTGGTATAGGAAGATATTTCCTTTTCCAGCATAAGCCTCAAAGAGCTCCAAATATCCACTTGCGGATTCTGCAAAAACAGTGTTTCAAAACTGGTCGATCAAAAGGAACGTTCAACTCTGTGAGCTGAATGCACTCATCACACAGACGTTTCTGAGAATGCTTCTGTCTAGTTCTTACGTGAAGATATTTCCTTTTCCAGCTTAGGCCTCAAAGCGCTCCCAATAAACACTTGCAGATTCTACAAAAGGAGTGTTTCAAAACTGCTCTATCAAAAGGAAGGTTCAAGTCTGTGAGTTGAATGCACTCATCACAAAGAGGTTTCTGAGAATGCTGCTGTCTAGTTTTTATGTGAAGATATTTCCTTTTCCTCGCATAGACCTCAAATCGCTCCAGATATCCACTTGCAGATTTTACAGAAAGGGTGTTTCCAGACTGCTCTATCTAAAGGCACGTTCAACTCTGTGAGTTGAATGCACGCATTGCGAAGAACTTTCTGAGAATGCTTCTCTCTAGCTTTTAGGTGAAGATATTCCATTTCACAGCATAGGCCTCAAAGTGCTCCAAATAACCACTTGCAGATTTTACAAAAAGAATGTTTCAAAACTGCTCTTTCTAAAGGAAGGTTCAAGTCTGTGAGTTGAATGCACTCAACACAAAGAAGTTTCTGAGAACGCTTCTGTCCAGGTTTCATGTGAAGATATTTCCTTTTCCAGCATAGGCCCCAAACCGCTCCAAATATTCACTTGCAGAGTCTACAAAAAGAGTGTTTCCAAACTTCTCTATCAACTGGTAGGTACAACTCCGTGAGTTGAATGCCCTCATCACCAAGAAGTTTCTGAGAATGCTTCTCTCTAGTTTTGATGGGAAGATATTTCCTTTTCCAACATAGGCCTCAAGGTGCTCCGAATAGACACTTGCAGATTCTACAAACTTAGTGTTTCAAAACTGCTCTATCAAAAGGAACGTTCAAGCCTGGGAGTTGAATGAACTCATCACAAAGAAGTTTCTCAGAATGCTTCTGTCTAGTTTTTAGGTGAAGATATTTCATTTCCCAGCATAGGCCTCAAAGCGCTCCAAATATCCACTTGCAGATTCTACAAAAAGAGTGTTTCCAAACTGCTCTTACAAAAGGAAAGTTCAAGTCTGTGAGCTGAACGAACTCATCACAAAGAAGTTTCTGAGAATGCGTCTGTCTAGTTTTTAAGTGTGGAAATTTCGTTTGCCAGCATAGGCCTCAAATCGCTCCAAACATCCACTAGCAAATTCTACAAAAGGAGTGTTTCAAAAGTGCGCTATCAAAAGAAAGAGTCCACTATGTGAGTTGAATGCATAAAGCACACGGAAGTTTCTGAGAATGCTTCTGTCTAGTTTTTAGGTGAAGATATTTCATTTCCCAGCATAGGCCACAAAGCGCTCCAAATAGCCACTTGCAGATTCTACAAAAAGAGTGTTTCCAAACTGCTCTTTCAAAAGGAAGGTTCAAGTCTGTGAGTTGAGTGCCCTCATCACAAAGAAGTTTCTCAGAATGCTTCTGTCTAGTTTTTATATGAGGGTCCTTCCTTTTCCAACATAGTCCTCAAAGCGCTCCAAATAAACACTTGCAGATTCTACAAAAGGAGTGTTTCAAAACAGTTCTATCAAAAGGAACGTTCAAGTCTGTGAGTTGAATGCATTCATCACACAGAAGTTTCTGAGAATGCTTCTGTCTAGTTTTTAGGTGAAGATATTGCTTTTCCCAGCATAGGCCACAAAGCGCTCCAAATAGCCACTTGCAGATTCTACAAAAAGAGTGTTTCTAAACTGCTCTTTCAAAAGGAAGGTTCAAGTCTGTGAGTTGAGTGCCCTCATCACAAAGAAGTTTCTCAGAAAGAGTCCACTATGTGAGTTGAATGCATAAAGCACACGGAAGTTTCTGAGAATGCTTCTGTCTAGTTTTTAGGTGTAGATATTTCCTTTTCCAGCATAGGCCTCAAAGCGCTCCAAATATCCACTTGCCGATTCTACAAAAACAGTGTTTCAAAACTGTTCTATCAAAAGGAAGGTTCAACACTATGAGTAGAATGCACTCATCACAATGGAGTTGCTGAGAATGCTTCTCTCTAGTTTTTATGTGAAGATATTTCCTTTTCTAGCCTAGGCCTCAAAGCGCTCCAAATAGCCACTTGCAGATTCTACGAAAAGAGGGTTTCAAATCTCTTCTATCAAAAGAAAGGTTCAACTCTGTGAGTTGAATGCACTCATCAGAAAGAAGTTTCTGAGAATGATTCTATCTAGTTTTCATCTGCATGTATTTCCTTTTCCACTAGATGCCGCAATCGCACCAAATATCCACTTGCAGTTTCCACAAAAAGAGTGCTGCAGAACTGCTCCATGAAAAGGAATGTTCAACTCTGTGAGTTCAATCCCCTGATGACATAGAAGTTTCTGAAAATGCTTCTGTCTAGTTGGTATAGGAAGATATTTCCTTTTCCAGCATAAGCCTCAAAGAGCTCCAAATATCCACTTGCGGATTCTGCAAAAACAGTGTTTCAAAACTGGTCGATCGAAAGGAACGTTCAACTATGTGAGTTGAATGCACTCATCACACAGAAGTTTCTGAGAATGCTTCCGTCTAGTTCTTACGTGAAGATATTTCCTTTTCCAGCTTAGGCCTCAAAGCGCTCCAAATAAACACTTGCAGATTCTACAAAAGGAGTGTTTCAAAACTGCTCTATCAAAAGGAAGGTTCAAGTCTGTGAGTTGAATGCACTCATCACAAAGAGGTTTCTGAGAATGCTGCTGTCTAGTTTTTATGTGAAGATATTTCCTTTTCCTCGCATAGACCTCAAATCGCTCCAGATATCCACTTGCAGATTTTACAGAAAGGGTGTTTCCAGACTGCTCTATCTAAAGGCACGTTCAACTCTGTGAGTTGAATGCACGCATTGCGAAGAACTTTCTGAGAATGCTTCTCTCTAGCTTTTAGGTGAAGATATCCCATTTCACAGCATAGGCCTCAAAGTGCTCCAAATAACCACTTGCAGATTTTACAAAAAGAATGTTTCAAAACTGCTCTTTCTAAAGGAAGGTTCAAGTCTGTGAGTTGAATGCACTCAACACAAAGAAGTTTCTGAGAATGCTTCTGTCCAGGTTTCATGTGAAGATATTTCCTTTTCCAGCATAGGCCCCAAACCGCTCCAAATATTCACTTGCAGAGTCTACAAAAAGAGTGTTTCCAAACTTCTCTATCAACTGGTAGGTACAACTCCGTGAGTTGAATGCCCTCATCACCAAGAAGTTTCTGAGAATGCTTCTCTCTAGTTTTGATGGGAAGATATTTCCTTTTCCAACATAGGCCTCAAGGTGCTCCGAATAAACACTTGCAGATTCTACAAACTTAGTGTTTCAAAACTGTTCTATCAAAAGGAACGTTCAAGCCTGGGAGTTGAATGAACTCATCACAAAGAAGTTTCTCAGAATGCTTCTGTCTAGTTTTTAGGTGAAGATATTTCATTTCCCAGCATAGGCCTCAAAGCGCTCCAAATATCCACTTGCAGATTCTACAAAAAGAGTGTTTCCAAACTGCTCTTACAAAAGGAAAGTTCAAGTCTGTGAGCTGAACGAACTCATCACAAAGAAGTTTCTGAGAATGCGTCTGTCTAGTTTTTAAGTGTGGAAATTTCGTTTGCCAGCATAGGCCTCAAATCGCTCCAAACATCCACTAGCAAATTCTACAAAAGGAGTGTTTCAAAAGTGCGCTATCAAAAGAAAGAGTCCACTATGTGAGTTGAATGCATAAAGCACACGGAAGTTTCTGAGAATGCTTCTGTCTAGTTTTTAGGTGAAGATATTTCATTTCCCAGCATAGGCCACAAAGCGCTCCAAATAGCCACTTGCAGATTCTACAAAAAGAGTGTTTCCAAACTGCTCTTTCAAAAGGAAGGTTCAAGTCTGTGAGTTGAGTGCCCTCATCACAAAGAAGTTTCTGAGAATGCTTCTGTCTAGTTTTTATATGAGGGTCCTTCCTTTTCCAACATAGTCCTCAAAGCGCTCCAAATAAACACTTGCAGATTCTACAAAAGGAGTGTTTCAAAACAGTTCTATCAAAAGGAACGTTCAAGTCTGTGAGTTGAATGCATTCATCACACAGAAGTTTCTGAGAATGCTTCTGTCTAGTTTTTAGGTGAAGATATTGCTTTTCCCAGCCTAGGCCTCAAAGCGCTCCAAGTATCCACTTGCAGATTCTACAAAAAGAGAGCTTCATAGCTGCTCTTTCAAAAGGAAGGTTCAAGTCTGTGTGTTGAATGCACTCATCACAAAGAAGTTTCTGAGAATGCTTCTGTCTAGTTCTTACGTGAAGATATTTCCTTTTCCAGCTAAGCTTCAAAGCGCTCCAAATAAACACTTGCAAATTCTACTAAAGGAGTGTTTCAAAACAGTTCTTTCAAAAGGAACGTTCAAGTCTGTGAGTTGAATGCACTCAACGAACAGAAGTTTCTTAGAGTGCTTCTGTATAGTTTTCATGTGAAGATATTTCCTTTTCCAGCATAGGCCTCAAAGCGCTCCAAATATCCACTTGCCGATTCTACAAAAACAGTGTTTCAAAACTGTTCTATCAAAAGGAAGGTTCAACACTATGAGTAGAATGCACTCATCACAATGGAGTTGCTGAGAATGCTTCTCTCTAGTTTTTATGTGAAGATATTTCCTTTTCTAGCCTAGGCCTCAAAGCGCTCCAAATAGCCACTTGCAGATTCTACGAAAAGAGGGTTTCAAATCTCTTCTATCAAAAGAAAGGTTCAACTCTGTGAGTTGAATGCACTCATCAGAAAGAAGTTTCTGAGAATGATTCTATCTAGTTTTCATCTGCATGTATTTCCTTTTCCACTAGATGCCGCAATCGCACCAAATATCCACTTGCAGTTTCCACAAAAAGAGTGCTGCAGAACTGCTCCATGAAAAGGAATGTTCAACTCTGTGAGTTCAATCCCCTGATGACATAGAAGTTTCTGAAAATGCTTCTGTCTAGTTGGTATAGGAAGATATTTCCTTTTCCAGCATAAGCCTCAAAGAGCTCCAAATATCCACTTGCGGATTCTGCAAAAACAGTGTTTCAAAACTGGTCGATCGAAAGGAACGTTCAACTATGTGAGTTGAATGCACTCATCACACAGAAGTTTCTGAGAATGCTTCCGTCTAGTTCTTACGTGAAGATATTTCCTTTTCCAGCTTAGGCCTCAAAGCGCTCCAAATAAACACTTGCAGATTCTACAAAAGGAGTGTTTCAAAACTGCTCTATCAAAAGGAAGGTTCAAGTCTGTGAGTTGAATGCACTCATCACAAAGAGGTTTCTGAGAATGCTGCTGTCTAGTTTTTATGTGAAGATATTTCCTTTTCCTCGCATAGACCTCAAATCGCTCCAGATATCCACTTGCAGATTTTACAGAAAGGGTGTTTCCAGACTGCTCTATCTAAAGGCACGTTCAACTCTGTGAGTTGAATGCACGCATTGCGAAGAACTTTCTGAGAATGCTTCTCTCTAGCTTTTAGGTGAAGATATCCCATTTCACAGCATAGGCCTCAAAGTGCTCCAAATAACCACTTGCAGATTTTACAAAAAGAATGTTTCAAAACTGCTCTTTCTAAAGGAAGGTTCAAGTCTGTGAGTTGAATGCACTCAACACAAAGAAGTTTCTGAGAATGCTTCTGTCCAGGTTTCATGTGAAGATATTTCCTTTTCCAGCATAGGCCCCAAACCGCTCCAAATATTCACTTGCAGAGTCTACAAAAAGAGTGTTTCCAAACTTCTCTATCAACTGGTAGGTACAACTCCGTGAGTTGAATGCCCTCATCACCAAGAAGTTTCTGAGAATGCTTCTCTCTAGTTTTGATGGGAAGATATTTCCTTTTCCAACATAGGCCTCAAGGTGCTCCGAATAAACACTTGCAGATTCTACAAACTTAGTGTTTCAAAACTGTTCTATCAAAAGGAACGTTCAAGCCTGGGAGTTGAATGAACTCATCACAAAGAAGTTTCTCAGAATGCTTCTGTCTAGTTTTTAGGTGAAGATATTTCATTTCCCAGCATAGGCCTCAAAGCGCTCCAAATATCCACTTGCAGATTCTACAAAAAGAGTGTTTCCAAACTGCTCTTACAAAAGGAAAGTTCAAGTCTGTGAGCTGAACGAACTCATCACAAAGAAGTTTCTGAGAATGCGTCTGTCTAGTTTTTAAGTGTGGAAATTTCGTTTGCCAGCATAGGCCTCAAATCGCTCCAAACATCCACTAGCAAATTCTACAAACGGAGTGTTTCAAAAGTGCGCTATCAAAAGAAAGAGTCCACTATGTGAGTTGAATGCATAAAGCACACGGAAGTTTCTGAGAATGCTTCTGTCTAGTTTTTAGGTGAAGATATTTCATTTCCCAGCATAGGCCACAAAGCGCTCCAAATAGCCACTTGCAGATTCTACAAAAAGAGTGTTTCCAAACTGCTCTTTCAAAAGGAAGGTTCAAGTCTGTGAGTTGAGTGCCCTCATCACAAAGAAGTTTCTGAGAATGCTTCTGTCTAGTTTTTATATGAGGGTCCTTCCTTTTCCAACATAGTCCTCAAAGCGCTCCAAATAAACACTTGCAGATTCTACAAAAGGAGTGTTTCAAAACAGTTCTATCAAAAGGAACGTTCAAGTCTGTGAGTTGAATGCATTCATCACACAGAAGTTTCTGAGAATGCTTCTGTCTAGTTTTTAGGTGAAGATATTGCTTTTCCCAGCCTAGGCCTCAAAGCGCTCCAAGTATCCACTTGCAGATTCTACAAAAAGAGAGCTTCATAGCTTCTCTTTCAAAAGGAAGGTTCAAGTCTGTGTGTTGAATGCACTCATCACAAAGAAGTTTCTGAGAATGCTTCTGTCTAGTTCTTACGTGAAGATATTTCCTTTTCCAGCTAAGCTTCAAAGCGCTCCAAATAAACACTTGCAAATTCTACTAAAGGAGTGTTTCAAAACAGTTCTTTCAAAAGGAACGTTCAAGTCTGTGAGTTGAATGCACTCAACGAACAGAAGTTTCTTAGAGTGCTTCTGTATAGTTTTCATGTGAAGATATTTCCTTTTCCAGCATAGGCCTCAAAGCTCTCCAAATATCCACTTGCAGATGCTACAAAAAGAGTGTTTCCAAACTGCTCTCACAAAAGGAAGGTTCAAGTTTTTGAGCTGAACGCACTCATCACAAAGAAGTTTCTGAGAATGCGTCTGTCTAGTTTTTATGTGAAGATATTTCGTTTGCCCGCATAGGCGTCAAATCGCTCCAAACATCCACTAGCAAATTCTACAAAAGGAGTGTTTCAAAAGTGCGCTATCAAAAGGAAGAGTCCACTATGTGAGTTGAATGCATAAAGCACACGGAAGTTTCTGAGAATACTTCTGTCTAGTTTTTAGGTGAAGATATTTCATTTCCCAGCATAGGCCTCAAAGCGCTCCAAATATCCACTTGCAGATTCTACAAAAAGAGTGTTTCCAAACTGCTCTTTCAAAAGGAAGGTTCAAGTCTGTGAGTTGAGGGCACTCATCACAAAGGAGTTTCTGAGAATGCTTCTGTCTAGTTTTTATATGAAGATCTTTCCTTTTCCAATAGAGGCCTCAAAGCGCTTCAAATAAACACTTGCAGATTCTACAAAAGGAGTGTTTCAAAACAGTTCTACCAAAAGGAACGTTCAAGTCTGTGAGTTGAAGGCATTCATCACACAGAAGTTTCTGAGAATGCTTCTGTCTAGTTTTCAGGTGAAGATATTGCTTTTCCCAGCCTAGGCCTCAAAGCGCTCCAAGTATCCACTTGCAGATTCTACAAAAAGAGAGCTTCATAGCTGCTCTTTCAGAAGGAAGGTTCAAGTCCGTGTGTTGAATGCACTCACCACAAAGAAGTTTCTGAGAATGCATCTGTCTAGTTCTTACGTGAAGATATTTCCTTTTCCAGCTTAGGCTTCAAAGCGCTCCCAATAAACACTTGCAAATTCTACTAAAGGAGTGTTTCAAAACAGTTCTTTCAAAAGGAACGTTCATGTCTGTGAGTTGAGTGCACTCAACGAACAGAAGTTTCTTACCGTGCTTCTGTATAGTTTTCATGTGAGGATATTTCCTTTTCCAGCATAGGCCTCAAAGCGCTCCAAATATCCACTTGCCGATTCTACAAAAACAGTGTTTCAAAACTGTTCTATCAAAAGGAAGGTTCAACACTATGAGTAGAATGCACTCATCACAAAGGAGTTGCTGAGAATGCTTCTCTCTAGTTTTTATATGAAGATATTTCCTTTTGTAGCCTAGGCCTCAAAGCGCTCCAAATAGCCACTTGCAGATTCTACAAAAAGAGGGTTTCAAATCTCTTCTATCAAAAGAAAGGTTCAACTCTGTGAGTGGAATGCACTGATCAGAAAGAAGTTTCTGAGAATGATTCTAGTTTTCATCTGCATGTATTTCCTTTTCCACTAGATGCCGCAATCGCACCAAATATCCACTTGCAGTTTCCACAAAAAGAGTGCTGCAGAACTGCTCCATGAGAAGGAATGTTCAACTCTGTGAGTTCAATCCCCTCATGACATAGAAGTTTCTGGAAATGCTTCTGTCTAGTTGGTATAGGAAGATATTTCCTTTTCCAGCATAAGCCTCAAAGAGCTCCAAATATCCACTTGCGGATTCTGCAAAAACAGTGTTTCAAAACTGGTCGATCAAAAGGAACGTTCAACTCTGTGAGTTGAATGCACTCATCACACAGACGTTTCTGAGAATGCTTCTGTCTAGTTCTTACGTGAAGATATTTCCTTTTCCAGCTTAGGCCTCAAAGCGCTCCAAATAAACACTTGCAGATTCTACAAAAGGAGTGTTTCAAAACTGCTCTATCAAAAGGAAGGTTCAAGTCTGTGAGTTGAATGCACTCATCACAAAGAGGTTTCTGAGAATGCTGCTGTCTAGTTTTTATGTGAAGATATTTCCTTTTCCTCGCATAGACCTCAAATCGCTCCAGATATCCACTTGCAGATTTTACAGAAAGAGTGTTTCCAAACTGCTCTATCTAAAGGCACGTTCAACTCTGTGAGTTGAATGCACGCATTGCGAAGAACTTTCTGAGAATGCTTCTCTCTAGCTTTTAGGTGAAGATATTCCATTTCACAGCATAGGCCTCAAAGTGCTCCAAATAACCACTTGCAGATTTTACAAAAAGAATGTTTCAAAACTGCTCTTTCTAAAGGAAGGTTCAAGTCTGTGAGTTGAATGCACTCAACACAAAGAAGTTTCTGAGAATGCCTCTGTCCAGTTTTCATGTGAAGATATTTCCTTTTCCAGCATAGGCCCCAAACCGCTCCAAATATTCACTTGCAGAGTCTACAAAAAGAGTGTTTCCAAACTTCTCTATCAACTGGTAGGTACAACTCCGTGAGTTGAATGCCCTCATCACCAAGAAGTTTCTGAGAATGCTTCTCTCTAGTTTTGATGGGAAGATATTTCCTTTTCCAACATAGGTCTCATGGTGCTCCGAATAAACACTTGCAGATTCTACAAACTTAGTGTTTCAAAACTGTTCTATGAAAAGGAACGTTCAAGTCTGGGAGTTGAATGAACTCATCACAAAGACGTTTCTCAGAATGCTTCTGTCTAGTTTTTAGGTGAAGATATTTCATTTCCCAGCATAGGCCTCAAAGCGCTCCAAATATCCACTTGCAGATTCTACAAAAAGAGTGTTTCCAAACTGCTCTTACAAAAGGAAAGTTCAAGTCTGTGAGCTGAACGAACTCATCACAAAGAAGTTTCTGAGAATGCGTCTGTCTAGTTTTTAAGTGTGGAAATTTCGTTTGCCAGCATAGGCCTCAAATCGCTCCAAACATCCACTAGCAAATTCTACAAAAGGAGTGTTTCAAAAGTGCGCTATCAAAAGAAAGAGTCCACTATGTGAGTTGAATGCATAAAGCACACGGAAGTTTCTGAGAATGCTTCTGTCTAGTTTTTAGGTGAAGATATTTCATTTCCCAGCATAGGCCACAAAGCGCTCCAAATAGCCACTTGCAGATTCTACAAAAAGAGTGTTTCCAAACTGCTCTTTCAAAAGGAAGGTTCAAGTCTGTGAGTTGAGTGCCCTCATCACAAAGAAGTTTCTGAGAATGCTTCTGTCTAGTTTTTATATGAGGGTCCTTCCTTTTCCAACATAGTCCTCAAAGCGCTCCAAATAAACACTTGCAGATTCTACAAAAGGAGTGTTTCAAAACAGTTCTATCAAAAGGAACGTTCAAGTCTGTGAGTTGAATGCATTCATCACACAGAAGTTTCTGAGAATGCTTCTGTCTAGTTTTTAGGTGAAGATATTGCTTTTCCCAGCCTAGGCCTCAAAGCGCTCCAAGTATCCACTTGCAGATTCTACAAAAAGAGAGCTTCATAGCTGCTCTTTCAAAAGGAAGGTTCAAGTTTGTGTGTTGAATGCACTCATCACAAAGAAGTTTCTGAGAATGCTTCTGTCTAGTTCTTACGTGAAGATATTTCCTTTTCCAGCTAAGCTTCAAAGCGCTCCAAATAAACACTTGCAAATTCTACTAAAGGAGTGTTTCAAAACAGTTCTTTCAAAAGGAACGTTCAAGTCTGTGAGTTGAATGCACTCAACGAACAGAAGTTTCTTAGAGTGCTTCTGTATAGTTTTCATGTGAAGATATTTCCTTTTCCAGCATAGGCCTCAAAGCGCTCCAAATATCCACTTGCAGATGCTACAAAAAGAGTGTTTCCAAACTGCTCTCACAAAAGGAAGGTTCAAGTTTTTGAGCTGAACGCACTCATCAAAAAGAAGTTTCTGAGAATGCGTCTGTCTAGTTTTTATGTGAAGATATTTCGTTTGCCCGCATAGGCCTCAAATCGCTCCAAACATCCACTAGCAAATTCTACAAAAGGAGTGTTTCAAAAGTGCGCTATCAAAAGGAAGAGTCCACTATGTGAGTTGAATGCATAAAGCACACGGAAGTTTCTGAGAATACTTCTGTCTAGTTTTTAGGTGAAGATATTTCATTTCCCAGCATAGGCCTCAAAGCGCTCCAAATATCCACTTGCAGATTCTACAAAAAGAGTGTTTCCAAACTGCTCTTTCAAAAGGAAGGTTCAAGTCTGTGAGTTGAGGGCACTCATCACAAAGGAGTTTCTGAGAATGCTTCTGTCTAGTTTTTATATGAAGATCTTTCCTTTTCCAATAGAGGCCTCAAAGCGCTTCAAATAAACACTTGCAGATTCTACAAAAGGAGTGTTTCAAAACAGTTCTACCAAAAGGAACGTTCAAGTCTGTGAGTTGAAGGCATTCATCACACAGAAGTTTCTGAGAATGCTTCTGTCTAGTTTTCAGGTGAAGATATTGCTTTTCCCAGCCTAGGCCTCAAAGCGCTCCAAGTATCCACTTGCAGATTCTACAAAAAGAGAGCTTCATAGCTGCTCTTTCAGAAGGAAGGTTCAAGTCCGTGTGTTGAATGCACTCACCACAAAGAAGTTTCTGAGAATGCATCTGTCTAGTTCTTACGTGAAGATATTTCCTTTTCCAGCTTAGGCTTCAAAGCGCTCCCAATAAACACTTGCAAATTCTACTAAAGGAGTGTTTCAAAACAGTTCTTTCAAAAGGAACGTTCATGTCTGTGAGTTGAGTGCACTCAACGAACAGAAGTTTCTTACCGTGCTTCTGTATAGTTTTCATGTGAGGATATTTCCTTTTCCAGCATAGGCCTCAAAGCGCTCCAAATATCCACTTGCCGATTCTACAAAAACAGTGTTTCAAAACTGTTCTATCAAAAGGAAGGTTCAACACTATGAGTAGAATGCACTCATCACAAAGGAGTTGCTGAGAATGCTTCTCTCTAGTTTTTATATGAAGATATTTCCTTTTGTAGCCTAGGCCTCAAAGCGCTCCAAATAGCCACTTGCAGATTCTACAAAAAGAGGGTTTCAAATCTCTTCTATCAAAAGAAAGGTTCAACTCTGTGAGTGGAATGCACTGATCAGAAAGAAGTTTCTGAGAATGATTCTAGTTTTCATCTGCATGTATTTCCTTTTCCACTAGATGCCGCAATCGCACCAAATATCCACTTGCAGTTTCCACAAAAAGAGTGCTGCAGAACTGCTCCATGAGAAGGAATGTTCAACTCTGTGAGTTCAATCCCCTCATGACATAGAAGTTTCTGGAAATGCTTCTGTCTAGTTGGTATAGGAAGATATTTCCTTTTCCAGCATAAGCCTCAAAGAGCTCCAAATATCCACTTGCGGATTCTGCAAAAACAGTGTTTCAAAACTGGTCGATCAAAAGGAACGTTCAACTCTGTGAGTTGAATGCACTCATCACACAGACGTTTCTGAGAATGCTTCTGTCTAGTTCTTACGTGAAGATATTTCCTTTTCCAGCTTAGGCCTCAAAGCGCTCCAAATAAACACTTGCAGATTCTACAAAAGGAGTGTTTCAAAACTGCTCTATCAAAAGGAAGGTTCAAGTCTGTGAGTTGAATGCACTCATCACAAAGAGGTTTCTGAGAATGCTGCTGTCTAGTTTTTATGTGAAGATATTTCCTTTTCCTCGCATAGACCTCAAATCGCTCCAGATATCCACTTGCAGATTTTACAGAAAGAGTGTTTCCAAACTGCTCTATCTAAAGGCACGTTCAACTCTGTGAGTTGAATGCACGCATTGCGAAGAACTTTCTGAGAATGCTTCTCTCTAGCTTTTAGGTGAAGATATTCCATTTCACAGCATAGGCCTCAAAGTGCTCCAAATAACCACTTGCAGATTTTACAAAAAGAATGTTTCAAAACTGCTCTTTCTAAAGGAAGGTTCAAGTCTGTGAGTTGAATGCACTCAACACAAAGAAGTTTCTGAGAATGCCTCTGTCCAGTTTTCATGTGAAGATATTTCCTTTTCCAGCATAGGCCCCAAACCGCTCCAAATATTCACTTGCAGAGTCTACAAAAAGAGTGTTTCCAAACTTCTCTATCAACTGGTAGGTACAACTCCGTGAGTTGAATGCCCTCATCACCAAGAAGTTTCTGAGAATGCTTCTCTCTAGTTTTGATGGGAAGATATTTCCTTTTCCAACATAGGTCTCATGGTGCTCCGAATAAACACTTGCAGATTCTACAAACTTAGTGTTTCAAAACTGTTCTATGAAAAGGAACGTTCAAGTCTGGGAGTTGAATGAACTCATCACAAAGACGTTTCTCAGAATGCTTCTGTCTAGTTTTTAGGTGAAGATATTTCATTTCCCAGCATAGGCCTCAAAGCGCTCCAAATATCCACTTGCAGATTCTACAAAAAGAGTGTTTCCAAACTGCTCTTACAAAAGGAAAGTTCAAGTCTGTGAGCTGAACGAACTCATCACAAAGAAGTTTCTGAGAATGCGTCTGTCTAGTTTTTAAGTGTGGAAATTTCGTTTGCCAGCATAGGCCTCAAATCGCTCCAAACATCCACTAGCAAATTCTACAAAAGGAGTGTTTCAAAAGTGCGCTATCAAAAGAAAGAGTCCACTATGTGAGTTGAATGCATAAAGCACACGGAAGTTTCTGAGAATGCTTCTGTCTAGTTTTTAGGTGAAGATATTTCATTTCCCAGCATAGGCCACAAAGCGCTCCAAATAGCCACTTGCAGATTCTACAAAAAGAGTGTTTCCAAACTGCTCTTTCAAAAGGAAGGTTCAAGTCTGTGAGTTGAGTGCCCTCATCACAAAGAAGTTTCTGAGAATGCTTCTGTCTAGTTTTTATATGAGGGTCCTTCCTTTTCCAACATAGTCCTCAAAGCGCTCCAAATAAACACTTGCAGATTCTACAAAAGGAGTGTTTCAAAACAGTTCTATCAAAAGGAACGTTCAAGTCTGTGAGTTGAATGCATTCATCACACAGAAGTTTCTGAGAATGCTTCTGTCTAGTTTTTAGGTGAAGATATTGCTTTTCCCAGCCTAGGCCTCAAAGCGCTCCAAGTATCCACTTGCAGATTCTACAAAAAGAGAGCTTCATAGCTGCTCTTTCAAAAGGAAGGTTCAAGTTTGTGTGTTGAATGCACTCATCACAAAGAAGTTTCTGAGAATGCTTCTGTCTAGTTCTTACGTGAAGATATTTCCTTTTCCAGCTAAGCTTCAAAGCGCTCCAAATAAACACTTGCAAATTCTACTAAAGGAGTGTTTCAAAACAGTTCTTTCAAAAGGAACGTTCAAGTCTGTGAGTTGAATGCACTCAACGAACAGAAGTTTCTTAGAGTGCTTCTGTATAGTTTTCATGTGAAGATATTTCCTTTTCCAGCATAGGCCTCAAAGCGCTCCAAATATCCACTTGCAGATGCTACAAAAAGAGTGTTTCCAAACTGCTCTCACAAAAGGAAGGTTCAAGTTTTTGAGCTGAACGCACTCATCAAAAAGAAGTTTCTGAGAATGCGTCTGTCTAGTTTTTATGTGAAGATATTTCGTTTGCCCGCATAGGCCTCAAATCGCTCCAAACATCCACTAGCAAATTCTACAAAAGGAGTGTTTCAAAAGTGCGCTATCAAAAGGAAGAGTCCACTATGTGAGTTGAATGCATAAAGCACACGGAAGTTTCTGAGAATACTTCTGTCTAGTTTTTAGGTGAAGATATTTCATTTCCCAGCATAGGCCTCAAAGCGCTCCAAATATCCACTTGCAGATTCTACAAAAAGAGTGTTTCCAAACTGCTCTTTCAAAAGGAAGGTTCAAGTCTGTGAGTTGAGGGCACTCATCACAAAGGAGTTTCTGAGAATGCTTCTGTCTAGTTTTTATATGAAGATCTTTCCTTTTCCAATAGAGGCCTCAAAGCGCTTCAAATAAACACTTGCAGATTCTACAAAAGGAGTGTTTCAAAACAGTTCTACCAAAAGGAACGTTCAAGTCTGTGAGTTGAAGGCATTCATCACACAGAAGTTTCTGAGAATGCTTCTGTCTAGTTTTCAGGTGAAGATATTGCTTTTCCCAGCCTAGGCCTCAAAGCGCTCCAAGTATCCACTTGCAGATTCTACAAAAAGAGAGCTTCATAGCTGCTCTTTCAGAAGGAAGGTTCAAGTCCGTGTGTTGAATGCACTCACCACAAAGAAGTTTCTGAGAATGCATCTGTCTAGTTCTTACGTGAAGATATTTCCTTTTCCAGCTTAGGCTTCAAAGCGCTCCCAATAAACACTTGCAAATTCTACTAAAGGAGTGTTTCAAAACAGTTCTTTCAAAAGGAACGTTCATGTCTGTGAGTTGAGTGCACTCAACGAACAGAAGTTTCTTACCGTGCTTCTGTATAGTTTTCATGTGAGGATATTTCCTTTTCCAGCATAGGCCTCAAAGCGCTCCAAATATCCACTTGCCGATTCTACAAAAACAGTGTTTCAAAACTGTTCTATCAAAAGGAAGGTTCAACACTATGAGTAGAATGCACTCATCACAAAGGAGTTGCTGAGAATGCTTCTCTCTAGTTTTTATATGAAGATATTTCCTTTTGTAGCCTAGGCCTCAAAGCGCTCCAAATAGCCACTTGCAGATTCTACAAAAAGAGGGTTTCAAATCTCTTCTATCAAAAGAAAGGTTCAACTCTGTGAGTGGAATGCACTGATCAGAAAGAAGTTTCTGAGAATGATTCTAGTTTTCATCTGCATGTATTTCCTTTTCCACTAGATGCCGCAATCGCACCAAATATCCACTTGCAGTTTCCACAAAAAGAGTGCTGCAGAACTGCTCCATGAGAAGGAATGTTCAACTCTGTGAGTTCAATCCCCTCATGACATAGAAGTTTCTGGAAATGCTTCTGTCTAGTTGGTATAGGAAGATATTTCCTTTTCCAGCATAAGCCTCAAAGAGCTCCAAATATCCACTTGCGGATTCTGCAAAAACAGTGTTTCAAAACTGGTCGATCAAAAGGAACGTTCAACTCTGTGAGTTGAATGCACTCATCACACAGACGTTTCTGAGAATGCTTCTGTCTAGTTCTTACGTGAAGATATTTCCTTTTCCAGCTTAGGCCTCAAAGCGCTCCAAATAAACACTTGCAGATTCTACAAAAGGAGTGTTTCAAAACTGCTCTATCAAAAGGAAGGTTCAAGTCTGTGAGTTGAATGCACTCATCACAAAGAGGTTTCTGAGAATGCTGCTGTCTAGTTTTTATGTGAAGATATTTCCTTTTCCTCGCATAGACCTCAAATCGCTCCAGATATCCACTTGCAGATTTTACAGAAAGAGTGTTTCCAAACTGCTCTATCTAAAGGCACGTTCAACTCTGTGAGTTGAATGCACGCATTGCGAAGAACTTTCTGAGAATGCTTCTCTCTAGCTTTTAGGTGAAGATATTCCATTTCACAGCATAGGCCTCAAAGTGCTCCAAATAACCACTTGCAGATTTTACAAAAAGAATGTTTCAAAACTGCTCTTTCTAAAGGAAGGTTCAAGTCTGTGAGTTGAATGCACTCAACACAAAGAAGTTTCTGAGAATGCCTCTGTCCAGTTTTCATGTGAAGATATTTCCTTTTCCAGCATAGGCCCCAAACCGCTCCAAATATTCACTTGCAGAGTCTACAAAAAGAGTGTTTCCAAACTTCTCTATCAACTGGTAGGTACAACTCCGTGAGTTGAATGCCCTCATCACCAAGAAGTTTCTGAGAATGCTTCTCTCTAGTTTTGATGGGAAGATATTTCCTTTTCCAACATAGGTCTCATGGTGCTCCGAATAAACACTTGCAGATTCTACAAACTTAGTGTTTCAAAACTGTTCTATGAAAAGGAACGTTCAAGTCTGGGAGTTGAATGAACTCATCACAAAGACGTTTCTCAGAATGCTTCTGTCTAGTTTTTAGGTGAAGATATTTCATTTCCCAGCATAGGCCTCAAAGCGCTCCAAATATCCACTTGCAGATTCTACAAAAAGAGTGTTTCCAAACTGCTCTTACAAAAGGAAAGTTCAAGTCTGTGAGCTGAACGAACTCATCACAAAGAAGTTTCTGAGAATGCGTCTGTCTAGTTTTTAAGTGTGGAAATTTCGTTTGCCAGCATAGGCCTCAAATCGCTCCAAACATCCACTAGCAAATTCTACAAAAGGAGTGTTTCAAAAGTGCGCTATCAAAAGAAAGAGTCCACTATGTGAGTTGAATGCATAAAGCACACGGAAGTTTCTGAGAATGCTTCTGTCTAGTTTTTAGGTGAAGATATTTCATTTCCCAGCATAGGCCACAAAGCGCTCCAAATAGCCACTTGCAGATTCTACAAAAAGAGTGTTTCCAAACTGCTCTTTCAAAAGGAAGGTTCAAGTCTGTGAGTTGAGTGCCCTCATCACAAAGAAGTTTCTGAGAATGCTTCTGTCTAGTTTTTATATGAGGGTCCTTCCTTTTCCAACATAGTCCTCAAAGCGCTCCAAATAAACACTTGCAGATTCTACAAAAGGAGTGTTTCAAAACAGTTCTATCAAAAGGAACGTTCAAGTCTGTGAGTTGAATGCATTCATCACACAGAAGTTTCTGAGAATGCTTCTGTCTAGTTTTTAGGTGAAGATATTGCTTTTCCCAGCCTAGGCCTCAAAGCGCTCCAAGTATCCACTTGCAGATTCTACAAAAAGAGAGCTTCATAGCTGCTCTTTCAAAAGGAAGGTTCAAGTTTGTGTGTTGAATGCACTCATCACAAAGAAGTTTCTGAGAATGCTTCTGTCTAGTTCTTACGTGAAGATATTTCCTTTTCCAGCTAAGCTTCAAAGCGCTCCAAATAAACACTTGCAAATTCTACTAAAGGAGTGTTTCAAAACAGTTCTTTCAAAAGGAACGTTCAAGTCTGTGAGTTGAATGCACTCAACGAACAGAAGTTTCTTAGAGTGCTTCTGTATAGTTTTCATGTGAAGATATTTCCTTTTCCAGCATAGGCCTCAAAGCGCTCCAAATATCCACTTGCAGATGCTACAAAAAGAGTGTTTCCAAACTGCTCTCACAAAAGGAAGGTTCAAGTTTTTGAGCTGAACGCACTCATCAAAAAGAAGTTTCTGAGAATGCGTCTGTCTAGTTTTTATGTGAAGATATTTCGTTTGCCCGCATAGGCCTCAAATCGCTCCAAACATCCACTAGCAAATTCTACAAAAGGAGTGTTTCAAAAGTGCGCTATCAAAAGGAAGAGTCCACTATGTGAGTTGAATGCATAAAGCACACGGAAGTTTCTGAGAATACTTCTGTCTAGTTTTTAGGTGAAGATATTTCATTTCCCAGCATAGGCCTCAAAGCGCTCCAAATATCCACTTGCAGATTCTACAAAAAGAGTGTTTCCAAACTGCTCTTTCAAAAGGAAGGTTCAAGTCTGTGAGTTGAGGGCACTCATCACAAAGGAGTTTCTGAGAATGCTTCTGTCTAGTTTTTATATGAAGATCTTTCCTTTTCCAATAGAGGCCTCAAAGCGCTTCAAATAAACACTTGCAGATTCTACAAAAGGAGTGTTTCAAAACAGTTCTACCAAAAGGAACGTTCAAGTCTGTGAGTTGAAGGCATTCATCACACAGAAGTTTCTGAGAATGCTTCTGTCTAGTTTTCAGGTGAAGATATTGCTTTTCCCAGCCTAGGCCTCAAAGCGCTCCAAGTATCCACTTGCAGATTCTACAAAAAGAGAGCTTCATAGCTGCTCTTTCAGAAGGAAGGTTCAAGTCCGTGTGTTGAATGCACTCACCACAAAGAAGTTTCTGAGAATGCATCTGTCTAGTTCTTACGTGAAGATATTTCCTTTTCCAGCTTAGGCTTCAAAGCGCTCCCAATAAACACTTGCAAATTCTACTAAAGGAGTGTTTCAAAACAGTTCTTTCAAAAGGAACGTTCATGTCTGTGAGTTGAGTGCACTCAACGAACAGAAGTTTCTTACCGTGCTTCTGTATAGTTTTCATGTGAGGATATTTCCTTTTCCAGCATAGGCCTCAAAGCGCTCCAAATATCCACTTGCCGATTCTACAAAAACAGTGTTTCAAAACTGTTCTATCAAAAGGAAGGTTCAACACTATGAGTAGAATGCACTCATCACAATGGAGTTGCTGAGAATGCTTCTCTCTAGTTTTTATGTGAAGATATTTCCTTTTCTAGCCTAGGCCTTAAAGCGCTCCAAATAGCCACTTGCAGATTCTACAAAAAGAGGGTTTCAAATCTCTTCTATCAAAAGAAAGGTTCAACTCTGTGAGTTGAATGCACTCATCAGAAAGAAGTTTCTGAGAATGATTCTATCTAGTTTTCATCTGTATGTATTTCCTTTTCCACTAGATGCCGCAATCGCACCAAATATCCACTTGCAGTTTCCACAAAAAGAGTGCTGCAGAACTGCTCCATGAAAAGGAATGTTCAACTCTGTGAGTTCAATCCCCTGATGACATAGAAGTTTCTGAAAATGCTTCTGTCTAGTTGGTATAGGAAGATATTTCCTTTTCCAGCATAAGCCTCAAAGAGCTCCAAATATCCACTTGCGGATTCTGCAAAAACAGTGTTTCAAAACTGGTCGATCAAAAGGAACGTTCAACTCTGTGAGTTGAATGCACTCATCACACAGAAGTTTCTGAGAATGCTTCCGTCTAGTTCTTAGGTGAAGATATTTCCTTTTCCAGCTTAGGCCTCAAAGCGCTCCCAATAAACACTTGCAGATTCTACAAAAGGAGTGTTTCAAAACTGCTCTATCAAAAGGAAGGTTCAAGTCTGTGAGTTGAATGCACTCATCACAAAGAGGTTTCTGAGAATGCTGCTGTCTAGTTTTTATGTGAAGATATTTCCTTTTCCTCGCATAGACCTCAAATCGCTCCAGATATCCACTTGCAGATTTTACAGAAAGGGTGTTTCCAGACTGCTCTATCTAAAGGCACGTTCAACTCTGTGAGTTGAATGCACGCATTGCGAAGAACTTTCTGAGAATGCTTCTCTCTAGCTTTTAGGTGAAGATATCCCATTTCACAGCATAGGCCTCAAAGTGCTCCAAATAACCACTTGCAGGTTTTACAAAAAGAATGTTTCAAAACTGCTCTTTCTAAAGGAAGGTTCAAGTCTGTGAGTTGAATGCACTCAACACAAAGAAGTTTCTGAGAATGCTTCTGTCCAGGTTTCATGTGAATATATTTCCTTTTCCAGCATAGGCCCCAAACCGCTCCAAATATTCACTTGCAGAGTCTACAAAAAGAGTGTTTCCAAACTTCTCTATCAACTGGTAGGTACAACTCCGTGAGTTGAATGCCCTCATCACCAAGAAGTTTCTGAGAATGCTTCTCTCTAGTTTTGATGGGAAGATATTTCCTTTTCCAACATAGGCCTCAAGGTGCTCCGAATAAACACTTGCAGATTCTACAAACTTAGTGTTTCAAAACTGTTCTATCAAAAGGAACGTTCAAGCCTGGGAGTTGAATGAACTCATCACAAAGAAGTTTCTCAGAATGCTTCTGTCTAGTTTTTAGGTGAAGATATTTCATTTCCCAGCATAGGCCTCAAAGCGCTCCAAATATCCACTTGCAGATTCTACAAAAAGAGTGTTTCCAAACTGCTCTTACAAAAGGAAAGTTCAAGTCTGTGAGCTGAACGAACTCATCACAAAGAAGTTTCTGAGAATGCGTCTGTCTAGTTTTTAAGTGTGGAAATTTCGTTTGCCAGCATAGGCCTCAAATCGCTCCAAACATCCACTAGCAAATTCTACAAAAGGAGTGTTTCAAAAGTGCGCTATCAAAAGAAAGAGTCCACTATGTGAGTTGAATGCATAAAGCACACGGAAGTTTCTGAGAATGCTTCTGTCTAGTTTTTAGGTGAAGATATTTCATTTCCCAGCATAGGCCACAAAGCGCTCCAAATAGCCACTTGCAGATTCTACAAAAAGAGTGTTTCCAAACTGCTCTTTCAAAAGGAAGGTTCAAGTCTGTGAGTTGAGTGCCCTCATCACAAAGAAGTTTCTGAGAATGCTTCTGTCTAGTTTTTATATGAGGGTCCTTCCTTTTCCAACATAGTCCTCAAAGCGCTCCAAATAAACACTTGCAGATTCTACAAAAGGAGTGTTTCAAAACAGTTCTATCAAAAGGAACGTTCAAGTCTGTGAGTTGAATGCATTCATCACACAGAAGTTTCTGAGAATGCTTCTGTCTAGTTTTTAGGTGAAGATATTGCTTTTCCCAGCCTAGGCCTCAAAGCGCTCCAAGTATCCACTTGCAGATTCTACAAAAAGAGAGCTTCATAGCTGCTCTTTCAAAAGGAAGGTTCAAGTCTGTGTGTTGAATGCACTCATCACAAAGAAGTTTCTGAGAATGCTTCTGTCTAGTTCTTACGTGAAGATATTTCCTTTTCCAGCTAAGCTTCAAAGCGCTCCAAATAAACACTTGCAAATTCTACTAAAGGAGTGTTTCAAAACAGTTCTTTCAAAAGGAACGTTCAAGTCTGTGAGTTGAATGCACTCAACGAACAGAAGTTTCTTAGAGTGCTTCTGTATAGTTTTCATGTGAAGATATTTCCTTTTCCAGCATAGGCCTCAAAGCGCTCCAAATATCCACTTGCCGATTCTACAAAAACAGTGTTTCAAAACTGTTCTATCAAAAGGAAGGTTCAACACTATGAGTAGAATGCACTCATCACAATGGAGTTGCTGAGAATGCTTCTCTCTAGTTTTTATGTGAAGATATTTCCTTTTCTAGCCTAGGCCTCAAAGCGCTCCAAATAGCCACTTGCAGATTCTACGAAAAGAGGGTTTCAAATCTCTTCTATCAAAAGAAAGGTTCAACTCTGTGAGTTGAATGCACTCATCAGAAAGAAGTTTCTGAGAATGATTCTATCTAGTTTTCATCTGCATGTATTTCCTTTTCCACTAGATGCCGCAATCGCACCAAATATCCACTTGCAGTTTCCACAAAAAGAGTGCTGCAGAACTGCTCCATGAAAAGGAATGTTCAACTCTGTGAGTTCAATCCCCTGATGACATAGAAGTTTCTGAAAATGCTTCTGTCTAGTTGGTATAGGAAGATATTTCCTTTTCCAGCATAAGCCTCAAAGAGCTCCAAATATCCACTTGCGGATTCTGCAAAAACAGTGTTTCAAAACTGGTCGATCGAAAGGAACGTTCAACTATGTGAGTTGAATGCACTCATCACACAGAAGTTTCTGAGAATGCTTCCGTCTAGTTCTTACGTGAAGATATTTCCTTTTCCAGCTTAGGCCTCAAAGCGCTCCAAATAAACACTTGCAGATTCTACAAAAGGAGTGTTTCAAAACTGCTCTATCAAAAGGAAGGTTCAAGTCTGTGAGTTGAATGCACTCATCACAAAGAGGTTTCTGAGAATGCTGCTGTCTAGTTTTTATGTGAAGATATTTCCTTTTCCTCGCATAGACCTCAAATCGCTCCAGATATCCACTTGCAGATTTTACAGAAAGGGTGTTTCCAGACTGCTCTATCTAAAGGCACGTTCAACTCTGTGAGTTGAATGCACGCATTGCGAAGAACTTTCTGAGAATGATTCTCTCTAGCTTTTAGGTGAAGATATCCCATTTCACAGCATAGGCCTCAAAGTGCTCCAAATAACCACTTGCAGATTTTACAAAAAGAATGTTTCAAAACTGCTCTTTCTAAAGGAAGGTTCAAGTCTGTGAGTTGAATGCACTCAACACAAAGAAGTTTCTGAGAATGCTTCTGTCCAGGTTTCATGTGAAGATATTTCCTTTTCCAGCATAGGCCCCAAACCGCTCCAAATATTCACTTGCAGAGTCTACAAAAAGAGTGTTTCCAAACTTCTCTATCAACTGGTAGGTACAACTCCGTGAGTTGAATGCCCTCATCACCAAGAAGTTTCTGAGAATGCTTCTCTCTAGTTTTGATGGGAAGATATTTCCTTTTCCAACATAGGCCTCAAGGTGCTCCGAATAAACACTTGCAGATTCTACAAACTTAGTGTTTCAAAACTGTTCTATCAAAAGGAACGTTCAAGCCTGGGAGTTGAATGAACTCATCACAAAGAAGTTTCTCAGAATGCTTCTGTCTAGTTTTTAGGTGAAGATATTTCATTTCCCAGCATAGGCCTCAAAGCGCTCCAAATATCCACTTGCAGATTCTACAAAAAGAGTGTTTCCAAACTGCTCTTACAAAAGGAAAGTTCAAGTCTGTGAGCTGAACGAACTCATCACAAAGAAGTTTCTGAGAATGCGTCTGTCTAGTTTTTAAGTGTGGAAATTTCGTTTGCCAGCATAGGCCTCAAATCGCTCCAAACATCCACTAGCAAATTCTACAAAAGGAGTGTTTCAAAAGTGCGCTATCAAAAGAAAGAGTCCACTATGTGAGTTGAATGCATAAAGCACACGGAAGTTTCTGAGAATGCTTCTGTCTAGTTTTTAGGTGAAGATATTTCATTTCCCAGCATAGGCCACAAAGCGCTCCAAATAGCCACTTGCAGATTCTACAAAAAGAGTGTTTCCAAACTGCTCTTTCAAAAGGAAGGTTCAAGTCTGTGAGTTGAGTGCCCTCATCACAAAGAAGTTTCTGAGAATGCTTCTGTCTAGTTTTTATATGAGGGTCCTTCCTTTTCCAACATAGTCCTCAAAGCGCTCCAAATAAACACTTGCAGATTCTACAAAAGGAGTGTTTCAAAACAGTTCTATCAAAAGGAACGTTCAAGTCTGTGAGTTGAATGCATTCATCACACAGAAGTTTCTGAGAATGCTTCTGTCTAGTTTTTAGGTGAAGATATTGCTTTTCCCAGCCTAGGCCTCAAAGCGCTCCAAGTATCCACTTGCAGATTCTACAAAAAGAGAGCTTCATAGCTGCTCTTTCAAAAGGAAGGTTCAAGTCTGTGTGTTGAATGCACTCATCACAAAGAAGTTTCTGAGAATGCTTCTGTCTAGTTCTTACGTGAAGATATTTCCTTTTCCAGCTAAGCTTCAAAGCGCTCCAAATAAACACTTGCAAATTCTACTAAAGGAGTGTTTCAAAACAGTTCTTTCAAAAGGAACGTTCAAGTCTGTGAGTTGAATGCACTCAACGAACAGAAGTTTCTTAGAGTGCTTCTGTATAGTTTTCATGTGAAGATATTTCCTTTTCCAGCATAGGCCTCAAAGCGCTCCAAATATCCACTTGCAGATGCTACAAAAAGAGTGTTTCCAAACTGCTCTCACAAAAGGAAGGTTCAAGTTTTTGAGCTGAACGCACTCATCAAAAAGAAGTTTCTGAGAATGCGTCTGTCTAGTTTTTATGTGAAGATATTTCGTTTGCCCGCATAGGCCTCAAATCGCTCCAAACATCCACTAGCAAATTCTACAAAAGGAGTGTTTCAAAAGTGCGCTATCAAAAGGAAGAGTCCACTATGTGAGTTGAATGCATAAAGCACACGGAAGTTTCTGAGAATACTTCTGTCTAGTTTTTAGGTGAAGATGTTTCATTTCCCAGCATAGGCCTCAAAGCGCTCCAAATATCCACTTGCAGATTCTACAAAAAGAGTGTTTCCAAACTGCTCTTTCAAAAGGAAGGTTCAAGTCTGTGAGTTGAGGGCACTCATCACAAAGGAGTTTCTGAGAATGCTTCTGTCTAGTTTTTATATGAAGATCTTTCCTTTTCCAATAGAGGCCTCAAAGCGCTTCAAATAAACACTTGCAGATTCTACAAAAGGAGTGTTTCAAAACAGTTCTACCAAAAGGAACGTTCAAGTCTGTGAGTTGAAGGCATTCATCACACAGAAGTTTCTGAGAATGCTTCTGTCTAGTTTTCAGGTGAAGATATTGCTTTTCCCAGCCTAGGCCTCAAAGCGCTCCAAGTATCCACTTGCAGATTCTACAAAAAGAGAGCTTCATAGCTGCTCTTTCAGAAGGAAGGTTCAAGTCCGTGTGTTGAATGCACTCACCACAAAGAAGTTTCTGAGAATGCATCTGTCTAGTTCTTACGTGAAGATATTTCCTTTTCCAGCTTAGGCTTCAAAGCGCTCCCAATAAACACTTGCAAATTCTACTAAAGGAGTGTTTCAAAACAGTTCTTTCAAAAGGAACGTTCATGTCTGTGAGTTGAGTGCACTCAACGAACAGAAGTTTCTTACCGTGCTTCTGTATAGTTTTCATGTGAGGATATTTCCTTTTCCAGCATAGGCCTCAAAGCGCTCCAAATATCCACTTGCCGATTCTACAAAAACAGTGTTTCAAAACTGTTCTATCAAAAGGAAGGTTCAACACTATGAGTAGAATGCACTCATCACAAAGGAGTTGCTGAGAATGCTTCTCTCTAGTTTTTATATGAAGATATTTCCTTTTGTAGCCTAGGCCTCAAAGCGCTCCAAATAGCCACTTGCAGATTCTACAAAAAGAGGGTTTCAAATCTCTTCTATCAAAAGAAAGGTTCAACTCTGTGAGTGGAATGCACTGATCAGAAAGAAGTTTCTGAGAATGATTCTAGTTTTCATCTGCATGTATTTCCTTTTCCACTAGATGCCGCAATCGCACCAAATATCCACTTGCAGTTTCCACAAAAAGAGTGCTGCAGAACTGCTCCATGAGAAGGAATGTTCAACTCTGTGAGTTCAATCCCCTGATGACATAGAAGTTTCTGGAAATGCTTCTGTCTAGTTGGTATAGGAAGATATTTCCTTTTCCAGCATAAGCCTCAAAGAGCTCCAAATATCCACTTGCGGATTCTGCAAAAACAGTGTTACAAAACTGGTCGATCCAAAGGAACGTTCAACTCTGTGAGCTGAATGCACTCATCACACAGACGTTTCTGAGAATGCTTCTGTCTAGTTCTTACGTGAAGATATTTCCTTTTCCAGCTTAGGCCTCAAAGCGCTCCCAATAAACACTTGCAGATTCTACAAAAGGAGTGTTTCAAAACTGCTCTATCAAAAGGAAGGTTCAAGTCTGTGAGTTGAATGCACTCATCACAAAGAGGTTTCTGAGAATGCTGCTGTCTAGTTTTTATGTGAAGATATTTCCTTTTCCTCGCATAGACCTCAAATCGCTCCAGATATCCACTTGCAGATTTTACAGAAAGAGTGTTTCCAAACTGCTCTATCTAAAGGCACGTTCAACTCTGTGAGTTGAATGCACGCATTGCGAAGAACTTTCTGAGAATGCTTCTCTCTAGCTTTTAGGTGAAGATATTCCATTTCACAGCATAGGCCTCAAAGTGCTCCAAATAACCACTTGCAGATTTTACAAAAAGAATGTTTCAAAACTGCTCTTTCTAAAGGAAGGTTCAAGTCTGTGAGTTGAATGCACTCAACACAAAGAAGTTTCTGAGAACGCTTCTGTCCAGTTTTCATGTGAAGATATTTCCTTTTCCAGCATAGGCCTCAAACCGCTCCAAATATTCACTTGCAGAGTCTACAAAAAGAGTGTTTCCAAACTTCTCTATCAACTGGTAGGTACAACTCCGTGAGTTGAATGCCCTCATCACCAAGAAGTTTCTGAGAATGCTTCTCTCTAGTTTTGATGGGAAGATATTTCCTTTTCCAACATAGGCCTCAAGGTGCTCCGAATAGACACTTGCAGATTCTACAAACTTAGTGTTTCAAAACTGTTCTATCAAAAGGAACGTTCAAGCCTGGGAGTTGAATGAACTCATCACAAAGAAGTTTCTCAGAATGCTTCTGTCTAGTTTTTAGGTGAAGATATTTCATTTCCCAGCATAGGCCTCAAAGCGCTCCAAATATCCACTTGCAGATTCTACAAAAAGAGTGTTTCCAAACTGCTCTTACAAAAGGAAAGTTCAAGTCTGTGAGCTGAACGAACTCATCACAAAGAAGTTTCTGAGAATGCGTCTGTCTAGTTTTTAAGTGTGGAAATTTCGTTTGCCAGCATAGGCCTCAAATCGCTCCAAACATCCACTAGCAAATTCTACAAAAGGAGTGTTTCAAAAGTGCGTTATCAAAAGAAAGAGTCCACTATGTGAGTTGAATGCATAAAGCACACGGAAGTTTCTGAGAATGCTTCTGTCTAGTTTTTAGGTGAAGATATTTCATTTCCCAGCATAGGCCACAAAGCGCTCCAAATAGCCACTTGCAGATTCTACAAAAAGAGTGTTTCCAAACTGCTCTTTCAAAAGGAAGGTTCAAGTCTGTGAGTTGAGTGCCCTCATCACAAAGAAGTTTCTGAGAATGCTTCTGTCTAGTTTTTATATGAGGGTCCTTCCTTTTCCAACATAGTCCTCAAAGCGCTCCAAATAAACACTTGCAGATTCTACAAAAGGAGTGTTTCAAAACAGTTCTATCAAAAGGAACGTTCAAGTCTGTGAGTTGAATGCATTCATCACACAGAAGTTTCTGAGAATGCTTCTGTCTAGTTTTTAGGTGAAGATATTGCTTTTCCCAGCCTAGGCCTCAAAGCGCTCCAAGTATCCACTTGCAGATTCTACAAAAAGAGAGCTTCATAGCTGCTCTTTCAAAAGGAAGGTTCAAGTCTGTGTGTTGAATGCACTCATCACAAAGAAGTTTCTGAGAATGCTTCTGTCTAGTTCTTACGTGAAGATATTTCCTTTTCCAGCTAAGCTTCAAAGCGCTCCAAATAAACACTTGCAAATTCTACTAAAGGAGTGTTTCAAAACAGTTCTTTCAAAAGGAACGTTCAAGTCTGTGAGTTGAATGCACTCAACGAACAGAAGTTTCTTAGAGTGCTTCTGTATAGTTTTCATGTGAAGATATTTCCTTTTCCAGCATAGGCCTCAAAGCGCTCCAAATATCCACTTGCAGATGCTACAAAAAGAGTGTTTCCAAACTGCTCTCACAAAAGGAAGGTTCAAGTTTTTGAGCTGAACGCACTCATCAAAAAGAAGTTTCTGAGAATGCGTCTGTCTAGTTTTTATGTGAAGATATTTCGTTTGCCCGCATAGGCCTCAAATCGCTCCAAACATCCACTAGCAAATTCTACAAAAGGAGTGTTTCAAAAGTGCGCTATCAAAAGGAAGAGTCCACTATGTGAGTTGAATGCATAAAGCACACGGAAGTTTCTGAGAATACTTCTGTCTAGTTTTTAGGTGAAGATGTTTCATTTCCCAGCATAGGCCTCAAAGCGCTCCAAATATCCACTTGCAGATTCTACAAAAAGAGTGTTTCCAAACTGCTCTTTCAAAAGGAAGGTTCAAGTCTGTGAGTTGAGGGCACTCATCACAAAGGAGTTTCTGAGAATGCTTCTGTCTAGTTTTTATATGAAGATCTTTCCTTTTCCAATAGAGGCCTCAAAGCGCTTCAAATAAACACTTGCAGATTCTACAAAAGGAGTGTTTCAAAACAGTTCTACCAAAAGGAACGTTCAAGTCTGTGAGTTGAAGGCATTCATCACACAGAAGTTTCTGAGAATGCTTCTGTCTAGTTTTCAGGTGAAGATATTGCTTTTCCCAGCCTAGGCCTCAAAGCGCTCCAAGTATCCACTTGCAGATTCTACAAAAAGAGAGCTTCATAGCTGCTCTTTCAGAAGGAAGGTTCAAGTCCGTGTGTTGAATGCACTCACCACAAAGAAGTTTCTGAGAATGCATCTGTCTAGTTCTTACGTGAAGATATTTCCTTTTCCAGCTTAGGCTTCAAAGCGCTCCCAATAAACACTTGCAAATTCTACTAAAGGAGTGTTTCAAAACAGTTCTTTCAAAAGGAACGTTCATGTCTGTGAGTTGAGTGCACTCAACGAACAGAAGTTTCTTACCGTGCTTCTGTATAGTTTTCATGTGAGGATATTTCCTTTTCCAGCATAGGCCTCAAAGCGCTCCAAATATCCACTTGCCGATTCTACAAAAACAGTGTTTCAAAACTGTTCTATCAAAAGGAAGGTTCAACACTATGAGTAGAATGCACTCATCACAAAGGAGTTGCTGAGAATGCTTCTCTCTAGTTTTTATATGAAGATATTTCCTTTTGTAGCCTAGGCCTCAAAGCGCTCCAAATAGCCACTTGCAGATTCTACAAAAAGAGGGTTTCAAATCTCTTCTATCAAAAGAAAGGTTCAACTCTGTGAGTGGAATGCACTGATCAGAAAGAAGTTTCTGAGAATGATTCTAGTTTTCATCTGCATGTATTTCCTTTTCCACTAGATGCCGCAATCGCACCAAATATCCACTTGCAGTTTCCACAAAAAGAGTGCTGCAGAACTGCTCCATGAGAAGGAATGTTCAACTCTGTGAGTTCAATCCCCTGATGACATAGAAGTTTCTGGAAATGCTTCTGTCTAGTTGGTATAGGAAGATATTTCCTTTTCCAGCATAAGCCTCAAAGAGCTCCAAATATCCACTTGCGGATTCTGCAAAAACAGTGTTACAAAACTGGTCGATCCAAAGGAACGTTCAACTCTGTGAGCTGAATGCACTCATCACACAGACGTTTCTGAGAATGCTTCTGTCTAGTTCTTACGTGAAGATATTTCCTTTTCCAGCTTAGGCCTCAAAGCGCTCCCAATAAACACTTGCAGATTCTACAAAAGGAGTGTTTCAAAACTGCTCTATCAAAAGGAAGGTTCAAGTCTGTGAGTTGAATGCACTCATCACAAAGAGGTTTCTGAGAATGCTGCTGTCTAGTTTTTATGTGAAGATATTTCCTTTTCCTCGCATAGACCTCAAATCGCTCCAGATATCCACTTGCAGATTTTACAGAAAGAGTGTTTCCAAACTGCTCTATCTAAAGGCACGTTCAACTCTGTGAGTTGAATGCACGCATTGCGAAGAACTTTCTGAGAATGCTTCTCTCTAGCTTTTAGGTGAAGATATTCCATTTCACAGCATAGGCCTCAAAGTGCTCCAAATAACCACTTGCAGATTTTACAAAAAGAATGTTTCAAAACTGCTCTTTCTAAAGGAAGGTTCAAGTCTGTGAGTTGAATGCACTCAACACAAAGAAGTTTCTGAGAACGCTTCTGTCCAGTTTTCATGTGAAGATATTTCCTTTTCCAGCATAGGCCTCAAACCGCTCCAAATATTCACTTGCAGAGTCTACAAAAAGAGTGTTTCCAAACTTCTCTATCAACTGGTAGGTACAACTCCGTGAGTTGAATGCCCTCATCACCAAGAAGTTTCTGAGAATGCTTCTCTCTAGTTTTGATGGGAAGATATTTCCTTTTCCAACATAGGCCTCAAGGTGCTCCGAATAGACACTTGCAGATTCTACAAACTTAGTGTTTCAAAACTGTTCTATCAAAAGGAACGTTCAAGCCTGGGAGTTGAATGAACTCATCACAAAGAAGTTTCTCAGAATGCTTCTGTCTAGTTTTTAGGTGAAGATATTTCATTTCCCAGCATAGGCCTCAAAGCGCTCCAAATATCCACTTGCAGATTCTACAAAAAGAGTGTTTCCAAACTGCTCTTACAAAAGGAAAGTTCAAGTCTGTGAGCTGAACGAACTCATCACAAAGAAGTTTCTGAGAATGCGTCTGTCTAGTTTTTAAGTGTGGAAATTTCGTTTGCCAGCATAGGCCTCAAATCGCTCCAAACATCCACTAGCAAATTCTACAAAAGGAGTGTTTCAAAAGTGCGTTATCAAAAGAAAGAGTCCACTATGTGAGTTGAATGCATAAAGCACACGGAAGTTTCTGAGAATGCTTCTGTCTAGTTTTTAGGTGAAGATATTTCATTTCCCAGCATAGGCCACAAAGCGCTCCAAATAGCCACTTGCAGATTCTACAAAAAGAGTGTTTCCAAACTGCTCTTTCAAAAGGAAGGTTCAAGTCTGTGAGTTGAGTGCCCTCATCACAAAGAAGTTTCTGAGAATGCTTCTGTCTAGTTTTTATATGAGGGTCCTTCCTTTTCCAACATAGTCCTCAAAGCGCTCCAAATAAACACTTGCAGATTCTACAAAAGGAGTGTTTCAAAACAGTTCTATCAAAAGGAACGTTCAAGTCTGTGAGTTGAATGCATTCATCACACAGAAGTTTCTGAGAATGCTTCTGTCTAGTTTTTAGGTGAAGATATTGCTTTTCCCAGCCTAGGCCTCAAAGCGCTCCAAGTATCCACTTGCAGATTCTACAAAAAGAGAGCTTCATAGCTGCTCTTTCAAAAGGAAGGTTCAAGTCTGTGTGTTGAATGCACTCATCACAAAGAAGTTTCTGAGAATGCTTCTGTCTAGTTCTTACGTGAAGATATTTCCTTTTCCAGCTAAGCTTCAAAGCGCTCCAAATAAACACTTGCAAATTCTACTAAAGGAGTGTTTCAAAACAGTTCTTTCAAAAGGAACGTTCAAGTCTGTGAGTTGAATGCACTCAACGAACAGAAGTTTCTTAGAGTGCTTCTGTATAGTTTTCATGTGAAGATATTTCCTTTTCCAGCATAGGCCTCAAAGCGCTCCAAATATCCACTTGCCGATTCTACAAAAACAGTGTTTCAAAATTGTTCTATCAAAAGGAAGGTTCAACACTATGAGTAGAATGCACTCATCACAATGGAGTTGCTGAGAATGCTTCTCTCTAGTTTTTATGTGAAGATATTTCCTTTTCTAGCCTAGGCCTCAAAGCGCTCCAAATAGCCACTTGCAGATTCTACAAAAAGAGGGTTTCAAATCTCTTCTATCAAAAGAAAGGTTCAACTCTGTGAGTGGAATGCACTCATCAGAAAGAAGTTTCTGAGAATGATTCTATCTAGTTTTCATCTGCATGTATTTCCTTTTCCACTAGATGCCGCAATCGCACCAAATATCCACTTGCAGTTTCCACAAAAAGAGTGCTGCAGAACTGCTCCATGAAAAGGAATGTTCAACTCTGTGAGTTCAATCCCCTGATGACATAGAAGTTTCTGGAAATGCTTCTGTCTAGTTGGTATAGGAAGATATTTCCTTTTCCAGCATAAGCCTCAAAGAGCTCCAAATATCCACTTGCGGATTCTGCAAAAACAGTGTTTCAAAACTGGTCGATCAAAAGGAACGTTCAACTCTGTGAGCTGAATGCACTCATCACACAGACGTTTCTGAGAATGCTTCTGTCTAGTTCTTACGTGAAGATATTTCCTTTTCCAGCTTAGGCCTCAAAGCGCTCCCAATAAACACTTGCAGATTCTACAAAAGGAGTGTTTCAAAACTGCTCTATCAAAAGGAAGGTTCAAGTCTGTGAGTTGAATGCACTCATCACAAAGAGGTTTCTGAGAATGCTGCTGTCTAGTTTTTATGTGAAGATATTTCCTTTTCCTCGCATAGACCTCAAATCGCTCCAGATATCCACTTGCAGATTTTACAGAAAGGGTGTTTCCAGACTGCTCTATCTAAAGGCACGTTCAACTCTGTGAGTTGAATGCACGCATTGCGAAGAACTTTCTGAGAATGCTTCTCTCTAGCTTTTAGGTGAAGATATTCCATTTCACAGCATAGGCCTCAAAGTGCTCCAAATAACCACTTGCAGATTTTACAAAAAGAATGTTTCAAAACTGCTCTTTCTAAAGGAAGGTTCAAGTCTGTGAGTTGAATGCACTCAACACAAAGAAGTTTCTGAGAACGCTTCTGTCCAGGTTTCATGTGAAGATATTTCCTTTTCCAGCATAGGCCCCAAACCGCTCCAAATATTCACTTGCAGAGTCTACAAAAAGAGTGTTTCCAAACTTCTCTATCAACTGGTAGGTACAACTCCGTGAGTTGAATGCCCTCATCACCAAGAAGTTTCTGAGAATGCTTCTCTCTAGTTTTGATGGGAAGATATTTCCTTTTCCAACATAGGCCTCAAGGTGCTCCGAATAGACACTTGCAGATTCTACAAACTTAGTGTTTCAAAACTGTTCTATCAAAAGGAACGTTCAAGCCTGGGAGTTGAATGAACTCATCACAAAGAAGTTTCTCAGAATGCTTCTGTCTAGTTTTTAGGTGAAGATATTTCATTTCCCAGCATAGGCCTCAAAGCGCTCCAAATATCCACTTGCAGATTCTACAAAAAGAGTGTTTCCAAACTGCTCTTACAAAAGGAAAGTTCAAGTCTGTGAGCTGAACGAACTCATCACAAAGAAGTTTCTGAGAATGCGTCTGTCTAGTTTTTAAGTGTGGAAATTTCGTTTGCCAGCATAGGCCTCAAATCGCTCCAAACATCCACTAGCAAATTCTACAAAAGGAGTGTTTCAAAAGTGCGCTATCAAAAGAAAGAGTCCACTATGTGAGTTGAATGCATAAAGCACACGGAAGTTTCTGAGAATGCTTCTGTCTAGTTTTTAGGTGAAGATATTTCATTTCCCAGCATAGGCCACAAAGCGCTCCAAATAGCCACTTGCAGATTCTACAAAAAGAGTGTTTCCAAACTGCTCTTTCAAAAGGAAGGTTCAAGTCTGTGAGTTGAGTGCCCTCATCACAAAGAAGTTTCTCAGAATGCTTCTGTCTAGTTTTTATATGAGGGTCCTTCCTTTTCCAACATAGTCCTCAAAGCGCTCCAAATAAACACTTGCAGATTCTACAAAAGGAGTGTTTCAAAACAGTTCTATCAAAAGGAACGTTCAAGTCTGTGAGTTGAATGCATTCATCACACAGAAGTTTCTGAGAATGCTTCTGTCTAGTTTTTAGGTGAAGATATTGCTTTTCCCAGCATAGGCCACAAAGCGCTCCAAATAGCCACTTGCAGATTCTACAAAAAGAGTGTTTCCAAACTGCTCTTTCAAAAGGAAGGTTCAAGTCTGTGAGTTGAGTGCCCTCATCACAAAGAAGTTTCTCAGAAAGAGTCCACTATGTGAGTTGAATGCATAAAGCACACGGAAGTTTCTGAGAATGCTTCTGTCTAGTTTTTAGGTGAAGATATTTCCTTTTCCAGCATAGGCCTCAAAGCGCTCCAAATATCCACTTGCCGATTCTACAAAAACAGTGTTTCAAAACTGTTCTATCAAAAGGAAGGTTCAACACTATGAGTAGAATGCACTCATCACAATGGAGTTGCTGAGAATGCTTCTCTCTAGTTTTTATGTGAAGATATTTCCTTTTCTAGCCTAGGCCTCAAAGCGCTCCAAATAGCCACTTGCAGATTCTACGAAAAGAGGGTTTCAAATCTCTTCTATCAAAAGAAAGGTTCAACTCTGTGAGTTGAATGCACTCATCAGAAAGAAGTTTCTGAGAATGATTCTATCTAGTTTTCATCTGCATGTATTTCCTTTTCCACTAGATGCCGCAATCGCACCAAATATCCACTTGCAGTTTCCACAAAAAGAGTGCTGCAGAACTGCTCCATGAAAAGGAATGTTCAACTCTGTGAGTTCAATCCCCTGATGACATAGAAGTTTCTGAAAATGCTTCTGTCTAGTTGGTATAGGAAGATATTTCCTTTTCCAGCATAAGCCTCAAAGAGCTCCAAATATCCACTTGCGGATTCTGCAAAAACAGTGTTTCAAAACTGGTCGATCGAAAGGAACGTTCAACTATGTGAGTTGAATGCACTCATCACACAGAAGTTTCTGAGAATGCTTCCGTCTAGTTCTTACGTGAAGATATTTCCTTTTCCAGCTTAGGCCTCAAAGCGCTCCAAATAAACACTTGCAGATTCTACAAAAGGAGTGTTTCAAAACTGCTCTATCAAAAGGAAGGTTCAAGTCTGTGAGTTGAATGCACTCATCACAAAGAGGTTTCTGAGAATGCTGCTGTCTAGTTTTTATGTGAAGATATTTCCTTTTCCTCGCATAGACCTCAAATCGCTCCAGATATCCACTTGCAGATTTTACAGAAAGGGTGTTTCCAGACTGCTCTATCTAAAGGCACGTTCAACTCTGTGAGTTGAATGCACGCATTGCGAAGAACTTTCTGAGAATGCTTCTCTCTAGCTTTTAGGTGAAGATATCCCATTTCACAGCATAGGCCTCAAAGTGCTCCAAATAACCACTTGCAGATTTTACAAAAAGAATGTTTCAAAACTGCTCTTTCTAAAGGAAGGTTCAAGTCTGTGAGTTGAATGCACTCAACACAAAGAAGTTTCTGAGAATGCTTCTGTCCAGGTTTCATGTGAAGATATTTCCTTTTCCAGCATAGGCCCCAAACCGCTCCAAATATTCACTTGCAGAGTCTACAAAAAGAGTGTTTCCAAACTTCTCTATCAACTGGTAGGTACAACTCCGTGAGTTGAATGCCCTCATCACCAAGAAGTTTCTGAGAATGCTTCTCTCTAGTTTTGATGGGAAGATATTTCCTTTTCCAACATAGGCCTCAAGGTGCTCCGAATAAACACTTGCAGATTCTACAAACTTAGTGTTTCAAAACTGTTCTATCAAAAGGAACGTTCAAGCCTGGGAGTTGAATGAACTCATCACAAAGAAGTTTCTCAGAATGCTTCTGTCTAGTTTTTAGGTGAAGATATTTCATTTCCCAGCATAGGCCTCAAAGCGCTCCAAATATCCACTTGCAGATTCTACAAAAAGAGTGTTTCCAAACTGCTCTTACAAAAGGAAAGTTCAAGTCTGTGAGCTGAACGAACTCATCACAAAGAAGTTTCTGAGAATGCGTCTGTCTAGTTTTTAAGTGTGGAAATTTCGTTTGCCAGCATAGGCCTCAAATCGCTCCAAACATCCACTAGCAAATTCTACAAAAGGAGTGTTTCAAAAGTGCGCTATCAAAAGAAAGAGTCCACTATGTGAGTTGAATGCATAAAGCACACGGAAGTTTCTGAGAATGCTTCTGTCTAGTTTTTAGGTGAAGATATTTCATTTCCCAGCATAGGCCACAAAGCGCTCCAAATAGCCACTTGCAGATTCTACAAAAAGAGTGTTTCCAAACTGCTCTTTCAAAAGGAAGGTTCAAGTCTGTGAGTTGAGTGCCCTCATCACAAAGAAGTTTCTGAGAATGCTTCTGTCTAGTTTTTATATGAGGGTCCTTCCTTTTCCAACATAGTCCTCAAAGCGCTCCAAATAAACACTTGCAGATTCTACAAAAGGAGTGTTTCAAAACAGTTCTATCAAAAGGAACGTTCAAGTCTGTGAGTTGAATGCATTCATCACACAGAAGTTTCTGAGAATGCTTCTGTCTAGTTTTTAGGTGAAGATATTGCTTTTCCCAGCCTAGGCCTCAAAGCGCTCCAAGTATCCACTTGCAGATTCTACAAAAAGAGAGCTTCATAGCTGCTCTTTCAAAAGGAAGGTTCAAGTCTGTGTGTTGAATGCACTCATCACAAAGAAGTTTCTGAGAATGCTTCTGTCTAGTTCTTACGTGAAGATATTTCCTTTTCCAGCTAAGCTTCAAAGCGCTCCAAATAAACACTTGCAAATTCTACTAAAGGAGTGTTTCAAAACAGTTCTTTCAAAAGGAACGTTCAAGTCTGTGAGTTGAATGCACTCAACGAACAGAAGTTTCTTAGAGTGCTTCTGTATAGTTTTCATGTGAAGATATTTCCTTTTCCAGCATAGGCCTCAAAGCGCTCCAAATATCCACTTGCCGATTCTACAAAAACAGTGTTTCAAAACTGTTCTATCAAAAGGAAGGTTCAACACTATGAGTAGAATGCACTCATCACAATGGAGTTGCTGAGAATGCTTCTCTCTAGTTTTTATGTGAAGATATTTCCTTTTCTAGCCTAGGCCTCAAAGCGCTCCAAATAGCCACTTGCAGATTCTACGAAAAGAGGGTTTCAAATCTCTTCTATCAAAAGAAAGGTTCAACTCTGTGAGTTGAATGCACTCATCAGAAAGAAGTTTCTGAGAATGATTCTATCTAGTTTTCATCTGCATGTATTTCCTTTTCCACTAGATGCCGCAATCGCACAAAATATCCACTTGCAGTTTCCACAAAAAGAGTGCTGCAGAACTGCTCCATGAAAAGGAATGTTCAACTCTGTGAGTTCAATCCCCTGATGACATAGAAGTTTCTGAAAATGCTTCTGTCTAGTTGGTATAGGAAGATATTTCCTTTTCCAGCATAAGCCTCAAAGAGCTCCAAATATCCACTTGCGGATTCTGCAAAAACAGTGTTTCAAAACTGGTCGATCGAAAGGAACGTTCAACTATGTGAGTTGAATGCACTCATCACACAGAAGTTTCTGAGAATGCTTCCGTCTAGTTCTTACGTGAAGATATTTCCTTTTCCAGCTTAGGCCTCAAAGCGCTCCAAATAAACACTTGCAGATTCTACAAAAGGAGTGTTTCAAAACTGCTCTATCAAAAGGAAGGTTCAAGTCTGTGAGTTGAATGCACTCATCACAAAGAGGTTTCTGAGAATGCTGCTGTCTAGTTTTTATGTGAAGATATTTCCTTTTCCTCGCATAGACCTCAAATCGCTCCAGATATCCACTTGCAGATTTTACAGAAAGGGTGTTTCCAGACTGCTCTATCTAAAGGCACGTTCAACTCTGTGAGTTGAATGCACGCATTGCGAAGAACTTTCTGAGAATGCTTCTCTCTAGCTTTTAGGTGAAGATATCCCATTTCACAGCATAGGCCTCAAAGTGCTCCAAATAACCACTTGCAGATTTTACAAAAAGAATGTTTCAAAACTGCTCTTTCTAAAGGAAGGTTCAAGTCTGTGAGTTGAATGCACTCAACACAAAGAAGTTTCTGAGAATGCTTCTGTCCAGGTTTCATGTGAAGATATTTCCTTTTCCAGCATAGGCCCCAAACCGCTCCAAATATTCACTTGCAGAGTCTACAAAAAGAGTGTTTCCAAACTTCTCTATCAACTGGTAGGTACAACTCCGTGAGTTGAATGCCCTCATCACCAAGAAGTTTCTGAGAATGCTTCTCTCTAGTTTTGATGGGAAGATATTTCCTTTTCCAACATAGGCCTCAAGGTGCTCCGAATAAACACTTGCAGATTCTACAAACTTAGTGTTTCAAAACTGTTCTATCAAAAGGAACGTTCAAGCCTGGGAGTTGAATGAACTCATCACAAAGAAGTTTCTCAGAATGCTTCTGTCTAGTTTTTAGGTGAAGATATTTCATTTCCCAGCATAGGCCTCAAAGCGCTCCAAATATCCACTTGCAGATTCTACAAAAAGAGTGTTTCCAAACTGCTCTTACAAAAGGAAAGTTCAAGTCTGTGAGCTGAACGAACTCATCACAAAGAAGTTTCTGAGAATGCGTCTGTCTAGTTTTTAAGTGTGGAAATTTCGTTTGCCAGCATAGGCCTCAAATCGCTCCAAACATCCACTAGCAAATTCTACAAACGGAGTGTTTCAAAAGTGCGCTATCAAAAGAAAGAGTCCACTATGTGAGTTGAATGCATAAAGCACACGGAAGTTTCTGAGAATGCTTCTGTCTAGTTTTTAGGTGAAGATATTTCATTTCCCAGCATAGGCCACAAAGCGCTCCAAATAGCCACTTGCAGATTCTACAAAAAGAGTGTTTCCAAACTGCTCTTTCAAAAGGAAGGTTCAAGTCTGTGAGTTGAGTGCCCTCATCACAAAGAAGTTTCTGAGAATGCTTCTGTCTAGTTTTTATATGAGGGTCCTTCCTTTTCCAACATAGTCCTCAAAGCGCTCCAAATAAACACTTGCAGATTCTACAAAAGGAGTGTTTCAAAACAGTTCTATCAAAAGGAACGTTCAAGTCTGTGAGTTGAATGCATTCATCACACAGAAGTTTCTGAGAATGCTTCTGTCTAGTTTTTAGGTGAAGATATTGCTTTTCCCAGCCTAGGCCTCAAAGCGCTCCAAGTATCCACTTGCAGATTCTACAAAAAGAGAGCTTCATAGCTTCTCTTTCAAAAGGAAGGTTCAAGTCTGTGTGTTGAATGCACTCATCACAAAGAAGTTTCTGAGAATGCTTCTGTCTAGTTCTTACGTGAAGATATTTCCTTTTCCAGCTAAGCTTCAAAGCGCTCCAAATAAACACTTGCAAATTCTACTAAAGGAGTGTTTCAAAACAGTTCTTTCAAAAGGAACGTTCAAGTCTGTGAGTTGAATGCACTCAACGAACAGAAGTTTCTTAGAGTGCTTCTGTATAGTTTTCATGTGAAGATATTTCCTTTTCCAGCATAGGCCTCAAAGCTCTCCAAATATCCACTTGCAGATGCTACAAAAAGAGTGTTTCCAAACTGCTCTCACAAAAGGAAGGTTCAAGTTTTTGAGCTGAACGCACTCATCACAAAGAAGTTTCTGAGAATGCGTCTGTCTAGTTTTTATGTGAAGATATTTCGTTTGCCCGCATAGGCGTCAAATCGCTCCAAACATCCACTAGCAAATTCTACAAAAGGAGTGTTTCAAAAGTGCGCTATCAAAAGGAAGAGTCCACTATGTGAGTTGAATGCATAAAGCACACGGAAGTTTCTGAGAATACTTCTGTCTAGTTTTTAGGTGAAGATATTTCATTTCCCAGCATAGGCCTCAAAGCGCTCCAAATATCCACTTGCAGATTCTACAAAAAGAGTGTTTCCAAACTGCTCTTTCAAAAGGAAGGTTCAAGTCTGTGAGTTGAGGGCACTCATCACAAAGGAGTTTCTGAGAATGCTTCTGTCTAGTTTTTATATGAAGATCTTTCCTTTTCCAATAGAGGCCTCAAAGCGCTTCAAATAAACACTTGCAGATTCTACAAAAGGAGTGTTTCAAAACAGTTCTACCAAAAGGAACGTTCAAGTCTGTGAGTTGAAGGCATTCATCACACAGAAGTTTCTGAGAATGCTTCTGTCTAGTTTTCAGGTGAAGATATTGCTTTTCCCAGCCTAGGCCTCAAAGCGCTCCAAGTATCCACTTGCAGATTCTACAAAAAGAGAGCTTCATAGCTGCTCTTTCAGAAGGAAGGTTCAAGTCCGTGTGTTGAATGCACTCACCACAAAGAAGTTTCTGAGAATGCATCTGTCTAGTTCTTACGTGAAGATATTTCCTTTTCCAGCTTAGGCTTCAAAGCGCTCCCAATAAACACTTGCAAATTCTACTAAAGGAGTGTTTCAAAACAGTTCTTTCAAAAGGAACGTTCATGTCTGTGAGTTGAGTGCACTCAACGAACAGAAGTTTCTTACCGTGCTTCTGTATAGTTTTCATGTGAGGATATTTCCTTTTCCAGCATAGGCCTCAAAGCGCTCCAAATATCCACTTGCCGATTCTACAAAAACAGTGTTTCAAAACTGTTCTATCAAAAGGAAGGTTCAACACTATGAGTAGAATGCACTCATCACAAAGGAGTTGCTGAGAATGCTTCTCTCTAGTTTTTATATGAAGATATTTCCTTTTGTAGCCTAGGCCTCAAAGCGCTCCAAATAGCCACTTGCAGATTCTACAAAAAGAGGGTTTCAAATCTCTTCTATCAAAAGAAAGGTTCAACTCTGTGAGTGGAATGCACTGATCAGAAAGAAGTTTCTGAGAATGATTCTAGTTTTCATCTGCATGTATTTCCTTTTCCACTAGATGCCGCAATCGCACCAAATATCCACTTGCAGTTTCCACAAAAAGAGTGCTGCAGAACTGCTCCATGAGAAGGAATGTTCAACTCTGTGAGTTCAATCCCCTCATGACATAGAAGTTTCTGGAAATGCTTCTGTCTAGTTGGTATAGGAAGATATTTCCTTTTCCAGCATAAGCCTCAAAGAGCTCCAAATATCCACTTGCGGATTCTGCAAAAACAGTGTTTCAAAACTGGTCGATCAAAAGGAACGTTCAACTCTGTGAGTTGAATGCACTCATCACACAGACGTTTCTGAGAATGCTTCTGTCTAGTTCTTACGTGAAGATATTTCCTTTTCCAGCTTAGGCCTCAAAGCGCTCCAAATAAACACTTGCAGATTCTACAAAAGGAGTGTTTCAAAACTGCTCTATCAAAAGGAAGGTTCAAGTCTGTGAGTTGAATGCACTCATCACAAAGAGGTTTCTGAGAATGCTGCTGTCTAGTTTTTATGTGAAGATATTTCCTTTTCCTCGCATAGACCTCAAATCGCTCCAGATATCCACTTGCAGATTTTACAGAAAGAGTGTTTCCAAACTGCTCTATCTAAAGGCACGTTCAACTCTGTGAGTTGAATGCACGCATTGCGAAGAACTTTCTGAGAATGCTTCTCTCTAGCTTTTAGGTGAAGATATTCCATTTCACAGCATAGGCCTCAAAGTGCTCCAAATAACCACTTGCAGATTTTACAAAAAGAATGTTTCAAAACTGCTCTTTCTAAAGGAAGGTTCAAGTCTGTGAGTTGAATGCACTCAACACAAAGAAGTTTCTGAGAATGCCTCTGTCCAGTTTTCATGTGAAGATATTTCCTTTTCCAGCATAGGCCCCAAACCGCTCCAAATATTCACTTGCAGAGTCTACAAAAAGAGTGTTTCCAAACTTCTCTATCAACTGGTAGGTACAACTCCGTGAGTTGAATGCCCTCATCACCAAGAAGTTTCTGAGAATGCTTCTCTCTAGTTTTGATGGGAAGATATTTCCTTTTCCAACATAGGTCTCATGGTGCTCCGAATAAACACTTGCAGATTCTACAAACTTAGTGTTTCAAAACTGTTCTATGAAAAGGAACGTTCAAGTCTGGGAGTTGAATGAACTCATCACAAAGACGTTTCTCAGAATGCTTCTGTCTAGTTTTTAGGTGAAGATATTTCATTTCCCAGCATAGGCCTCAAAGCGCTCCAAATATCCACTTGCAGATTCTACAAAAAGAGTGTTTCCAAACTGCTCTTACAAAAGGAAAGTTCAAGTCTGTGAGCTGAACGAACTCATCACAAAGAAGTTTCTGAGAATGCGTCTGTCTAGTTTTTAAGTGTGGAAATTTCGTTTGCCAGCATAGGCCTCAAATCGCTCCAAACATCCACTAGCAAATTCTACAAAAGGAGTGTTTCAAAAGTGCGCTATCAAAAGAAAGAGTCCACTATGTGAGTTGAATGCATAAAGCACACGGAAGTTTCTGAGAATGCTTCTGTCTAGTTTTTAGGTGAAGATATTTCATTTCCCAGCATAGGCCACAAAGCGCTCCAAATAGCCACTTGCAGATTCTACAAAAAGAGTGTTTCCAAACTGCTCTTTCAAAAGGAAGGTTCAAGTCTGTGAGTTGAGTGCCCTCATCACAAAGAAGTTTCTGAGAATGCTTCTGTCTAGTTTTTATATGAGGGTCCTTCCTTTTCCAACATAGTCCTCAAAGCGCTCCAAATAAACACTTGCAGATTCTACAAAAGGAGTGTTTCAAAACAGTTCTATCAAAAGGAACGTTCAAGTCTGTGAGTTGAATGCATTCATCACACAGAAGTTTCTGAGAATGCTTCTGTCTAGTTTTTAGGTGAAGATATTGCTTTTCCCAGCCTAGGCCTCAAAGCGCTCCAAGTATCCACTTGCAGATTCTACAAAAAGAGAGCTTCATAGCTGCTCTTTCAAAAGGAAGGTTCAAGTTTGTGTGTTGAATGCACTCATCACAAAGAAGTTTCTGAGAATGCTTCTGTCTAGTTCTTACGTGAAGATATTTCCTTTTCCAGCTAAGCTTCAAAGCGCTCCAAATAAACACTTGCAAATTCTACTAAAGGAGTGTTTCAAAACAGTTCTTTCAAAAGGAACGTTCAAGTCTGTGAGTTGAATGCACTCAACGAACAGAAGTTTCTTAGAGTGCTTCTGTATAGTTTTCATGTGAAGATATTTCCTTTTCCAGCATAGGCCTCAAAGCGCTCCAAATATCCACTTGCAGATGCTACAAAAAGAGTGTTTCCAAACTGCTCTCACAAAAGGAAGGTTCAAGTTTTTGAGCTGAACGCACTCATCAAAAAGAAGTTTCTGAGAATGCGTCTGTCTAGTTTTTATGTGAAGATATTTCGTTTGCCCGCATAGGCCTCAAATCGCTCCAAACATCCACTAGCAAATTCTACAAAAGGAGTGTTTCAAAAGTGCGCTATCAAAAGGAAGAGTCCACTATGTGAGTTGAATGCATAAAGCACACGGAAGTTTCTGAGAATACTTCTGTCTAGTTTTTAGGTGAAGATATTTCATTTCCCAGCATAGGCCTCAAAGCGCTCCAAATATCCACTTGCAGATTCTACAAAAAGAGTGTTTCCAAACTGCTCTTTCAAAAGGAAGGTTCAAGTCTGTGAGTTGAGGGCACTCATCACAAAGGAGTTTCTGAGAATGCTTCTGTCTAGTTTTTATATGAAGATCTTTCCTTTTCCAATAGAGGCCTCAAAGCGCTTCAAATAAACACTTGCAGATTCTACAAAAGGAGTGTTTCAAAACAGTTCTACCAAAAGGAACGTTCAAGTCTGTGAGTTGAAGGCATTCATCACACAGAAGTTTCTGAGAATGCTTCTGTCTAGTTTTCAGGTGAAGATATTGCTTTTCCCAGCCTAGGCCTCAAAGCGCTCCAAGTATCCACTTGCAGATTCTACAAAAAGAGAGCTTCATAGCTGCTCTTTCAGAAGGAAGGTTCAAGTCCGTGTGTTGAATGCACTCACCACAAAGAAGTTTCTGAGAATGCATCTGTCTAGTTCTTACGTGAAGATATTTCCTTTTCCAGCTTAGGCTTCAAAGCGCTCCCAATAAACACTTGCAAATTCTACTAAAGGAGTGTTTCAAAACAGTTCTTTCAAAAGGAACGTTCATGTCTGTGAGTTGAGTGCACTCAACGAACAGAAGTTTCTTACCGTGCTTCTGTATAGTTTTCATGTGAGGATATTTCCTTTTCCAGCATAGGCCTCAAAGCGCTCCAAATATCCACTTGCCGATTCTACAAAAACAGTGTTTCAAAACTGTTCTATCAAAAGGAAGGTTCAACACTATGAGTAGAATGCACTCATCACAAAGGAGTTGCTGAGAATGCTTCTCTCTAGTTTTTATATGAAGATATTTCCTTTTGTAGCCTAGGCCTCAAAGCGCTCCAAATAGCCACTTGCAGATTCTACAAAAAGAGGGTTTCAAATCTCTTCTATCAAAAGAAAGGTTCAACTCTGTGAGTGGAATGCACTGATCAGAAAGAAGTTTCTGAGAATGATTCTAGTTTTCATCTGCATGTATTTCCTTTTCCACTAGATGCCGCAATCGCACCAAATATCCACTTGCAGTTTCCACAAAAAGAGTGCTGCAGAACTGCTCCATGAGAAGGAATGTTCAACTCTGTGAGTTCAATCCCCTCATGACATAGAAGTTTCTGGAAATGCTTCTGTCTAGTTGGTATAGGAAGATATTTCCTTTTCCAGCATAAGCCTCAAAGAGCTCCAAATATCCACTTGCGGATTCTGCAAAAACAGTGTTTCAAAACTGGTCGATCAAAAGGAACGTTCAACTCTGTGAGTTGAATGCACTCATCACACAGACGTTTCTGAGAATGCTTCTGTCTAGTTCTTACGTGAAGATATTTCCTTTTCCAGCTTAGGCCTCAAAGCGCTCCAAATAAACACTTGCAGATTCTACAAAAGGAGTGTTTCAAAACTGCTCTATCAAAAGGAAGGTTCAAGTCTGTGAGTTGAATGCACTCATCACAAAGAGGTTTCTGAGAATGCTGCTGTCTAGTTTTTATGTGAAGATATTTCCTTTTCCTCGCATAGACCTCAAATCGCTCCAGATATCCACTTGCAGATTTTACAGAAAGAGTGTTTCCAAACTGCTCTATCTAAAGGCACGTTCAACTCTGTGAGTTGAATGCACGCATTGCGAAGAACTTTCTGAGAATGCTTCTCTCTAGCTTTTAGGTGAAGATATTCCATTTCACAGCATAGGCCTCAAAGTGCTCCAAATAACCACTTGCAGATTTTACAAAAAGAATGTTTCAAAACTGCTCTTTCTAAAGGAAGGTTCAAGTCTGTGAGTTGAATGCACTCAACACAAAGAAGTTTCTGAGAATGCCTCTGTCCAGTTTTCATGTGAAGATATTTCCTTTTCCAGCATAGGCCCCAAACCGCTCCAAATATTCACTTGCAGAGTCTACAAAAAGAGTGTTTCCAAACTTCTCTATCAACTGGTAGGTACAACTCCGTGAGTTGAATGCCCTCATCACCAAGAAGTTTCTGAGAATGCTTCTCTCTAGTTTTGATGGGAAGATATTTCCTTTTCCAACATAGGTCTCATGGTGCTCCGAATAAACACTTGCAGATTCTACAAACTTAGTGTTTCAAAACTGTTCTATGAAAAGGAACGTTCAAGTCTGGGAGTTGAATGAACTCATCACAAAGACGTTTCTCAGAATGCTTCTGTCTAGTTTTTAGGTGAAGATATTTCATTTCCCAGCATAGGCCTCAAAGCGCTCCAAATATCCACTTGCAGATTCTACAAAAAGAGTGTTTCCAAACTGCTCTTACAAAAGGAAAGTTCAAGTCTGTGAGCTGAACGAACTCATCACAAAGAAGTTTCTGAGAATGCGTCTGTCTAGTTTTTAAGTGTGGAAATTTCGTTTGCCAGCATAGGCCTCAAATCGCTCCAAACATCCACTAGCAAATTCTACAAAAGGAGTGTTTCAAAAGTGCGCTATCAAAAGAAAGAGTCCACTATGTGAGTTGAATGCATAAAGCACACGGAAGTTTCTGAGAATGCTTCTGTCTAGTTTTTAGGTGAAGATATTTCATTTCCCAGCATAGGCCACAAAGCGCTCCAAATAGCCACTTGCAGATTCTACAAAAAGAGTGTTTCCAAACTGCTCTTTCAAAAGGAAGGTTCAAGTCTGTGAGTTGAGTGCCCTCATCACAAAGAAGTTTCTGAGAATGCTTCTGTCTAGTTTTTATATGAGGGTCCTTCCTTTTCCAACATAGTCCTCAAAGCGCTCCAAATAAACACTTGCAGATTCTACAAAAGGAGTGTTTCAAAACAGTTCTATCAAAAGGAACGTTCAAGTCTGTGAGTTGAATGCATTCATCACACAGAAGTTTCTGAGAATGCTTCTGTCTAGTTTTTAGGTGAAGATATTGCTTTTCCCAGCCTAGGCCTCAAAGCGCTCCAAGTATCCACTTGCAGATTCTACAAAAAGAGAGCTTCATAGCTGCTCTTTCAAAAGGAAGGTTCAAGTTTGTGTGTTGAATGCACTCATCACAAAGAAGTTTCTGAGAATGCTTCTGTCTAGTTCTTACGTGAAGATATTTCCTTTTCCAGCTAAGCTTCAAAGCGCTCCAAATAAACACTTGCAAATTCTACTAAAGGAGTGTTTCAAAACAGTTCTTTCAAAAGGAACGTTCAAGTCTGTGAGTTGAATGCACTCAACGAACAGAAGTTTCTTAGAGTGCTTCTGTATAGTTTTCATGTGAAGATATTTCCTTTTCCAGCATAGGCCTCAAAGCGCTCCAAATATCCACTTGCAGATGCTACAAAAAGAGTGTTTCCAAACTGCTCTCACAAAAGGAAGGTTCAAGTTTTTGAGCTGAACGCACTCATCAAAAAGAAGTTTCTGAGAATGCGTCTGTCTAGTTTTTATGTGAAGATATTTCGTTTGCCCGCATAGGCCTCAAATCGCTCCAAACATCCACTAGCAAATTCTACAAAAGGAGTGTTTCAAAAGTGCGCTATCAAAAGGAAGAGTCCACTATGTGAGTTGAATGCATAAAGCACACGGAAGTTTCTGAGAATACTTCTGTCTAGTTTTTAGGTGAAGATATTTCATTTCCCAGCATAGGCCTCAAAGCGCTCCAAATATCCACTTGCAGATTCTACAAAAAGAGTGTTTCCAAACTGCTCTTTCAAAAGGAAGGTTCAAGTCTGTGAGTTGAGGGCACTCATCACAAAGGAGTTTCTGAGAATGCTTCTGTCTAGTTTTTATATGAAGATCTTTCCTTTTCCAATAGAGGCCTCAAAGCGCTTCAAATAAACACTTGCAGATTCTACAAAAGGAGTGTTTCAAAACAGTTCTACCAAAAGGAACGTTCAAGTCTGTGAGTTGAAGGCATTCATCACACAGAAGTTTCTGAGAATGCTTCTGTCTAGTTTTCAGGTGAAGATATTGCTTTTCCCAGCCTAGGCCTCAAAGCGCTCCAAGTATCCACTTGCAGATTCTACAAAAAGAGAGCTTCATAGCTGCTCTTTCAGAAGGAAGGTTCAAGTCCGTGTGTTGAATGCACTCACCACAAAGAAGTTTCTGAGAATGCATCTGTCTAGTTCTTACGTGAAGATATTTCCTTTTCCAGCTTAGGCTTCAAAGCGCTCCCAATAAACACTTGCAAATTCTACTAAAGGAGTGTTTCAAAACAGTTCTTTCAAAAGGAACGTTCATGTCTGTGAGTTGAGTGCACTCAACGAACAGAAGTTTCTTACCGTGCTTCTGTATAGTTTTCATGTGAGGATATTTCCTTTTCCAGCATAGGCCTCAAAGCGCTCCAAATATCCACTTGCCGATTCTACAAAAACAGTGTTTCAAAACTGTTCTATCAAAAGGAAGGTTCAACACTATGAGTAGAATGCACTCATCACAATGGAGTTGCTGAGAATGCTTCTCTCTAGTTTTTATGTGAAGATATTTCCTTTTCTAGCCTAGGCCTCAAAGCGCTCCAAATAGCCACTTGCAGATTCTACAAAAAGAGGGTTTCAAATCTCTTCTATCAAAAGAAAGGTTCAACTCTGTGAGTTGAATGCACTCATCAGAAAGAAGTTTCTGAGAATGATTCTATCTAGTTTTCATCTGTATGTATTTCCTTTTCCACTAGATGCCGCAATCGCACCAAATATCCACTTGCAGTTTCCACAAAAAGAGTGCTGCAGAACTGCTCCATGAAAAGGAATGTTCAACTCTGTGAGTTCAATCCCCTGATGACATAGAAGTTTCTGAAAATGCTTCTGTCTAGTTGGTATAGGAAGATATTTCCTTTTCCAGCATAAGCCTCAAAGAGCTCCAAATATCCACTTGCGGATTCTGCAAAAACAGTGTTTCAAAACTGGTCGATCAAAAGGAACGTTCAACTCTGTGAGTTGAATGCACTCATCACACAGAAGTTTCTGAGAATGCTTCCGTCTAGTTCTTAGGTGAAGATATTTCCTTTTCCAGCTTAGGCCTCAAAGCGCTCCAAATAAACACTTGCAGATTCTACAAAAGGAGTGTTTCAAAACTGCTCTATCAAAAGGAAGGTTCAAGTCTGTGAGTTGAATGCACTCATCACAAAGAGGTTTCTGAGAATGCTGCTGTCTAGTTTTTATGTGAAGATATTTCCTTTTCCTCGCATAGACCTCAAATCGCTCCAGATATCCACTTGCAGATTTTACAGAAAGGGTGTTTCCAGACTGCTCTATCTAAAGGCACGTTCAACTCTGTGAGTTGAATGCACGCATTGCGAAGAACTTTCTGAGAATGCTTCTCTCTAGCTTTTAGGTGAAGATATCCCATTTCACAGCATAGGCCTCAAAGTGCTCCAAATAACCACTTGCAGGTTTTACAAAAAGAATGTTTCAAAACTGCTCTTTCTAAAGGAAGGTTCAAGTCTGTGAGTTGAATGCACTCAACACAAAGAAGTTTCTGAGAATGCTTCTGTCCAGGTTTCATGTGAAGATATTTCCTTTTCCAGCATAGGCCCCAAACCGCTCCAAATATTCACTTGCAGAGTCTACAAAAAGAGTGTTTCCAAACTTCTCTATCAACTGGTAGGTACAACTCCGTGAGTTGAATGCCCTCATCACCAAGAAGTTTCTGAGAATGCTTCTCTCTAGTTTTGATGGGAAGATATTTCCTTTTCCAACATAGGCCTCAAGGTGCTCCGAATAAACACTTGCAGATTCTACAAACTTAGTGTTCCAAAACTGTTCTATCAAAAGGAACGTTCAAGCCTGGGAGTTGAATGAACTCATCACAAAGAAGTTTCTCAGAATGCTTCTGTCTAGTTTTTAGGTGAAGATATTTCATTTCCCAGCATAGGCCTCAAAGCGCTCCAAATATCCACTTGCAGATTCTACAAAAAGAGTGTTTCCAAACTGCTCTTACAAAAGGAAAGTTCAAGTCTGTGAGCTGAACGAACTCATCACAAAGAAGTTTCTGAGAATGCGTCTGTCTAGTTTTTAAGTGTGGAAATTTCGTTTGCCAGCATAGGCCTCAAATCGCTCCAAACATCCACTAGCAAATTCTACAAAAGGAGTGTTTCAAAAGTGCGCTATCAAAAGAAAGAGTCCACTATGTGAGTTGAATGCATAAAGCACACGGAAGTTTCTGAGAATGCTTCTGTCTAGTTTTTAGGTGAAGATATTTCATTTCCCAGCATAGGCCACAAAGCGCTCCAAATAGCCACTTGCAGATTCTACAAAAAGAGTGTTTCCAAACTGCTCTTTCAAAAGGAAGGTTCAAGTCTGTGAGTTGAGTGCCCTCATCACAAAGAAGTTTCTGAGAATGCTTCTGTCTAGTTTTTATATGAGGGTCCTTCCTTTTCCAACATAGTCCTCAAAGCGCTCCAAATAAACACTTGCAGATTCTACAAAAGGAGTGTTTCAAAACAGTTCTATCAAAAGGAACGTTCAAGTCTGTGAGTTGAATGCATTCATCACACAGAAGTTTCTGAGAATGCTTCTGTCTAGTTTTTAGGTGAAGATATTGCTTTTCCCAGCCTAGGCCTCAAAGCGCTCCAAGTATCCACTTGCAGATTCTACAAAAAGAGAGCTTCATAGCTGCTCTTTCAAAAGGAAGGTTCAAGTCTGTGTGTTGAATGCACTCATCACAAAGAAGTTTCTGAGAATGCTTCTGTCTAGTTCTTACGTGAAGATATTTCCTTTTCCAGCTAAGCTTCAAAGCGCTCCAAATAAACACTTGCAAATTCTACTAAAGGAGTGTTTCAAAACAGTTCTTTCAAAAGGAACGTTCAAGTCTGTGAGTTGAATGCACTCAACGAACAGAAGTTTCTTAGAGTGCTTCTGTATAGTTTTCATGTGAAGATATTTCCTTTTCCAGCATAGGCCTCAAAGCGCTCCAAATATCCACTTGCCGATTCTACAAAAACAGTGTTTCAAAACTGTTCTATCAAAAGGAAGGTTCAACACTATGAGTAGAATGCACTCATCACAATGGAGTTGCTGAGAATGCTTCTCTCTAGTTTTTATGTGAAGATATTTCCTTTTCTAGCCTAGGCCTCAAAGCGCTCCAAATAGCCACTTGCAGATTCTACGAAAAGAGGGTTTCAAATCTCTTCTATCAAAAGAAAGGTTCAACTCTGTGAGTTGAATGCACTCATCAGAAAGAAGTTTCTGAGAATGATTCTATCTAGTTTTCATCTGCATGTATTTCCTTTTCCACTAGATGCCGCAATCGCACCAAATATCCACTTGCAGTTTCCACAAAAAGAGTGCTGCAGAACTGCTCCATGAAAAGGAATGTTCAACTCTGTGAGTTCAATCCCCTGATGACATAGAAGTTTCTGAAAATGCTTCTGTCTAGTTGGTATAGGAAGATATTTCCTTTTCCAGCATAAGCCTCAAAGAGCTCCAAATATCCACTTGCGGATTCTGCAAAAACAGTGTTTCAAAACTGGTCGATCGAAAGGAACGTTCAACTATGTGAGTTGAATGCACTCATCACACAGAAGTTTCTGAGAATGCTTCCGTCTAGTTCTTAGGTGAAGATATTTCCTTTTCCAGCTTAGGCCTCAAAGCGCTCCAAATAAACACTTGCAGATTCTACAAAAGGAGTGTTTCAAAACTGCTCTATCAAAAGGAAGGTTCAAGTCTGTGAGTTGAATGCACTCATCACAAAGAGGTTTCTGAGAATGCTGCTGTCTAGTTTTTATGTGAAGATATTTCCTTTTCCTCGCATAGACCTCAAATCGCTCCAGATATCCACTTGCAGATTTTACAGAAAGGGTGTTTCCAGACTGCTCTATCTAAAGGCACGTTCAACTCTGTGAGTTGAATGCACGCATTGCGAAGAACTTTCTGAGAATGCTTCTCTCTAGCTTTTAGGTGAAGATATCCCATTTCACAGCATAGGCCTCAAAGTGCTCCAAATAACCACTTGCAGGTTTTACAAAAAGAATGTTTCAAAACTGCTCTTTCTAAAGGAAGGCTCAAGTCTGTGAGTTGAATGCACTCAACACAAAGAAGTTTCTGAGAATGCTTCTGTCCAGGTTTCATGTGAAGATATTTCCTTTTCCAGCATAGGCCCCAAACCGCTCCAAATATTCACTTGCAGAGTCTACAAAAAGAGTGTTTCCAAACTTCTCTATCAACTGGTAGGTACAACTCCGTGAGTTGAATGCCCTCATCACCAAGAAGTTTCTGAGAATGCTTCTCTCTAGTTTTGATGGGAAGATATTTCCTTTTCCAACATAGGCCTCAAGGTGCTCCGAATAAACACTTGCAGATTCTACAAACTTAGTGTTTCAAAACTGTTCTATCAAAAGGAACGTTCAAGCCTGGGAGTTGAATGAACTCATCACAAAGAAGTTTCTCAGAATGCTTCTGTCTAGTTTTTAGGTGAAGATATTTCATTTCCCAGCATAGGCCTCAAAGCGCTCCAAATATCCACTTGCAGATTCTACAAAAAGAGTGTTTCCAAACTGCTCTTACAAAAGGAAAGTTCAAGTCTGTGAGCTGAACGAACTCATCACAAAGAAGTTTCTGAGAATGCGTCTGTCTAGTTTTTAAGTGTGGAAATTTCGTTTGCCAGCATAGGCCTCAAATCGCTCCAAACATCCACTAGCAAATTCTACAAAAGGAGTGTTTCAAAAGTGCGCTATCAAAAGAAAGAGTCCACTATGTGAGTTGAATGCATAAAGCACACGGAAGTTTCTGAGAATGCTTCTGTCTAGTTTTTAGGTGAAGATATTTCATTTCCCAGCATAGGCCACAAAGCGCTCCAAATAGCCACTTGCAGATTCTACAAAAAGAGTGTTTCCAAACTGCTCTTTCAAAAGGAAGGTTCAAGTCTGTGAGTTGAGTGCCCTCATCACAAAGAAGTTTCTGAGAATGCTTCTGTCTAGTTTTTATATGAGGGTCCTTCCTTTTCCAACATAGTCCTCAAAGCGCTCCAAATAAACACTTGCAGATTCTACAAAAGGAGTGTTTCAAAACAGTTCTATCAAAAGGAACGTTCAAGTCTGTGAGTTGAATGCATTCATCACACAGAAGTTTCTGAGAATGCTTCTGTCTAGTTTTTAGGTGAAGATATTGCTTTTCCCAGCCTAGGCCTCAAAGCGCTCCAAGTATCCACTTGCAGATTCTACAAAAAGAGAGCTTCATAGCTGCTCTTTCAAAAGGAAGGTTCAAGTCTGTGTGTTGAATGCACTCATCACAAAGAAGTTTCTGAGAATGCTTCTGTCTAGTTCTTACGTGAAGATATTTCCTTTTCCAGCTAAGCTTCAAAGCGCTCCAAATAAACACTTGCAAATTCTACTAAAGGAGTGTTTCAAAACAGTTCTTTCAAAAGGAACGTTCAAGTCTGTGAGTTGAATGCACTCAACGAACAGAAGTTTCTTAGAGTGCTTCTGTATAGTTTTCATGTGAAGATATTTCCTTTTCCAGCATAGGCCTCAAAGCGCTCCAAATATCCACTTGCCGATTCTACAAAAACAGTGTTTCAAAACTGTTCTATCAAAAGGAAGGTTCAACACTATGAGTAGAATGCACTCATCACAATGGAGTTGCTGAGAATGCTTCTCTCTAGTTTTTATGTGAAGATATTTCCTTTTCTAGCCTAGGCCTCAAAGCGCTCCAAATAGCCACTTGCAGATTCTACGAAAAGAGGGTTTCAAATCTCTTCTATCAAAAGAAAGATTCAACTCTGTGAGTTGAATGCACTCATCAGAAAGAAGTTTCTGAGAATGATTCTATCTAGTTTTCATCTGCATGTATTTCCTTTTCCACTAGATGCCGCAATCGCACCAAATATCCACTTGCAGTTTCCACAAAAAGAGTGCTGCAGAACTGCTCCATGAAAAGGAATGTTCAACTCTGTGAGTTCAATCCCCTGATGACATAGAAGTTTCTGAAAATGCTTCTGTCTAGTTGGTATAGGAAGATATTTCCTTTTCCAGCATAAGCCTCAAAGAGCTCCAAATATCCACTTGCGGATTCTGCAAAAACAGTGTTTCAAAACTGGTCGATCGAAAGGAACGTTCAACTATGTGAGTTGAATGCACTCATCACACAGAAGTTTCTGAGAATGCTTCCGTCTAGTTCTTACGTGAAGATATTTCCTTTTCCAGCTTAGGCCTCAAAGCGCTCCAAATAAACACTTGCAGATTCTACAAAAGGAGTGTTTCAAAACTGCTCTATCAAAAGGAAGGTTCAAGTCTGTGAGTTGAATGCACTCATCACAAAGAGGTTTCTGAGAATGCTGCTGTCTAGTTTTTATGTGAAGATATTTCCTTTTCCTCGCATAGACCTCAAATCGCTCCAGATATCCACTTGCAGATTTTACAGAAAGGGTGTTTCCAGACTGCTCTATCTAAAGGCACGTTCAACTCTGTGAGTTGAATGCACGCATTGCGAAGAACTTTCTGAGAATGCTTCTCTCTAGCTTTTAGGTGAAGATATCCCATTTCACAGCATAGGCCTCAAAGTGCTCCAAATAACCACTTGCAGGTTTTACAAAAAGAATGTTTCAAAACTGCTCTTTCTAAAGGAAGGTTCAAGTCTGTGAGTTGAATGCACTCAACACAAAGAAGTTTCTGAGAATGCTTCTGTCCAGGTTTCATGTGAAGATATTTCCTTTTCCAGCATAGGCCCCAAACCGCTCCAAATATTCACTTGCAGAGTCTACAAAAAGAGTGTTTCCAAACTTCTCTATCAACTGGTAGGTACAACTCCGTGAGTTGAATGCCCTCATCACCAAGAAGTTTCTGAGAATGCTTCTCTCTAGTTTTGATGGGAAGATATTTCCTTTTCCAACATAGGCCTCAAGGTGCTCCGAATAAACACTTGCAGATTCTACAAACTTAGTGTTTCAAAACTGTTCTATCAAAAGGAACGTTCAAGCCTGGGAGTTGAATGAACTCATCACAAAGAAGTTTCTCAGAATGCTTCTGTCTAGTTTTTAGGTGAAGATATTTCATTTCCCAGCATAGGCCTCAAAGCGCTCCAAATATCCACTTGCAGATTCTACAAAAAGAGTGTTTCCAAACTGCTCTTACAAAAGGAAAGTTCAAGTCTGTGAGCTGAACGAACTCATCACAAAGAAGTTTCTGAGAATGCGTCTGTCTAGTTTTTAAGTGTGGAAATTTCGTTTGCCAGCATAGGCCTCAAATCGCTCCAAACATCCACTAGCAAATTCTACAAAAGGAGTGTTTCAAAAGTGCGCTATCAAAAGAAAGAGTCCACTATGTGAGTTGAATGCATAAAGCACACGGAAGTTTCTGAGAATGCTTCTGTCTAGTTTTTAGGTGAAGATATTTCATTTCCCAGCATAGGCCACAAAGCGCTCCAAATAGCCACTTGCAGATTCTACAAAAAGAGTGTTTCCAAACTGCTCTTTCAAAAGGAAGGTTCAAGTCTGTGAGTTGAGTGCCCTCATCACAAAGAAGTTTCTGAGAATGCTTCTGTCTAGTTTTTATATGAGGGTCCTTCCTTTTCCAACATAGTCCTCAAAGCGCTCCAAATAAACACTTGCAGATTCTACAAAAGGAGTGTTTCAAAACAGTTCTATCAAAAGGAACGTTCAAGTCTGTGAGTTGAATGCATTCATCACACAGAAGTTTCTGAGAATGCTTCTGTCTAGTTTTTAGGTGAAGATATTGCTTTTCCCAGCCTAGGCCTCAAAGCGCTCCAAGTATCCACTTGCAGATTCTACAAAAAGAGAGCTTCATAGCTGCTCTTTCAAAAGGAAGGTTCAAGTCTGTGTGTTGAATGCACTCATCACAAAGAAGTTTCTGAGAATGCTTCTGTCTAGTTCTTACGTGAAGATATTTCCTTTTCCAGCTAAGCTTCAAAGCGCTCCAAATAAACACTTGCAAATTCTACTAAAGGAGTGTTTCAAAACAGTTCTTTCAAAAGGAACGTTCAAGTCTGTGAGTTGAATGCACTCAACGAACAGAAGTTTCTTAGAGTGCTTCTGTATAGTTTTCATGTGAAGATATTTCCTTTTCCAGCATAGGCCTCAAAGCGCTCCAAATATCCACTTGCAGATGCTACAAAAAGAGTGTTTCCAAACTGCTCTCACAAAAGGAAGGTTCAAGTTTTTGAGCTGAACGCACTCATCAAAAAGAAGTTTCTGAGAATGCGTCTGTCTAGTTTTTATGTGAAGATATTTCGTTTGCCCGCATAGGCCTCAAATCGCTCCAAACATCCACTAGCAAATTCTACAAAAGGAGTGTTTCAAAAGTGCGCTATCAAAAGGAAGAGTCCACTATGTGAGTTGAATGCATAAAGCACACGGAAGTTTCTGAGAATACTTCTGTCTAGTTTTTAGGTGAAGATGTTTCATTTCCCAGCATAGGCCTCAAAGCGCTCCAAATATCCACTTGCAGATTCTACAAAAAGAGTGTTTCCAAACTGCTCTTTCAAAAGGAAGGTTCAAGTCTGTGAGTTGAGGGCACTCATCACAAAGGAGTTTCTGAGAATGCTTCTGTCTAGTTTTTATATGAAGATCTTTCCTTTTCCAATAGAGGCCTCAAAGCGCTTCAAATAAACACTTGCAGATTCTACAAAAGGAGTGTTTCAAAACAGTTCTACCAAAAGGAACGTTCAAGTCTGTGAGTTGAAGGCATTCATCACACAGAAGTTTCTGAGAATGCTTCTGTCTAGTTTTCAGGTGAAGATATTGCTTTTCCCAGCCTAGGCCTCAAAGCGCTCCAAGTATCCACTTGCAGATTCTACAAAAAGAGAGCTTCATAGCTGCTCTTTCAGAAGGAAGGTTCAAGTCCGTGTGTTGAATGCACTCACCACAAAGAAGTTTCTGAGAATGCATCTGTCTAGTTCTTACGTGAAGATATTTCCTTTTCCAGCTTAGGCTTCAAAGCGCTCCCAATAAACACTTGCAAATTCTACTAAAGGAGTGTTTCAAAACAGTTCTTTCAAAAGGAACGTTCATGTCTGTGAGTTGAGTGCACTCAACGAACAGAAGTTTCTTACCGTGCTTCTGTATAGTTTTCATGTGAGGATATTTCCTTTTCCAGCATAGGCCTCAAAGCGCTCCAAATATCCACTTGCCGATTCTACAAAAACAGTGTTTCAAAACTGTTCTATCAAAAGGAAGGTTCAACACTATGAGTAGAATGCACTCATCACAAAGGAGTTGCTGAGAATGCTTCTCTCTAGTTTTTATATGAAGATATTTCCTTTTGTAGCCTAGGCCTCAAAGCGCTCCAAATAGCCACTTGCAGATTCTACAAAAAGAGGGTTTCAAATCTCTTCTATCAAAAGAAAGGTTCAACTCTGTGAGTGGAATGCACTGATCAGAAAGAAGTTTCTGAGAATGATTCTAGTTTTCATCTGCATGTATTTCCTTTTCCACTAGATGCCGCAATCGCACCAAATATCCACTTGCAGTTTCCACAAAAAGAGTGCTGCAGAACTGCTCCATGAGAAGGAATGTTCAACTCTGTGAGTTCAATCCCCTGATGACATAGAAGTTTCTGGAAATGCTTCTGTCTAGTTGGTATAGGAAGATATTTCCTTTTCCAGCATAAGCCTCAAAGAGCTCCAAATATCCACTTGCGGATTCTGCAAAAACAGTGTTTCAAAACTGGTCGATCCAAAGGAACGTTCAACTCTGTGAGCTGAATGCACTCATCACACAGACGTTTCTGAGAATGCTTCTGTCTAGTTCTTACGTGAAGATATTTCCTTTTCCAGCTTAGGCCTCAAAGCGCTCCCAATAAACACTTGCAGATTCTACAAAAGGAGTGTTTCAAAACTGCTCTATCAAAAGGAAGGTTCAAGTCTGTGAGTTGAATGCACTCATCACAAAGAGGTTTCTGAGAATGCTGCTGTCTAGTTTTTATGTGAAGATATTTCCTTTTCCTCGCATAGACCTCAAATCGCTCCAGATATCCACTTGCAGATTTTACAGAAAGAGTGTTTCCAAACTGCTCTATCTAAAGGCACGTTCAACTCTGTGAGTTGAATGCACGCATTGCGAAGAACTTTCTGAGAATGCTTCTCTCTAGCTTTTAGGTGAAGATATTCCATTTCACAGCATAGGCCTCAAAGTGCTCCAAATAACCACTTGCAGATTTTACAAAAAGAATGTTTCAAAACTGCTCTTTCTAAAGGAAGGTTCAAGTCTGTGAGTTGAATGCACTCAACACAAAGAAGTTTCTGAGAACGCTTCTGTCCAGTTTTCATGTGAAGATATTTCCTTTTCCAGCATAGGCCTCAAACCGCTCCAAATATTCACTTGCAGAGTCTACAAAAAGAGTGTTTCCAAACTTCTCTATCAACTGGTAGGTACAACTCCGTGAGTTGAATGCCCTCATCACCAAGAAGTTTCTGAGAATGCTTCTCTCTAGTTTTGATGGGAAGATATTTCCTTTTCCAACATAGGCCTCAAGGTGCTCCGAATAGACACTTGCAGATTCTACAAACTTAGTGTTTCAAAACTGTTCTATCAAAAGGAACGTTCAAGCCTGGGAGTTGAATGAACTCATCACAAAGAAGTTTCTCAGAATGCTTCTGTCTAGTTTTTAGGTGAAGATATTTCATTTCCCAGCATAGGCCTCAAAGCGCTCCAAATATCCACTTGCAGATTCTACAAAAAGAGTGTTTCCAAACTGCTCTTACAAAAGGAAAGTTCAAGTCTGTGAGCTGAACGAACTCATCACAAAGAAGTTTCTGAGAATGCGTCTGTCTAGTTTTTAAGTGTGGAAATTTCGTTTGCCAGCATAGGCCTCAAATCGCTCCAAACATCCACTAGCAAATTCTACAAAAGGAGTGTTTCAAAAGTGCGTTATCAAAAGAAAGAGTCCACTATGTGAGTTGAATGCATAAAGCACACGGAAGTTTCTGAGAATGCTTCTGTCTAGTTTTTAGGTGAAGATATTTCATTTCCCAGCATAGGCCACAAAGCGCTCCAAATAGCCACTTGCAGATTCTACAAAAAGAGTGTTTCCAAACTGCTCTTTCAAAAGGAAGGTTCAAGTCTGTGAGTTGAGTGCCCTCATCACAAAGAAGTTTCTGAGAATGCTTCTGTCTAGTTTTTATATGAGGGTCCTTCCTTTTCCAACATAGTCCTCAAAGCGCTCCAAATAAACACTTGCAGATTCTACAAAAGGAGTGTTTCAAAACAGTTCTATCAAAAGGAACGTTCAAGTCTGTGAGTTGAATGCATTCATCACACAGAAGTTTCTGAGAATGCTTCTGTCTAGTTTTTAGGTGAAGATATTGCTTTTCCCAGCCTAGGCCTCAAAGCGCTCCAAGTATCCACTTGCAGATTCTACAAAAAGAGAGCTTCATAGCTGCTCTTTCAAAAGGAAGGTTCAAGTCTGTGTGTTGAATGCACTCATCACAAAGAAGTTTCTGAGAATGCTTCTGTCTAGTTCTTACGTGAAGATATTTCCTTTTCCAGCTAAGCTTCAAAGCGCTCCAAATAAACACTTGCAAATTCTACTAAAGGAGTGTTTCAAAACAGTTCTTTCAAAAGGAACGTTCAAGTCTGTGAGTTGAATGCACTCAACGAACAGAAGTTTCTTAGAGTGCTTCTGTATAGTTTTCATGTGAAGATATTTCCTTTTCCAGCATAGGCCTCAAAGCGCTCCAAATATCCACTTGCCGATTCTACAAAAACAGTGTTTCAAAATTGTTCTATCAAAAGGAAGGTTCAACACTATGAGTAGAATGCACTCATCACAATGGAGTTGCTGAGAATGCTTCTCTCTAGTTTTTATGTGAAGATATTTCCTTTTCTAGCCTAGGCCTCAAAGCGCTCCAAATAGCCACTTGCAGATTCTACAAAAAGAGGGTTTCAAATCTCTTCTATCAAAAGAAAGGTTCAACTCTGTGAGTGGAATGCACTCATCAGAAAGAAGTTTCTGAGAATGATTCTATCTAGTTTTCATCTGCATGTATTTCCTTTTCCACTAGATGCCGCAATCGCACCAAATATCCACTTGCAGTTTCCACAAAAAGAGTGCTGCAGAACTGCTCCATGAAAAGGAATGTTCAACTCTGTGAGTTCAATCCCCTGATGACATAGAAGTTTCTGGAAATGCTTCTGTCTAGTTGGTATAGGAAGATATTTCCTTTTCCAGCATAAGCCTCAAAGAGCTCCAAATATCCACTTGCGGATTCTGCAAAAACAGTGTTTCAAAACTGGTCGATCAAAAGGAACGTTCAACTCTGTGAGCTGAATGCACTCATCACACAGACGTTTCTGAGAATGCTTCTGTCTAGTTCTTACGTGAAGATATTTCCTTTTCCAGCTTAGGCCTCAAAGCGCTCCCAATAAACACTTGCAGATTCTACAAAAGGAGTGTTTCAAAACTGCTCTATCAAAAGGAAGGTTCAAGTCTGTGAGTTGAATGCACTCATCACAAAGAGGTTTCTGAGAATGCTGCTGTCTAGTTTTTATGTGAAGATATTTCCTTTTCCTCGCATAGACCTCAAATCGCTCCAGATATCCACTTGCAGATTTTACAGAAAGGGTGTTTCCAGACTGCTCTATCTAAAGGCACGTTCAACTCTGTGAGTTGAATGCACGCATTGCGAAGAACTTTCTGAGAATGCTTCTCTCTAGCTTTTAGGTGAAGATATTCCATTTCACAGCATAGGCCTCAAAGTGCTCCAAATAACCACTTGCAGATTTTACAAAAAGAATGTTTCAAAACTGCTCTTTCTAAAGGAAGGTTCAAGTCTGTGAGTTGAATGCACTCAACACAAAGAAGTTTCTGAGAACGCTTCTGTCCAGGTTTCATGTGAAGATATTTCCTTTTCCAGCATAGGCCCCAAACCGCTCCAAATATTCACTTGCAGAGTCTACAAAAAGAGTGTTTCCAAACTTCTCTATCAACTGGTAGGTACAACTCCGTGAGTTGAATGCCCTCATCACCAAGAAGTTTCTGAGAATGCTTCTCTCTAGTTTTGATGGGAAGATATTTCCTTTTCCAACATAGGCCTCAAGGTGCTCCGAATAGACACTTGCAGATTCTACAAACTTAGTGTTTCAAAACTGTTCTATCAAAAGGAACGTTCAAGCCTGGGAGTTGAATGAACTCATCACAAAGAAGTTTCTCAGAATGCTTCTGTCTAGTTTTTAGGTGAAGATATTTCATTTCCCAGCATAGGCCTCAAAGCGCTCCAAATATCCACTTGCAGATTCTACAAAAAGAGTGTTTCCAAACTGCTCTTACAAAAGGAAAGTTCAAGTCTGTGAGCTGAACGAACTCATCACAAAGAAGTTTCTGAGAATGCGTCTGTCTAGTTTTTAAGTGTGGAAATTTCGTTTGCCAGCATAGGCCTCAAATCGCTCCAAACATCCACTAGCAAATTCTACAAAAGGAGTGTTTCAAAAGTGCGCTATCAAAAGAAAGAGTCCACTATGTGAGTTGAATGCATAAAGCACACGGAAGTTTCTGAGAATGCTTCTGTCTAGTTTTTAGGTGAAGATATTTCATTTCCCAGCATAGGCCACAAAGCGCTCCAAATAGCCACTTGCAGATTCTACAAAAAGAGTGTTTCCAAACTGCTCTTTCAAAAGGAAGGTTCAAGTCTGTGAGTTGAGTGCCCTCATCACAAAGAAGTTTCTCAGAATGCTTCTGTCTAGTTTTTATATGAGGGTCCTTCCTTTTCCAACATAGTCCTCAAAGCGCTCCAAATAAACACTTGCAGATTCTACAAAAGGAGTGTTTCAAAACAGTTCTATCAAAAGGAACGTTCAAGTCTGTGAGTTGAATGCATTCATCACACAGAAGTTTCTGAGAATGCTTCTGTCTAGTTTTTAGGTGAAGATATTGCTTTTCCCAGCATAGGCCACAAAGCGCTCCAAATAGCCACTTGCAGATTCTACAAAAAGAGTGTTTCCAAACTGCTCTTTCAAAAGGAAGGTTCAAGTCTGTGAGTTGAGTGCCCTCATCACAAAGAAGTTTCTCAGAAAGAGTCCACTATGTGAGTTGAATGCATAAAGCACACGGAAGTTTCTGAGAATGCTTCTGTCTAGTTTTTAGGTGAAGATATTTCCTTTTCCAGCATAGGCCTCAAAGCGCTCCAAATATCCACTTGCCGATTCTACAAAAACAGTGTTTCAAAACTGTTCTATCAAAAGGAAGGTTCAACACTATGAGTAGAATGCACTCATCACAATGGAGTTGCTGAGAATGCTTCTCTCTAGTTTTTATGTGAAGATATTTCCTTTTCTAGCCTAGGCCTCAAAGCGCTCCAAATAGCCACTTGCAGATTCTACGAAAAGAGGGTTTCAAATCTCTTCTATCAAAAGAAAGGTTCAACTCTGTGAGTTGAATGCACTCATCAGAAAGAAGTTTCTGAGAATGATTCTATCTAGTTTTCATCTGCATGTATTTCCTTTTCCACTAGATGCCGCAATCGCACCAAATATCCACTTGCAGTTTCCACAAAAAGAGTGCTGCAGAACTGCTCCATGAAAAGGAATGTTCAACTCTGTGAGTTCAATCCCCTGATGACATAGAAGTTTCTGAAAATGCTTCTGTCTAGTTGGTATAGGAAGATATTTCCTTTTCCAGCATAAGCCTCAAAGAGCTCCAAATATCCACTTGCGGATTCTGCAAAAACAGTGTTTCAAAACTGGTCGATCGAAAGGAACGTTCAACTATGTGAGTTGAATGCACTCATCACACAGAAGTTTCTGAGAATGCTTCCGTCTAGTTCTTACGTGAAGATATTTCCTTTTCCAGCTTAGGCCTCAAAGCGCTCCAAATAAACACTTGCAGATTCTACAAAAGGAGTGTTTCAAAACTGCTCTATCAAAAGGAAGGTTCAAGTCTGTGAGTTGAATGCACTCATCACAAAGAGGTTTCTGAGAATGCTGCTGTCTAGTTTTTATGTGAAGATATTTCCTTTTCCTCGCATAGACCTCAAATCGCTCCAGATATCCACTTGCAGATTTTACAGAAAGGGTGTTTCCAGACTGCTCTATCTAAAGGCACGTTCAACTCTGTGAGTTGAATGCACGCATTGCGAAGAACTTTCTGAGAATGCTTCTCTCTAGCTTTTAGGTGAAGATATCCCATTTCACAGCATAGGCCTCAAAGTGCTCCAAATAACCACTTGCAGATTTTACAAAAAGAATGTTTCAAAACTGCTCTTTCTAAAGGAAGGTTCAAGTCTGTGAGTTGAATGCACTCAACACAAAGAAGTTTCTGAGAATGCTTCTGTCCAGGTTTCATGTGAAGATATTTCCTTTTCCAGCATAGGCCCCAAACCGCTCCAAATATTCACTTGCAGAGTCTACAAAAAGAGTGTTTCCAAACTTCTCTATCAACTGGTAGGTACAACTCCGTGAGTTGAATGCCCTCATCACCAAGAAGTTTCTGAGAATGCTTCTCTCTAGTTTTGATGGGAAGATATTTCCTTTTCCAACATAGGCCTCAAGGTGCTCCGAATAAACACTTGCAGATTCTACAAACTTAGTGTTTCAAAACTGTTCTATCAAAAGGAACGTTCAAGCCTGGGAGTTGAATGAACTCATCACAAAGAAGTTTCTCAGAATGCTTCTGTCTAGTTTTTAGGTGAAGATATTTCATTTCCCAGCATAGGCCTGAAAGCGCTCCAAATATCCACTTGCAGATTCTACAAAAAGACTGTTTCCAAACTGCTCTTACAAAAGGAAAGTTCAAGTCTGTGAGCTGAACGAACTCATCACAAAGAAGTTTCTGAGAATGCGTCTGTCTAGTTTTTAAGTGTGGAAATTTCGTTTGCCAGCATAGGCCTCAAATCGCTCCAAACATCCACTAGCAAATTCTACAAAAGGAGTGTTTCAAAAGTGCGCTATCAAAAGAAAGAGTCCACTATGTGAGTTGAATGCATAAAGCACACGGAAGTTTCTGAGAATGCTTCTGTCTAGTTTTTAGGTGAAGATATTTCATTTCCCAGCATAGGCCACAAAGCGCTCCAAATAGCCACTTGCAGATTCTACAAAAAGAGTGTTTCCAAACTGCTCTTTCAAAAGGAAGGTTCAAGTCTGTGAGTTGAGTGCCCTCATCACAAAGAAGTTTCTGAGAATGCTTCTGTCTAGTTTTTATATGAGGGTCCTTCCTTTTCCAACATAGTCCTCAAAGCGCTCCAAATAAACACTTGCAGATTCTACAAAAGGAGTGTTTCAAAACAGTTCTATCAAAAGGAACGTTCAAGTCTGTGAGTTGAATGCATTCATCACACAGAAGTTTCTGAGAATGCTTCTGTCTAGTTTTTAGGTGAAGATATTGCTTTTCCCAGCCTAGGCCTCAAAGCGCTCCAAGTATCCACTTGCAGATTCTACAAAAAGAGAGCTTCATAGCTGCTCTTTCAAAAGGAAGGTTCAAGTCTGTGTGTTGAATGCACTCATCACAAAGAAGTTTCTGAGAATGCTTCTGTCTAGTTCTTACGTGAAGATATTTCCTTTTCCAGCTAAGCTTCAAAGCGCTCCAAATAAACACTTGCAAATTCTACTAAAGGAGTGTTTCAAAACAGTTCTTTCAAAAGGAACGTTCAAGTCTGTGAGTTGAATGCACTCAACGAACAGAAGTTTCTTAGAGTGCTTCTGTATAGTTTTCATGTGAAGATATTTCCTTTTCCAGCATAGGCCTCAAAGCGCTCCAAATATCCACTTGCAGATGCTACAAAAAGAGTGTTTCCAAACTGCTCTCACAAAAGGAAGGTTCAAGTTTTTGAGCTGAACGCACTCATCAAAAAGAAGTTTCTGAGAATGCGTCTGTCTAGTTTTTATGTGAAGATATTTCGTTTGCCCGCATAGGCCTCAAATCGCTCCAAACATCCACTAGCAAATTCTACAAAAGGAGTGTTTCAAAAGTGCGCTATCAAAAGGAAGAGTCCACTATGTGAGTTGAATGCATAAAGCACACGGAAGTTTCTGAGAATACTTCTGTCTAGTTTTTAGGTGAAGATGTTTCATTTCCCAGCATAGGCCTCAAAGCGCTCCAAATATCCACTTGCAGATTCTACAAAAAGAGTGTTTCCAAACTGCTCTTTCAAAAGGAAGGTTCAAGTCTGTGAGTTGAGGGCACTCATCACAAAGGAGTTTCTGAGAATGCTTCTGTCTAGTTTTTATATGAAGATCTTTCCTTTTCCAATAGAGGCCTCAAAGCGCTTCAAATAAACACTTGCAGATTCTACAAAAGGAGTGTTTCAAAACAGTTCTACCAAAAGGAACGTTCAAGTCTGTGAGTTGAAGGCATTCATCACACAGAAGTTTCTGAGAATGCTTCTGTCTAGTTTTCAGGTGAAGATATTGCTTTTCCCAGCCTAGGCCTCAAAGCGCTCCAAGTATCCACTTGCAGATTCTACAAAAAGAGAGCTTCATAGCTGCTCTTTCAGAAGGAAGGTTCAAGTCCGTGTGTTGAATGCACTCACCACAAAGAAGTTTCTGAGAATGCATCTGTCTAGTTCTTACGTGAAGATATTTCCTTTTCCAGCTTAGGCTTCAAAGCGCTCCCAATAAACACTTGCAAATTCTACTAAAGGAGTGTTTCAAAACAGTTCTTTCAAAAGGAACGTTCATGTCTGTGAGTTGAGTGCACTCAACGAACAGAAGTTTCTTACCGTGCTTCTGTATAGTTTTCATGTGAGGATATTTCCTTTTCCAGCATAGGCCTCAAAGCGCTCCAAATATCCACTTGCCGATTCTACAAAAACAGTGTTTCAAAACTGTTCTATCAAAAGGAAGGTTCAACACTATGAGTAGAATGCACTCATCACAAAGGAGTTGCTGAGAATGCTTCTCTCTAGTTTTTATATGAAGATATTTCCTTTTGTAGCCTAGGCCTCAAAGCGCTCCAAATAGCCACTTGCAGATTCTACAAAAAGAGGGTTTCAAATCTCTTCTATCAAAAGAAAGGTTCAACTCTGTGAGTGGAATGCACTGATCAGAAAGAAGTTTCTGAGAATGATTCTAGTTTTCATCTGCATGTATTTCCTTTTCCACTAGATGCCGCAATCGCACCAAATATCCACTTGCAGTTTCCACAAAAAGAGTGCTGCAGAACTGCTCCATGAGAAGGAATGTTCAACTCTGTGAGTTCAATCCCCTGATGACATAGAAGTTTCTGGAAATGCTTCTGTCTAGTTGGTATAGGAAGATATTTCCTTTTCCAGCATAAGCCTCAAAGAGCTCCAAATATCCACTTGCGGATTCTGCAAAAACAGTGTTTCAAAACTGGTCGATCCAAAGGAACGTTCAACTCTGTGAGCTGAATGCACTCATCACACAGACGTTTCTGAGAATGCTTCTGTCTAGTTCTTACGTGAAGATATTTCCTTTTCCAGCTTAGGCCTCAAAGCGCTCCCAATAAACACTTGCAGATACTACAAAAGGAGTGTTTCAAAACTGCTCTATCAAAAGGAAGGTTCAAGTCTGTGAGTTGAATGCACTCATCACAAAGAGGTTTCTGAGAATGCTGCTGTCTAGTTTTTATGTGAAGATATTTCCTTTTCCTCGCACAGACCTCAAATCGCTCCAGATATCCACTTGCAGATTTTACAGAAAGAGTGTTTCCAAACTGCTCTATCTAAAGGCACGTTCAACTCTGTGAGTTGAATGCACGCATTGCGAAGAACTTTCTGAGAATGCTTCTCTCTAGCTTTTAGGTGAAGATATTCCATTTCACAGCATAGGCCTCAAAGTGCTCCAAATAACCACTTGCAGATTTTACAAAAAGAATGTTTCAAAACTGCTCTTTCTAAAGGAAGGTTCAAGTCTGTGAGTTGAATGCACTCAACACAAAGAAGTTTCTGAGAACGCTTCTGTCCAGTTTTCATGTGAAGATATTTCCTTTTCCAGCATAGGCCTCAAACCGCTCCAAATATTCACTTGCAGAGTCTACAAAAAGAGTGTTTCCAAACTTCTCTATCAACTGGTAGGTACAACTCCGTGAGTTGAATGCCCTCATCACCAAGAAGTTTCTGAGAATGCTTCTCTCTAGTTTTGATGGGAAGATATTTCCTTTTCCAACATAGGCCTCAAGGTGCTCCGAATAGACACTTGCAGATTCTACAAACTTAGTGTTTCAAAACTGTTCTATCAAAAGGAACGTTCAAGCCTGGGAGTTGAATGAACTCATCACAAAGAAGTTTCTCAGAATGCTTCTGTCTAGTTTTTAGGTGAAGATATTTCATTTCCCAGCATAGGCCTCAAAGCGCTCCAAATATCCACTTGCAGATTCTACAAAAAGAGTGTTTCCAAACTGCTCTTACAAAAGGAAAGTTCAAGTCTGTGAGCTGAACGAACTCATCACAAAGAAGTTTCTGAGAATGCGTCTGTCTAGTTTTTAAGTGTGGAAATTTCGTTTGCCAGCATAGGCCTCAAATCGCTCCAAACATCCACTAGCAAATTCTACAAAAGGAGTGTTTCAAAAGTGCGTTATCAAAAGAAAGAGTCCACTATGTGAGTTGAATGCATAAAGCACACGGAAGTTTCTGAGAATGCTTCTGTCTAGTTTTTAGGTGAAGATATTTCATTTCCCAGCATAGGCCACAAAGCGCTCCAAATAGCCACTTGCAGATTCTACAAAAAGAGTGTTTCCAAACTGCTCTTTCAAAAGGAAGGTTCAAGTCTGTGAGTTGAGTGCCCTCATCACAAAGAAGTTTCTGAGAATGCTTCTGTCTAGTTTTTAAATGAGGGTCCTTCCTTTTCCAACATAGTCCTCAAAGCGCTCCAAATAAACACTTGCAGATTCTACAAAAGGAGTGTTTCAAAACAGTTCTATCAAAAGGAACGTTCAAGTCTGTGAGTTGAATGCATTCATCACACAGAAGTTTCTGAGAATGCTTCTGTCTAGTTTTTAGGTGAAGATATTGCTTTTCCCAGCCTAGGCCTCAAAGCGCTCCAAGTATCCACTTGCAGATTCTACAAAAAGAGAGCTTCATAGCTGCTCTTTCAAAAGGAAGGTTCAAGTCTGTGTGTTGAATGCACTCATCACAAAGAAGTTTCTGAGAATGCTTCTGTCTAGTTCTTACGTGAAGATATTTCCTTTTCCAGCTAAGCTTCAAAGCGCTCCAAATAAACACTTGCAAATTCTACTAAAGGAGTGTTTCAAAACAGTTCTTTCAAAAGGAACGTTCAAGTCTGTGAGTTGAATGCACTCAACGAACAGAAGTTTCTTAGAGTGCTTCTGTATAGTTTTCATGTGAAGATATTTCCTTTTCCAGCATAGGCCTCAAAGCGCTCCAAATATCCACTTGCCGATTCTACAAAAACAGTGTTTCAAAACTGTTCTATCAAAAGGAAGGTTCAACACTATGAGTAGAATGCACTCATCACAATGGAGTTGCTGAGAATGCTTCTCTCTAGTTTTTATGTGAAGATATTTCCTTTTCTAGCCTAGGCCTCAAAGCGCTCCAAATAGCCACTTGCAGATTCTACAAAAAGAGGGTTTCAAATCTCTTCTATCAAAAGAAAGGTTCAACTCTGTGAGTTGAATGCACTCATCAGAAAGAAGTTTCTGAGAATGATTCTATCTAGTTTTCATCTGCATGTATTTCCTTTTCCACTAGATGCCGCAATCGCACCAAATATCCACTTGCAGTTTCCACAAAAAGAGTGCTGCAGAACTGCTCCATGAAAAGGAATGTTCAACTCTGTGAGTTCAATCCCATCATGACATAGAAGTTTCTGGAAATGCTTCTGTCTAGTTGGTATAGGAAGATATTTCCTTTTCCAGCATAAGCCTCAAAGAGCTCCAAATATCCACTTGCGGATTCTGCAAAAACAGTGTTTCAAAACTGGTCGATCAAAAGGAACGTTCAACTCTGTGAGCTGAATGCACTCATCACACAGACGTTTCTGAGAATGCTTCTGTCTAGTTCTTACGTGAAGATATTTCCTTTTCCAGCTTAGGCCTCAAAGCGCTCCCAATAAACACTTGCAGATTCTACAAAAGGAGTGTTTCAAAACTGCTCTATCAAAAGGAAGGTTCAAGTCTGTGAGTTGAATGCACTCATCACAAAGAGGTTTCTGAGAATGCTGCTGTCTAGTTTTTATGTGAAGATATTTCCTTTTCCTCGCATAGACCTCAAATCGCTCCAGATATCCACTTGCAGATTTTACAGAAAGAGTGTTTCCAAACTGCTCTATCTAAAGGCACGTTCAACTCTGTGAGTTGAATGCACGCATTGCGAAGAACTTTCTGAGAATGCTTCTCTCTAGCTTTTAGGTGAAGATATTCCATTTCACAGCATAGGCCTCAAAGTGCTCCAAATAACCACTTGCAGATTTTACAAAAAGAATGTTTCAAAACTGCTCTTTCTAAAGGAAGGTTCAAGTCTGTGAGTTGAATGCACTCAACACAAAGAAGTTTCTGAGAACGCTTCTGTCCAGTTTTCATGTGAAGATATTTCCTTTTCCAGCATAGGCCTCAAACCGCTCCAAATATTCACTTGCAGAGTCTACAAAAAGAGTGTTTCCAAACTTCTCTATCAACTGGTAGGTACAACTCCGTGAGTTGAATGCCCTCATCACCAAGAAGTTTCTGAGAATGCTTCTCTCTAGTTTTGATGGGAAGATATTTCCTTTTCCAACATAGGCCTCAAGGTGCTCCGAATAGACACTTGCAGATTCTACAAACTTAGTGTTTCAAAACTGTTCTATCAAAAGGAACGTTCAAGCCTGGGAGTTGAATGAACTCATCACAAAGAAGTTTCTCAGAATGCTTCTGTCTAGTTTTTAGGTGAAGATATTTCATTTCCCAGCATAGGCCTCAAAGCGCTCCAAATATCCACTTGCAGATTCTACAAAAAGCGTGTTTCCAAACTGCTCTTACAAAAGGAAAGTTCAAGTCTGTGAGCTGAACGAACTCATCACAAAGAAGTTTCTGAGAATGCGTCTGTCTAGTTTTTAAGTGTGGAAATTTCGTTTGCCAGCATAGGCCTCAAATCGCTCCAAACATCCACTAGCAAATTCTACAAAAGGAGTGTTTCAAAAGTGCGCTATCAAAAGAAAGAGTCCACTATGTGAGTTGAATGTATAAAGCACACGGAAGTTTCTGAGAATGCTTCTGTCTAGTTTTTAGGTGAAGATATTTCATTTCCCAGCATAGGCCACAAAGCGCTCCAAATAGCCACTTGCAGATTCTACAAAAAGAGTGTTTCCAAACTGCTCTTTCAAAAGGAAGGTTCAAGTCTGTGAGTTGAGTGCCCTCATCACAAAGAAGTTTCTCAGAATGCTTCTGTCTAGTTTTTATATGAGGGTCCTTCCTTTTCCAACATAGTCCTCAAAGCGCTCCAAATAAACACTTGCAGATTCTACAAAAGGAGTGTTTCAAAACAGTTCTATCAAAAGGAACGTTCAAGTCTGTGAGTTGAATGAATTCATCACACAGAAGTTTCTGAGAATGCTTCTGTCTAGTTTTTAGGTGAAGATATTGCTTTTCCCAGCATAGGCCACAAAGCGCTCCAAATAGCCACTTGCAGATTCTACAAAAAGAGTGTTTCCAAACTGCTCTTTCAAAAGGAAGGTTCAAGTCTGTGAGTTGAGTGCCCTCATCACAAAGAAGTTTCTCAGAATGCTTCTGTCTAGTTTTTATATGAGGGTCCTTCCTTTTCCAACATAGTCCTCAAAGCGCTCCAAATAAACACTTGCAGATTCTACAAAAGGAGTGTTTAAAAACAGTTCTATCAAAAGGAACGTTCAAGTCTGTGAGTTGAATGCATTCATCACACAGAAGTTTCTGAGAATGCTTCTGTCTAGTTTTTAGGTGAAGATATTGCTTTTCCCAGCCTAGGCCTCAAAGCGCTCCAAGTATCCACTTGCAGATTCTACAAAAAGAGAGCTTCATAGCTGCTCTTTCAAAAGGAAGGTTCAAGTCTGTGTGTTGAATGCACTCATCACAAAGAAGTTTCTGAGAATGCTTCTGTCTAGTTCTTACGTGAAGATATTTCCTTTTCCAGCTAAGCTTCAAAGCGCTCCAAATAAACACTTGCAAATTCTACTAAAGGAGTGTTTCAAAACAGTTCTTTCAAAAGGAACGTTCAAGTCTGTGAGTTGAATGCACTCAACGAACAGAAGTTTCTTAGAGTGCTTCTGTATAGTTTTCATGTGAAGATATTTCCTTTTCCAGCATAGGCCTCAAAGCGCTCCAAATATCCACTTGCCGATTCTACAAAAACAGTGTTTCAAAACTGTTCTATCAAAAGGAAGGTTCAACACTATGAGTAGAATGCACTCATCACAATGGAGTTGCTGAGAATGCTTCTCTCTAGTTTTTATGTGAAGATATTTCCTTTTCTAGCCTAGGCCTCAAAGCGCTCCAAATAGCCACTTGCAGATTCTACAAAAAGAGGGTTTCAAATCTCTTCTATCAAAAGAAAGGTTCAACTCTGTGAGTTGAATGCACTCATCAGAAAGAAGTTTCTGAGAATGATTCTATCTAGTTTTCATCTGCATGTATTTCCTTTTCCACTAGATGCCGCAATCGCACCAAATATCCACTTGCAGTTTCCACAAAAAGAGTGCTGCAGAACTGCTCCATGAAAAGGAATGTTCAACTCTGTGAGTTCAATCCCCTGATGACATAGAAGTTTCTGAAAATGCTTCTGTCTAGTTGGTATAGGAAGATATTTCCTTTTCCAGCATAAGCCTCAAAGAGCTCCAAATATCCACTTGCGGATTCTGCAAAAACAGTGTTTCAAAACTGGTCGATCAAAAGGAACGTTCAACTCTGTGAGTTGAATGCACTCATCACACAGAAGTTTCTGAGAATGCTTCCGTCTAGTTCTTACGTGAAGATATTTCCTTTTCCAGCTTAGGCCTCAAAGCGCTCCAAATAAACACTTGCAGATTCTACAAAAGGAGTGTTTCAAAACTGCTCTATCAAAAGGAAGGTTCAAGTCTGTGAGTTGAATGCACTCATCACAAAGAGGTTTCTGAGAATGCTGCTGTCTAGTTTTTATATGAAGATATTTCCTTTTCCTCGCATAGACCTCAAATCGCTCCAGATATCCACTTGCAGATTTTACAGAAAGGGTGTTTCCAGACTGCTCTATCTAAAGGCACGTTCAACTCTGTGAGTTGAATGCACGCATTGCGAAGAACTTTCTGAGAATGCTTCTCTCTAGCTTTTAGGTGAAGATATCCCATTTCACAGCATAGGCCTCAAAGTGCTCCAAATAACCACTTGCAGATTTTACAAAAAGAATGTTTCAAAACTGCTCTTTCTAAAGGAAGGTTCAAGTCTGTGAGTTGAATGCACTCAACACAAAGAAGTTTCTGAGAATGCTTCTGTCCAGGTTTCATGTGAAGATATTTCCTATTCCAGCATAGGCCCCAAACCGCTCCAAATATTCACTTGCAGAGTCTACAAAAAGAGTGTTTCCAAACTTCTCTATCAACTGGTAGGTACAACTCCGTGAGTTGAATGCCCTCATCACCAAGAAGTTTCTGAGAATGCTTCTCTCTAGTTTTGATGGGAAGATATTTCCTTTTCCAACATAGGCCTCAAGGTGCTCCGAATAAACACTTGCAGATTCTACAAACTTAGTGTTTCAAAACTGTTCTATCAAAAGGAACGTTCAAGCCTGGGAGTTGAATGAACTCATCACAAAGAAGTTTCTCAGAATGCTTCTGTCTAGTTTTTAGGTGAAGATATTTCATTTCCCAGCATAGGCCTCAAAGCGCTCCAAATATCCACTTGCAGATTCTACAAAAAGAGTGTTTCCAAACTGCTCTTACAAAAGGAAAGTTCAAGTCTGTGAGCTGAACGAACTCATCACAAAGAAGTTTCTGAGAATGCGTCTGTCTAGTTTTTAAGTGTGGAAATTTCGTTTGCCAGCATAGGCCTCAAATCGCTCCAAACATCCACTAGCAAATTCTACAAAAGGAGTGTTTCAAAAGTGCGCTATCAAAAGGAAGAGTCCACTATGTGAGTTGAATGCATAAAGCACACGGAAGTTTCTGAGAATGCTTCTGTCTAGTTTTTAGGTGAAGATATTTCATTTCCCAGCATAGGCCTCAAAGCGCTCCAAATATCCACTTGCAGATTCTACAAAAAGAGTGTTTCCAAACTGCTCTTTCAAAAGGAAGGTTCAAGTCTGTGAGTTGAATGCACTCAACACAAAGAAGTTTCTGAGAATGCTTCTGTCTAGTTCTTACGTGAAGATATTTCCTTTTCCAGCTAAGCTTCAAAGCGCTCCAAATAAACACTTGCAAATTCTACTAAAGGAGTGTTTCAAAACAGTTCTTTCAAAAGGAACGTTCAAGTCTGTGAGTTGAATGCACTCAACGAACAGAAGTTTCTTAGAGTGCTTCTGTATAGTTTTCATGTGAAGATATTTCCTTTTCCAGCATAGGCCTCAAAGCGCTCCAAATATCCACTTGCAGATGCTACAAAAAGAGTGTTTCCAAACTGCTCTCACAAAAGGAAGGTTCAAGTTTTTGAGCTGAACGCACTCATCAAAAAGAAGTTTCTGAGAATGCGTCTGTCTAGTTTTTATGTGAAGATATTTCGTTTGCCCGCATAGGCCTCAAACCGCTCCAAATATTCACTTGCAGAGTCTACAAAAAGAGTGTTTCAAAACTTCTCTATCAACTGGTAGGTACAACTCCGTGAGTTGAATGCCCTCATCACCAAGAAGTTTCTGAGAAAGCTTCTCTCTAGTTTTGATGGGAAGATATTTCCTTTTCCAACATAGGTCTCATGGTGCTCCGAATAAACACTTGCAGATTCTACAAACTTAGTGTTTCAAAACTGTTCTATGAAAAGGAACGTTCAAGTCTGGGAGTTGAATGAACTCATCACAAAGAAGTTTCTCAGAATGCTTCTGTCTAGTTTTTAGGTGAAGATATTTCATTTCCCAGCATAGGCCTCAAAGCGCTCCAAATATCCACTTGCAGATTCTACAAAAAGAGTGTTTCCAAACTGCTCTTTCAAAAGGAAGGTTCAAGTCTGTGAGTTGAGAGCACTCATCACAAAGAAGTTTCTCAGAATGCTTCTGTCTAGTTTTTATATGAAGATCTTTCCTTTTCCAATAGAGGCCTCAAAGCGCTCCAAATAAACACTTGCAGATTCTACAAAAGGAGTGTTTCAAAACAGTTCTACCAAAAGGAACGTTCAAGTCTGTGAGTTGAAGGCATTCATCACACAGAAGTTTCTGAGAATGCTTCTGTCTAGTTTTCAGGTGAAGATATTGCTTTTCCCAGCCTAGGCCTCAAAGCGCTCCAAGTATCCACTTGCAGATTCTACAAAAAGAGAGCTTCATAGCTGCTCTTTCAGAAGGAAGGTTCAAGTCCGTGTGTTGAATGCACTCACCACAAAGAAGTTTCTGAGAATGCATCTGTCTAGCTCTTACGTGAAGATATTTCCTTTTCCAGCTTAGGCTTCAAAGCGCTCCCAATAAACACTTGCAAATTCTACTAAAGGAGTGTTTCAAAACAGTTCTTTCAAAAGGAACGTTCATGTCTGTGAGTTGAATGCACTCAACGAACAGAAGTTTCTTAGCGTGCTTCTGTATAGTGTTCATGTGAGGATATTTCCTTTTCCAGCATAGGCCTCAAAGCGCTCCAAATATCCACTTGCCGATTCTACAAAAACAGTGTTTCAAAACTGTTCTATCAAAAGGAAGGTTCAACACTATGAGTAGAATGCACTCATCACAAAGGAGTTGCTGAGAATGCTTCTCTCTAGTTTTTATGTGAAGATATTTCCTTTTGTAGCCTAGGCCTCAAAGCGCTCCAAATAGCCCCTTGCAGATTCTACAAAAAGAGGGTTTCAAATCTCTTCTATCAAAAGAAAGGTTCAACTCTGTGAGTGGAATGCACTCATCAAAAAGAAGTTTCTGAGAATGATTCTATCTAGTTTTCATCTGCATGTATTTCCTTTTCCACTAGATGCCGCAATCGCACCAAATATCCACTTGCAGTTTCCACAAAAAGAGTGCTGCAGAACTGCTCCATGAGAAGGAATGTTCAACTCTGTGAGTTCAATCCCCTCATGACATAGAAGTTTCTGGAAATGCTTCTGTCTAGTTGGTATAGGAAGATATTTCCTTTTCCAGCATAAGCCTCAAAGAGCTCCAAATATCCACTTGCGGATTCTGCAAAAACAGTGTTTCAAAACTGGTCGATCCAAAGGAACGTTCAACTCTGTGAGTTGAATGCACTCATCACACAGACGTTTCTGAGAATGCTTCTGTCTAGTTCTTACGTGAAGATATTTCCTTTTCCAGCTTAGGCCTCAAAGCGCTCCAAATAAACACTTGCAGATTCTACAAAAGGAGTGTTTCAAAACTGCTCTATCAAAAGGAAGGTTCAAGTCTGTGAGTTGAATGCACTCATCACAAAGAGGTTTCTGAGAATGCTGCTGTCTAGTTTTTATGTGAAGATATTTCCTTTTCCTCGCATAGACCTCAAATCGCTCCAGATATCCACTTGCAGATTTTACAGAAAGAGTGTTTCCAAACTGCTCTATCTAAAGGCACGTTCAACTCTGTGAGTTGAATGCACGCATTGCGAAGAACTTTCTGAGAATGCTTCTCTCTAGCTTTTAGGTGAAGATATTCCATTTCACAGCATAGGCCTCAAAGTGCTCCAAATAACCACTTGCAGATTTTACAAAAAGAATGTTTCAAAACTGCTCTTTCTAAAGGAAGGTTCAAGTCTGTGAGTTGAATGCACTCAACACAAAGAAGTTTCTGAGAACGCTTCTGTCCAGTTTTCGTGTGAAGATATTTCCTTTTCCAGCATAGGCCTCAAACCGCTCCAAATATTCACTTGCAGAGTCTACAAAAAGAGTGTTTCCAAACTTCTCTATCAACTGGTAGGTACAACTCCGTGAGTTGAATGCCCTCATCACCAAGAAGTTTCTGAGAATGCTTCTCTCTAGTTTTGATGGGAAGATATTTCCTTTTCCAACATAGGTCTCATGGTGCTCCGAATAAACACTTGCAGATTCTACAAACTTAGTGTTTCAAAACTGTTCTATGAAAAGGAACGTTCAAGTCTGGGAGTTGAATGAACTCATCACAAAGAAGTTTCTCAGAATGCTTCTGTCTAGTGTTTAGGTGAAGATATTTCATTTCCCAGCATAGGCCTCAAAGCGCTCCAAATATCCACTTGCAGATTCTACAAAAAGAGTGTTTCCAAACTGCTCTTACAAAAGGAAGGTTCAAGTCTGTGAGCTGAACGCACTCATCACAAAGTAGTTTCTGAGAATGCGTCTGTCTAGTTTCTATGTGAAGATATTTCGTTTGCCAGCATAGGCCTCAAATCGCTCCAAACATCCACTAGCAAATTCTACAAAAGGAGTGTTTCAAAAGTGCGCTATCAAAAGGAAGAGTCCACTATGTGAGTTGAATGCATAAAGCACACGGAAGTTTCTGAGAATGCTTCTGTCTAGTTTTTAGGTGAAGATATTTCATTTCCCAGCATAGGCCTCAAAGCGCTCCAAATATCCACTTGCAGATTCTACAAAAAGAGTGTTTCCAAACTGCTCTTTCAAAAGGAAGGTTCAAGTCTGTGAGTTGAGAGCACTCATCACAAAGAAGTTTCTGAGAATGCTTCTGTCTAGTTTTTATATGAAGATCTTTCCTTTTCCAATAGAGGCCTCAAAGCGCTCCAAATAAACACTTGCAGATTCTACAAAAGGAGTGTTTCAAAACAGTTCTACCAAAAGGAACGTTCAAGTCTGTGAGTTGAAGGCATTCATCACACAGAAGTTTCTGAGAATGCTTCTGTCTAGTTTTCAGGTGAAGATATTGCTTTTCCCAGCCTAGGCCTCAAAGCGCTCCAAGTATCCACTTGCAGATTCTACAAAAAGAGAGCTTCATAGCTGCTCTTTCAGAAGGAAGGTTCAAGTCCGTGTGTTGAATGCACTCACCACAAAGAAGTTTCTGAGAATGCATCTGTCTAGTTCTTACGTGAAGATATTTCCTTTTCCAGCTTAGGCTTCAAAGCGCTCCCAATAAACACTTGCAAATTCTACTAAAGGAGTGTTTCAAAACAGTTCTTTCAAAAGGAACGTTCATGTCTGTGAGTTGAATGCACTCAACGAACAGAAGTTTCTTAGCGTGCTTCTGTATAGTGTTCATGTGAGGATATTTCCTTTTCCAGCATAGGCCTCAAAGCGCTCCAAATATCCACTTGCCGATTCTACAAAAACAGTGTTTCAAAACTGTTCTATCAAAAGGAAGGTTCAACACTATGAGTAGAATGCACTCATCACAAAGGAGTTGCTGAGAATGCTTCTCTCTAGTTTTTATGTGAAGATATTTCCTTTTGTAGCCTAGGCCTCAAAGCGCTCCAAATAGCCCCTTGCAGATTCTACAAAAAGAGGGTTTCAAATCTCTTCTATCAAAAGAAAGGTTCAACTCTGTGAGTGGAATGCACTCATCAGAAAGAAGTTTCTGAGAATGATTCTATCTAGTTTTCATCTGCATGTATTTCCTTTTCCACTAGATGCCGCAATCGCACCAAATATCCACTTGCAGTTTCCACAAAAAGAGTGCTGCAGAACTGCTCCATGAGAAGGAATGTTCAACTCTGTGAGTTCAATCCCCTCATGACATAGAAGTTTCTGGAAATGCTTCTGTCTAGTTGGTATAGGAAGATATTTCCTTTTCCAGCATAAGCCTCAAAGAGCTCCAAATATCCACTTGCGGATTCTGCAAAAACAGTGTTTCAAAACTGGTCGATCCAAAGGAACGTTCAACTCTGTGAGTTGAATGCACTCATCACACAGACGTTTCTGAGAATGCTTCTGTCTAGTTCTTACGTGAAGATATTTCCTTTTCCAGCTTAGGCCTCAAAGCGCTCCAAATAAACACTTGCAGATTCTACAAAAGGAGTGTTTCAAAACTGCTCTATCAAAAGGAAGGTTCAAGTCTGTGAGTTGAATGCACTCATCACAAAGAGGTTTCTGAGAATGCTGCTGTCTAGTTTTTATGTGAAGATATTTCCTTTTCCTCGCATAGACCTCAAATCGCTCCAGATATCCACTTGCAGATTTTACAGAAAGAGTGTTTCCAAACTGCTCTATCTAAAGGCACGTTCAACTCTGTGAGTTGAATGCACGCATTGCGAAGAACTTTCTGAGAATGCTTCTCTCTAGCTTTTAGGTGAAGATATTCCATTTCACAGCATAGGCCTCAAAGTGCTCCAAATAACCACTTGCAGATTTTACAAAAAGAATGTTTCAAAACTGCTCTTTCTAAAGGAAGGTTCAAGTCTGTGAGTTGAATGCTCTCAACACAAAGAAGTTTCTGAGAACGCTTCTGTCCAGTTTTCGTGTGAAGATATTTCCTTTTCCAGCATAGGCCTCAAACCGCTCCAAATATTCACTTGCAGAGTCTACAAAAAGAGTGTTTCCAAACTTCTCTATCAACTGGTAGGTACAACTCCGTGAGTTGAATGCCCTCATCACCAAGAAGTTTCTGAGAATGCTTCTCTCTAGTTTTGATGGGAAGATATTTCCTTTTCCAACATAGGTCTCATGGTGCTCCGAATAAACACTTGCAGATTCTACAAACTTAGTGTTTCAAAACTGTTCTATGAAAAGGAACGTTCAAGTCTGGGAGTTGAATGAACTCATCACAAAGAAGTTTCTCAGAATGCTTCTGTCTAGTGTTTAGGTGAAGATATTTCATTTCCCAGCATAGGCCTCAAAGCGCTCCAAATATCCACTTGCAGATTCTACAAAAAGAGTGTTTCCAAACTGCTCTTACAAAAGGAAGGTTCAAGTCTGTGAGCTGAACGCACTCATCACCAAGTAGTTTCTGAGAATGCGTCTGTCTAGTTTCTATGTGAAGATATTTCGTTTGCCAGCATAGGCCTCAAATCGCTCCAAACATCCACTAGCAAATTCTACAAAAGGAGTGTTTCAAAAGTGCGCTATCAAAAGGAAGAGTCCACTATGTGAGTTGAATGCATAAAGCACACGGAAGTTTCTGAGAATGCTTCTGTCTAGTTTTTAGGTGAAGATATTTCATTTCCCAGCATAGGCCTCAAAGCGCTCCAAATATCCACTTGCAGATTCTACAAAAAGAGTGTTTCCAAACTGCTCTTTCAAAAGGAAGGTTCAAGACTGTGAGTTGAATGCACTCAACACAAAGAAGTTTCTGAGAACGCTTCTGTCCAGTTTTCATGTGAAGATATTTCCTTTTCCAGCATAGGCCTCAAACCGCTCCAAATATTCACTTGCAGAGTCTACAAAAAGAGTGTTTCAAAACTTCTCTATCAACTGGTAGGTACAACTCCGTGAGTTGAATGCCCTCATCACCAAGAAGTTTCTGAGAAAGCTTCTCTCTAGTTTTGATGGGAAGATATTTCCTTTTCCAACATAGGTCTCATGGTGCTCCGAATAAACACTTGCAGATTCTACAAACTTAGTGTTTCAAAACTGTTCTATGAAAAGGAACGTTCAAGTCTGGGAGTTGAATGAACTCATCACAAAGAAGTTTCTCAGAATGCTTCTGTCTAGTTTTTAGGTGAAGATATTTCATTTCCCAGCATAGGCCTCAAAGCGCTCCAAATATCCACTTGCAGATTCTACAAAAAGAGTGTTTCCAAACTGCTCTTTCAAAAGGAAGGTTCAAGTCTGTGAGTTGAGAGCACTCATCACAAAGAAGTTTCTGAGAATGCTTCTGTCTAGTTTTTATATGAAGATCTTTCCTTTTCCAATAGAGGCCTCAAAGCGCTCCAAATAAACACTTGCAGATTCTAAAAAAGGAGTGTTTCAAAACAGTTCTACCAAAAGGAACGTTCAAGTCTGTGAGTTGAAGGCATTCATCACACAGAAGTTTCTGAGAATGCTTCTGTCTAGTTTTCAGGTGAAGATATTGCTTTTCCCAGCCTAGGCCTCAAAGCGCTCCAAGTATCCACTTGCAGATTCTACAAAAAGAGAGCTTCATAGCTGCTCTTTCAGAAGGAAGGTTCAAGTCCGTGTGTTGAATGCACTCACCACAAAGAAGTTTCTGAGAATGCTTCTGTCTAGTTCTTACGTGAAGATATTTCCTTTTCCAGCTTAGGCTTCAAAGCGCTCCAAATAAACACTTCCAAATTCTACTAAAGGAGTGTTTCAAAACAGTTCTATCAAAAGGAACGTTCAAGTCTGTGAGTTGAATGCACTCAACGAACAGAAGTTTCTTAGAGTGCTTCTGTATAGTTTTCATGTGAAGATATTTCCTTTTCCAGCATAGGCCTCAAAGCTTTCCAAATATCCACTTGCCGATTCTACAAAAACAGTGTTTCAAAACTGTTCTATCAAAAGGAAGGTTCAACACTATGAGTAGAATGCACTCATCACAAAGGAGTTGCTGAGAATGCTTATCTCTAGTTTTTATGTGAAGATATTTCCTTTTGTAGCCTAGGCCTCAAAGCGCTCCAAATAGCCACTTGCAGATTCTACAAAAAGAGGGTTTCAAATCTCTTCTATCAAAAGAAACGTTCAACTCTGTGAGTTGAATGCACTCATCAGAAGAAGTTTCTGAGAATGATTCTATCTAGTTTTCATCTGCATGTATTTCCTTTTCCACTAGATGCCGCAATCGGACCAAATATCCACTTGCAGTTTCCACATAAAGAGTGCTGCAGAACTGCTCCATGAAAAGGAATGTTCAACTCTGTGAGTTCAATCCCATCATGACATAGAAGTTTCTGGAAATGCTTCTGTCTAGTTGGTATAGGAAGATATTTCCTTTTCCAGCATAAGCCTCAAAGAGCTCCAAATATCCACTTGCGGATTCTGCAAAAACAGTGTTTCAAAACTGGTCGATCAAAAGGAACGTTCAACTCTGTGAGCTGAATGCACTCATCACACAGGCGTTTCTGAGAATGCTTCTGTCTAGTTCTTACGTGAAGATATTTCCTTTTCCAGCTTAGGCCTCAAAGCGCTCCAAATAAACACTTGCAGATTCTACAAAAGGAGTGTTTCAAAACTGCTCTATCAAAAGGAAGGTTCAAGTCTGTGAGTTGAATGCACTCATCACAAAGAGGTTTCTGAGAATGCTGTTGTCTAGTTTTTATGTGAAGATATTTCCTTTTCCTCGCATAGACTTCAAATCGCTCCAGATATCCACTTGCAGATTTTACAGAAAGAGTGTTTCCAAACTGCTCTATCTAAAGGCACGTTCAACTCTGTGAGTTGAATGCACGCATTGCGAAGAACTTTCTGAGAATGCTTCTCTCTAGCTTTTAGGTGAAGATATTCCATTTCACAGCATAGGCCTCAAAGTGCTCCAAATAACCACTTGCAGATTTTACAAAAAGAATGTTTCAAAACTGCTCTTTCTAAAGGAAGGTTCAAGTCTGTGAGTTGAATGCACTCAACACAAAGAAGTTTCTGAGAACGCTTCTGTCCAGTTTTCATGTGAAGATATTTCCTTTTCCAGCATAGGCCTCAAACCGCTCCAAATATTCACTTGCAGAGTCTACAAAAAGAGTGTTTCCAAACTTCTCTATCAACTGGTAGGTACAACTCCGTGAGTTGAATGCCCTCATCACCAAGAAGTTTCTGAGAATGCTTCTCTCTAGTTTTGATGGGAAGATATTTCCTTTTCCAACATAGGTCTCATGGTGCTCCGAATAAACACTTGCAGATTCTACAAACTTAGTGTTTCAAAACTGTTCTATGAAAAGGAACGTTCAAGTCCGGGAGTTGAATGAACTCATCACAAAGAAGTTTCTCAGAATGCTTCTGTCTAGTTTTTAGGTGAAGATATTTCATTTCCCAGCATAGGCCTCAAAGCGCTCCAAATATCCACTCGCAGATTCTACAAAAAGAGTGTTTCCAAACTGCTCTTACAAAAGGAATGTTCAAGTCTGTGAGCTGAACGCACTCATCACAAAGAAGTTTCTGAGAATGCGTCTGTCTAGTTTTTATGTGAAGATATTTCGTTTGCCAGCATAGGCCTCAAATCGCTCCAAACATCCACTAGCAAATTCTACAAAAGGAGTGTTTCAAAAGTGCGCTATCAAAAGGAAGAGTCCACTATGTGAGTTGAATGCATAAAGCACACGGAAGTTTCTGAGAATGCTTCTGTCTAGTTTTTAGGTGAAGATATTTCATTTCCCAGCATAGGCCTCAAAGCGCTCCAAATATCCACTTGCAGATTCTACAAAAAGAGTGTTTCCAAACTGCTCTTTCAAAAGGAAGGTTCAAGTCTGTGAGTTGAGAGCACTCATCACAAAGAAGTTTCTGAGAATGCTTCTGTCTAGTTTTTATATGAAGATCTTTCCTTTTCCAATAGAGGCCTCAAAGCGCTCCAAATAAACACTTGCAGATTCTACAAAAGGAGTGTTTCAAAACAGTTCTACCAAAAGGAACGTTCAAGTCTGTGAGTTGAAGGCATTCATCACACAGAAGTTTCTGAGAATGCTTCTGTCTAGTTTTCAGGTGAAGATATTGCTTTTCCCAGCCTAGGCCTCAAAGCGCTCCAAGTATCCACTTGCAGATTCTACAAAAAGAGAGCTTCATAGCTGCTCTTTCAGAAGGAAGGTTCAAGTCCGTGTGTTGAATGCACTCACCACAAAGAAGTTTCTGAGAATGCATCTGTCTAGTTCTTACGTGAAGATATTTCCTTTTCCAGCTTAGGCTTCAAAGCGCTCCCAATAAACACTTGCAAATTCTACTAAAGGAGTGTTTCAAAACAGTTCTTTCAAAAGGAACGTTCATGTCTGTGAGTTGAATGCACTCAACGAACAGAAGTTTCTTAGCGTGCTTCTGTATAGTGTTCATGTGAGGATATTTCCTTTTCCAGCATAGGCCTCAAAGCGCTCCAAATATCCACTTGCCGATTCTACAAAAACAGTGTTTCAAAACTGTTCTATCAAAAGGAAGGTTCAACACTATGAGTAGAATGCACTCATCACAAAGGAGTTGCTGAGAATGCTTCTCTCTAGTTTTTATGTGAAGATATTTCCTTTTGTAGCCTAGGCCTCAAAGCGCTCCAAATAGCCCCTTGCAGATTCTACAAAAAGAGGGTTTCAAATCTCTTCTATCAAAAGAAAGGTTCAACTCTGTGAGTGGAATGCACTCATCAGAAAGAAGTTTCTGAGAATGATTCTATCTAGTTTTCATCTGCATGTATTTCCTTTTCCACTAGATGCCGCAATCGCACCAAATATCCACTTGCAGTTTCCACAAAAAGAGTGCTGCAGAACTGCTCCATGAGAAGGAATGTTCAACTCTGTGAGTTCAATCCCCTCATGACATAGAAGTTTCTGGAAATGCTTCTGTCTAGTTGGTATAGGAAGATATTTCCTTTTCCAGCATAAGCCTCAAAGAGCTCCAAATATCCACTTGCGGATTCTGCAAAAACAGTGTTTCAAAACTGGTCGATCCAAAGGAACGTTCAACTCTGTGAGTTGAATGCACTCATCACACAGACGTTTCTGAGAATGCTTCTGTCTAGTTCTTACGTGAAGATATTTCCTTTTCCAGCTTAGGCCTCAAAGCGCTCCAAATAAACACTTGCAGATTCTACAAAAGGAGTGTTTCAAAACTGCTCTATCAAAAGGAAGGTTCAAGTCTGTGAGTTGAATGCACTCATCACAAAGAGGTTTCTGAGAATGCTGCTGTCTAGTTTTTATGTGAAGATATTTCCTTTTCCTCGCATAGACCTCAAATCGCTCCAGATATCCACTTGCAGATTTTACAGAAAGAGTGTTTCCAAACTGCTCTATCTAAAGGCACGTTCAACTCTGTGAGTTGAATGCACGCATTGCGAAGAACTTTCTGAGAATGCTTCTCTCTAGCTTTTAGGTGAAGATATTCCATTTCACAGCATAGGCCTCAAAGTGCTCCAAATAACCACTTGCAGATTTTACAAAAAGAATGTTTCAAAACTGCTCTTTCTAAAGGAAGGTTCAAGTCTGTGAGTTGAATGCTCTCAACACAAAGAAGTTTCTGAGAACGCTTCTGTCCAGTTTTCGTGTGAAGATATTTCCTTTTCCAGCATAGGCCTCAAACCGCTCCAAATATTCACTTGCAGAGTCTACAAAAAGAGTGTTTCCAAACTTCTCTATCAACTGGTAGGTACAACTCCGTGAGTTGAATGCCCTCATCACCAAGAAGTTTCTGAGAATGCTTCTCTCTAGTTTTGATGGGAAGATATTTCCTTTTCCAACATAGGTCTCATGGTGCTCCGAATAAACACTTGCAGATTCTACAAACTTAGTGTTTCAAAACTGTTCTATGAAAAGGAACGTTCAAGTCTGGGAGTTGAATGAACTCATCACAAAGAAGTTTCTCAGAATGCTTCTGTCTAGTGTTTAGGTGAAGATATTTCATTTCCCAGCATAGGCCTCAAAGCGCTCCAAATATCCACTTGCAGATTCTACAAAAAGAGTGTTTCCAAACTGCTCTTACAAAAGGAAGGTTCAAGTCTGTGAGCTGAACGCACTCATCACCAAGTAGTTTCTGAGAATGCGTCTGTCTAGTTTCTATGTGAAGATATTTCGTTTGCCAGCATAGGCCTCAAATCGCTCCAAACATCCACTAGCAAATTCTACAAAAGGAGTGTTTCAAAAGTGCGCTATCAAAAGGAAGAGTCCACTATGTGAGTTGAATGCATAAAGCACACGGAAGTTTCTGAGAATGCTTCTGTCTAGTTTTTAGGTGAAGATATTTCATTTCCCAGCATAGGCCTCAAAGCGCTCCAAATATCCACTTGCAGATTCTACAAAAAGAGTGTTTCCAAACTGCTCTTTCAAAAGGAAGGTTCAAGACTGTGAGTTGAATGCACTCAACACAAAGAAGTTTCTGAGAACGCTTCTGTCCAGTTTTCATGTGAAGATATTTCCTTTTCCAGCATAGGCCTCAAACCGCTCCAAATATTCACTTGCAGAGTCTACAAAAAGAGTGTTTCAAAACTTCTCTATCAACTGGTAGGTACAACTCCGTGAGTTGAATGCCCTCATCACCAAGAAGTTTCTGAGAAAGCTTCTCTCTAGTTTTGATGGGAAGATATTTCCTTTTCCAACATAGGTCTCATGGTGCTCCGAATAAACACTTGCAGATTCTACAAACTTAGTGTTTCAAAACTGTTCTATGAAAAGGAACGTTCAAGTCTGGGAGTTGAATGAACTCATCACAAAGAAGTTTCTCAGAATGCTTCTGTCTAGTTTTTAGGTGAAGATATTTCATTTCCCAGCATAGGCCTCAAAGCGCTCCAAATATCCACTTGCAGATTCTACAAAAAGAGTGTTTCCAAACTGCTCTTTCAAAAGGAAGGTTCAAGTCTGTGAGTTGAGAGCACTCATCACAAAGAAGTTTCTGAGAATGCTTCTGTCTAGTTTTTATATGAAGATCTTTCCTTTTCCAATAGAGGCCTCAAAGCGCTCCAAATAAACACTTGCAGATTCTAAAAAAGGAGTGTTTCAAAACAGTTCTACCAAAAGGAACGTTCAAGTCTGTGAGTTGAAGGCATTCATCACACAGAAGTTTCTGAGAATGCTTCTGTCTAGTTTTCAGGTGAAGATATTGCTTTTCCCAGCCTAGGCCTCAAAGCGCTCCAAGTATCCACTTGCAGATTCTACAAAAAGAGAGCTTCATAGCTGCTCTTTCAGAAGGAAGGTTCAAGTCCGTGTGTTGAATGCACTCACCACAAAGAAGTTTCTGAGAATGCTTCTGTCTAGTTCTTACGTGAAGATATTTCCTTTTCCAGCTTAGGCTTCAAAGCGCTCCAAATAAACACTTCCAAATTCTACTAAAGGAGTGTTTCAAAACAGTTCTATCAAAAGGAACGTTCAAGTCTGTGAGTTGAATGCACTCAACGAACAGAAGTTTCTTAGAGTGCTTCTGTATAGTTTTCATGTGAAGATATTTCCTTTTCCAGCATAGGCCTCAAAGCTTTCCAAATATCCACTTGCCGATTCTACAAAAACAGTGTTTCAAAACTGTTCTATCAAAAGGAAGGTTCAACACTATGAGTAGAATGCACTCATCACAAAGGAGTTGCTGAGAATGCTTATCTCTAGTTTTTATGTGAAGATATTTCCTTTTGTAGCCTAGGCCTCAAAGCGCTCCAAATAGCCACTTGCAGATTCTACAAAAAGAGGGTTTCAAATCTCTTCTATCAAAAGAAACGTTCAACTCTGTGAGTTGAATGCACTCATCAGAAGAAGTTTCTGAGAATGATTCTATCTAGTTTTCATCTGCATGTATTTCCTTTTCCACTAGATGCCGCAATCGGACCAAATATCCACTTGCAGTTTCCACATAAAGAGTGCTGCAGAACTGCTCCATGAAAAGGAATGTTCAACTCTGTGAGTTCAATCCCATCATGACATAGAAGTTTCTGGAAATGCTTCTGTCTAGTTGGTATAGGAAGATATTTCCTTTTCCAGCATAAGCCTCAAAGAGCTCCAAATATCCACTTGCGGATTCTGCAAAAACAGTGTTTCAAAACTGGTCGATCAAAAGGAACGTTCAACTCTGTGAGCTGAATGCACTCATCACACAGGCGTTTCTGAGAATGCTTCTGTCTAGTTCTTACGTGAAGATATTTCCTTTTCCAGCTTAGGCCTCAAAGCGCTCCAAATAAACACTTGCAGATTCTACAAAAGGAGTGTTTCAAAACTGCTCTATCAAAAGGAAGGTTCAAGTCTGTGAGTTGAATGCACTCATCACAAAGAGGTTTCTGAGAATGCTGTTGTCTAGTTTTTATGTGAAGATATTTCCTTTTCCTCGCATAGACTTCAAATCGCTCCAGATATCCACTTGCAGATTTTACAGAAAGAGTGTTTCCAAACTGCTCTATCTAAAGGCACGTTCAACTCTGTGAGTTGAATGCACGCATTGCGAAGAACTTTCTGAGAATGCTTCTCTCTAGCTTTTAGGTGAAGATATTCCATTTCACAGCATAGGCCTCAAAGTGCTCCAAATAACCACTTGCAGATTTTACAAAAAGAATGTTTCAAAACTGCTCTTTCTAAAGGAAGGTTCAAGTCTGTGAGTTGAATGCACTCAACACAAAGAAGTTTCTGAGAACGCTTCTGTCCAGTTTTCATGTGAAGATATTTCCTTTTCCAGCATAGGCCTCAAACCGCTCCAAATATTCACTTGCAGAGTCTACAAAAAGAGTGTTTCCAAACTTCTCTATCAACTGGTAGGTACAACTCCGTGAGTTGAATGCCCTCATCACCAAGAAGTTTCTGAGAATGCTTCTCTCTAGTTTTGATGGGAAGATATTTCCTTTTCCAACATAGGTCTCATGGTGCTCCGAATAAACACTTGCAGATTCTACAAACTTAGTGTTTCAAAACTGTTCTATGAAAAGGAACGTTCAAGTCTGGGAGTTGAATGAACTCATCACAAAGAAGTTTCTCAGAATGCTTCTGTCTAGTTTTTAGGTGAAGATATTTCATTTCCCAGCATAGGCCTCAAAGCGCTCCAAATATCCACTCGCAGATTCTACAAAAAGAGTGTTTCCAAACTGCTCTTACAAAAGGAATGTTCAAGTCTGTGAGCTGAACGCACTCATCACAAAGAAGTTTCTGAGAATGCGTCTGTCTAGTTTTTATGTGAAGATATTTCGTTTGCCAGCATAGGCCTCAAATCGCTCCAAACATCCACTAGCAAATTCTACAAAAGGAGTGTTTCAAAAGTGCGCTATCAAAAGGAAGAGTCCACTATGTGAGTTGAATGCATAAAGCACACGGAAGTTTCTGAGAATGCTTCTGTCTAGTTTTTAGGTGAAGATATTTCATTTCCCAGCATAGGCCTCAAAGCGCTCCAAATATCCACTTGCAGATTCTACAAAAAGAGTGTTTCCAAACTGCTCTTTCAAAAGGAAGGTTCAAGTCTGTGAGTTGAGAGCACTCATCACAAAGAAGTTTCTGAGAATGCTTCTGTCTAGTTTTTATATGAAGATCTTTCCTTTTCCAATAGAGGCCTCAAAGCGCTCCAAATAAACACTTGCAGATTCTACAAAAGGAGTGTTTCAAAACAGTTCTACCAAAAGGAACGTTCAAGTCTGTGAGTTGAAGGCATTCATCACACAGAAGTTTCTGAGAATGCTTCTGTCTAGTTTTCAGGTGAAGATATTGCTTTTCCCAGCCTAGGCCTCAAAGCGCTCCAAGTATCCACTTGCAGATTCTACAAAAAGAGAGCTTCATAGCTGCTCTTTCAGAAGGAAGGTTCAAGTCCGTGTGTTGAATGCACTCACCACAAAGAAGTTTCTGAGAATGCATCTGTCTAGCTCTTACGTGAAGATATTTCCTTTTCCAGCTTAGGCTTCAAAGCGCTCCCAATAAACACTTGCAAATTCTACTAAAGGAGTGTTTCAAAACAGTTCTTTCAAAAGGAACGTTCATGTCTGTGAGTTGAATGCACTCAACGAACAGAAGTTTCTTAGCGTGCTTCTGTATAGTGTTCATGTGAGGATATTTCCTTTTCCAGCATAGGCCTCAAAGCGCTCCAAATATCCACTTGCCGATTCTACAAAAACAGTGTTTCAAAACTGTTCTATCAAAAGGAAGGTTCAACACTATGAGTAGAATGCACTCATCACAAAGGAGTTGCTGAGAATGCTTCTCTCTAGTTTTTATGTGAAGATATTTCCTTTTGTAGCCTAGGCCTCAAAGCGCTCCAAATAGCCCCTTGCAGATTCTACAAAAAGAGGGTTTCAAATCTCTTCTATCAAAAGAAAGGTTCAACTCTGTGAGTGGAATGCACTCATCAAAAAGGAGTTTCTGAGAATGATTCTATCTAGTTTTCATCTGCATGTATTTCCTTTTCCACTAGATGCCGCAATCGCACCAAATATCCACTTGCAGTTTCCACAAAAAGAGTGCTGCAGAACTGCTCCATGAGAAGGAATGTTCAACTCTGTGAGTTCAATCCCCTCATGACATAGAAGTTTCTGGAAATGCTTCTGTCTAGTTGGTATAGGAAGATATTTCCTTTTCCAGCATAAGCCTCAAAGAGCTCCAAATATCCACTTGCGGATTCTGCAAAAACAGTGTTTCAAAACTGGTCGATCCAAAGGAACGTTCAACTCTGTGAGTTGAATGCACTCATCACACAGACGTTTCTGAGAATGCTTCTGTCTAGTTCTTACGTGAAGATATTTCCTTTTCCAGCTTAGGCCTCAAAGCGCTCCAAATAAACACTTGCAGATTCTACAAAAGGAGTGTTTCAAAACTGCTCTATCAAAAGGAAGGTTCAAGTCTGTGAGTTGAATGCACTCATCACAAAGAGGTTTCTGAGAATGCTGCTGTCTAGTTTTTATGTGAAGATATTTCCTTTTCCTCGCATAGACCTCAAATCGCTCCAGATATCCACTTGCAGATTTTACAGAAAGAGTGTTTCCAAACTGCTCTATCTAAAGGCACGTTCAACTCTGTGAGTTGAATGCACGCATTGCGAAGAACTTTCTGAGAATGCTTCTCTCTAGCTTTTAGGTGAAGATATTCCATTTCACAGCATAGGCCTCAAAGTGCTCCAAATAACCACTTGCAGATTTTACAAAAAGAATGTTTCAAAACTGCTCTTTCTAAAGGAAGGTTCAAGTCTGTGAGTTGAATGCACTCAACACAAAGAAGTTTCTGAGAACGCTTCTGTCCAGTTTTCGTGTGAAGATATTTCCTTTTCCAGCATAGGCCTCAAACCGCTCCAAATATTCACTTGCAGAGTCTACAAAAAGAGTGTTTCCAAACTTCTCTATCAACTGGTAGGTACAACTCCGTGAGTTGAATGCCCTCATCACCAAGAAGTTTCTGAGAATGCTTCTCTCTAGTTTTGATGGGAAGATATTTCCTTTTCCAACATAGGTCTCATGGTGCTCCGAATAAACACTTGCAGATTCTACAAACTTAGTGTTTCAAAACTGTTCTATGAAAAGGAACGTTCAAGTCTGGGAGTTGAATGAACTCATCACAAAGAAGTTTCTCAGAATGCTTCTGTCTAGTGTTTAGGTGAAGATATTTCATTTCCCAGCATAGGCCTCAAAGCGCTCCAAATATCCACTTGCAGATTCTACAAAAAGAGTGTTTCCAAACTGCTCTTACAAAAGGAAGGTTCAAGTCTGTGAGCTGAACGCACTCATCACCAAGTAGTTTCTGAGAATGCGTCTGTCTAGTTTCTATGTGAAGATATTTCGTTTGCCAGCATAGGCCTCAAATCGCTCCAAACATCCACTAGCAAATTCTACAAAAGGAGTGTTTCAAAAGTGCGCTATCAAAAGGAAGAGTCCACTATGTGAGTTGAATGCATAAAGCACACGGAAGTTTCTGAGAATGCTTCTGTCTAGTTTTTAGGTGAAGATATTTCATTTCCCAGCATAGGCCTCAAAGCGCTCCAAATATCCACTTGCAGATTCTACAAAAAGAGTGTTTCCAAACTGCTCTTTCAAAAGGAAGGTTCAAGTCTGTGAGTTGAGAGCACTCATCACAAAGAAGTTTCTGAGAATGCTTCTGTCTAGTTTTTATATGAAGATCTTTCCTTTTCCAATAGAGGCCTCAAAGCGCTCCAAATAAACACTTGCAGATTCTACAAAAGGAGTGTTTCAAAACAGTTCTACCAAAAGGAACGTTCAAGTCTGTGAGTTGAAGGCATTCATCACACAGAAGTTTCTGAGAATGCTTCTGTCTAGTTTTCAGGTGAAGATATTGCTTTTCCCAGCCTAGGCCTCAAAGCGCTCCAAGTATCCACTTGCAGATTCTACAAAAAGAGAGCTTCATAGCTGCTCTTTCAGAAGGAAGGTTCAAGTCCGTGTGTTGAATGCACTCACCACAAAGAAGTTTCTGAGAATGCATCTGTCTAGTTCTTACGTGAAGATATTTCCTTTTCCAGCTTAGGCTTCAAAGCGCTCCCAATAAACACTTGCAAATTCTACTAAAGGAGTGTTTCAAAACAGTTCTTTCAAAAGGAACGTTCATGTCTGTGAGTTGAATGCACTCAACGAACAGAAGTTTCTTAGCGTGCTTCTGTATAGTGTTCATGTGAGGATATTTCCTTTTCCAGCATAGGCCTCAAAGCGCTCCAAATATCCACTTGCCGATTCTACAAAAACAGTGTTTCAAAACTGTTCTATCAAAAGGAAGGTTCAACACTATGAGTAGAATGCACTCATCACAAAGGAGTTGCTGAGAATGCTTCTCTCTAGTTTTTATGTGAAGATATTTCCTTTTGTAGCCTAGGCCTCAAAGCGCTCCAAATAGCCCCTTGCAGATTCTACAAAAAGAGGGTTTCAAATCTCTTCTATCAAAAGAAAGGTTCAACTCTGTGAGTGGAATGCACTCATCAGAAAGAAGTTTCTGAGAATGATTCTATCTAGTTTTCATCTGCATGTATTTCCTTTTCCACTAGATGCCGCAATCGCACCAAATATCCACTTGCAGTTTCCACAAAAAGAGTGCTGCAGAACTGCTCCATGAGAAGGAATGTTCAACTCTGTGAGTTCAATCCCCTCATGACATAGAAGTTTCTGGAAATGCTTCTGTCTAGTTGGTATAGGAAGATATTTCCTTTTCCAGCATAAGCCTCAAAGAGCTCCAAATATCCACTTGCGGATTCTGCAAAAACAGTGTTTCAAAACTGGTCGATCCAAAGGAACGTTCAACTCTGTGAGTTGAATGCACTCATCACACAGACGTTTCTGAGAATGCTTCTGTCTAGTTCTTACGTGAAGATATTTCCTTTTCCAGCTTAGGCCTCAAAGCGCTCCAAATAAACACTTGCAGATTCTACAAAAGGAGTGTTTCAAAACTGCTCTATCAAAAGGAAGGTTCAAGTCTGTGAGTTGAATGCACTCATCACAAAGAGGTTTCTGAGAATGCTGCTGTCTAGTTTTTATGTGAAGATATTTCCTTTTCCTCGCATAGACCTCAAATCGCTCCAGATATCCACTTGCAGATTTTACAGAAAGAGTGTTTCCAAACTGCTCTATCTAAAGGCACGTTCAACTCTGTGAGTTGAATGCACGCATTGCGAAGAACTTTCTGAGAATGCTTCTCTCTAGCTTTTAGGTGAAGATATTCCATTTCACAGCATAGGCCTCAAAGTGCTCCAAATAACCACTTGCAGATTTTACAAAAAGAATGTTTCAAAACTGCTCTTTCTAAAGGAAGGTTCAAGTCTGTGAGTTGAATGCACTCAACACAAAGAAGTTTCTGAGAACGCTTCTGTCCAGTTTTCGTGTGAAGATATTTCCTTTTCCAGCATAGGCCTCAAACCGCTCCAAATATTCACTTGCAGAGTCTACAAAAAGAGTGTTTCCAAACTTCTCTATCAACTGGTAGGTACAACTCCGTGAGTTGAATGCCCTCATCACCAAGAAGTTTCTGAGAATGCTTCTCTCTAGTTTTGATGGGAAGATATTTCCTTTTCCAACATAGGTCTCATGGTGCTCCGAATAAACACTTGCAGATTCTACAAACTTAGTGTTTCAAAACTGTTCTATGAAAAGGAACGTTCAAGTCTGGGAGTTGAATGAACTCATCACAAAGAAGTTTCTCAGAATGCTTCTGTCTAGTGTTTAGGTGAAGATATTTCATTTCCCAGCATAGGCCTCAAAGCGCTCCAAATATCCACTTGCAGATTCTACAAAAAGAGTGTTTCCAAACTGCTCTTACGAAAGGAAGGTTCAAGTCTGTGAGCTGAACGCACTCATCACCAAGTAGTTTCTGAGAATGCGTCTGTCTAGTTTCTATGTGAAGATATTTCGTTTGCCAGCATAGGCCTCAAATCGCTCCAAACATCCACTAGCAAATTCTACAAAAGGAGTGTTTCAAAAGTGCGCTATCAAAAGGAAGAGTCCACTATGTGAGTTGAATGCATAAAGCACACGGAAGTTTCTGAGAATGCTTCTGTCTAGTTTTTAGGTGAAGATATTTCATTTCCCAGCATAGGCCTCAAAGCGCTCCAAATATCCACTTGCAGATTCTACAAAAAGAGTGTTTCCAAACTGCTCTTTCAAAAGGAAGGTTCAAGTCTGTGAGTTGAGAGCACTCATCACAAAGAAGTTTCTGAGAATGCTTCTGTCTAGTTTTTATATGAAGATCTTTCCTTTTCCAATAGAGGCCTCAAAGCGCTCCAAATAAACACTTGCAGATTCTACAAAAGGAGTGTTTCAAAACAGTTCTACCAAAAGGAACGTTCAAGTCTGTGAGTTGAAGGCATTCATCACACAGAAGTTTCTGAGAATGCTTCTGTCTAGTTTTCAGGTGAAGATATTGCTTTTCCCAGCCTAGGCCTCAAAGCGCTCCAAGTATCCACTTGCAGATTCTACAAAAAGAGAGCTTCATAGCTGCTCTTTCAGAAGGAAGGTTCAAGTCCGTGTGTTGAATGCACTCACCACAAAGAAGTTTCTGAGAATGCATCTGTCTAGTTCTTACGTGAAGATATTTCCTTTTCCAGCTTAGGCTTCAAAGCGCTCCCAATAAACACTTGCAAATTCTACTAAAGGAGTGTTTCAAAACAGTTCTTTCAAAAGGAACGTTCATGTCTGTGAGTTGAATGCACTCAACGAACAGAAGTTTCTTAGCGTGCTTCTGTATAGTGTTCATGTGAGGATATTTCCTTTTCCAGCATAGGCCTCAAAGCGCTCCAAATATCCACTTGCCGATTCTACAAAAACAGTGTTTCAAAACTGTTCTATCAAAAGGAAGGTTCAACACTATGAGTAGAATGCACTCATCACAAAGGAGTTGCTGAGAATGCTTCTCTCTAGTTTTTATGTGAAGATATTTCCTTTTGTAGCCTAGGCCTCAAAGCGCTCCAAATAGCCACTTGCAGATTCTACAAAAAGAGGGTTTCAAATCTCTTCTATCAAAAGAAAGGTTCAACTCTGTGAGTGGAATGCACTCATCAGAAAGAAGTTTCTGAGAATGATTCTATCTACTTTTCATCTGCATGTATTTCCTTTTCCACTAGATGCCGCAATCGCACCAAATATCCACTTGCAGTTTCCACAAAAAGAGTGCTGCAGAACTGCTCCATGAGAAGGAATGTTCAACTCTGTGAGTTCAATCCCCTCATGACATAGAAGTTTCTGGAAATGCTTCTGTCTAGTTGGTATAGGAAGATATTTCCTTTTCCAGCATAAGCCTCAAAGAGCTCCAAATATCCACTTGCGGATTCTGCAAAAACAGTGTTTCAAAACTGGTCGATCCAAAGGAACGTTCAACTCTGTGAGTTGAATGCACTCATCACACAGACGTTTCTGAGAATGCTTCTGTCTAGTTCTTACGTGAAGATATTTCCTTTTCCAGCTTAGGCCTCAAAGCGCTCCAAATAAACACTTGCAGATTCTACAAAAGGAGTGTTTCAAAACTGCTCTATCAAAAGGAAGGTTCAAGTCTGTGAGTTGAATGCACTCATCACAAAGAGGTTTCTGAGAATGCTGCTGTCTAGTTTTTATGTGAAGATATTTCCTTTTCCTCGCATAGACCTCAAATCGCTCCAGATATCCACTTGCAGATTTTACAGAAAGAGTGTTTCCAAACTGCTCTATCTAAAGGCACGTTCAACTCTGTGAGTTGAATGCACGCATTGCGAAGAACTTTCTGAGAATGCTTCTCTCTAGCTTTTAGGTGAAGATATTCCATTTCACAGCATAGGCCTCAAAGTGCTCCAAATAACCACTTGCAGATTTTACAAAAAGAATGTTTCAAAACTGCTCTTTCTAAAGGAAGGTTCAAGTCTGTGAGTTGAATGCACTCAACACAAAGAAGTTTCTGAGAACGCTTCTGTCCAGTTTTCGTGTGAAGATATTTCCTTTTCCAGCATAGGCCTCAAACCGCTCCAAATATTCACTTGCAGAGTCTACAAAAAGAGTGTTTCCAAACTTCTCTATCAACTGGTAGGTACAACTCCGTGAGTTGAATGCCCTCATCACCAAGAAGTTTCTGAGAATGCTTCTCTCTAGTTTTGATGGGAAGATATTTCCTTTTCCAACATAGGTCTCATGGTGCTCCGAATAAACACTTGCAGATTCTACAAACTTAGTGTTTCAAAACTGTTCTATGAAAAGGAACGTTCAAGTCTGGGAGTTGAATGAACTCATCACAAAGAAGTTTCTCAGAATGCTTCTGTCTAGTGTTTAGGTGAAGATATTTCATTTCCCAGCATAGGCCTCAAAGCGCTCCAAATATCCACTTGCAGATTCTACAAAAAGAGTGTTTCCAAACTGCTCTTACAAAAGGAAGGTTCAAGTCTGTGAGCTGAACGCACTCATCACCAAGTAGTTTCTGAGAATGCGTCTGTCTAGTTTCTATGTGAAGATATTTCGTTTGCCAGCATAGGCCTCAAATCGCTCCAAACATCCACTAGCAAATTCTACAAAAGGAGTGTTTCAAAAGTGCGCTATCAAAAGGAAGAGTCCACTATGTGAGTTGAATGCATAAAGCACACGGAAGTTTCTGAGAATGCTTCTGTCTAGTTTTTAGGTGAAGATATTTCATTTCCCAGCATAGGCCTCAAAGCGCTCCAAATATCCACTTGCAGATTCTACAAAAAGAGTGTTTCCAAACTGCTCTTTCAAAAGGAAGGTTCAAGTCTGTGAGTTGAGAGCACTCATCACAAAGAAGTTTCTGAGAATGCTTCTGTCTAGTTTTTATATGAAGATCTTTCCTTTTCCAATAGAGGCCTCAAAGCGCTCCAAATAAACACTTGCAGATTCTACAAAAGGAGTGTTTCAAAACAGTTCTACCAAAAGGAACGTTCAAGTCTGTGAGTTGAAGGCATTCATCACACAGAAGTTTCTGAGAATGCTTCTGTCTAGTTTTCAGGTGAAGATATTGCTTTTCCCAGCCTAGGCCTCAAAGCGCTCCAAGTATCCACTTGCAGATTCTACAAAAAGAGAGCTTCATAGCTGCTCTTTCAGAAGGAAGGTTCAAGTCCGTGTGTTGAATGCACTCACCACAAAGAAGTTTCTGAGAATGCATCTGTCTAGTTCTTACGTGAAGATATTTCCTTTTCCAGCTTAGGCTTCAAAGCGCTCCCAATAAACACTTGCAAATTCTACTAAAGGAGTGTTTCAAAACAGTTCTTTCAAAAGGAACGTTCATGTCTGTGAGTTGAATGCACTCAACGAACAGAAGTTTCTTAGCGTGCTTCTGTATAGTGTTCATGTGAGGATATTTCCTTTTCCAGCATAGGCCTCAAAGCGCTCCAAATATCCACTTGCCGATTCTACAAAAACAGTGTTTCAAAACTGTTCTATCAAAAGGAAGGTTCAACACTATGAGTAGAATGCACTCATCACAAAGGAGTTGCTGAGAATGCTTCTCTCTAGTTTTTATGTGAAGATATTTCCTTTTGTAGCCTAGGCCTCAAAGCGCTCCAAATAGCCCCTTGCAGATTCTACAAAAAGAGGGTTTCAAATCTCTTCTATCAAAAGAAAGGTTCAACTCTGTGAGTGGAATGCACTCATCAGAAAGAAGTTTCTGAGAATGATTCTATCTAGTTTTCATCTGCATGTATTTCCTTTTCCACTAGATGCCGCAATCGCACCAAATATCCACTTGCAGTTTCCACAAAAAGAGTGCTGCAGAACTGCTCCATGAGAAGGAATGTTCAACTCTGTGAGTTCAATCCCCTCATGACATAGAAGTTTCTGGAAATGCTTCTGTCTAGTTGGTATAGGAAGATATTTCCTTTTCCAGCATAAGCCTCAAAGAGCTCCAAATATCCACTTGCGGATTCTGCAAAAACAGTGTTTCAAAACTGGTCGATCCAAAGGAACGTTCAACTCTGTGAGTTGAATGCACTCATCACACAGACGTTTCTGAGAATGCTTCTGTCTAGTTCTTACGTGAAGATATTTCCTTTTCCAGCTTAGGCCTCAAAGCGCTCCAAATAAACACTTGCAGATTCTACAAAAGGAGTGTTTCAAAACTGCTCTATCAAAAGGAAGGTTCAAGTCTGTGAGTTGAATGCACTCATCACAAAGAGGTTTCTGAGAATGCTGCTGTCTAGTTTTTATGTGAAGATATTTCCTTTTCCTCGCATAGACCTCAAATCGCTCCAGATATCCACTTGCAGATTTTACAGAAAGAGTGTTTCCAAACTGCTCTATCTAAAGGCACGTTCAACTCTGTGAGTTGAATGCACGCATTGCGAAGAACTTTCTGAGAATGCTTCTCTCTAGCTTTTAGGTGAAGATATTCCATTTCACAGCATAGGCCTCAAAGTGCTCCAAATAACCACTTGCAGATTTTACAAAAAGAATGTTTCAAAACTGCTCTTTCTAAAGGAAGGTTCAAGTCTGTGAGTTGAATGCACTCAACACAAAGAAGTTTCTGAGAACGCTTCTGTCCAGTTTTCGTGTGAAGATATTTCCTTTTCCAGCATAGGCCTCAAACCGCTCCAAATATTCACTTGCAGAGTCTACAAAAAGAGTGTTTCCAAACTTCTCTATCAACTGGTAGGTACAACTCCGTGAGTTGAATGCCCTCATCACCAAGAAGTTTCTGAGAATGCTTCTCTCTAGTTTTGATGGGAAGATATTTCCTTTTCCAACATAGGTCTCATGGTGCTCCGAATAAACACTTGCAGATTCTACAAACTTAGTGTTTCAAAACTGTTCTATGAAAAGGAACGTTCAAGTCTGGGAGTTGAATGAACTCATCACAAAGAAGTTTCTCAGAATGCTTCTGTCTAGTGTTTAGGTGAAGATATTTCATTTCCCAGCATAGGCCTCAAAGCGCTCCAAATATCCACTTGCAGATTCTACAAAAAGAGTGTTTCCAAACTGCTCTTACAAAAGGAAGGTTCAAGTCTGTGAGCTGAACGCACTCATCACCAAGTAGTTTCTGAGAATGCGTCTGTCTAGTTTCTATGTGAAGATATTTCGTTTGCCAGCATAGGCCTCAAATCGCTCCAAACATCCACTAGCAAATTCTACAAAAGGAGTGTTTCAAAAGTGCGCTATCAAAAGGAAGAGTCCACTATGTGAGTTGAATGCATAAAGCACACGGAAGTTTCTGAGAATGCTTCTGTCTAGTTTTTAGGTGAAGATATTTCATTTCCCAGCATAGGCCTCAAAGCGCTCCAAATATCCACTTGCAGATTCTACAAAAAGAGTGTTTCCAAACTGCTCTTTCAAAAGGAAGGTTCAAGTCTGTGAGTTGAGAGCACTCATCACAAAGAAGTTTCTGAGAATGCTTCTGTCTAGTTTTTATATGAAGATCTTTCCTTTTCCAATAGAGGCCTCAAAGCGCTCCAAATAAACACTTGCAGATTCTACAAAAGGAGTGTTTCAAAACAGTTCTACCAAAAGGAACGTTCAAGTCTGTGAGTTGAAGGCATTCATCACACAGAAGTTTCTGAGAATGCTTCTGTCTAGTTTTCAGGTGAAGATATTGCTTTTCCCAGCCTAGGCCTCAAAGCGCTCCAAGTATCCACTTGCAGATTCTACAAAAAGAGAGCTTCATAGCTGCTCTTTCAGAAGGAAGGTTCAAGTCCGTGTGTTGAATGCACTCACCACAAAGAAGTTTCTGAGAATGCATCTGTCTAGTTCTTACGTGAAGATATTTCCTTTTCCAGCTTAGGCTTCAAAGCGCTCCCAATAAACACTTGCAAATTCTACTAAAGGAGTGTTTCAAAACAGTTCTTTCAAAAGGAACGTTCATGTCTGTGAGTTGAATGCACTCAACGAACAGAAGTTTCTTAGCGTGCTTCTGTATAGTGTTCATGTGAGGATATTTCCTTTTCCAGCATAGGCCTCAAAGCGCTCCAAATATCCACTTGCCGATTCTACAAAAACAGTGTTTCAAAACTGTTCTATCAAAAGGAAGGTTCAACACTATGAGTAGAATGCACTCATCACAAAGGAGTTGCTGAGAATGCTTCTCTCTAGTTTTTATGTGAAGATATTTCCTTTTGTAGCCTAGGCCTCAAAGCGCTCCAAATAGCCACTTGCAGATTCTACAAAAAGAGGGTTTCAAATCTCTTCTATCAAAAGAAAGGTTCAACTCTGTGAGTGGAATGCACTCATCAGAAAGAAGTTTCTGAGAATGATTCTATCTACTTTTCATCTGCATGTATTTCCTTTTCCACTAGATGCCGCAATCGCACCAAATATCCACTTGCAGTTTCCACAAAAAGAGTGCTGCAGAACTGCTCCATGAGAAGGAATGTTCAACTCTGTGAGTTCAATCCCCTCATGACATAGAAGTTTCTGGAAATGCTTCTGTCTAGTTGGTATAGGAAGATATTTCCTTTCCCAGCATAAGCCTCAAAGAGCTCCAAATATCCACTTGCGGATTCTGCAAAAACAGTGTTTCAAAACTGGTCGATCCAAAGGAACGTTCAACTCTGTGAGTTGAATGCACTCATCACACAGACGTTTCTGAGAATGCTTCTGTCTAGTTCTTACGTGAAGATATTTCCTTTTCCAGCTTAGGCCTCAAAGCGCTCCAAATAAACACTTGCAGATTCTACAAAAGGAGTGTTTCAAAACTGCTCTATCAAAAGGAAGGTTCAAGTCTGTGAGTTGAATGCACTCATCACAAAGAGGTTTCTGAGAATGCTGCTGTCTAGTTTTTATGTGAAGATATTTCCTTTTCCTCGCATAGACCTCAAATCGCTCCAGATATCCACTTGCAGATTTTACAGAAAGAGTGTTTCCAAACTGCTCTATCTAAAGGCACGTTCAACTCTGTGAGTTGAATGCACGCATTGCGAAGAACTTTCTGAGAATGCTTCTCTCTAGCTTTTAGGTGAAGATATTCCATTTCACAGCATAGGCCTCAAAGTGCTCCAAATAACCACTTGCAGATTTTACAAAAAGAATGTTTCAAAACTGCTCTTTCTAAAGGAAGGTTCAAGTCTGTGAGTTGAATGCACTCAACACAAAGAAGTTTCTGAGAACGCTTCTGTCCAGTTTTCGTGTGAAGATATTTCCTTTTCCAGCATAGGCCTAAAACCGCTCCAAATATTCACTTGCAGAGTCTACAAAAAGAGTGTTTCCAAACTTCTCTATCAACTGGTAGGTACAACTCCGTGAGTTGAATGCCCTCATCACCAAGAAGTTTCTGAGAATGCTTCTCTCTAGTTTTGATGGGAAGATATTTCCTTTTCCAACATAGGTCTCATGGTGCTCCGAATAAACACTTGCAGATTCTACAAACTTAGTGTTTCAAAACTGTTCTATGAAAAGGAACGTTCAAGTCTGGGAGTTGAATGAACTCATCACAAAGAAGTTTCTCAGAATGCTTCTGTCTAGTGTTTAGGTGAAGATATTTCATTTCCCAGCATAGGCCTCAAAGCGCTCCAAATATCCACTTGCAGATTCTACAAAAAGAGTGTTTCCAAACTGCTCTTACAAAAGGAAGGTTGAAGTCTGTGAGCTGAACGCACTCATCACAAAGAAGTTTCTGAGAATGCGTCTGTCTAGTTTTTATGTGAAGATATTTCGTTTGCCAGCATAGGCCTCAAATCGCTCCAAACATCCACTAGCAAATTCTACAAAAGGAGTGTTTCAAAAGTGCGCTATCAAAAGGAAGAGTCCACTATGTGAGTTGAATGCATAAAGCACACGGAAGTTTCTGAGAATGCTTCTGTCTAGTTTTTAGGTGAAGATATTTCATTTCCCAGCATAGGCCTCAAAGCGCTCCAAATATCCACTTGCAGATTCTACAAAAAGAGTGTTTCCAAACTGCTCTTTCAAAAGGAAGGTTCAAGTCTGTGAGTTGAGAGCACTCATCACAAAGAAGTTTCTGAGAATGCTTCTGTCTAGTTTTTATATGAAGATCTTTCCTTTTCCAATAGAGGCCTCAAAGCGCTCCAAATAAACACTTGCAGATTCTACAAAAGGAGTGTTTCAAAACAGTTCTACCAAAAGGAACGTTCAAGTCTGTGAGTTGAAGGCATTCATCACACAGAAGTTTCTGAGAATGCTTCTGTCTAGTTTTCAGGTGAAGATATTGCTTTTCCCAGCCTAGGCCTCAAAGCGCTCCAAGTATCCACTTGCAGATTCTACAAAAAGAGAGCTTCATAGCTGCTCTTTCAGAAGGAAGGTTCAAGTCCGTGTGTTGAATGCACTCACCACAAAGAAGTTTCTGAGAATGCATCTGTCTAGTTCTTACGTGAAGATATTTCCTTTTCCAGCTTAGGCTTCAAAGCGCTCCCAATAAACACTTGCAAATTCTACTAAAGGAGTGTTTCAAAACAGTTCTTTCAAAAGGAACGTTCATGTCTGTGAGTTGAATGCACTCAACGAACAGAAGTTTCTTAGCGTGCTTCTGTATAGTGTTCATGTGAGGATATTTCCTTTTCCAGCATAGGCCTCAAAGCGCTCCAAATATCCACTTGCCGATTCTACAAAAACAGTGTTTCAAAACTGTTCTATCAAAAGGAAGGTTCAACACTATGAGTAGAATGCACTCATCACAAAGGAGTTGCTGAGAATGCTTCTCTCTAGTTTTTATGTGAAGATATTTCCTTTTGTAGCCTAGGCCTCAAAGCGCTCCAAATAGCCCCTTGCAGATTCTACAAAAAGAGGGTTTCAAATCTCTTCTATCAAAAGAAAGGTTCAACTCTGTGAGTGGAATGCACTCATCAGAAAGAAGTTTCTGAGAATGATTCTATCTAGTTTTCATCTGCATGTATTTCCTTTTCCACTAGATGCCGCAATCGCACCAAATATCCACTTGCAGTTTCCACAAAAAGAGTGCTGCAGAACTGCTCCATGAGAAGGAATGTTCAACTCTGTGAGTTCAATCCCCTCATGACATAGAAGTTTCTGGAAATGCTTCTGTCTAGTTGGTATAGGAAGATATTTCCTTTTCCAGCATAAGCCTCAAAGAGCTCCAAATATCCACTTGCGGATTCTGCAAAAACAGTGTTTCAAAACTGGTCGATCCAAAGGAACGTTCAACTCTGTGAGTTGAATGCACTCATCACACAGACGTTTCTGAGAATGCTTCTGTCTAGTTCTTACGTGAAGATATTTCCTTTTCCAGCTTAGGCCTCAAAGCGCTCCAAATAAACACTTGCAGATTCTACAAAAGGAGTGTTTCAAAACTGCTCTATCAAAAGGAAGGTTCAAGTCTGTGAGTTGAATGCACTCATCACAAAGAGGTTTCTGAGAATGCTGCTGTCTAGTTTTTATGTGAAGATATTTCCTTTTCCTCGCATAGACCTCAAATCGCTCCAGATATCCACTTGCAGATTTTACAGAAAGAGTGTTTCCAAACTGCTCTATCTAAAGGCACGTTCAACTCTGTGAGTCGAATGCACGCATTGCGAAGAACTTTCTGAGAATGCTTCTCTCTAGCTTTTAGGTGAAGATATTCCATTTCACAGCATAGGCCTCAAAGTGCTCCAAATAACCACTTGCAGATTTTACAAAAAGAATGTTTCAAAACTGCTCTTTCTAAAGGAAGGTTCAAGTCTGTGAGTTGAATGCACTCAACACAAAGAAGTTTCTGAGAACGCCTCAGTCCAGTTTTCCTGTGAAGATATTTCCTTTTCCAGCATAGGCCTCAAACCGCTCCAAATATTCACTTGCAGTGTCTACAAAAAGAGTGTTTCCAAACTTCTCTATCAACTGGTAGGTACAACTCCGTGAGTTGAATGCCCTCATCACCAAGAAGTTTCTGAGAATGCTTCTCTCTAGTTTTGATGGGAAGATATTTCCTTTTCCAACATAGGTCTCATGGTGCTCCGAATAAACACTTGCAGATTCTACAAACTTAGTGTTTCAAAACTGTTCTATGAAAAGGAACGTTCAAGTCTGGGAGTTGAATGAACTCATCACAAAGAAGTTTCTCAGAATGCTTCTGTCTAGTGTTTAGGTGAAGATATTTCATTTCCCAGCATAGGCCTCAAAGCGCTCCAAATATCCACTTGCAGATTCTACAAAAAGAGTGTTTCCAAACTGCTCTTACAAAAGGAAGGTTCAAGTCTGTGAGCTGAACGCACTCATCACAAAGAAGTTTCTGAGAATGCGTCTGTCTAGTTTTTATGTGAAGATATTTCGTTTGCCAGCATAGGCCTCAAATCGCTCCAAACATCCACTAGCAAATTCTACAAAAGGAGTGTTTCAAAAGTGCGCTATCAAAAGGAAGAGTCCACTATGTGAGTTGAATGCATAAAGCACACGGAAGTTTCTGAGAATGCTTCTGTCTAGTTTTTAGGTGAAGATATTTCATTTCCCAGCATAGGCCTCAAAGCGCTCCAAATATCCACTTGCAGATTCTACAAAAAGAGTGTTTCCAAACTGCTCTTTCAAAAGGAAGGTTCAAGTCTGTGAGTTGAGAGCACTCATCACAAAGAAGTTTCTGAGAATGCTTCTGTCTAGTTTTTATATGAAGATCTTTCCTTTTCCAATAGAGGCCTCAAAGCGCTCCAAATAAACACTTGCAGATTCTACAAAAGGAGTGTTTCAAAACAGTTCTACCAAAAGGAACGTTCAAGTCTGTGAGTTGAAGGCATTCATCACACAGAAGTTTCTGAGAATGCTTCTGTCTAGTTTTCAGGTGAAGATATTGCTTTTCCCAGCCTAGGCCTCAAAGCGCTCCAAGTATCCACTTGCAGATTCTACAAAAAGAGAGCTTCATAGCTGCTCTTTCAGAAGGAAGGTTCAAGTCCGTGTGTTGAATGCACTCACCACAAAGAAGTTTCTGAGAATGCATCTGTCTAGTTCTTACGTGAAGATATTTCCTTTTCCAGCTTAGGCTTCAAAGCGCTCCCAATAAACACTTGCAAATTCTACTAAAGGAGTGTTTCAAAACAGTTCTTTCAAAAGGAACGTTCATGTCTGTGAGTTGAATGCACTCAACGAACAGAAGATTCTTAGCGTGCTTCTGTATAGTGTTCATGTGAGGATATTTCCTTTTCCAGCATAGGCCTCAAAGCGCTCCAAATATCCACTTGCCGATTCTACAAAAACAGTGTTTCAAAACTGTTCTATCAAAAGGAAGGTTCAACACTATGAGTAGAATGCACTCATCACAAAGGAGTTGCTGAGAATGCTTCTCTCTAGTTTTTATGTGAAGATATTTCCTTTTGTAGCCTAGGCCTCAAAGCGCTCCAAATAGCCACTTGCAGATTCTACAAAAAGAGGGTTTCAAATCTCTTCTATCAAAAGAAAGGTTCAACTCTGTGAGTGGAATGCACTCATCAGAAAGAAGTTTCTGAGAATGATTCTATCTAGTTTTCATCTGCATGTATTTCCTTTTCCACTAGATGCCGCAATCGCACCAAATATCCACTTGCAGTTTCCACAAAAAGAGTGCTGCAGAACTGCTCCATGAGAAGGAATGTTCAACTCTGTGAGTTCAATCCCCTCATGACATAGAAGTTTCTGGAAATGCTTCTGTCTAGTTGGTATAGGAAGATATTTCCTTTTCCAGCATAAGCCTCAAAGAGCTCCAAATATCCACTTGCGGATTCTGCAAAAACAGTGTTTCAAAACTGGTCGATCCAAAGGAACGTTCAACTCTGTGAGTTGAATGCACTCATCACACAGACGTTTCTGAGAATGCTTCTGTCTAGTTCTTACGTGAAGATATTTCCTTTTCCAGCTTAGGCCTCAAAGCGCTCCAAATAAACACTTGCAGATTCTACAAAAGGAGTGTTTCAAAACTGCTCTATCAAAAGGAAGGTTCAAGTCTGTGAGTTGAATGCACTCATCACAAAGAGGTTTCTGAGAATGCTGCTGTCTAGTTTTTATGTGAAGATATTTCCTTTTCCTCGCATAGACCTCAAATCGCTCCAGATATCCACTTGCAGATTTTACAGAAAGAGTGTTTCCAAACTGCTCTATCTAAAGGCACGTTCAACTCTGTGAGTCGAATGCACGCATTGCGAAGAACTTTCTGAGAATGCTTCTCTCTAGCTTTTAGGTGAAGATATTCCATTTCACAGCATAGGCCTCAAAGTGCTCCAAATAACCACTTGCAGATTTTACAAAAAGAATGTTTCAAAACTGCTCTTTCTAAAGGAAGGTTCAAGTCTGTGAGTTGAATGCACTCAACACAAAGAAGTTTCTGAGAACGCTTCTGTCCAGTTTTCATGTGAAGATATTTCCTTTTCCAGCATAGGCCTCAAACCGCTCCAAATATTCACTTGCAGAGTCTACAAAAAGAGTGTTTCCAAACTTCTCTATCAACTGGTAGGTACAACTCCGTGAGTTGAATGCCCTCATCACCAAGAAGTTTCTGAGAATGCTTCTCTCTAGTTTTGATGGGAAGATATTTCCTTTTCCAACATAGGTCTCATGGTGCTCCGAATAAACACTTGCAGATTCTACAAACTTAGTGTTTCAAAACTGTTCTATGAAAAGGAACGTTCAAGTCTGGGAGTTGAATGAACTCATCACAAAGAAGTTTCTCAGAATGCTTCTGTCTAGTGTTTAGGTGAAGATATTTCATTTCCCAGCATAGGCCTCAAAGCGCTCCAAATATCCACTTGCAGATTCTACAAAAAGAGTGTTTCCAAACTGCTCTTACAAAAGGAAGGTTCAAGTCTGTGAGCTGAACGCACTCATCACAAAGAAGTTTCTGAGAATGCGTCTGTCTAGTTTTTATGTGAAGATATTTCGTTTGCCAGCATAGGCCTCAAATCGCTCCAAACATCCACTAGCAAATTCTACAAAAGGAGTGTTTCAAAAGTGCGCTATCAAAAGGAAGAGTCCACTATGTGAGTTGAATGCATAAAGCACACGGAAGTTTCTGAGAATGCTTCTGTCTAGTTTTTAGGTGAAGATATTTCATTTCCCAGCATAGGCCTCAAAGCGCTCCAAATATCCACTTGCAGATTCTACAAAAAGAGTGTTCCCAAACTGCTCTTTCAAAAGGAAGGTTCAAGTCTGTGAGTTGAGAGCACTCATCACAAAGAAGTTTCTGAGAATGCTTCTGTCTAGTTTTTATATGAAGATCTTTCCTTTTCCAATAGAGGCCTCAAAGCGCTCCAAATAAACACTTGCAGATTCTACAAAAGGAGTGTTTCAAAACAGTTCTACCAAAGGGAACGTTCAAGTCTGTGAGTTGAAGGCATTCATCACACAGAAGTTTCTGAGAATGCTTCTGTCTAGTTTTCAGGTGAAGATATTGCTTTTCCCAGCCTAGGCCTCAAAGCGCTCCAAGTATCCACTTGCAGATTCTACAAAAAGAGAGCTTCATAGCTGCTCTTTCAGAAGGAAGGTTCAAGTCCGTGTGTTGAATGCACTCACCACAAAGAAGTTTCTGAGAATGCATCTGTCTAGTTCTTACGTGAAGATATTTCCTTTTCCAGCTTAGGCTTCAAAGCGCTCCCAATAAACACTTGCAAATCCTACTAAAGGAGTGTTTCAAAACAGTTCTTTCAAAAGGAACGTTCATGTCTGTGAGTTGAATGCACTCAACGAACAGAAGTTTCTTAGCGTGCTTCTGTATAGTGTTCATGTGAGGATATTTCCTTTTCCAGCATAGGCCTCAAAGCGCTCCAAATATCCACTTGCCGATTCTACAAAAACAGTGTTTCAAAACTGTTCTATCAAAAGGAAGGTTCAACACTATGAGTAGAATGCACTCATCACAAAGGAGTTGCTGAGAATGCTTCTCTCTAGTTTTTATGTGAAGATATTTCCTTTTGTAGCCTAGGCCTCAAAGCGCTCCAAATAGCCCCTTGCAGATTCTACAAAAAGAGGGTTTCAAATCTCTTCTATCAAAAGAAAGGTTCAACTCTGTGAGTGGAATGCACTCATCAGAAAGAAGTTTCTGAGAATGATTCTATCTAGTTTTCATCTGCATGTATTTCCTTTTCCACTAGATGCCGCAATCGCACCAAATATCCACTTGCAGTTTCCACAAAAAGAGTGCTGCAGAACTGCTCCATGAGAAGGAATGTTCAACTCTGTGAGTTCAATCCCCTCATGACATAGAAGTTTCTGGAAATGCTTCTGTCTAGTTGGTATAGGAAGATATTTCCTTTTCCAGCATAAGCCTCAAAGAGCTCCAAATATCCACTTGCGGATTCTGCAAAAACAGTGTTTCAAAACTGGTCGATCCAAAGGAACGTTCAACTCTGTGAGTTGAATGCACTCATCACACAGACGTTTCTGAGAATGCTTCTGTCTAGTTCTTACGTGAAGATATTTCCTTTTCCAGCTTAGGCCTCAAAGCGCTCCAAATAAACACTTGCAGATTCTACAAAAGGAGTGTTTCAAAACTGCTCTATCAAAAGGAAGGTTCAAGTCTGTGAGTTGAATGCACTCATCACAAAGAGGTTTCTGAGAATGCTGCTGTCTAGTTTTTATGTGAAGATATTTCCTTTTCCTCGCATAGACCTCAAATCGCTCCAGATATCCACTTGCAGATTTTACAGAAAGAGTGTTTCCAAACTGCTCTATCTAAAGGCACGTTCAACTCTGTGAGTCGAATGCACGCATTGCGAAGAACTTTCTGAGAATGCTTCTCTCTAGCTTTTAGGTGAAGATATTCCATTTCACAGCATAGGCCTCAAAGTGCTCCAAATAACCACTTGCAGATTTTACAAAAAGAATGTTTCAAAACTGCTCTTTCTAAAGGAAGGTTCAAGTCTGTGAGTTGAATGCACTCAACACAAAGAAGTTTCTGAGAACGCTTCTGTCCAGTTTTCATGTGAAGATATTTCCTTTTCCAGCATAGGCCTCAAACCGCTCCAAATATTCACTTGCAGAGTCTACAAAAAGAGTGTTTCCAAACTTCTCTATCAACTGGTAGGTACAACTCCGTGAGTTGAATGCCCTCATCACCAAGAAGTTTCTGAGAATGCTTCTCTCTAGTTTTGATGGGAAGATATTTCCTTTTCCAACATAGGTCTCATGGTGCTCCGAATAAACACTTGCAGATTCTACAAACTTAGTGTTTCAAAACTGTTCTATGAAAAGGAACGTTCAAGTCTGGGAGTTGAATGAACTCATCACAAAGAAGTTTCTCAGAATGCTTCTGTCTAGTGTTTAGGTGAAGATATTTCATTTCCCAGCATAGGCCTCAAAGCGCTCCAAATATCCACTTGCAGATTCTACAAAAAGAGTGTTTCCAAACTGCTCTTACAAAAGGAAGGTTCAAGTCTGTGAGCTGAACGCACTCATCACAAAGAAGTTTCTGAGAATGCGTCTGTCTAGTTTTTATGTGAAGATATTTCGTTTGCCAGCATAGGCCTCAAATCGCTCCAAACATCCACTAGCAAATTCTACAAAAGGAGTGTTTCAAAAGTGCGCTATCAAAAGGAAGAGTCCACTATGTGAGTTGAATGCATAAAGCACACGGAAGTTTCTGAGAATGCTTCTGTCTAGTTTTTAGGTGAAGATATTTCATTTCCCAGCATAGGCCTCAAAGCGCTCCAAATATCCACTTGCAGATTCTACAAAAAGAGTGTTTCCAAACTGCTCTTTCAAAAGGAAGGTTCAAGTCTGTGAGTTGAGAGCACTCATCACAAAGAAGTTTCTGAGAATGCTTCTGTCTAGTTTTTATATGAAGATCTTTCCTTTTCCAATAGAGGCCTCAAAGCGCTCCAAATAAACACTTGCAGATTCTACAAAAGGAGTGTTTCAAAACAGTTCTACCAAAAGGAACGTTCAAGTCTGTGAGTTGAAGGCATTCATCACACAGAAGTTTCTGAGAATGCTTCTGTCTAGTTTTCAGGTGAAGATATTGCTTTTCCCAGCCTAGGCCTCAAAGCGCTCCAAGTATCCACTTGCAGATTCTACAAAAAGAGAGCTTCATAGCTGCTCTTTCAGAAGGAAGGTTCAAGTCCGTGTGTTGAATGCACTCACCACAAAGAAGTTTCTGAGAATGCATCTGTCTAGTTCTTACGTGAAGATATTTCCTTTTCCAGCTTAGGCTTCAAAGCGCTCCCAATAAACACTTGCAAATTCTACTAAAGGAGTGTTTCAAAACAGTTCTTTCAAAAGGAACGTTCATGTCTGTGAGTTGAATGCACTCAACGAACAGAAGATTCTTAGCGTGCTTCTGTATAGTGTTCATGTGAGGATATTTCCTTTTCCAGCATAGGCCTCAAAGCGCTCCAAATATCCACTTGCCGATTCTACAAAAACAGTGTTTCAAAACTGTTCTATCAAAAGGAAGGTTCAACACTATGAGTAGAATGCACTCATCACAAAGGAGTTGCTGAGAATGCTTCTCTCTAGTTTTTATGTGAAGATATTTCCTTTTGTAGCCTAGGCCTCAAAGCGCTCCAAATAGCCACTTGCAGATTCTACAAAAAGAGGGTTTCAAATCTCTTCTATCAAAAGAAAGGTTCAACTCTGTGAGTGGAATGCACTCATCAGAAAGAAGTTTCTGAGAATGATTCTATCTAGTTTTCATCTGCATGTATTTCCTTTTCCACTAGATGCCGCAATCGCACCAAATATCCACTTGCAGTTTCCACAAAAAGAGTGCTGCAGAACTGCTCCATGAGAAGGAATGTTCAACTCTGTGAGTTCAATCCCCTCATGACATAGAAGTTTCTGGAAATGCTTCTGTCTAGTTGGTATAGGAAGATATTTCCTTTTCCAGCATAAGCCTCAAAGAGCTCCAAATATCCACTTGCGGATTCTGCAAAAACAGTGTTTCAAAACTGGTCGATCCAAAGGAACGTTCAACTCTGTGAGTTGAATGCACTCATCACACAGACGTTTCTGAGAATGCTTCTGTCTAGTTCTTACGTGAAGATATTTCCTTTTCCAGCTTAGGCCTCAAAGCGCTCCAAATAAACACTTGCAGATTCTACAAAAGGAGTGTTTCAAAACTGCTCTATCAAAAGGAAGGTTCAAGTCTGTGAGTTGAATGCACTCATCACAAAGAGGTTTCTGAGAATGCTGCTGTCTAGTTTTTATGTGAAGATATTTCCTTTTCCTCGCATAGACCTCAAATCGCTCCAGATATCCACTTGCAGATTTTACAGAAAGAGTGTTTCCAAACTGCTCTATCTAAAGGCACGTTCAACTCTGTGAGTTGAATGCACGCATTGCGAAGAACTTTCTGAGAATGCTTCTCTCTAGCTTTTAGGTGAAGATATTCCATTTCACAGCATAGGCCTCAAAGTGCTCCAAATAACCACTTGCAGATTTTACAAAAAGAATGTTTCAAAACTGCTCTTTCTAAAGGAAGGTTCAAGTCTGTGAGTTGAATGCACTCAACACAAAGAAGTTTCTGAGAACGCTTCTGTCCAGTTTTCGTGTGAAGATATTTCCTTTTCCAGCATAGGCCTCAAACCGCTCCAAATATTCACTTGCAGAGTCTACAAAAAGAGTGTTTCCAAACTTCTCTATCAACTGGTAGGTACAACTCCGTGAGTTGAATGCCCTCATCACCAAGAAGTTTCTGAGAATGCTTCTCTCTAGTTTTGATGGGAAGATATTTCCTTTTCCAACATAGGTCTCATGGTGCTCCGAATAAACACTTGCAGATTCTACAAACTTAGTGTTTCAAAACTGTTCTATGAAAAGGAACGTTCAAGTCTGGGAGTTGAATGAACTCATCACAAAGAAGTTTCTCAGAATGCTTCTGTCTAGTGTTTAGGTGAAGATATTTCATTTCCCAGCATAGGCCTCAAAGCGCTCCAAATATCCACTTGCAGATTCTACAAAAAGAGTGTTTCCAAACTGCTCTTACAAAAGGAAGGTTCAAGTCTGTGAGCTGAACGCACTCATCACAAAGAAGTTTCTGAGAATGCGTCTGTCTAGTTTTTATGTGAAGATATTTCGTTTGCCAGCATAGGCCTCAAATCGCTCCAAACATCCACTAGCAAATTCTACAAAAGGAGTGTTTCAAAAGTGCGCTATCAAAAGGAAGAGTCCACTATGTGAGTTGAATGCATAAAGCACACGGAAGTTTCTGAGAATGCTTCTGTCTAGTTTTTAGGTGAAGATATTTCATTTCCCAGCATAGGCCTCAAAGCGCTCCAAATATCCACTTGCAGATTCTACAAAAAGAGTGTTCCCAAACTGCTCTTTCAAAAGGAAGGTTCAAGTCTGTGAGTTGAGAGCACTCATCACAAAGAAGTTTCTGAGAATGCTTCTGTCTAGTTTTTATATGAAGATCTTTCCTTTTCCAATAGAGGCCTCAAAGCGCTCCAAATAAACACTTGCAGATTCTACAAAAGGAGTGTTTCAAAACAGTTCTACCAAAGGGAACGTTCAAGTCTGTGAGTTGAAGGCATTCATCACACAGAAGTTTCTGAGAATGCTTCTGTCTAGTTTTCAGGTGAAGATATTGCTTTTCCCAGCCTAGGCCTCAAAGCGCTCCAAGTATCCACTTGCAGATTCTACAAAAAGAGAGCTTCATAGCTGCTCTTTCAGAAGGAAGGTTCAAGTCCGTGTGTTGAATGCACTCACCACAAAGAAGTTTCTGAGAATGCATCTGTCTAGTTCTTACGTGAAGATATTTCCTTTTCCAGCTTAGGCTTCAAAGCGCTCCCAATAAACACTTGCAAATCCTACTAAAGGAGTGTTTCAAAACAGTTCTTTCAAAAGGAACGTTCATGTCTGTGAGTTGAATGCACTCAACGAACAGAAGTTTCTTAGCGTGCTTCTGTATAGTGTTCATGTGAGGATATTTCCTTTTCCAGCATAGGCCTCAAAGCGCTCCAAATATCCACTTGCCGATTCTACAAAAACAGTGTTTCAAAACTGTTCTATCAAAAGGAAGGTTCAACACTATGAGTAGAATGCACTCATCACAAAGGAGTTGCTGAGAATGCTTCTCTCTAGTTTTTATGTGAAGATATTTCCTTTTGTAGCCTAGGCCTCAAAGCGCTCCAAATAGCCCCTTGCAGATTCTACAAAAAGAGGGTTTCAAATCTCTTCTATCAAAAGAAAGGTTCAACTCTGTGAGTGGAATGCACTCATCAGAAAGAAGTTTCTGAGAATGATTCTATCTAGTTTTCATCTGCATGTATTTCCTTTTCCACTAGATGCCGCAATCGCACCAAATATCCACTTGCAGTTTCCACAAAAAGAGTGCTGCAGAACTGCTCCATGAGAAGGAATGTTCAACTCTGTGAGTTCAATCCCCTCATGACATAGAAGTTTCTGGAAATGCTTCTGTCTAGTTGGTATAGGAAGATATTTCCTTTTCCAGCATAAGCCTCAAAGAGCTCCAAATATCCACTTGCGGATTCTGCAAAAACAGTGTTTCAAAACTGGTCGATCCAAAGGAACGTTCAACTCTGTGAGTTGAATGCACTCATCACACAGACGTTTCTGAGAATGCTTCTGTCTAGTTCTTACGTGAAGATATTTCCTTTTCCAGCTTAGGCCTCAAAGCGCTCCAAATAAACACTTGCAGATTCTACAAAAGGAGTGTTTCAAAACTGCTCTATCAAAAGGAAGGTTCAAGTCTGTGAGTTGAATGCACTCATCACAAAGTGGTTTCTGAGAATGCTGCTGTCTAGTTTTTATGTGAAGATATTTCCTTTTCCTCGCATAGACCTCAAATCGCTCCAGATATCCACTTGCAGATTTTGCAGAAAGAGTGTTTCCAAACTGCTCTATCTAAAGGCACGTTCAACTCTGTGAGTTGAATGCACGCATTGCGAAGAACTTTCTGAGAATGCTTCTCTCTAGCTTTTAGGTGAAGATATTCCATTTCACAGCATAGGCCTCAAAGTGCTCCAAATAACCACTTGCAGATTTTACAAAAAGAATGTTTCAAAACTGCTCTTTCTAAAGGAAGGTTCAAGTCTGTGAGTTGAATGCACTCAACACAAAGAAGTTTCTGAGAACGCTTCTGTCCAGTTTTCGTGTGAAGATATTTCCTTTTCCAGCATAGGCCTCAAACCGCTCCAAATATTCACTTGCAGAGTCTACAAAAAGAGTGTTTCCAAACTTCTCTATCAACTGGTAGGTACAACTCCGTGAGTTGAATGCCCTCATCACCAAGAAGTTTCTGAGAATGCTTCTCTCTAGTTTTGATGGGAAGATATTTCCTTTTCCAACATAGGTCTCATGGTGCTCCGAATAAACACTTGCAGATTCTACAAACTTAGTGTTTCAAAACTGTTCTATGAAAAGGAACGTTCAAGTCTGGGAGTTGAATGAACTCATCACAAAGAAGTTTCTCAGAATGCTTCTGTCTAGTGTTTAGGTGAAGATATTTCATTTCCCAGCATAGGCCTCAAAGCGCTCCAAATATCCACTTGCAGATTCTACAAAAAGAGTGTTTCCAAACTGCTCTTACAAAAGGAAGGTTCAAGTCTGTGAGCTGAACGCACTCATCACAAAGAAGTTTCTGAGAATGCGTCTGTCTAGTTTTTATGTGAAGATATTTCGTTTGCCAGCATAGGCCTCAAATCGCTCCAAACATCCACTAGCAAATTCTACAAAAGGAGTGTTTCAAAAGTGCGCTATCAAAAGGAAGAGTCCACTATGTGAGTTGAATGCATAAAGCACACGGAAGTTTCTGAGAATGCTTCTGTCTAGTTTTTAGGTGAAGATATTTCATTTCCCAGCATAGGCCTCAAAGCGCTCCAAATATCCACTTGCAGATTCTACAAAAAGAGTGTTCCCAAACTGCTCTTTCAAAAGGAAGGTTCAAGTCTGTGAGTTGAGAGCACTCATCACAAAGAAGTTTCTGAGAATGCTTCTGTCTAGTTTTTATATGAAGATCTTTCCTTTTCCAATAGAGGCCTCAAAGCGCTCCAAATAAACACTTGCAGATTCTACAAAAGGAGTGTTTCAAAACAGTTCTACCAAAGGGAACGTTCAAGTCTGTGAGTTGAAGGCATTCATCACACAGAAGTTTCTGAGAATGCTTCTGTCTAGTTTTCAGGTGAAGATATTGCTTTTCCCAGCCTAGGCCTCAAAGCGCTCCAAGTATCCACTTGCAGATTCTACAAAAAGAGAGCTTCATAGCTGCTCTTTCAGAAGGAAGGTTCAAGTCCGTGTGTTGAATGCACTCACCACAAAGAAGTTTCTGAGAATGCATCTGTCTAGTTCTTACGTGAAGATATTTCCTTTTCCAGCTTAGGCTTCAAAGCGCTCCCAATAAACCCTTGCAAATCCTACTAAAGGAGTGTTTCAAAACAGTTCTTTCAAAAGGAACGTTCATGTCTGTGAGTTGAATGCACTCAACGAACAGAAGTTTCTTAGCGTGCTTCTGTATAGTGTTCATGTGAGGATATTTCCTTTTCCAGCATAGGCCTCAAAGCGCTCCAAATATCCACTTGCCGATTCTACAAAAACAGTGTTTCAAAACTGTTCTATCAAAAGGAAGGTTCAACACTATGAGTAGAATGCACTCATCACAAAGGAGTTGCTGAGAATGCTTCTCTCTAGTTTTTATGTGAAGATATTTCCTTTTGTAGCCTAGGCCTCAAAGCGCTCCAAATAGCCCCTTGCAGATTCTACAAAAAGAGGGTTTCAAATCTCTTCTATCAAAAGAAAGGTTCAACTCTGTGAGTGGAATGCACTCATCAGAAAGAAGTTTCTGAGAATGATTCTATCTAGTTTTCATCTGCATGTATTTCCTTTTCCACTAGATGCCGCAATCGCACCAAATATCCACTTGCAGTTTCCACAAAAAGAGTGCTGCAGAACTGCTCCATGAGAAGGAATGTTCAACTCTGTGAGTTCAATCCCCTCATGACATAGAAGTTTCTGGAAATGCTTCTGTCTAGTTGGTATAGGAAGATATTTCCTTTTCCAGCATAAGCCTCAAAGAGCTCCAAATATCCACTTGCGGATTCTGCAAAAACAGTGTTTCAAAACTGGTCGATCCAAAGGAACGTTCAACTCTGTGAGTTGAATGCACTCATCACACAGACGTTTCTGAGAATGCTTCTGTCTAGTTCTTACGTGAAGATATTTCCTTTTCCAGCTTAGGCCTCAAAGCGCTCCAAATAAACACTTGCAGATTCTACAAAAGGAGTGTTTCAAAACTGCTCTATCAAAAGGAAGGTTCAAGTCTGTGAGTTGAATGCACTCATCACAAAGAGGTTTCTGAGAATGCTGCTGTCTAGTTTTTATGTGAAGATATTTCCTTTTCCTCGCATAGACCTCAAATCGCTCCAGATATCCACTTGCAGATTTTACAGAAAGAGTGTTTCCAAACTGCTCTATCTAAAGGCACGTTCAACTCTGTGAGTCGAACGCACGCATTGCGAAGAACTTTCTGAGAATGCTTCTCTCTAGCTTTTAGGTGAAGATATTCCATTTCACAGCATAGGCCTCAAAGTGCTCCAAATAACCACTTGCAGATTTTACAAAAAGAATGTTTCAAAACTGCTCTTTCTAAAGGAAGGTTCAAGTCTGTGAGTTGAATGCACTCAACACAAAGAAGTTTCTGAGAACGCTTCTGTCCAGTTTTCATGTGAAGATATTTCCTTTTCCAGCATAGGCCTCAAACCGCTCCAAATATTCACTTGCAGAGTCTACAAAAAGAGTGTTTCCAAACTTCTCTATCAACTGGTAGGTACAACTCCGTGAGTTGAATGCCCTCATCACCAAGAAGTTTCTGAGAATGCTTCTCTCTAGTTTTGATGGGAAGATATTTCCTTTTCCAACATAGGTCTCATGGTGCTCCGAATAAACACTTGCAGATTCTACAAACTTAGTGTTTCAAAACTGTTCTATGAAAAGGAACGTTCAAGTCTGGGAGTTGAATGAACTCATCACAAAGAAGTTTCTCAGAATGCTTCTGTCTAGTGTTTAGGTGAAGATATTTCATTTCCCAGCATAGGCCTCAAAGCGCTCCAAATATCCACTTGCAGATTCTACAAAAAGAGTGTTTCCAAACTGCTCTTACAAAAGGAAGGTTCAAGTCTGTGAGCTGAACGCACTCATCACAAAGAAGTTTCTGAGAATGCGTCTGTCTAGTTTCTATGTGAAGATATTTCGTTTGCCAGCATAGGCCTCAAATCGCTCCAAACATCCACTAGCAAATTCTACAAAAGGAGTGTTTCAAAAGTGCGCTATCAAAAGGAAGAGTCCACTATGTGAGTTGAATGCATAAAGCACACGGAAGTTTCTGAGAATGCTTCTGTCTAGTTTTTAGGTGAAGATATTTCATTTCCCAGCATAGGCCTCAAAGCGCTCCAAATATCCACTTGCAGATTCTACAAAAAGAGTGTTTCCAAACTGCTCTTTCAAAAGGAAGGTTCAAGTCTGTGAGTTGAGAGCACTCATCACAAAGAAGTTTCTGAGAATGCTTCTGTCTAGTTTTTATATGAAGATCTTTCCTTTTCCAATAGAGGCCTCAAAGCGCTCCAAATAAACACTTGCAGATTCTACAAAAGGAGTGTTTCAAAACAGTTCTACCAAAAGGAACGTTCAAGTCTGTGAGTTGAAGGCATTCATCACACAGAAGTTTCTGAGAATGCTTCTGTCTAGTTTTCAGGTGAAGATATTGCTTTTCCCAGCCTAGGCCTCAAAGCGCTCCAAGTATCCACTTGCAGATTCTACAAAAAGAGAGCTTCATAGCTGCTCTTTCAGAAGGAAGGTTCAAGTCCGTGTGTTGAATGCACTCACCACAAAGAAGTTTCTGAGAATGCATCTGTCTAGTTCTTACGTGAAGATATTTCCTTTTCCAGCTTAGGCTTCAAAGCGCTCCCAATAAACACTTGCAAATTCTACTAAAGGAGTGTTTCAAAACAGTTCTTTCAAAAGGAACGTTCATGTCTGTGAGTTGAATGCACTCAACGAACAGAAGTTTCTTAGCGTGCTTCTGTATAGTGTTCATGTGAGGATATTTCCTTTTCCAGCATAGGCCTCAAAGCGCTCCAAATATCCACTTGCCGATTCTACAAAAACAGTGTTTCAAAACTGTTCTATCAAAAGGAAGGTTCAACACTATGAGTAGAATGCACTCATCACAAAGGAGTTGCTGAGAATGCTTCTCTCTAGTTTTTATGTGAAGATATTTCCTTTTGTAGCCTAGGCCTCAAAGCGCTCCAAATAGCCACTTGCAGATTCTACAAAAAGAGGGTTTCAAATCTCTTCTATCAAAAGAAAGGTTCAACTCTGTGAGTGGAATGCACTCATCAGAAAGAAGTTTCTGAGAATGATTCTATCTAGTTTTCATCTGCATGTATTTCCTTTTCCACTAGATGCCGCAATCGCACCAAATATCCACTTGCAGTTTCCACAAAAAGAGTGCTGCAGAACTGCTCCATGAGAAGGAATGTTCAACTCTGTGAGTTCAATCCCCTCATGACATAGAAGTTTCTGGAAATGCTTCTGTCTAGTTGGTATAGGAAGATATTTCCTTTTCCAGCATAAGCCTCAAAGAGCTCCAAATATCCACTTGCGGATTCTGCAAAAACAGTGTTTCAAAACTGGTCGATCCAAAGGAACGTTCAACTCTGTGAGTTGAATGCACTCATCACACAGACGTTTCTGAGAATGCTTCTGTCTAGTTCTTACGTGAAGATATTTCCTTTTCCAGCTTAGGCCTCAAAGCGCTCCAAATAAACACTTGCAGATTCTACAAAAGGAGTGTTTCAAAACTGCTCTATCAAAAGGAAGGTTCAAGTCTGTGAGTTGAATGCACTCATCACAAAGAGGTTTCTGAGAATGCTGCTGTCTAGTTTTTATGTGAAGATATTTCCTTTTCCTCGCATAGACCTCAAATCGCTCCAGATATCCACTTGCAGATTTTACAGAAAGAGTGTTTCCAAACTGCTCTATCTAAAGGCACGTTCAACTCTGTGAGTTGAATGCACGCATTGCGAAGAACTTTCTGAGAATGCTTCTCTCTAGCTTTTAGGTGAAGATATTCCATTTCACAGCATAGGCCTCAAAGTGCTCCAAATAACCACTTGCAGATTTTACAAAAAGAATGTTTCAAAACTGCTCTTTCTAAAGGAAGGTTCAAGTCTGTGAGTTGAATGCACTCAACACAAAGAAGTTTCTGAGAACGCTTCTGTCCAGTTTTCATGTGAAGATATTTCCTTTTCCAGCATAGGCCTCAAACCGCTCCAAATATTCACTTGCAGAGTCTACAAAAAGAGTGTTTCCAAACTTCTCTATCAACTGGTAGGTACAACTCCGTGAGTTGAATGCCCTCATCACCAAGAAGTTTCTGAGAATGCTTCTCTCTAGTTTTGATGGGAAGATATTTCCTTTTCCAACATAGGTCTCATGGTGCTCCGAATAAACACTTGCAGATTCTACAAACTTAGTGTTTCAAAACTGTTCTATGAAAAGGAACGTTCAAGTCTGGGAGTTGAATGAACTCATCACAAAGAAGTTTCTCAGAATGCTTCTGTCTAGTGTTTAGGTGAAGATATTTCATTTCCCAGCATAGGCCTCAAAGCGCTCCAAATATCCACTTGCAGATTCTACAAAAAGAGTGTTTCCAAACTGCTCTTACAAAAGGAAGGTTCAAGTCTGTGAGCTGAACGCACTCATCACAAAGAAGTTTCTGAGAATGCGTCTGTCTAGTTTTTATGTGAAGATATTTCGTTTGCCAGCATAGGCCTCAAATCGCTCCAAACATCCACTAGCAAATTCTACAAAAGGAGTGTTTCAAAAGTGCGCTATCAAAAGGAAGAGTCCACTATGTGAGTTGAATGCATAAAGCACACGGAAGTTTCTGAGAATGCTTCTGTCTAGTTTTTAGGTGAAGATATTTCATTTCCCAGCATAGGCCTCAAAGCGCTCCAAATATCCACTTGCAGATTCTACAAAAAGAGTGTTCCCAAACTGCTCTTTCAAAAGGAAGGTTCAAGTCTGTGAGTTGAGAGCACTCATCACAAAGAAGTTTCTGAGAATGCTTCTGTCTAGTTTTTATATGAAGATCTTTCCTTTTCCAATAGAGGCCTCAAAGCGCTCCAAATAAACACTTGCAGATTCTACAAAAGGAGTGTTTCAAAACAGTTCTACCAAAGGGAACGTTCAAGTCTGTGAGTTGAAGGCATTCATCACACAGAAGTTTCTGAGAATGCTTCTGTCTAGTTTTCAGGTGAAGATATTGCTTTTCCCAGCCTAGGCCTCAAAGCGCTCCAAGTATCCACTTGCAGATTCTACAAAAAGAGAGCTTCATAGCTGCTCTTTCAGAAGGAAGGTTCAAGTCCGTGTGTTGAATGCACTCACCACAAAGAAGTTTCTGAGAATGCATCTGTCTAGTTCTTACGTGAAGATATTTCCTTTTCCAGCTTAGGCTTCAAAGCGCTCCCAATAAACACTTGCAAATCCTACTAAAGGAGTGTTTCAAAACAGTTCTTTCAAAAGGAACGTTCATGTCTGTGAGTTGAATGCACTCAACGAACAGAAGTTTCTTAGCGTGCTTCTGTATAGTGTTCATGTGAGGATATTTCCTTTTCCAGCATAGGCCTCAAAGCGCTCCAAATATCCACTTGCCGATTCTACAAAAACAGTGTTTCAAAACTGTTCTATCAAAAGGAAGGTTCAACACTATGAGTAGAATGCACTCATCACAAAGGAGTTGCTGAGAATGCTTCTCTCTAGTTTTTATGTGAAGATATTTCCTTTTGTAGCCTAGGCCTCAAAGCGCTCCAAATAGCCCCTTGCAGATTCTACAAAAAGAGGGTTTCAAATCTCTTCTATCAAAAGAAAGGTTCAACTCTGTGAGTGGAATGCACTCATCAGAAAGAAGTTTCTGAGAATGATTCTATCTAGTTTTCATCTGCATGTATTTCCTTTTCCACTAGATGCCGCAATCGCACCAAATATCCACTTGCAGTTTCCACAAAAAGAGTGCTGCAGAACTGCTCCATGAGAAGGAATGTTCAACTCTGTGAGTTCAATCCCCTCATGACATAGAAGTTTCTGGAAATGCTTCTGTCTAGTTGGTATAGGAAGATATTTCCTTTTCCAGCATAAGCCTCAAAGAGCTCCAAATATCCACTTGCGGATTCTGCAAAAACAGTGTTTCAAAACTGGTCGATCCAAAGGAACGTTCAACTCTGTGAGTTGAATGCACTCATCACACAGACGTTTCTGAGAATGCTTCTGTCTAGTTCTTACGTGAAGATATTTCCTTTTCCAGCTTAGGCCTCAAAGCGCTCCAAATAAACACTTGCAGATTCTACAAAAGGAGTGTTTCAAAACTGCTCTATCAAAAGGAAGGTTCAAGTCTGTGAGTTGAATGCACTCATCACAAAGAGGTTTCTGAGAATGCTGCTGTCTAGTTTTTATGTGAAGATATTTCCTTTTCCTCGCATAGACCTCAAATCGCTCCAGATATCCACTTGCAGATTTTACAGAAAGAGTGTTTCCAAACTGCTCTATCTAAAGGCACGTTCAACTCTGTGAGTTGAATGCACGCATTGCGAAGAACTTTCTGAGAATGCTTCTCTCTAGCTTTTAGGTGAAGATATTCCATTTCACAGCATAGGCCTCAAAGTGCTCCAAATAACCACTTGCAGATTTTACAAAAAGAATGTTTCAAAACTGCTCTTTCTAAAGGAAGGTTCAAGTCTGTGAGTTGAATGCACTCAACACAAAGAAGTTTCTGAGAACGCTTCTGTCCAGTTTTCATGTGAAGATATTTCCTTTTCCAGCATAGGCCTCAAACCGCTCCAAATATTCACTTGCAGAGTCTACAAAAAGAGTGTTTCCAAACTTCTCTATCAACTGGTAGGTACAACTCCGTGAGTTGAATGCCCTCATCACCAAGAAGTTTCTGAGAATGCTTCTCTCTAGTTTTGATGGGAAGATATTTCCTTTTCCAACATAGGTCTCATGGTGCTCCGAATAAACACTTGCAGATTCTACAAACTTAGTGTTTCAAAACTGTTCTATGAAAAGGAACGTTCAAGTCTGGGAGTTGAATGAACTCATCACAAAGAAGTTTCTCAGAATGCTTCTGTCTAGTGTTTAGGTGAAGATATTTCATTTCCCAGCATAGGCCTCAAAGCGCTCCAAATATCCACTTGCAGATTCTACAAAAAGAGTGTTTCCAAACTGCTCTTACAAAAGGAAGGTTCAAGTCTGTGAGCTGAACGCACTCATCACAAAGAAGTTTCTGAGAATGCGTCTGTCTAGTTTTTATGTGAAGATATTTCGTTTGCCAGCATAGGCCTCAAATCGCTCCAAACATCCACTAGCAAATTCTACAAAAGGAGTGTTTCAAAAGTGCGCTATCAAAAGGAAGAGTCCACTATGTGAGTTGAATGCATAAAGCACACGGAAGTTTCTGAGAATGCTTCTGTCTAGTTTTTAGGTGAAGATATTTCATTTCCCAGCATAGGCCTCAAAGCGCTCCAAATATCCACTTGCAGATTCTACAAAAAGAGTGTTCCCAAACTGCTCTTTCAAAAGGAAGGTTCAAGTCTGTGAGTTGAGAGCACTCATCACAAAGAAGTTTCTGAGAATGCTTCTGTCTAGTTTTTATATGAAGATCTTTCCTTTTCCAATAGAGGCCTCAAAGCGCTCCAAATAAACACTTGCAGATTCTACAAAAGGAGTGTTTCAAAACAGTTCTACCAAAGGGAACGTTCAAGTCTGTGAGTTGAAGGCATTCATCACACAGAAGTTTCTGAGAATGCTTCTGTCTAGTTTTCAGGTGAAGATATTGCTTTTCCCAGCCTAGGCCTCAAAGCGCTCCAAGTATCCACTTGCAGATTCTACAAAAAGAGAGCTTCATAGCTGCTCTTTCAGAAGGAAGGTTCAAGTCCGTGTGTTGAATGCACTCACCACAAAGAAGTTTCTGAGAATGCATCTGTCTAGTTCTTACGTGAAGATATTTCCTTTTCCAGCTTAGGCTTCAAAGCGCTCCCAATAAACACTTGCAAATCCTACTAAAGGAGTGTTTCAAAACAGTTCTTTCAAAAGGAACGTTCATGTCTGTGAGTTGAATGCACTCAACGAACAGAAGTTTCTTAGCGTGCTTCTGTATAGTGTTCATGTGAGGATATTTCCTTTTCCAGCATAGGCCTCAAAGCGCTCCAAATATCCACTTGCCGATTCTACAAAAACAGTGTTTCAAAACTGTTCTATCAAAAGGAAGGTTCAACACTATGAGTAGAATGCACTCATCACAAAGGAGTTGCTGAGAATGCTTCTCTCTAGTTTTTATGTGAAGATATTTCCTTTTGTAGCCTAGGCCTCAAAGCGCTCCAAATAGCCCCTTGCAGATTCTACAAAAAGAGGGTTTCAAATCTCTTCTATCAAAAGAAAGGTTCAACTCTGTGAGTGGAATGCACTCATCAGAAAGAAGTTTCTGAGAATGATTCTATCTAGTTTTCATCTGCATGTATTTCCTTTTCCACTAGATGCCGCAATCGCACCAAATATCCACTTGCAGTTTCCACAAAAAGAGTGCTGCAGAACTGCTCCATGAGAAGGAATGTTCAACTCTGTGAGTTCAATCCCCTCATGACATAGAAGTTTCTGGAAATGCTTCTGTCTAGTTGGTATAGGAAGATATTTCCTTTTCCAGCATAAGCCTCAAAGAGCTCCAAATATCCACTTGCGGATTCTGCAAAAACAGTGTTTCAAAACTGGTCGATCCAAAGGAACGTTCAACTCTGTGAGTTGAATGCACTCATCACACAGACGTTTCTGAGAATGCTTCTGTCTAGTTCTTACGTGAAGATATTTCCTTTTCCAGCTTAGGCCTCAAAGCGCTCCAAATAAACACTTGCAGATTCTACAAAAGGAGTGTTTCAAAACTGCTCTATCAAAAGGAAGGTTCAAGTCTGTGAGTTGAATGCACTCATCACAAAGAGGTTTCTGAGAATGCTGCTGTCTAGTTTTTATGTGAAGATATTTCCTTTTCCTCGCATAGACCTCAAATCGCTCCAGATATCCACTTGCAGATTTTACAGAAAGAGTGTTTCCAAACTGCTCTATCTAAAGGCACGTTCAACTCTGTGAGTTGAATGCACGCATTGCGAAGAACTTTCTGAGAATGCTTCTCTCTAGCTTTTAGGTGAAGATATTCCATTTCACAGCATAGGCCTCAAAGTGCTCCAAATAACCACTTGCAGATTTTACAAAAAGAATGTTTCAAAACTGCTCTTTCTAAAGGAAGGTTCAAGTCTGTGAGTTGAATGCACTCAACACAAAGAAGTTTCTGAGAACGCTTCTGTCCAGTTTTCATGTGAAGATATTTCCTTTTCCAGCATAGGCCTCAAACCGCTCCAAATATTCACTTGCAGAGTCTACAAAAAGAGTGTTTCCAAACTTCTCTATCAACTGGTAGGTACAACTCCGTGAGTTGAATGCCCTCATCACCAAGAAGTTTCTGAGAATGCTTCTCTCTAGTTTTGATGGGAAGATATTTCCTTTTCCAACATAGGTCTCATGGTGCTCCGAATAAACACTTGCAGATTCTACAAACTTAGTGTTTCAAAACTGTTCTATGAAAAGGAACGTTCAAGTCTGGGAGTTGAATGAACTCATCACAAAGAAGTTTCTCAGAATGCTTCTGTCTAGTGTTTAGGTGAAGATATTTCATTTCCCAGCATAGGCCTCAAAGCGCTCCAAATATCCACTTGCAGATTCTACAAAAAGAGTGTTTCCAAACTGCTCTTACAAAAGGAAGGTTCAAGTCTGTGAGCTGAACGCACTCATCACAAAGAAGTTTCTGAGAATGCGTCTGTCTAGTTTTTATGTGAAGATATTTCGTTTGCCAGCATAGGCCTCAAATCGCTCCAAACATCCACTAGCAAATTCTACAAAAGGAGTGTTTCAAAAGTGCGCTATCAAAAGGAAGAGTCCACTATGTGAGTTGAATGCATAAAGCACACGGAAGTTTCTGAGAATGCTTCTGTCTAGTTTTTAGGTGAAGATATTTCATTTCCCAGCATAGGCCTCAAAGCGCTCCAAATATCCACTTGCAGATTCTACAAAAAGAGTGTTCCCAAACTGCTCTTTCAAAAGGAAGGTTCAAGTCTGTGAGTTGAGAGCACTCATCACAAAGAAGTTTCTGAGAATGCTTCTGTCTAGTTTTTATATGAAGATCTTTCCTTTTCCAATAGAGGCCTCAAAGCGCTCCAAATAAACACTTGCAGATTCTACAAAAGGAGTGTTTCAAAACAGTTCTACCAAAGGGAACGTTCAAGTCTGTGAGTTGAAGGCATTCATCACACAGAAGTTTCTGAGAATGCTTCTGTCTAGTTTTCAGGTGAAGATATTGCTTTTCCCAGCCTAGGCCTCAAAGCGCTCCAAGTATCCACTTGCAGATTCTACAAAAAGAGAGCTTCATAGCTGCTCTTTCAGAAGGAAGGTTCAAGTCCGTGTGTTGAATGCACTCACCACAAAGAAGTTTCTGAGAATGCATCTGTCTAGTTCTTACGTGAAGATATTTCCTTTTCCAGCTTAGGCTTCAAAGCGCTCCCAATAAACACTTGCAAATCCTACTAAAGGAGTGTTTCAAAACAGTTCTTTCAAAAGGAACGTTCATGTCTGTGAGTTGAATGCACTCAACGAACAGAAGTTTCTTAGCGTGCTTCTGTATAGTGTTCATGTGAGGATATTTCCTTTTCCAGCATAGGCCTCAAAGCGCTCCAAATATCCACTTGCCGATTCTACAAAAACAGTGTTTCAAAACTGTTCTATCAAAAGGAAGGTTCAACACTATGAGTAGAATGCACTCATCACAAAGGAGTTGCTGAGAATGCTTCTCTCTAGTTTTTATGTGAAGATATTTCCTTTTGTAGCCTAGGCCTCAAAGCGCTCCAAATAGCCCCTTGCAGATTCTACAAAAAGAGGGTTTCAAATCTCTTCTATCAAAAGAAAGGTTCAACTCTGTGAGTGGAATGCACTCATCAGAAAGAAGTTTCTGAGAATGATTCTATCTAGTTTTCATCTGCATGTATTTCCTTTTCCACTAGATGCCGCAATCGCACCAAATATCCACTTGCAGTTTCCACAAAAAGAGTGCTGCAGAACTGCTCCATGAGAAGGAATGTTCAACTCTGTGAGTTCAATCCCCTCATGACATAGAAGTTTCTGGAAATGCTTCTGTCTAGTTGGTATAGGAAGATATTTCCTTTTCCAGCATAAGCCTCAAAGAGCTCCAAATATCCACTTGCGGATTCTGCAAAAACAGTGTTTCAAAACTGGTCGATCCAAAGGAACGTTCAACTCTGTGAGTTGAATGCACTCATCACACAGACGTTTCTGAGAATGCTTCTGTCTAGTTCTTACGTGAAGATATTTCCTTTTCCAGCTTAGGCCTCAAAGCGCTCCAAATAAACACTTGCAGATTCTACAAAAGGAGTGTTTCAAAACTGCTCTATCAAAAGGAAGGTTCAAGTCTGTGAGTTGAATGCACTCATCACAAAGAGGTTTCTGAGAATGCTGCTGTCTAGTTTTTATGTGAAGATATTTCCTTTTCCTCGCATAGACCTCAAATCGCTCCAGATATCCACTTGCAGATTTTACAGAAAGAGTGTTTCCAAACTGCTCTATCTAAAGGCACGTTCAACTCTGTGAGTTGAATGCACGCATTGCGAAGAACTTTCTGAGAATGCTTCTCTCTAGCTTTTAGGTGAAGATATTCCATTTCACAGCATAGGCCTCAAAGTGCTCCAAATAACCACTTGCAGATTTTACAAAAAGAATGTTTCAAAACTGCTCTTTCTAAAGGAAGGTTCAAGTCTGTGAGTTGAATGCACTCAACACAAAGAAGTTTCTGAGAACGCTTCTGTCCAGTTTTCATGTGAAGATATTTCCTTTTCCAGCATAGGCCTCAAACCGCTCCAAATATTCACTTGCAGAGTCTACAAAAAGAGTGTTTCCAAACTTCTCTATCAACTGGTAGGTACAACTCCGTGAGTTGAATGCCCTCATCACCAAGAAGTTTCTGAGAATGCTTCTCTCTAGTTTTGATGGGAAGATATTTCCTTTTCCAACATAGGTCTCATGGTGCTCCGAATAAACACTTGCAGATTCTACAAACTTAGTGTTTCAAAACTGTTCTATGAAAAGGAACGTTCAAGTCTGGGAGTTGAATGAACTCATCACAAAGAAGTTTCTCAGAATGCTTCTGTCTAGTGTTTAGGTGAAGATATTTCATTTCCCAGCATAGGCCTCAAAGCGCTCCAAATATCCACTTGCAGATTCTACAAAAAGAGTGTTTCCAAACTGCTCTTACAAAAGGAAGGTTCAAGTCTGTGAGCTGAACGCACTCATCACAAAGAAGTTTCTGAGAATGCGTCTGTCTAGTTTTTATGTGAAGATATTTCGTTTGCCAGCATAGGCCTCAAATCGCTCCAAACATCCACTAGCAAATTCTACAAAAGGAGTGTTTCAAAAGTGCGCTATCAAAAGGAAGAGTCCACTATGTGAGTTGAATGCATAAAGCACACGGAAGTTTCTGAGAATGCTTCTGTCTAGTTTTTAGGTGAAGATATTTCATTTCCCAGCATAGGCCTCAAAGCGCTCCAAATATCCACTTGCAGATTCTACAAAAAGAGTGTTCCCAAACTGCTCTTTCAAAAGGAAGGTTCAAGTCTGTGAGTTGAGAGCACTCATCACAAAGAAGTTTCTGAGAATGCTTCTGTCTAGTTTTTATATGAAGATCTTTCCTTTTCCAATAGAGGCCTCAAAGCGCTCCAAATAAACACTTGCAGATTCTACAAAAGGAGTGTTTCAAAACAGTTCTACCAAAGGGAACGTTCAAGTCTGTGAGTTGAAGGCATTCATCACACAGAAGTTTCTGAGAATGCTTCTGTCTAGTTTTCAGGTGAAGATATTGCTTTTCCCAGCCTAGGCCTCAAAGCGCTCCAAGTATCCACTTGCAGATTCTACAAAAAGAGAGCTTCATAGCTGCTCTTTCAGAAGGAAGGTTCAAGTCCGTGTGTTGAATGCACTCACCACAAAGAAGTTTCTGAGAATGCATCTGTCTAGTTCTTACGTGAAGATATTTCCTTTTCCAGCTTAGGCTTCAAAGCGCTCCCAATAAACACTTGCAAATCCTACTAAAGGAGTGTTTCAAAACAGTTCTTTCAAAAGGAACGTTCATGTCTGTGAGTTGAATGCACTCAACGAACAGAAGTTTCTTAGCGTGCTTCTGTATAGTGTTCATGTGAGGATATTTCCTTTTCCAGCATAGGCCTCAAAGCGCTCCAAATATCCACTTGCCGATTCTACAAAAACAGTGTTTCAAAACTGTTCTATCAAAAGGAAGGTTCAACACTATGAGTAGAATGCACTCATCACAAAGGAGTTGCTGAGAATGCTTCTCTCTAGTTTTTATGTGAAGATATTTCCTTTTGTAGCCTAGGCCTCAAAGCGCTCCAAATAGCCCCTTGCAGATTCTACAAAAAGAGGGTTTCAAATCTCTTCTATCAAAAGAAAGGTTCAACTCTGTGAGTGGAATGCACTCATCAGAAAGAAGTTTCTGAGAATGATTCTATCTAGTTTTCATCTGCATGTATTTCCTTTTCCACTAGATGCCGCAATCGCACCAAATATCCACTTGCAGTTTCCACAAAAAGAGTGCTGCAGAACTGCTCCATGAGAAGGAATGTTCAACTCTGTGAGTTCAATCCCCTCATGACATAGAAGTTTCTGGAAATGCTTCTGTCTAGTTGGTATAGGAAGATATTTCCTTTTCCAGCATAAGCCTCAAAGAGCTCCAAATATCCACTTGCGGATTCTGCAAAAACAGTGTTTCAAAACTGGTCGATCCAAAGGAACGTTCAACTCTGTGAGTTGAATGCACTCATCACACAGACGTTTCTGAGAATGCTTCTGTCTAGTTCTTACGTGAAGATATTTCCTTTTCCAGCTTAGGCCTCAAAGCGCTCCAAATAAACACTTGCAGATTCTACAAAAGGAGTGTTTCAAAACTGCTCTATCAAAAGGAAGGTTCAAGTCTGTGAGTTGAATGCACTCATCACAAAGAGGTTTCTGAGAATGCTGCTGTCTAGTTTTTATGTGAAGATATTTCCTTTTCCTCGCATAGACCTCAAATCGCTCCAGATATCCACTTGCAGATTTTACAGAAAGAGTGTTTCCAAACTGCTCTATCTAAAGGCACGTTCAACTCTGTGAGTTGAATGCACGCATTGCGAAGAACTTTCTGAGAATGCTTCTCTCTAGCTTTTAGGTGAAGATATTCCATTTCACAGCATAGGCCTCAAAGTGCTCCAAATAACCACTTGCAGATTTTACAAAAAGAATGTTTCAAAACTGCTCTTTCTAAAGGAAGGTTCAAGTCTGTGAGTTGAATGCACTCAACACAAAGAAGTTTCTGAGAACGCTTCTGTCCAGTTTTCATGTGAAGATATTTCCTTTTCCAGCATAGGCCTCAAACCGCTCCAAATATTCACTTGCAGAGTCTACAAAAAGAGTGTTTCCAAACTTCTCTATCAACTGGTAGGTACAACTCCGTGAGTTGAATGCCCTCATCACCAAGAAGTTTCTGAGAATGCTTCTCTCTAGTTTTGATGGGAAGATATTTCCTTTTCCAACATAGGTCTCATGGTGCTCCGAATAAACACTTGCAGATTCTACAAACTTAGTGTTTCAAAACTGTTCTATGAAAAGGAACGTTCAAGTCTGGGAGTTGAATGAACTCATCACAAAGAAGTTTCTCAGAATGCTTCTGTCTAGTGTTTAGGTGAAGATATTTCATTTCCCAGCATAGGCCTCAAAGCGCTCCAAATATCCACTTGCAGATTCTACAAAAAGAGTGTTTCCAAACTGCTCTTACAAAAGGAAGGTTCAAGTCTGTGAGCTGAACGCACTCATCACAAAGAAGTTTCTGAGAATGCGTCTGTCTAGTTTTTATGTGAAGATATTTCGTTTGCCAGCATAGGCCTCAAATCGCTCCAAACATCCACTAGCAAATTCTACAAAAGGAGTGTTTCAAAAGTGCGCTATCAAAAGGAAGAGTCCACTATGTGAGTTGAATGCATAAAGCACACGGAAGTTTCTGAGAATGCTTCTGTCTAGTTTTTAGGTGAAGATATTTCATTTCCCAGCATAGGCCTCAAAGCGCTCCAAATATCCACTTGCAGATTCTACAAAAAGAGTGTTCCCAAACTGCTCTTTCAAAAGGAAGGTTCAAGTCTGTGAGTTGAGAGCACTCATCACAAAGAAGTTTCTGAGAATGCTTCTGTCTAGTTTTTATATGAAGATCTTTCCTTTTCCAATAGAGGCCTCAAAGCGCTCCAAATAAACACTTGCAGATTCTACAAAAGGAGTGTTTCAAAACAGTTCTACCAAAAGGAACGTTCAAGTCTGTGAGTTGAAGGCATTCATCACACAGAAGTTTCTGAGAATGCTTCTGTCTAGTTTTCAGGTGAAGATATTGCTTTTCCCAGCCTAGGCCTCAAAGCGCTCCAAGTATCCACTTGCAGATTCTACAAAAAGAGAGCTTCATAGCTGCTCTTTCAGAAGGAAGGTTCAAGTCCGTGTGTTGAATGCACTCACCACAAAGAAGTTTCTGAGAAGGCATCTGTCTAGTTCTTACGTGAAGATATTTCCTTTTCCAGCTTAGGCTTCAAAGCGCTCCCAATAAACCCTTGCAAATCCTACTAAAGGAGTGTTTCAAAACAGTTCTTTCAAAAGGAACGTTCATGTCTGTGAGTTGAATGCACTCAACGAACAGAAGTTTCTTAGCGTGCTTCTGTATAGTGTTCATGTGAGGATATTTCCTTTTCCAGCATAGGCCTCAAAGCGCTCCAAATATCCACTTGCCGATTCTACAAAAACAGTGTTTCAAAACTGTTCTATCAAAAGGAAGGTTCAACACTATGAGTAGAATGCACTCATCACAAAGGAGTTGCTGAGAATGCTTCTCTCTAGTTTTTATGTGAAGATATTTCCTTTTGTAGCCTAGGCCTCAAAGCGCTCCAAATAGCCCCTTGCAGATTCTACAAAAAGAGGGTTTCAAATCTCTTCTATCAAAAGAAAGGTTCAACTCTGTGAGTGGAATGCACTCATCAGAAAGAAGTTTCTGAGAATGATTCTATCTAGTTTTCATCTGCATGTATTTCCTTTTCCACTAGATGCCGCAATCGCACCAAATATCCACTTGCAGTTTCCACAAAAAGAGTGCTGCAGAACTGCTCCATGAGAAGGAATGTTCAACTCTGTGAGTTCAATCCCCTCATGACATAGAAGTTTCTGGAAATGCTTCTGTCTAGTTGGTATAGGAAGATATTTCCTTTTCCAGCATAAGCCTCAAAGAGCTCCAAATATCCACTTGCGGATTCTGCAAAAACAGTGTTTCAAAACTGGTCGATCCAAAGGAACGTTCAACTCTGTGAGTTGAATGCACTCATCACACAGACGTTTCTGAGAATGCTTCTGTCTAGTTCTTACGTGAAGATATTTCCTTTTCCAGCTTAGGCCTCAAAGCGCTCCAAATAAACACTTGCAGATTCTACAAAAGGAGTGTTTCAAAACTGCTCTATCAAAAGGAAGGTTCAAGTCTGTGAGTTGAATGCACTCATCACAAAGAGGTTTCTGAGAATGCTGCTGTCTAGTTTTTATGTGAAGATATTTCCTTTTCCTCGCATAGACCTCAAATCGCTCCAGATATCCACTTGCAGATTTTACAGAAAGAGTGTTTCCAAACTGCTCTATCTAAAGGCACGTTCAACTCTGTGAGTCGAATGCACGCATTGCGAAGAACTTTCTGAGAATGCTTCTCTCTAGCTTTTAGGTGAAGATATTCCATTTCACAGCATAGGCCTCAAAGTGCTCCAAATAACCACTTGCAGATTTTACAAAAAGAATGTTTCAAAACTGCTCTTTCTAAAGGAAGGTTCAAGTCTGTGAGTTGAATGCACTCAACACAAAGAAGTTTCTGAGAACGCTTCTGTCCAGTTTTCATGTGAAGATATTTCCTTTTCCAGCATAGGCCTCAAACCGCTCCAAATATTCACTTGCAGAGTCTACAAAAAGAGTGTTTCCAAACTTCTCTATCAACTGGTAGGTACAACTCCGTGAGTTGAATGCCCTCATCACCAAGAAGTTTCTGAGAATGCTTCTCTCTAGTTTTGATGGGAAGATATTTCCTTTTCCAACATAGGTCTCATGGTGCTCCGAATAAACACTTGCAGATTCTACAAACTTAGTGTTTCAAAACTGTTCTATGAAAAGGAACGTTCAAGTCTGGGAGTTGAATGAACTCATCACAAAGAAGTTTCTCAGAATGCTTCTGTCTAGTGTTTAGGTGAAGATATTTCATTTCCCAGCATAGGCCTCAAAGCGCTCCAAATATCCACTTGCAGATTCTACAAAAAGAGTGTTTCCAAACTGCTCTTACAAAAGGAAGGTTCAAGTCTGTGAGCTGAACGCACTCATCACAAAGAAGTTTCTGAGAATGCGTCTGTCTAGTTTCTATGTGAAGATATTTCGTTTGCCAGCATAGGCCTCAAATCGCTCCAAACATCCACTAGCAAATTCTACAAAAGGAGTGTTTCAAAAGTGCGCTATCAAAAGGAAGAGTCCACTATGTGAGTTGAATGCATAAAGCACACGGAAGTTTCTGAGAATGCTTCTGTCTAGTTTTTAGGTGAAGATATTTCATTTCCCAGCATAGGCCTCAAAGCGCTCCAAATATCCACTTGCAGATTCTACAAAAAGAGTGTTCCCAAACTGCTCTTTCAAAAGGAAGGTTCAAGTCTGTGAGTTGAGAGCACTCATCACAAAGAAGTTTCTGAGAATGCTTCTGTCTAGTTTTTATATGAAGATCTTTCCTTTTCCAATAGAGGCCTCAAAGCGCTCCAAATAAACACTTGCAGATTCTACAAAAGGAGTGTTTCAAAACAGTTCTACCAAAGGGAACGTTCAAGTCTGTGAGTTGAAGGCATTCATCACACAGAAGTTTCTGAGAATGCTTCTGTCTAGTTTTCAGGTGAAGATATTGCTTTTCCCAGCCTAGGCCTCAAAGCGCTCCAAGTATCCACTTGCAGATTCTACAAAAAGAGAGCTTCATAGCTGCTCTTTCAGAAGGAAGGTTCAAGTCCGTGTGTTGAATGCACTCACCACAAAGAAGTTTCTGAGAATGCATCTGTCTAGTTCTTACGTGAAGATATTTCCTTTTCCAGCTTAGGCTTCAAAGCGCTCCCAATAAACACTTGCAAATCCTACTAAAGGAGTGTTTCAAAACAGTTCTTTCAAAAGGAACGTTCATGTCTGTGAGTTGAATGCACTCAACGAACAGAAGTTTCTTAGCGTGCTTCTGTATAGTGTTCATGTGAGGATATTTCCTTTTCCAGCATAGGCCTCAAAGCGCTCCAAATATCCACTTGCCGATTCTACAAAAACAGTGTTTCAAAACTGTTCTATCAAAAGGAAGGTTCAACACTATGAGTAGAATGCACTCATCACAAAGGAGTTGCTGAGAATGCTTCTCTCTAGTTTTTATGTGAAGATATTTCCTTTTGTAGCCTAGGCCTCAAAGCGCTCCAAATAGCCCCTTGCAGATTCTACAAAAAGAGGGTTTCAAATCTCTTCTATCAAAAGAAAGGTTCAACTCTGTGAGTGGAATGCACTCATCAGAAAGAAGTTTCTGAGAATGATTCTATCTAGTTTTCATCTGCATGTATTTCCTTTTCCACTAGATGCCGCAATCGCACCAAATATCCACTTGCAGTTTCCACAAAAAGAGTGCTGCAGAACTGCTCCATGAGAAGGAATGTTCAACTCTGTGAGTTCAATCCCCTCATGACATAGAAGTTTCTGGAAATGCTTCTGTCTAGTTGGTATAGGAAGATATTTCCTTTTCCAGCATAAGCCTCAAAGAGCTCCAAATATCCACTTGCGGATTCTGCAAAAACAGTGTTTCAAAACTGGTCGATCCAAAGGAACGTTCAACTCTGTGAGTTGAATGCACTCATCACACAGACGTTTCTGAGAATGCTTCTGTCTAGTTCTTACGTGAAGATATTTCCTTTTCCAGCTTAGGCCTCAAAGCGCTCCAAATAAACACTTGCAGATTCTACAAAAGGAGTGTTTCAAAACTGCTCTATCAAAAGGAAGGTTCAAGTCTGTGAGTTGAATGCACTCATCACAAAGAGGTTTCTGAGAATGCTGCTGTCTAGTTTTTATGTGAAGATATTTCCTTTTCCTCGCATAGACCTCAAATCGCTCCAGATATCCACTTGCAGATTTTACAGAAAGAGTGTTTCCAAACTGCTCTATCTAAAGGCACGTTCAACTCTGTGAGTCGAATGCACGCATTGCGAAGAACTTTCTGAGAATGCTTCTCTCTAGCTTTTAGGTGAAGATATTCCATTTCACAGCATAGGCCTCAAAGTGCTCCAAATAACCACTTGCAGATTTTACAAAAAGAATGTTTCAAAACTGCTCTTTCTAAAGGAAGGTTCAAGTCTGTGAGTTGAATGCACTCAACACAAAGAAGTTTCTGAGAACGCTTCTGTCCAGTTTTCATGTGAAGATATTTCCTTTTCCAGCATAGGCCTCAAACCGCTCCAAATATTCACTTGCAGAGTCTACAAAAAGAGTGTTTCCAAACTTCTCTATCAACTGGTAGGTACAACTCCGTGAGTTGAATGCCCTCATCACCAAGAAGTTTCTGAGAATGCTTCTCTCTAGTTTTGATGGGAAGATATTTCCTTTTCCAACATAGGTCTCATGGTGCTCCGAATAAACACTTGCAGATTCTACAAACTTAGTGTTTCAAAACTGTTCTATGAAAAGGAACGTTCAAGTCTGGGAGTTGAATGAACTCATCACAAAGAAGTTTCTCAGAATGCTTCTGTCTAGTGTTTAGGTGAAGATATTTCATTTCCCAGCATAGGCCTCAAAGCGCTCCAAATATCCACTTGCAGATTCTACAAAAAGAGTGTTTCCAAACTGCTCTTACAAAAGGAAGGTTCAAGTCTGTGAGCTGAACGCACTCATCACAAAGAAGTTTCTGAGAATGCGTCTGTCTAGTTTCTATGTGAAGATATTTCGTTTGCCAGCATAGGCCTCAAATCGCTCCAAACATCCACTAGCAAATTCTACAAAAGGAGTGTTTCAAAAGTGCGCTATCAAAAGGAAGAGTCCACTATGTGAGTTGAATGCATAAAGCACACGGAAGTTTCTGAGAATGCTTCTGTCTAGTTTTTAGGTGAAGATATTTCATTTCCCAGCATAGGCCTCAAAGCGCTCCAAATATCCACTTGCAGATTCTACAAAAAGAGTGTTCCCAAACTGCTCTTTCAAAAGGAAGGTTCAAGTCTGTGAGTTGAGAGCACTCATCACAAAGAAGTTTCTGAGAATGCTTCTGTCTAGTTTTTATATGAAGATCTTTCCTTTTCCAATAGAGGCCTCAAAGCGCTCCAAATAAACACTTGCAGATTCTACAAAAGGAGTGTTTCAAAACAGTTCTACCAAAAGGAACGTTCAAGTCTGTGAGTTGAAGGCATTCATCACACAGAAGTTTCTGAGAATGCTTCTGTCTAGTTTTCAGGTGAAGATATTGCTTTTCCCAGCCTAGGCCTCAAAGCGCTCCAAGTATCCACTTGCAGATTCTACAAAAAGAGAGCTTCATAGCTGCTCCTTCAGAAGGAAGGTTCAAGTCCGTGTGTTGAATGCACTCACCACAAAGAAGTTTCTGAGAATGCATCTGTCTAGTTCTTACTTGAAGATATTTCCTTTTCCAGCTTAGGCTTCAAAGCGCTCCCAATAAACACTTGCAAATTCTACTAAAGGAGTGTTTCAAAACAGTTCTTTCAAAAGGAACGTTCATGTCTGTGAGTTGAATGCACTCAACGAACAGAAGTTTCTTAGCGTGCTTCTGTATACTGTTCATGTGAGGATATTTCCTTTTCCAGCATAGGCCTCAAAGCGCTCCAAATATCCACTTGCCGATTCTACAAAAACAGTGTTTCAAAACTGTTCTATCAAAAGGAAGGTTCAACACTATGAGTAGAATGCACTCATCACAAAGGAGTTGCTGAGAATGCTTCTCTCTAGTTTTTATGTGAAGATATTTCCTTTTGTAGCCTAGGCCTCAAAGCGCTCCAAATAGCCACTTGCAGATTCTACAAAAAGAGGGTTTCAAATCTCTTCTATCAAAAGAAAGGTTCAACTCTGTGAGTGGAATGCACTCATCACAAAGAGGTTTCTGAGAATGCTGCTGTCTAGTTTTTATGTGAAGATATTTCCTTTTCCTCGCATAGACCTCAAATCGCTCCAGATATCCACTTGCAGATTTTACAGAAAGAGTGTTTCCAAACTGCTCTATCTAAAGGCACGTTCAACTCTGTGAGTCGAATGCACGCATTGCGAAGAACTTTCTGAGAATGCTTCTCTCTAGCTTTTAGGTGAAGATATTCCATTTCACAGCATAGGCCTCAAAGTGCTCCAAATAACCACTTGCAGATTTTACAAAAAGAATGTTTCAAAACTGCTCTTTCTAAAGGAAGGTTCAAGTCTGTGAGTTGAATGCACTCAACACAAAGAAGTTTCTGAGAACGCTTCTGTCCAGTTTTCATGTGAAGATATTTCCTTTTCCAGCATAGGCCTCAAACCGCTCCAAATATTCACTTGCAGAGTCTACAAAAAGAGTGTTTCCAAACTTCTCTATCAACTGGTAGGTACAACTCCGTGAGTTGAATGCCCTCATCACCAAGAAGTTTCTGAGAATGCTTCTCTCTAGTTTTGATGGGAAGATATTTCCTTTTCCAACATAGGTCTCATGGTGCTCCGAATAAACACTTGCAGATTCTACAAACTTAGTGTTTCAAAACTGTTCTATGAAAAGGAACGTTCAAGTCTGGGAGTTGAATGAACTCATCACAAAGAAGTTTCTCAGAATGCTTCTGTCTAGTGTTTAGGTGAAGATATTTCATTTCCCAGCATAGGCCTCAAAGCGCTCCAAATATCCACTTGCAGATTCTACAAAAAGAGTGTTTCCAAACTGCTCTTACAAAAGGAAGGTTCAAGTCTGTGAGCTGAACGCACTCATCACAAAGAAGTTTCTGAGAATGCGTCTGTCTAGTTTTTATGTGAAGATATTTCGTTTGCCAGCATAGGCCTCAAATCGCTCCAAACATCCACTAGCAAATTCTACAAAAGGAGTGTTTCAAAAGTGCGCTATCAAAAGGAAGAGTCCACTATGTGAGTTGAATGCATAAAGCACACGGAAGTTTCTGAGAATGCTTCTGTCTAGTTTTTAGGTGAAGATATTTCATTTCCCAGCATAGGCCTCAAAGCGCTCCAAATATCCACTTGCAGATTCTACAAAAAGAGTGTTCCCAAACTGCTCTTTCAAAAGGAAGGTTCAAGTCTGTGAGTTGAGAGCACTCATCACAAAGAAGTTTCTGAGAATGCTTCTGTCTAGTTTTTATATGAAGATCTTTCCTTTTCCAATAGAGGCCTCAAAGCGCTCCAAATAAACACTTGCAGATTCTACAAAAGGAGTGTTTCAAAACAGTTCTACCAAAGGGAACGTTCAAGTCTGTGAGTTGAAGGCATTCATCACACAGAAGTTTCTGAGAATGCTTCTGTCTAGTTTTCAGGTGAAGATATTGCTTTTCCCAGCCTAGGCCTCAAAGCGCTCCAAGTATCCACTTGCAGATTCTACAAAAAGAGAGCTTCATAGCTGCTCTTTCAGAAGGAAGGTTCAAGTCCGTGTGTTGAATGCACTCACCACAAAGAAGTTTCTGAGAATGCATCTGTCTAGTTCTTACGTGAAGATATTTCCTTTTCCAGCTTAGGCTTCAAAGCGCTCCCAATAAACACTTGCAAATTCTACTAAAGGAGTGTTTCAAAACAGTTCTTTCAAAAGGAACGTTCATGTCTGTGAGTTGAATGCACTCAACGAACAGAAGTTTCTTAGCGTGCTTCTGTATAGTGTTCATGTGAGGATATTTCCTTTTCCAGCATAGGCCTCAAAGCGCTCCAAATATCCACTTGCCGATTCTACAAAAACAGTGTTTCAAAACTGTTCTATCAAAAGGAAGGTTCAACACTATGAGTAGAATGCACTCATCACAAAGGAGTTGCTGAGAATGCTTCTCTCTAGTTTTTATGTGAAGATATTTCCTTTTGTAGCCTAGGCCTCAAAGCGCTCCAAATAGCCCCTTGCAGATTCTACAAAAAGAGGGTTTCAAATCTCTTCTATCAAAAGAAAGGTTCAACTCTGTGAGTGGAATGCACTCATCAGAAAGAAGTTTCTGAGAATGATTCTATCTAGTTTTCATCTGCATGTATTTCCTTTTCCACTAGATGCCGCAATCGCACCAAATATCCACTTGCAGTTTCCACAAAAAGAGTGCTGCAGAACTGCTCCATGAGAAGGAATGTTCAACTCTGTGAGTTCAATCCCCTCATGACATAGAAGTTTCTGGAAATGCTTCTGTCTAGTTGGTATAGGAAGATATTTCCTTTTCCAGCATAAGCCTCAAAGAGCTCCAAATATCCACTTGCGGATTCTGCAAAAACAGTGTTTCAAAACTGGTCGATCCAAAGGAACGTTCAACTCTGTGAGTTGAATGCACTCATCACACAGACGTTTCTGAGAATGCTTCTGTCTAGTTCTTACGTGAAGATATTTCCTTTTCCAGCTTAGGCCTCAAAGCGCTCCAAATAAACACTTGCAGATTCTACAAAAGGAGTGTTTCAAAACTGCTCTATCAAAAGGAAGGTTCAAGTCTGTGAGTTGAATGCACTCATCACAAAGAGGTTTCTGAGAATGCTGCTGTCTAGTTTTTATGTGAAGATATTTCCTTTTCCTCGCATAGACCTCAAATCGCTCCAGATATCCACTTGCAGATTTTACAGAAAGAGTGTTTCCAAACTGCTCTATCTAAAGGCACGTTCAACTCTGTGAGTCGAATGCACGCATTGCGAAGAACTTTCTGAGAATGCTTCTCTCTAGCTTTTAGGTGAAGATATTCCATTTCACAGCATAGGCCTCAAAGTGCTCCAAATAACCACTTGCAGATTTTACAAAAAGAATGTTTCAAAACTGCTCTTTCTAAAGGAAGGTTCAAGTCTGTGAGTTGAATGCACTCAACACAAAGAAGTTTCTGAGAACGCTTCTGTCCAGTTTTCATGTGAAGATATTTCCTTTTCCAGCATAGGCCTCAAACCGCTCCAAATATTCACTTGCAGAGTCTACAAAAAGAGTGTTTCCAAACTTCTCTATCAACTGGTAGGTACAACTCCGTGAGTTGAATGCCCTCATCACCAAGAAGTTTCTGAGAATGCTTCTCTCTAGTTTTGATGGGAAGATATTTCCTTTTCCAACATAGGTCTCATGGTGCTCCGAATAAACACTTGCAGATTCTACAAACTTAGTGTTTCAAAACTGTTCTATGAAAAGGAACGTTCAAGTCTGGGAGTTGAATGAACTCATCACAAAGAAGTTTCTCAGAATGCTTCTGTCTAGTGTTTAGGTGAAGATATTTCATTTCCCAGCATAGGCCTCAAAGCGCTCCAAATATCCACTTGCAGATTCTACAAAAAGAGTGTTTCCAAACTGCTCTTACAAAAGGAAGGTTCAAGTCTGTGAGCTGAACGCACTCATCACAAAGAAGTTTCTGAGAATGCGTCTGTCTAGTTTCTATGTGAAGATATTTCGTTTGCCAGCATAGGCCTCAAATCGCTCCAAACATCCACTAGCAAATTCTACAAAAGGAGTGTTTCAAAAGTGCGCTATCAAAAGGAAGAGTCCACTATGTGAGTTGAATGCATAAAGCACACGGAAGTTTCTGAGAATGCTTCTGTCTAGTTTTTAGGTGAAGATATTTCATTTCCCAGCATAGGCCTCAAAGCGCTCCAAATATCCACTTGCAGATTCTACAAAAAGAGTGTTCCCAAACTGCTCTTTCAAAAGGAAGGTTCAAGTCTGTGAGTTGAGAGCACTCATCACAAAGAAGTTTCTGAGAATGCTTCTGTCTAGTTTTTATATGAAGATCTTTCCTTTTCCAATAGAGGCCTCAAAGCGCTCCAAATAAACACTTGCAGATTCTACAAAAGGAGTGTTTCAAAACAGTTCTACCAAAAGGAACGTTCAAGTCTGTGAGTTGAAGGCATTCATCACACAGAAGTTTCTGAGAATGCTTCTGTCTAGTTTTCAGGTGAAGATATTGCTTTTCCCAGCCTAGGCCTCAAAGCGCTCCAAGTATCCACTTGCAGATTCTACAAAAAGAGAGCTTCATAGCTGCTCTTTCAGAAGGAAGGTTCAAGTCCGTGTGTTGAATGCACTCACCACAAAGAAGTTTCTGAGAATGCATCTGTCTAGTTCTTACGTGAAGATATTTCCTTTTCCAGCTTAGGCTTCAAAGCGCTCCCAATAAACCCTTGCAAATTCTACTAAAGGAGTGTTTCAAAACAGTTCTTTCAAAAGGAACGTTCATGTCTGTGAGTTGAATGCACTCAACGAACAGAAGTTTCTTAGCGTGCTTCTGTATAGTGTTCATGTGAGGATATTTCCTTTTCCAGCATAGGCCTCAAAGCGCTCCAAATATCCACTTGCCGATTCTACAAAAACAGTGTTTCAAAACTGTTCTATCAAAAGGAAGGTTCAACACTATGAGTAGAATGCACTCATCACAAAGGAGTTGCTGAGAATGCTTCTCTCTAGTTTTTATGTGAAGATATTTCCTTTTGTAGCCTAGGCCTCAAAGCGCTCCAAATAGCCACTTGCAGATTCTACAAAAAGAGGGTTTCAAATCTCTTCTATCAAAAGAAAGGTTCAACTCTGTGAGTGGAATGCACTCATCAGAAAGAAGTTTCTGAGAATGATTCTATCTAGTTTTCATCTGCATGTATTTCCTTTTCCACTAGATGCCGCAATCGCACCAAATATCCACTTGCAGTTTCCACAAAAAGAGTGCTGCAGAACTGCTCCATGAGAAGGAATGTTCAACTCTGTGAGTTCAATCCCCTCATGACATAGAAGTTTCTGGAAATGCTTCTGTCTAGTTGGTATAGGAAGATATTTCCTTTTCCAGCATAAGCCTCAAAGAGCTCCAAATATCCACTTGCGGATTCTGCAAAAACAGTGTTTCAAAACTGGTCGATCCAAAGGAACGTTCAACTCTGTGAGTTGAATGCACTCATCACACAGACGTTTCTGAGAATGCTTCTGTCTAGTTCTTACGTGAAGATATTTCCTTTTCCAGCTTAGGCCTCAAAGCGCTCCAAATAAACACTTGCAGATTCTACAAAAGGAGTGTTTCAAAACTGCTCTATCAAAAGGAAGGTTCAAGTCTGTGAGTTGAATGCACTCATCACAAAGAGGTTTCTGAGAATGCTGCTGTCTAGTTTTTATGTGAAGATATTTCCTTTTCCTCGCATAGACCTCAAATCGCTCCAGATATCCACTTGCAGATTTTACAGAAAGAGTGTTTCCAAACTGCTCTATCTAAAGGCACGTTCAACTCTGTGAGTCGAATGCACGCATTGCGAAGAACTTTCTGAGAATGCTTCTCTCTAGCTTTTAGGTGAAGATATTCCATTTCACAGCATAGGCCTCAAAGTGCTCCAAATAACCACTTGCAGATTTTACAAAAAGAATGTTTCAAAACTGCTCTTTCTAAAGGAAGGTTCAAGTCTGTGAGTTGAATGCACTCAACACAAAGAAGTTTCTGAGAACGCTTCTGTCCAGTTTTCATGTGAAGATATTTCCTTTTCCAGCATAGGCCTCAAACCGCTCCAAATATTCACTTGCAGAGTCTACAAAAAGAGTGTTTCCAAACTTCTCTATCAACTGGTAGGTACAACTCCGTGAGTTGAATGCCCTCATCACCAAGAAGTTTCTGAGAATGCTTCTCTCTAGTTTTGATGGGAAGATATTTCCTTTTCCAACATAGGTCTCATGGTGCTCCGAATAAACACTTGCAGATTCTACAAACTTAGTGTTTCAAAACTGTTCTATGAAAAGGAACGTTCAAGTCTGGGAGTTGAATGAACTCATCACAAAGAAGTTTCTCAGAATGCTTCTGTCTAGTGTTTAGGTGAAGATATTTCATTTCCCAGCATAGGCCTCAAAGCGCTCCAAATATCCACTTGCAGATTCTACAAAAAGAGTGTTTCCAAACTGCTCTTACAAAAGGAAGGTTCAAGTCTGTGAGCTGAACGCACTCATCACAAAGAAGTTTCTGAGAATGCGTCTGTCTAGTTTTTATGTGAAGATATTTCGTTTGCCAGCATAGGCCTCAAATCGCTCCAAACATCCACTAGCAAATTCTACAAAAGGAGTGTTTCAAAAGTGCGCTATCAAAAGGAAGAGTCCACTATGTGAGTTGAATGCATAAAGCACACGGAAGTTTCTGAGAATGCTTCTGTCTAGTTTTTAGGTGAAGATATTTCATTTCCCAGCATAGGCCTCAAAGCGCTCCAAATATCCACTTGCAGATTCTACAAAAAGAGTGTTTCCAAACTGCTCTTTCAAAAGGAAGGTTCAAGTCTGTGAGTTGAGAGCACTCATCACAAAGAAGTTTCTGAGAATGCTTCTGTCTAGTTTTTATATGAAGATCTTTCCTTTTCCAATAGAGGCCTCAAAGCGCTCCAAATAAACACTTGCAGATTCTACAAAAGGAGTGTTTCAAAACAGTTCTACCAAAAGGAACGTTCAAGTCTGTGAGTTGAAGGCATTCATCACACAGAAGTTTCTGAGAATGCTTCTGTCTAGTTTTCAGGTGAAGATATTGCTTTTCCCAGCCTAGGCCTCAAAGCGCTCCAAGTATCCACTTGCAGATTCTACAAAAAGAGAGCTTCATAGCTGCTCCTTCAGAAGGAAGGTTCAAGTCCGTGTGTTGAATGCACTCACCACAAAGAAGTTTCTGAGAATGCATCTGTCTAGTTCTTACTTGAAGATATTTCCTTTTCCAGCTTAGGCTTCAAAGCGCTCCCAATAAACACTTGCAAATTCTACTAAAGGAGTGTTTCAAAACAGTTCTTTCAAAAGGAACGTTCATGTCTGTGAGTTGAATGCACTCAACGAACAGAAGTTTCTTAGCGTGCTTCTGTATACTGTTCATGTGAGGATATTTCCTTTTCCAGCATAGGCCTCAAAGCGCTCCAAATATCCACTTGCCGATTCTACAAAAACAGTGTTTCAAAACTGTTCTATCAAAAGGAAGGTTCAACACTATGAGTAGAATGCACTCATCACAAAGGAGTTGCTGAGAATGCTTCTCTCTAGTTTTTATGTGAAGATATTTCCTTTTGTAGCCTAGGCCTCAAAGCGCTCCAAATAGCCACTTGCAGATTCTACAAAAAGAGGGTTTCAAATCTCTTCTATCAAAAGAAAGGTTCAACTCTGTGAGTGGAATGCACTCATCACAAAGAGGTTTCTGAGAATGCTGCTGTCTAGTTTTTATGTGAAGATATTTCCTTTTCCTCGCATAGACCTCAAATCGCTCCAGATATCCACTTGCAGATTTTACAGAAAGAGTGTTTCCAAACTGCTCTATCTAAAGGCACGTTCAACTCTGTGAGTCGAATGCACGCATTGCGAAGAACTTTCTGAGAATGCTTCTCTCTAGCTTTTAGGTGAAGATATTCCATTTCACAGCATAGGCCTCAAAGTGCTCCAAATAACCACTTGCAGATTTTACAAAAAGAATGTTTCAAAACTGCTCTTTCTAAAGGAAGGTTCAAGTCTGTGAGTTGAATGCACTCAACACAAAGAAGTTTCTGAGAACGCTTCTGTCCAGTTTTCATGTGAAGATATTTCCTTTTCCAGCATAGGCCTCAAACCGCTCCAAATATTCACTTGCAGAGTCTACAAAAAGAGTGTTTCCAAACTTCTCTATCAACTGGTAGGTACAACTCCGTGAGTTGAATGCCCTCATCACCAAGAAGTTTCTGAGAATGCTTCTCTCTAGTTTTGATGGGAAGATATTTCCTTTTCCAACATAGGTCTCATGGTGCTCCGAATAAACACTTGCAGATTCTACAAACTTAGTGTTTCAAAACTGTTCTATGAAAAGGAACGTTCAAGTCTGGGAGTTGAATGAACTCATCACAAAGAAGTTTCTCAGAATGCTTCTGTCTAGTGTTTAGGTGAAGATATTTCATTTCCCAGCATAGGCCTCAAAGCGCTCCAAATATCCACTTGCAGATTCTACAAAAAGAGTGTTTCCAAACTGCTCTTACAAAAGGAAGGTTCAAGTCTGTGAGCTGAACGCACTCATCACAAAGAAGTTTCTGAGAATGCGTCTGTCTAGTTTCTATGTGAAGATATTTCGTTTGCCAGCATAGGCCTCAAATCGCTCCAAACATCCACTAGCAAATTCTACAAAAGGAGTGTTTCAAAAGTGCGCTATCAAAAGGAAGAGTCCACTATGTGAGTTGAATGCATAAAGCACACGGAAGTTTCTGAGAATGCTTCTGTCTAGTTTTTAGGTGAAGATATTTCATTTCCCAGCATAGGCCTCAAAGCGCTCCAAATATCCACTTGCAGATTCTACAAAAAGAGTGTTCCCAAACTGCTCTTTCAAAAGGAAGGTTCAAGTCTGTGAGTTGAGAGCACTCATCACAAAGAAGTTTCTGAGAATGCTTCTGTCTAGTTTTTATATGAAGATCTTTCCTTTTCCAATAGAGGCCTCAAAGCGCTCCAAATAAACACTTGCAGATTCTACAAAAGGAGTGTTTCAAAACAGTTCTACCAAAAGGAACGTTCAAGTCTGTGAGTTGAAGGCATTCATCACACAGAAGTTTCTGAGAATGCTTCTGTCTAGTTTTCAGGTGAAGATATTGCTTTTCCCAGCCTAGGCCTCAAAGCGCTCCAAGTATCCACTTGCAGATTCTACAAAAAGAGAGCTTCATAGCTGCTCTTTCAGAAGGAAGGTTCAAGTCCGTGTGTTGAATGCACTCACCACAAAGAAGTTTCTGAGAATGCATCTGTCTAGTTCTTACGTGAAGATATTTCCTTTTCCAGCTTAGGCTTCAAAGCGCTCCCAATAAACCCTTGCAAATTCTACTAAAGGAGTGTTTCAAAACAGTTCTTTCAAAAGGAACGTTCATGTCTGTGAGTTGAATGCACTCAACGAACAGAAGTTTCTTAGCGTGCTTCTGTATAGTGTTCATGTGAGGATATTTCCTTTTCCAGCATAGGCCTCAAAGCGCTCCAAATATCCACTTGCCGATTCTACAAAAACAGTGTTTCAAAACTGTTCTATCAAAAGGAAGGTTCAACACTATGAGTAGAATGCACTCATCACAAAGGAGTTGCTGAGAATGCTTCTCTCTAGTTTTTATGTGAAGATATTTCCTTTTGTAGCCTAGGCCTCAAAGCGCTCCAAATAGCCACTTGCAGATTCTACAAAAAGAGGGTTTCAAATCTCTTCTATCAAAAGAAAGGTTCAACTCTGTGAGTGGAATGCACTCATCAGAAAGAAGTTTCTGAGAATGATTCTATCTAGTTTTCATCTGCATGTATTTCCTTTTCCACTAGATGCCGCAATCGCACCAAATATCCACTTGCAGTTTCCACAAAAAGAGTGCTGCAGAACTGCTCCATGAGAAGGAATGTTCAACTCTGTGAGTTCAATCCCCTCATGACATAGAAGTTTCTGGAAATGCTTCTGTCTAGTTGGTATAGGAAGATATTTCCTTTTCCAGCATAAGCCTCAAAGAGCTCCAAATATCCACTTGCGGATTCTGCAAAAACAGTGTTTCAAAACTGGTCGATCCAAAGGAACGTTCAACTCTGTGAGTTGAATGCACTCATCACACAGACGTTTCTGAGAATGCTTCTGTCTAGTTCTTACGTGAAGATATTTCCTTTTCCAGCTTAGGCCTCAAAGCGCTCCAAATAAACACTTGCAGATTCTACAAAAGGAGTGTTTCAAAACTGCTCTATCAAAAGGAAGGTTCAAGTCTGTGAGTTGAATGCACTCATCACAAAGAGGTTTCTGAGAATGCTGCTGTCTAGTTTTTATGTGAAGATATTTCCTTTTCCTCGCATAGACCTCAAATCGCTCCAGATATCCACTTGCAGATTTTACAGAAAGAGTGTTTCCAAACTGCTCTATCTAAAGGCACGTTCAACTCTGTGAGTCGAATGCACGCATTGCGAAGAACTTTCTGAGAATGCTTCTCTCTAGCTTTTAGGTGAAGATATTCCATTTCACAGCATAGGCCTCAAAGTGCTCCAAATAACCACTTGCAGATTTTACAAAAAGAATGTTTCAAAACTGCTCTTTCTAAAGGAAGGTTCAAGTCTGTGAGTTGAATGCACTCAACACAAAGAAGTTTCTGAGAACGCTTCTGTCCAGTTTTCATGTGAAGATATTTCCTTTTCCAGCATAGGCCTCAAACCGCTCCAAATATTCACTTGCAGAGTCTACAAAAAGAGTGTTTCCAAACTTCTCTATCAACTGGTAGGTACAACTCCGTGAGTTGAATGCCCTCATCACCAAGAAGTTTCTGAGAATGCTTCTCTCTAGTTTTGATGGGAAGATATTTCCTTTTCCAACATAGGTCTCATGGTGCTCCGAATAAACACTTGCAGATTCTACAAACTTAGTGTTTCAAAACTGTTCTATGAAAAGGAACGTTCAAGTCTGGGAGTTGAATGAACTCATCACAAAGAAGTTTCTCAGAATGCTTCTGTCTAGTGTTTAGGTGAAGATATTTCATTTCCCAGCATAGGCCTCAAAGCGCTCCAAATATCCACTTGCAGATTCTACAAAAAGAGTGTTTCCAAACTGCTCTTACAAAAGGAAGGTTCAAGTCTGTGAGCTGAACGCACTCATCACAAAGAAGTTTCTGAGAATGCGTCTGTCTAGTTTTTATGTGAAGATATTTCGTTTGCCAGCATAGGCCTCAAATCGCTCCAAACATCCACTAGCAAATTCTACAAAAGGAGTGTTTCAAAAGTGCGCTATCAAAAGGAAGAGTCCACTATGTGAGTTGAATGCATAAAGCACACGGAAGTTTCTGAGAATGCTTCTGTCTAGTTTTTAGGTGAAGATATTTCATTTCCCAGCATAGGCCTCAAAGCGCTCCAAATATCCACTTGCAGATTCTACAAAAAGAGTGTTTCCAAACTGCTCTTTCAAAAGGAAGGTTCAAGTCTGTGAGTTGAGAGCACTCATCACAAAGAAGTTTCTGAGAATGCTTCTGTCTAGTTTTTATATGAAGATCTTTCCTTTTCCAATAGAGGCCTCAAAGCGCTCCAAATAAACACTTGCAGATTCTACAAAAGGAGTGTTTCAAAACAGTTCTACCAAAAGGAACGTTCAAGTCTGTGAGTTGAAGGCATTCATCACACAGAAGTTTCTGAGAATGCTTCTGTCTAGTTTTCAGGTGAAGATATTGCTTTTCCCAGCCTAGGCCTCAAAGCGCTCCAAGTATCCACTTGCAGATTCTACAAAAAGAGAGCTTCATAGCTGCTCCTTCAGAAGGAAGGTTCAAGTCCGTGTGTTGAATGCACTCACCACAAAGAAGTTTCTGAGAATGCATCTGTCTAGTTCTTACTTGAAGATATTTCCTTTTCCAGCTTAGGCTTCAAAGCGCTCCCAATAAACACTTGCAAATTCTACTAAAGGAGTGTTTCAAAACAGTTCTTTCAAAAGGAACGTTCATGTCTGTGAGTTGAATGCACTCAACGAACAGAAGTTTCTTAGCGTGCTTCTGTATACTGTTCATGTGAGGATATTTCCTTTTCCAGCATAGGCCTCAAAGCGCTCCAAATATCCACTTGCCGATTCTACAAAAACAGTGTTTCAAAACTGTTCTATCAAAAGGAAGGTTCAACACTATGAGTAGAATGCACTCATCACAAAGGAGTTGCTGAGAATGCTTCTCTCTAGTTTTTATGTGAAGATATTTCCTTTTGTAGCCTAGGCCTCAAAGCGCTCCAAATAGCCACTTGCAGATTCTACAAAAAGAGGGTTTCAAATCTCTTCTATCAAAAGAAAGGTTCAACTCTGTGAGTGGAATGCACTCATCACAAAGAGGTTTCTGAGAATGCTGCTGTCTAGTTTTTATGTGAAGATATTTCCTTTTCCTCGCATAGACCTCAAATCGCTCCAGATATCCACTTGCAGATTTTACAGAAAGAGTGTTTCCAAACTGCTCTATCTAAAGGCACGTTCAACTCTGTGAGTCGAATGCACGCATTGCGAAGAACTTTCTGAGAATGCTTCTCTCTAGCTTTTAGGTGAAGATATTCCATTTCACAGCATAGGCCTCAAAGTGCTCCAAATAACCACTTGCAGATTTTACAAAAAGAATGTTTCAAAACTGCTCTTTCTAAAGGAAGGTTCAAGTCTGTGAGTTGAATGCACTCAACACAAAGAAGTTTCTGAGAACGCTTCTGTCCAGTTTTCATGTGAAGATATTTCCTTTTCCAGCATAGGCCTCAAACCGCTCCAAATATTCACTTGCAGAGTCTACAAAAAGAGTGTTTCCAAACTTCTCTATCAACTGGTAGGTACAACTCCGTGAGTTGAATGCCCTCATCACCAAGAAGTTTCTGAGAATGCTTCTCTCTAGTTTTGATGGGAAGATATTTCCTTTTCCAACATAGGTCTCATGGTGCTCCGAATAAACACTTGCAGATTCTACAAACTTAGTGTTTCAAAACTGTTCTATGAAAAGGAACGTTCAAGTCTGGGAGTTGAATGAACTCATCACAAAGAAGTTTCTCAGAATGCTTCTGTCTAGTGTTTAGGTGAAGATATTTCATTTCCCAGCATAGGCCTCAAAGCGCTCCAAATATCCACTTGCAGATTCTACAAAAAGAGTGTTTCCAAACTGCTCTTACAAAAGGAAGGTTCAAGTCTGTGAGCTGAACGCACTCATCACAAAGAAGTTTCTGAGAATGCGTCTGTCTAGTTTTTATGTGAAGATATTTCGTTTGCCAGCATAGGCCTCAAATCGCTCCAAACATCCACTAGCAAATTCTACAAAAGGAGTGTTTCAAAAGTGCGCTATCAAAAGGAAGAGTCCACTATGTGAGTTGAATGCATAAAGCACACGGAAGTTTCTGAGAATGCTTCTGTCTAGTTTTTAGGTGAAGATATTTCATTTCCCAGCATAGGCCTCAAAGCGCTCCAAATATCCACTTGCAGATTCTACAAAAAGAGTGTTCCCAAACTGCTCTTTCAAAAGGAAGGTTCAAGTCTGTGAGTTGAGAGCACTCATCACAAAGAAGTTTCTGAGAATGCTTCTGTCTAGTTTTTATATGAAGATCTTTCCTTTTCCAATAGAGGCCTCAAAGCGCTCCAAATAAACACTTGCAGATTCTACAAAAGGAGTGTTTCAAAACAGTTCTACCAAAGGGAACGTTCAAGTCTGTGAGTTGAAGGCATTCATCACACAGAAGTTTCTGAGAATGCTTCTGTCTAGTTTTCAGGTGAAGATATTGCTTTTCCCAGCCTAGGCCTCAAAGCGCTCCAAGTATCCACTTGCAGATTCTACAAAAAGAGAGCTTCATAGCTGCTCTTTCAGAAGGAAGGTTCAAGTCCGTGTGTTGAATGCACTCACCACAAAGAAGTTTCTGAGAATGCATCTGTCTAGTTCTTACGTGAAGATATTTCCTTTTCCAGCTTAGGCTTCAAAGCGCTCCCAATAAACACTTGCAAATTCTACTAAAGGAGTGTTTCAAAACAGTTCTTTCAAAAGGAACGTTCATGTCTGTGAGTTGAATGCACTCAACGAACAGAAGTTTCTTAGCGTGCTTCTGTATAGTGTTCATGTGAGGATATTTCCTTTTCCAGCATAGGCCTCAAAGCGCTCCAAATATCCACTTGCCGATTCTACAAAAACAGTGTTTCAAAACTGTTCTATCAAAAGGAAGGTTCAACACTATGAGTAGAATGCACTCATCACAAAGGAGTTGCTGAGAATGCTTCTCTCTAGTTTTTATGTGAAGATATTTCCTTTTGTAGCCTAGGCCTCAAAGCGCTCCAAATAGCCCCTTGCAGATTCTACAAAAAGAGGGTTTCAAATCTCTTCTATCAAAAGAAAGGTTCAACTCTGTGAGTGGAATGCACTCATCAGAAAGAAGTTTCTGAGAATGATTCTATCTAGTTTTCATCTGCATGTATTTCCTTTTCCACTAGATGCCGCAATCGCACCAAATATCCACTTGCAGTTTCCACAAAAAGAGTGCTGCAGAACTGCTCCATGAGAAGGAATGTTCAACTCTGTGAGTTCAATCCCCTCATGACATAGAAGTTTCTGGAAATGCTTCTGTCTAGTTGGTATAGGAAGATATTTCCTTTTCCAGCATAAGCCTCAAAGAGCTCCAAATATCCACTTGCGGATTCTGCAAAAACAGTGTTTCAAAACTGGTCGATCCAAAGGAACGTTCAACTCTGTGAGTTGAATGCACTCATCACACAGACGTTTCTGAGAATGCTTCTGTCTAGTTCTTCCGTGAAGATATTTCCTTTTCCAGCTTAGGCCTCAAAGCGCTCCAAATAAACACTTGCAGATTCTACAAAAGGAGTGTTTCAAAACTGCTCTATCAAAAGGAAGGTTCAAGTCTGTGAGTTGAATGCACTCATCACAAAGAGGTTTCTGAGAATGCTGCTGTCTAGTTTTTATGTGAAGATATTTCCTTTTCCTCGCATAGACCTCAAATCGCTCCAGATATCCACTTGCAGATTTTACAGAAAGAGTGTTTCCAAACTGCTCTATCTAAAGGCACGTTCAACTCTGTGAGTCGAATGCACGCATTGCGAAGAACTTTCTGAGAATGCTTCTCTCTAGCTTTTAGGTGAAGATATTCCATTTCACAGCATAGGCCTCAAAGTGCTCCAAATAACCACTTGCAGATTTTACAAAAAGAATGTTTCAAAACTGCTCTTTCTAAAGGAAGGTTCAAGTCTGTGAGTTGAATGCACTCAACACAAAGAAGTTTCTGAGAACGCTTCTGTCCAGTTTTCATGTGAAGATATTTCCTTTTCCAGCATAGGCCTCAAACCGCTCCAAATATTCACTTGCAGAGTCTACAAAAAGAGTGTTTCCAAACTTCTCTATCAACTGGTAGGTACAACTCCGTGAGTTGAATGCCCTCATCACCAAGAAGTTTCTGAGAATGCTTCTCTCTAGTTTTGATGGGAAGATATTTCCTTTTCCAACATAGGTCTCATGGTGCTCCGAATAAACACTTGCAGATTCTACAAACTTAGTGTTTCAAAACTGTTCTATGAAAAGGAACGTTCAAGTCTGGGAGTTGAATGAACTCATCACAAAGAAGTTTCTCAGAATGCTTCTGTCTAGTGTTTAGGTGAAGATATTTCATTTCCCAGCATAGGCCTCAAAGCGCTCCAAATATCCACTTGCAGATTCTACAAAAAGAGTGTTTCCAAACTGCTCTTACAAAAGGAAGGTTCAAGTCTGTGAGCTGAACGCACTCATCACAAAGAAGTTTCTGAGAATGCGTCTGTCTAGTTTTTATGTGAAGATATTTCGTTTGCCAGCATAGGCCTCAAATCGCTCCAAACATCCACTAGCAAATTCTACAAAAGGAGTGTTTCAAAAGTGCGCTATCAAAAGGAAGAGTCCACTATGTGAGTTGAATGCATAAAGCACACGGAAGTTTCTGAGAATGCTTCTGTCTAGTTTTTAGGTGAAGATATTTCATTTCCCAGCATAGGCCTCAAAGCGCTCCAAATATCCACTTGCAGATTCTACAAAAAGAGTGTTCCCAAACTGCTCTTTCAAAAGGAAGGTTCAAGTCTGTGAGTTGAGAGCACTCATCACAAAGAAGTTTCTGAGAATGCTTCTGTCTAGTTTTTATATGAAGATCTTTCCTTTTCCAATAGAGGCCTCAAAGCGCTCCAAATAAACACTTGCAGATTCTACAAAAGGAGTGTTTCAAAACAGTTCTACCAAAGGGAACGTTCAAGTCTGTGAGTTGAAGGCATTCATCACACAGAAGTTTCTGAGAATGCTTCTGTCTAGTTTTCAGGTGAAGATATTGCTTTTCCCAGCCTAGGCCTCAAAGCGCTCCAAGTATCCACTTGCAGATTCTACAAAAAGAGAGCTTCATAGCTGCTCTTTCAGAAGGAAGGTTCAAGTCCGTGTGTTGAATGCACTCACCACAAAGAAGTTTCTGAGAATGCATCTGTCTAGTTCTTACGTGAAGATATTTCCTTTTCCAGCTTAGGCTTCAAAGCGCTCCCAATAAACACTTGCAAATTCTACTAAAGGAGTGTTTCAAAACAGTTCTTTCAAAAGGAACGTTCATGTCTGTGAGTTGAATGCACTCAACGAACAGAAGTTTCTTAGCGTGCTTCTGTATAGTGTTCATGTGAGGATATTTCCTTTTCCAGCATAGGCCTCAAAGCGCTCCAAATATCCACTTGCCGATTCTACAAAAACAGTGTTTCAAAACTGTTCTATCAAAAGGAAGGTTCAACACTATGAGTAGAATGCACTCATCACAAAGGAGTTGCTGAGAATGCTTCTCTCTAGTTTTTATGTGAAGATATTTCCTTTTGTAGCCTAGGCCTCAAAGCGCTCCAAATAGCCACTTGCAGATTCTACAAAAAGAGGGTTTCAAATCTCTTCTATCAAAAGAAAGGTTCAACTCTGTGAGTGGAATGCACTCATCAGAAAGAAGTTTCTGAGAATGATTCTATCTAGTTTTCATCTGCATGTATTTCCTTTTCCACTAGATGCCGCAATCGCACCAAATATCCACTTGCAGTTTCCACAAAAAGAGTGCTGCAGAACTGCTCCATGAGAAGGAATGTTCAACTCTGTGAGTTCAATCCCCTCATGACATAGAAGTTTCTGGAAATGCTTCTGTCTAGTTGGTATAGGAAGATATTTCCTTTTCCAGCATAAGCCTCAAAGAGCTCCAAATATCCACTTGCGGATTCTGCAAAAACAGTGTTTCAAAACTGGTCGATCCAAAGGAACGTTCAACTCTGTGAGTTGAATGCACTCATCACACAGACGTTTCTGAGAATGCTTCTGTCTAGTTCTTACGTGAAGATATTTCCTTTTCCAGCTTAGGCCTCAAAGCGCTCCAAATAAACACTTGCAGATTCTACAAAAGGAGTGTTTCAAAACTGCTCTATCAAAAGGAAGGTTCAAGTCTGTGAGTTGAATGCACTCATCACAAAGAGGTTTCTGAGAATGCTGCTGTCTAGTTTTTATGTGAAGATATTTCCTTTTCCTCGCATAGACCTCAAATCGCTCCAGATATCCACTTGCAGATTTTACAGAAAGAGTGTTTCCAAACTGCTCTATCTAAAGGCACGTTCAACTCTGTGAGTCGAATGCACGCATTGCGAAGAACTTTCTGAGAATGCTTCTCTCTAGCTTTTAGGTGAAGATATTCCATTTCACAGCATAGGCCTCAAAGTGCTCCAAATAACCACTTGCAGATTTTACAAAAAGAATGTTTCAAAACTGCTCTTTCTAAAGGAAGGTTCAAGTCTGTGAGTTGAATGCACTCAACACAAAGAAGTTTCTGAGAACGCTTCTGTCCAGTTTTCATGTGAAGATATTTCCTTTTCCAGCATAGGCCTCAAACCGCTCCAAATATTCACTTGCAGAGTCTACAAAAAGAGTGTTTCCAAACTTCTCTATCAACTGGTAGGTACAACTCCGTGAGTTGAATGCCCTCATCACCAAGAAGTTTCTGAGAATGCTTCTCTCTAGTTTTGATGGGAAGATATTTCCTTTTCCAACATAGGTCTCATGGTGCTCCGAATAAACACTTGCAGATTCTACAAACTTAGTGTTTCAAAACTGTTCTATGAAAAGGAACGTTCAAGTCTGGGAGTTGAATGAACTCATCACAAAGAAGTTTCTCAGAATGCTTCTGTCTAGTGTTTAGGTGAAGATATTTCATTTCCCAGCATAGGCCTCAAAGCGCTCCAAATATCCACTTGCAGATTCTACAAAAAGAGTGTTTCCAAACTGCTCTTACAAAAGGAAGGTTCAAGTCTGTGAGCTGAACGCACTCATCACAAAGAAGTTTCTGAGAATGCGTCTGTCTAGTTTCTATGTGAAGATATTTCGTTTGCCAGCATAGGCCTCAAATCGCTCCAAACATCCACAAGCAAATTCTACAAAAGGAGTGTTTCAAAAGTGCGCTATCAAAAGGAAGAGTCCACTATGTGAGTTGAATGCATAAAGCACACGGAAGTTTCTGAGAATGCTTCTGTCTAGTTTTTAGGTGAAGATATTTCATTTCCCAGCATAGGCCTCAAAGCGCTCCAAATATCCACTTGCAGATTCTACAAAAAGAGTGTTCCCAAACTGCTCTTTCAAAAGGAAGGTTCAAGTCTGTGAGTTGAGAGCACTCATCACAAAGAAGTTTCTGAGAATGCTTCTGTCTAGTTTTTATATGAAGATCTTTCCTTTTCCAATAGAGGCCTCAAAGCGCTCCAAATAAACACTTGCAGATTCTACAAAAGGAGTGTTTCAAAACAGTTCTACCAAAAGGAACGTTCAAGTCTGTGAGTTGAAGGCATTCATCACACAGAAGTTTCTGAGAATGCTTCTGTCTAGTTTTCAGGTGAAGATATTGCTTTTCCCAGCCTAGGCCTCAAAGCGCTCCAAGTATCCACTTGCAGATTCTACAAAAAGAGAGCTTCATAGCTGCTCTTTCAGAAGGAAGGTTCAAGTCCGTGTGTTGAATGCACTCACCACAAAGAAGTTTCTGAGAATGCATCTGTCTAGTTCTTACGTGAAGATATTTCCTTTTCCAGCTTAGGCTTCAAAGCGCTCCCAATAAACACTTGCAAATTCTACTAAAGGAGTGTTTCAAAACAGTTCTTTCAAAAGGAACGTTCATGTCTGTGAGTTGAATGCACTCAACGAACAGAAGTTTCTTAGCGTGCTTCTGTATAGTGTTCATGTGAGGATATTTCCTTTTCCAGCATAGGCCTCAAAGCGCTCCAAATATCCACTTGCCGATTCTACAAAAACAGTGTTTCAAAACTGTTCTATCAAAAGGAAGGTTCAACACTATGAGTAGAATGCACTCATCACAAAGGAGTTGCTGAGAATGCTTCTCTCTAGTTTTTATGTGAAGATATTTCCTTTTGTAGCCTAGGCCTCAAAGCGCTCCAAATAGCCCCTTGCAGATTCTACAAAAAGAGGGTTTCAAATCTCTTCTATCAAAAGAAAGGTTCAACTCTGTGAGTGGAATGCACTCATCAGAAAGAAGTTTCTGAGAATGATTCTATCTAGTTTTCATCTGCATGTATTTCCTTTTCCACTAGATGCCGCAATCGCACCAAATATCCACTTGCAGTTTCCACAAAAAGAGTGCTGCAGAACTGCTCCATGAGAAGGAATGTTCAACTCTGTGAGTTCAATCCCCTCATGACATAGAAGTTTCTGGAAATGCTTCTGTCTAGTTGGTATAGGAAGATATTTCCTTTTCCAGCATAAGCCTCAAAGAGCTCCAAATATCCACTTGCGGATTCTGCAAAAACAGTGTTTCAAAACTGGTCGATCAAAAGGAACGTTCAACTCTGTGAGTTGAATGCACTCATCACACAGACGTTTCTGAGAATGCTTCTGTCTAGTTCTTCCGTGAAGATATTTCCTTTTCCAGCTTAGGCCTCAAAGCGCTCCAAATAAACACTTGCAGATTCTACAAAAGGAGTGTTTCAAAACTGCTCTATCAAAAGGAAGGTTCAAGTCTGTGAGTGGAATGCACTCATCACAAAGAGGTTTCTGAGAATGCTGCTGTCTAGTTTTTATGTGAAGATATTTCCTTTTCCTCGCATAGACCTCAAATCGCTCCAGATATCCACTTGCAGATTTTACAGAAAGAGTGTTTCCAAACTGCTCTATCTAAAGGCACGTTCAACTCTGTGAGTCGAATGCACGCATTGCGAAGAACTTTCTGAGAATGCTTCTCTCTAGCTTTTAGGTGAAGATATTCCATTTCACAGCATAGGCCTCAAAGTGCTCCAAATAACCACTTGCAGATTTTACAAAAAGAATGTTTCAAAACTGCTCTTTCTAAAGGAAGGTTCAAGTCTGTGAGTTGAATGCACTCAACACAAAGAAGTTTCTGAGAACGCTTCTGTCCAGTTTTCATGTGAAGATATTTCCTTTTCCAGCATAGGCCTCAAACCGCTCCAAATATTCACTTGCAGAGTCTACAAAAAGAGTGTTTCCAAACTTCTCTATCAACTGGTAGGTACAACTCCGTGAGTTGAATGCCCTCATCACCAAGAAGTTTCTGAGAATGCTTCTCTCTAGTTTTGATGGGAAGATATTTCCTTTTCCAACATAGCTCTCATGGTGCTCCGAATAAACACTTGCAGATTCTACAAACTTAGTGTTTCAAAACTGTTCTATGAAAAGGAACGTTCAAGTCTGGGAGTTGAATGAACTCATCACAAAGAAGTTTCTCAGAATGCTTCTGTCTAGTGTTTAGGTGAAGATATTTCATTTCCCAGCATAGGCCTCAAAGCGCTCCAAATATCCACTTGCAGATTCTACAAAAAGAGTGTTTCCAAACTGCTCTTACAAAAGGAAGGTTCAAGTCTGTGAGCTGAACGCACTCATCACAAAGAAGTTTCTGAGAATGCGTCTGTCTAGTTTTTATGTGAAGATATTTCGTTTGCCAGCATAGGCCTCAAATCGCTCCAAACATCCACTAGCAAATTCTACAAAAGGAGTGTTTCAAAAGTGCGCTATCAAAAGGAAGAGTCCACTATGTGAGTTGAATGCATAAAGCACACGGAAGTTTCTGAGAATGCTTCTGTCTAGTTTTTAGGTGAAGATATTTCATTTCCCAGCATAGGCCTCAAAGCGCTCCAAATATCCACTTGCAGATTCTACAAAAAGAGTGTTTCCAAACTGCTCTTTCAAAAGGAAGGTTCAAGTCTGTGAGTTGAGAGCACTCATCACAAAGAAGTTTCTGAGAATGCTTCTGTCTAGTTTTTATATGAAGATCTTTCCTTTTCCAATAGAGGCCTCAAAGCGCTCCAAATAAACACTTGCAGATTCTACAAAAGGAGTGTTTCAAAACAGTTCTACCAAAAGGAACGTTCAAGTCTGTGAGTTGAAGGCATTCATCACACAGAAGTTTCTGAGAATGCTTCTGTCTAGTTTTCAGGTGAAGATATTGCTTTTCCCAGCCTAGGCCTCAAAGCGCTCCAAGTATCCACTTGCAGATTCTACAAAAAGAGAGCTTCATAGCTGCTCTTTCAGAAGGAAGGTTCAAGTCCGTGTGTTGAATGCACTCACCACAAAGAAGTTTCTGAGAATGCATCTGTCTAGTTCTTACGTGAAGATATTTCCTTTTCCAGCTTAGGCTTCAAAGCGCTCCCAATAAACCCTTGCAAATTCTACTAAAGGAGTGTTTCAAAACAGTTCTTTCAAAAGGAACGTTCATGTCTGTGAGTTGAATGCACTCAACGAACAGAAGTTTCTTAGCGTGCTTCTGTATAGTGTTCATGTGAGGATATTTCCTTTTCCAGCATAGGCCTCAAAGCGCTCCAAATATCCACTTGCCGATTCTACAAAAACAGTGTTTCAAAACTGTTCTATCAAAAGGAAGGTTCAACACTATGAGTAGAATGCACTCATCACAAAGGAGTTGCTGAGAATGCTTCTCTCTAGTTTTTATGTGAAGATATTTCCTTTTGTAGCCTAGGCCTCAAAGCGCTCCAAATAGCCCCTTGCAGATTCTACAAAAAGAGGGTTTCAAATCTCTTCTATCAAAAGAAAGGTTCAACTCTGTGAGTGGAATGCACTCATCAGAAAGAAGTTTCTGAGAATGATTCTATCTAGTTTTCATCTGCATGTATTTCCTTTTCCACTAGATGCCGCAATCGCACCAAATATCCACTTGCAGTTTCCACAAAAAGAGTGCTGCAGAACTGCTCCATGAGAAGGAATGTTCAACTCTGTGAGTTCAATCCCCTCATGACATAGAAGTTTCTGGAAATGCTTCTGTCTAGTTGGTATAGGAAGATATTTCCTTTTCCAGCATAAGCCTCAAAGAGCTCCAAATATCCACTTGCGGATTCTGCAAAAACAGTGTTTCAAAACTGGTCGATCCAAAGGAACGTTCAACTCTGTGAGTTGAATGCACTCATCACACAGACGTTTCTGAGAATGCTTCTGTCTAGTTCTTCCGTGAAGATATTTCCTTTTCCAGCTTAGGCCTCAAAGCGCTCCAAATAAACACTTGCAGATTCTACAAAAGGAGTGTTTCAAAACTGCTCTATCAAAAGGAAGGTTCAAGTCTGTGAGTGGAATGCACTCATCACAAAGAGGTTTCTGAGAATGCTGCTGTCTAGTTTTTATGTGAAGATATTTCCTTTTCCTCGCATAGACCTCAAATCGCTCCAGATATCCACTTGCAGATTTTACAGAAAGAGTGTTTCCAAACTGCTCTATCTAAAGGCACGTTCAACTCTGTGAGTCGAATGCACGCATTGCGAAGAACTTTCTGAGAATGCTTCTCTCTAGCTTTTAGGTGAAGATATTCCATTTCACAGCATAGGCCTCAAAGTGCTCCAAATAACCACTTGCAGATTTTACAAAAAGAATGTTTCAAAACTGCTCTTTCTAAAGGAAGGTTCAAGTCTGTGAGTTGAATGCACTCAACACAAAGAAGTTTCTGAGAACGCTTCTGTCCAGTTTTCATGTGAAGATATTTCCTTTTCCAGCATAGGCCTCAAACCGCTCCAAATATTCACTTGCAGAGTCTACAAAAAGAGTGTTTCCAAACTTCTCTATCAACTGGTAGGTACAACTCCGTGAGTTGAATGCCCTCATCACCAAGAAGTTTCTGAGAATGCTTCTCTCTAGTTTTGATGGGAAGATATTTCCTTTTCCAACATAGGTCTCATGGTGCTCCGAATAAACACTTGCAGATTCTACAAACTTAGTGTTTCAAAACTGTTCTATGAAAAGGAACGTTCAAGTCTGGGAGTTGAATGAACTCATCACAAAGAAGTTTCTCAGAATGCTTCTGTCTAGTGTTTAGGTGAAGATATTTCATTTCCCAGCATAGGCCTCAAAGCGCTCCAAATATCCACTTGCAGATTCTACAAAAAGAGTGTTTCCAAACTGCTCTTACAAAAGGAAGGTTCAAGTCTGTGAGCTGAACGCACTCATCACAAAGAAGTTTCTGAGAATGCGTCTGTCTAGTTTTTATGTGAAGATATTTCGTTTGCCAGCATAGGCCTCAAATCGCTCCAAACATCCACTAGCAAATTCTACAAAAGGAGTGTTTCAAAAGTGCGCTATCAAAAGGAAGAGTCCACTATGTGAGTTGAATGCATAAAGCACACGGAAGTTTCTGAGAATGCTTCTGTCTAGTTTTTAGGTGAAGATATTTCATTTCCCAGCATAGGCCTCAAAGCGCTCCAAATATCCACTTGCAGATTCTACAAAAAGAGTGTTTCCAAACTGCTCTTTCAAAAGGAAGGTTCAAGTCTGTGAGTTGAGAGCACTCATCACAAAGAAGTTTCTGAGAATGCTTCTGTCTAGTTTTTATATGAAGATCTTTCCTTTTCCAATAGAGGCCTCAAAGCGCTCCAAATAAACACTTGCAGATTCTACAAAAGGAGTGTTTCAAAACAGTTCTACCAAAGGGAACGTTCAAGTCTGTGAGTTGAAGGCATTCATCACACAGAAGTTTCTGAGAATGCTTCTGTCTAGTTTTCAGGTGAAGATATTGCTTTTCCCAGCCTAGGCCTCAAAGCGCTCCAAGTATCCACTTGCAGATTCTACAAAAAGAGAGCTTCATAGCTGCTCTTTCAGAAGGAAGGTTCAAGTCCGTGTGTTGAATGCACTCACCACAAAGAAGTTTCTGAGAATGCATCTGTCTAGTTCTTACGTGAAGATATTTCCTTTTCCAGCTTAGGCTTCAAAGCGCTCCCAATAAACCCTTGCAAATTCTACTAAAGGAGTGTTTCAAAACAGTTCTTTCAAAAGGAACGTTCATGTCTGTGAGTTGAATGCACTCAACGAACAGAAGTTTCTCAGCGTGCTTCTGTATAGTCTTCATGTGAGGATATTTCCTTTTCCAGCATAGGCCTCAAAGCGCTCCAAATATCCACTTGCCGATTCTACAAAAACAGTGTTTCAAAACTGTTCTATCAAAAGGAAGGTTCAACACTATGAGTAGAATGCACTCATCACAAAGGAGTTGCTGAGAATGCTTCTCTCTAGTTTTTATGTGAAGATATTTCCTTTTGTAGCCTAGGCCTCAAAGCGCTCCAAATAGCCCCTTGCAGATTCTACAAAAAGAGGGTTTCAAATCTCTTCTATCAAAAGAAAGGTTCAACTCTGTGAGTGGAATGCACTCATCAGAAAGAAGTTTCTGAGAATGATTCTATCTAGTTTTCATCTGCATGTATTTCCTTTTCCACTAGATGCCGCAATCGCACCAAATATCCACTTGCAGTTTCCACAAAAAGAGTGCTGCAGAACTGCTCCATGAGAAGGAATGTTCAACTCTGTGAGTTCAATCCCCTCATGACATAGAAGTTTCTGGAAATGCTTCTGTCTAGTTGGTATAGGAAGATATTTCCTTTTCCAGCATAAGCCTCAAAGAGCTCCAAATATCCACTTGCGGATTCTGCAAAAACAGTGTTTCAAAACTGGTCGATCCAAAGGAACGTTCAACTCTGTGAGTTGAATGCACTCATCACACAGACGTTTCTGAGAATGCTTCTGTCTAGTTCTTCCGTGAAGATATTTCCTTTTCCAGCTTAGGCCTCAAAGCGCTCCAAATAAACACTTGCAGATTCTACAAAAGGAGTGTTTCAAAACTGCTCTATCAAAAGGAAGGTTCAAGTCTGTGAGTTGAATGCACTCATCACAAAGAGGTTTCTGAGAATGCTGCTGTCTAGTTTTTATGTGAAGATATTTCCTTTTCCTCGCATAGACCTCAAATCGCTCCAGATATCCACTTGCAGATTTTACAGAAAGAGTGTTTCCAAACTGCTCTATCTAAAGGCACGTTCAACTCTGTGAGTCGAATGCACGCATTGCGAAGAACTTTCTGAGAATGCTTCTCTCTAGCTTTTAGGTGAAGATATTCCATTTCACAGCATAGGCCTCAAAGTGCTCCAAATAACCACTTGCAGATTTTACAAAAAGAATGTTTCAAAACTGCTCTTTCTAAAGGAAGGTTCAAGTCTGTGAGTTGAATGCACTCAACACAAAGAAGTTTCTGAGAACGCTTCTGTCCAGTTTTCATGTGAAGATATTTCCTTTTCCAGCATAGGCCTCAAACCGCTCCAAATATTCACTTGCAGAGTCTACAAAAAGAGTGTTTCCAAACTTCTCTATCAACTGGTAGGTACAACTCCGTGAGTTGAATGCCCTCATCACCAAGAAGTTTCTGAGAATGCTTCTCTCTAGTTTTGATGGGAAGATATTTCCTTTTCCAACATAGGTCTCATGGTGCTCCGAATAAACACTTGCAGATTCTACAAACTTAGTGTTTCAAAACTGTTCTATGAAAAGGAACGTTCAAGTCTGGGAGTTGAATGAACTCATCACAAAGAAGTTTCTCAGAATGCTTCTGTCTAGTGTTTAGGTGAAGATATTTCATTTCCCAGCATAGGCCTCAAAGCGCTCCAAATATCCACTTGCAGATTCTACAAAAAGAGTGTTTCCAAACTGCTCTTACAAAAGGAAGGTTCAAGTCTGTGAGCTGAACGCACTCATCACAAAGAAGTTTCTGAGAATGCGTCTGTCTAGTTTCTATGTGAAGATATTTCGTTTGCCAGCATAGGCCTCAAATCGCTCCAAACATCCACAAGCAAATTCTACAAAAGGAGTGTTTCAAAAGTGCGCTATCAAAAGGAAGAGTCCACTATGTGAGTTGAATGCATAAAGCACACGGAAGTTTCTGAGAATGCTTCTGTCTAGTTTTTAGGTGAAGATATTTCATTTCCCAGCATAGGCCTCAAAGCGCTCCAAATATCCACTTGCAGATTCTACAAAAAGAGTGTTCCCAAACTGCTCTTTCAAAAGGAAGGTTCAAGTCTGTGAGTTGAGAGCACTCATCACAAAGAAGTTTCTGAGAATGCTTCTGTCTAGTTTTTATATGAAGATCTTTCCTTTTCCAATAGAGGCCTCAAAGCGCTCCAAATAAACACTTGCAGATTCTACAAAAGGAGTGTTTCAAAACAGTTCTACCAAAAGGAACGTTCAAGTCTGTGAGTTGAAGGCATTCATCACACAGAAGTTTCTGAGAATGCTTCTGTCTAGTTTTCAGGTGAAGATATTGCTTTTCCCAGCCTAGGCCTCAAAGCGCTCCAAGTATCCACTTGCAGATTCTACAAAAAGAGAGCTTCATAGCTGCTCTTTCAGAAGGAAGGTTCAAGTCCGTGTGTTGAATGCACTCACCACAAAGAAGTTTCTGAGAATGCATCTGTCTAGTTCTTACGTGAAGATATTTCCTTTTCCAGCTTAGGCTTCAAAGCGCTCCCAATAAACACTTGCAAATTCTACTAAAGGAGTGTTTCAAAACAGTTCTTTCAAAAGGAACGTTCATGTCTGTGAGTTGAATGCACTCAACGAACAGAAGTTTCTTAGCGTGCTTCTGTATAGTGTTCATGTGAGGATATTTCCTTTTCCAGCATAGGCCTCAAAGCGCTCCAAATATCCACTTGCCGATTCTACAAAAACAGTGTTTCAAAACTGTTCTATCAAAAGGAAGGTTCAACACTATGAGTAGAATGCACTCATCACAAAGGAGTTGCTGAGAATGCTTCTCTCTAGTTTTTATGTGAAGATATTTCCTTTTGTAGCCTAGGCCTCAAAGCGCTCCAAATAGCCCCTTGCAGATTCTACAAAAAGAGGGTTTCAAATCTCTTCTATCAAAAGAAAGGTTCAACTCTGTGAGTGGAATGCACTCATCAGAAAGAAGTTTCTGAGAATGATTCTATCTAGTTTTCATCTGCATGTATTTCCTTTTCCACTAGATGCCGCAATCGCACCAAATATCCACTTGCAGTTTCCACAAAAAGAGTGCTGCAGAACTGCTCCATGAGAAGGAATGTTCAACTCTGTGAGTTCAATCCCCTCATGACATAGAAGTTTCTGGAAATGCTTCTGTCTAGTTGGTATAGGAAGATATTTCCTTTTCCAGCATAAGCCTCAAAGAGCTCCAAATATCCACTTGCGGATTCTGCAAAAACAGTGTTTCAAAACTGGTCGATCAAAAGGAACGTTCAACTCTGTGAGTTGAATGCACTCATCACACAGACGTTTCTGAGAATGCTTCTGTCTAGTTCTTCCGTGAAGATATTTCCTTTTCCAGCTTAGGCCTCAAAGCGCTCCAAATAAACACTTGCAGATTCTACAAAAGGAGTGTTTCAAAACTGCTCTATCAAAAGGAAGGTTCAAGTCTGTGAGTTGAATGCACTCATCACAAAGAGGTTTCTGAGAATGCTGCTGTCTAGTTTTTATGTGAAGATATTTCCTTTTCCTCGCATAGACCTCAAATCGCTCCAGATATCCACTTGCAGATTTTACAGAAAGAGTGTTTCCAAACTGCTCTATCTAAAGGCACGTTCAACTCTGTGAGTCGAATGCACGCATTGCGAAGAACTTTCTGAGAATGCTTCTCTCTAGCTTTTAGGTGAAGATATTCCATTTCACAGCATAGGCCTCAAAGTGCTCCAAATAACCACTTGCAGATTTTACAAAAAGAATGTTTCAAAACTGCTCTTTCTAAAGGAAGGTTCAAGTCTGTGAGTTGAATGCACTCAACACAAAGAAGTTTCTGAGAACGCTTCTGTCCAGTTTTCATGTGAAGATATTTCCTTTTCCAGCATAGGCCTCAAACCGCTCCAAATATTCACTTGCAGAGTCTACAAAAAGAGTGTTTCCAAACTTCTCTATCAACTGGTAGGTACAACTCCGTGAGTTGAATGCCCTCATCACCAAGAAGTTTCTGAGAATGCTTCTCTCTAGTTTTGATGGGAAGATATTTCCTTTTCCAACATAGGTCTCATGGTGCTCCGAATAAACACTTGCAGATTCTACAAACTTAGTGTTTCAAAACTGTTCTATGAAAAGGAACGTTCAAGTCTGGGAGTTGAATGAACTCATCACAAAGAAGTTTCTCAGAATGCTTCTGTCTAGTGTTTAGGTGAAGATATTTCATTTCCCAGCATAGGCCTCAAAGCGCTCCAAATATCCACTTGCAGATTCTACAAAAAGAGTGTTTCCAAACTGCTCTTACAAAAGGAAGGTTCAAGTCTGTGAGCTGAACGCACTCATCACAAAGAAGTTTCTGAGAATGCGTCTGTCTAGTTTCTATGTGAAGATATTTCGTTTGCCAGCATAGGCCTCAAATCGCTCCAAACATCCACAAGCAAATTCTACAAAAGGAGTGTTTCAAAAGTGCGCTATCAAAAGGAAGAGTCCACTATGTGAGTTGAATGCATAAAGCACACGGAAGTTTCTGAGAATGCTTCTGTCTAGTTTTTAGGTGAAGATATTTCATTTCCCAGCATAGGCCTCAAAGCGCTCCAAATATCCACTTGCAGATTCTACAAAAAGAGTGTTCCCAAACTGCTCTTTCAAAAGGAAGGTTCAAGTCTGTGAGTTGAGAGCACTCATCACAAAGAAGTTTCTGAGAATGCTTCTGTCTAGTTTTTATATGAAGATCTTTCCTTTTCCAATAGAGGCCTCAAAGCGCTCCAAATAAACACTTGCAGATTCTACAAAAGGAGTGTTTCAAAACAGTTCTACCAAAAGGAACGTTCAAGTCTGTGAGTTGAAGGCATTCATCACACAGAAGTTTCTGAGAATGCTTCTGTCTAGTTTTCAGGTGAAGATATTGCTTTTCCCAGCCTAGGCCTCAAAGCGCTCCAAGTATCCACTTGCAGATTCTACAAAAAGAGAGCTTCATAGCTGCTCTTTCAGAAGGAAGGTTCAAGTCCGTGTGTTGAATGCACTCACCACAAAGAAGTTTCTGAGAATGCATCTGTCTAGTTCTTACCTGAAGATATTTCCTTTTCCAGCTTAGGCTTCAAAGCGCTCCCAATAAACACTTGCAAATTCTACTAAAGGAGTGTTTCAAAACAGTTCTTTCAAAAGGAACGTTCATGTCTGTGAGTTGAATGCACTCAACGAACAGAAGTTTCTTAGCGTGCTTCTGTATAGTGTTCATGTGAGGATATTTCCTTTTCCAGCATAGGCCTCAAAGCGCTCCAAATATCCACTTGCCGATTCTACAAAAACAGTGTTTCAAAACTGTTCTATCAAAAGGAAGGTTCAACACTATGAGTAGAATGCACTCATCACAAAGGAGTTGCTGAGAATGCTTCTCTCTAGTTTTTATGTGAAGATATTTCCTTTTGTAGCCTAGGCCTCAAAGCGCTCCAAATAGCCCCTTGCAGATTCTACAAAAAGAGGGTTTCAAATCTCTTCTATCAAAAGAAAGGTTCAACTCTGTGAGTGGAATGCACTCATCAGAAAGAAGTTTCTGAGAATGATTCTATCTAGTTTTCATCTGCATGTATTTCCTTTTCCACTAGATGCCGCAATCGCACCAAATATCCACTTGCAGTTTCCACAAAAAGAGTGCTGCAGAACTGCTCCATGAGAAGGAATGTTCAACTCTGTGAGTTCAATCCCCTCATGACATAGAAGTTTCTGGAAATGCTTCTGTCTAGTTGGTATAGGAAGATATTTCCTTTTCCAGCATAAGCCTCAAAGAGCTCCAAATATCCACTTGCGGATTCTGCAAAAACAGTGTTTCAAAACTGGTCGATCAAAAGGAACGTTCAACTCTGTGAGTTGAATGCACTCATCACACAGACGTTTCTGAGAATGCTTCTGTCTAGTTCTTCCGTGAAGATATTTCCTTTTCCAGCTTAGGCCTCAAAGCGCTCCAAATAAACACTTGCAGATTCTACAAAAGGAGTGTTTCAAAACTGCTCTATCAAAAGGAAGGTTCAAGTCTGTGAGTTGAATGCACTCATCACAAAGAGGTTTCTGAGAATGCTGCTGTCTAGTTTTTATGTGAAGATATTTCCTTTTCCTCGCATAGACCTCAAATCGCTCCAGATATCCACTTGCAGATTTTACAGAAAGAGTGTTTCCAAACTGCTCTATCTAAAGGCACGTTCAACTCTGTGAGTCGAATGCACGCATTGCGAAGAACTTTCTGAGAATGCTTCTCTCTAGCTTTTAGGTGAAGATATTCCATTTCACAGCATAGGCCTCAAAGTGCTCCAAATAACCACTTGCAGATTTTACAAAAAGAATGTTTCAAAACTGCTCTTTCTAAAGGAAGGTTCAAGTCTGTGAGTTGAATGCACTCAACACAAAGAAGTTTCTGAGAACGCTTCTGTCCAGTTTTCATGTGAAGATATTTCCTTTTCCAGCATAGGCCTCAAACCGCTCCAAATATTCACTTGCAGAGTCTACAAAAAGAGTGTTTCCAAACTTCTCTATCAACTGGTAGGTACAACTCCGTGAGTTGAATGCCCTCATCACCAAGAAGTTTCTGAGAATGCTTCTCTCTAGTTTTGATGGGAAGATATTTCCTTTTCCAACATAGGTCTCATGGTGCTCCGAATAAACACTTGCAGATTCTACAAACTTAGTGTTTCAAAACTGTTCTATGAAAAGGAACGTTCAAGTCTGGGAGTTGAATGAACTCATCACAAAGAAGTTTCTCAGAATGCTTCTGTCTAGTTTTTAGGTGAAGATATTTCATTTCCCAGCATAGGCCTCAAAGCGCTCCAAATATCCACTTGCAGATTCTACAAAAAGAGTGTTTCCAAACTGCTCTTACAAAAGGAAGGTTCAAGTCTGTGAGCTGAACGCACTCATCACAAAGAAGTTTCTGAGAATGCGTCTGTCTAGTTTCTATGTGAAGATATTTCGTTTGCCAGCATAGGCCTCAAATCGCTCCAAACATCCACTAGCAAATTCTACAAAAGGAGTGTTTCAAAAGTGCGCTATCAAAAGGAAGAGTCTACTATGTGAGTTGAATGCATAAAGCACACGGAAGTTTCTGAGAATGCTTCTGTCTAGTTTTTAGGTGAAGATATTTCATTTCCCAGCATAGGCCTCAAAGCGCTCCAAATATCCACTTGCAGATTCTACAAAAAGAGTGTTTCCAAACTGCTCTTTCAAAAGGAAGGTTCAAGTCTGTGAGTTGAGAGCACTCATCACAAAGAAGTTTCTGAGAATGCTTCTGTCTAGTTTTTATATGAAGATCTTTCCTTTTCCAATAGAGGCCTCAAAGCGCTCCAAATAAACACTTGCAGATTCTACAAAAGGAGTGTTTCAAAACAGTTCTACCAAAAGGAACGTTCAAGTCTGTGAGTTGAAGGCATTCATCACACAGAAGTTTCTGAGAATGCTTCTGTCTAGTTTTCAGGTGAAGATATTGCTTTTCCCAGCCTAGGCCTCAAAGCGCTCCAAGTATCCACTTGCAGATTCTACAAAAAGAGAGCTTCATAGCTGCTCTTTCAGAAGGAAGGTTCAAGTCCGTGTGTTGAATGCACTCACCACAAAGAAGTTTCTGAGAATGCATCTGTCTAGTTCTTACGTGAAGATATTTCCTTTTCCAGCTTAGGCTTCAAAGCGCTCCCAATAAACACTTGCAAATTCTACTAAAGGAGTGTTTCAAAACAGTTCTTTCAAAAGGAACGTTCATGTCTGTGAGTTGAATGCACTCAACGAACAGAAGTTTCTCAGCGTGCTTCTGTATAGTTTTCATGTGAGGATATTTCCTTTTCCAGCATAGGCCTCAAAGCGCTCCAAATATCCACTTGCCGATTCTACAAAAACAGTGTTTCAAAACTGTTCTATCAAAAGGAAGGTTCAACACTATGAGTAGAATGCACTCATCACAAAGGAGTTGCTGAGAATGCTTCTCTCTAGTTTTTATGTGAAGATATTTCCTTTTGTAGCCTAGGCCTCAAAGCGCTCCAAATAGCCACTTGCAGATTCTACAAAAAGAGGGTTTCAAATCTCTTCTATCAAAAGAAAGGTTCAACTCTGTGAGTGGAATGCACTCATCAGAAAGAAGTTTCTGAGAATGATTCTATCTAGTTTTCATCTGCATGTATTTCCTTTTCCACTAGATGCCGCAATCGCACCAAATATCCACTTGCAGTTTCCACAAAAAGAGTGCTGCAGAACTGCTCCATGAGAAGGAATGTTCAACTCTGTGAGTTCAATCCCCTCATGACATAGAAGTTTCTGGAAATGCTTCTGTCTAGTTGGTATAGGAAGATATTTCCTTTTCCAGCATAAGCCTCAAAGAGCTCCAAATATCCACTTGCGGATTCTGCAAAAACAGTGTTTCAAAACTGGTCGATCAAAAGGGACGTTCAACTCTGTGAGTTGAATGCACTCATCACACAGACGTTTCTGAGAATGCTTCTGTCTAGTTCTTCCGTGAAGATATTTCCTTTTCCAGCTTAGGCCTCAAAGCGCTCCAAATAAACACTTGCAGATTCTACAAAAGGAGTGTTTCAAAACTGCTCTATCAAAAGGAAGGTTCAAGTCTGTGAGTTGAATGCACTCATCACAAAGAGGTTTCTGAGAATGCTGCTGTCTAGTTTTTATGTGAAGATATTTCCTTTTCCTCGCATAGACCTCAAATCGCTCCAGATATCCACTTGCAGATTTTACAGAAAGAGTGTTTCCAAACTGCTCTATCTAAAGGCACGTTCAACTCTGTGAGTCGAATGCACGCATTGCGAAGAACTTTCTGAGAATGCTTCTCTCTAGCTTTTAGGTGAAGATATTCCATTTCACAGCATAGGCCTCAAAGTGCTCCAAATAACCACTTGCAGATTTTACAAAAAGAATGTTTCAAAACTGCTCTTTCTAAAGGAAGGTTCAAGTCTGTGAGTTGAATGCACTCAACACAAAGAAGTTTCTGAGAACGCTTCTGTCCAGTTTTCATGTGAAGATATTTCCTTTTCCAGCATAGGCCTCAAACCGCTCCAAATATTCACTTGCAGAGTCTACAAAAAGAGTGTTTCCAAACTTCTCTATCAACTGGTAGGTACAACTCCGTGAGTTGAATGCCCTCATCACCAAGAAGTTTCTGAGAATGCTTCTCTCTAGTTTTGATGGGAAGATATTTCCTTTTCCAACATAGGTCTCATGGTGCTCCGAATAAACACTTGCAGATTCTACAAACTTAGTGTTTCAAAACTGTTCTATGAAAAGGAACGTTCAAGTCTGGGAGTTGAATGAACTCATCACAAAGAAGTTTCTCAGAATGCTTCTGTCTAGTTTTTAGGTGAAGATATTTCATTTCCCAGCATAGGCCTCAAAGCGCTCCAAATATCCACTTGCAGATTCTACAAAAAGAGTGTTTCCAAACTGCTCTTACAAAAGGAAGGTTCAAGTCTGTGAGCTGAACGCACTCATCACAAAGAAGTTTCTGAGAATGCGTCTGTCTAGTTTCTATGTGAAGATATTTCGTTTGCCAGCATAGGCCTCAAATCGCTCCAAACATCCACTAGCAAATTCTACAAAAGGAGTGTTTCAAAAGTGCGCTATCAAAAGGAAGAGTCCACTATGTGAGTTGAATGCATAAAGCACACGGAAGTTTCTGAGAATGCTTCTGTCTAGTTTTTAGGTGAAGATATTTCATTTCCCAGCATAGGCCTCAAAGCGCTCCAAATATCCACTTGCAGATTCTACAAAAAGAGTGTTTCCAAACTGCTCTTTCAAAAGGAAGGTTCAAGTCTGTGAGTTGAGAGCACTCATCACAAAGAAGTTTCTGAGAATGCTTCTGTCTAGTTTTTATATGAAGATCTTTCCTTTTCCAATAGAGGCCTCAAAGCGCTCCAAATAAACACTTGCAGATTCTACAAAAGGAGTGTTTCAAAACAGTTCTACCAAAAGGAACGTTCAAGTCTGTGAGTTGAAGGCATTCATCACACAGAAGTTTCTGAGAATGCTTCTGTCTAGTTTTCAGGTGAAGATATTGCTTTTCCCAGCCTAGGCCTCAAAGCGCTCCAAGTATCCACTTGCAGATTCTACAAAAAGAGAGCTTCATAGCTGCTCTTTCAGAAGGAAGGTTCAAGTCCGTGTGTTGAATGCACTCACCACAAAGAAGTTTCTGAGAATGCATCTGTCTAGTTCTTACGTGAAGATATTTCCTTTTCCAGCTTAGGCTTCAAAGCGCTCCCAATAAACACTTGCAAATTCTACTAAAGGAGTGTTTCAAAACAGTTCTTTCAAAAGGAACGTTCATGTCTGTGAGTTGAATGCACTCAACGAACAGAAGTTTCTCAGCGTGCTTCTGTATAGTCTTCATGTGAGGATATTTCCTTTTCCAGCATAGGCCTCAAAGCGCTCCAAATATCCACTTGCCGATTCTACAAAAACAGTGTTTCAAAACTGTTCTATCAAAAGGAAGGTTCAACACTATGAGTAGAATGCACTCATCACAAAGGAGTTGCTGAGAATGCTTCTCTCTAGTTTTTATGTGAAGATATTTCCTTTTGTAGCCTAGGCCTCAAAGCGCTCCAAATAGCCACTTGCAGATTCTACAAAAAGAGGGTTTCAAATCTCTTCTATCAAAAGAAAGGTTCAACTCTGTGAGTGGAATGCACTCATCAGAAAGAAGTTTCTGAGAATGATTCTATCTAGTTTTCATCTGCATGTATTTCCTTTTCCACTAGATGCCGCAATCGCACCAAATATCCACTTGCAGTTTCCACAAAAAGAGTGCTGCAGAACTGCTCCATGAGAAGGAATGTTCAACTCTGTGAGTTCAATCCCCTCATGACATAGAAGTTTCTGGAAATGCTTCTGTCTAGTTGGTATAGGAAGATATTTCCTTTTCCAGCATAAGCCTCAAAGAGCTCCAAATATCCACTTGCGGATTCTGCAAAAACAGTGTTTCAAAACTGGTCGATCAAAAGGAACGTTCAACTCTGTGAGTTGAATGCACTCATCACACAGACGTTTCTGAGAATGCTTCTGTCTAGTTCTTCCGTGAAGATATTTCCTTTTCCAGCTTAGGCCTCAAAGCGCTCCAAATAAACACTTGCAGATTCTACAAAAGGAGTGTTTCAAAACTGCTCTATCAAAAGGAAGGTTCAAGTCTGTGAGTTGAATGCACTCATCACAAAGAGGTTTCTGAGAATGCTGCTGTCTAGTTTTTATGTGAAGATATTTCCTTTTCCTCGCATAGACCTCAAATCGCTCCAGATATCCACTTGCAGATTTTACAGAAAGAGTGTTTCCAAACTGCTCTATCTAAAGGCACGTTCAACTCTGTGAGTCGAATGCACGCATTGCGAAGAACTTTCTGAGAATGCTTCTCTCTAGCTTTTAGGTGAAGATATTCCATTTCACAGCATAGGCCTCAAAGTGCTCCAAATAACCACTTGCAGATTTTACAAAAAGAATGTTTCAAAACTGCTCTTTCTAAAGGAAGGTTCAAGTCTGTGAGTTGAATGCACTCAACACAAAGAAGTTTCTGAGAACGCTTCTGTCCAGTTTTCATGTGAAGATATTTCCTTTTCCAGCATAGGCCTCAAACCGCTCCAAATATTCACTTGCAGAGTCTACAAAAAGAGTGTTTCCAAACTTCTCTATCAACTGGTAGGTACAACTCCGTGAGTTGAATGCCCTCATCACCAAGAAGTTTCTGAGAATGCTTCTCTCTAGTTTTGATGGGAAGATATTTCCTTTTCCAACATAGGTCTCATGGTGCTCCGAATAAACACTTGCAGATTCTACAAACTTAGTGTTTCAAAACTGTTCTATGAAAAGGAACGTTCAAGTCTGGGAGTTGAATGAACTCATCACAAAGAAGTTTCTCAGAATGCTTCTGTCTAGTTTTTAGGTGAAGATATTTCATTTCCCAGCATAGGCCTCAAAGCGCTCCAAATATCCACTTGCAGATTCTACAAAAAGAGTGTTTCCAAACTGCTCTTACAAAAGGAAGGTTCAAGTCTGTGAGCTGAACGCACTCATCACAAAGAAGTTTCTGAGAATGCGTCTGTCTAGTTTCTATGTGAAGATATTTCGTTTGCCAGCATAGGCCTCAAATCGCTCCAAACATCCACTAGCAAATTCTACAAAAGGAGTGTTTCAAAAGTGCGCTATCAAAAGGAAGAGTCCACTATGTGAGTTGAATGCATAAAGCACACGGAAGTTTCTGAGAATGCTTCTGTCTAGTTTTTAGGTGAAGATATTTCATTTCCCAGCATAGGCCTCAAAGCGCTCCAAATATCCACTTGCAGATTCTACAAAAAGAGTGTTTCCAAACTGCTCTTTCAAAAGGAAGGTTCAAGTCTGTGAGTTGAGAGCACTCATCACAAAGAAGTTTCTGAGAATGCTTCTGTCTAGTTTTTATATGAAGATCTTTCCTTTTCCAATAGAGGCCTCAAAGCGCTCCAAATAAACACTTGCAGATTCTACAAAAGGAGTGTTTCAAAACAGTTCTACCAAAAGGAACGTTCAAGTCTGTGAGTTGAAGGCATTCATCACACAGAAGTTTCTGAGAATGCTTCTGTCTAGTTTTCAGGTGAAGATATTGCTTTTCCCAGCCTAGGCCTCAAAGCGCTCCAAGTATCCACTTGCAGATTCTACAAAAAGAGAGCTTCATAGCTGCTCTTTCAGAAGGAAGGTTCAAGTCCGTGTGTTGAATGCACTCACCACAAAGAAGTTTCTGAGAATGCATCTGTCTAGTTCTTACGTGAAGATATTTCCTTTTCCAGCTTAGGCTTCAAAGCGCTCCCAATAAACACTTGCAAATTCTACTAAAGGAGTGTTTCAAAACAGTTCTTTCAAAAGGAACGTTCATGTCTGTGAGTTGAATGCACTCAACGAACAGAAGTTTCTCAGCGTGCTTCTGTATAGTGTTCATGTGAGGATATTTCCTTTTCCAGCATAGGCCTCAAAGCGCTCCAAATATCCACTTGCCGATTCTACAAAAACAGTGTTTCAAAACTGTTCTATCAAAAGGAAGGTTCAACACTATGAGTAGAATGCACTCATCACAAAGGAGTTGCTGAGAATGCTTCTCTCTAGTTTTTATGTGAAGATATTTCCTTTTGTAGCCTAGGCCTCAAAGCGCTCCAAATAGCCACTTGCAGATTCTACAAAAAGAGGGTTTCAAATCTCTTCTATCAAAAGAAAGGTTCAACTCTGTGAGTGGAATGCACTCATCAGAAAGAAGTTTCTGAGAATGATTCTATCTAGTTTTCATCTGCATGTATTTCCTTTTCCACTAGATGCCGCAATCGCACCAAATATCCACTTGCAGTTTCCACAAAAAGAGTGCTGCAGAACTGCTCCATGAGAAGGAATGTTCAACTCTGTGAGTTCAATCCCCTCATGACATAGAAGTTTCTGGAAATGCTTCTGTCTAGTTGGTATAGGAAGATATTTCCTTTTCCAGCATAAGCCTCAAAGAGCTCCAAATATCCACTTGCGGATTCTGCAAAAACAGTGTTTCAAAACTGGTCGATCAAAAGGAACGTTCAACTCTGTGAGTTGAATGCACTCATCACACAGACGTTTCTGAGAATGCTTCTGTCTAGTTCTTCCGTGAAGATATTTCCTTTTCCAGCTTAGGCCTCAAAGCGCTCCAAATAAACACTTGCAGATTCTACAAAAGGAGTGTTTCAAAACTGCTCTATCAAAAGGAAGGTTCAAGTCTGTGAGTTGAATGCACTCATCACAAAGAGGTTTCTGAGAATGCTGCTGTCTAGTTTTTATGTGAAGATATTTCCTTTTCCTCGCATAGACCTCAAATCGCTCCAGATATCCACTTGCAGATTTTACAGAAAGAGTGTTTCCAAACTGCTCTATCTAAAGGCACGTTCAACTCTGTGAGTCGAATGCACGCATTGCGAAGAACTTTCTGAGAATGCTTCCCTCTAGCTTTTAGGTGAAGATATTCCATTTCACAGCATAGGCCTCAAAGTGCTCCAAATAACCACTTGCAGATTTTACAAAAAGAATGTTTCAAAACTGCTCTTTCTAAAGGAAGGTTCAAGTCTGTGAGTTGAATGCACTCAACACAAAGAAGTTTCTGAGAACGCTTCTGTCCAGTTTTCATGTGAAGATATTTCCTTTTCCAGCATAGGCCTCAAACCGCTCCAAATATTCACTTGCAGAGTCTACAAAAAGAGTGTTTCCAAACTTCTCTATCAACTGGTAGGTACAACTCCGTGAGTTGAATGCCCTCATCACCAAGAAGTTTCTGAGAATGCTTCTCTCTAGTTTTGATGGGAAGATATTTCCTTTTCCAACATAGGTCTCATGGTGCTCCGAATAAACACGTGCAGATTCTACAAACTTAGTGTTTCAAAACTGTTCTATGAAAAGGAACGTTCAAGTCTGGGAGTTGAATGAACTCATCACAAAGAAGTTTCTCAGAATGCTTCTGTCTAGTTTTTAGGTGAAGATATTTCATTTCCCAGCATAGGCCTCAAAGCGCTCCAAATATCCACTTGCAGATTCTACAAAAAGAGTGTTTCCAAACTGCTCTTACAAAAGGAAGGTTCAAGTCTGTGAGCTGAACGCACTCATCACAAAGAAGTTTCTGAGAATGCGTCTGTCTAGTTTCTATGTGAAGATATTTCGTTTGCCAGCATAGGCCTCAAATCGCTCCAAACATCCACTAGCAAATTCTACAAAAGGAGTGTTTCAAAAGTGCGCTATCAAAAGGAAGAGTCCACTATGTGAGTTGAATGCATAAAGCACACGGAAGTTTCTGAGAATGCTTCTGTCTAGTTTTTAGGTGAAGATATTTCATTTCCCAGCATAGGCCTCAAAGCGCTCCAAATATCCACTTGCAGATTCTACAAAAAGAGTGTTTCCAAACTGCTCTTTCAAAAGGAAGGTTCAAGTCTGTGAGTTGAGAGCACTCATCACAAAGAAGTTTCTGAGAATGCTTCTGTCTAGTTTTTATATGAAGATCTTTCCTTTTCCAATAGAGGCCTCAAAGCGCTCCAAATAAACACTTGCAGATTCTACAAAAGGAGTGTTTCAAAACAGTTCTACCAAAAGGAACGTTCAAGTCTGTGAGTTGAAGGCATTCATCACACAGAAGTTTCTGAGAATGCTTCTGTCTAGTTTTCAGGTGAAGATATTGCTTTTCCCAGCCTAGGCCTCAAAGCGCTCCAAGTATCCACTTGCAGATTCTACAAAAAGAGAGCTTCATAGCTGCTCTTTCAGAAGGAAGGTTCAAGTCCGTGTGTTGAATGCACTCACCACAAAGAAGTTTCTGAGAATGCATCTGTCTAGTTCTTACGTGAAGATATTTCCTTTTCCAGCTTAGGCTTCAAAGCGCTCCCAATAAACACTTGCAAATTCTACTAAAGGAGTGTTTCAAAACAGTTCTTTCAAAAGGAACGTTCATGTCTGTGAGTTGAATGCACTCAACGAACAGAAGTTTCTCAGCGTGCTTCTGTATAGTGTTCATGTGAGGATATTTCCTTTTCCAGCATAGGCCTCAAAGCGCTCCAAATATCCACTTGCCGATTCTACAAAAACAGTGTTTCAAAACTGTTCTATCAAAAGGAAGGTTCAACACTATGAGTAGAATGCACTCATCACAAAGGAGTTGCTGAGAATGCTTCTCTCTAGTTTTTATGTGAAGATATTTCCTTTTGTAGCCTAGGCCTCAAAGCGCTCCAAATAGCCACTTGCAGATTCTACAAAAAGAGGGTTTCAAATCTCTTCTATCAAAAGAAAGGTTCAACTCTGTGAGTGGAATGCACTCATCAGAAAGAAGTTTCTGAGAATGATTCTATCTAGTTTTCATCTGCATGTATTTCCTTTTCCACTAGATGCCGCAATCGCACCAAATATCCACTTGCAGTTTCCACAAAAAGAGTGCTGCAGAACTGCTCCATGAGAAGGAATGTTCAACTCTGTGAGTTCAATCCCCTCATGACATAGAAGTTTCTGGAAATGCTTCTGTCTAGTTGGTATAGGAAGATATTTCCTTTTCCAGCATAAGCCTCAAAGAGCTCCAAATATCCACTTGCGGATTCTGCAAAAACAGTGTTTCAAAACTGGTCGATCAAAAGGAACGTTCAACTCTGTGAGTTGAATGCACTCATCACACAGACGTTTCTGAGAATGCTTCTGTCTAGTTCTTCCGTGAAGATATTTCCTTTTCCAGCTTAGGCCTCAAAGCGCTCCAAATAAACACTTGCAGATTCTACAAAAGGAGTGTTTCAAAACTGCTCTATCAAAAGGAAGGTTCAAGTCTGTGAGTTGAATGCACTCATCACAAAGAGGTTTCTGAGAATGCTGCTGTCTAGTTTTTATGTGAAGATATTTCCTTTTCCTCGCATAGACCTCAAATCGCTCCAGATATCCACTTGCAGATTTTACAGAAAGAGTGTTTCCAAACTGCTCTATCTAAAGGCACGTTCAACTCTGTGAGTCGAATGCACGCATTGCGAAGAACTTTCTGAGAATGCTTCTCTCTAGCTTTTAGGTGAAGATATTCCATTTCACAGCATAGGCCTCAAAGTGCTCCAAATAACCACTTGCAGATTTTACAAAAAGAATGTTTCAAAACTGCTCTTTCTAAAGGAAGGTTCAAGTCTGTGAGTTGAATGCACTCAACACAAAGAAGTTTCTGAGAACGCTTCTGTCCAGTTTTCATGTGAAGATATTTCCTTTTCCAGCATAGGCCTCAAACCGCTCCAAATATTCACTTGCAGAGTCTACAAAAAGAGTGTTTCCAAACTTCTCTATCAACTGGTAGGTACAACTCCGTGAGTTGAATGCCCTCATCACCAAGAAGTTTCTGAGAATGCTTCTCTCTAGTTTTGATGGGAAGATATTTCCTTTTCCAACATAGGTCTCATGGTGCTCCGAATAAACACGTGCAGATTCTACAAACTTAGTGTTTCAAAACTGTTCTATGAAAAGGAACGTTCAAGTCTGGGAGTTGAATGAACTCATCACAAAGAAGTTTCTCAGAATGCTTCTGTCTAGTTTTTAGGTGAAGATATTTCATTTCCCAGCATAGGCCTCAAAGCGCTCCAAATATCCACTTGCAGATTCTACAAAAAGAGTGTTTCCAAACTGCTCTTACAAAAGGAAGGTTCAAGTCTGTGAGCTGAACGCACTCATCACAAAGAAGTTTCTGAGAATGCGTCTGTCTAGTTTCTATGTGAAGATATTTCGTTTGCCAGCATAGGCCTCAAATCGCTCCAAACATCCACTAGCAAATTCTACAAAAGGAGTGTTTCAAAAGTGCGCTATCAAAAGGAAGAGTCCACTATGTGAGTTGAATGCATAAAGCACACGGAAGTTTCTGAGAATGCTTCTGTCTAGTTTTTAGGTGAAGATATTTCATTTCCCAGCATAGGCCTCAAAGCGCTCCAAATATCCACTTGCAGATTCTACAAAAAGAGTGTTTCCAAACTGCTCTTTCAAAAGGAAGGTTCAAGTCTGTGAGTTGAGAGCACTCATCACAAAGAAGTTTCTGAGAATGCTTCTGTCTAGTTTTTATATGAAGATCTTTCCTTTTCCAATAGAGGCCTCAAAGCGCTCCAAATAAACACTTGCAGATTCTACAAAAGGAGTGTTTCAAAACAGTTCTACCAAAAGGAACGTTCAAGTCTGTGAGTTGAAGGCATTCATCTCACAGAAGTTTCTGAGAATGCTTCTGTCTAGTTTTCAGGTGAAGATATTGCTTTTCCCAGCCTAGGCCTCAAAGCGCTCCAAGTATCCACTTGCAGATTCTACAAAAAGAGAGCTTCATAGCTGCTCTTTCAGAAGGAAGGTTCAAGTCCGTGTGTTGAATGCACTCACCACAAAGAAGTTTCTGAGAATGCATCTGTCTAGTTCTTACGTGAAGATATTTCCTTTTCCAGCTTAGGCTTCAAAGCGCTCCCAATAAACACTTGCAAATTCTACTAAAGGAGTGTTTCAAAACAGTTCTTTCAAAAGGAACGTTCATGTCTGTGAGTTGAATGCACTCAACGAACAGAAGTTTCTCAGCGTGCTTCTGTATAGTGTTCATGTGAGGATATTTCCTTTTCCAGCATAGGCCTCAAAGCGCTCCAAATATCCACTTGCCGATTCTACAAAAACAGTGTTTCAAAACTGTTCTATCAAAAGGAAGGTTCAACACTATGAGTAGAATGCACTCATCACAAAGGAGTTGCTGAGAATGCTTCTCTCTAGTTTTTATGTGAAGATATTTCCTTTTGTAGCCTAGGCCTCAAAGCGCTCCAAATAGCCACTTGCAGATTCTACAAAAAGAGGGTTTCAAATCTCTTCTATCAAAAGAAAGGTTCAACTCTGTGAGTGGAATGCACTCATCAGAAAGAAGTTTCTGAGAATGATTCTATCTAGTTTTCATCTGCATGTATTTCCTTTTCCACTAGATGCCGCAATCGCACCAAATATCCACTTGCAGTTTCCACAAAAAGAGTGCTGCAGAACTGCTCCATGAGAAGGAATGTTCAACTCTGTGAGTTCAATCCCCTCATGACATAGAAGTTTCTGGAAATGCTTCTGTCTAGTTGGTATAGGAAGATATTTCCTTTTCCAGCATAAGCCTCAAAGAGCTCCAAATATCCACTTGCGGATTCTGCAAAAACAGTGTTTCAAAACTGGTCGATCAAAAGGAACGTTCAACTCTGTGAGTTGAATGCACTCATCACACAGACGTTTCTGAGAATGCTTCTGTCTAGTTCTTCCGTGAAGATATTTCCTTTTCCAGCTTAGGCCTCAAAGCGCTCCAAATAAACACTTGCAGATTCTACAAAAGGAGTGTTTCAAAACTGCTCTATCAAAAGGAAGGTTCAAGTCTGTGAGTTGAATGCACTCATCACAAAGAGGTTTCTGAGAATGCTGCTGTCTAGTTTTTATGTGAAGATATTTCCTTTTCCTCGCATAGACCTCAAATCGCTCCAGATATCCACTTGCAGATTTTACAGAAAGAGTGTTTCCAAACTGCTCTATCTAAAGGCACGTTCAACTCTGTGAGTCGAATGCACGCATTGCGAAGAACTTTCTGAGAATGCTTCTCTCTAGCTTTTAGGTGAAGATATTCCATTTCACAGCATAGGCCTCAAAGTGCTCCAAATAACCACTTGCAGATTTTACAAAAAGAATGTTTCAAAACTGCTCTTTCTAAAGGAAGGTTCAAGTCTGTGAGTTGAATGCACTCAACACAAAGAAGTTTCTGAGAACGCTTCTGTCCAGTTTTCATGTGAAGATATTTCCTTTTCCAGCATAGGCCTCAAACCGCTCCAAATATTCACTTGCAGAGTCTACAAAAAGAGTGTTTCCAAACTTCTCTATCAACTGGTAGGTACAACTCCGTGAGTTGAATGCCCTCATCACCAAGAAGTTTCTGAGAATGCTTCTCTCTAGTTTTGATGGGAAGATATTTCCTTTTCCAACATAGGTCTCATGGTGCTCCGAATAAACACGTGCAGATTCTACAAACTTAGTGTTTCAAAACTGTTCTATGAAAAGGAACGTTCAAGTCTGGGAGTTGAATGAACTCATCACAAAGAAGTTTCTCAGAATGCTTCTGTCTAGTTTTTAGGTGAAGATATTTCATTTCCCAGCATAGGCCTCAAAGCGCTCCAAATATCCACTTGCAGATTCTACAAAAAGAGTGTTTCCAAACTGCTCTTACAAAAGGAAGGTTCAAGTCTGTGAGCTGAACGCACTCATCACAAAGAAGTTTCTGAGAATGCGTCTGTCTAGTTTCTATGTGAAGATATTTCGTTTGCCAGCATAGGCCTCAAATCGCTCCAAACATCCACTAGCAAATTCTACAAAAGGAGTGTTTCAAAAGTGCGCTATCAAAAGGAAGAGTCCACTATGTGAGTTGAATGCATAAAGCACACGGAAGTTTCTGAGAATGCTTCTGTCTAGTTTTTAGGTGAAGATATTTCATTTCCCAGCATAGGCCTCAAAGCGCTCCAAATATCCACTTGCAGATTCTACAAAAAGAGTGTTTCCAAACTGCTCTTTCAAAAGGAAGGTTCAAGTCTGTGAGTTGAGAGCACTCATCACAAAGAAGTTTCTGAGAATGCTTCTGTCTAGTTTTTATATGAAGATCTTTCCTTTTCCAATAGAGGCCTCAAAGCGCTCCAAATAAACACTTGCAGATTCTACAAAAGGAGTGTTTCAAAACAGTTCTACCAAAAGGAACGTTCAAGTCTGTGAGTTGAAGGCATTCATCTCACAGAAGTTTCTGAGAATGCTTCTGTCTAGTTTTCAGGTGAAGATATTGCTTTTCCCAGCCTAGGCCTCAAAGCGCTCCAAGTATCCACTTGCAGATTCTACAAAAAGAGAGCTTCATAGCTGCTCTTTCAGAAGGAAGGTTCAAGTCCGTGTGTTGAATGCACTCACCACAAAGAAGTTTCTGAGAATGCATCTGTCTAGTTCTTACGTGAAGATATTTCCTTTTCCAGCTTAGGCTTCAAAGCGCTCCCAATAAACACTTGCAAATTCTACTAAAGGAGTGTTTCAAAACAGTTCTTTCAAAAGGAACGTTCATGTCTGTGAGTTGAATGCACTCAACGAACAGAAGTTTCTCAGCGTGCTTCTGTATAGTGTTCATGTGAGGATATTTCCTTTTCCAGCATAGGCCTCAAAGCGCTCCAAATATCCACTTGCCGATTCTACAAAAACAGTGTTTCAAAACTGTTCTATCAAAAGGAAGGTTCAACACTATGAGTAGAATGCACTCATCACAAAGGAGTTGCTGAGAATGCTTCTCTCTAGTTTTTATGTGAAGATATTTCCTTTTGTAGCCTAGGCCTCAAAGCGCTCCAAATAGCCACTTGCAGATTCTACAAAAAGAGGGTTTCAAATCTCTTCTATCAAAAGAAAGGTTCAACTCTGTGAGTGGAATGCACTCATCAGAAAGAAGTTTCTGAGAATGATTCTATCTAGTTTTCATCTGCATGTATTTCCTTTTCCACTAGATGCCGCAATCGCACCAAATATCCACTTGCAGTTTCCACAAAAAGAGTGCTGCAGAACTGCTCCATGAGAAGGAATGTTCAACTCTGTGAGTTCAATCCCCTCATGACATAGAAGTTTCTGGAAATGCTTCTGTCTAGTTGGTATAGGAAGATATTTCCTTTTCCAGCATAAGCCTCAAAGAGCTCCAAATATCCACTTGCGGATTCTGCAAAAACAGTGTTTCAAAACTGGTCGATCAAAAGGAACGTTCAACTCTGTGAGTTGAATGCACTCATCACACAGACGTTTCTGAGAATGCTTCTGTCTAGTTCTTCCGTGAAGATATTTCCTTTTCCAGCTTAGGCCTCAAAGCGCTCCAAATAAACACTTGCAGATTCTACAAAAGGAGTGTTTCAAAACTGCTCTATCAAAAGGAAGGTTCAAGTCTGTGAGTTGAATGCACTCATCACAAAGAGGTTTCTGAGAATGCTGCTGTCTAGTTTTTATGTGAAGATATTTCCTTTTCCTCGCATAGACCTCAAATCGCTCCAGATATCCACTTGCAGATTTTACAGAAAGAGTGTTTCCAAACTGCTCTATCTAAAGGCACGTTCAACTCTGTGAGTCGAATGCACGCATTGCGAAGAACTTTCTGAGAATGCTTCCCTCTAGCTTTTAGGTGAAGATATTCCATTTCACAGCATAGGCCTCAAAGTGCTCCAAATAACCACTTGCAGATTTTACAAAAAGAATGTTTCAAAACTGCTCTTTCTAAAGGAAGGTTCAAGTCTGTGAGTTGAATGCACTCAACACAAAGAAGTTTCTGAGAACGCTTCTGTCCAGTTTTCATGTGAAGATATTTCCTTTTCCAGCATAGGCCTCAAACCGCTCCAAATATTCACTTGCAGAGTCTACAAAAAGAGTGTTTCCAAACTTCTCTATCAACTGGTAGGTACAACTCCGTGAGTTGAATGCCCTCATCACCAAGAAGTTTCTGAGAATGCTTCTCTCTAGTTTTGATGGGAAGATATTTCCTTTTCCAACATAGGTCTCATGGTGCTCCGAATAAACACGTGCAGATTCTACAAACTTAGTGTTTCAAAACTGTTCTATGAAAAGGAACGTTCAAGTCTGGGAGTTGAATGAACTCATCACAAAGAAGTTTCTCAGAATGCTTCTGTCTAGTTTTTAGGTGAAGATATTTCATTTCCCAGCATAGGCCTCAAAGCGCTCCAAATATCCACTTGCAGATTCTACAAAAAGAGTGTTTCCAAACTGCTCTTACAAAAGGAAGGTTCAAGTCTGTGAGCTGAACGCACTCATCACAAAGAAGTTTCTGAGAATGCGTCTGTCTAGTTTCTATGTGAAGATATTTCGTTTGCCAGCATAGGCCTCAAATCGCTCCAAACATCCACTAGCAAATTCTACAAAAGGAGTGTTTCAAAAGTGCGCTATCAAAAGGAAGAGTCCACTATGTGAGTTGAATGCATAAAGCACACGGAAGTTTCTGAGAATGCTTCTGTCTAGTTTTTAGGTGAAGATATTTCATTTCCCAGCATAGGCCTCAAAGCGCTCCAAATATCCACTTGCAGATTCTACAAAAAGAGTGTTTCCAAACTGCTCTTTCAAAAGGAAGGTTCAAGTCTGTGAGTTGAGAGCACTCATCACAAAGAAGTTTCTGAGAATGCTTCTGTCTAGTTTTTATATGAAGATCTTTCCTTTTCCAATAGAGGCCTCAAAGCGCTCCAAATAAACACTTGCAGATTCTACAAAAGGAGTGTTTCAAAACAGTTCTACCAAAAGGAACGTTCAAGTCTGTGAGTTGAAGGCATTCATCACACAGAAGTTTCTGAGAATGCTTCTGTCTAGTTTTCAGGTGAAGATATTGCTTTTCCCAGCCTAGGCCTCAAAGCGCTCCAAGTATCCACTTGCAGATTCTACAAAAAGAGAGCTTCATAGCTGCTCTTTCAGAAGGAAGGTTCAAGTCCGTGTGTTGAATGCACTCACCACAAAGAAGTTTCTGAGAATGCATCTGTCTAGTTCTTACGTGAAGATATTTCCTTTTCCAGCTTAGGCTTCAAAGCGCTCCCAATAAACACTTGCAAATTCTACTAAAGGAGTGTTTCAAAACAGTTCTTTCAAAAGGAACGTTCATGTCTGTGAGTTGAATGCACTCAACGAACAGAAGTTTCTCAGCGTGCTTCTGTATAGTGTTCATGTGAGGATATTTCCTTTTCCAGCATAGGCCTCAAAGCGCTCCAAATATCCACTTGCCGATTCTACAAAAACAGTGTTTCAAAACTGTTCTATCAAAAGGAAGGTTCAACACTATGAGTAGAATGCACTCATCACAAAGGAGTTGCTGAGAATGCTTCTCTCTAGTTTTTATGTGAAGATATTTCCTTTTGTAGCCTAGGCCTCAAAGCGCTCCAAATAGCCACTTGCAGATTCTACAAAAAGAGGGTTTCAAATCTCTTCTATCAAAAGAAAGGTTCAACTCTGTGAGTGGAATGCACTCATCAGAAAGAAGTTTCTGAGAATGATTCTATCTAGTTTTCATCTGCATGTATTTCCTTTTCCACTAGATGCCGCAATCGCACCAAATATCCACTTGCAGTTTCCACAAAAAGAGTGCTGCAGAACTGCTCCATGAGAAGGAATGTTCAACTCTGTGAGTTCAATCCCCTCATGACATAGAAGTTTCTGGAAATGCTTCTGTCTAGTTGGTATAGGAAGATATTTCCTTTTCCAGCATAAGCCTCAAAGAGCTCCAAATATCCACTTGCGGATTCTGCAAAAACAGTGTTTCAAAACTGGTCGATCAAAAGGAACGTTCAACTCTGTGAGTTGAATGCACTCATCACACAGACGTTTCTGAGAATGCTTCTGTCTAGTTCTTCCGTGAAGATATTTCCTTTTCCAGCTTAGGCCTCAAAGCGCTCCAAATAAACACTTGCAGATTCTACAAAAGGAGTGTTTCAAAACTGCTCTATCAAAAGGAAGGTTCAAGTCTGTGAGTTGAATGCACTCATCACAAAGAGGTTTCTGAGAATGCTGCTGTCTAGTTTTTATGTGAAGATATTTCCTTTTCCTCGCATAGACCTCAAATCGCTCCAGATATCCACTTGCAGATTTTACAGAAAGAGTGTTTCCAAACTGCTCTATCTAAAGGCACGTTCAACTCTGTGAGTCGAATGCACGCATTGCGAAGAACTTTCTGAGAATGCTTCTCTCTAGCTTTTAGGTGAAGATATTCCATTTCACAGCATAGGCCTCAAAGTGCTCCAAATAACCACTTGCAGATTTTACAAAAAGAATGTTTCAAAACTGCTCTTTCTAAAGGAAGGTTCAAGTCTGTGAGTTGAATGCACTCAACACAAAGAAGTTTCTGAGAACGCTTCTGTCCAGTTTTCATGTGAAGATATTTCCTTTTCCAGCATAGGCCTCAAACCGCTCCAAATATTCACTTGCAGAGTCTACAAAAAGAGTGTTTCCAAACTTCTCTATCAACTGGTAGGTACAACTCCGTGAGTTGAATGCCCTCATCACCAAGAAGTTTCTGAGAATGCTTCTCTCTAGTTTTGATGGGAAGATATTTCCTTTTCCAACATAGGTCTCATGGTGCTCCGAATAAACACTTGCAGATTCTACAAACTTAGTGTTTCAAAACTGTTCTATGAAAAGGAACGTTCAAGTCTGGGAGTTGAATGAACTCATCACAAAGAAGTTTCTCAGAATGCTTCTGTCTAGTTTTTAGGTGAAGATATTTCATTTCCCAGCATAGGCCTCAAAGCGCTCCAAATATCCACTTGCAGATTCTACAAAAAGAGTGTTTCCAAACTGCTCTTACAAAAGGAAGGTTCAAGTCTGTGAGCTGAACGCACTCATCACAAAGAAGTTTCTGAGAATGCGTCTGTCTAGTTTCTATGTGAAGATATTTCGTTTGCCAGCATAGGCCTCAAATCGCTCCAAACATCCACTAGCAAATTCTACAAAAGGAGTGTTTCAAAAGTGCGCTATCAAAAGGAAGAGTCCACTATGTGAGTTGAATGCATAAAGCACACGGAAGTTTCTGAGAATGCTTCTGTCTAGTTTTTAGGTGAAGATATTTCATTTCCCAGCATAGGCCTCAAAGCGCTCCAAATATCCACTTGCAGATTCTACAAAAAGAGTGTTTCCAAACTGCTCTTTCAAAAGGAAGGTTCAAGTCTGTGAGTTGAGAGCACTCATCACAAAGAAGTTTCTGAGAATGCTTCTGTCTAGTTTTTATATGAAGATCTTTCCTTTTCCAATAGAGGCCTCAAAGCGCTCCAAATAAACACTTGCAGATTCTACAAAAGGAGTGTTTCAAAACAGTTCTACCAAAAGGAACGTTCAAGTCTGTGAGTTGAAGGCATTCATCTCACAGAAGTTTCTGAGAATGCTTCTGTCTAGTTTTCAGGTGAAGATATTGCTTTTCCCAGCCTAGGCCTCAAAGCGCTCCAAGTATCCACTTGCAGATTCTACAAAAAGAGAGCTTCATAGCTGCTCTTTCAGAAGGAAGGTTCAAGTCCGTGTGTTGAATGCACTCACCACAAAGAAGTTTCTGAGAATGCATCTGTCTAGTTCTTACGTGAAGATATTTCCTTTTCCAGCTTAGGCTTCAAAGCGCTCCCAATAAACACTTGCAAATTCTACTAAAGGAGTGTTTCAAAACAGTTCTTTCAAAAGGAACGTTCATGTCTGTGAGTTGAATGCACTCAACGAACAGAAGTTTCTCAGCGTGCTTCTGTATAGTGTTCATGTGAGGATATTTCCTTTTCCAGCATAGGCCTCAAAGCGCTCCAAATATCCACTTGCCGATTCTACAAAAACAGTGTTTCAAAACTGTTCTATCAAAAGGAAGGTTCAACACTATGAGTAGAATGCACTCATCACAAAGGAGTTGCTGAGAATGCTTCTCTCTAGTTTTTATGTGAAGATATTTCCTTTTGTAGCCTAGGCCTCAAAGCGCTCCAAATAGCCACTTGCAGATTCTACAAAAAGAGGGTTTCAAATCTCTTCTATCAAAAGAAAGGTTCAACTCTGTGAGTGGAATGCACTCATCAGAAAGAAGTTTCTGAGAATGATTCTATCTAGTTTTCATCTGCATGTATTTCCTTTTCCACTAGATGCCGCAATCGCACCAAATATCCACTTGCAGTTTCCACAAAAAGAGTGCTGCAGAACTGCTCCATGAGAAGGAATGTTCAACTCTGTGAGTTCAATCCCCTCATGACATAGAAGTTTCTGGAAATGCTTCTGTCTAGTTGGTATAGGAAGATATTTCCTTTTCCAGCATAAGCCTCAAAGAGCTCCAAATATCCACTTGCGGATTCTGCAAAAACAGTGTTTCAAAACTGGTCGATCAAAAGGAACGTTCAACTCTGTGAGTTGAATGCACTCATCACACAGACGTTTCTGAGAATGCTTCTGTCTAGTTCTTCCGTGAAGATATTTCCTTTTCCAGCTTAGGCCTCAAAGCGCTCCAAATAAACACTTGCAGATTCTACAAAAGGAGTGTTTCAAAACTGCTCTATCAAAAGGAAGGTTCAAGTCTGTGAGTTGAATGCACTCATCACAAAGAGGTTTCTGAGAATGCTGCTGTCTAGTTTTTATGTGAAGATATTTCCTTTTCCTCGCATAGACCTCAAATCGCTCCAGATATCCACTTGCAGATTTTACAGAAAGAGTGTTTCCAAACTGCTCTATCTAAAGGCACGTTCAACTCTGTGAGTCGAATGCACGCATTGCGAAGAACTTTCTGAGAATGCTTCCCTCTAGCTTTTAGGTGAAGATATTCCATTTCACAGCATAGGCCTCAAAGTGCTCCAAATAACCACTTGCAGATTTTACAAAAAGAATGTTTCAAAACTGCTCTTTCTAAAGGAAGGTTCAAGTCTGTGAGTTGAATGCACTCAACACAAAGAAGTTTCTGAGAACGCTTCTGTCCAGTTTTCATGTGAAGATATTTCCTTTTCCAGCATAGGCCTCAAACCGCTCCAAATATTCACTTGCAGAGTCTACAAAAAGAGTGTTTCCAAACTTCTCTATCAACTGGTAGGTACAACTCCGTGAGTTGAATGCCCTCATCACCAAGAAGTTTCTGAGAATGCTTCTCTCTAGTTTTGATGGGAAGATATTTCCTTTTCCAACATAGGTCTCATGGTGCTCCGAATAAACACGTGCAGATTCTACAAACTTAGTGTTTCAAAACTGTTCTATGAAAAGGAACGTTCAAGTCTGGGAGTTGAATGAACTCATCACAAAGAAGTTTCTCAGAATGCTTCTGTCTAGTTTTTAGGTGAAGATATTTCATTTCCCAGCATAGGCCTCAAAGCGCTCCAAATATCCACTTGCAGATTCTACAAAAAGAGTGTTTCCAAACTGCTCTTACAAAAGGAAGGTTCAAGTCTGTGAGCTGAACGCACTCATCACAAAGAAGTTTCTGAGAATGCGTCTGTCTAGTTTCTATGTGAAGATATTTCGTTTGCCAGCATAGGCCTCAAATCGCTCCAAACATCCACTAGCAAATTCTACAAAAGGAGTGTTTCAAAAGTGCGCTATCAAAAGGAAGAGTCCACTATGTGAGTTGAATGCATAAAGCACACGGAAGTTTCTGAGAATGCTTCTGTCTAGTTTTTAGGTGAAGATATTTCATTTCCCAGCATAGGCCTCAAAGCGCTCCAAATATCCACTTGCAGATTCTACAAAAAGAGTGTTTCCAAACTGCTCTTTCAAAAGGAAGGTTCAAGTCTGTGAGTTGAGAGCACTCATCACAAAGAAGTTTCTGAGAATGCTTCTGTCTAGTTTTTATATGAAGATCTTTCCTTTTCCAATAGAGGCCTCAAAGCGCTCCAAATAAACACTTGCAGATTCTACAAAAGGAGTGTTTCAAAACAGTTCTACCAAAAGGAACGTTCAAGTCTGTGAGTTGAAGGCATTCATCACACAGAAGTTTCTGAGAATGCTTCTGTCTAGTTTTCAGGTGAAGATATTGCTTTTCCCAGCCTAGGCCTCAAAGCGCTCCAAGTATCCACTTGCAGATTCTACAAAAAGAGAGCTTCATAGCTGCTCTTTCAGAAGGAAGGTTCAAGTCCGTGTGTTGAATGCACTCACCACAAAGAAGTTTCTGAGAATGCATCTGTCTAGTTCTTACGTGAAGATATTTCCTTTTCCAGCTTAGGCTTCAAAGCGCTCCCAATAAACACTTGCAAATTCTACTAAAGGAGTGTTTCAAAACAGTTCTTTCAAAAGGAACGTTCATGTCTGTGAGTTGAATGCACTCAACGAACAGAAGTTTCTCAGCGTGCTTCTGTATAGTGTTCATGTGAGGATATTTCCTTTTCCAGCATAGGCCTCAAAGCGCTCCAAATATCCACTTGCCGATTCTACAAAAACAGTGTTTCAAAACTGTTCTATCAAAAGGAAGGTTCAACACTATGAGTAGAATGCACTCATCACAAAGGAGTTGCTGAGAATGCTTCTCTCTAGTTTTTATGTGAAGATATTTCCTTTTGTAGCCTAGGCCTCAAAGCGCTCCAAATAGCCACTTGCAGATTCTACAAAAAGAGGGTTTCAAATCTCTTCTATCAAAAGAAAGGTTCAACTCTGTGAGTGGAATGCACTCATCAGAAAGAAGTTTCTGAGAATGATTCTATCTAGTTTTCATCTGCATGTATTTCCTTTTCCACTAGATGCCGCAATCGCACCAAATATCCACTTGCAGTTTCCACAAAAAGAGTGCTGCAGAACTGCTCCATGAGAAGGAATGTTCAACTCTGTGAGTTCAATCCCCTCATGACATAGAAGTTTCTGGAAATGCTTCTGTCTAGTTGGTATAGGAAGATATTTCCTTTTCCAGCATAAGCCTCAAAGAGCTCCAAATATCCACTTGCGGATTCTGCAAAAACAGTGTTTCAAAACTGGTCGATCAAAAGGAACGTTCAACTCTGTGAGTTGAATGCACTCATCACACAGACGTTTCTGAGAATGCTTCTGTCTAGTTCTTCCGTGAAGATATTTCCTTTTCCAGCTTAGGCCTCAAAGCGCTCCAAATAAACACTTGCAGATTCTACAAAAGGAGTGTTTCAAAACTGCTCTATCAAAAGGAAGGTTCAAGTCTGTGAGTTGAATGCACTCATCACAAAGAGGTTTCTGAGAATGCTGCTGTCTAGTTTTTATGTGAAGATATTTCCTTTTCCTCGCATAGACCTCAAATCGCTCCAGATATCCACTTGCAGATTTTACAGAAAGAGTGTTTCCAAACTGCTCTATCTAAAGGCACGTTCAACTCTGTGAGTCGAATGCACGCATTGCGAAGAACTTTCTGAGAATGCTTCTCTCTAGCTTTTAGGTGAAGATATTCCATTTCACAGCATAGGCCTCAAAGTGCTCCAAATAACCACTTGCAGATTTTACAAAAAGAATGTTTCAAAACTGCTCTTTCTAAAGGAAGGTTCAAGTCTGTGAGTTGAATGCACTCAACACAAAGAAGTTTCTGAGAACGCTTCTGTCCAGTTTTCATGTGAAGATATTTCCTTTTCCAGCATAGGCCTCAAACCGCTCCAAATATTCACTTGCAGAGTCTACAAAAAGAGTGTTTCCAAACTTCTCTATCAACTGGTAGGTACAACTCCGTGAGTTGAATGCCCTCATCACCAAGAAGTTTCTGAGAATGCTTCTCTCTAGTTTTGATGGGAAGATATTTCCTTTTCCAACATAGGTCTCATGGTGCTCCGAATAAACACTTGCAGATTCTACAAACTTAGTGTTTCAAAACTGTTCTATGAAAAGGAACGTTCAAGTCTGGGAGTTGAATGAACTCATCACAAAGAAGTTTCTCAGAATGCTTCTGTCTAGTTTTTAGGTGAAGATATTTCATTTCCCAGCATAGGCCTCAAAGCGCTCCAAATATCCACTTGCAGATTCTACAAAAAGAGTGTTTCCAAACTGCTCTTACAAAAGGAAGGTTCAAGTCTGTGAGCTGAACGCACTCATCACAAAGAAGTTTCTGAGAATGCGTCTGTCTAGTTTCTATGTGAAGATATTTCGTTTGCCAGCATAGGCCTCAAATCGCTCCAAACATCCACTAGCAAATTCTACAAAAGGAGTGTTTCAAAAGTGCGCTATCAAAAGGAAGAGTCCACTATGTGAGTTGAATGCATAAAGCACACGGAAGTTTCTGAGAATGCTTCTGTCTAGTTTTTAGGTGAAGATATTTCATTTCCCAGCATAGGCCTCAAAGCGCTCCAAATATCCACTTGCAGATTCTACAAAAAGAGTGTTTCCAAACTGCTCTTTCAAAAGGAAGGTTCAAGTCTGTGAGTTGAGAGCACTCATCACAAAGAAGTTTCTGAGAATGCTTCTGTCTAGTTTTTATATGAAGATCTTTCCTTTTCCAATAGAGGCCTCAAAGCGCTCCAAATAAACACTTGCAGATTCTACAAAAGGAGTGTTTCAAAACAGTTCTACCAAAAGGAACGTTCAAGTCTGTGAGTTGAAGGCATTCATCTCACAGAAGTTTCTGAGAATGCTTCTGTCTAGTTTTCAGGTGAAGATATTGCTTTTCCCAGCCTAGGCCTCAAAGCGCTCCAAGTATCCACTTGCAGATTCTACAAAAAGAGAGCTTCATAGCTGCTCTTTCAGAAGGAAGGTTCAAGTCCGTGTGTTGAATGCACTCACCACAAAGAAGTTTCTGAGAATGCATCTGTCTAGTTCTTACGTGAAGATATTTCCTTTTCCAGCTTAGGCTTCAAAGCGCTCCCAATAAACACTTGCAAATTCTACTAAAGGAGTGTTTCAAAACAGTTCTTTCAAAAGGAACGTTCATGTCTGTGAGTTGAATGCACTCAACGAACAGAAGTTTCTCAGCGTGCTTCTGTATAGTGTTCATGTGAGGATATTTCCTTTTCCAGCATAGGCCTCAAAGCGCTCCAAATATCCACTTGCCGATTCTACAAAAACAGTGTTTCAAAACTGTTCTATCAAAAGGAAGGTTCAACACTATGAGTAGAATGCACTCATCACAAAGGAGTTGCTGAGAATGCTTCTCTCTAGTTTTTATGTGAAGATATTTCCTTTTGTAGCCTAGGCCTCAAAGCGCTCCAAATAGCCACTTGCAGATTCTACAAAAAGAGGGTTTCAAATCTCTTCTATCAAAAGAAAGGTTCAACTCTGTGAGTGGAATGCACTCATCAGAAAGAAGTTTCTGAGAATGATTCTATCTAGTTTTCATCTGCATGTATTTCCTTTTCCACTAGATGCCGCAATCGCACCAAATATCCACTTGCAGTTTCCACAAAAAGAGTGCTGCAGAACTGCTCCATGAGAAGGAATGTTCAACTCTGTGAGTTCAATCCCCTCATGACATAGAAGTTTCTGGAAATGCTTCTGTCTAGTTGGTATAGGAAGATATTTCCTTTTCCAGCATAAGCCTCAAAGAGCTCCAAATATCCACTTGCGGATTCTGCAAAAACAGTGTTTCAAAACTGGTCGATCAAAAGGAACGTTCAACTCTGTGAGTTGAATGCACTCATCACACAGACGTTTCTGAGAATGCTTCTGTCTAGTTCTTCCGTGAAGATATTTCCTTTTCCAGCTTAGGCCTCAAAGCGCTCCAAATAAACACTTGCAGATTCTACAAAAGGAGTGTTTCAAAACTGCTCTATCAAAAGGAAGGTTCAAGTCTGTGAGTTGAATGCACTCATCACAAAGAGGTTTCTGAGAATGCTGCTGTCTAGTTTTTATGTGAAGATATTTCCTTTTCCTCGCATAGACCTCAAATCGCTCCAGATATCCACTTGCAGATTTTACAGAAAGAGTGTTTCCAAACTGCTCTATCTAAAGGCACGTTCAACTCTGTGAGTCGAATGCACGCATTGCGAAGAACTTTCTGAGAATGCTTCCCTCTAGCTTTTAGGTGAAGATATTCCATTTCACAGCATAGGCCTCAAAGTGCTCCAAATAACCACTTGCAGATTTTACAAAAAGAATGTTTCAAAACTGCTCTTTCTAAAGGAAGGTTCAAGTCTGTGAGTTGAATGCACTCAACACAAAGAAGTTTCTGAGAACGCTTCTGTCCAGTTTTCATGTGAAGATATTTCCTTTTCCAGCATAGGCCTCAAACCGCTCCAAATATTCACTTGCAGAGTCTACAAAAAGAGTGTTTCCAAACTTCTCTATCAACTGGTAGGTACAACTCCGTGAGTTGAATGCCCTCATCACCAAGAAGTTTCTGAGAATGCTTCTCTCTAGTTTTGATGGGAAGATATTTCCTTTTCCAACATAGGTCTCATGGTGCTCCGAATAAACACGTGCAGATTCTACAAACTTAGTGTTTCAAAACTGTTCTATGAAAAGGAACGTTCAAGTCTGGGAGTTGAATGAACTCATCACAAAGAAGTTTCTCAGAATGCTTCTGTCTAGTTTTTAGGTGAAGATATTTCATTTCCCAGCATAGGCCTCAAAGCGCTCCAAATATCCACTTGCAGATTCTACAAAAAGAGTGTTTCCAAACTGCTCTTACAAAAGGAAGGTTCAAGTCTGTGAGCTGAACGCACTCATCACAAAGAAGTTTCTGAGAATGCGTCTGTCTAGTTTCTATGTGAAGATATTTCGTTTGCCAGCATAGGCCTCAAATCGCTCCAAACATCCACTAGCAAATTCTACAAAAGGAGTGTTTCAAAAGTGCGCTATCAAAAGGAAGAGTCCACTATGTGAGTTGAATGCATAAAGCACACGGAAGTTTCTGAGAATGCTTCTGTCTAGTTTTTAGGTGAAGATATTTCATTTCCCAGCATAGGCCTCAAAGCGCTCCAAATATCCACTTGCAGATTCTACAAAAAGAGTGTTTCCAAACTGCTCTTTCAAAAGGAAGGTTCAAGTCTGTGAGTTGAGAGCACTCATCACAAAGAAGTTTCTGAGAATGCTTCTGTCTAGTTTTTATATGAAGATCTTTCCTTTTCCAATAGAGGCCTCAAAGCGCTCCAAATAAACACTTGCAGATTCTACAAAAGGAGTGTTTCAAAACAGTTCTACCAAAAGGAACGTTCAAGTCTGTGAGTTGAAGGCATTCATCACACAGAAGTTTCTGAGAATGCTTCTGTCTAGTTTTCAGGTGAAGATATTGCTTTTCCCAGCCTAGGCCTCAAAGCGCTCCAAGTATCCACTTGCAGATTCTACAAAAAGAGAGCTTCATAGCTGCTCTTTCAGAAGGAAGGTTCAAGTCCGTGTGTTGAATGCACTCACCACAAAGAAGTTTCTGAGAATGCATCTGTCTAGTTCTTACGTGAAGATATTTCCTTTTCCAGCTTAGGCTTCAAAGCGCTCCCAATAAACACTTGCAAATTCTACTAAAGGAGTGTTTCAAAACAGTTCTTTCAAAAGGAGCGTTCATGTCTGTGAGTTGAATGCACTCAACGAACAGAAGTTTCTCAGCGTGCTTCTGTATAGTGTTCATGTGAGGATATTTCCTTTTCCAGCATAGGCCTCAAAGCGCTCCAAATATCCACTTGCCGATTCTACAAAAACAGTGTTTCAAAACTGTTCTATCAAAAGGAAGGTTCAACACTATGAGTAGAATGCACTCATCACAAAGGAGTTGCTGAGAATGCTTCTCTCTAGTTTTTATGTGAAGATATTTCCTTTTGTAGCCTAGGCCTCAAAGCGCTCCAAATAGCCACTTGCAGATTCTACAAAAAGAGGGTTTCAAATCTCTTCTATCAAAAGAAAGGTTCAACTCTGTGAGTGGAATGCACTCATCAGAAAGAAGTTTCTGAGAATGATTCTATCTAGTTTTCATCTGCATGTATTTCCTTTTCCACTAGATGCCGCAATCGCACCAAATATCCACTTGCAGTTTCCACAAAAAGAGTGCTGCAGAACTGCTCCATGAGAAGGAATGTTCAACTCTGTGAGTTCAATCCCCTCATGACATAGAAGTTTCTGGAAATGCTTCTGTCTAGTTGGTATAGGAAGATATTTCCTTTTCCAGCATAAGCCTCAAAGAGCTCCAAATATCCACTTGCGGATTCTGCAAAAACAGTGTTTCAAAACTGGTCGATCAAAAGGAACGTTCAACTCTGTGAGTTGAATGCACTCATCACACAGACGTTTCTGAGAATGCTTCTGTCTAGTTCTTCCGTGAAGATATTTCCTTTTCCAGCTTAGGCCTCAAAGCGCTCCAAATAAACACTTGCAGATTCTACAAAAGGAGTGTTTCAAAACTGCTCTATCAAAAGGAAGGTTCAAGTCTGTGAGTTGAATGCACTCATCACAAAGAGGTTTCTGAGAATGCTGCTGTCTAGTTTTTATGTGAAGATATTTCCTTTTCCTCGCATAGACCTCAAATCGCTCCAGATATCCACTTGCAGATTTTACAGAAAGAGTGTTTCCAAACTGCTCTATCTAAAGGCACGTTCAACTCTGTGAGTCGAATGCACGCATTGCGAAGAACTTTCTGAGAATGCTTCCCTCTAGCTTTTAGGTGAAGATATTCCATTTCACAGCATAGGCCTCAAAGTGCTCCAAATAACCACTTGCAGATTTTACAAAAAGAATGTTTCAAAACTGCTCTTTCTAAAGGAAGGTTCAAGTCTGTGAGTTGAATGCACTCAACACAAAGAAGTTTCTGAGAACGCTTCTGTCCAGTTTTCATGTGAAGATATTTCCTTTTCCAGCATAGGCCTCAAACCGCTCCAAATATTCACTTGCAGAGTCTACAAAAAGAGTGTTTCCAAACTTCTCTATCAACTGGTAGGTACAACTCCGTGAGTTGAATGCCCTCATCACCAAGAAGTTTCTGAGAATGCTTCTCTCTAGTTTTGATGGGAAGATATTTCCTTTTCCAACATAGGTCTCATGGTGCTCCGAATAAACACGTGCAGATTCTACAAACTTAGTGTTTCAAAACTGTTCTATGAAAAGGAACGTTCAAGTCTGGGAGTTGAATGAACTCATCACAAAGAAGTTTCTCAGAATGCTTCTGTCTAGTTTTTAGGTGAAGATATTTCATTTCCCAGCATAGGCCTCAAAGCGCTCCAAATATCCACTTGCAGATTCTACAAAAAGAGTGTTTCCAAACTGCTCTTACAAAAGGAAGGTTCAAGTCTGTGAGCTGAACGCACTCATCACAAAGAAGTTTCTGAGAATGCGTCTGTCTAGTTTCTATGTGAAGATATTTCGTTTGCCAGCATAGGCCTCAAATCGCTCCAAACATCCACTAGCAAATTCTACAAAAGGAGTGTTTCAAAAGTGCGCTATCAAAAGGAAGAGTCCACTATGTGAGTTGAATGCATAAAGCACACGGAAGTTTCTGAGAATGCTTCTGTCTAGTTTTTAGGTGAAGATATTTCATTTCCCAGCATAGGCCTCAAAGCGCTCCAAATATCCACTTGCAGATTCTACAAAAAGAGTGTTTCCAAACTGCTCTTTCAAAAGGAAGGTTCAAGTCTGTGAGTTGAGAGCACTCATCACAAAGAAGTTTCTGAGAATGCTTCTGTCTAGTTTTTATATGAAGATCTTTCCTTTTCCAATAGAGGCCTCAAAGCGCTCCAAATAAACACTTGCAGATTCTACAAAAGGAGTGTTTCAAAACAGTTCTACCAAAAGGAACGTTCAAGTCTGTGAGTTGAAGGCATTCATCACACAGAAGTTTCTGAGAATGCTTCTGTCTAGTTTTCAGGTGAAGATATTGCTTTTCCCAGCCTAGGCCTCAAAGCGCTCCAAGTATCCACTTGCAGATTCTACAAAAAGAGAGCTTCATAGCTGCTCTTTCAGAAGGAAGGTTCAAGTCCGTGTGTTGAATGCACTCACCACAAAGAAGTTTCTGAGAATGCATCTGTCTAGTTCTTACGTGAAGATATTTCCTTTTCCAGCTTAGGCTTCAAAGCGCTCCCAATAAACACTTGCAAATTCTACTAAAGGAGTGTTTCAAAACAGTTCTTTCAAAAGGAGCGTTCATGTCTGTGAGTTGAATGCACTCAACGAACAGAAGTTTCTCAGCGTGCTTCTGTATAGTGTTCATGTGAGGATATTTCCTTTTCCAGCATAGGCCTCAAAGCGCTCCAAATATCCACTTGCCGATTCTACAAAAACAGTGTTTCAAAACTGTTCTATCAAAAGGAAGGTTCAACACTATGAGTAGAATGCACTCATCACAAAGGAGTTGCTGAGAATGCTTCTCTCTAGTTTTTATGTGAAGATATTTCCTTTTGTAGCCTAGGCCTCAAAGCGCTCCAAATAGCCACTTGCAGATTCTACAAAAAGAGGGTTTCAAATCTCTTCTATCAAAAGAAAGGTTCAACTCTGTGAGTGGAATGCACTCATCAGAAAGAAGTTTCTGAGAATGATTCTATCTAGTTTTCATCTGCATGTATTTCCTTTTCCACTAGATGCCGCAATCGCACCAAATATCCACTTGCAGTTTCCACAAAAAGAGTGCTGCAGAACTGCTCCATGAGAAGGAATGTTCAACTCTGTGAGTTCAATCCCCTCATGACATAGAAGTTTCTGGAAATGCTTCTGTCTAGTTGGTATAGGAAGATATTTCCTTTTCCAGCATAAGCCTCAAAGAGCTCCAAATATCCACTTGCGGATTCTGCAAAAACAGTGTTTCAAAACTGGTCGATCAAAAGGAACGTTCAACTCTGTGAGTTGAATGCACTCATCACACAGACGTTTCTGAGAATGCTTCTGTCTAGTTCTTCCGTGAAGATATTTCCTTTTCCAGCTTAGGCCTCAAAGCGCTCCAAATAAACACTTGCAGATTCTACAAAAGGAGTGTTTCAAAACTGCTCTATCAAAAGGAAGGTTCAAGTCTGTGAGTTGAATGCACTCATCACAAAGAGGTTTCTGAGAATGCTGCTGTCTAGTTTTTATGTGAAGATATTTCCTTTTCCTCGCATAGACCTCAAATCGCTCCAGATATCCACTTGCAGATTTTACAGAAAGAGTGTTTCCAAACTGCTCTATCTAAAGGCACGTTCAACTCTGTGAGTCGAATGCACGCATTGCGAAGAACTTTCTGAGAATGCTTCTCTCTAGCTTTTAGGTGAAGATATTCCATTTCACAGCATAGGCCTCAAAGTGCTCCAAATAACCACTTGCAGATTTTACAAAAAGAATGTTTCAAAACTGCTCTTTCTAAAGGAAGGTTCAAGTCTGTGAGTTGAATGCACTCAACACAAAGAAGTTTCTGAGAACGCTTCTGTCCAGTTTTCATGTGAAGATATTTCCTTTTCCAGCATAGGCCTCAAACCGCTCCAAATATTCACTTGCAGAGTCTACAAAAAGAGTGTTTCCAAACTTCTCTATCAACTGGTAGGTACAACTCCGTGAGTTGAATGCCCTCATCACCAAGAAGTTTCTGAGAATGCTTCTCTCTAGTTTTGATGGGAAGATATTTCCTTTTCCAACATAGGTCTCATGGTGCTCCGAATAAACACGTGCAGATTCTACAAACTTAGTGTTTCAAAACTGTTCTATGAAAAGGAACGTTCAAGTCTGGGAGTTGAATGAACTCATCACAAAGAAGTTTCTCAGAATGCTTCTGTCTAGTTTTTAGGTGAAGATATTTCATTTCCCAGCATAGGCCTCAAAGCGCTCCAAATATCCACTTGCAGATTCTACAAAAAGAGTGTTTCCAAACTGCTCTTACAAAAGGAAGGTTCAAGTCTGTGAGCTGAACGCACTCATCACAAAGAAGTTTCTGAGAATGCGTCTGTCTAGTTTCTATGTGAAGATATTTCGTTTGCCAGCATAGGCCTCAAATCGCTCCAAACATCCACTAGCAAATTCTACAAAAGGAGTGTTTCAAAAGTGCGCTATCAAAAGGAAGAGTCCACTATGTGAGTTGAATGCATAAAGCACACGGAAGTTTCTGAGAATGCTTCTGTCTAGTTTTTAGGTGAAGATATTTCATTTCCCAGCATAGGCCTCAAAGCGCTCCAAATATCCACTTGCAGATTCTACAAAAAGAGTGTTTCCAAACTGCTCTTTCAAAAGGAAGGTTCAAGTCTGTGAGTTGAGAGCACTCATCACAAAGAAGTTTCTGAGAATGCTTCTGTCTAGTTTTTATATGAAGATCTTTCCTTTTCCAATAGAGGCCTCAAAGCGCTCCAAATAAACACTTGCAGATTCTACAAAAGGAGTGTTTCAAAACAGTTCTACCAAAAGGAACGTTCAAGTCTGTGAGTTGAAGGCATTCATCACACAGAAGTTTCTGAGAATGCTTCTGTCTAGTTTTCAGGTGAAGATATTGCTTTTCCCAGCCTAGGCCTCAAAGCGCTCCAAGTATCCACTTGCAGATTCTACAAAAAGAGAGCTTCATAGCTGCTCTTTCAGAAGGAAGGTTCAAGTCCGTGTGTTGAATGCACTCACCACAAAGAAGTTTCTGAGAATGCATCTGTCTAGTTCTTACGTGAAGATATTTCCTTTTCCAGCTTAGGCTTCAAAGCGCTCCCAATAAACACTTGCAAATTCTACTAAAGGAGTGTTTCAAAACAGTTCTTTCAAAAGGAACGTCCATGTCTGTGAGTTGAATGCACTCAACGAACAGAAGTTTCTCAGCGTGCTTCTGTATAGTGTTCATGTGAGGATATTTCCTTTTCCAGCATAGGCCTCAAAGCGCTCCAAATATCCACTTGCCGATTCTACAAAAACAGTGTTTCAAAACTGTTCTATCAAAAGGAAGGTTCAACACTATGAGTAGAATGCACTCATCACAAAGGAGTTGCTGAGAATGCTTCTCTCTAGTTTTTATGTGAAGATATTTCCTTTTGTAGCCTAGGCCTCAAAGCGCTCCAAATAGCCACTTGCAGATTCTACAAAAAGAGGGTTTCAAATCTCTTCTATCAAAAGAAAGGTTCAACTCTGTGAGTGGAATGCACTCATCAGAAAGAAGTTTCTGAGAATGATTCTATCTAGTTTTCATCTGCATGTATTTCCTTTTCCACTAGATGCCGCAATCGCACCAAATATCCACTTGCAGTTTCCACAAAAAGAGTGCTGCAGAACTGCTCCATGAGAAGGAATGTTCAACTCTGTGAGTTCAATCCCCTCATGACATAGAAGTTTCTGGAAATGCTTCTGTCTAGTTGGTATAGGAAGATATTTCCTTTTCCAGCATAAGCCTCAAAGAGCTCCAAATATCCACTTGCGGATTCTGCAAAAACAGTGTTTCAAAACTGGTCGATCAAAAGGAACGTTCAACTCTGTGAGTTGAATGCACTCATCACACAGACGTTTCTGAGAATGCTTCTGTCTAGTTCTTCCGTGAAGATATTTCCTTTTCCAGCTTAGGCCTCAAAGCGCTCCAAATAAACACTTGCAGATTCTACAAAAGGAGTGTTTCAAAACTGCTCTATCAAAAGGAAGGTTCAAGTCTGTGAGTTGAATGCACTCATCACAAAGAGGTTTCTGAGAATGCTGCTGTCTAGTTTTTATGTGAAGATATTTCCTTTTCCTCGCATAGACCTCAAATCGCTCCAGATATCCACTTGCAGATTTTACAGAAAGAGTGTTTCCAAACTGCTCTATCTAAAGGCACGTTCAACTCTGTGAGTCGAATGCACGCATTGCGAAGAACTTTCTGAGAATGCTTCTCTCTAGCTTTTAGGTGAAGATATTCCATTTCACAGCATAGGCCTCAAAGTGCTCCAAATAACCACTTGCAGATTTTACAAAAAGAATGTTTCAAAACTGCTCTTTCTAAAGGAAGGTTCAAGTCTGTGAGTTGAATGCACTCAACACAAAGAAGTTTCTGAGAACGCTTCTGTCCAGTTTTCATGTGAAGATATTTCCTTTTCCAGCATAGGCCTCAAACCGCTCCAAATATTCACTTGCAGAGTCTACAAAAAGAGTGTTTCCAAACTTCTCTATCAACTGGTAGGTACAACTCCGTGAGTTGAATGCCCTCATCACCAAGAAGTTTCTGAGAATGCTTCTCTCTAGTTTTGATGGGAAGATATTTCCTTTTCCAACATAGGTCTCATGGTGCTCCGAATAAACACGTGCAGATTCTACAAACTTAGTGTTTCAAAACTGTTCTATGAAAAGGAACGTTCAAGTCTGGGAGTTGAATGAACTCATCACAAAGAAGTTTCTCAGAATGCTTCTGTCTAGTGTTTAGGTGAAGATATTTCATTTCCCAGCATAGGCCTCAAAGCGCTCCAAATATCCACTTGCAGATTCTACAAAAAGAGTGTTTCCAAACTGCTCTTACAAAAGGAAGGTTCAAGTCTGTGAGCTGAACGCACTCATCACAAAGAAGTTTCTGAGAATGCGTCTGTCTAGTTTCTATGTGAAGATATTTCGTTTGCCAGCATAGGCCTCAAATCGCTCCAAACATCCACTAGCAAATTCTACAAAAGGAGTGTTTCAAAAGTGCGCTATCAAAAGGAAGAGTCCACTATGTGAGTTGAATGCATAAAGCACACGGAAGTTTCTGAGAATGCTTCTGTCTAGTTTTTAGGTGAAGATATTTCATTTCCCAGCATAGGCCTCAAAGCGCTCCAAATATCCACTTGCAGATTCTACAAAAAGAGTGTTTCCAAACTGCTCTTTCAAAAGGAAGGTTCAAGTCTGTGAGTTGAGAGCACTCATCACAAAGAAGTTTCTGAGAATGCTTCTGTCTAGTTTTTATATGAAGATCTTTCCTTTTCCAATAGAGGCCTCAAAGCGCTCCAAATAAACACTTGCAGATTCTACAAAAGGAGTGTTTCAAAACAGTTCTACCAAAAGGAACGTTCAAGTCTGTGAGTTGAAGGCATTCATCACACAGAAGTTTCTGAGAATGCTTCTGTCTAGTTTTCAGGTGAAGATATTGCTTTTCCCAGCCTAGGCCTCAAAGCGCTCCAAGTATCCACTTGCAGATTCTACAAAAAGAGAGCTTCATAGCTGCTCTTTCAGAAGGAAGGTTCAAGTCCGTGTGTTGAATGCACTCACCACAAAGAAGTTTCTGAGAATGCATCTGTCTAGTTCTTACGTGAAGATATTTCCTTTTCCAGCTTAGGCTTCAAAGCGCTCCCAATAAACACTTGCAAATTCTACTAAAGGAGTGTTTCAAAACAGTTCTTTCAAAAGGAGCGTTCATGTCTGTGAGTTGAATGCACTCAACGAACAGAAGTTTCTCAGCGTGCTTCTGTATAGTGTTCATGTGAGGATATTTCCTTTTCCAGCATAGGCCTCAAAGCGCTCCAAATATCCACTTGCCGATTCTACAAAAACAGTGTTTCAAAACTGTTCTATCAAAAGGAAGGTTCAACACTATGAGTAGAATGCACTCATCACAAAGGAGTTGCTGAGAATGCTTCTCTCTAGTTTTTATGTGAAGATATTTCCTTTTGTAGCCTAGGCCTCAAAGCGCTCCAAATAGCCACTTGCAGATTCTACAAAAAGAGGGTTTCAAATCTCTTCTATCAAAAGAAAGGTTCAACTCTGTGAGTGGAATGCACTCATCAGAAAGAAGTTTCTGAGAATGATTCTATCTAGTTTTCATCTGCATGTATTTCCTTTTCCACTAGATGCCGCAATCGCACCAAATATCCACTTGCAGTTTCCACAAAAAGAGTGCTGCAGAACTGCTCCATGAGAAGGAATGTTCAACTCTGTGAGTTCAATCCCCTCATGACATAGAAGTTTCTGGAAATGCTTCTGTCTAGTTGGTATAGGAAGATATTTCCTTTTCCAGCATAAGCCTCAAAGAGCTCCAAATATCCACTTGCGGATTCTGCAAAAACAGTGTTTCAAAACTGGTCGATCAAAAGGAACGTTCAACTCTGTGAGTTGAATGCACTCATCACACAGACGTTTCTGAGAATGCTTCTGTCTAGTTCTTCCGTGAAGATATTTCCTTTTCCAGCTTAGGCCTCAAAGCGCTCCAAATAAACACTTGCAGATTCTACAAAAGGAGTGTTTCAAAACTGCTCTATCAAAAGGAAGGTTCAAGTCTGTGAGTTGAATGCACTCATCACAAAGAGGTTTCTGAGAATGCTGCTGTCTAGTTTTTATGTGAAGATATTTCCTTTTCCTCGCATAGACCTCAAATCGCTCCAGATATCCACTTGCAGATTTTACAGAAAGAGTGTTTCCAAACTGCTCTATCTAAAGGCACGTTCAACTCTGTGAGTCGAATGCACGCATTGCGAAGAACTTTCTGAGAATGCTTCTCTCTAGCTTTTAGGTGAAGATATTCCATTTCACAGCATAGGCCTCAAAGTGCTCCAAATAACCACTTGCAGATTTTACAAAAAGAATGTTTCAAAACTGCTCTTTCTAAAGGAAGGTTCAAGTCTGTGAGTTGAATGCATTCAACACAAAGAAGTTTCTGAGAACGCTTCTGTCCAGTTTTCATGTGAAGATATTTCCTTTTCCAGCATAGGCCTCAAACCGCTCCAAATATTCACTTGCAGAGTCTACAAAAAGAGTGTTTCCAAACTTCTCTATCAACTGGTAGGTACAACTCCGTGAGTTGAATGCCCTCATCACCAAGAAGTTTCTGAGAATGCTTCTCTCTAGTTTTGATGGGAAGATATTTCCTTTTCCAACATAGGTCTCATGGTGCTCCGAATAAACACTTGCAGATTCTACAAACTTAGTGTTTCAAAACTGTTCTATGAAAAGGAACGTTCAAGTCTGGGAGTTGAATGAACTCATCACAAAGAAGTTTCTCAGAATGCTTCTGTCTAGTTTTTAGGTGAAGATATTTCATTTCCCAGCATAGGCCTCAAAGCGCTCCAAATATCCACTTGCAGATTCTACAAAAAGAGTGTTTCCAAACTGCTCTTACAAAAGGAAGGTTCAAGTCTGTGAGCTGAACGCACTCATCACAAAGAAGTTTCTGAGAATGCGTCTGTCTAGTTTCTATGTGAAGATATTTCGTTTGCCAGCATAGGCCTCAAATCGCTCCAAACATCCACTAGCAAATTCTACAAAAGGAGTGTTTCAAAAGTGCGCTATCAAAAGGAAGAGTCCACTATGTGAGTTGAATGCATAAAGCACACGGAAGTTTCTGAGAATGCTTCTGTCTAGTTTTTAGGTGAAGATATTTCATTTCCCAGCATAGGCCTCAAAGCGCTCCAAATATCCACTTGCAGATTCTACAAAAAGAGTGTTTCCAAACTGCTCTTTCAAAAGGAAGGTTCAAGTCTGTGAGTTGAGAGCACTCATCACAAAGAAGTTTCTGAGAATGCTTCTGTCTAGTTTTTATATGAAGATCTTTCCTTTTCCAATAGAGGCCTCAAAGCGCTCCAAATAAACACTTGCAGATTCTACAAAAGGAGTGTTTCAAAACAGTTCTACCAAAAGGAACGTTCAAGTCTGTGAGTTGAAGGCATTCATCACACAGAAGTTTCTGAGAATGCTTCTGTCTAGTTTTCAGGTGAAGATATTGCTTTTCCCAGCCTAGGCCTCAAAGCGCTCCAAGTATCCACTTGCAGATTCTACAAAAAGAGAGCTTCATAGCTGCTCTTTCAGAAGGAAGGTTCAAGTCCGTGTGTTGAATGCACTCACCACAAAGAAGTTTCTGAGAATGCATCTGTCTAGTTCTTACGTGAAGATATTTCCTTTTCCAGCTTAGGCTTCAAAGCGCTCCCAATAAACACTTGCAAATTCTACTAAAGGAGTGTTTCAAAACAGTTCTTTCAAAAGGAACGTTCATGTCTGTGAGTTGAATGCACTCAACGAACAGAAGTTTCTCAGCGTGCTTCTGTATAGTGTTCATGTGAGGATATTTCCTTTTCCAGCATAGGCCTCAAAGCGCTCCAAATATCCACTTGCCGATTCTACAAAAACAGTGTTTCAAAACTGTTCTATCAAAAGGAAGGTTCAACACTATGAGTAGAATGCACTCATCACAAAGGAGTTGCTGAGAATGCTTCTCTCTAGTTTTTATGTGAAGATATTTCCTTTTGTAGCCTAGGCCTCAAAGCGCTCCAAATAGCCACTTGCAGATTCTACAAAAAGAGGGTTTCAAATCTCTTCTATCAAAAGAAAGGTTCAACTCTGTGAGTGGAATGCACTCATCAGAAAGAAGTTTCTGAGAATGATTCTATCTAGTTTTCATCTGCATGTATTTCCTTTTCCACTAGATGCCGCAATCGCACCAAATATCCACTTGCAGTTTCCACAAAAAGAGTGCTGCAGAACTGCTCCATGAGAAGGAATGTTCAACTCTGTGAGTTCAATCCCCTCATGACATAGAAGTTTCTGGAAATGCTTCTGTCTAGTTGGTATAGGAAGATATTTCCTTTTCCAGCATAAGCCTCAAAGAGCTCCAAATATCCACTTGCGGATTCTGCAAAAACAGTGTTTCAAAACTGGTCGATGAAAAGGAACGTTCAACTCTGTGAGTTGAATGCACTCATCACACAGACGTTTCTGAGAATGCTTCTGTCTAGTTCTTCCGTGAAGATATTTCCTTTTCCAGCTTAGGCCTCAAAGCGCTCCAAATAAACACTTGCAGATTCTACAAAAGGAGTGTTTCAAAACTGCTCTATCAAAAGGAAGGTTCAAGTCTGTGAGTTGAATGCACTCATCACAAAGAGGTTTCTGAGAATGCTGCTGTCTAGTTTTTATGTGAAGATATTTCCTTTTCCTCGCATAGACCTCAAATCGCTCCAGATATCCACTTGCAGATTTTACAGAAAGAGTGTTTCCAAACTGCTCTATCTAAAGGCACGTTCAACTCTGTGAGTCGAATGCACGCATTGCGAAGAACTTTCTGAGAATGCTTCTCTCTAGCTTTTAGGTGAAGATATTCCATTTCACAGCATAGGCCTCAAAGTGCTCCAAATAACCACTTGCAGATTTTACAAAAAGAATGTTTCAAAACTGCTCTTTCTAAAGGAAGGTTCAAGTCTGTGAGTTGAATGCACTCAACACAAAGAAGTTTCTGAGAACGCTTCTGTCCAGTTTTCATGTGAAGATATTTCCTTTTCCAGCATAGGCCTCAAACCGCTCCAAATATTCACTTGCAGAGTCTACAAAAAGAGTGTTTCCAAACTTCTCTATCAACTGGTAGGTACAACTCCGTGAGTTGAATGCCCTCATCACCAAGAAGTTTCTGAGAATGCTTCTCTCTAGTTTTGATGGGAAGATATTTCCTTTTCCAACATAGGTCTCATGGTGCTCCGAATAAACACGTGCAGATTCTACAAACTTAGTGTTTCAAAACTGTTCTATGAAAAGGAACGTTCAAGTCTGGGAGTTGAATGAACTCATCACAAAGAAGTTTCTCAGAATGCTTCTGTCTAGTTTTTAGGTGAAGATATTTCATTTCCCAGCATAGGCCTCAAAGCGCTCCAAATATCCACTTGCAGATTCTACAAAAAGAGTGTTTCCAAACTGCTCTTACAAAAGGAAGGTTCAAGTCTGTGAGCTGAACGCACTCATCACAAAGAAGTTTCTGAGAATGCGTCTGTCTAGTTTCTATGTGAAGATATTTCGTTTGCCAGCATAGGCCTCAAATCGCTCCAAACATCCACTAGCAAATTCTACAAAAGGAGTGTTTCAAAAGTGCGCTATCAAAAGGAAGAGTCCACTATGTGAGTTGAATGCATAAAGCACACGGAAGTTTCTGAGAATGCTTCTGTCTAGTTTTTAGGTGAAGATATTTCATTTCCCAGCATAGGCCTCAAAGCGCTCCAAATATCCACTTGCAGATTCTACAAAAAGAGTGTTTCCAAACTGCTCTTTCAAAAGGAAGGTTCAAGTCTGTGAGTTGAGAGCACTCATCACAAAGAAGTTTCTGAGAATGCTTCTGTCTAGTTTTTATATGAAGATCTTTCCTTTTCCAATAGAGGCCTCAAAGCGCTCCAAATAAACACTTGCAGATTCTACAAAAGGAGTGTTTCAAAACAGTTCTACCAAAAGGAACGTTCAAGTCTGTGAGTTGAAGGCATTCATCACACAGAAGTTTCTGAGAATGCTTCTGTCTAGTTTTCAGGTGAAGATATTGCTTTTCCCAGCCTAGGCCTCAAAGCGCTCCAAGTATCCACTTGCAGATTCTACAAAAAGAGAGCTTCATAGCTGCTCTTTCAGAAGGAAGGTTCAAGTCCGTGTGTTGAATGCACTCACCACAAAGAAGTTTCTGAGAATGCATCTGTCTAGTTCTTACGTGAAGATATTTCCTTTTCCAGCTTAGGCTTCAAAGCGCTCCCAATAAACACTTGCAAATTCTACTAAAGGAGTGTTTCAAAACAGTTCTTTCAAAAGGAACGTTCATGTCTGTGAGTTGAATGCACTCAACGAACAGAAGTTTCTCAGCGTGCTTCTGTATAGTGTTCATGTGAGGATATTTCCTTTTCCAGCATAGGCCTCAAAGCGCTCCAAATATCCACTTGCCGATTCTACAAAAACAGTGTTTCAAAACTGTTCTATCAAAAGGAAGGTTCAACACTATGAGTAGAATGCACTCATCACAAAGGAGTTGCTGAGAATGCTTCTCTCTAGTTTTTATGTGAAGATATTTCCTTTTGTAGCCTAGGCCTCAAAGCGCTCCAAATAGCCACTTGCAGATTCTACAAAAAGAGGGTTTCAAATCTCTTCTATCAAAAGAAAGGTTCAACTCTGTGAGTGGAATGCACTCATCAGAAAGAAGTTTCTGAGAATGATTCTATCTAGTTTTCATCTGCATGTATTTCCTTTTCCACTAGATGCCGCAATCGCACCAAATATCCACTTGCAGTTTCCACAAAAAGAGTGCTGCAGAACTGCTCCATGAGAAGGAATGTTCAACTCTGTGAGTTCAATCCCCTCATGACATAGAAGTTTCTGGAAATGCTTCTGTCTAGTTGGTATAGGAAGATATTTCCTTTTCCAGCATAAGCCTCAAAGAGCTCCAAATATCCACTTGCGGATTCTGCAAAAACAGTGTTTCAAAACTGGTCGATCAAAAGGAACGTTCAACTCTGTGAGTTGAATGCACTCATCACACAGACGTTTCTGAGAATGCTTCTGTCTAGTTCTTCCGTGAAGATATTTCCTTTTCCAGCTTAGGCCTCAAAGCGCTCCAAATAAACACTTGCAGATTCTACAAAAGGAGTGTTTCAAAACTGCTCTATCAAAAGGAAGGTTCAAGTCTGTGAGTTGAATGCACTCATCACAAAGAGGTTTCTGAGAATGCTGCTGTCTAGTTTTTATGTGAAGATATTTCCTTTTCCTCGCATAGACCTCAAATCGCTCCAGATATCCACTTGCAGATTTTACAGAAAGAGTGTTTCCAAACTGCTCTATCTAAAGGCACGTTCAACTCTGTGAGTCGAATGCACGCATTGCGAAGAACTTTCTGAGAATGCTTCTCTCTAGCTTTTAGGTGAAGATATTCCATTTCACAGCATAGGCCTCAAAGTGCTCCAAATAACCACTTGCAGATTTTACAAAAAGAATGTTTCAAAACTGCTCTTTCTAAAGGAAGGTTCAAGTCTGTGAGTTGAATGCACTCAACACAAAGAAGTTTCTGAGAACGCTTCTGTCCAGTTTTCATGTGAAGATATTTCCTTTTCCAGCATAGGCCTCAAACCGCTCCAAATATTCACTTGCAGAGTCTACAAAAAGAGTGTTTCCAAACTTCTCTATCAACTGGTAGGTACAACTCCGTGAGTTGAATGCCCTCATCACCAAGAAGTTTCTGAGAATGCTTCTCTCTAGTTTTGATGGGAAGATATTTCCTTTTCCAACATAGGTCTCATGGTGCTCCGAATAAACACGTGCAGATTCTACAAACTTAGTGTTTCAAAACTGTTCTATGAAAAGGAACGTTCAAGTCTGGGAGTTGAATGAACTCATCACAAAGAAGTTTCTCAGAATGCTTCTGTCTAGTTTTTAGGTGAAGATATTTCATTTCCCAGCATAGGCCTCAAAGCGCTCCAAATATCCACTTGCAGATTCTACAAAAAGAGTGTTTCCAAACTGCTCTTACAAAAGGAAGGTTCAAGTCTGTGAGCTGAACGCACTCATCACAAAGAAGTTTCTGAGAATGCGTCTGTCTAGTTTCTATGTGAAGATATTTCGTTTGCCAGCATAGGCCTCAAATCGCTCCAAACATCCACTAGCAAATTCTACAAAAGGAGTGTTTCAAAAGTGCGCTATCAAAAGGAAGAGTCCACTATGTGAGTTGAATGCATAAAGCACACGGAAGTTTCTGAGAATACTTCTGTCTAGTTTTTAGGTGAAGATATTTCATTTCCCAGCATAGGCCTCAAAGCGCTCCAAATATCCACTTGCAGATTCTACAAAAAGAGTGTTTCCAAACTGCTCTTTCAAAAGGAAGGTTCAAGTCTGTGAGTTGAGAGCACTCATCACAAAGAAGTTTCTGAGAATGCTTCTGTCTAGTTTTTATATGAAGATCTTTCCTTTTCCAATAGAGGCCTCAAAGCGCTCCAAATAAACACTTGCAGATTCTACAAAAGGAGTGTTTCAAAACAGTTCTACCAAAAGGAACGTTCAAGTCTGTGAGTTGAAGGCATTCATCACACAGAAGTTTCTGAGAATGCTTCTGTCTAGTTTTCAGGTGAAGATATTGCTTTTCCCAGCCTAGGCCTCAAAGCGCTCCAAGTATCCACTTGCAGATTCTACAAAAAGAGAGCTTCATAGCTGCTCTTTCAGAAGGAAGGTTCAAGTCCGTGTGTTGAATGCACTCACCACAAAGAAGTTTCTGAGAATGCATCTGTCTAGTTCTTACGTGAAGATATTTCCTTTTCCAGCTTAGGCTTCAAAGCGCTCCCAATAAACACTTGCAAATTCTACTAAAGGAGTGTTTCAAAACAGTTCTTTCAAAAGGAGCGTTCATGTCTGTGAGTTGAATGCACTCAACGAACAGAAGTTTCTCAGCGTGCTTCTGTATAGTGTTCATGTGAGGATATTTCCTTTTCCAGCATAGGCCTCAAAGCGCTCCAAATATCCACTTGCCGATTCTACAAAAACAGTGTTTCAAAACTGTTCTATCAAAAGGAAGGTTCAACACTATGAGTAGAATGCACTCATCACAAAGGAGTTGCTGAGAATGCTTCTCTCTAGTTTTTATGTGAAGATATTTCCTTTTGTAGCCTAGGCCTCAAAGCGCTCCAAATAGCCACTTGCAGATTCTACAAAAAGAGGGTTTCAAATCTCTTCTATCAAAAGAAAGGTTCAACTCTGTGAGTGGAATGCACTCATCAGAAAGAAGTTTCTGAGAATGATTCTATCTAGTTTTCATCTGCATGTATTTCCTTTTCCACTAGATGCCGCAATCGCACCAAATATCCACTTGCAGTTTCCACAAAAAGAGTGCTGCAGAACTGCTCCATGAGAAGGAATGTTCAACTCTGTGAGTTCAATCCCCTCATGACATAGAAGTTTCTGGAAATGCTTCTGTCTAGTTGGTATAGGAAGATATTTCCTTTTCCAGCATAAGCCTCAAAGAGCTCCAAATATCCACTTGCGGATTCTGCAAAAACAGTGTTTCAAAACTGGTCGATCAAAAGGAACGTTCAACTCTGTGAGTTGAATGCACTCATCACACAGACGTTTCTGAGAATGCTTCTGTCTAGTTCTTCCGTGAAGATATTTCCTTTTCCAGCTTAGGCCTCAAAGCGCTCCAAATAAACACTTGCAGATTCTACAAAAGGAGTGTTTCAAAACTGCTCTATCAAAAGGAAGGTTCAAGTCTGTGAGTTGAATGCACTCATCACAAAGAGGTTTCTGAGAATGCTGCTGTCTAGTTTTTATGTGAAGATATTTCCTTTTCCTCGCATAGACCTCAAATCGCTCCAGATATCCACTTGCAGATTTTACAGAAAGAGTGTTTCCAAACTGCTCTATCTAAAGGCACGTTCAACTCTGTGAGTCGAATGCACGCATTGCGAAGAACTTTCTGAGAATGCTTCTCTCTAGCTTTTAGGTGAAGATATTCCATTTCACAGCATAGGCCTCAAAGTGCTCCAAATAACCACTTGCAGATTTTACAAAAAGAATGTTTCAAAACTGCTCTTTCTAAAGGAAGGTTCAAGTCTGTGAGTTGAATGCACTCAACACAAAGAAGTTTCTGAGAACGCTTCTGTCCAGTTTTCATGTGAAGATATTTCCTTTTCCAGCATAGGCCTCAAACCGCTCCAAATATTCACTTGCAGAGTCTACAAAAAGAGTGTTTCCAAACTTCTCTATCAACTGGTAGGTACAACTCCGTGAGTTGAATGCCCTCATCACCAAGAAGTTTCTGAGAATGCTTCTCTCTAGTTTTGATGGGAAGATATTTCCTTTTCCAACATAGGTCTCATGGTGCTCCGAATAAACACTTGCAGATTCTACAAACTTAGTGTTTCAAAACTGTTCTATGAAAAGGAACGTTCAAGTCTGGGAGTTGAATGAACTCATCACAAAGAAGTTTCTCAGAATGCTTCTGTCTAGTGTTTAGGTGAAGATATTTCATTTCCCAGCATAGGCCTCAAAGCGCTCCAAATATCCACTTGCAGATTCTACAAAAAGAGTGTTTCCAAACTGCTCTTACAAAAGGAAGGTTCAAGTCTGTGAGCTGAACGCACTCATCACAAAGAAGTTTCTGAGAATGCGTCTGTCTAGTTTCTATGTGAAGATATTTCGTTTGCCAGCATAGGCCTCAAATCGCTCCAAACATCCACTAGCAAATTCTACAAAAGGAGTGTTTCAAAAGTGCGCTATCAAAAGGAAGAGTCCACTATGTGAGTTGAATGCATAAAGCACACGGAAGTTTCTGAGAATGCTTCTGTCTAGTTTTTAGGTGAAGATATTTCATTTCCCAGCATAGGCCTCAAAGCGCTCCAAATATCCACTTGCAGATTCTACAAAAAGAGTGTTTCCAAACTGCTCTTTCAAAAGGAAGGTTCAAGTCTGTGAGTTGAGAGCACTCATCACAAAGAAGTTTCTGAGAATGCTTCTGTCTAGTTTTTATATGAAGATCTTTCCTTTTCCAATAGAGGCCTCAAAGCGCTCCAAATAAACACTTGCAGATTCTACAAAAGGAGTGTTTCAAAACAGTTCTACCAAAAGGAACGTTCAAGTCTGTGAGTTGAAGGCATTCATCACACAGAAGTTTCTGAGAATGCTTCTGTCTAGTTTTCAGGTGAAGATATTGCTTTTCCCAGCCTAGGCCTCAAAGCGCTCCAAGTATCCACTTGCAGATTCTACAAAAAGAGAGCTTCATAGCTGCTCTTTCAGAAGGAAGGTTCAAGTCCGTGTGTTGAATGCACTCACCACAAAGAAGTTTCTGAGAATGCATCTGTCTAGTTCTTACGTGAAGATATTTCCTTTTCCAGCTTAGGCTTCAAAGCGCTCCCAATAAACACTTGCAAATTCTACTAAAGGAGTGTTTCAAAACAGTTCTTTCAAAAGGAGCGTTCATGTCTGTGAGTTGAATGCACTCAACGAACAGAAGTTTCTCAGCGTGCTTCTGTATAGTGTTCATGTGAGGATATTTCCTTTTCCAGCATAGGCCTCAAAGCGCTCCAAATATCCACTTGCCGATTCTACAAAAACAGTGTTTCAAAACTGTTCTATCAAAAGGAAGGTTCAACACTATGAGTAGAATGCACTCATCACAAAGGAGTTGCTGAGAATGCTTCTCTCTAGTTTTTATGTGAAGATATTTCCTTTTGTAGCCTAGGCCTCAAAGCGCTCCAAATAGCCACTTGCAGATTCTACAAAAAGAGGGTTTCAAATCTCTTCTATCAAAAGAAAGGTTCAACTCTGTGAGTGGAATGCACTCATCAGAAAGAAGTTTCTGAGAATGATTCTATCTAGTTTTCATCTGCATGTATTTCCTTTTCCACTAGATGCCGCAATCGCACCAAATATCCACTTGCAGTTTCCACAAAAAGAGTGCTGCAGAACTGCTCCATGAGAAGGAATGTTCAACTCTGTGAGTTCAATCCCCTCATGACATAGAAGTTTCTGGAAATGCTTCTGTCTAGTTGGTATAGGAAGATATTTCCTTTTCCAGCATAAGCCTCAAAGAGCTCCAAATATCCACTTGCGGATTCTGCAAAAACAGTGTTTCAAAACTGGTCGATCAAAAGGAACGTTCAACTCTGTGAGTTGAATGCACTCATCACACAGACGTTTCTGAGAATGCTTCTGTCTAGTTCTTCCGTGAAGATATTTCCTTTTCCAGCTTAGGCCTCAAAGCGCTCCAAATAAACACTTGCAGATTCTACAAAAGGAGTGTTTCAAAACTGCTCTATCAAAAGGAAGGTTCAAGTCTGTGAGTTGAATGCACTCATCACAAAGAGGTTTCTGAGAATGCTGCTGTCTAGTTTTTATGTGAAGATATTTCCTTTTCCTCGCATAGACCTCAAATCGCTCCAGATATCCACTTGCAGATTTTACAGAAAGAGTGTTTCCAAACTGCTCTATCTAAAGGCACGTTCAACTCTGTGAGTCGAATGCACGCATTGCGAAGAACTTTCTGAGAATGCTTCTCTCTAGCTTTTAGGTGAAGATATTCCATTTCACAGCATAGGCCTCAAAGTGCTCCAAATAACCACTTGCAGATTTTACAAAAAGAATGTTTCAAAACTGCTCTTTCTAAAGGAAGGTTCAAGTCTGTGAGTTGAATGCACTCAACACAAAGAAGTTTCTGAGAACGCTTCTGTCCAGTTTTCATGTGAAGATATTTCCTTTTCCAGCATAGGCCTCAAACCGCTCCAAATATTCACTTGCAGAGTCTACAAAAAGAGTGTTTCCAAACTTCTCTATCAACTGGTAGGTACAACTCCGTGAGTTGAATGCCCTCATCACCAAGAAGTTTCTGAGAATGCTTCTCTCTAGTTTTGATGGGAAGATATTTCCTTTTCCAACATAGGTCTCATGGTGCTCCGAATAAACACGTGCAGATTCTACAAACTTAGTGTTTCAAAACTGTTCTATGAAAAGGAACGTTCAAGTCTGGGAGTTGAATGAACTCATCACAAAGAAGTTTCTCAGAATGCTTCTGTCTAGTTTTTAGGTGAAGATATTTCATTTCCCAGCATAGGCCTCAAAGCGCTCCAAATATCCACTTGCAGATTCTACAAAAAGAGTGTTTCCAAACTGCTCTTACAAAAGGAAGGTTCAAGTCTGTGAGCTGAACGCACTCATCACAAAGAAGTTTCTGAGAATGCGTCTGTCTAGTTTCTATGTGAAGATATTTCGTTTGCCAGCATAGGCCTCAAATCGCTCCAAACATCCACTAGCAAATTCTACAAAAGGAGTGTTTCAAAAGTGCGCTATCAAAAGGAAGAGTCCGCTATGTGAGTTGAATGCATAAAGCACACGGAAGTTTCTGAGAATGCTTCTGTCTAGTTTTTAGGTGAAGATATTTCATTTCCCAGCATAGGCCTCAAAGCGCTCCAAATATCCACTTGCAGATTCTACAAAAAGAGTGTTTCCAAACTGCTCTTTCAAAAGGAAGGTTCAAGTCTGTGAGTTGAGAGCACTCATCACAAAGAAGTTTCTGAGAATGCTTCTGTCTAGTTTTTATATGAAGATCTTTCCTTTTCCAATAGAGGCCTCAAAGCGCTCCAAATAAACACTTGCAGATTCTACAAAAGGAGTGTTTCAAAACAGTTCTACCAAAAGGAACGTTCAAGTCTGTGAGTTGAAGGCATTCATCACACAGAAGTTTCTGAGAATGCTTCTGTCTAGTTTTCAGGTGAAGATATTGCTTTTCCCAGCCTAGGCCTCAAAGCGCTCCAAGTATCCACTTGCAGATTCTACAAAAAGAGAGCTTCATAGCTGCTCTTTCAGAAGGAAGGTTCAAGTCCGTGTGTTGAATGCACTCACCACAAAGAAGTTTCTGAGAATGCATCTGTCTAGTTCTTACGTGAAGATATTTCCTTTTCCAGCTTAGGCTTCAAAGCGCTCCCAATAAACACTTGCAAATTCTACTAAAGGAGTGTTTCAAAACAGTTCTTTCAAAAGGAACGTTCATGTCTGTGAGTTGAATGCACTCAACGAACAGAAGTTTCTTAGCGTGCTTCTGTATAGTGTTCATGTGAGGATATTTCCTTTTCCAGCATAGGCCTCAAAGCGCTCCAAATATCCACTTGCCGATTCTACAAAAACAGTGTTTCAAAACTGTTCTATCAAAAGGAAGGTTCAACACTATGAGTAGAATGCACTCATCACAAAGGAGTTGCTGAGAATGCTTCTCTCTAGTTTTTATGTGAAGATATTTCCTTTTGTAGCCTAGGCCTCAAAGCGCTCCAAATAGCCACTTGCAGATTCTACAAAAAGAGGGTTTCAAATCTCTTCTATCAAAAGAAAGGTTCAACTCTGTGAGTGGAATGCACTCATCAGAAAGAAGTTTCTGAGAATGATTCTATCTAGTTTTCATCTGCATGTATTTCCTTTTCCACTAGATGCCGCAATCGCACCAAATATCCACTTGCAGTTTCCACAAAAAGAGTGCTGCAGAACTGCTCCATGAGAAGGAATGTTCAACTCTGTGAGTTCAATCCCCTCATGACATAGAAGTTTCTGGAAATGCTTCTGTCTAGTTGGTATAGGAAGATATTTCCTTTTCCAGCATAAGCCTCAAAGAGCTCCAAATATCCACTTGCGGATTCTGCAAAAACAGTGTTTCAAAACTGGTCGATCAAAAGGAACGTTCAACGCTGTGAGTTGAATGCACTCATCACACAGACGTTTCTGAGAATGCTTCTGTCTAGTTCTTCCGTGAAGATATTTCCTTTTCCAGCTTAGGCCTCAAAGCGCTCCAAATAAACACTTGCAGATTCTACAAAAGGAGTGTTTCAAAACTGCTCTATCAAAAGGAAGGTTCAAGTCTGTGAGTTGAATGCACTCATCACAAAGAGGTTTCTGAGAATGCTGCTGTCTAGTTTTTATGTGAAGATATTTCCTTTTCCTCGCATAGACCTCAAATCGCTCCAGATATCCACTTGCAGATTTTACAGAAAGAGTGTTTCCAAACTGCTCTATCTAAAGGCACGTTCAACTCTGTGAGTCGAATGCACGCATTGCGAAGAACTTTCTGAGAATGCTTCTCTCTAGCTTTTAGGTGAAGATATTCCATTTCACAGCATAGGCCTCAAAGTGCTCCAAATAACCACTTGCAGATTTTACAAAAAGAATGTTTCAAAACTGCTCTTTCTAAAGGAAGGTTCAAGTCTGTGAGTTGAATGCACTCAACACAAAGAAGTTTCTGAGAACGCTTCTGTCCAGTTTTCATGTGAAGATATTTCCTTTTCCAGCATAGGCCTCAAACCGCTCCAAATATTCACTTGCAGAGTCTACAAAAAGAGTGTTTCCAAACTTCTCTATCAACTGGTAGGTACAACTCCGTGAGTTGAATGCCCTCATCACCAAGAAGTTTCTGAGAATGCTTCTCTCTAGTTTTGATGGGAAGATATTTCCTTTTCCAACATAGGTCTCATGGTGCTCCGAATAAACACGTGCAGATTCTACAAACTTAGTGTTTCAAAACTGTTCTATGAAAAGGAACGTTCAAGTCTGGGAGTTGAATGAACTCATCACAAAGAAGTTTCTCAGAATGCTTCTGTCTAGTGTTTAGGTGAAGATATTTCATTTCCCAGCATAGGCCTCAAAGCGCTCCAAATATCCACTTGCAGATTCTACAAAAAGAGTGTTTCCAAACTGCTCTTACAAAAGGAAGGTTCAAGTCTGTGAGCTGAACGCACTCATCACAAAGAAGTTTCTGAGAATGCGTCTGTCTAGTTTTTATGTGAAGATATTTCGTTTGCCAGCATAGGCCTCAAATCGCTCCAAACATCCACTAGCAAATTCTACAAAAGGAGTGTTTCAAAAGTGCGCTATCAAAAGGAAGAGTCCACTATGTGAGTTGAATGCATAAAGCACACGGAAGTTTCTGAGAATGCTTCTGTCTAGTTTTTAGGTGAAGATATTTCATTTCCCAGCATAGGCCTCAAAGCGCTCCAAATATCCACTTGCAGATTCTACAAAAAGAGTGTTTCCAAACTGCTCTTTCAAAAGGAAGGTTCAAGTCTGTGAGTTGAGAGCACTCATCACAAAGAAGTTTCTGAGAATGCTTCTGTCTAGTTTTTATATGAAGATCTTTCCTTTTCCAATAGAGGCCTCAAAGCGCTCCAAATAAACACTTGCAGATTCTACAAAAGGAGTGTTTCAAAACAGTTCTACCAAAAGGAACGTTCAAGTCTGTGAGTTGAAGGCATTCATCACACAGAAGTTTCTGAGAATGCTTCTGTCTAGTTTTCAGGTGAAGATATTGCTTTTCCCAGCCTAGGCCTCAAAGCGCTCCAAGTATCCACTTGCAGATTCTACAAAAAGAGAGCTTCATAGCTGCTCTTTCAGAAGGAAGGTTCAAGTCCGTGTGTTGAATGCACTCACCACAAAGAAGTTTCTGAGAATGCATCTGTCTAGTTCTTACGTGAAGATATTTCCTTTTCCAGCTTAGGCTTCAAAGCGCTCCCAATAAACACTTGCAAATTCTACTAAAGGAGTGTTTCAAAACAGTTCTTTCAAAAGGAGCGTTCATGTCTGTGAGTTGAATGCACTCAACGAACAGAAGTTTCTCAGCGTGCTTCTGTATAGTGTTCATGTGAGGATATTTCCTTTTCCAGCATAGGCCTCAAAGCGCTCCAAATATCCACTTGCCGATTCTACAAAAACAGTGTTTCAAAACTGTTCTATCAAAAGGAAGGTTCAACACTATGAGTAGAATGCACTCATCACAAAGGAGTTGCTGAGAATGCTTCTCTCTAGTTTTTATGTGAAGATATTTCCTTTTGTAGCCTAGGCCTCAAAGCGCTCCAAATAGCCACTTGCAGATTCTACAAAAAGAGGGTTTCAAATCTCTTCTATCAAAAGAAAGGTTCAACTCTGTGAGTGGAATGCACTCATCAGAAAGAAGTTTCTGAGAATGATTCTATCTAGTTTTCATCTGCATGTATTTCCTTTTCCACTAGATGCCGCAATCGCACCAAATATCCACTTGCAGTTTCCACAAAAAGAGTGCTGCAGAACTGCTCCATGAGAAGGAATGTTCAACTCTGTGAGTTCAATCCCCTCATGACATAGAAGTTTCTGGAAATGCTTCTGTCTAGTTGGTATAGGAAGATATTTCCTTTTCCAGCATAAGCCTCAAAGAGCTCCAAATATCCACTTGCGGATTCTGCAAAAACAGTGTTTCAAAACTGGTCGATCAAAAGGAACGTTCAACTCTGTGAGTTGAATGCACTCATCACACAGACGTTTCTGAGAATGCTTCTGTCTAGTTCTTCCGTGAAGATATTTCCTTTTCCAGCTTAGGCCTCAAAGCGCTCCAAATAAACACTTGCAGATTCTACAAAAGGAGTGTTTCAAAACTGCTCTATCAAAAGGAAGGTTCAAGTCTGTGAGTTGAATGCACTCATCACAAAGAGGTTTCTGAGAATGCTGCTGTCTAGTTTTTATGTGAAGATATTTCCTTTTCCTCGCATAGACCTCAAATCGCTCCAGATATCCACTTGCAGATTTTACAGAAAGAGTGTTTCCAAACTGCTCTATCTAAAGGCACGTTCAACTCTGTGAGTCGAATGCACGCATTGCGAAGAACTTTCTGAGAATGCTTCTCTCTAGCTTTTAGGTGAAGATATTCCATTTCACAGCATAGGCCTCAAAGTGCTCCAAATAACCACTTGCAGATTTTACAAAAAGAATGTTTCAAAACTGCTCTTTCTAAAGGAAGGTTCAAGTCTGTGAGTTGAATGCACTCAACACAAAGAAGTTTCTGAGAACGCTTCTGTCCAGTTTTCATGTGAAGATATTTCCTTTTCCAGCATAGGCCTCAAACCGCTCCAAATATTCACTTGCAGAGTCTACAAAAAGAGTGTTTCCAAACTTCTCTATCAACTGGTAGGTACAACTCCGTGAGTTGAATGCCCTCATCACCAAGAAGTTTCTGAGAATGCTTCTCTCTAGTTTTGATGGGAAGATATTTCCTTTTCCAACATAGGTCTCATGGTGCTCCGAATAAACACGTGCAGATTCTACAAACTTAGTGTTTCAAAACTGTTCTATGAAAAGGAACGTTCAAGTCTGGGAGTTGAATGAACTCATCACAAAGAAGTTTCTCAGAATGCTTCTGTCTAGTGTTTAGGTGAAGATATTTCATTTCCCAGCATAGGCCTCAAAGCGCTCCAAATATCCACTTGCAGATTCTACAAAAAGAGTGTTTCCAAACTGCTCTTACAAAAGGAAGGTTCAAGTCTGTGAGCTGAACGCACTCATCACAAAGAAGTTTCTGAGAATGCGTCTGTCTAGTTTCTATGTGAAGATATTTCGTTTGCCAGCATAGGCCTCAAATCGCTCCAAACATCCACTAGCAAATTCTACAAAAGGAGTGTTTCAAAAGTGCGCTATCAAAAGGAAGAGTCCGCTATGTGAGTTGAATGCATAAAGCACACGGAAGTTTCTGAGAATGCTTCTGTCTAGTTTTTAGGTGAAGATATTTCATTTCCCAGCATAGGCCTCAAAGCGCTCCAAATATCCACTTGCAGATTCTACAAAAAGAGTGTTTCCAAACTGCTCTTTCAAAAGGAAGGTTCAAGTCTGTGAGTTGAGAGCACTCATCACAAAGAAGTTTCTGAGAATGCTTCTGTCTAGTTTTTATATGAAGATCTTTCCTTTTCCAATAGAGGCCTCAAAGCGCTCCAAATAAACACTTGCAGATTCTACAAAAGGAGTGTTTCAAAACAGTTCTACCAAAAGGAACGTTCAAGTCTGTGAGTTGAAGGCATTCATCACACAGAAGTTTCTGAGAATGCTTCTGTCTAGTTTTCAGGTGAAGATATTGCTTTTCCCAGCCTAGGCCTCAAAGCGCTCCAAGTATCCACTTGCAGATTCTACAAAAAGAGAGCTTCATAGCTGCTCTTTCAGAAGGAAGGTTCAAGTCCGTGTGTTGAATGCACTCACCACAAAGAAGTTTCTGAGAATGCATCTGTCTAGTTCTTACGTGAAGATATTTCCTTTTCCAGCTTAGGCTTCAAAGCGCTCCCAATAAACACTTGCAAATTCTACTAAAGGAGTGTTTCAAAACAGTTCTTTCAAAAGGAACGTTCATGTCTGTGAGTTGAATGCACTCAACGAACAGAAGTTTCTTAGCGTGCTTCTGTATAGTGTTCATGTGAGGATATTTCCTTTTCCAGCATAGGCCTCAAAGCGCTCCAAATATCCACTTGCCGATTCTACAAAAACAGTGTTTCAAAACTGTTCTATCAAAAGGAAGGTTCAACACTATGAGTAGAATGCACTCATCACAAAGGAGTTGCTGAGAATGCTTCTCTCTAGTTTTTATGTGAAGATATTTCCTTTTGTAGCCTAGGCCTCAAAGCGCTCCAAATAGCCACTTGCAGATTCTACAAAAAGAGGGTTTCAAATCTCTTCTATCAAAAGAAAGGTTCAACTCTGTGAGTGGAATGCACTCATCAGAAAGAAGTTTCTGAGAATGATTCTATCTAGTTTTCATCTGCATGTATTTCCTTTTCCACTAGATGCCGCAATCGCACCAAATATCCACTTGCAGTTTCCACAAAAAGAGTGCTGCAGAACTGCTCCATGAGAAGGAATGTTCAACTCTGTGAGTTCAATCCCCTCATGACATAGAAGTTTCTGGAAATGCTTCTGTCTAGTTGGTATAGGAAGATATTTCCTTTTCCAGCATAAGCCTCAAAGAGCTCCAAATATCCACTTGCGGATTCTGCAAAAACAGTGTTTCAAAACTGGTCGATCAAAAGGAACGTTCAACGCTGTGAGTTGAATGCACTCATCACACAGACGTTTCTGAGAATGCTTCTGTCTAGTTCTTCCGTGAAGATATTTCCTTTTCCAGCTTAGGCCTCAAAGCGCTCCAAATAAACACTTGCAGATTCTACAAAAGGAGTGTTTCAAAACTGCTCTATCAAAAGGAAGGTTCAAGTCTGTGAGTTGAATGCACTCATCACAAAGAGGTTTCTGAGAATGCTGCTGTCTAGTTTTTATGTGAAGATATTTCCTTTTCCTCGCATAGACCTCAAATCGCTCCAGATATCCACTTGCAGATTTTACAGAAAGAGTGTTTCCAAACTGCTCTATCTAAAGGCACGTTCAACTCTGTGAGTCGAATGCACGCATTGCGAAGAACTTTCTGAGAATGCTTCTCTCTAGCTTTTAGGTGAAGATATTCCATTTCACAGCATAGGCCTCAAAGTGCTCCAAATAACCACTTGCAGATTTTACAAAAAGAATGTTTCAAAACTGCTCTTTCTAAAGGAAGGTTCAAGTCTGTGAGTTGAATGCACTCAACACAAAGAAGTTTCTGAGAACGCTTCTGTCCAGTTTTCATGTGAAGATATTTCCTTTTCCAGCATAGGCCTCAAACCGCTCCAAATATTCACTTGCAGAGTCTACAAAAAGAGTGTTTCCAAACTTCTCTATCAACTGGTAGGTACAACTCCGTGAGTTGAATGCCCTCATCACCAAGAAGTTTCTGAGAATGCTTCTCTCTAGTTTTGATGGGAAGATATTTCCTTTTCCAACATAGGTCTCATGGTGCTCCGAATAAACACTTGCAGATTCTACAAACTTAGTGTTTCAAAACTGTTCTATGAAAAGGAACGTTCAAGTCTGGGAGTTGAATGAACTCATCACAAAGAAGTTTCTCAGAATGCTTCTGTCTAGTGTTTAGGTGAAGATATTTCATTTCCCAGCATAGGCCTCAAAGCGCTCCAAATATCCACTTGCAGATTCTACAAAAAGAGTGTTTCCAAACTGCTCTTACAAAAGGAAGGTTCAAGTCTGTGAGCTGAACGCACTCATCACAAAGAAGTTTCTGAGAATGCGTCTGTCTAGTTTCTATGTGAAGATATTTCGTTTGCCAGCATAGGCCTCAAATCGCTCCAAACATCCACTAGCAAATTCTACAAAAGGAGTGTTTCAAAAGTGCGCTATCAAAAGGAAGAGTCCACTATGTGAGTTGAATGCATAAAGCACACGGAAGTTTCTGAGAATGCTTCTGTCTAGTTTTTAGGTGAAGATATTTCATTTCCCAGCATAGGCCTCAAAGCGCTCCAAATATCCACTTGCAGATTCTACAAAAAGAGTGTTTCCAAACTGCTCTTTCAAAAGGAAGGTTCAAGTCTGTGAGTTGAGAGCACTCATCACAAAGAAGTTTCTCAGAATGCTTCTGTCTAGTTTTTATATGAAGATCTTTCCTTTTCCAATAGAGGCCTCAAAGCGCTCCAAATAAACACTTGCAGATTCTACAAAAGGAGTGTTTCAAAACAGTTCTACCAAAAGGAACGTTCAAGTCTGTGAGTTGAAGGCATTCATCACACAGAAGTTTCTGAGAATGCTTCTGTCTAGTTTTCAGGTGAAGATATTGCTTTTCCCAGCCTAGGCCTCAAAGCGCTCCAAGTATCCACTTGCAGATTCTACAAAAAGAGAGCTTCATAGCTGCTCTTTCAGAAGGAAGGTTCAAGTCCGTGTGTTGAATGCACTCACCACAAAGAAGTTTCTGAGAATGCATCTGTCTAGTTCTTACGTGAAGATATTTCCTTTTCCAGCTTAGGCTTCAAAGCGCTCCCAATAAACACTTGCAAATTCTACTAAAGGAGTGTTTCAAAACAGTTCTTTCAAAAGGAGCGTTCATGTCTGTGAGTTGAATGCACTCAACGAACAGAAGTTTCTCAGCGTGCTTCTGTATAGTGTTCATGTGAGGATATTTCCTTTTCCAGCATAGGCCTCAAAGCGCTCCAAATATCCACTTGCCGATTCTACAAAAACAGTGTTTCAAAACTGTTCTATCAAAAGGAAGGTTCAACACTATGAGTAGAATGCACTCATCACAAAGGAGTTGCTGAGAATGCTTCTCTCTAGTTTTTATGTGAAGATATTTCCTTTTGTAGCCTAGGCCTCAAAGCGCTCCAAATAGCCACTTGCAGATTCTACAAAAAGAGGGTTTCAAATCTCTTCTATCAAAAGAAAGGTTCAACTCTGTGAGTGGAATGCACTCATCAGAAAGAAGTTTCTGAGAATGATTCTATCTAGTTTTCATCTGCATGTATTTCCTTTTCCACTAGATGCCGCAATCGCACCAAATATCCACTTGCAGTTTCCACAAAAAGAGTGCTGCAGAACTGCTCCATGAGAAGGAATGTTCAACTCTGTGAGTTCAATCCCCTCATGACATAGAAGTTTCTGGAAATGCTTCTGTCTAGTTGGTATAGGAAGATATTTCCTTTTCCAGCATAAGCCTCAAAGAGCTCCAAATATCCACTTGCGGATTCTGCAAAAACAGTGTTTCAAAACTGGTCGATCAAAAGGAACGTTCAACTCTGTGAGTTGAATGCACTCATCACACAGACGTTTCTGAGAATGCTTCTGTCTAGTTCTTCCGTGAAGATATTTCCTTTTCCAGCTTAGGCCTCAAAGCGCTCCAAATAAACACTTGCAGATTCTACAAAAGGAGTGTTTCAAAACTGCTCTATCAAAAGGAAGGTTCAAGTCTGTGAGTTGAATGCACTCATCACAAAGAGGTTTCTGAGAATGCTGCTGTCTAGTTTTTATGTGAAGATATTTCCTTTTCCTCGCATAGACCTCAAATCGCTCCAGATATCCACTTGCAGATTTTACAGAAAGAGTGTTTCCAAACTGCTCTATCTAAAGGCACGTTCAACTCTGTGAGTCGAATGCACGCATTGCGAAGAACTTTCTGAGAATGCTTCTCTCTAGCTTTTAGGTGAAGATATTCCATTTCACAGCATAGGCCTCAAAGTGCTCCAAATAACCACTTGCAGATTTTACAAAAAGAATGTTTCAAAACTGCTCTTTCTAAAGGAAGGTTCAAGTCTGTGAGTTGAATGCACTCAACACAAAGAAGTTTCTGAGAACGCTTCTGTCCAGTTTTCATGTGAAGATATTTCCTTTTCCAGCATAGGCCTCAAACCGCTCCAAATATTCACTTGCAGAGTCTACAAAAAGAGTGTTTCCAAACTTCTCTATCAACTGGTAGGTACAACTCCGTGAGTTGAATGCCCTCATCACCAAGAAGTTTCTGAGAATGCTTCTCTCTAGTTTTGATGGGAAGATATTTCCTTTTCCAACATAGGTCTCATGGTGCTCCGAATAAACACGTGCAGATTCTACAAACTTAGTGTTTCAAAACTGTTCTATGAAAAGGAACGTTCAAGTCTGGGAGTTGAATGAACTCATCACAAAGAAGTTTCTCAGAATGCTTCTGTCTAGTGTTTAGGTGAAGATATTTCATTTCCCAGCATAGGCCTCAAAGCGCTCCAAATATCCACTTGCAGATTCTACAAAAAGAGTGTTTCCAAACTGCTCTTACAAAAGGAAGGTTCAAGTCTGTGAGCTGAACGCACTCATCACAAAGAAGTTTCTGAGAATGCGTCTGTCTAGTTTCTATGTGAAGATATTTCGTTTGCCAGCATAGGCCTCAAATCGCTCCAAACATCCACTAGCAAATTCTACAAAAGGAGTGTTTCAAAAGTGCGCTATCAAAAGGAAGAGTCCGCTATGTGAGTTGAATGCATAAAGCACACGGAAGTTTCTGAGAATGCTTCTGTCTAGTTTTTAGGTGAAGATATTTCATTTCCCAGCATAGGCCTCAAAGCGCTCCAAATATCCACTTGCAGATTCTACAAAAAGAGTGTTTCCAAACTGCTCTTTCAAAAGGAAGGTTCAAGTCTGTGAGTTGAGAGCACTCATCACAAAGAAGTTTCTGAGAATGCTTCTGTCTAGTTTTTATATGAAGATCTTTCCTTTTCCAATAGAGGCCTCAAAGCGCTCCAAATAAACACTTGCAGATTCTACAAAAGGAGTGTTTCAAAACAGTTCTACCAAAAGGAACGTTCAAGTCTGTGAGTTGAAGGCATTCATCACACAGAAGTTTCTGAGAATGCTTCTGTCTAGTTTTCAGGTGAAGATATTGCTTTTCCCAGCCTAGGCCTCAAAGCGCTCCAAGTATCCACTTGCAGATTCTACAAAAAGAGAGCTTCATAGCTGCTCTTTCAGAAGGAAGGTTCAAGTCCGTGTGTTGAATGCACTCACCACAAAGAAGTTTCTGAGAATGCATCTGTCTAGTTCTTACGTGAAGATATTTCCTTTTCCAGCTTAGGCTTCAAAGCGCTCCCAATAAACACTTGCAAATTCTACTAAAGGAGTGTTTCAAAACAGTTCTTTCAAAAGGAACGTTCATGTCTGTGAGTTGAATGCACTCAACGAACAGAAGTTTCTTAGCGTGCTTCTGTATAGTGTTCATGTGAGGATATTTCCTTTTCCAGCATAGGCCTCAAAGCGCTCCAAATATCCACTTGCCGATTCTACAAAAACAGTGTTTCAAAACTGTTCTATCAAAAGGAAGGTTCAACACTATGAGTAGAATGCACTCATCACAAAGGAGTTGCTGAGAATGCTTCTCTCTAGTTTTTATGTGAAGATATTTCCTTTTGTAGCCTAGGCCTCAAAGCGCTCCAAATAGCCACTTGCAGATTCTACAAAAAGAGGGTTTCAAATCTCTTCTATCAAAAGAAAGGTTCAACTCTGTGAGTGGAATGCACTCATCAGAAAGAAGTTTCTGAGAATGATTCTATCTAGTTTTCATCTGCATGTATTTCCTTTTCCACTAGATGCCGCAATCGCACCAAATATCCACTTGCAGTTTCCACAAAAAGAGTGCTGCAGAACTGCTCCATGAGAAGGAATGTTCAACTCTGTGAGTTCAATCCCCTCATGACATAGAAGTTTCTGGAAATGCTTCTGTCTAGTTGGTATAGGAAGATATTTCCTTTTCCAGCATAAGCCTCAAAGAGCTCCAAATATCCACTTGCGGATTCTGCAAAAACAGTGTTTCAAAACTGGTCGATCAAAAGGAACGTTCAACGCTGTGAGTTGAATGCACTCATCACACAGACGTTTCTGAGAATGCTTCTGTCTAGTTCTTCCGTGAAGATATTTCCTTTTCCAGCTTAGGCCTCAAAGCGCTCCAAATAAACACTTGCAGATTCTACAAAAGGAGTGTTTCAAAACTGCTCTATCAAAAGGAAGGTTCAAGTCTGTGAGTTGAATGCACTCATCACAAAGAGGTTTCTGAGAATGCTGCTGTCTAGTTTTTATGTGAAGATATTTCCTTTTCCTCGCATAGACCTCAAATCGCTCCAGATATCCACTTGCAGATTTTACAGAAAGAGTGTTTCCAAACTGCTCTATCTAAAGGCACGTTCAACTCTGTGAGTCGAATGCACGCATTGCGAAGAACTTTCTGAGAATGCTTCTCTCTAGCTTTTAGGTGAAGATATTCCATTTCACAGCATAGGCCTCAAAGTGCTCCAAATAACCACTTGCAGATTTTACAAAAAGAATGTTTCAAAACTGCTCTTTCTAAAGGAAGGTTCAAGTCTGTGAGTTGAATGCACTCAACACAAAGAAGTTTCTGAGAACGCTTCTGTCCAGTTTTCATGTGAAGATATTTCCTTTTCCAGCATAGGCCTCAAACCGCTCCAAATATTCACTTGCAGAGTCTACAAAAAGAGTGTTTCCAAACTTCTCTATCAACTGGTAGGTACAACTCCGTGAGTTGAATGCCCTCATCACCAAGAAGTTTCTGAGAATGCTTCTCTCTAGTTTTGATGGGAAGATATTTCCTTTTCCAACATAGGTCTCATGGTGCTCCGAATAAACACGTGCAGATTCTACAAACTTAGTGTTTCAAAACTGTTCTATGAAAAGGAACGTTCAAGTCTGGGAGTTGAATGAACTCATCACAAAGAAGTTTCTCAGAATGCTTCTGTCTAGTGTTTAGGTGAAGATATTTCATTTCCCAGCATAGGCCTCAAAGCGCTCCAAATATCCACTTGCAGATTCTACAAAAAGAGTGTTTCCAAACTGCTCTTACAAAAGGAAGGTTCAAGTCTGTGAGCTGAACGCACTCATCACAAAGAAGTTTCTGAGAATGCGTCTGTCTAGTTTTTATGTGAAGATATTTCGTTTGCCAGCATAGGCCTCAAATCGCTCCAAACATCCACTAGCAAATTCTACAAAAGGAGTGTTTCAAAAGTGCGCTATCAAAAGGAAGAGTCCACTATGTGAGTTGAATGCATAAAGCACACGGAAGTTTCTGAGAATGCTTCTGTCTAGTTTTTAGGTGAAGATATTTCATTTCCCAGCATAGGCCTCAAAGCGCTCCAAATATCCACTTGCAGATTCTACAAAAAGAGTGTTTCCAAACTGCTCTTTCAAAAGGAAGGTTCAAGTCTGTGAGTTGAGAGCACTCATCACAAAGAAGTTTCTGAGAATGCTTCTGTCTAGTTTTTATATGAAGATCTTTCCTTTTCCAATAGAGGCCTCAAAGCGCTCCAAATAAACACTTGCAGATTCTACAAAAGGAGTGTTTCAAAACAGTTCTACCAAAAGGAACGTTCAAGTCTGTGAGTTGAAGGCATTCATCACACAGAAGTTTCTGAGAATGCTTCTGTCTAGTTTTCAGGTGAAGATATTGCTTTTCCCAGCCTAGGCCTCAAAGCGCTCCAAGTATCCACTTGCAGATTCTACAAAAAGAGAGCTTCATAGCTGCTCTTTCAGAAGGAAGGTTCAAGTCCGTGTGTTGAATGCACTCACCACAAAGAAGTTTCTGAGAATGCATCTGTCTAGTTCTTACGTGAAGATATTTCCTTTTCCAGCTTAGGCTTCAAAGCGCTCCCAATAAACACTTGCAAATTCTACTAAAGGAGTGTTTCAAAACAGTTCTTTCAAAAGGAGCGTTCATGTCTGTGAGTTGAATGCACTCAACGAACAGAAGTTTCTCAGCGTGCTTCTGTATAGTGTTCATGTGAGGATATTTCCTTTTCCAGCATAGGCCTCAAAGCGCTCCAAATATCCACTTGCCGATTCTACAAAAACAGTGTTTCAAAACTGTTCTATCAAAAGGAAGGTTCAACACTATGAGTAGAATGCACTCATCACAAAGGAGTTGCTGAGAATGCTTCTCTCTAGTTTTTATGTGAAGATATTTCCTTTTGTAGCCTAGGCCTCAAAGCGCTCCAAATAGCCACTTGCAGATTCTACAAAAAGAGGGTTTCAAATCTCTTCTATCAAAAGAAAGGTTCAACTCTGTGAGTGGAATGCACTCATCAGAAAGAAGTTTCTGAGAATGATTCTATCTAGTTTTCATCTGCATGTATTTCCTTTTCCACTAGATGCCGCAATCGCACCAAATATCCACTTGCAGTTTCCACAAAAAGAGTGCTGCAGAACTGCTCCATGAGAAGGAATGTTCAACTCTGTGAGTTCAATCCCCTCATGACATAGAAGTTTCTGGAAATGCTTCTGTCTAGTTGGTATAGGAAGATATTTCCTTTTCCAGCATAAGCCTCAAAGAGCTCCAAATATCCACTTGCGGATTCTGCAAAAACAGTGTTTCAAAACTGGTCGATCAAAAGGAACGTTCAACTCTGTGAGTTGAATGCACTCATCACACAGACGTTTCTGAGAATGCTTCTGTCTAGTTCTTCCGTGAAGATATTTCCTTTTCCAGCTTAGGCCTCAAAGCGCTCCAAATAAACACTTGCAGATTCTACAAAAGGAGTGTTTCAAAACTGCTCTATCAAAAGGAAGGTTCAAGTCTGTGAGTTGAATGCACTCATCACAAAGAGGTTTCTGAGAATGCTGCTGTCTAGTTTTTATGTGAAGATATTTCCTTTTCCTCGCATAGACCTCAAATCGCTCCAGATATCCACTTGCAGATTTTACAGAAAGAGTGTTTCCAAACTGCTCTATCTAAAGGCACGTTCAACTCTGTGAGTCGAATGCACGCATTGCGAAGAACTTTCTGAGAATGCTTCTCTCTAGCTTTTAGGTGAAGATATTCCATTTCACAGCATAGGCCTCAAAGTGCTCCAAATAACCACTTGCAGATTTTACAAAAAGAATGTTTCAAAACTGCTCTTTCTAAAGGAAGGTTCAAGTCTGTGAGTTGAATGCACTCAACACAAAGAAGTTTCTGAGAACGCTTCTGTCCAGTTTTCATGTGAAGATATTTCCTTTTCCAGCATAGGCCTCAAACCGCTCCAAATATTCACTTGCAGAGTCTACAAAAAGAGTGTTTCCAAACTTCTCTATCAACTGGTAGGTACAACTCCGTGAGTTGAATGCCCTCATCACCAAGAAGTTTCTGAGAATGCTTCTCTCTAGTTTTGATGGGAAGATATTTCCTTTTCCAACATAGGTCTCATGGTGCTCCGAATAAACACGTGCAGATTCTACAAACTTAGTGTTTCAAAACTGTTCTATGAAAAGGAACGTTCAAGTCTGGGAGTTGAATGAACTCATCACAAAGAAGTTTCTCAGAATGCTTCTGTCTAGTGTTTAGGTGAAGATATTTCATTTCCCAGCATAGGCCTCAAAGCGCTCCAAATATCCACTTGCAGATTCTACAAAAAGAGTGTTTCCAAACTGCTCTTACAAAAGGAAGGTTCAAGTCTGTGAGCTGAACGCACTCATCACAAAGAAGTTTCTGAGAATGCGTCTGTCTAGTTTTTATGTGAAGATATTTCGTTTGCCAGCATAGGCCTCAAATCGCTCCAAACATCCACTAGCAAATTCTACAAAAGGAGTGTTTCAAAAGTGCGCTATCAAAAGGAAGAGTCCACTATGTGAGTTGAATGCATAAAGCACACGGAAGTTTCTGAGAATGCTTCTGTCTAGTTTTTAGGTGAAGATATTTCATTTCCCAGCATAGGCCTCAAAGCGCTCCAAATATCCACTTGCAGATTCTACAAAAAGAGTGTTTCCAAACTGCTCTTTCAAAAGGAAGGTTCAAGTCTGTGAGTTGAGAGCACTCATCACAAAGAAGTTTCTGAGAATGCTTCTGTCTAGTTTTTATATGAAGATCTTTCCTTTTCCAATAGAGGCCTCAAAGCGCTCCAAATAAACACTTGCAGATTCTACAAAAGGAGTGTTTCAAAACAGTTCTACCAAAAGGAACGTTCAAGTCTGTGAGTTGAAGGCATTCATCACACAGAAGTTTCTGAGAATGCTTCTGTCTAGTTTTCAGGTGAAGATATTGCTTTTCCCAGCCTAGGCCTCAAAGCGCTCCAAGTATCCACTTGCAGATTCTACAAAAAGAGAGCTTCATAGCTGCTCTTTCAGAAGGAAGGTTCAAGTCCGTGTGTTGAATGCACTCACCACAAAGAAGTTTCTGAGAATGCATCTGTCTAGTTCTTACGTGAAGATATTTCCTTTTCCAGCTTAGGCTTCAAAGCGCTCCCAATAAACACTTGCAAATTCTACTAAAGGAGTGTTTCAAAACAGTTCTTTCAAAAGGAACGTTCATGTCTGTGAGTTGAATGCACTCAACGAACAGAAGTTTCTCAGCGTGCTTCTGTATAGTGTTCATGTGAGGATATTTCCTTTTCCAGCATAGGCCTCAAAGCGCTCCAAATATCCACTTGCCGATTCTACAAAAACAGTGTTTCAAAACTGTTCTATCAAAAGGAAGGTTCAACACTATGAGTAGAATGCACTCATCACAAAGGAGTTGCTGAGAATGCTTCTCTCTAGTTTTTATGTGAAGATATTTCCTTTTGTAGCCTAGGCCTCAAAGCGCTCCAAATAGCCACTTGCAGATTCTACAAAAAGAGGGTTTCAAATCTCTTCTATCAAAAGAAAGGTTCAACTCTGTGAGTGGAATGCACTCATCAGAAAGAAGTTTCTGAGAATGATTCTATCTACTTTTCATCTGCATGTATTTCCTTTTCCACTAGATGCCGCAATCGCACCAAATATCCACTTGCAGTTTCCACAAAAAGAGTGCTGCAGAACTGCTCCATGAGAAGGAATGTTCAACTCTGTGAGTTCAATCCCCTCATGACATAGAAGTTTCTGGAAATGCTTCTGTCTAGTTGGTATAGGAAGATATTTCCTTTTCCAGCATAAGCCTCAAAGAGCTCCAAATATCCACTTGCGGATTCTGCAAAAACAGTGTTTCAAAACTGGTCGATCAAAAGGAACGTTCAACTCTGTGAGTTGAATGCACTCATCACACAGACGTTTCTGAGAATGCTTCTGTCTAGTTCTTCCGTGAAGATATTTCCTTTTCCAGCTTAGGCCTCAAAGCGCTCCAAATAAACACTTGCAGATTCTACAAAAGGAGTGTTTCAAAACTGCTCTATCAAAAGGAAGGTTCAAGTCTGTGAGTTGAATGCACTCATCACAAAGAGGTTTCTGAGAATGCTGCTGTCTAGTTTTTATGTGAAGATATTTCCTTTTCCTCGCATAGACCTCAAATCGCTCCAGATATCCACTTGCAGATTTTACAGAAAGAGGGTTTCCAAACTGCTCTATCTAAAGGCACGTTCAACTCTGTGAGTCGAATGCACGCATTGCGAAGAACTTTCTGAGAATGCTTCTCTCTAGCTTTTAGGTGAAGATATTCCATTTCACAGCATAGGCCTCAAAGTGCTCCAAATAACCACTTGCAGATTTTACAAAAAGAATGTTTCAAAACTGCTCTTTCTAAAGGAAGGTTCAAGTCTGTGAGTTGAATGCACTCAACACAAAGAAGTTTCTGAGAACGCCTCTGTCCAGTTTTCATGTGAAGATATTTCCTTTTCCAGCATAGGCCTCAAACCGCTCCAAATATTCACTTGCAGAGTCTACAAAAAGAGTGTTTCCAAACTTCTCTATCAACTGGTAGGTACAACTCCGTGAGTTGAATGCCCTCATCACCAAGAAGTTTCTGAGAATGCTTCTCTCTAGTTTTGATGGGAAGATATTTCCTTTTCCAACATAGGTCTCATGGTGCTCCGAATAAACACTTGCAGATTCTACAAACTTAGTGTTTCAAAACTGTTCTATGAAAAGGAACGTTCAAGTCTGGGAGTTGAATGAACTCATCACAAAGAAGTTTCTCAGAATGCTTCTGTCTAGTGTTTAGGTGAAGATATTTCATTTCCCAGCATAGGCCTCAAAGCGCTCCAAATATCCACTTGCAGATTCTACAAAAAGAGTGTTTCCAAACTGCTCTTACAAAAGGAAGGTTCAAGTCTGTGAGCTGAACGCACTCATCACAAAGAAGTTTCTGAGAATGCGTCTGTCTAGTTTTTATGTGAAGATATTTCGTTTGCCAGCATAGGCCTCAAATCGCTCCAAACATCCACTAGCAAATTCTACAAAAGGAGTGTTTCAAAAGTGCGCTATCAAAAGGAAGAGTCCACTATGTGAGTTGAATGCATAAAGCACACGGAAGTTTCTGAGAATGCTTCTGTCTAGTTTTTAGGTGAAGATATTTCATTTCCCAGCATAGGCCTCAAAGCGCTCCAAATATCCACTTGCAGATTCTACAAAAAGAGTGTTTCCAAACTGCTCTTTCAAAAGGAAGGTTCAAGTCTGTGAGTTGAGAGCACTCATCACAAAGAAGTTTCTCAGAATGCTTCTGTCTAGTTTTTATATGAAGATCTTTCCTTTTCCAATAGAGGCCTCAAAGCGCTCCAAATAAACACTTGCAGATTCTACAAAAGGAGTGTTTCAAAACAGTTCTACCAAAAGGAACGTTCAAGTCTGTGAGTTGAAGGCATTCATCACACAGAAGTTTCTGAGAATGCTTCTGTCTAGTTTTCAGGTGAAGATATTGCTTTTCCCAGCCTAGGCCTCAAAGCGCTCCAAGTATCCACTTGCAGATTCTACAAAAAGAGAGCTTCATAGCTGCTCTTTCAGAAGGAAGGTTCAAGTCCGTGTGTTGAATGCACTCACCACAAAGAAGTTTCTGAGAATGCATCTGTCTAGTTCTTACGTGAAGATATTTCCTTTTCCAGCTTAGGCTTCAAAGCGCTCCCAATAAACACTTGCAAATTCTACTAAAGGAGTGTTTCAAAACAGTTCTTTCAAAAGGAACGTTCATGTCTGTGAGTTGAATGCACTCAACGAACAGAAGTTTCTTAGCGTGCTTCTGTATAGTGTTCATGTGAGGATATTTCCTTTTCCAGCATAGGCCTCAAAGCGCTCCAAATATCCACTTGCCGATTCTACAAAAACAGTGTTTCAAAACTGTTCTATCAAAAGGAAGGTTCAACACTATGAGTAGAATGCACTCATCACAAAGGAGTTGCTGAGAATGCTTCTCTCTAGTTTTTATGTGAAGATATTTCCTTTTGTAGCCTAGGCCTCAAAGCGCTCCAAATAGCCACTTGCAGATTCTACAAAAAGAGGGTTTCAAATCTCTTCTATCAAAAGAAAGGTTCAACTCTGTGAGTGGAATGCACTCATCAGAAAGAAGTTTCTGAGAATGATTCTATCTAGTTTTCATCTGCATGTATTTCCTTTTCCACTAGATGCCGCAATCGCACCAAATATCCACTTGCAGTTTCCACAAAAAGAGTGCTGCAGAACTGCTCCATGAGAAGGAATGTTCAACTCTGTGAGTTCAATCCCCTCATGACATAGAAGTTTCTGGAAATGCTTCTGTCTAGTTGGTATAGGAAGATATTTCCTTTTCCAGCATAAGCCTCAAAGAGCTCCAAATATCCACTTGCGGATTCTGCAAAAACAGTGTTTCAAAACTGGTCGATCAAAAGGAACGTTCAACTCTGTGAGTTGAATGCACTCATCACACAGACGTTTCTGAGAATGCTTCTGTCTAGTTCTTCCGTGAAGATATTTCCTTTTCCAGCTTAGGCCTCAAAGCGCTCCAAATAAACACTTGCAGATTCTACAAAAGGAGTGTTTCAAAACTGCTCTATCAAAAGGAAGGTTCAAGTCTGTGAGTTGAATGCACTCATCACAAAGAGGTTTCTGAGAATGCTGCTGTCTAGTTTTTATGTGAAGATATTTCCTTTTCCTCGCATAGACCTCAAATCGCTCCAGATATCCACTTGCAGATTTTACAGAAAGAGTGTTTCCAAACTGCTCTATCTAAAGGCACGTTCAACTCTGTGAGTCGAATGCACGCATTGCGAAGAACTTTCTGAGAATGCTTCTCTCTAGCTTTTAGGTGAAGATATTCCATTTCACAGCATAGGCCTCAAAGTGCTCCAAATAACCACTTGCAGATTTTACAAAAAGAATGTTTCAAAACTGCTCTTTCTAAAGGAAGGTTCAAGTCTGTGAGTTGAATGCACTCAACACAAAGAAGTTTCTGAGAACGCCTCTGTCCAGTTTTCATGTGAAGATATTTCCTTTTCCAGCATAGGCCTCAAACCGCTCCAAATATTCACTTGCAGAGTCTACAAAAAGAGTGTTTCCAAACTTCTCTATCAACTGGTAGGTACAACTCCGTGAGTTGAATGCCCTCATCACCAAGAAGTTTCTGAGAATGCTTCTCTCTAGTTTTGATGGGAAGATATTTCCTTTTCCAACATAGGTCTCATGGTGCTCCGAATAAACACTTGCAGATTCTACAAACTTAGTGTTTCAAAACTGTTCTATGAAAAGGAACGTTCAAGTCTGGGAGTTGAATGAACTCATCACAAAGAAGTTTCTCAGAATGCTTCTGTCTAGTGTTTAGGTGAAGATATTTCATTTCCCAGCATAGGCCTCAAAGCGCTCCAAATATCCACTTGCAGATTCTACAAAAAGAGTGTTTCCAAACTGCTCTTACAAAAGGAAGGTTCAAGTCTGTGAGCTGAACGCACTCATCACAAAGAAGTTTCTGAGAATGCGTCTGTCTAGTTTTTATGTGAAGATATTTCGTTTGCCAGCATAGGCCTCAAATCGCTCCAAACATCCACTAGCAAATTCTACAAAAGGAGTGTTTCAAAAGTGCGCTATCAAAAGGAAGAGTCCACTATGTGAGTTGAATGCATAAAGCACACGGAAGTTTCTGAGAATGCTTCTGTCTAGTTTTTAGGTGAAGATATTTCATTTCCCAGCATAGGCCTCAAAGCGCTCCAAATATCCACTTGCAGATTCTACAAAAAGAGTGTTTCCAAACTGCTCTTTCAAAAGGAAGGTTCAAGTCTGTGAGTTGAGAGCACTCATCACAAAGAAGTTTCTCAGAATGCTTCTGTCTAGTTTTTATATGAAGATCTTTCCTTTTCCAATAGAGGCCTCAAAGCGCTCCAAATAAACACTTGCAGATTCTACAAAAGGAGTGTTTCAAAACAGTTCTACCAAAAGGAACGTTCAAGTCTGTGAGTTGAAGGCATTCATCACACAGAAGTTTCTGAGAATGCTTCTGTCTAGTTTTCAGGTGAAGATATTGCTTTTCCCAGCCTAGGCCTCAAAGCGCTCCAAGTATCCACTTGCAGATTCTACAAAAAGAGAGCTTCATAGCTGCTCTTTCAGAAGGAAGGTTCAAGTCCGTGTGTTGAATGCACTCACCACAAAGAAGTTTCTGAGAATGCATCTGTCTAGTTCTTACGTGAAGATATTTCCTTTTCCAGCTTAGGCTTCAAAGCGCTCCCAATAAACACTTGCAAATTCTACTAAAGGAGTGTTTCAAAACAGTTCTTTCAAAAGGAACGTTCATGTCTGTGAGTTGAATGCACTCAACGAACAGAAGTTTCTTAGCGTGCTTCTGTATAGTGTTCATGTGAGGATATTTCCTTTTCCAGCATAGGCCTCAAAGCGCTCCAAATATCCACTTGCCGATTCTACAAAAACAGTGTTTCAAAACTGTTCTATCAAAAGGAAGGTTCAACACTATGAGTAGAATGCACTCATCACAAAGGAGTTGCTGAGAATGCTTCTCTCTAGTTTTTATGTGAAGATATTTCCTTTTGTAGCCTAGGCCTCAAAGCGCTCCAAATAGCCACTTGCAGATTCTACAAAAAGAGGGTTTCAAATCTCTTCTATCAAAAGAAAGGTTCAACTCTGTGAGTGGAATGCACTCATCAGAAAGAAGTTTCTGAGAATGATTCTATCTAGTTTTCATCTGCATGTATTTCCTTTTCCACTAGATGCCGCAATCGCACCAAATATCCACTTGCAGTTTCCACAAAAAGAGTGCTGCAGAACTGCTCCATGAGAAGGAATGTTCAACTCTGTGAGTTCAATCCCCTCATGACATAGAAGTTTCTGGAAATGCTTCTGTCTAGTTGGTATAGGAAGATATTTCCTTTTCCAGCATAAGCCTCAAAGAGCTCCAAATATCCACTTGCGGATTCTGCAAAAACAGTGTTTCAAAACTGGTCGATCAAAAGGAACGTTCAACTCTGTGAGTTGAATGCACTCATCACACAGACGTTTCTGAGAATGCTTCTGTCTAGTTCTTCCGTGAAGATATTTCCTTTTCCAGCTTAGGCCTCAAAGCGCTCCAAATAAACACTTGCAGATTCTACAAAAGGAGTGTTTCAAAACTGCTCTATCAAAAGGAAGGTTCAAGTCTGTGAGTTGAATGCACTCATCACAAAGAGGTTTCTGAGAATGCTGCTGTCTAGTTTTTATGTGAAGATATTTCCTTTTCCTCGCATAGACCTCAAATCGCTCCAGATATCCACTTGCAGATTTTACAGAAAGAGGGTTTCCAAACTGCTCTATCTAAAGGCACGTTCAACTCTGTGAGTCGAATGCACGCATTGCGAAGAACTTTCTGAGAATGCTTCTCTCTAGCTTTTAGGTGAAGATATTCCATTTCACAGCATAGGCCTCAAAGTGCTCCAAATAACCACTTGCAGATTTTACAAAAAGAATGTTTCAAAACTGCTCTTTCTAAAGGAAGGTTCAAGTCTGTGAGTTGAATGCACTCAACACAAAGAAGTTTCTGAGAACGCCTCTGTCCAGTTTTCATGTGAAGATATTTCCTTTTCCAGCATAGGCCTCAAACCGCTCCAAATATTCACTTGCAGAGTCTACAAAAAGAGTGTTTCCAAACTTCTCTATCAACTGGTAGGTACAACTCCGTGAGTTGAATGCCCTCATCACCAAGAAGTTTCTGAGAATGCTTCTCTCTAGTTTTGATGGGAAGATATTTCCTTTTCCAACATAGGTCTCATGGTGCTCCGAATAAACACTTGCAGATTCTACAAACTTAGTGTTTCAAAACTGTTCTATGAAAAGGAACGTTCAAGTCTGGGAGTTGAATGAACTCATCACAAAGAAGTTTCTCAGAATGCTTCTGTCTAGTGTTTAGGTGAAGATATTTCATTTCCCAGCATAGGCCTCAAAGCGCTCCAAATATCCACTTGCAGATTCTACAAAAAGAGTGTTTCCAAACTGCTCTTACAAAAGGAAGGTTCAAGTCTGTGAGCTGAACGCACTCATCACAAAGAAGTTTCTGAGAATGCGTCTGTCTAGTTTTTATGTGAAGATATTTCGTTTGCCAGCATAGGCCTCAAATCGCTCCAAACATCCACTAGCAAATTCTACAAAAGGAGTGTTTCAAAAGTGCGCTATCAAAAGGAAGAGTCCACTATGTGAGTTGAATGCATAAAGCACACGGAAGTTTCTGAGAATGCTTCTGTCTAGTTTTTAGGTGAAGATATTTCATTTCCCAGCATAGGCCTCAAAGCGCTCCAAATATCCACTTGCAGATTCTACAAAAAGAGTGTTTCCAAACTGCTCTTTCAAAAGGAAGGTTCAAGTCTGTGAGTTGAGAGCACTCATCACAAAGAAGTTTCTCAGAATGCTTCTGTCTAGTTTTTATATGAAGATCTTTCCTTTTCCAATAGAGGCCTCAAAGCGCTCCAAATAAACACTTGCAGATTCTACAAAAGGAGTGTTTCAAAACAGTTCTACCAAAAGGAACGTTCAAGTCTGTGAGTTGAAGGCATTCATCACACAGAAGTTTCTGAGAATGCTTCTGTCTAGTTTTCAGGTGAAGATATTGCTTTTCCCAGCCTAGGCCTCAAAGCGCTCCAAGTATCCACTTGCAGATTCTACAAAAAGAGAGCTTCATAGCTGCTCTTTCAGAAGGAAGGTTCAAGTCCGTGTGTTGAATGCACTCACCACAAAGAAGTTTCTGAGAATGCATCTGTCTAGTTCTTACGTGAAGATATTTCCTTTTCCAGCTTAGGCTTCAAAGCGCTCCCAATAAACACTTGCAAATTCTACTAAAGGAGTGTTTCAAAACAGTTCTTTCAAAAGGAACGTTCATGTCTGTGAGTTGAATGCACTCAACGAACAGAAGTTTCTCAGCGTGCTTCTGTATAGTGTTCATGTGAGGATATTTCCTTTTCCAGCATAGGCCTCAAAGCGCTCCAAATATCCACTTGCCGATTCTACAAAAACAGTGTTTCAAAACTGTTCTATCAAAAGGAAGGTTCAACACTATGAGTAGAATGCACTCATCACAAAGGAGTTGCTGAGAATGCTTCTCTCTAGTTTTTATGTGAAGATATTTCCTTTTGTAGCCTAGGCCTCAAAGCGCTCCAAATAGCCACTTGCAGATTCTACAAAAAGAGGGTTTCAAATCTCTTCTATCAAAAGAAAGGTTCAACTCTGTGAGTGGAATGCACTCATCAGAAAGAAGTTTCTGAGAATGATTCTATCTACTTTTCATCTGCATGTATTTCCTTTTCCACTAGATGCCGCAATCGCACCAAATATCCACTTGCAGTTTCCACAAAAAGAGTGCTGCAGAACTGCTCCATGAGAAGGAATGTTCAACTCTGTGAGTTCAATCCCCTCATGACATAGAAGTTTCTGGAAATGCTTCTGTCTAGTTGGTATAGGAAGATATTTCCTTTTCCAGCATAAGCCTCAAAGAGCTCCAAATATCCACTTGCGGATTCTGCAAAAACAGTGTTTCAAAACTGGTCGATCAAAAGGAACGTTCAACTCTGTGAGTTGAATGCACTCATCACACAGACGTTTCTGAGAATGCTTCTGTCTAGTTCTTCCGTGAAGATATTTCCTTTTCCAGCTTAGGCCTCAAAGCGCTCCAAATAAACACTTGCAGATTCTACAAAAGGAGTGTTTCAAAACTGCTCTATCAAAAGGAAGGTTCAAGTCTGTGAGTTGAATGCACTCATCACAAAGAGGTTTCTGAGAATGCTGCTGTCTAGTTTTTATGTGAAGATATTTCCTTTTCCTCGCATAGACCTCAAATCGCTCCAGATATCCACTTGCAGATTTTACAGAAAGAGGGTTTCCAAACTGCTCTATCTAAAGGCACGTTCAACTCTGTGAGTCGAATGCACGCATTGCGAAGAACTTTCTGAGAATGCTTCTCTCTAGCTTTTAGGTGAAGATATTCCATTTCACAGCATAGGCCTCAAAGTGCTCCAAATAACCACTTGCAGATTTTACAAAAAGAATGTTTCAAAACTGCTCTTTCTAAAGGAAGGTTCAAGTCTGTGAGTTGAATGCACTCAACACAAAGAAGTTTCTGAGAACGCCTCTGTCCAGTTTTCATGTGAAGATATTTCCTTTTCCAGCATAGGCCTCAAACCGCTCCAAATATTCACTTGCAGAGTCTACAAAAAGAGTGTTTCCAAACTTCTCTATCAACTGGTAGGTACAACTCCGTGAGTTGAATGCCCTCATCACCAAGAAGTTTCTGAGAATGCTTCTCTCTAGTTTTGATGGGAAGATATTTCCTTTTCCAACATAGGTCTCATGGTGCTCCGAATAAACACTTGCAGATTCTACAAACTTAGTGTTTCAAAACTGTTCTATGAAAAGGAACGTTCAAGTCTGGGAGTTGAATGAACTCATCACAAAGAAGTTTCTCAGAATGCTTCTGTCTAGTGTTTAGGTGAAGATATTTCATTTCCCAGCATAGGCCTCAAAGCGCTCCAAATATCCACTTGCAGATTCTACAAAAAGAGTGTTTCCAAACTGCTCTTACAAAAGGAAGGTTCAAGTCTGTGAGCTGAACGCACTCATCACAAAGAAGTTTCTGAGAATGCGTCTGTCTAGTTTTTATGTGAAGATATTTCGTTTGCCAGCATAGGCCTCAAATCGCTCCAAACATCCACTAGCAAATTCTACAAAAGGAGTGTTTCAAAAGTGCGCTATCAAAAGGAAGAGTCCACTATGTGAGTTGAATGCATAAAGCACACGGAAGTTTCTGAGAATGCTTCTGTCTAGTTTTTAGGTGAAGATATTTCATTTCCCAGCATAGGCCTCAAAGCGCTCCAAATATCCACTTGCAGATTCTACAAAAAGAGTGTTTCCAAACTGCTCTTTCAAAAGGAAGGTTCAAGTCTGTGAGTTGAGAGCACTCATCACAAAGAAGTTTCTCAGAATGCTTCTGTCTAGTTTTTATATGAAGATCTTTCCTTTTCCAATAGAGGCCTCAAAGCGCTCCAAATAAACACTTGCAGATTCTACAAAAGGAGTGTTTCAAAACAGTTCTACCAAAAGGAACGTTCAAGTCTGTGAGTTGAAGGCATTCATCACACAGAAGTTTCTGAGAATGCTTCTGTCTAGTTTTCAGGTGAAGATATTGCTTTTCCCAGCCTAGGCCTCAAAGCGCTCCAAGTATCCACTTGCAGATTCTACAAAAAGAGAGCTTCATTGCTGCTCTTTCAGAAGGAAGGTTCAAGTCCGTGTGTTGAATGCACTCACCACAAAGAAGTTTCTGAGAATGCATCTGTCTAGTTCTTACGTGAAGATATTTCCTTTTCCAGCTTAGGCTTCAAAGCGCTCCCAATAAACACTTGCAAATTCTACTAAAGGAGTGTTTCAAAACAGTACTTTCAAAAGGAACGTTCATGTCTGTGAGTTGAATGCACTCAACGAACAGAAGTTTCTCAGCGTGCTTCTGTATAGTGTTCATGTGAGGATATTTCCTTTTCCAGCATAGGCCTCAAAGCGCTCCAAATATCCACTTGCCGATTCTACAAAAACAGTGTTTCAAAACTGTTCTATCAAAAGGAAGGTTCAACACTATGAGTAGAATGCACTCATCACAAAGGAGTTGCTGAGAATGCTTCTCTCTAGTTTTTATGTGAAGATATTTCCTTTTGTAGCCTAGGCCTCAAAGCGCTCCAAATAGCCACTTGCAGATTCTACAAAAAGAGGGTTTCAAATCTCTTCTATCAAAAGAAAGGTTCAACTCTGTGAGTGGAATGCACTCATCAGAAAGAAGTTTCTGAGAATGATTCTATCTAGTTTTCATCTGCATGTATTTCCTTTTCCACTAGATGCCGCAATCGCACCAAATATCCACTTGCAGTTTCCACAAAAAGAGTGCTGCAGAACTGCTCCATGAGAAGGAATGTTCAACTCTGTGAGTTCAATCCCCTCATGACATAGAAGTTTCTGGAAATGCTTCTGTCTAGTTGGTATAGGAAGATATTTCCTTTTCCAGCATAAGCCTCAAAGAGCTCCAAATATCCACTTGCGGATTCTGCAAAAACAGTGTTTCAAAACTGGTCGATCAAAAGGAACGTTCAACTCTGTGAGTTGAATGCACTCATCACACAGACGTTTCTGAGAATGCTTCTGTCTAGTTCTTCCGTGAAGATATTTCCTTTTCCAGCTTAGGCCTCAAAGCGCTCCAAATAAACACTTGCAGATTCTACAAAAGGAGTGTTTCAAAACTGCTCTATCAAAAGGAAGGTTCAAGTCTGTGAGTTGAATGCACTCATCACAAAGAGGTTTCTGAGAATGCTGCTGTCTAGTTTTTATGTGAAGATATTTCCTTTTCCTCGCATAGACCTCAAATCGCTCCAGATATCCACTTGCAGATTTTACAGAAAGAGTGTTTCCAAACTGCTCTATCTAAAGGCACGTTCAACTCTGTGAGTCGAATGCACGCATTGCGAAGAACTTTCTGAGAATGCTTCTCTCTAGCTTTTAGGTGAAGATATTCCATTTCACAGCATAGGCCTCAAAGTGCTCCAAATAACCACTTGCAGATTTTACAAAAAGAATGTTTCAAAACTGCTCTTTCTAAAGGAAGGTTCAAGTCTGTGAGTTGAATGCACTCAACACAAAGAAGTTTCTGAGAACGCCTCTGTCCAGTTTTCATGTGAAGATATTTCCTTTTCCAGCATAGGCCTCAAACCGCTCCAAATATTCACTTGCAGAGTCTACAAAAAGAGTGTTTCCAAACTTCTCTATCAACTGGTAGGTACAACTCCGTGAGTTGAATGCCCTCATCACCAAGAAGTTTCTGAGAATGCTTCTCTCTAGTTTTGATGGGAAGATATTTCCTTTTCCAACATAGGTCTCATGGTGCTCCGAATAAACACTTGCAGATTCTACAAACTTAGTGTTTCAAAACTGTTCTATGAAAAGGAACGTTCAAGTCTGGGAGTTGAATGAACTCATCACAAAGAAGTTTCTCAGAATGCTTCTGTCTAGTGTTTAGGTGAAGATATTTCATTTCCCAGCATAGGCCTCAAAGCGCTCCAAATATCCACTTGCAGATTCTACAAAAAGAGTGTTTCCAAACTGCTCTTACAAAAGGAAGGTTCAAGTCTGTGAGCTGAACGCACTCATCACAAAGAAGTTTCTGAGAATGCGTCTGTCTAGTTTTTATGTGAAGATATTTCGTTTGCCAGCATAGGCCTCAAATCGCTCCAAACATCCACTAGCAAATTCTACAAAAGGAGTGTTTCAAAAGTGCGCTATCAAAAGGAAGAGTCCACTATGTGAGTTGAATGCATAAAGCACACGGAAGTTTCTGAGAATGCTTCTGTCTAGTTTTTAGGTGAAGATATTTCATTTCCCAGCATAGGCCTCAAAGCGCTCCAAATATCCACTTGCAGATTCTACAAAAAGAGTGTTTCCAAACTGCTCTTTCAAAAGGAAGGTTCAAGTCTGTGAGTTGAGAGCACTCATCACAAAGAAGTTTCTGAGAATGCTTCTGTCTAGTTTTTATATGAAGATCTTTCCTTTTCCAATAGAGGCCTCAAAGCGCTCCAAATAAACACTTGCAGATTCTACAAAAGGAGTGTTTCAAAACAGTTCTACCAAAAGGAACGTTCAAGTCTGTGAGTTGAAGGCATTCATCACACAGAAGTTTCTGAGAATGCTTCTGTCTAGTTTTCAGGTGAAGATATTGCTTTTCCCAGCCTAGGCCTCAAAGCGCTCCAAGTATCCACTTGCAGATTCTACAAAAAGAGAGCTTCATAGCTGCTCTTTCAGAAGGAAGGTTCAAGTCCGTGTGTTGAATGCACTCACCACAAAGAAGTTTCTGAGAATGCATCTGTCTAGTTCTTACGTGAAGATATTTCCTTTTCCAGCTTAGGCTTCAAAGCGCTCCCAATAAACACTTGCAAATTCTACTAAAGGAGTGTTTCAAAACAGTTCTTTCAAAAGGAACGTTCATGTCTGTGAGTTGAATGCACTCAACGAACAGAAGTTTCTTAGCGTGCTTCTGTATAGTGTTCATGTGAGGATATTTCCTTTTCCAGCATAGGCCTCAAAGCGCTCCAAATATCCACTTGCCGATTCTACAAAAACAGTGTTTCAAAACTGTTCTATCAAAAGGAAGGTTCAACACTATGAGTAGAATGCACTCATCACAAAGGAGTTGCTGAGAATGCTTCTCTCTAGTTTTTATGTGAAGATATTTCCTTTTGTAGCCTAGGCCTCAAAGCGCTCCAAATAGCCACTTGCAGATTCTACAAAAAGAGGGTTTCAAATCTCTTCTATCAAAAGAAAGGTTCAACTCTGTGAGTGGAATGCACTCATCAGAAAGAAGTTTCTGAGAATGATTCTATCTAGTTTTCATCTGCATGTATTTCCTTTTCCACTAGATGCCGCAATCGCACCAAATATCCACTTGCAGTTTCCACAAAAAGAGTGCTGCAGAACTGCTCCATGAGAAGGAATGTTCAACTCTGTGAGTTCAATCCCCTCATGACATAGAAGTTTCTGGAAATGCTTCTGTCTAGTTGGTATAGGAAGATATTTCCTTTTCCAGCATAAGCCTCAAAGAGCTCCAAATATCCACTTGCGGATTCTGCAAAAACAGTGTTTCAAAACTGGTCGATCCAAAGGAACGTTCAACTCTGTGAGTTGAATGCACTCATCACACAGACGTTTCTGAGAATGCTTCTGTCTAGTTCTTCCGTGAAGATATTTCCTTTTCCAGCTTAGGCCTCAAAGCGCTCCAAATAAACACTTGCAGATTCTACAAAAGGAGTGTTTCAAAACTGCTCTATCAAAAGGAAGGTTCAAGTCTGTGAGTTGAATGCACTCATCACAAAGAGGTTTCTGAGAATGCTGCTGTCTAGTTTTTATGTGAAGATATTTCCTTTTCCTCGCATAGACCTCAAATCGCTCCAGATATCCACTTGCAGATTTTACAGAAAGAGTGTTTCCAAACTGCTCTATCTAAAGGCACGTTCAACTCTGTGAGTCGAATGCACGCATTGCGAAGAACTTTCTGAGAATGCTTCTCTCTAGCTTTTAGGTGAAGATATTCCATTTCACAGCATAGGCCTCAAAGTGCTCCAAATAACCACTTGCAGATTTTACAAAAAGAATGTTTCAAAACTGCTCTTTCTAAAGGAAGGTTCAAGTCTGTGAGTTGAATGCACTCAACACAAAGAAGTTTCTGAGAACGCCTCTGTCCAGTTTTCATGTGAAGATATTTCCTTTTCCAGCATAGGCCTCAAACCGCTCCAAATATTCACTTGCAGAGTCTACAAAAAGAGTGTTTCCAAACTTCTCTATCAACTGGTAGGTACAACTCCGTGAGTTGAATGCCCTCATCACCAAGAAGTTTCTGAGAATGCTTCTCTCTAGTTTTGATGGGAAGATATTTCCTTTTCCAACATAGGTCTCATGGTGCTCCGAATAAACACTTGCAGATTCTACAAACTTAGTGTTTCAAAACTGTTCTATGAAAAGGAACGTTCAAGTCTGGGAGTTGAATGAACTCATCACAAAGAAGTTTCTCAGAATGCTTCTGTCTAGTGTTTAGGTGAAGATATTTCATTTCCCAGCATAGGCCTCAAAGCGCTCCAAATATCCACTTGCAGATTCTACAAAAAGAGTGTTTCCAAACTGCTCTTACAAAAGGAAGGTTCAAGTCTGTGAGCTGAACGCACTCATCACAAAGAAGTTTCTGAGAATGCGTCTGTCTAGTTTTTATGTGAAGATATTTCGTTTGCCAGCATAGGCCTCAAATCGCTCCAAACATCCACTAGCAAATTCTACAAAAGGAGTGTTTCAAAAGTGCGCTATCAAAAGGAAGAGTCCACTATGTGAGTTGAATGCATAAAGCACACGGAAGTTTCTGAGAATGCTTCTGTCTAGTTTTTAGGTGAAGATATTTCATTTCCCAGCATAGGCCTCAAAGCGCTCCAAATATCCACTTGCAGATTCTACAAAAAGAGTGTTTCCAAACTGCTCTTTCAAAAGGAAGGTTCAAGTCTGTGAGTTGAGAGCACTCATCACAAAGAAGTTTCTCAGAATGCTTCTGTCTAGTTTTTATATGAAGATCTTTCCTTTTCCAATAGAGGCCTCAAAGCGCTCCAAATAAACACTTGCAGATTCTACAAAAGGAGTGTTTCAAAACAGTTCTACCAAAAGGAACGTTCAAGTCTGTGAGTTGAAGGCATTCATCACACAGAAGTTTCTGAGAATGCTTCTGTCTAGTTTTCAGGTGAAGATATTGCTTTTCCCAGCCTAGGCCTCAAAGCGCTCCAAGTATCCACTTGCAGATTCTACAAAAAGAGAGCTTCATAGCTGCTCTTTCAGAAGGAAGGTTCAAGTCCGTGTGTTGAATGCACTCACCACAAAGAAGTTTCTGAGAATGCATCTGTCTAGTTCTTACGTGAAGATATTTCCTTTTCCAGCTTAGGCTTCAAAGCGCTCCCAATAAACACTTGCAAATTCTACTAAAGGAGTGTTTCAAAACAGTTCTTTCAAAAGGAACGTTCATGTCTGTGAGTTGAATGCACTCAACGAACAGAAGTTTCTTAGCGTGCTTCTGTATAGTGTTCATGTGAGGATATTTCCTTTTCCAGCATAGGCCTCAAAGCGCTCCAAATATCCACTTGCCGATTCTACAAAAACAGTGTTTCAAAACTGTTCTATCAAAAGGAAGGTTCAACACTATGAGTAGAATGCACTCATCACAAAGGAGTTGCTGAGAATGCTTCTCTCTAGTTTTTATGTGAAGATATTTCCTTTTGTAGCCTAGGCCTCAAAGCGCTCCAAATAGCCACTTGCAGATTCTACAAAAAGAGGGTTTCAAATCTCTTCTATCAAAAGAAAGGTTCAACTCTGTGAGTGGAATGCACTCATCAGAAAGAAGTTTCTGAGAATGATTCTATCTAGTTTTCATCTGCATGTATTTCCTTTTCCACTAGATGCCGCAATCGCACCAAATATCCACTTGCAGTTTCCACAAAAAGAGTGCTGCAGAACTGCTCCATGAGAAGGAATGTTCAACTCTGTGAGTTCAATCCCCTCATGACATAGAAGTTTCTGGAAATGCTTCTGTCTAGTTGGTATAGGAAGATATTTCCTTTTCCAGCATAAGCCTCAAAGAGCTCCAAATATCCACTTGCGGATTCTGCAAAAACAGTGTTTCAAAACTGGTCGATCAAAAGGAACGTTCAACTCTGTGAGTTGAATGCACTCATCACACAGACGTTTCTGAGAATGCTTCTGTCTAGTTCTTCCGTGAAGATATTTCCTTTTCCAGCTTAGGCCTCAAAGCGCTCCAAATAAACACTTGCAGATTCTACAAAAGGAGTGTTTCAAAACTGCTCTATCAAAAGGAAGGTTCAAGTCTGTGAGTTGAATGCACTCATCACAAAGAGGTTTCTGAGAATGCTGCTGTCTAGTTTTTATGTGAAGATATTTCCTTTTCCTCGCATAGACCTCAAATCGCTCCAGATATCCACTTGCAGATTTTACAGAAAGAGTGTTTCCAAACTGCTCTATCTAAAGGCACGTTCAACTCTGTGAGTCGAATGCACGCATTGCGAAGAACTTTCTGAGAATGCTTCTCTCTAGCTTTTAGGTGAAGATATTCCATTTCACAGCATAGGCCTCAAAGTGCTCCAAATAACCACTTGCAGATTTTACAAAAAGAATGTTTCAAAACTGCTCTTTCTAAAGGAAGGTTCAAGTCTGTGAGTTGAATGCACTCAACACAAAGAAGTTTCTGAGAACGCTTCTGTCCAGTTTTCATGTGAAGATATTTCCTTTTCCAGCATAGGCCTCAAACCGCTCCAAATATTCACTTGCAGAGTCTACAAAAAGAGTGTTTCCAAACTTCTCTATCAACTGGTAGGTACAACTCCGTGAGTTGAATGCCCTCATCACCAAGAAGTTTCTGAGAATGCTTCTCTCTAGTTTTGATGGGAAGATATTTCCTTTTCCAACATAGGTCTCATGGTGCTCCGAATAAACACTTGCAGATTCTACAAACTTAGTGTTTCAAAACTGTTCTATGAAAAGGAACGTTCAAGTCTGGGAGTTGAATGAACTCATCACAAAGAAGTTTCTCAGAATGCTTCTGTCTAGTGTTTAGGTGAAGATATTTCATTTCCCAGCATAGGCCTCAAAGCGCTCCAAATATCCACTTGCAGATTCTACAAAAAGAGTGTTTCCAAACTGCTCTTACAAAAGGAAGGTTCAAGTCTGTGAGCTGAACGCACTCATCACAAAGAAGTTTCTGAGAATGCGTCTGTCTAGTTTTTATGTGAAGATATTTCGTTTGCCAGCATAGGCCTCAAATCGCTCCAAACATCCACTAGCAAATTCTACAAAAGGAGTGTTTCAAAAGTGCGCTATCAAAAGGAAGAGTCCACTATGTGAGTTGAATGCATAAAGCACACGGAAGTTTCTGAGAATGCTTCTGTCTAGTTTTTAGGTGAAGATATTTCATTTCCCAGCATAGGCCTCAAAGCGCTCCAAATATCCACTTGCAGATTCTACAAAAAGAGTGTTTCCAAACTGCTCTTTCAAAAGGAAGGTTCAAGTCTGTGAGTTGAGAGCACTCATCACAAAGAAGTTTCTGAGAATGCTTCTGTCTAGTTTTTATATGAAGATCTTTCCTTTTCCAATAGAGGCCTCAAAGCGCTCCAAATAAACACTTGCAGATTCTACAAAAGGAGTGTTTCAAAACAGTTCTACCAAAAGGAACGTTCAAGTCTGTGAGTTGAAGGCATTCATCACACAGAAGTTTCTGAGAATGCTTCTGTCTAGTTTTCAGGTGAAGATATTGCTTTTCCCAGCCTAGGCCTCAAAGCGCTCCAAGTATCCACTTGCAGATTCTACAAAAAGAGAGCTTCATAGCTGCTCTTTCAGAAGGAAGGTTCAAGTCCGTGTGTTGAATGCACTCACCACAAAGAAGTTTCTGAGAATGCATCTGTCTAGTTCTTACGTGAAGATATTTCCTTTTCCAGCTTAGGCTTCAAAGCGCTCCCAATAAACACTTGCAAATTCTACTAAAGGAGTGTTTCAAAACAGTTCTTTCAAAAGGAACGTTCATGTCTGTGAGTTGAATGCACTCAACGAACAGAAGTTTCTTAGCGTGCTTCTGTATAGTGTTAATGTGAGGATATTTCCTTTTCCAGCATAGGCCTCAAAGCGCTCCAAATATCCACTTGCCGATTCTACAAAAACAGTGTTTCAAAACTGTTCTATCAAAAGGAAGGTTCAACACTATGAGTAGAATGCACTCATCACAAAGGAGTTGCTGAGAATGCTTCTCTCTAGTTTTTATGTGAAGATATTTCCTTTTGTAGCCTAGGCCTCAAAGCGCTCCAAATAGCCACTTGCAGATTCTACAAAAAGAGGGTTTCAAATCTCTTCTATCAAAAGAAAGGTTCAACTCTGTGAGTGGAATGCACTCATCAGAAAGAAGTTTCTGAGAATGATTCTATCTAGTTTTCATCTGCATGTATTTCCTTTTCCACTAGATGCCGCAATCGCACCAAATATCCACTTGCAGTTTCCACAAAAAGAGTGCTGCAGAACTGCTCCATGAGAAGGAATGTTCAACTCTGTGAGTTCAATCCCCTCATGACATAGAAGTTTCTGGAAATGCTTCTGTCTAGTTGGTATAGGAAGATATTTCCTTTTCCAGCATAAGCCTCAAAGAGCTCCAAATATCCACTTGCGGATTCTGCAAAAACAGTGTTTCAAAACTGGTCGATCCAAAGGAACGTTCAACTCTGTGAGTTGAATGCACTCATCACACAGACGTTTCTGAGAATGCTTCTGTCTAGTTCTTCCGTGAAGATATTTCCTTTTCCAGCTTAGGCCTCAAAGCGCTCCAAATAAACACTTGCAGATTCTACAAAAGGAGTGTTTCAAAACTGCTCTATCAAAAGGAAGGTTCAAGTCTGTGAGTTGAATGCACTCATCACAAAGAGGTTTCTGAGAATGATGCTGTCTAGTTTTTATGTGAAGATATTTCCTTTTCCTCGCATAGACCTCAAATCGCTCCAGATATCCACTTGCAGATTTTACAGAAAGAGTGTTTCCAAACTGCTCTATCTAAAGGCACGTTCAACTCTGTGAGTCGAATGCACGCATTGCGAAGAACTTTCTGAGAATGCTTCTCTCTAGCTTTTAGGTGAAGATATTCCATTTCACAGCATAGGCCTCAAAGTGCTCCAAATAACCACTTGCAGATTTTACAAAAAGAATGTTTCAAAACTGCTCTTTCTAAAGGAAGGTTCAAGTCTGTGAGTTGAATGCACTCAACACAAAGAAGTTTCTGAGAACGCCTCTGTCCAGTTTTCATGTGAAGATATTTCCTTTTCCAGCATAGGCCTCAAACCGCTCCAAATATTCACTTGCAGAGTCTACAAAAAGAGTGTTTCCAAACTTCTCTATCAACTGGTAGGTACAACTCCGTGAGTTGAATGCCCTCATCACCAAGAAGTTTCTGAGAATGCTTCTCTCTAGTTTTGATGGGAAGATATTTCCTTTTCCAACATAGGTCTCATGGTGCTCCGAATAAACACTTGCAGATTCTACAAACTTAGTGTTTCAAAACTGTTCTATGAAAAGGAACGTTCAAGTCTGGGAGTTGAATGAACTCATCACAAAGAAGTTTCTCAGAATGCTTCTGTCTAGTGTTTAGGTGAAGATATTTCATTTCCCAGCATAGGCCTCAAAGCGCTCCAAATATCCACTTGCAGATTCTACAAAAAGAGTGTTTCCAAACTGCTCTTACAAAAGGAAGGTTCAAGTCTGTGAGCTGAACGCACTCATCACAAAGAAGTTTCTGAGAATGCGTCTGTCTAGTTTTTATGTGAAGATATTTCGTTTGCCAGCATAGGCCTCAAATCGCTCCAAACATCCACTAGCAAATTCTACAAAAGGAGTGTTTCAAAAGTGCGCTATCAAAAGGAAGAGTCCACTATGTGAGTTGAATGCATAAAGCACACGGAAGTTTCTGAGAATGCTTCTGTCTAGTTTTTAGGTGAAGATATTTCATTTCCCAGCATAGGCCTCAAAGCGCTCCAAATATCCACTTGCAGATTCTACAAAAAGAGTGTTTCCAAACTGCTCTTTCAAAAGGAAGGTTCAAGTCTGTGAGTTGAGAGCACTCATCACAAAGAAGTTTCTCAGAATGCTTCTGTCTAGTTTTTATATGAAGATCTTTCCTTTTCCAATAGAGGCCTCAAAGCGCTCCAAATAAACACTTGCAGATTCTACAAAAGGAGTGTTTCAAAACAGTTCTACCAAAAGGAACGTTCAAGTCTGTGAGTTGAAGGCATTCATCACACAGAAGTTTCTGAGAATGCTTCTGTCTAGTTTTCAGGTGAAGATATTGCTTTTCCCAGCCTAGGCCTCAAAGCGCTCCAAGTATCCACTTGCAGATTCTACAAAAAGAGAGCTTCATAGCTGCTCTTTCAGAAGGAAGGTTCAAGTCCGTGTGTTGAATGCACTCACCACAAAGAAGTTTCTGAGAATGCATCTGTCTAGTTCTTACGTGAAGATATTTCCTTTTCCAGCTTAGGCTTCAAAGCGCTCCCAATAAACACTTGCAAATTCTACTAAAGGAGTGTTTCAAAACAGTTCTTTCAAAAGGAACGTTCATGTCTGTGAGTTGAATGCACTCAACGAACAGAAGTTTCTTAGCGTGCTTCTGTATAGTGTTCATGTGAGGATATTTCCTTTTCCAGCATAGGCCTCAAAGCGCTCCAAATATCCACTTGCCGATTCTACAAAAACAGTGTTTCAAAACTGTTCTATCAAAAGGAAGGTTCAACACTATGAGTAGAATGCACTCATCACAAAGGAGTTGCTGAGAATGCTTCTCTCTAGTTTTTATGTGAAGATATTTCCTTTTGTAGCCTAGGCCTCAAAGCGCTCCAAATAGCCACTTGCAGATTCTACAAAAAGAGGGTTTCAAATCTCTTCTATCAAAAGAAAGGTTCAACTCTGTGAGTGGAATGCACTCATCAGAAAGAAGTTTCTGAGAATGATTCTATCTAGTTTTCATCTGCATGTATTTCCTTTTCCACTAGATGCCGCAATCGCACCAAATATCCACTTGCAGTTTCCACAAAAAGAGTGCTGCAGAACTGCTCCATGAGAAGGAATGTTCAACTCTGTGAGTTCAATCCCCTCATGACATAGAAGTTTCTGGAAATGCTTCTGTCTAGTTGGTATAGGAAGATATTTCCTTTTCCAGCATAAGCCTCAAAGAGCTCCAAATATCCACTTGCGGATTCTGCAAAAACAGTGTTTCAAAACTGGTCGATCAAAAGGAACGTTCAACTCTGTGAGTTGAATGCACTCATCACACAGACGTTTCTGAGAATGCTTCTGTCTAGTTCTTCCGTGAAGATATTTCCTTTTCCAGCTTAGGCCTCAAAGCGCTCCAAATAAACACTTGCAGATTCTACAAAAGGAGTGTTTCAAAACTGCTCTATCAAAAGGAAGGTTCAAGTCTGTGAGTTGAATGCACTCATCACAAAGAGGTTTCTGAGAATGCTGCTGTCTAGTTTTTATGTGAAGATATTTCCTTTTCCTCGCATAGACCTCAAATCGCTCCAGATATCCACTTGCAGATTTTACAGAAAGAGTGTTTCCAAACTGCTCTATCTAAAGGCACGTTCAACTCTGTGAGTCGAATGCACGCATTGCGAAGAACTTTCTGAGAATGCTTCTCTCTAGCTTTTAGGTGAAGATATTCCATTTCACAGCATAGGCCTCAAAGTGCTCCAAATAACCACTTGCAGATTTTACAAAAAGAATGTTTCAAAACTGCTCTTTCTAAAGGAAGGTTCAAGTCTGTGAGTTGAATGCACTCAACACAAAGAAGTTTCTGAGAACGCTTCTGTCCAGTTTTCATGTGAAGATATTTCCTTTTCCAGCATAGGCCTCAAACCGCTCCAAATATTCACTTGCAGAGTCTACAAAAAGAGTGTTTCCAAACTTCTCTATCAACTGGTAGGTACAACTCCGTGAGTTGAATGCCCTCATCACCAAGAAGTTTCTGAGAATGCTTCTCTCTAGTTTTGATGGGAAGATATTTCCTTTTCCAACATAGGTCTCATGGTGCTCCGAATAAACACTTGCAGATTCTACAAACTTAGTGTTTCAAAACTGTTCTATGAAAAGGAACGTTCAAGTCTGGGAGTTGAATGAACTCATCACAAAGAAGTTTCTCAGAATGCTTCTGTCTAGTGTTTAGGTGAAGATATTTCATTTCCCAGCATAGGCCTCAAAGCGCTCCAAATATCCACTTGCAGATTCTACAAAAAGAGTGTTTCCAAACTGCTCTTACAAAAGGAAGGTTCAAGTCTGTGAGCTGAACGCACTCATCACAAAGAAGTTTCTGAGAATGCGTCTGTCTAGTTTTTATGTGAAGATATTTCGTTTGCCAGCATAGGCCTCAAATCGCTCCAAACATCCACTAGCAAATTCTACAAAAGGAGTGTTTCAAAAGTGCGCTATCAAAAGGAAGAGTCCACTATGTGAGTTGAATGCATAAAGCACACGGAAGTTTCTGAGAATGCTTCTGTCTAGTTTTTAGGTGAAGATATTTCATTTCCCAGCATAGGCCTCAAAGCGCTCCAAATATCCACTTGCAGATTCTACAAAAAGAGTGTTTCCAAACTGCTCTTTCAAAAGGAAGGTTCAAGTCTGTGAGTTGAGAGCACTCATCACAAAGAAGTTTCTGAGAATGCTTCTGTCTAGTTTTTATATGAAGATCTTTCCTTTTCCAATAGAGGCCTCAAAGCGCTCCAAATAAACACTTGCAGATTCTACAAAAGGAGTGTTTCAAAACAGTTCTACCAAAAGGAACGTTCAAGTCTGTGAGTTGAAGGCATTCATCACACAGAAGTTTCTGAGAATGCTTCTGTCTAGTTTTCAGGTGAAGATATTGCTTTTCCCAGCCTAGGCCTCAAAGCGCTCCAAGTATCCACTTGCAGATTCTACAAAAAGAGAGCTTCATAGCTGCTCTTTCAGAAGGAAGGTTCAAGTCCGTGTGTTGAATGCACTCACCACAAAGAAGTTTCTGAGAATGCATCTGTCTAGTTCTTACGTGAAGATATTTCCTTTTCCAGCTTAGGCTTCAAAGCGCTCCCAATAAACACTTGCAAATTCTACTAAAGGAGTGTTTCAAAACAGTTCTTTCAAAAGGAACGTTCATGTCTGTGAGTTGAATGCACTCAACGAACAGAAGTTTCTTAGCGTGCTTCTGTATAGTGTTCATGTGAGGATATTTCCTTTTCCAGCATAGGCCTCAAAGCGCTCCAAATATCCACTTGCCGATTCTACAAAAACAGTGTTTCAAAACTGTTCTATCAAAAGGAAGGTTCAACACTATGAGTAGAATGCACTCATCACAAAGGAGTTGCTGAGAATGCTTCTCTCTAGTTTTTATGTGAAGATATTTCCTTTTGTAGCCTAGGCCTCAAAGCGCTCCAAATAGCCACTTGCAGATTCTACAAAAAGAGGGTTTCAAATCTCTTCTATCAAAAGAAAGGTTCAACTCTGTGAGTGGAATGCACTCATCAGAAAGAAGTTTCTGAGAATGATTCTATCTAGTTTTCATCTGCATGTATTTCCTTTTCCACTAGATGCCGCAATCGCACCAAATATCCACTTGCAGTTTCCACAAAAAGAGTGCTGCAGAACTGCTCCATGAGAAGGAATGTTCAACTCTGTGAGTTCAATCCCCTCATGACATAGAAGTTTCTGGAAATGCTTCTGTCTAGTTGGTATAGGAAGATATTTCCTTTTCCAGCATAAGCCTCAAAGAGCTCCAAATATCCACTTGCGGATTCTGCAAAAACAGTGTTTCAAAACTGGTCGATCCAAAGGAACGTTCAACTCTGTGAGTTGAATGCACTCATCACACAGACGTTTCTGAGAATGCTTCTGTCTAGTTCTTCCGTGAAGATATTTCCTTTTCCAGCTTAGGCCTCAAAGCGCTCCAAATAAACACTTGCAGATTCTACAAAAGGAGTGTTTCAAAACTGCTCTATCAAAAGGAAGGTTCAAGTCTGTGAGTTGAATGCACTCATCACAAAGAGGTTTCTGAGAATGCTGCTGTCTAGTTTTTATGTGAAGATATTTCCTTTTCCTCGCATAGACCTCAAATCGCTCCAGATATCCACTTGCAGATTTTACAGAAAGAGTGTTTCCAAACTGCTCTATCTAAAGGCACGTTCAACTCTGTGAGTCGAATGCACGCATTGCGAAGAACTTTCTGAGAATGCTTCTCTCTAGCTTTTAGGTGAAGATATTCCATTTCACAGCATAGGCCTCAAAGTGCTCCAAATAACCACTTGCAGATTTTACAAAAAGAATGTTTCAAAACTGCTCTTTCTAAAGGAAGGTTCAAGTCTGTGAGTTGAATGCACTCAACACAAAGAAGTTTCTGAGAACGCCTCTGTCCAGTTTTCATGTGAAGATATTTCCTTTTCCAGCATAGGCCTCAAACCGCTCCAAATATTCACTTGCAGAGTCTACAAAAAGAGTGTTTCCAAACTTCTCTATCAACTGGTAGGTACAACTCCGTGAGTTGAATGCCCTCATCACCAAGAAGTTTCTGAGAATGCTTCTCTCTAGTTTTGATGGGAAGATATTTCCTTTTCCAACATAGGTCTCATGGTGCTCCGAATAAACACTTGCAGATTCTACAAACTTAGTGTTTCAAAACTGTTCTATGAAAAGGAACGTTCAAGTCTGGGAGTTGAATGAACTCATCACAAAGAAGTTTCTCAGAATGCTTCTGTCTAGTGTTTAGGTGAAGATATTTCATTTCCCAGCATAGGCCTCAAAGCGCTCCAAATATCCACTTGCAGATTCTACAAAAAGAGTGTTTCCAAACTGCTCTTACAAAAGGAAGGTTCAAGTCTGTGAGCTGAACGCACTCATCACAAAGAAGTTTCTGAGAATGCGTCTGTCTAGTTTTTATGTGAAGATATTTCGTTTGCCAGCATAGGCCTCAAATCGCTCCAAACATCCACTAGCAAATTCTACAAAAGGAGTGTTTCAAAAGTGCGCTATCAAAAGGAAGAGTCCACTATGTGAGTTGAATGCATAAAGCACACGGAAGTTTCTGAGAATGCTTCTGTCTAGTTTTTAGGTGAAGATATTTCATTTCCCAGCATAGGCCTCAAAGCGCTCCAAATATCCACTTGCAGATTCTACAAAAAGAGTGTTTCCAAACTGCTCTTTCAAAAGGAAGGTTCAAGTCTGTGAGTTGAGAGCACTCATCACAAAGAAGTTTCTGAGAATGCTTCTGTCTAGTTTTTATATGAAGATCTTTCCTTTTCCAATAGAGGCCTCAAAGCGCTCCAAATAAACACTTGCAGATTCTACAAAAGGAGTGTTTCAAAACAGTTCTACCAAAAGGAACGTTCAAGTCTGTGAGTTGAAGGCATTCATCACACAGAAGTTTCTGAGAATGCTTCTGTCTAGTTTTCAGGTGAAGATATTGCTTTTCCCAGCCTAGGCCTCAAAGCGCTCCAAGTATCCACTTGCAGATTCTACAAAAAGAGAGCTTCATAGCTGCTCTTTCAGAAGGAAGGTTCAAGTCCGTGTGTTGAATGCACTCACCACAAAGAAGTTTCTGAGAATGCATCTGTCTAGTTCTTACGTGAAGATATTTCCTTTTCCAGCTTAGGCTTCAAAGCGCTCCCAATAAACACTTGCAAATTCTACTAAAGGAGTGTTTCAAAACAGTTCTTTCAAAAGGAACGTTCATGTCTGTGAGTTGAATGCACTCAACGAACAGAAGTTTCTTAGCGTGCTTCTGTATAGTGTTCATGTGAGGATATTTCCTTTTCCAGCATAGGCCTCAAAGCGCTCCAAATATCCACTTGCCGATTCTACAAAAACAGTGTTTCAAAACTGTTCTATCAAAAGGAAGGTTCAACACTATGAGTAGAATGCACTCATCACAAAGGAGTTGCTGAGAATGCTTCTCTCTAGTTTTTATGTGAAGATATTTCCTTTTGTAGCCTAGGCCTCAAAGCGCTCCAAATAGCCACTTGCAGATTCTACAAAAAGAGGGTTTCAAATCTCTTCTATCAAAAGAAAGGTTCAACTCTGTGAGTGGAATGCACTCATCAGAAAGAAGTTTCTGAGAATGATTCTATCTAGTTTTCATCTGCATGTATTTCCTTTTCCACTAGATGCCGCAATCGCACCAAATATCCACTTGCAGTTTCCACAAAAAGAGTGCTGCAGAACTGCTCCATGAGAAGGAATGTTCAACTCTGTGAGTTCAATCCCCTCATGACATAGAAGTTTCTGGAAATGCTTCTGTCTAGTTGGTATAGGAAGATATTTCCTTTTCCAGCATAAGCCTCAAAGAGCTCCAAATATCCACTTGCGGATTCTGCAAAAACAGTGTTTCAAAACTGGTCGATCAAAAGGAACGTTCAACTCTGTGAGTTGAATGCACTCATCACACAGACGTTTCTGAGAATGCTTCTGTCTAGTTCTTCCGTGAAGGTATTTCCTTTTCCAGCTTAGGCCTCAAAGCGCTCCAAATAAACACTTGCAGATTCTACAAAAGGAGTGTTTCAAAACTGCTCTATCAAAAGGAAGGTTCAAGTCTGTGAGTTGAATGCACTCATCACAAAGAGGTTTCTGAGAATGCTGCTGTCTAGTTTTTATGTGAAGATATTTCCTTTTCCTCGCATAGACCTCAAATCGCTCCAGATATCCACTTGCAGATTTTACAGAAAGAGTGTTTCCAAACTGCTCTATCTAAAGGCACGTTCAACTCTGTGAGTCGAATGCACGCATTGCGAAGAACTTTCTGAGAATGCTTCTCTCTAGCTTTTAGGTGAAGATATTCCATTTCACAGCATAGGCCTCAAAGTGCTCCAAATAACCACTTGCAGATTTTACAAAAAGAATGTTTCAAAACTGCTCTTTCTAAAGGAAGGTTCAAGTCTGTGAGTTGAATGCACTCAACACAAAGAAGTTTCTGAGAACGCTTCTGTCCAGTTTTCATGTGAAGATATTTCCTTTTCCAGCATAGGCCTCAAACCGCTCCAAATATTCACTTGCAGAGTCTACAAAAAGAGTGTTTCCAAACTTCTCTATCAACTGGTAGGTACAACTCCGTGAGTTGAATGCCCTCATCACCAAGAAGTTTCTGAGAATGCTTCTCTCTAGTTTTGATGGGAAGATATTTCCTTTTCCAACATAGGTCTCATGGTGCTCCGAATAAACACTTGCAGATTCTACAAACTTAGTGTTTCAAAACTGTTCTATGAAAAGGAACGTTCAAGTCTGGGAGTTGAATGAACTCATCACAAAGAAGTTTCTCAGAATGCTTCTGTCTAGTGTTTAGGTGAAGATATTTCATTTCCCAGCATAGGCCTCAAAGCGCTCCAAATATCCACTTGCAGATTCTACAAAAAGAGTGTTTCCAAACTGCTCTTACAAAAGGAAGGTTCAAGTCTGTGAGCTGAACGCACTCATCACAAAGAAGTTTCTGAGAATGCGTCTGTCTAGTTTTTATGTGAAGATATTTCGTTTGCCAGCATAGGCCTCAAATCGCTCCAAACATCCACTAGCAAATTCTACAAAAGGAGTGTTTCAAAAGTGCGCTATCAAAAGGAAGAGTCCACTATGTGAGTTGAATGCATAAAGCACACGGAAGTTTCTGAGAATGCTTCTGTCTAGTTTTTAGGTGAAGATATTTCATTTCCCAGCATAGGCCTCAAAGCGCTCCAAATATCCACTTGCAGATTCTACAAAAAGAGTGTTTCCAAACTGCTCTTTCAAAAGGAAGGTTCAAGTCTGTGAGTTGAGAGCACTCATCACAAAGAAGTTTCTCAGAATGCTTCTGTCTAGTTTTTATATGAAGATCTTTCCTTTTCCAATAGAGGCCTCAAAGCGCTCCAAATAAACACTTGCAGATTCTACAAAAGGAGTGTTTCAAAACAGTTCTACCAAAAGGAACGTTCAAGTCTGTGAGTTGAAGGCATTCATCACACAGAAGTTTCTGAGAATGCTTCTGTCTAGTTTTCAGGTGAAGATATTGCTTTTCCCAGCCTAGGCCTCAAAGCGCTCCAAGTATCCACTTGCAGATTCTACAAAAAGAGAGCTTCATAGCTGCTCTTTCAGAAGGAAGGTTCAAGTCCGTGTGTTGAATGCACTCACCACAAAGAAGTTTCTGAGAATGCATCTGTCTAGTTCTTACGTGAAGATATTTCCTTTTCCAGCTTAGGCTTCAAAGCGCTCCCAATAAACACTTGCAAATTCTACTAAAGGAGTGTTTCAAAACAGTTCTTTCAAAAGGAACGTTCATGTCTGTGAGTTGAATGCACTCAACGAACAGAAGTTTCTTAGCGTGCTTCTGTATAGTGTTCATGTGAGGATATTTCCTTTTCCAGCATAGGCCTCAAAGCGCTCCAAATATCCACTTGCCGATTCTACAAAAACAGTGTTTCAAAACTGTTCTATCAAAAGGAAGGTTCAACACTATGAGTAGAATGCACTCATCACAAAGGAGTTGCTGAGAATGCTTCTCTCTAGTTTTTATGTGAAGATATTTCCTTTTGTAGCCTAGGCCTCAAAGCGCTCCAAATAGCCCCTTGCAGATTCTACAAAAAGAGGGTTTCAAATCTCTTCTATCAAAAGAAAGGTTCAACTCTGTGAGTGGAATGCACTCATCAGAAAGAAGTTTCTGAGAATGATTCTATCTAGTTTTCATCTGCATGTATTTCCTTTTCCACTAGATGCCGCAATCGCACCAAATATCCACTTGCAGTTTCCACAAAAAGAGTGCTGCAGAACTGCTCCATGAGAAGGAATGTTCAACTCTGTGAGTTCAATCCCCTCATGACATAGAAGTTTCTGGAAATGCTTCTGTCTAGTTGGTATAGGAAGATATTTCCTTTTCCAGCATAAGCCTCAAAGAGCTCCAAATATCCACTTGCGGATTCTGCAAAAACAGTGTTTCAAAACTGGTCGATCAAAAGGAACGTTCAACTCTGTGAGTTGAATGCACTCATCACACAGACGTTTCTGAGAATGCTTCTGTCTAGTTCTTCCGTGAAGATATTTCCTTTTCCAGCTTAGGCCTCAAAGCGCTCCAAATAAACACTTGCAGATTCTACAAAAGGAGTGTTTCAAAACTGCTCTATCAAAAGGAAGGTTCAAGTCTGTGAGTTGAATGCACTCATCACAAAGAGGTTTCTGAGAATGCTGCTGTCTAGTTTTTATGTGAAGATATTTCCTTTTCCTCGCATAGACCTCAAATCGCTCCAGATATCCACTTGCAGATTTTACAGAAAGAGTGTTTCCAAACTGCTCTATCTAAAGGCACGTTCAACTCTGTGAGTCGAATGCACGCATTGCGAAGAACTTTCTGAGAATGCTTCTCTCTAGCTTTTAGGTGAAGATATTCCATTTCACAGCATAGGCCTCAAAGTGCTCCAAATAACCACTTGCAGATTTTACAAAAAGAATGTTTCAAAACTGCTCTTTCTAAAGGAAGGTTCAAGTCTGTGAGTTGAATGCACTCAACACAAAGAAGTTTCTGAGAACGCTTCTGTCCAGTTTTCATGTGAAGATATTTCCTTTTCCAGCATAGGCCTCAAACCGCTCCAAATATTCACTTGCAGAGTCTACAAAAAGAGTGTTTCCAAACTTCTCTATCAACTGGTAGGTACAACTCCGTGAGTTGAATGCCCTCATCACCAAGAAGTTTCTGAGAATGCTTCTCTCTAGTTTTGATGGGAAGATATTTCCTTTTCCAACATAGGTCTCATGGTGCTCCGAATAAACACTTGCAGATTCTACAAACTTAGTGTTTCAAAACTGTTCTATGAAAAGGAACGTTCAAGTCTGGGAGTTGAATGAACTCATCACAAAGAAGTTTCTCAGAATGCTTCTGTCTAGTGTTTAGGTGAAGATATTTCATTTCCCAGCATAGGCCTCAAAGCGCTCCAAATATCCACTTGCAGATTCTACAAAAAGAGTGTTTCCAAACTGCTCTTACAAAAGGAAGGTTCAAGTCTGTGAGCTGAACGCACTCATCACAAAGAAGTTTCTGAGAATGCGTCTGTCTAGTTTCTATGTGAAGATATTTCGTTTGCCAGCATAGGCCTCAAATCGCTCCAAACATCCACTAGCAAATTCTACAAAAGGAGTGTTTCAAAAGTGCGCTATCAAAAGGAAGAGTCCACTATGTGAGTTGAATGCATAAAGCACACGGAAGTTTCTGAGAATGCTTCTGTCTAGTTTTTAGGTGAAGATATTTCATTTCCCAGCATAGGCCTCAAAGCGCTCCAAATATCCACTTGCAGATTCTACAAAAAGAGTGTTTCCAAACTGCTCTTTCAAAAGGAAGGTTCAAGTCTGTGAGTTGAGAGCACTCATCACAAAGAAGTTTCTGAGAATGCTTCTGTCTAGTTTTTATATGAAGATCTTTCCTTTTCCAATAGAGGCCTCAAAGCGCTCCAAATAAACACTTGCAGATTCTACAAAAGGAGTGTTTCAAAACAGTTCTACCAAAAGGAACGTTCAAGTCTGTGAGTTGAAGGCATTCATCACACAGAAGTTTCTGAGAATGCTTCTGTCTAGTTTTCAGGTGAAGATATTGCTTTTCCCAGCCTAGGCCTCAAAGCGCTCCAAGTATCCACTTGCAGATTCTACAAAAAGAGAGCTTCATAGCTGCTCTTTCAGAAGGAAGGTTCAAGTCCGTGTGTTGAATGCACTCACCACAAAGAAGTTTCTGAGAATGCATCTGTCTAGTTCTTACGTGAAGATATTTCCTTTTCCAGCTTAGGCTTCAAAGCGCTCCCAATAAACACTTGCAAATTCTACTAAAGGAGTGTTTCAAAACAGTTCTTTCAAAAGGAACGTTCATGTCTGTGAGTTGAATGCACTCAACGAACAGAAGTTTCTTAGCGTGCTTCTGTATAGTGTTCATGTGAGGATATTTCCTTTTCCAGCATAGGCCTCAAAGCGCTCCAAATATCCACTTGCCGATTCTACAAAAACAGTGTTTCAAAACTGTTCTATCAAAAGGAAGGTTCAACACTATGAGTAGAATGCACTCATCACAAAGGAGTTGCTGAGAATGCTTCTCTCTAGTTTTTATGTGAAGATATTTCCTTTTGTAGCCTAGGCCTCAAAGCGCTCCAAATAGCCCCTTGCAGATTCTACAAAAAGAGGGTTTCAAATCTCTTCTATCAAAAGAAAGGTTCAACTCTGTGAGTGGAATGCACTCATCAGAAAGAAGTTTCTGAGAATGATTCTATCTAGTTTTCATCTGCATGTATTTCCTTTTCCACTAGATGCCGCAATCGCACCAAATATCCACTTGCAGTTTCCACAAAAAGAGTGCTGCAGAACTGCTCCATGAGAAGGAATGTTCAACTCTGTGAGTTCAATCCCCTCATGACATAGAAGTTTCTGGAAATGCTTCTGTCTAGTTGGTATAGGAAGATATTTCCTTTTCCAGCATAAGCCTCAAAGAGCTCCAAATATCCACTTGCGGATTCTGCAAAAACAGTGTTTCAAAACTGGTCGATCAAAAGGAACGTTCAACTCTGTGAGTTGAATGCACTCATCACACAGACGTTTCTGAGAATGCTTCTGTCTAGTTCTTCCGTGAAGATATTTCCTTTTCCAGCTTAGGCCTCAAAGCGCTCCAAATAAACACTTGCAGATTCTACAAAAGGAGTGTTTCAAAACTGCTCTATCAAAAGGAAGGTTCAAGTCTGTGAGTTGAATGCACTCATCACAAAGAGGTTTCTGAGAATGCTGCTGTCTAGTTTTTATGTGAAGATATTTCCTTTTCCTCGCATAGACCTCAAATCGCTCCAGATATCCACTTGCAGATTTTACAGAAAGAGTGTTTCCAAACTGCTCTATCTAAAGGCACGTTCAACTCTGTGAGTCGAATGCACGCATTGCGAAGAACTTTCTGAGAATGCTTCTCTCTAGCTTTTAGGTGAAGATATTCCATTTCACAGCATAGGCCTCAAAGTGCTCCAAATAACCACTTGCAGATTTTACAAAAAGAATGTTTCAAAACTGCTCTTTCTAAAGGAAGGTTCAAGTCTGTGAGTTGAATGCACTCAACACAAAGAAGTTTCTGAGAACGCTTCTGTCCAGTTTTCATGTGAAGATATTTCCTTTTCCAGCATAGGCCTCAAACCGCTCCAAATATTCACTTGCAGAGTCTACAAAAAGAGTGTTTCCAAACTTCTCTATCAACTGGTAGGTACAACTCCGTGAGTTGAATGCCCTCATCACCAAGAAGTTTCTGAGAATGCTTCTCTCTAGTTTTGATGGGAAGATATTTCCTTTTCCAACATAGGTCTCATGGTGCTCCGAATAAACACTTGCAGATTCTACAAACTTAGTGTTTCAAAACTGTTCTATGAAAAGGAACGTTCAAGTCTGGGAGTTGAATGAACTCATCACAAAGAAGTTTCTCAGAATGCTTCTGTCTAGTGTTTAGGTGAAGATATTTCATTTCCCAGCATAGGCCTCAAAGCGCTCCAAATATCCACTTGCAGATTCTACAAAAAGAGTGTTTCCAAACTGCTCTTACAAAAGGAAGGTTCAAGTCTGTGAGCTGAACGCACTCATCACAAAGAAGTTTCTGAGAATGCGTCTGTCTAGTTTTTATGTGAAGATATTTCGTTTGCCAGCATAGGCCTCAAATCGCTCCAAACATCCACTAGCAAATTCTACAAAAGGAGTGTTTCAAAAGTGCGCTATCAAAAGGAAGAGTCCACTATGTGAGTTGAATGCATAAAGCACACGGAAGTTTCTGAGAATGCTTCTGTCTAGTTTTTAGGTGAAGATATTTCATTTCCCAGCATAGGCCTCAAAGCGCTCCAAATATCCACTTGCAGATTCTACAAAAAGAGTGTTTCCAAACTGCTCTTTCAAAAGGAAGGTTCAAGTCTGTGAGTTGAGAGCACTCATCACAAAGAAGTTTCTGAGAATGCTTCTGTCTAGTTTTTATATGAAGATCTTTCCTTTTCCAATAGAGGCCTCAAAGCGCTCCAAATAAACACTTGCAGATTCTACAAAAGGAGTGTTTCAAAACAGTTCTACCAAAAGGAACGTTCAAGTCTGTGAGTTGAAGGCATTCATCACACAGAAGTTTCTGAGAATGCTTCTGTCTAGTTTTCAGGTGAAGATATTGCTTTTCCCAGCCTAGGCCTCAAAGCGCTCCAAGTATCCACTTGCAGATTCTACAAAAAGAGAGCTTCATAGCTGCTCTTTCAGAAGGAAGGTTCAAGTCCGTGTGTTGAATGCACTCACCACAAAGAAGTTTCTGAGAATGCATCTGTCTAGTTCTTACGTGAAGATATTTCCTTTTCCAGCTTAGGCTTCAAAGCGCTCCCAATAAACACTTGCAAATTCTACTAAAGGAGTGTTTCAAAACAGTTCTTTCAAAAGGAACGTTCATGTCTGTGAGTTGAATGCACTCAACGAACAGAAGATTCTTAGCGTGCTTCTGTATAGTGTTCATGTGAGGATATTTCCTTTTCCAGCATAGGCCTCAAAGCGCTCCAAATATCCACTTGCCGATTCTACAAAAACAGTGTTTCAAAACTGTTCTATCAAAAGGAAGGTTCAACACTATGAGTAGAATGCACTCATCACAAAGGAGTTGCTGAGAATGCTTCTCTCTAGTTTTTATGTGAAGATATTTCCTTTTGTAGCCTAGGCCTCAAAGCGCTCCAAATAGCCCCTTGCAGATTCTACAAAAAGAGGGTTTCAAATCTCTTCTATCAAAAGAAAGGTTCAACTCTGTGAGTGGAATGCACTCATCAGAAAGAAGTTTCTGAGAATGATTCTATCTAGTTTTCATCTGCATGTATTTCCTTTTCCACTAGATGCCGCAATCGCACCAAATATCCACTTGCAGTTTCCACAAAAAGAGTGCTGCAGAACTGCTCCATGAGAAGGAATGTTCAACTCTGTGAGTTCAATCCCCTCATGACATAGAAGTTTCTGGAAATGCTTCTGTCTAGTTGGTATAGGAAGATATTTCCTTTTCCAGCATAAGCCTCAAAGAGCTCCAAATATCCACTTGCGGATTCTGCAAAAACAGTGTTTCAAAACTGGTCGATCAAAAGGAACGTTCAACTCTGTGAGTTGAATGCACTCATCACACAGACGTTTCTGAGAATGCTTCTGTCTAGTTCTTACGTGAAGATATTTCCTTTTCCAGCTTAGGCCTCAAAGCGCTCCAAATAAACACTTGCAGATTCTACAAAAGGAGTGTTTCAAAACTGCTCTATCAAAAGGAAGGTTCAAGTCTGTGAGTTGAATGCACTCATCACAAAGAGGTTTCTGAGAATGCTGCTGTCTAGTTTTTATGTGAAGATATTTCCTTTTCCTCGCATAGACCTCAAATCGCTCCAGATATCCACTTGCAGATTTTACAGAAAGAGTGTTTCCAAACTGCTCTATCTAAAGGCACGTTCAACTCTGTGAGTCGAATGCACGCATTGCGAAGAACTTTCTGAGAATGCTTCTCTCTAGCTTTTAGGTGAAGATATTCCATTTCACAGCATAGGCCTCAAAGTGCTCCAAATAACCACTTGCAGATTTTACAAAAAGAATGTTTCAAAACTGCTCTTTCTAAAGGAAGGTTCAAGTCTGTGAGTTGAATGCACTCAACACAAAGAAGTTTCTGAGAACGCTTCTGTCCAGTTTTCATGTGAAGATATTTCCTTTTCCAGCATAGGCCTCAAACCGCTCCAAATATTCACTTGCAGAGTCTACAAAAAGAGTGTTTCCAAACTTCTCTATCAACTGGTAGGTACAACTCCGTGAGTTGAATGCCCTCATCACCAAGAAGTTTCTGAGAATGCTTCTCTCTAGTTTTGATGGGAAGATATTTCCTTTTCCAACATAGGTCTCATGGTGCTCCGAATAAACACTTGCAGATTCTACAAACTTAGTGTTTCAAAACTGTTCTATGAAAAGGAACGTTCAAGTCTGGGAGTTGAATGAACTCATCACAAAGAAGTTTCTCAGAATGCTTCTGTCTAGTGTTTAGGTGAAGATATTTCATTTCCCAGCATAGGCCTCAAAGCGCTCCAAATATCCACTTGCAGATTCTACAAAAAGAGTGTTTCCAAACTGCTCTTACAAAAGGAAGGTTCAAGTCTGTGAGCTGAACGCACTCATCACAAAGAAGTTTCTGAGAATGCGTCTGTCTAGTTTTTATGTGAAGATATTTCGTTTGCCAGCATAGGCCTCAAATCGCTCCAAACATCCACTAGCAAATTCTACAAAAGGAGTGTTTCAAAAGTGCGCTATCAAAAGGAAGAGTCCACTATGTGAGTTGAATGCATAAAGCACACGGAAGTTTCTGAGAATGCTTCTGTCTAGTTTTTAGGTGAAGATATTTCATTTCCCAGCATAGGCCTCAAAGCGCTCCAAATATCCACTTGCAGATTCTACAAAAAGAGTGTTTCCAAACTGCTCTTTGAAAAGGAAGGTTCAAGTCTGTGAGTTGAGAGCACTCATCACAAAGAAGTTTCTCAGAATGCTTCTGTCTAGTTTTTATATGAAGATCTTTCCTTTTCCAATAGAGGCCTCAAAGCGCTCCAAATAAACACTTGCAGATTCTACAAAAGGAGTGTTTCAAAACAGTTCTACCAAAAGGAACGTTCAAGTCTGTGAGTTGAAGGCATTCATCGCACAGAAGTTTCTGAGAATGCTTCTGTCTAGTTTTCAGGTGAAGATATTGCTTTTCCCAGCCTAGGCCTCAAAGCGCTCCAAGTATCCACTTGCAGATTCTACAAAAAGAGAGCTTCATAGCTGCTCTTTCAGAAGGAAGGTTCAAGTCCGTGTGTTGAATGCACTCACCACAAAGAAGTTTCTGAGAATGCATCTGTCTAGTTCTTACGTGAAGATATTTCCTTTTCCAGCTTAGGCTTCAAAGCGCTCCCAATAAACACTTGCAAATTCTACTAAAGGAGTGTTTCAAAACAGTTCTTTCAAAAGGAACGTTCATGTCTGTGAGTTGAATGCACTCAACGAACAGAAGATTCTCAGCGTGCTTCTGTATAGTGTTCATGTGAGGATATTTCCTTTTCCAGCATAGGCCTCAAAGCGCTCCAAATATCCACTTGCCGATTCTACAAAAACAGTGTTTCAAAACTGTTCTATCAAAAGGAAGGTTCAACACTATGAGTAGAATGCACTCATCACAAAGGAGTTGCTGAGAATGCTTCTCTCTAGTTTTTATGTGAAGATATTTCCTTTTGTAGCCTAGGCCTCAAAGCGCTCCAAATAGCCCCTTGCAGATTCTACAAAAAGAGGGTTTCAAATCTCTTCTATCAAAAGAAAGGTTCAACTCTGTGAGTGGAATGCACTCATCAGAAAGAAGTTTCTGAGAATGATTCTATCTAGTTTTCATCTGCATGTATTTCCTTTTCCACTAGATGCCGCAATCGCACCAAATATCCACTTGCAGTTTCCACAAAAAGAGTGCTGCAGAACTGCTCCATGAGAAGGAATGTTCAACTCTGTGAGTTCAATCCCCTCATGACATAGAAGTTTCTGGAAATGCTTCTGTCTAGTTGGTATAGGAAGATATTTCCTTTTCCAGCATAAGCCTCAAAGAGCTCCAAATATCCACTTGCGGATTCTGCAAAAACAGTGTTTCAAAACTGGTCGATCAAAAGGAACGTTCAACTCTGTGAGTTGAATGCACTCATCACACAGACGTTTCTGAGAATGCTTCTGTCTAGTTCTTCCGTGAAGATATTTCCTTTTCCAGCTTAGGCCTCAAAGCGCTCCAAATAAACACTTGCAGATTCTACAAAAGGAGTGTTTCAAAACTGCTCTATCAAAAGGAAGGTTCAAGTCTGTGAGTTGAATGCACTCATCACAAAGAGGTTTCTGAGAATGCTGCTGTCTAGTTTTTATGTGAAGATATTTCCTTTTCCTCGCATAGACCTCAAATCGCTCCAGATATCCACTTGCAGATTTTACAGAAAGAGTGTTTCCAAACTGCTCTATCTAAAGGCACGTTCAACTCTGTGAGTCGAATGCACGCATTGCGAAGAACTTTCTGAGAATGCTTCTCTCTAGCTTTTAGGTGAAGATATTCCATTTCACAGCATAGGCCTCAAAGTGCTCCAAATAACCACTTGCAGATTTTACAAAAAGAATGTTTCAAAACTGCTCTTTCTAAAGGAAGGTTCAAGTCTGTGAGTTGAATGCACTCAACACAAAGAAGTTTCTGAGAACGCTTCTGTCCAGTTTTCATGTGAAGATATTTCCTTTTCCAGCATAGGCCTCAAACCGCTCCAAATATTCACTTGCAGAGTCTACAAAAAGAGTGTTTCCAAACTTCTCTATCAACTGGTAGGTACAACTCCGTGAGTTGAATGCCCTCATCACCAAGAAGTTTCTGAGAATGCTTCTCTCTAGTTTTGATGGGAAGATATTTCCTTTTCCAACATAGGTCTCATGGTGCTCCGAATAAACACTTGCAGATTCTACAAACTTAGTGTTTCAAAACTGTTCTATGAAAAGGAACGTTCAAGTCTGGGAGTTGAATGAACTCATCACAAAGAAGTTTCTCAGAATGCTTCTGTCTAGTGTTTAGGTGAAGATATTTCATTTCCCAGCATAGGCCTCAAAGCGCTCCAAATATCCACTTGCAGATTCTACAAAAAGAGTGTTTCCAAACTGCTCTTACAAAAGGAAGGTTCAAGTCTGTGAGCTGAACGCACTCATCACAAAGAAGTTTCTGAGAATGCGTCTGTCTAGTTTTTATGTGAAGATATTTCGTTTGCCAGCATAGGCCTCAAATCGCTCCAAACATCCACTAGCAAATTCTACAAAAGGAGTGTTTCAAAAGTGCGCTATCAAAAGGAAGAGTCCACTATGTGAGTTGAATGCATAAAGCACACGGAAGTTTCTGAGAATGCTTCTGTCTAGTTTTTAGGTGAAGATATTTCATTTCCCAGCATAGGCCTCAAAGCGCTCCAAATATCCACTTGCAGATTCTACAAAAAGAGTGTTTCCAAACTGCTCTTTGAAAAGGAAGGTTCAAGTCTGTGAGTTGAGAGCACTCATCACAAAGAAGTTTCTCAGAATGCTTCTGTCTAGTTTTTATATGAAGATCTTTCCTTTTCCAATAGAGGCCTCAAAGCGCTCCAAATAAACACTTGCAGATTCTACAAAAGGAGTGTTTCAAAACAGTTCTACCAAAAGGAACGTTCAAGTCTGTGAGTTGAAGGCATTCATCACACAGAAGTTTCTGAGAATGCTTCTGTCTAGTTTTCAGGTGAAGATATTGCTTTTCCCAGCCTAGGCCTCAAAGCGCTCCAAGTATCCACTTGCAGATTCTACAAAAAGAGAGCTTCATAGCTGCTCTTTCAGAAGGAAGGTTCAAGTCCGTGTGTTGAATGCACTCACCACAAAGAAGTTTCTGAGAATGCATCTGTCTAGTTCTTACGTGAAGATATTTCCTTTTCCAGCTTAGGCTTCAAAGCGCTCCCAATAAACACTTGCAAATTCTACTAAAGGAGTGTTTCAAAACAGTTCTTTCAAAAGGAACGTTCATGTCTGTGAGTTGAATGCACTCAACGAACAGAAGATTCTCAGCGTGCTTCTGTATAGTGTTCATGTGAGGATATTTCCTTTTCCAGCATAGGCCTCAAAGCGCTCCAAATATCCACTTGCCGATTCTACAAAAACAGTGTTTCAAAACTGTTCTATCAAAAGGAAGGTTCAACACTATGAGTAGAATGCACTCATCACAAAGGAGTTGCTGAGAATGCTTCTCTCTAGTTTTTATGTGAAGATATTTCCTTTTGTAGCCTAGGCCTCAAAGCGCTCCAAATAGCCCCTTGCAGATTCTACAAAAAGAGGGTTTCAAATCTCTTCTATCAAAAGAAAGGTTCAACTCTGTGAGTGGAATGCACTCATCAGAAAGAAGTTTCTGAGAATGATTCTATCTAGTTTTCATCTGCATGTATTTCCTTTTCCACTAGATGCCGCAATCGCACCAAATATCCACTTGCAGTTTCCACAAAAAGAGTGCTGCAGAACTGCTCCATGAGAAGGAATGTTCAACTCTGTGAGTTCAATCCCCTCATGACATAGAAGTTTCTGGAAATGCTTCTGTCTAGTTGGTATAGGAAGATATTTCCTTTTCCAGCATAAGCCTCAAAGAGCTCCAAATATCCACTTGCGGATTCTGCAAAAACAGTGTTTCAAAACTGGTCGATCAAAAGGAACGTTCAACTCTGTGAGTTGAATGCACTCATCACACAGACGTTTCTGAGAATGCTTCTGTCTAGTTCTTCCGTGAAGATATTTCCTTTTCCAGCTTAGGCCTCAAAGCGCTCCAAATAAACACTTGCAGATTCTACAAAAGGAGTGTTTCAAAACTGCTCTATCAAAAGGAAGGTTCAAGTCTGTGAGTTGAATGCACTCATCACAAAGAGGTTTCTGAGAATGCTGCTGTCTAGTTTTTATGTGAAGATATTTCCTTTTCCTCGCATAGACCTCAAATCGCTCCAGATATCCACTTGCAGATTTTACAGAAAGAGTGTTTCCAAACTGCTCTATCTAAAGGCACGTTCAACTCTGTGAGTCGAATGCACGCATTGCGAAGAACTTTCTGAGAATGCTTCTCTCTAGCTTTTAGGTGAAGATATTCCATTTCACAGCATAGGCCTCAAAGTGCTCCAAATAACCACTTGCAGATTTTACAAAAAGAATGTTTCAAAACTGCTCTTTCTAAAGGAAGGTTCAAGTCTGTGAGTTGAATGCACTCAACACAAAGAAGTTTCTGAGAACGCTTCTGTCCAGTTTTCATGTGAAGATATTTCCTTTTCCAGCATAGGCCTCAAACCGCTCCAAATATTCACTTGCAGAGTCTACAAAAAGAGTGTTTCCAAACTTCTCTATCAACTGGTAGGTACAACTCCGTGAGTTGAATGCCCTCATCACCAAGAAGTTTCTGAGAATGCTTCTCTCTAGTTTTGATGGGAAGATATTTCCTTTTCCAACATAGGTCTCATGGTGCTCCGAATAAACACTTGCAGATTCTACAAACTTAGTGTTTCAAAACTGTTCTATGAAAAGGAACGTTCAAGTCTGGGAGTTGAATGAACTCATCACAAAGAAGTTTCTCAGAATGCTTCTGTCTAGTGTTTAGGTGAAGATATTTCATTTCCCAGCATAGGCCTCAAAGCGCTCCAAATATCCACTTGCAGATTCTACAAAAAGAGTGTTTCCAAACTGCTCTTACAAAAGGAAGGTTCAAGTCTGTGAGCTGAACGCACTCATCACAAAGAAGTTTCTGAGAATGCGTCTGTCTAGTTTCTATGTGAAGATATTTCGTTTGCCAGCATAGGCCTCAAATCGCTCCAAACATCCACTAGCAAATTCTACAAAAGGAGTGTTTCAAAAGTGCGCTATCAAAAGGAAGAGTCCACTATGTGAGTTGAATGCATAAAGCACACGGAAGTTTCTGAGAATGCTTCTGTCTAGTTTTTAGGTGAAGATATTTCATTTCCCAGCATAGGCCTCAAAGCGCTCCAAATATCCACTTGCAGATTCTACAAAAAGAGTGTTTCCAAACTGCTCTTTCAAAAGGAAGGTTCAAGTCTGTGAGTTGAGAGCACTCATCACAAAGAAGTTTCTGAGAATGCTTCTGTCTAGTTTTTATATGAAGATCTTTCCTTTTCCAATAGAGGCCTCAAAGCGCTCCAAATAAACACTTGCAGATTCTACAAAAGGAGTGTTTCAAAACAGTTCTACCAAAAGGAACGTTCAAGTCTGTGAGTTGAAGGCATTCATCACACAGAAGTTTCTGAGAATGCTTCTGTCTAGTTTTCAGGTGAAGATATTGCTTTTCCCAGCCTAGGCCTCAAAGCGCTCCAAGTATCCACTTGCAGATTCTACAAAAAGAGAGCTTCATAGCTGCTCTTTCAGAAGGAAGGTTCAAGTCCGTGTGTTGAATGCACTCACCACAAAGAAGTTTCTGAGAATGCATCTGTCTAGTTCTTACGTGAAGATATTTCCTTTTCCAGCTTAGGCTTCAAAGCGCTCCCAATAAACACTTGCAAATTCTACTAAAGGAGTGTTTCAAAACAGTTCTTTCAAAAGGAACGTTCATGTCTGTGAGTTGAATGCACTCAACGAACAGAAGTTTCTCAGCGTGCTTCTGTGTAGTGTTCATGTGAGGATATTTCCTTTTCCAGCATAGGCCTCAAAGCGCTCCAAATATCCACTTGCCGATTCTACAAAAACAGTGTTTCAAAACTGTTCTATCAAAAGGAAGGTTCAACACTATGAGTAGAATGCACTCATCACAAAGGAGTTGCTGAGAATGCTTCTCTCTAGTTTTTATGTGAAGATATTTCCTTTTGTAGCCTAGGCCTCAAAGCGCTCCAAATAGCCCCTTGCAGATTCTACAAAAAGAGGGTTTCAAATCTCTTCTATCAAAAGAAAGGTTCAACTCTGTGAGTGGAATGCACTCATCAGAAAGAAGTTTCTGAGAATGATTCTATCTAGTTTTCATCTGCATGTATTTCCTTTTCCACTAGATGCCGCAATCGCACCAAATATCCACTTGCAGTTTCCACAAAAAGAGTGCTGCAGAACTGCTCCATGAGAAGGAATGTTCAACTCTGTGAGTTCAATCCCCTCATGACATAGAAGTTTCTGGAAATGCTTCTGTCTAGTTGGTATAGGAAGATATTTCCTTTTCCAGCATAAGCCTCAAAGAGCTCCAAATATCCACTTGCGGATTCTGCAAAAACAGTGTTTCAAAACTGGTCGATCAAAAGGAACGTTCAACTCTGTGAGTTGAATGCACTCATCACACAGACGTTTCTGAGAATGCTTCTGTCTAGTTCTTACGTGAAGATATTTCCTTTTCCAGCTTAGGCCTCAAAGCGCTCCAAACAAACACTTGCAGATTCTACAAAAGGAGTGTTTCAAAACTGCTCTATCAAAAGGAAGGTTCAAGTCTGTGAGTTGAATGCACTCATCACAAAGAGGTTTCTGAGAATGCTGCTGTCTAGTTTTTATGTGAAGATATTTCCTTTTCCTCGCATAGACCTCAAATCGCTCCAGATATCCACTTGCAGATTTTACAGAAAGAGTGTTTCCAAACTGCTCTATCTAAAGGCACGTTCAACTCTGTGAGTTGAATGCACGCATTGCGAAGAACTTTCTGAGAATGCTTCTCTCTAGCTTTTAGGTGAAGATATTCCATTTCACAGCATAGGCCTCAAAGTGCTCCAAATAACCACTTGCAGATTTTACAAAAAGAATGTTTCAAAACTGCTCTGTCTAAAGGAAGGTTCAAGTCTGTGAGTTGAATGCACTCAACACAAAGAAGTTTCTGAGAACGCTTCTGTCCAGTTTTCATGTGAAGATATTTCCTTTTCCAGCATAGGCCTCAAACCGCTCCAAATATTCACTTGCAGAGTCTACAAAAAGAGTGTTTCCAAACTTCTCTATCAACTGGTAGGTACAACTCCGTGAGTTGAATGCCCTCATCACCAAGAAGTTTCTGAGAATGCTTCTCTCTAGTTTTGATGGGAAGATATTTCCTTTTCCAACATAGGTCTCATGGTGCTCCGAATAAACACTTGCAGATTCTACAAACTTAGTGTTTCAAAACTGTTCTATGAAAAGGAACGTTCAAGTCTGGGAGTTGAATGAACTCATCACAAAGAAGTTTCTCAGAATGCTTCTGTCTAGTGTTTAGGTGAAGATATTTCATTTCCCAGCATAGGCCTCAAAGCGCTCCAAATATCCACTTGCAGATTCTACAAAAAGAGTGTTTCCAAACTGCTCTTACAAAAGGAAGGTTCAAGTCTGTGAGCTGAACGCACTCATCACAAAGAAGTTTCTGAGAATGCGTCTGTCTAGTTTTTATGTGAAGATATTTCGTTTGCCAGCATAGGCCTCAAATCGCTCCAAACATCCACTAGCAAATTCTACAAAAGGAGTGTTTCAAAAGTGCGCTATCAAAAGGAAGAGTCCACTATGTGAGTTGAATGCATAAAGCACACGGAAGTTTCTGAGAATGCTTCTGTCTAGTTTTTAGGTGAAGATATTTCATTTCCCAGCATAGGCCTCAAAGCGCTCCAAATATCCACTTGCAGATTCTACAAAAAGAGTGTTTCCAAACTGCTCTTTGAAAAGGAAGGTTCAAGTCTGTGAGTTGAGAGCACTCATCACAAAGAAGTTTCTGAGAATGCTTCTGTCTAGTTTTTATATGAAGATCTTTCCTTTTCCAATAGAGGCCTCAAAGCGCTCCAAATAAACACTTGCAGATTCTACAAAAGGAGTGTTTCAAAACAGTTCTACCAAAAGGAACGTTCAAGTCTGTGAGTTGAAGGCATTCATCACACAGAAGTTTCTGAGAATGCTTCTGTCTAGTTTTCAGGTGAAGATATTGCTTTTCCCAGCCTAGGCCTCAAAGCGCTCCAAGTATCCACTTGCAGATTCTACAAAAAGAGAGCTTCATAGCTGCTCTTTCAGAAGGAAGGTTCAAGTCCGTGTGTTGAATGCACTCACCACAAAGAAGTTTCTGAGAATGCATCTGTCTAGTTCTTACGTGAAGATATTTCCTTTTCCAGCTTAGGCTTCAAAGCGCTCCCAATAAACACTTGCAAATTCTACTAAAGGAGTGTTTCAAAACAGTTCTTTCAAAAGGAACGTTCATGTCTGTGAGTTGAATGCACTCAACGAACAGAAGTTTCTCAGCGTGCTTCTGTGTAGTGTTCATGTGAGGATATTTCCTTTTCCAGCATAGGCCTCAAAGCGCTCCAAATATCCACTTGCCGATTCTACAAAAACAGTGTTTCAAAACTGTTCTATCAAAAGGAAGGTTCAACACTATGAGTAGAATGCACTCATCACAAAGGAGTTGCTGAGAATGCTTCTCTCTAGTTTTTATGTGAAGATATTTCCTTTTGTAGCCTAGGCCTCAAAGCGCTCCAAATAGCCCCTTGCAGATTCTACAAAAAGAGGGTTTCAAATCTCTTCTATCAAAAGAAAGGTTCAACTCTGTGAGTGGAATGCACTCATCAGAAAGAAGTTTCTGAGAATGATTCTATCTAGTTTTCATCTGCATGTATTTCCTTTTCCACTAGATGCCGCAATCGCACCAAATATCCACTTGCAGTTTCCACAAAAAGAGTGCTGCAGAACTGCTCCATGAGAAGGAATGTTCAACTCTGTGAGTTCAATCCCCTCATGACATAGAAGTTTCTGGAAATGCTTCTGTCTAGTTGGTATAGGAAGATATTTCCTTTTCCAGCGTAAGCCTCAAAGAGCTCCAAATATCCACTTGCGGATTCTGCAAAAACAGTGTTTCAAAACTGGTCGATCAAAAGGAACGTTCAACTCTGTGAGTTGAATGCACTCATCACACAGACGTTTCTGAGAATGCTTCTGTCTAGTTCTTACGTGAAGATATTTCCTTTTCCAGCTTAGGCCTCAAAGCGCTCCAAATAAACACTTGCAGATTCTACAAAAGGAGTGTTTCAAAACTGCTCTATCAAAAGGAAGGTTCAAGTCTGTGAGTTGAATGCACTCATCACAAAGAGGTTTCTGAGAATGCTGCTGTCTAGTTTTTATGTGAAGATATTTCCTTTTCCTCGCATAGACCTCAAATCGCTCCAGATATCCACTTGCAGATTTTACAGAAAGAGTGTTTCCAAACTGCTCTATCTAAAGGCACGTTCAACTCTGTGAGTCGAATGCACGCATTGTGAAGAACTTTCTGAGAATGCTTCTCTCTAGCTTTTAGGTGAAGATATTCCATTTCACAGCATAGGCCTCAAAGTGCTCCAAATAACCACTTGCAGATTTTACAAAAAGAATGTTTCAAAACTGCTCTTTCTAAAGGAAGGTTCAAGTCTGTGAGTTGAATGCACTCAACACAAAGAAGTTTCTGAGAACGCTTCTGTCCAGTTTTCATGTGAAGATATTTCCTTTTCCAGCATAGGCCTCAAACCGCTCCAAATATTCACTTGCAGAGTCTACAAAAAGAGTGTTTCCAAACTTCTCTATCAACTGGTAGGTACAACTCCGTGAGTTGAATGCCCTCATCACCAAGAAGTTTCTGAGAATGCTTCTCTCTAGTTTTGATGGGAAGATATTTCCTTTTCCAACATAGGTCTCATGGTGCTCCGAATAAACACTTGCAGATTCTACAAACTTAGTGTTTCAAAACTGTTCTATGAAAAGGAACGTTCAAGTCTGGGAGTTGAATGAACTCATCACAAAGAAGTTTCTCAGAATGCTTCTGTCTAGTGTTTAGGTGAAGATATTTCATTTCCCAGCATAGGCCTCAAAGCGCTCCAAATATCCACTTGCAGATTCTACAAAAAGAGTGTTTCCAAACTGCTCTTACAAAAGGAAGGTTCAAGTCTGTGAGCTGAACGCACTCATCACAAAGAAGTTTCTGAGAATGCGTCTGTCTAGTTTTTATGTGAAGATATTTCGTTTGCCAGCATAGGCCTCAAATCGCTCCAAACATCCACTAGCAAATTCTACAAAAGGAGTGTTTCAAAAGTGCGCTATCAAAAGGAAGAGTCCACTATGTGAGTTGAATGCATAAAGCACACGGAAGTTTCTGAGAATGCTTCTGTCTAGTTTTTAGGTGAAGATATTTCATTTCCCAGCATAGGCCTCAAAGCGCTCCAAATATCCACTTGCAGATTCTACAAAAAGAGTGTTTCCAAACTGCTCTTTCAAAAGGAAGGTTCAAGTCTGTGAGTTGAGAGCACTCATCACAAAGAAGTTTCTGAGAATGCTTCTGTCTAGTTTTTATATGAAGATCTTTCCTTTTCCAATAGAGGCCTCAAAGCGCTCCAAATAAACACTTGCAGATTCTACAAAAGGAGTGTTTCAAAACAGTTCTACCAAAAGGAACGTTCAAGTCTGTGAGTTGAAGGCATTCATCACACAGAAGTTTCTGAGAATGCTTCTGTCTAGTTTTCAGGTGAAGATATTGCTTTTCCCAGCCTAGGCCTCAAAGCGCTCCAAGTATCCACTTGCAGATTCTACAAAAAGAGAGCTTCATAGCTGCTCTTTCAGAAGGAAGGTTCAAGTCCGTGTGTTGAATGCACTCACCACAAAGAAGTTTCTGAGAATGCATCTGTCTAGTTCTTACGTGAAGATATTTCCTTTTCCAGCTTAGGCTTCAAAGCGCTCCCAATAAACACTTGCAAATTCTACTAAAGGAGTGTTTCAAAACAGTTCTTTCAAAAGGAACGTTCATGTCTGTGAGTTGAATGCACTCAACGAACAGAAGTTTCTCAGCGTGCTTCTGTATAGTGTTCATGTGAGGATATTTCCTTTTCCAGCATAGGCCTCAAAGCGCTCCAAATATCCACTTGCCGATTCTACAAAAACAGTGTTTCAAAACTGTTCTATCAAAAGGAAGGTTCAACACTATGAGTAGAATGCACTCATCACAAAGGAGTTGCTGAGAATGCTTCTCTCTAGTTTTTATGTGAAGATATTTCCTTTTGTAGCCTAGGCCTCAAAGCGCTCCAAATAGCCCCTTGCAGATTCTACAAAAAGAGGGTTTCAAATCTCTTCTATCAAAAGAAAGGTTCAACTCTGTGAGTGGAATGCACTCATCAGAAAGAAGTTTCTGAGAATGATTCTATCTAGTTTTCATCTGCATGTATTTCCTTTTCCACTAGATGCCGCAATCGCACCAAATATCCACTTGCAGTTTCCACAAAAAGAGTGCTGCAGAACTGCTCCATGAGAAGGAATGTTCAACTCTGTGAGTTCAATCCCCTCATGACATAGAAGTTTCTGGAAATGCTTCTGTCTAGTTGGTATAGGAAGATATTTCCTTTTCCAGCGTAAGCCTCAAAGAGCTCCAAATATCCACTTGCGGATTCTGCAAAAACAGTGTTTCAAAACTGGTCGATCAAAAGGAACGTTCAACTCTGTGAGTTGAATGCACTCATCACACAGACGTTTCTGAGAATGCTTCTGTCTAGTTCTTCCGTGAAGATATTTCCTTTTCCAGCTTAGGCCTCAAAGCGCTCCAAATAAACACTTGCAGATTCTACAAAAGGAGTGTTTCAAAACTGCTCTATCAAAAGGAAGGTTCAAGTCTGTGAGTTGAATGCACTCATCACAAAGAGGTTTCTGAGAATGCTGCTGTCTAGTTTTTATGTGAAGATATTTCCTTTTCCTCGCATAGACCTCAAATCGCTCCAGATATCCACTTGCAGATTTTACAGAAAGAGTGTTTCCAAACTGCTCTATCTAAAGGCACGTTCAACTCTGTGAGTCGAATGCACGCATTGCGAAGAACTTTCTGAGAATGCTTCTCTCTAGCTTTTAGGTGAAGATATTCCATTTCACAGCATAGGCCTCAAAGTGCTCCAAATAACCACTTGCAGATTTTACAAAAAGAATGTTTCAAAACTGCTCTGTCTAAAGGAAGGTTCAAGTCTGTGAGTTGAATGCACTCAACACAAAGAAGTTTCTGAGAACGCTTCTGTCCAGTTTTCATGTGAAGATATTTCCTTTTCCAGCATAGGCCTCAAACCGCTCCAAATATTCACTTGCAGAGTCTACAAAAAGAGTGTTTCCAAACTTCTCTATCAACTGGTAGGTACAACTCCGTGAGTTGAATGCCCTCATCACCAAGAAGTTTCTGAGAATGCTTCTCTCTAGTTTTGATGGGAAGATATTTCCTTTTCCAACATAGGTCTCATGGTGCTCCGAATAAACACTTGCAGATTCTACAAACTTAGTGTTTCAAAACTGTTCTATGAAAAGGAACGTTCAAGTCTGGGAGTTGAATGAACTCATCACAAAGAAGTTTCTCAGAATGCTTCTGTCTAGTGTTTAGGTGAAGATATTTCATTTCCCAGCATAGGCCTCAAAGCGCTCCAAATATCCACTTGCAGATTCTACAAAAAGAGTGTTTCCAAACTGCTCTTACAAAAGGAAGGTTCAAGTCTGTGAGCTGAACGCACTCATCACAAAGAAGTTTCTGAGAATGCGTCTGTCTAGTTTTTATGTGAAGATATTTCGTTTGCCAGCATAGGCCTCAAATCGCTCCAAACATCCACTAGCAAATTCTACAAAAGGAGTGTTTCAAAAGTGCGCTATCAAAAGGAAGAGTCCACTATGTGAGTTGAATGCATAAAGCACACGGAAGTTTCTGAGAATGCTTCTGTCTAGTTTTTAGGTGAAGATATTTCATTTCCCAGCATAGGCCTCAAAGCGCTCCAAATATCCACTTGCAGATTCTACAAAAAGAGTGTTTCCAAACTGCTCTTTCAAAAGGAAGGTTCAAGTCTGTGAGTTGAGAGCACTCATCACAAAGAAGTTTCTGAGAATGCTTCTGTCTAGTTTTTATATGAAGATCTTTCCTTTTCCAATAGAGGCCTCAAAGCGCTCCAAATAAACACTTGCAGATTCTACAAAAGGAGTGTTTCAAAACAGTTCTACCAAAAGGAACGTTCAAGTCTGTGAGTTGAAGGCATTCATCACACAGAAGTTTCTGAGAATGCTTCTGTCTAGTTTTCAGGTGAAGATATTGCTTTTCCCAGCCTAGGCCTCAAAGCGCTCCAAGTATCCACTTGCAGATTCTACAAAAAGAGAGCTTCATAGCTGCTCTTTCAGAAGGAAGGTTCAAGTCCGTGTGTTGAATGCACTCACCACAAAGAAGTTTCTGAGAATGCATCTGTCTAGTTCTTACGTGAAGATATTTCCTTTTCCAGCTTAGGCTTCAAAGCGCTCCCAATAAACACTTGCAAATTCTACTAAAGGAGTGTTTCAAAACAGTTCTTTCAAAAGGAACGTTCATGTCTGTGAGTTGAATGCACTCAACGAACAGAAGTTTCTCAGCGTGCTTCTGTATAGTGTTCATGTGAGGATATTTCCTTTTCCAGCATAGGCCTCAAAGCGCTCCAAATATCCACTTGCCGATTCTACAAAAACAGTGTTTCAAAACTGTTCTATCAAAAGGAAGGTTCAACACTATGAGTAGAATGCACTCATCACAAAGGAGTTGCTGAGAATGCTTCTCTCTAGTTTTTATGTGAAGATATTTCCTTTTGTAGCCTAGGCCTCAAAGCGCTCCAAATAGCCCCTTGCAGATTCTACAAAAAGAGGGTTTCAAATCTCTTCTATCAAAAGAAAGGTTCAACTCTGTGAGTGGAATGCACTCATCAGAAAGAAGTTTCTGAGAATGATTCTATCTAGTTTTCATCTGCATGTATTTCCTTTTCCACTAGATGCCGCAATCGCACCAAATATCCACTTGCAGTTTCCACAAAAAGAGTGCTGCAGAACTGCTCCATGAGAAGGAATGTTCAACTCTGTGAGTTCAATCCCCTCATGACATAGAAGTTTCTGGAAATGCTTCTGTCTAGTTGGTATAGGAAGATATTTCCTTTTCCAGCGTAAGCCTCAAAGAGCTCCAAATATCCACTTGCGGATTCTGCAAAAACAGTGTTTCAAAACTGGTCGATCAAAAGGAACGTTCAACTCTGTGAGTTGAATGCACTCATCACACAGACGTTTCTGAGAATGCTTCTGTCTAGTTCTTCCGTGAAGATATTTCCTTTTCCAGCTTAGGCCTCAAAGCGCTCCAAATAAACACTTGCAGATTCTACAAAAGGAGTGTTTCAAAACTGCTCTATCAAAAGGAAGGTTCAAGTCTGTGAGTTGAATGCACTCATCACAAAGAGGTTTCTGAGAATGCTGCTGTCTAGTTTTTATGTGAAGATATTTCCTTTTCCTCGCATAGACCTCAAATCGCTCCAGATATCCACTTGCAGATTTTACAGAAAGAGTGTTTCCAAACTGCTCTATCTAAAGGCACGTTCAACTCTGTGAGTCGAATGCACGCATTGCGAAGAACTTTCTGAGAATGCTTCTCTCTAGCTTTTAGGTGAAGATATTCCATTTCACAGCATAGGCCTCAAAGTGCTCCAAATAACCACTTGCAGATTTTACAAAAAGAATGTTTCAAAACTGCTCTGTCTAAAGGAAGGTTCAAGTCTGTGAGTTGAATGCACTCAACACAAAGAAGTTTCTGAGAACGCTTCTGTCCAGTTTTCATGTGAAGATATTTCCTTTTCCAGCATAGGCCTCAAACCGCTCCAAATATTCACTTGCAGAGTCTACAAAAAGAGTGTTTCCAAACTTCTCTATCAACTGGTAGGTACAACTCCGTGAGTTGAATGCCCTCATCACCAAGAAGTTTCTGAGAATGCTTCTCTCTAGTTTTGATGGGAAGATATTTCCTTTTCCAACATAGGTCTCATGGTGCTCCGAATAAACACTTGCAGATTCTACAAACTTAGTGTTTCAAAACTGTTCTATGAAAAGGAACGTTCAAGTCTGGGAGTTGAATGAACTCATCACAAAGAAGTTTCTCAGAATGCTTCTGTCTAGTTTTTAGGTGAAGATATTTCATTTCCCAGCATAGGCCTCAAAGCGCTCCAAATATCCACTTGCAGATTCTACAAAAAGAGTGTTTCCAAACTGCTCTTACAAAAGGAAGGTTCAAGTCTGTGAGCTGAACGCACTCATCACAAAGAAGTTTCTGAGAATGCGTCTGTCTAGTTTCTATGTGAAGATATTTCGTTTGCCAGCATAGGCCTCAAATCGCTCCAAACATCCACTAGCAAATTCTACAAAAGGAGTGTTTCAAAAGTGCGCTATCAAAAGGAAGAGTCCACTATGTGAGTTGAATGCATAAAGCACACGGAAGTTTCTGAGAATGCTTCTGTCTAGTTTTTAGGTGAAGATATTTCATTTCCCAGCATAGGCCTCAAAGCGCTCCAAATATCCACTTGCAGATTCTACAAAAAGAGTGTTTCCAAACTGCTCTTTCAAAAGGAAGGTTCAAGTCTGTGAGTTGAGAGCACTCATCACAAAGAAGTTTCTGAGAATGCTTCTGTCTAGTTTTTATATGAAGATCTTTCCTTTTCCAATAGAGGCCTCAAAGCGCTCCAAATAAACACTTGCAGATTCTACAAAAGGAGTGTTTCAAAACAGTTCTACCAAAAGGAACGTTCAAGTCTGTGAGTTGAAGGCATTCATCACACAGAAGTTTCTGAGAATGCTTCTGTCTAGTTTTCAGGTGAAGATATTGCTTTTCCCAGCCTAGGCCTCAAAGCGCTCCAAGTATCCACTTGCAGATTCTACAAAAAGAGAGCTTCATAGCTGCTCTTTCAGAAGGAAGGTTCAAGTCCGTGTGTTGAATGCACTCACCACAAAGAAGTTTCTGAGAATGCATCTGTCTAGTTCTTACGTGAAGATATTTCCTTTTCCAGCTTAGGCTTCAAAGCGCTCCCAATAAACACTTGCAAATTCTACTAAAGGAGTGTTTCAAAACAGTTCTTTCAAAAGGAACGTTCATGTCTGTGAGTTGAATGCACTCAACGAACAGAAGATTCTCAGCGTGCTTCTGTATAGTGTTCATGTGAGGATATTTCCTTTTCCAGCATAGGCCTCAAAGCGCTCCAAATATCCACTTGCCGATTCTACAAAAACAGTGTTTCAAAACTGTTCTATCAAAAGGAAGGTTCAACACTATGAGTAGAATGCACTCATCACAAAGGAGTTGCTGAGAATGCTTCTCTCTAGTTTTTATGTGAAGATATTTCCTTTTGTAGCCTAGGCCTCAAAGCGCTCCAAATAGCCACTTGCAGATTCTACAAAAAGAGGGTTTCAAATCTCTTCTATCAAAAGAAAGGTTCAACTCTGTGAGTGGAATGCACTCATCAGAAAGAAGTTTCTGAGAATGATTCTATC